>NC_084460.1:43912500-45112500 GCF_027409185.1 Cynocephalus volans | reverse complement strand
TATGTATCCTCACATGCCTGTTTATGCAGAAACTTCCTGGAAGCTTTTACCAGGTACCTGGAAACACTAACTGCCTCTGGGGCAGGAGTCAGAAAAAAAAAAAGACTGACTTCTCATTATACAATCCTTGTAAATTTTGAAATACTTAAAACCATGTTAATACAACATTCTAGAAATCAGTAAACTAATAAGAATATGAGGGTACTTTTAAAAAGTTCATGGAAAGATCATATTATCATCCAGTTCTAATTTTTCCACAAACTTTTTGAAGTACCCTCACTTTAGTGATTTTGTTCCAGGCAAATGGCCAATAATGCAAAACATGGGGGGGTGGGGGGGATGGCTGCAAACGGTACGGTGACTTTTAGTGCAGATCATATTATTGAAGATCTAGCTCAAGGGGACTCCTAGGCCTATCTAGATTCCTCTTAGTAGACTTAACCACATTCCAACAAAGCTTTCAAAGATCCCTCGTGTTTTATAAACCTGGCTGCTGAAAATGCACTTTCAAAAACATCATCTCATTGAATTTCCTGAGTATATAGAGTCGTGTCACTGTATAGATTGATTGATTAGTTAATTCAACAAATATGTATTCTTTTAGGTGATGGGGATATAGCAATGAACAAGACAAACAAGATCTCTGATGTCACAGAGTCTATGGGTTGAGAGGGAGTTCCAAACAAAGACCAGTAAGCAACAAGGATGCAAGAAATAAATAAGACACTTTCAGATAGTGAGAGGCACTGGGAAGAAAATGAGACCAGGAATGTAACTGATGATGGCTGGTGTGGGGAGTGGGCAGGAGGGGCTCTCTGAGAAGGTGACATCTGAACTGAGACATGAATGAGAAAAAGAGATTAACCACAAGAAAATCAGGGAGAGGATAGTTCCAGGCAGCAGAAATTGCCAGTGCAGAGACCCTGAGGTTACACGAAGTTTTGCTATGAGAGAAATGGAATAGTGGCCAGTGTGTCTGGAGCTGAGAGAGACCCAGAGAGAGATGAGAGAGCCAGGTGAAGAGATCAGCCAGGGATGATCCTGTGGTCTTGTGGCCTCAGTAAGGAGTTCAGATGAAGAAACTGAGGCTCAGAGAGGTTAAGCACCTTGCCCTAAGTCACACATTAAACAGCAGCTGAGCCAAGATTCAGACCTTGGTTCCCAACTTCACATCAAGTCCTCTAAACATTCACATCTGTCCATATGTGGCAAAAACATCAAACACATAGTTGCATACAGCACAGCTCATCCTCTGAGACTATTGTGTGTGGTTGTTTAATTGCTCAGAAAAGTGCACACATCATACATAAAGAGCCCAGTGAATTCTCACCAAGTGGACAAAGCCATGTAATCAGCACCCAGATGAACACAGAACATTCCAGAAGTCACTTTCATGTTCCCTCCCAGTAAATCCTTCCCAAGGTTAACTGCTGCTCTGAATTCTAACCCCGCAGATTACTTTTGCTGTTTTTGAACTTTATATAAATGGAATCACATGGTATGTGCTCTTCCCAGTCTGGCTTCTTTCACTCACCATTATGACTGTGAGATTCATGGGGTTTCAGTCGACTTTTTCTGTGTTACAGTCCAGACCAAGACAGCTCATGGACTGCAAGAGGTCTTCCATCCTATGAAGAAGGCCAGGAGAAAGTAGCTCACATGGGAAGCAGTTCAAAGTATGTTGTTATGTGAAAAAGTCAGGTAAAAATGACACATGTAAAGCAATCCCATTTTTGTTGGTGGTGGGGAGGTCTTTTCTCATGTAGAGTCAAGAACGTTCCTGGAAAATATGTTAATTTTTTTCTCAAAGATGGTGCCTTGTAAACTCTTAGTAAATCAAAATAGCCACTGGATGGAGGGGTTGTCTTGTGTTTGGGGACTTACTGAACAAAAAATAGGATCTGCCACCTGAACTATTTAGATTGTTACTCCCTCCCTCACCCTCTCTGGCATAAGATACACAGAGAAATCATGTGAGTTAAATGCCTGTATGATGTGATTCCACCACAAATCCAAGTGTTTCATGGAGGTTCTCCCTGTGTGGTGGGGACAGCAGGTGGATTTTATGTTTCCTTACCTATTGATTCTAACTTTTCTGCAAAGAATAAGAGCCAGAATTCCTTTTTTTTTTTTGCAGCTGGCCAGTACAGGGATCCGAACCCCTGACCTTGGTGTTATAACACTGCACTCTAACCACCTGAGCTGACCAGCCAGACCTAGAACAAGAATTCTTATGTATTAAACAAGTGCAGCAACAGTGACACTGACAAGCAAAAGGAAAGTGTTTCTATCAATGGCTTGTGCTGCTCCCAAGTAGTCAGCTTGAGAAAGGGATGTCACCCAATGCACTGAATCACATGGCACAAGCAAGGGAGCATCGGCTCCCCTCAGCGCCCTGGGAATCATCCAGCCTTTATGGTGGTTAAAGGGGTGACCTGAGGCCAGGCATACTACGGTTCAAATCCTAGCCTTGTCCCCTGCTAGCTGTGTAACGAACCACCCCAAACTTAGTGGTCTTAAACTGTCATTCCATCTGCTTGCATTTATGTCTCTTGGATCGTGTGGGTCAGGAATTCAGACAGGGCATGCAAGGTGTCTTGTCTCTGCTCAAGATGTCTGGGCCCTCAGCTGAGACAGCTTGAGTGCTGTGGGTAACCTAGTGGTTAGGGGGTGGGGTGGCATCAGTTGGAAAGTCTTCACTTGTATGTCTGGCAGCTGATGTATGTCTGGCAGCTGGTTCGCCAGCTGGGCTGTCAGCAGGACTCTCTATGTGAGTTCTCTGTGAGGTCTCTTCATCTGGGTGAGTTGGGGTTTCCTCACAACATGGCGGGAGTGCGGTATGACTGCTAGTGGGTGTGGGGTTTCTTTATAGTGTGATGACAATGTTCTAAAATTAGATAGTGGTGATGGTTGCACAAGTCTGTGGATATACCCAAATCCACTGGATCGTACACTTTAAAAGAGTGAATTTTACGGTATGTGAATTATATCTCAATAAAGCTGTTATTTAAAAAGGAAGAAAAAGATCATGAGGATGGGAGATACTGCTGTGAGCATCTTTAGAAAACATAATCTGCCCCCCTTTGTGAACAGGAGTGTATCATCTTCCCGTGCCTCAGCTTCCTCTTCTGCAAAGTGGGGACATTTAATAATGAAATAACGTCTTAGGGTCTTTGGGGGATTAGAAGAGGTAATGCCAATGAAAGCTGACACGGTGAGTGCTCAGGAAATGCTATTTCAAATAATAAAATGTTATGAGTCAGCAGAGCATAGTGTTGTTACAAGAGTGGGTTCTGGAGCCAAACTTTTAATTTGAATCCAGGCTCTCCCAGGATCTCCTAATGTCTCTGGATCTCAGTTTCATTATCTGTAAAATGCAGTTGACAATAGTATACACACCACAGGTTGTTATGACAATTAAATGAGTTAATAGCATGAAGGGCTTGGAATGGTACCCATACACAGTAGGTGCTAGATAGTCGCTAGCTGTTATTACTTCTGGCATTTTCTCTGGCTTCCTGGTGCTGCTCAGGTGGACCAGATTCATTAAAAGGGCCCATGTAATAGTGATAATAGTAATAACAACAATAATAGCAGCTGGCATTCATCCACTGTTACTGCAGGAAAGGGGAAGGATGCTGAGGAGCCCCCACATTAGCCCCAGGGGAGGGGCTGGCTGCGGAGGGTGAGCGGCAGACTCGGGGAAGGCAGGACATCCATTCAGAGAGAACAGCATTCCCAAAGGCATAGAGGGTCCTGGGGCTGGGGACAGGTTCCCGGGGCTGCAGGGCAGGGAGCTACAGGCTGGGGGCAGAGAGGCACGGGAGATGGGTGGGAGTCAGATGGTCAGGAAACTTATAGCCTGGGCTGTGCCCTGGGATTCTTGGATCCCCTTCCTGCTGAGAATCCTGGAAATAGGCTTGTCCCGCCGTTGGGCACATGCGCTTCTCTCTTCCTTCTTGCCTCTGTGGGGGCGACTTTCTCCCAGCTAGGCTCTCACTCTCTCTTAAGGCTCATAGCAGCAAGAGCAACACCTAACACTTAGGGACAGCTTTTAAGAGCCCTGCACAGTCCTAAGGAACCTTCCCCCATGGCTTCCCAGAGCCTCATAACAACCCTATGAGGATTATGTAGTTAGACCCATTTTACAGAAGAGGACATTGTAGGGAGGAGAGGACATTGGCACAAGGTCATGCAGTAATGAGTGGCAGAACCAAGATATTCTCTCCATCTCTCTCTCTCTCATTCTTTCTATAAATTCTACCGAGGACCTGCTCTGCTCCAGGCAGAGTTCTAGACTCTGGGGATACAGCAGTGAATAAGAGAGACATCATTGCTTCCCTCACGAAGCTGGTGCTCTAAGGGAGGAGAAAGACAACTAAACAACAAAAATGTACACACTACGTCAGGAGGTGAACTATAAAGACCAACCGAGCAGGGCAAGGGACGAGAATGTTGGGAATGTGAGCTATTTCAGCAGCCTAGTTAGACCCGAGGAAGCAGGAGCAAGCCGCGGAGTATCTGGGGACAGGGAGTGCCAGGCGTGGGGAGCTGCAAGTGCAAAGACCCTGAGGCTGGAGCACGCAAGGACGATGTGGCTGGAGCAGAGTGCATGCCAGAGACAGGCAGGAACCGCAGCAGACAAAAAAATAGACAAATAAAAGAAAGAAAGAAAAATTCAACAGTCACAATAATATGTTCAACTTTCAAAAGGAGAGAACAGAACTGAGGTTACAGGAGGCGGGAAAGCGGGTGAGGGGGGTTAGCAAGAAATTGGCAAAGGGTCACAAAGATGATGACATTGTGTAATGATGAATATACTAGTTATCCTAATTTGATCACCACATATTGTCCATAGGTATTGACATTCAGCTCTGTACCCACAAATATGTATAACCATGTTTCAATTAAAAACAAAAACAAAAAAAACAACACAGCATGTCCAGAATCCAACCTCTTCTCCCAACCTCCATCGCCACTGTGCTGATCTGTCCACCATCATCTTGCCCTGGACTACTGTGGCAGGTCCTCTCTGGTCTCCCTGACTCCACTCTTGTCCCCACCCCACCCCTACATGCACACACAGTCCATTCTCCATATGTAGCTGCTGGGAGTCTATCAAAACCTAAGCCCGACCACATCCTTCTTCTGCTTAGAATCCTCCATGTCTCCCATCTCACTCAGAGTAAAAGCCAAAGGTCCTACGAGGCCCTACAAGATGGGCATTCCTGTCACCTCTCTGACCTCCGTTCTCCAGGTCTCCCCCTCACTCACTCTTCTCCAGCTGCACTGGTCTCTTCTCTGTTCCTCAGACACACAAAGAACAGTCCAGCCTCAGGGCCTTTGTAGTTGTTATTCGCTCTGGCTGGAACATTCCTTCTGAAGATATCCTCAAGGCATGTTTCCTTAGGTCTTTGCTCAAATGTCACCCTCCCTGTAAGGCCTTCCCCGACCACACCTAGCACTCCCTCTGCCTTTGCTGCATTCTCTTTCTCATAGAACTTACCACCATCTGTCATTCTATGCATTTCCTCTTGTTCCTCTTTTTTTTTTTTTTTTTTTTTTTTTGGTACATTCCCTGTCCCCCCAGCTGGAAAATAAGTTGCGTGAAGTGAAGAATTTTTGTCCATTCTGTTCAAAGCTACACCCCCAGTGCCTGGCACATAGTAAATGCTTAATAAATACTGGTTGAGTGAATGACGTGTAAGTGAAAAAGGAAGCAAGTGAGGCAGTCTTGATGGAAAGCAGCAGGGAGGGAGTGGTGGGGACTGTGGCAAACTGGTAGCTCTTGCCCTATCTGAAGGCAGCAACTACCACTTAGCTCCAGCCTAAAGTTTCCATGTGTGAATGTGGCCCCAGGGTGGCCAGAGCTCCACATGTTTCAAGGGAAGCCAGAGACTTCTATATGAATGTGAATTGTCTTGATTTTGAAACCATTGCTGATCAAAAATGTACACCTGCTGCTTATTTAGGAGGGAGACTGCTTGCTGTAAGTGACCTCTAATCTGGGTCAAAATGCTTCCAAGTGGCTTTCATAGAACTTCAAATTTCTGGGAAAGCTGACTGGAGTTTTAAGAGGGGGCATTTCACTAGTGGACTCAGCTTTTAAACGTTTCTATGAAACAAACAGCATTTTCATATTGAGGATCTTGGACAATTTTAGTTCAGGGTGAGTTCCTTCCTCTCCTCGTACCTCTCAGTTCTTTCCTCATATTCCTGCTGGGCCTGGACATCTTCCCTCCACTCTAGAGCAAAGATCAAAGGTAAATATTGGCAGAACATCAGCTTTACTGCGACCCAGATAAGGAACCACATAAAACGGAAATAGCAAGATTTTATTGCCCCTCCCACAACTTCCACCCCAACACTATTCCCTCAATATTTACTTATTAATTTCACTTATATAAAGTCTCGGTGTTAGTTTTGTTACCAACAGGGCTGCCAGTCAGGGTGTGCCGTGCATGACTCCAAGGGCTCCCTTCTTCCAATGGCTCAATGAACAGCACCCCCTGGAGTTGTGCTGTGATTATCTGTATATATTTATTTAGATCATCCCATTTTTAGTGACTATGGCATAGGAATCCTTTTTGGCTTTGGCAAATGTTTTCTGCTTTGTAAAAGTAACACGAGCACATGGAGAAAAATTCAAACGATATAAAAGGATATGTGGCAAAAATCATGTCTCCCATCACTATCATCTGGTGTTTCCTGGTTACCCTCTTCGGAAGCACTTTTTGTTGCCAGTTTCTTGTGTGTCCTTTTAGAGATATAAACAAATCTCTGCCCCCCATTTCTCTTTCTCTATATGTACACACACACGCATACACACACATAGTTGTCTCAGTCCATGTTTTGCTGCTATACCAGAATGCTTAAAGAATGAAAAATTATTTCTTACAGTTTCCGAGACTGGGAAGTCCAAGATCGAGGGGCTGCATCCAGTGAGGGCCTTCTTGCTGAGTCATAACATGGCAGAAGGCATCACATGGTCACCGAGCCTGAGAGAGCTTGAGAAAGAGAAGAAAGGGGACCGAACTCATCTTTTTATCAGGAACCCACTCCCATGGTAATGGCATTAATCCATTCATGAAGGCAAAGTCCTCATGACCTAATCACCTATTAAAGGTCCCACCTCTCAACAATGTTGCACTGCAGATTAAGTTTCCATCACATGAACTTTGAGGAACACGTTCAAACCATAGCAGTAATATATCTTTCTATATTTCCAATGTTTTCCTACAATTTCTTTTTGCATCAGTGGCTTATAGACAGATTGGTAATATATAGTCCATGGGCCAAATCTGTCCCACTACCCATTTTTTGTACAGCCTGCAAGCTAAGGATGGTTTTTACATTTTCAAATGGTTAAAAAAAAGTCAAAAGAAGCATAATACTTTATGACACATGAAAATTCTATGAAATAAAAATCTCAGTGTCCATAAATAAAGTTTTATTGACACGGTCCAGCTCACTCATGGACGTACTGTCTGTGGCTGCCTTTGTGCTACGATGGGAGCATCCAGCAGTTGCGAAAGAGACTGTCTGGTCTGCAAAGCCCCAAGTATTTACTATGGGGCCCTTTACAGCAAAAGTTTGCCAACCTCTGGCTCATAGGATACATGTTGTTCTGTACCTTGCTCGTTTTACATGACTATAGATCCCAGACATCTCTTGGTATCAGCACATATTGATCCACCTCATTCCATTTAACGAAGAATCTAGTGTATATCATTGTGTCTCTGGGCCATAATTTATCCAGTTCTTATGGTGGACTCCCAAATTCTCGTTTAAATTAAAAGATTTCATGTCTTAGGAAAGTTTGAAAAATCCTGACAAGGACAAGAAATCTCAGCTGGTCAGCTTGTTTATTATTTATATCTTGTTCTTTCAGAAGTAGGATTTGTGGAAGCTTACAAGAGGAGGGGCAAGCCCAATAAAACTGTGAAACTACTAAGACAGAGGTGAAGTACTAGGAAAGAATGGGAGTCAAGATGCCGGCCCTTCCCAGCTGAGGAAGCCTGGAGTATATTCGAGCTCAAGGATTTATTTGAATCATATTTGCAGATAATGCAAAAATCTTTGTGGGTGTTTATTTTCCTCAAGAGGGAGGTTGAAGGCAGAATGCCTCTGAGAAGTTGGAAAAACTGCCAAGCAGGATAACATAGAACAGTGTTTTCTATCCTCACAATTGCCAAACCTTGAAACAGATGAACTATTATTTACTTAATATTTTTCTTTAACTCATGTTTTTTTCAAAAAACCTTAAATATAGTTGTTCTATCCTGAGAAATAATATCAATGAATTTAAGGTTCTGACTGATGAGTTATCTATATATGTGTATTTTCTCAAATGCACTTAAAAATGCTAAAATCATTTTAAAACACACACAATTCCATCCATGTACCACCTACAATAATCTTGCAAACCAACAATGGTGCTTATGCTAAACATTTTTAAATGCTGGGGTGTCATTTACTGGGGTTTGTCTTGCCAACTGCCATTCTCCCTTTCCTTCCTACTACCAGAACTCTGACTTTGTTCAGCTGGCCATGTGCCCCACCCTGGGGAATAAACCACATTTGGTTTAAGCTAACTATGGCCAGCCTATTCTCTTGGACCTGTGATTGGTCTAAGAGAAGTCACATGACACAGTTCTGGCCAAAGGGAACCTCTGCTAGGGGTTTCTGGGAAAGAGTTTCCTTTCTGATAAGAAAGAGGCAGATGAAGAGAGACCTATTTGCCCTTTTCCTTCCCTGCCCGCTTTGGACATTGTTGGGTAAAGAGGTGATAAGTGAGCTGTGGCAGCCATCTGTGACATGAGGACCAGCCTGATGAGAAGTTGCTGATTTGCTGTTGATGGTGGAAAGGAAGTGTGCAAAGAGCCTGGGTCCTTTATGACAACCTTGAGATGCCAAATACACCATGAGGTCTCCAATCTCCAGATGTCTTTTAAACAAACAATAAATGTTATTATAGTGTAAACTGCTGTAGTGGAGCCTCTGAAACTATCATAATGAATCCAACTGGCTTTGTGTTTTCAGAGCCAAGCTCCGGGATCAAAGCCACTCATAGTCATATTCCAGCTCTGTCAAATACTCTTGGTTTGTTACACTGAGCAAAAGACTTAATTTTTCTAAGCCTTAGTTTTCCTGTCCATAAAATGGAAATAGTAATAATGCTTATCTCAGACAGTGATTTTTAAGAAAAAAGGTTTAAGTTCATTTAAAGCGCTTAGAACGGAGTAAGTGCCAACTGCTATCAAAATCATCATTATGTTTTTAGTATTCATACAATCCTCTAAAAATAAGCGGAAAGACAACATGCACAGAGACAGGAAATTGACAACACCTAATTAAAGGCCACCAGCTGGGCATAAGATGAGCAGAAAATGATCTGAGTGTCAGAGCTGACCGCAAGCTGCAGATGAGTCAGTACTTCAGTGAACAAGTCCGTCGCAACCATGGGGGACTGGATAAGGAATGTGATAGGCAGACTCCTGGCTGTGAACCTTCTACTCCACGATGCATGACTCACACCTTTCCAGGAGCATCAGGTCTAGATTTGGTCATCTTTAAAGGATGTGGGGAAGCTGTCCTGGGTGCAAAAGCATGGAGACAGTGGCCCAGGGGCTATTTACGTAAGAGACTGGAAAGATTCAGGGGCAAGGTCATTACTGCCTCATGGGAAGTGCTTATTTTACAAAGCAGCTGTTGGCCATGTCTACAGTAGCCTGGACAAAAGGAAATGGAACACGAGGTGTGGCTCGAGCAGAAAGGGCCCAGGATGGTGAGTCATGAAACTCGTGACTCCACTGTGTGATGCTGGGGAAGTTTCCTCCATGTTCCAGACCTCAGTATCTCCAAATGGAGAGTGGGGAAACTGTGGTCCTGAGGAGGTGACTGAGACAGGTGGAAATGTGTTTGGCTGTAAGTAACTGGAAATCCACCTGACAGCACCTGAGACAGGCAAGGGTTTATTGGTGTCATCTAATAGAGCGTTCAGAGGGAGGCAGCGGTTAGTCTCAATTGGGTGGCTCAAGATGATCAGGGATCTTGCTGACATCTCTGCAGTCCCCTTGGCCTGTCCCTCATGACTGCAGGATGGATGCTTCAGCCCTTCTCAAGGTAGGAAGAAGGAAGAAGGGCAGCACTAGCCACATCTGTCCCCTTTATCCCAAAGTCAAAGGGCCATCAGAAGAACCCTCCTCACAGGTCACCTGCCTGCCCAGCTGCAAGGGCGGATGGGAAAATGAGGCTCCCTGCACCATTGTGAAAAGTGAGAGGAAGGAGGGAATGGGGCTGGGTCTGCTGACCACAGGATCTCAGGGCAGCAGCCCCTAATCCTGGCCCCAGAGCCACTGTGATCCCTCTGTGGCCCTTCCAGCTACAACGGAAATTGTAAGAACAAGACCTGAATTCAAATTCTCCCTCTGACACCAGCTGTTTGTGGACTGTGAGAGAGTCACTTTACATCTCGGAGCCTTCAATTTTCACCTAAACAGGAAACAAAATTCAACTCTAACTGCAGCTTTGGGCCGGCTTCACGGGTGCACAACCTGCATAGGCCCCCTGCGCCCCAAGCCGGTTCAACGCTCTGCTGTGGCCATCTCGAGGTGCTGAGACTCAGAATAAGGGGCCTGCATCTGCATTTTGCACCGTTCTACCTCCCCTGCATGGTCATCAAGCCTCTCACAGTCTGCTTCCGCACTCCTCCCTGGGCTCATTTCCCACCACCCTCTGCCGCCTCCTCAATCTGCTCCCTCAAGATCCCCTTCTCCTTCCAGATGCTCCATGCTTGCTGTGGCCTCGGGGCCTGTGCACGTGCTCTTCTTTCTGTTGGAAACACTCCTGCTCCCACCCGCATGTACAATTAATTCACATTCGTCCTTTGGATCATGGTTCGTCATTCTCTAATAATAACAAATTTACTTAGCATCTACTATGTGCCAGCCCTGTTCTAAGGGTTTGACAAACATTACTTCATTTAAATTAAATAGGACCTCTTATGGCCCCTATTTCATTGATAATTTGTAAAATGACTTATTTTGGCAAATATTAATTGAGTACCTACTATGTGCCAGGCATTGTTCTAGGTACTTTGGTTATAGTGGTGTAGTCAACAAATAAAACCTTTCCTCTCTCAAAGTTTGTATTCTAGTGGAGAAGACAGACAACAAACAGATTGTCAAATAACCATATAATAATATAATATGAAGTAGTGATAAATTCTATGAGGAAAACTAAATTAGGTTAAGGGGATCAAGAGTGAAGTTGAGTGTAGGTTTATCTAGGATGACCAAGGAGGATCTCTCTGAGGAGATGACATTTGAGCAGAAGCCTGAAGGAGGTGAGAGGAAGCCATGCAGGTTTCTAGGCCTTTCTAGAGGGAAGAATGTTCTAAAAGAATGTTCTAGGCTGCACCAGTGTTGCTTTCTCAAGGCAACCCTTCCTGACCACCTCTAGACCAAGCCCCTTACTATATGCTTACTCAGAGTTCCCTGAATTCCTCCATCCTAGCTTTCTATCACAATTGTAATTACATGATTGGACCTAATTTGTTGTTTAATTTGAAGGCCAGCTCCATTTCAGCAGGGATTATCTGTTTTGTTTACCACTATATCCCCAGTGCCTGCACCTAGTAGATGCTCAAGAAATATCTGTTAAATGCATGAGTGGCAGGCAATGGGTGGGGTCCTGCCTCCCTCCACCCCAGCTTCCTCTCTCCTGAGCTGCATCTCTTCTATTTGTTTTATGAACTGTACATCTGGGTGAGATTTCATTTGAAGACTAGGTTCGGGAACTATTAATAGTTTGAAAAAATCACTGGAGTATATGAACTGTTGGGCCATCCAGCTGTGGCACGTTGTGATTCAGTGACTTAAACTTGGAGGGCATAGGGACTGAATCAGTTGGGATGCTTTGGGCTACAAGGAACAGAAAATCCCCACCCAACTGGTTTAAGCTGCAAGAAATGTACACATACACACCATGTGATAAGGAGCCCAGAAGTTAGGTGGCTCAGAACCAGATGGTTGAGTGGATGGCTCAACAGCGTGTTGAGGACCAGTGTTCTCTCCATCACTTCAGTCCACCATCCTCAGCATGCCTCCAGGCTGGCTCCGCATATCGTCCTAAGAGGCTCCTGGCCACCCTCTGCCCCAAGACATCTTATCTAGACAATGTCCAGAGGAAAAGAGATCTTTCTTTCTGGTGTCTAGAGTAAGGAACCTTTCCCAAGAGCCCCTAGCAGACTTCCTGCAGCTTCCACTCTCACTGTACAGACCAAGTCACATGCCCACCCTTAAGCCAATCACTGTTAAGGTGAATGATTGGCTTAGACCAATCACAACCCATTATCTGGAACTAGAGCTGAGACCTGTCCTTACCTCCCAAGCACATGGCTCCTGGGAAGAGGATGAGGACCTGAATGAAATTAGAGTGTCCTGAAGGAAAGCAGGGAGGGACTGGATGTTTTGTGGGCAACCAACAGAGTCTGCTACAGGGTTTATGGAGTTTCGGGGAGATAAAGGAGGGGAATTGAGCTCCGCCATGCTGTGCATGGTAGAGCACAATCTTCAAGGGGACCCTCAGTTTCGGAAGCCCAACTTCTCCTGCTTTAAGTGGCAGTAGGGTGCTGGGCCTGAGGTTTCTCAAGATCACCATCAACGCAGAGAGGGGGTTGTCCTTCAGCTGGAGGTTTGTCCTGTTTCTGACATCAGGGACATGATCCTGGCTGTGGGGTGCCCACCACTGCTTGATGACGAGCACTGCGCCCACCCTCCATGCTGCCTCTGCTCATGCTGTTCTACATAGAACTGACAACCATCAGGTCAACCCAGTTTTGTTTCATTTTTTAATGGAAAAAATAGAATTGTTTTTGGAGAAAGTTTTTCCAATCAGCTATGCTCCAGGCTTCAATAACAGAACAGGATCCAGTTCCCAGTAGAGTGGTTGACTGTGCACCCTCCTGTTTTGGACCCTCCTGGACTGAGAGCTTTGCCTGTAGCCCAGAAGTTCCCAAATCTGTCGTGGGGTCAGAATCACCGAGGGATTTTGCTCAAAATACAGCTGCCACCCCTTTTGTGGGCTGGTCAAGAACTAGTACTGCTGGTCACAGGATGGGTTCTCTTGTAGCAATTGCTAAGATAGAGTTTGGGGTACAGATATTTATTAGAAATCAACACCCTTGAATGGAAGAGGGAGGAAGCGGAATTGGGCAGAGGGAGAAGTTGAATCACGGTACCCGGCAAAGCCTTGGCTAATGGGTTGGGGCACTCAGAGCAACATTGCCCACCTGGGCCTTTGTACTGAAGCCTCGCTAGCTCAGACATTGGACAAGGGCTGTCTGGGAAGGGTGTGACCTGGGTGGCAGCCCCCAAAGGAGATGACAGCAGGGTGCTGTCTGCTGACCATGTTCTCCATGGTTGAGCAGCAAGGCCTTGCTTGAAGGGGCCTCTGGTGGGACATCTCCACATCCACCACATTTTTGTCTTCAAATACCTGTTTACTATCTTATGATAACAAATTCTGGGGCAAAACTTAAAAATTGTGGCAACGTGAAAGTGAAGTAACACAGCAGAAGGGTGAAACACTCAGGCTTTGGAGTCAGTGCTTTAACGTCTAATTGCTGTGTGACCCTGAGCAAGTCGCTTCACCTCTCTGAGCCTCAATTTTGTTTTATGTAAAGTAAGGATAATAGCATCACTTCATGGTGCTGTGGTGAGGATGAGCAGGCTGGGAAAAGTTTAGCACAGGGCCTGACACATGGTAATTGTTCGGCAAATGGTCATTGTTATTAGAATATCAAACTCTGAATGAATCATGAACATTTGTGAAATGAAAACAAAAGGCTACTTCATCTCTAAAGCCAGTTCTGGTCCTCTGTCCCCTCCACAACTAAGCACTTTCCATGGATCTCTCAGGGTCTGCTTTTGCCGTAGGTATTTGTTTTCCAGCCTGAAAATAGCAATACACCCACCTGTACAGTCAGGGTCTTTGGTTGAAAGTGACAGAAACAAACCCAACTCAAAGTGACTAAAGAAAATAAAGTGTGTTTGTGTGAATTGGTTTATGCGAATAAAAAGTCTCAAGATGGATTCAGCTTCAGGAATGGTTGGATCAAGATGCGTACCTGTTGTTTAGGAATCATACTTTCTCCAACTCTCAGCTTTGTTTTCCTCTGTCAGATAGGGTCACTTCATGTGGTGGTAAAGCATCCCCCAGATCAGTAAGCCAAGACAATAGATGCTGACTTTTCTAAGTAGTCCCAGCACAAGACTGGGGTTGACTCTGATTGGCAACTTGGGTCACCTGGCCACCTCAGAACCAATCCCTGGGACCAGGGGGATGGAATATGCTGATTGCCCAGGCCTGATCCATCCACCTGCTCTGGTTGGGGAGGCAGCCCACTCCCTCTGGAACCACATGGAATGATAGTGGGGGAGGTGTGGTCTCCCAGAGGAAAACCAGGGTGCTGTTACCAGAGGATGGGGAATGGACAGTAGTCATGTACTAACAACCGTTGGCCACTGCCATCGTTTGAATATGTTCCCCAAAGTTTATGTGTTGGAAACTTAATTCCCAGTGCAATAGTGTTAGGAGGTGGGGCCTAATGAGAGGTCTTAAGGTCATGGGGGATCCACCCTCATGAATGGATTAATGCTGATTATAAAAGAGGTTGAAGCTGTGAGTTCCATCTCTCATTCTCTTTCGCCCTCTCTCTGCCCTTCTGCCATGGGATGACTCAGCAAGAAGAACCTCATCAGATGTGGCCCCTTGATCCTGGACTTGCCAGCCTCCAGAACTGTGAGCCAAATAAATTTCTGTTAATTACAAATTATCCACTCTCAGGTATTCTGTTACAGCAGCACAAACTGACTAAGACAGTCACTGAACCAAGCCCTTGACCATCATGCTTTCTCTATTCCGAGGCTCCTTTGCACATGCTTAGTGCTCAATAAATGTTTGTTAAATGAATGAGCAATTGTACATGTAAACGCAGGAAGGGTGTGATCTCAGGGATCATTTCTTAGGGGTATTAGGCAGCTTCTGATTTTTCACGTCCTGCCCATTTTTATTCTAATCTTGCAGGTTGGCATCCTTTCAAGCTTCAAGGCCTTGATTCCACCTGCACTGGTGGCAGAGCACAGCTGCTTCACGGGCCATGTACTACAGCGGGCACCCGCCCACTGCAGGCCCGGGCAGATGAAGGCTGAATCAAGAGTGGCTCACTCTGCCCCATGGAAAGTGCACAGGAGGCTGCAGCCCAGGTTGAGGATGAGTAGGGACTGATAAAGACAGGTGTCACTGTCTCTGTCCTCCTCATTGGCCAGCTCCTGCAGGCCACACTTTCACCCGATTCTCCTTCTCATCAGGAACTTCTGAAGAATCTTCTTCATGCTTGAGTCATGGTGCAGATGTCCCCAGAGACCAGGAGCTAATGCCCAGAGGGAGGCAGGCTCAGGGGACTGGGTGACTCAGGCACACACACTCAGTCTGGGAGGCACCTGGGACTCAGCCCCAGCTCACCATGGCCCTGGGAAAAGGTGAGAGCAGTGTAGCCAGACCTTCTGAATTTTTTTTTAAAATAGACTTTATTTTTTAGAGCAGTTTTAGGTTCACAGCAAAATCGAGAAGAAGATTCAGAGCATTCCCATATGCCCAGTGCCCTATACACTCACAGCCTCCCTGACTATCAGGATGGCTGATATCGCACCAGAGTGATACATTTGTTAAGAATGATGAACCTGTATTGACACACCATTGTCACACAAAGACCACAGTTTACATTAGGGCTCACTCTTGGTGCTGTACATCTTTTGGGTTTGGACAGAGGTATAATGACACATACCTACCACCGTAGTATCATACAGAGTAGTTTCATTGTCCTAAAAATCCTCCATTCTTCACCTATTTCTCTCTCTCTCTCTCCCTAACCCCAGCAGCCACTGATCTTTTTACTGTCTCTGTAACTTTGCCTTTTCCAGACTTTTGGTTTTTTATTGCTTTTTCTTGCAATATCCATGACTTCAGCGGGACCACCAGTGTCCACTCTGAATGGTCCATGTCCAGACCAGCCTGGTTAATTATTCTGAACATTATTCCTGAAACTATTCCTTTCTGTACATGCTGATAATAAATTCTAATTTTATGAAAACACCATGCAGGTTAAATCAAAGTCTGCAGGCTGCATTTGGCCCATAGGCCACCAGTTTGAAACATTAGAGATGGGGATTAGAGTGAGATTGAAATCCAGAAGACCTATGCCAGGTCTACCACTTCCTGGCTGTGTGACTGTGGGCTAGTCACTTTGCATCTCTGAGCCCCTCTGTCAAGTGAAGGCCTTGAGCATGTGCTCATGGAGGGAGGGACTCAGTGCCAATCTCTGAGGCTTGATGTCCCGGCATGTTCAAAAGCCCCCTGGGATTATAGTGTGTACAACAAACCAAACATACAAGTACTGCTCTTATAAAATTAGAAGACAACAAAAACATCAAAAATCTCCAGAAACATGCAGGCTCTTGGGATAGAGAGAAATGAGAGATCAGCAGATTGATACTTGATGCCTGCTTACCTGGGCAAAGGGAAAACCAATTTCTCTGCATCCTGCATTACAACAACCACCTTGACAAGGGGATAAAACTGAGCAGGGTTAGGGGCCAGGCTCTGCAGCCAGGCTGCCTGGGGTCTAATCCCAGTTCTGCCATATACTATCTGTGGGACCTTGGACGAGTAACAACCTCTCTGCATGTCACAGCTTCAGGGCTACTCTTCGTGTCCTGGTCTGTGTGATTGGTGCCCCCTGGAGCTGGGCAGTGCATGGCTATCCCTGTTGGCCCTGAGGTCCTTGTCTGGAAAATGGGAATAATATTCGTGAGGGTTAAATGAGTGAACACATATGATGTACTTGAAGCAGTGCCTGGCACAAGGTAATGGTTCTCTTAGCATATTCCAATGGAAGTGTTATTATTTCTGCTCTGGGCCAAGTGATTTACATGCATCTAGCACTGCTGTATGGTAATCATCACATTTTAAAGAAGAGAAAATCAAGGCTGAGAAGACAAAACTGAGGCTCAGAGAGGATCTGTAACTCACTCAGGGTCACCCAGCTAGTGAGTGGCAGGTAACAACAGTAAAAGCAATAATGTAACAAGATTGGAAACAGCTAATACTGACAGCACCATCAGTTGCCACCTGTTGGGTCCACTACTTTAAGTGCATCATCTCAGAGTCTGGCTCCAACATCCTTGCCCTAGGTGAGTGTATTTCCTACTGCCCCTAAACTCCACTTAGAACCCAAGAGAAGGTCAGCCCCAGCACACCTGCATACATGAGCATGAGTCTAGTTCTTAGGGTTCATGGATCAGTGCCCAGTGGGGCACCCTGGATCTGTGACCAGAACCTCAACCCTCACTCTTTTTATCCTTGGATTTCAAAGAACTTTACATTCACACGCTAATTAGAGGAGACACCTTCCTGTACTCCAGAGAGGCAGGTCTTTTTAATTAATTGCCTCTTGTGAGGCCGCAGGGCATGGGAGCTGCAAACCCTACTAATTCTAGGATATTAACTCACAGGCTGTGACCCAGGGCAGCCTTGACCACTACCTCCTCAGAAGCTCTCCCAGATTACCTGATCCCAAGTAGTCCCCTCTTCTCTCTCTCATGCACCTGATCTCTTTCTGCGTAGTACTTGCCATGATTTTTTTTAAATTGTGCCTTTATTTGCACATTAACTTAAAATAGCAGCAGCTACGTTTACAGACCAGCCACTATTTACTGGGCTTGCAGTTTATTTATATTATCCTCCAGGGGCACAGAGAATTTAAGTAACTTCTTCAAGGTCACACAACTAGTGAGGAAGCTGTATCTTTTTTATTTGTTTGTTCATTTGGCTGTGTGTCTGTCTCTCTTGTGAGTACGTTTTGTGTCTCAGTGCCTAGAAGAGTGCCTGGCATGTAGTAGGTACTCAATAAATACTTGTGGATTGAATGAATTCGGGATCCTGCACTCAGCTTGTGTCAGAACCCAGTCTTCATGTAAACACAGGCCTCTCTGTGCCTCAGGGAGAAGGAAAACCACAAGCTTGGCTCTTCTCTAATTCTCTATGCTCTTTCACACCTCCAGGACTTTGCTCAAGCTGTTCCCTGTGGTTGCCTTTCTTTTTTCCATCGTTTAGCTCAGGAGTCAGTAAACTATGGTCTGGGGGCCAAATCTGGCCCATCACCTGGTTTGTCAATAAAATTTTATTGGAACACACATCTATTTAAGTTTTATCTATGGCTGCTTTAGATCTACAACAGCAGAATTGAGTACAGATGGTCCCCGACTCACAATGGTTCAGCTTAATGATTTCTCCATTTCATGATAATATGAAACTGTCGCAAGTTTGACATAATGTACAGTATTCAATAAATTACACAAGATATCAAACACTTTATTATAAAATAAGCTTTGTTTTAGATGATTTTGCCCAACTGTAAACTAACGTAAGTGTTCTGAGCATGTTTAAGGTAGCCTGGGCTAAGCTAGGGTGTTTGGTAGGATAGCTGTACTAAATGCATTTTCAACTTAAGTTATTTTCAACTTATGATGGGTTTATTGGGACATAACCCTATTGTAAGTGGAGGAGGATCTGTAGTTGCAACAAGAACTGTGAAACCTAAATATTTATTATCTGGCTCTTTACAGAAAAGGTTTGCTGAACCCTGATCTAGCTGACTTTTCCTTATCCTTTAAAAATGAGTTGAAATGCGTCCTCCTCTAGGAAGCATTCTATGATTTCTATGATTTCCCAGGCTGGATTAAGGGCCCCTACTATGTGCTCTCATAGCCCCATGCTTTCCTCTAATATAGTGTTTCTCAACCTTCTTCCACCCCAGGAGCCTTTTTAGACATTTTCCCTTAATCACCCACTCTCTCTCCTATGAAGTTTTAAAAATTGGCACACAAATGTTGTATATATTTATGGTGTACAATATGATGTTTTCAAATATGTATACATTGTGGAATGGTTAAATATAACCCCATGAAATATTAATACCACAGCTATACTGTATATCTATTTATGTACTCAACAGGAGCAAAAAAAAAAAAAAAAATCTTAGATATTACAATGGTTTGTGGCCCTCCAAAAGACCACAAGCCACTGCAATATATAAGATTTTCTTTTGCCCCTGTTGAGAATGCATGCTAATGTAACACCTACTGCACTGTATTCATTCAGCTGAGCAGAAGATATTGAGCACCTACTATGTGCCAGGCCCTGTTTTAGGCACAGATGATGAACATAGCAGACGCAATCCCTGCATCTAATTGTCTATTCATGGGAATGATCCCTCATCAGACTCTGAGCAACTTGAAGGAAGGGACCCAGATAATTCAACTTTGAATAAACATTGTTTCCCAGAATTCAGCACATACCAGGTGTTTAATGAGTTTGACAATGTGTTAAAATGAGTAGCTATGGAAATATAAAGGCACTGTAGGCCTGGTAATTGGGAAAAATAAAATTGCATTGGAATAGAGACAGGGATTGTTGGATTTATAGTGTGTGTATTCATTCATTTCTGTTGCTTATGACAAAAATAACTAGAACTGGATAATTTGTAAGAAAATGAAATTTACTGCTTATAGTTCAGAAGATGGAAGATCCAAAGTCCAGGGAACACATCTGGTAAAGGCCTTGTTGGTGGTGACAGTGATGCAGGGGTCTCACATAGAATGGCAGAGCAGAGAGACAGCTCCTCATGTACTTTCCTTTTAAAGCCCTCAGAACCACACTCACAACCACCATTAAACAAATGGATTAATCCATTCACTATGGCATGATCCTCACAATCTAATCACTTCTTCAAGGACCTGCCTTTCAATTACAATAATAGGATTTCCCACCATCTTAATACTGTCACAGTGGGGACCAAGCCTCCAACACATTAAACTTTGCAGGGGGCAAAACTCAATCCATGAGAGTGCATTTTGGAGATTTTCAATGTGCTCACTGCCAATCAGTCAGTCAACAAACATTCACTCACTGCATAATCTGGATCAGTAGGCCATAGCTGGGTACCATACCTCCCAAGGCTCTATGATGTAGATATCATGAACTGGCAGTCCCAACTATAGATGTGCATTTTGATTGTTTTTCACAGTGTTAACAAAAAGCACACACACAGAAATTAAATTGCCCACCTTTAGAAATTGAGAGATTTCATATAAAAATCCAAACTTCTGTCTTCTCTGGAACAAAAGGGGATAATTCGGTGCCCTGGGCCTGCATTCCTTGCTGGCAGGAATCAGATAAAATGGAGCAGCAGCTGCCCCTTTAGACAGGATATACATTCACGAGTTTGCCCTAGTCTTCACCCCTCCCTGCTGTCTCTTGACCCCTAGACCAAGCCTCTCTTTAGCACTGTGTAGTTCTCTTACACCTACCCCCTTCACTCATTTGTGTTTCCTACCAGGTTCTGAAAGGCTCTTGAGTTTTTGACCCCCAGGTTGTCGTGGCAGGAGGGTCACCCTCTGGCTTCCTCCTGACTCTGGCCGATGCAAGGCAGCATCGGCCAGAGTCAGGGAGGGTGGGAAGGGAAGGGAAGAGAGAAAACAGGGTATTTCTCCTCCTCTCTCTGCACCTCGGGCATGAGATGTGCACCTTTAAGGCTCCAGCTCCTACCTGGCAGTCCCTTCCTGGTTTTAGCCTTCGCTGGTCAGTTGGCTTCTGGGCTTTGGTGACACTACCTCTTCCTGTGTCCCTCCAGCCCTAGGGACAGTAGCAGCTTTTGGTTGCTGGCCTGCTTTACCTTTCTGTGGTTTTCCAGCTCCTCCTTGGGAGGAGTTACCACCTGTGTAGCCAATTTCCTTTGTTAAACTTCCTCTGCTGAAGGGCCTTGGTATGCATCTGGAGGCAAGTGACTTCTCCTCTCTGGGGGCAAGGACATCAGGCTCAGTGGTCTCAGAGTTCTCTGGTCACTGCCTAGTTGCTGAGTTTGATCTTCATGACCCCAGCTGGTCAGACACTCAAGGACTCTAATGGAGGCCCTGGGGAGAAAGAGGCCCTTCTGGAGTTGCTGGTGATGGACACTTTGATGAGATGAGGCCACGGAGTGGGACCAATTCTGCTGTGGCTGCACAGTGGAGGGGAGGCTTAAGCATCCAGCTGGAACCCTTTTCTGACTGCTGGGAGGGGCAAGACATGAGCCCTGAACTAGGAGGTCAAGAGATAAAACCTGGCCCCTTCCCAGCACTTAATATAGAACCGATTAGGTGACTGGGCCTGGCTCTGGCTCTTGCCAAACTGGAGGGGGTAGAATTTCTATGGAAGTGTTCATTGTAATATAAATGGCATTGCCCTGATTCATTCTTTCTTGAACTCAGGAATTGCGGCTCTGTGCTAATGGTCATCACATTGGTGGAGGATGATCAGTTAAATTATTAAAAACAAAAGGGAATGATACTGAATGTCCTTTTTGCCTGCTTTTGATGGGCAGTTCGGGGAATTCCTCATTTGTGGTGCGTGTGTGTGCATGTGTGTGCTTGTATGTGTGTGTATGTGGGCTACATGTGTTTCTACATGGCATCTAGCTGGGGTATTTTGAAAATGAGTACAGCGTGATGTAACAGGAGGTTGTGAAGCAGCAGCTCAGACTTTGGGAATAAACATCTGGTCCACATGCTGGCTGGTGTATGTCCTCCGCACCAGGTGGGGAGCTCCAGGGGGACAGCAGCCTGCTTGCTTTGCTCCCCATGTACCTGTGAGCCCAACACAGAGAAGGTTCAAAAGTATTAAGGAAAGCCTCTGTTACAGCTGGCTTGTTCTCTGCACAGTTCTGGCGCGTCCTCCGGGATTCCCTCTGGGCATTTGCACACACTGTTCCCTCTGCCTGGGTAGCCCTTCCTGCCCGCTTAGCTCTGTTGGTACCTCATCCCCATTCAAATCTCAGTTCCAACATCGCCTCCTCAGGGAAGCCTTCCCTGATTTTCCAGAGAAGGTTTGGTCCCTCTGTTAAACATTCCTTACATCATTCATTCATTCATTTTTCTTCCTATCACATAAACATTTAACCGTTTATTCATCCTGCATCCACAGAGCACCTACTCTACTCCAGGTTTGTTCTAGGCACTGGAGACACTGCCCCTTCCCTGTGGAGCTCATATTCAAGGATGGTTCAACAAACAAGTAGACAGATAAAGTAACTTCAAACCCATATGTGCTATGACATAAACATAAACAGGGTGACATGCTGAGAGAACTGGTGGGAGGGGGTGGGGACCGGGTGGTGAGATGGGCCCCCTGAGGAGATGATGTTTGAATCAAGATTTGAACCAGGAGAGGCAGCCAGCCATGGGAGGACCGGGGGGGAAAAGCACAAAGGGAACAGCAGGTGCAAAGGCCCTGCGGCAGGAATGTGGTTGCACAATTGAGAAACAGCCAGCAGGTCACTATGGCTGGGTGGAGTGGGGAAGGCTGAGCTCAGCGAGGTACAGTGGTGGCAGGTCATGCAGGGCCTTGAGGGCAGCAATGAGGACTCTGGGTTTTGACCTGGGAGCAGCGGGAGGCCATTCACAACAAGGTGCTGTGTTTCTTTACAATCCCAGCCTTCTTACTATTTTTAATGCTGCATTTGCTATTTGAGTGGTATCTGGCTTACCCCCAATTGTGAGTTCCTGGAGGGGGCAGCCATGTCCACTCTGATCCCCAAGTATCTGTGTGTCTCATAGCAGGTATAGGTCACAGGCTTGATCTCACCCACCCACCCCCACCCCGCCCTCTGAAGCAGACACTGTGACAAGGATTGAAGTGGTTAACTTGGAAGGTGACCTCAGGAAGTAGGGGAGTGAGCACATGAGACAGGGAAGGGAAGACAGCCCATCCAGGGTACATTTTTTAACAGGTTACTGCTGTGGACAACTGGGGCTCAATCCCACCGGGGAACACTGGGAGCCAGTGTAGAACGTGACTCCAAGTTGATCCCACCAAGGGGCAAGGAAACTGGGGTCTTTATCCACAAATTCCCATCAGCCATGGGTTGAGGGTGCTGCCAGGGCATGAGCTCTCAGGTACTTTGGGCTTGTCCTGCATGGGTTCAATGGACTGGGTGGCCACAGAAAGCCCTCAGTAAAGAGATGCAGGCACTGGCAGTTGGAAACCATTGTGTCAGTGGCAGGGCTGGTGAGTGTGAAGTAAATGAATGACTGGTTGCTGGTCAAATAGCCCAGAGAGAGAAATGCCTCTGAATACGTTAGCATGGGCACCATTTCCTCTGGACTATTTAGCAAATCCCCAGAGTTTGCTAAAACATCAAGGGGTTAGCTTTTGCTCCAGTCTCTTGGTTTTTGTGTGGCTGGGATGGAAGTTTCTGGAAGCTTGCCCTGCCATCCCAGGAGGCTGGGGCTCACCACATCCTGGGAATTTGGGGGGGAGAAATTTGAATTTTTCTCTAGGAAGCAATTTCTTCAATAGCCCGCAATTCTTTATCAGTGTTCGGCCCTCTCTCTCGGACGGGCAGCCCTCATGGTGTGGGTTCTGCATTCCAGGAGCAAAACCCTGCTCTCCTTCCCCCGCCTGGGAAAACTGGACCACGTTGGGATGGCACTGTGCCCTCCGCCCACCACCCGGAAATGGCCTCGCTGGCAACAGGGTGGGTGGGGAGGAAGGCAGAGCTGTTGTAGCATGTCCCGGCTGCCTCAGGAGAGCAGGAGACGGCAGGGGTGAGCTGCAGAAATGGGATGAAGTTAGTTTCCCCTTGATGAAAATCTCTCCCTGTGAATGGGCCTGTGCGGACAGAGAGTGCCAGTGATGTAAAGATGCAGTGGGCGGAGAGGCGCCTTCCAGTGGAAGGAATCAAAGAATCCTGCCCATTACCTGGAACCCATGAGGCCTCCCACCTTCCCTGGCACTGGGCGAGTGGTGGGCCTCCTCCTATTAGACCAGGGTTCCTCAAGTGCGGCACCGTTGCTATTTGGGGACAGATAATTCTCTGTGATGGGGAACTGTCCCATGTATTATAGGATGTTTAGCAGCATTCCTGGTCTCTACCCCTTAGATGCCAGTAGCTGGCTTCCTCTCCTAGCCATGACAATCCAAAATGCTGTCTGACATTGCCAAATGTCCCTTGGAGTGCAAAATCTCCTCTGGTTAAGAACCACTGCATTAGACCCACAAGTAGACTGAAGAAAACATCTGAGGGTGGGTTTGAACCAACCAGAGAGAAGTGCTGGCATCCCTCCACCCCTGACTCCTGCCCCCAAACCCATTGCTTCTCTGTATCCCTCCCCCAAATGGACAGATCCGGCTCTGCCACTGCCTGTCTGGATCATCCCAACAGGGACTCAACCTCCCCAAGTCTCAGTATTCTCATCTGAAAAATGGGGCTTAAGATTCCTTCTCACATAGGTTCATTTGGAGTGATGATTATGATGATAATGTTGATATTAATAATAAAACAGCTCACAATTTCAGAATGCTTACTTTGTTCCAAGCCCTGTGTTAAGTGATTTACATGTCTCAACGCATTGAGTCTTCACAACAAACTTAGGCTGGAGCTGATACGGCAGCTCCGTATCGTTGGTGTGCAGGCTACTGACTTGCTGTTCTCCCTACCTAGGGCATTGCCCTGGTCTTACAGTGCAAGATGCCTGGACTTCGCGTCCACATTCCACCGAGTGTGAAAAGAAAAGGAGGAAAGGCATATTCTTCTCTTTCAAGTACAGCCTGGAATTCGTTCACATACAGAAACTTAGGATAGCATCCCATTGGCCAGAACATGGTCACATGGCTACATCTAACTGCAAAGGAGTCTGGGAAATGTAGTTTTATGGAGGCAGCCCTATGCTCAGCTATAAGTCTATTACTATAGAAGTAGGGGAAGATACTGAGGGACAACTAGCAGTCTAGACCACATCCCACTTCACAGATGGGGAAACTAAGGCACAGAATGGTTAAGTGTCTCCTCCAAGGTCACAGAGAGAATAAGGAAATAAAATAAGACAATGTATATAAAGCACCAGTCATGCTGTAAGCATTCCAACTTAAAGCCGGCCTTCTCCGTGGCCCTCTTCCCATACATCCTTTTAGTATCACGCATTGCAATTTATCAGTTTCAAGGAGGATGCTGGGATTTCTTGCACCTCCAGAGTCCATACTCTTAGAGCCAATTAGCAGCGGCTTCAACCATAAGGACATCTATCATTTACTTAAGAGGAAGTTTGGCATGATCGGCCCTGGACTCCAACCTTGACCTTCATCATCCTCAGCAGCTTTTTGCCATCTCATTGGTATAAGATGGCGGCTGGGGTTGAGTATCCCTTTTTCCCATAGCCATGTCCAATCCTCAAAAGGAGGGACAGGGGACTACGAACTCCTTAAGGGGAGAAAAGTCTCCCTGGAGCACTCATCGCAGCTGATTTCCTGTTGTGTCTCATTGGCTAGAGACAGATCTTATGCTCACCTTGAGCCAATCACGGGCAGACTGGAATGGGTGTGCCATGACTGGCTAGACCATTCACATTCATGCCGTGGTGCTGGGTACAATATGGTTGGCACAAATTAGGGTTCACTTAGCAAAGAAGGTGGCTGTTGGGCAGGCAGCTGGTAAAGTTTTCCCCAGCAATTGACATTTACTGAGCATGTACCCTGAGCCACGCTCTGTCCTAAGCTCTTTATCTCTATTATCTCATCAAGGCCTCATGCTGTTATTATCCCTGTCTATGGTGGACACCGGAAGCCCAGAGAACTGAAGTGACTTGCCCAAGATCACGCAGCCAGTAGAGGAAGGTGAATTCAAATGCAAGCCCCTCAGAGACCCACTCTCAATGCCCGCTAAAGAGAGTTGCCAGATAAAATACAGGACGCCCAGTTAAATTAGAATTTCAGATAAACAAATAAAATATTCTAGTATAAGTATGTCCCAAATATAGCATAGTACATACTTATGCTGTGAAAATCGTTCATTGTTGATCTGAAACATTCCCATGCCAATCAGTAGTAGGATTGAGCCTGCGAATAGCCACTGCACTTCAGCCTGGGCAACATAGTGAGACCCTGTCTCTTAAACAAAAAGAAGAAAAGAAAAGAAAAAAAAAATAATAATGAAATTCAAATTGAACTGGACATCCTATATTTTTGTTTGCTAGATTTGACAATCCTGCTAATCACCAGGCAAAAATCCTAAGCAGTAGTGTGGGGCCTCAGGCATACTTTGTTCGCATAATAAACACCAAGGAATATCCCTCAGTTCTACAAAGAATATGCATTCTCCCATTTTTAATGAAACCTGACCCCTCTTGGATCATTACTTGTTTTCCTCTTTTTGAGAAAGATGTGGGACCAGAAAATCAGAAGATATGTTTTCAGAAAGTCAACAGTGTATGTACTGTGATAAATGGCACCTGACATTCAGCCTCAGGACCAGGCAGGCAGTAGGAAGAGGTGAGGAGTGAGGGGAATGAGTCCCCTTTGATCACCTCCAGCCCCAGTCAGTTGTTGCCAGGCAAGAATGTGGGCCCAGCACAGTTAAATCTTACAGTGTGTTGAGGGAGGTAGAAATCCGAGTTTTTATGTGAAATCTCCTGATTTGTGAATAAATTAGCTCAAATTTAATTAAAATGCCCTGTGAACAAAAGGAAGCATATCTCCAGGCTTGTGGGCAGCCAAGGGAAAGCCTCTGCTGTTTAGCTTTGGAAGATTAGGCTGAAACTGCTGCCAGGAGGGGAACAGAGGAGAGGCTGGGCTGGAGGCAGCCTTGGGGACTGGCATATGCTTGGGGCTAGGAATTACAGCCAGACCCCAGTTCAGTGCTCTCTGCCAGGTAACTGCTGTGTGATAGCAGGTAGGTTGGAAAGCCTCTCTGTTTTCCAAACCATTTAGAGGATGCAATTGTATCCATCTTACCGTGAGGATTCCTCTTAACAAGATGACATGGGAAGGTACCTGGCACGTAGTGGGTGTCCAACAAATGCTCGTTCCCTCCCCTCCCCTGGGAAGGACTCAGGTTTAGAAGCTGTCGATTTGAATATTGCTCCCCAGCTCTTCCTCCCTTCCTTTTTCTCCACCTTCTTCCCTTTTTTTTTCCCCTTCCTCCTCCTTCCTTCTTTCTTCTCCTTCTTTAATTAAACAGTGTAAAAATTTAGGACCAGGTGTCAGGAGACCTGGGATCAGGCCCTGGTTCTATCCAGTGTTGGGGTGAGATTTTGGGGAAAGGTCTTGTCCTCGTGGGGATTTAGTTTCTCCCTCTGTGAAATAGGTAGGTCTGATTAAAGACATAGGTGCACTTCCCAGCGCCACTGTCTTGTGATTCTGTGGAGCCTTCAAGGGGAGGGGTGGGGGTGGGGACAGCGGCCTTGGTGGGGGTGGGAGGGGGTGGCTGGGCAGGAGGCATGAGTCAGAGTGTGGTCTCAGGACTGAGGAGCAGAAGAACATCCCAGCACACAGCACCCAGTGACTCGCAAACCACAGGAAGGCAGAAGCCCATGTCATCAGCAAGCTTGTAAACACCCTCCAAGCTGGTCCCTGCTTGCCTTGGATCCGGCCGCAGGCCCCTCCCAGGGATTTGGGGTCAAAGCTCTTAATAAATCATTCTCCCAGAACATGGAATCCCTGAACCCCTCCTCCCAGGCACTCTGCTATCTGACCTCTGCTCACCTCTCCACACTGTCTGGAGACACCGCCCCTTACCCTCCTCCTCTCTCTCCAGGCCAGAGCCTAGAGAGTTTCTGGAACGTGCAATTCTCTTCCTGCCTCCAGGCCTTTGCACAAGCTGTTCCCTCTACCTGGAATGCTCTCTCTCTTCTCTAGACCTCACCAAGACGATGCTTCCTTATCATTCAAATTTCACCTCAAATATCACCTCTGGTGGGATTCTCCCTCGGACCCCTGGGCAAACCCAGGTCCTTTTGTGGCCCTGTTTACCTTTCCTCCACATCACTTAAAATCACCTGTGAGTTGCATTTGCTTGCTTCTGGGTTTGCTCAATCTGTCTCATCTTTTCTTGTGGGGGGTGGTGGCTAGGAGGGTCATTTCTGCTGCTACAGCCCAGTACGTGGCACAGAGCTGGGCACAGAGCAAGTCAGCAATTAATATTTATTATAGGAATGAATGAATGAATGAATGAATGAATGAAGCTCTCAGAAGGATTCCAAGTAAGATCCCTGGGGCCCAGGGAGCTAGGTGTTCTCTCAATCAGTGATCTCACTGATCAGGTCAATTGTTCCAATTCAACTCTCCAAAATCTCCACACTGAACTCAGGGAAAAAGATCCCAAACTTCTACCCAGGCCTTACAGTCACCCGCAGGATCCAGCCCCACCAACTTTTCTGACCTCATTTCCAACCAGCTGTGCCACACTCATCCATCCCCATCCCAGCTCCAGCCACACTGGCCTCCTTTCTGTTCCTTCATCATACCAGGCTTGCTCCTGCCTCTGAGCAGCATGTGTTCTGTTCCTCGTGTCTGGAATGCTTGTCCCCCAGGCCTTCTCATCATTTATGTCTCAGCCATGTCACTTCCTCAGAGAAGCTTCCCTGACCCCCATCTCCATGGGGTTTCTCTCTTCTGTTCCTTCACAGGATATATCACTATCTGAAATTATCTCGTTTATTTATAAACATTGGATCGATTTTTAGTTGAATTCATGGCTGTGCAGAATAAAGACAGCTCTTCCCATTTTCTCTGCAGTGAGTTGCAGCCACATGCCTGAGTTCTGGCTGATGGGTTGAAATTAAGAGTTCTGTGGCAGTTTCTGGAATTCTTCCTAAAGATTTAGCTGCTGCCTGCCATTTACCCATCATCCTTCCTTCTGCATCCTGCCATCTGGAAGGTAGACATAAAGGCTAGTGAGGTGGCCTCTATCTTGGGTCATGAGAAGGAGGACCACACCCTAGGGATGGCAGTGTCATGACCAGGAAGGAGCCTGAGACACTAAGGGATTCAGGGAATTGCCAAACCCATCCCAAGCTGCCTATATCTGGACTTCATTCACACAGAAGAAAAATTAACTCCTCACTTGTTTATTGTTGATTTTTTCAAGTTAAGTTTATTATATTTTATTGTGTCTACATTTGTATGCCCCAAGCAGTGCAACCTGGTATAAAATGTTGGCTAGAATACATGCTGGGTCTTTTTATTTTAAAATATAGTCTATAGGGCTTTATCAGCTCTGTCCAGAGTTTTAGTTGGAGTTACCAGAAGAGCACTGAGCCAGAGAGGGGTGGTCACTTGCCTGAGGCCACACAGCAGGGGAGTGGCAGAGCTGGAGTTTGACCCCAGGGCCCCAGATCCTAAGCCCCCCACCCTCATTTCTCAGAAGCCCCCAGCGTGAGGTTTTGTTGGACTTCCTCCAGCCTCAGCCAGGGTAACAGGCAGTGCGATCCATACCTACTCTGCCTTTTAGGCCAAGACATTCTTTCTTATTTCTCAGGGGCCCAGAGAAGACCCCGGCAGTGGGATGCCATGAGGGTTGAATCTCAGCTCTGTCATCAGTGAGCTGTGCATGTCAGGGAAGATCCTGACTTCTCTGAACCTCAGTTTTCCTGTCTAGTAACACCCCTGGGCAGTTGTCCTTTGGGGTACCTGAGGTGCTGTGGTTAGAATGTCTGACACCTCAAGAAGGGCAGAGTGTTACCATCACAAAGTGGACATTTCTGGAGTGCAGGCAGTGTCACTGGTGTTAGAAGGAGGTGGCCGACTTAGTGCAAACTTTGGAATCAGTGCTAGATTCAGATCCTGGACCCACAGTTAGCAACTGTGTGACCCTGAGCAAGTCTCTTCCCTTATTGTAGTTTTCACCCATTTTCCTGGTTGGAAAATGGGGATTCACTTATTCATTCATTCATTCACACAGAGGTACTGAACACCTCTTCATGCCAGGCCGTTTCTAGGTGCTGGAGACTCATGGTAAGCAAGATGGACAAAGACCTTCCTCTCCTGGGACCAGACAATAAACAGATAAGGGTATAGCATGTCTGATGACAATAAGACTCACAGCAAACTAAAGCAGGGTGAGGGAGCCAGAGTAATGGGAGGGGCTCCTGGAGACAGGGTGGTCAGGGAGGCCACCCTGAAGAGGGGACTTCGGGGCAGAGACATGAATGGCATGAGGTTGTAGGGCAGCTAAGCCCCATCCTTCCCATTTCCCCAGAACTATCCTGGGCCTCGTCTAGCTGATTTCTTCTTAGAGCAGGAACTGTGTGGTGGCCAGCTCTGTGTCCTGGGCACCAGCCCAGGGGTGATTGAGTGAGGCATCTACTTCTCCCCGTCCACCATCGTGTCCTGCCTGGACTGTTGCAGTAGCTCCTCCCAGTCGCCTTGCTCCACCCTCACCCTCCTATAGTCTGTCCTCCCTATAGCAACTGTGTTGTCCCTCTTGTTGCTGAAACAAGTGACCACAAACGTAGCGGCTAGAAACAACACACATGTATTCTTTTACAGTTCTGGAAGTCAGCTGGGAAGGTGTTGGCAGCGCTGCCTCACTAGAGGCTCCAGGAGAGAATCAACTTCCTTGCCTTGTTCAGTTTCTCGTGGCTGCCCACATTCCTTGGCTCATGGCCCCTTCCTCCACTTTCAGAGCACGTCACTCCAATCTCTGCTTCTGTCATTCTCTCTTCTCTCTGCCGTCTCCTCTTCTGTACTCAAGTCTCCCTCTGCCCCCATCTTAGGAGGACCCCTGTGATTACACTGGGCCCACCTGGATAGTCAGGATAATCTTTCCATCTCAAGAGCCTTAACTAAATTATAGCTACAAAGTTCCTTTTTCCATATAAAGTAACATTCACTGCTTTGGGGGATTAAGACATGGACATCTTTGGAGGGCCACTATTCAGCTTACCAAAGCATCCAAAGTGATCCCATTAGTATCTAAATCAGATACTAATACCTGTGCCTCCTCTGCTCAAAATCCTGCCACAGCCTTTGGAGTACATGCAAAGCCCTTACGGTGATCACATGGTACTCTGCATCTATACACTTGTTACTTCTCTGATCTCATCTCCTTTTCCTCTTTTCCTCCCTCATTTGGCTCCAGTCACTGCCCACCTGGCTGAGCCTCAACACTTCAGGCAAGCTCCTGCCTCAGGGTCTTGGCATATGCTACTCCCTCTGCCTGGAACTTTTCACCCCTCCTGCTTCTTCTTAAAGCTGGTCTCTCCTATCCTTCAGGTTTCACCTCCTCAGACAGGCCCTCTTGGACACCACCCTCCTTAGAATGTTTCTCTCCCCTCCTCCCAGTTGCATTTAACACAGTCTGAAATGATCTTGATTGTGTATTTGTTTTCTTGTTCATTGTCTGCCTTCCCCGCTAGACTGTCAGCTCCTAAAGACCCAGCAGGGGCTGTGTCTAGTTCTGTGCTGTGCCTCCAGCACTAAGGACAGGGCCTGGCACATAGAGATGCTCAGAAAATACTTGCTCCATGAATCTGTATAAGGTCAATTTCAAATGTCCCTCAGTGCTGCTGTGAATAAAATACAAGGTCATTTAAAGGCATTTCTACATTCCCAGTGACTTTTCAGCTTGATCTCTTTTCTGTCAATGATTAAAGCACTGTCTTCAAATGTGAAAATATGGTGAAGCATTGTCTATACTGAGCGAGTGAAGACTTAGAAAGGCCTGGAATGGAAGCAGGACTCTCTTAAGGACCGGAGCCATCAGGAGTGGCAGTGTGGTCTTATGGTGAATGTAAGAACCCAAATGCCCCAAGGGATCACACCCTGATCACATAAGCCCTTCTCCGCTGCACCCCATCATGGCTCTGGTTGCCCTTCTCTTCTGCATTCTCCTTCCCGCTGGCGCGAATCGCACACCAATCAGCTCCCCCCCAAGCCCCATGCGGTATGCTAAGTAGGGATTGTATTTTAAACCAATCAGCCTTCCCTTAAAGCCCTATATATATGTGTGTGTGCTGCCTAATAAAGCGAGCTCTCTCCGGTGATCGTCAACTGGTGTCGACTCTTCCTTTCAGTGAAGAGTAGGGGCACAGAGTGGGTCTCTTGGGCAAGTGGCACCCTCTCTCTGTGCCTTGGTTTCCACATCTGTGAAATGGACACCGTAACAGAACTTACCTCAAAGCACAGTTCTCAACCTCGGTGCTATTGATGTTTGGGGCTAGATAATTCTCTGCTGTGGGGGCTGTCCTGTGCATCATAGTGTATTAAGCAGCATCTCTGGCCTCTACCCACAAGATGCCAGTAGCAACTCCCCAGTTGTGACAACCCAAAATGTCCCCAGATACAGCTTGTCTCCTGGGGTGCAAAATTGCCCCTGGCGAGAACTGCTGCCTGGTAGGATAATCTTGGTGTTTGAAGGAGATGACTCATGGCACCTCACCTGGCACAGCCTGGCACTCAAATTGCTCAGGGAATTGCAGCTGCTATCTGGTTAAGTGGATGGCTGGGCCTGCCACTCCATAGCAGGTGGCCCTGGGCAAGTGATTCCAGCTCTCTAAGCCTCAGCTTCTCATCTGTAAAATGGGATAATAATGGCACTAATCTCTTGGGCTGTTGGAAGGATTAAGTGAGTTAATCCCGTGAAGTGCTTAGGACCATGCCCAGCACGTAGTAAGTGCTCAATAAATGGGAATTCTGAGGAGGAGAACGAGGACGATGAAGTCTTCTGAAAAAGTGAGAGCAAGAGAAAGGGATCTTTGCCTCTTTACCCTTGCAGGTGCTACCTGGGGTCCCTGGAGTGTGTGCCCCTGCATTAATGAAGGACACACAGGCACAGCTGCCCCCACCCAGAAGGGTGGCTGGCTCCATCCCTCAGCCCTGCTGGGCCATTTAATAATTAAGCTGGATAAGGGGTGACGAGGCTGGAAGGCCAGAATTGACCAGGGCCTGGCCTTGCTTGGCGGGTGACGCGATGGCCCTGGATCACGGCCTTCTTGAGCCCATAAACAGGGGGCTGGGCTCCAAGACAGGCAAGGCCAGGCCAAGGTCTGTGCTGGTGGCCTCATGCTCGAGTCATGTGTGGGGCAGGAAGGGGGTGCTCCCCGCTGCAGGGAAGGGAATGCTGGGGACGAGAGCTGCTTTCCAAGGGGGCAGCTCCCACCTCCACCCTCATCCTGGGCATCCCGTTTCTCGCTTTCCTTCCTTACCCAATCCCCTCTTCATTTTCACCTCCAATTTACTGAGCATTCACTACACACAGGGCTCTGCCAAAGCACTTTACATAGATTGACTCCCACCCTGTTCCCTCATCATGGGAGGGGGTTCTGTCTCTCTGCCCTCTGAGGAGGCCCCATTACTAGATTCCCATTGCCCAGGTAAGAAATGGAGGCTCCCAGAGGTGAGTCCCAGCTCACAGGGGCAAAGCTGATCCCAGCCCAGGTCTGGGGTCTCCAGAGACCTTGCCTGTAACCCAACCCCTGCCCACTGACTCTGCCTCCCCTCTGTTCTCTCTCCTCTCTCCACCCCCCACCCCCCACTGGCTCTCTGGCTCCCTCTCCCTCTCTCTGGCTTTCTCTGAATATCTTCCTATCTGTGTTTTTCTTAGAGTCTCTCGTTCTCTGTTTCTCTTTCATTTTCCCCATCTCTCTCGCCTCTGCATTTCTCTCCTGCACCCCTCTGTCTCTCCCTCTGCCTATTTCTCTCCCCACTTCCTCCGTCTCCCTCTGACCGCCCCGCCTCCCAGCCCTGTCTCTCTGCAGTCAGCCCTTGTCCCGATGCCAGCACATTATGTCCCCGGTCAGACCCTGACGTCAGGCGGGGCCTGGCGGGCGGCCACAGGACGCTGCCGGGCAGGCGGAGGGAGTGCTCGGCTTCCCGGTCCCCACTGTAGTGGCCGCCTGCCCACTGCCCTGGCCCAGCCAGCCCTGCCTCGCAGCTGGGGCTTTGGTTCTCCCAGCCTGGCCTCAGCTGGCCCCAGAGCGGATGGTCCATGGTGGCCACTTTGCCTGTGAGTGTGGGCTGCAGGTCACTCACATTTTCCCTCCCTCACTTCAACCCCATGCCACAACAGAGTTGGTCCCAGAGGGTAGAAGTTACAGCATGGGGCTGAGTCCTGGCTGTGTGACCTCGGGCAAGTCCCTCAGCCTCTCTGAGCTTCATCTCCCTTTAAAATGAGGCCATCAAGGCATGTGCCTCCCAAGTCTGCAGGAAGCATCAACCCACGAAGTAACTCGCAGCACAGCAGGAGTGTCCGGCCCACAGCAGGAGCTGAGTGTCACTGCAGAGTCTAAACCAGCAGTCCCCAAAGAGGGGAGGCTGGCAGAGGTTGGGGGTTGGGGGATTGGGGTGTCACAATGATGGGGGAACGCTGCTGGCATTTAGTGGACATGTACCATGGGGGGCACAGCCAGGCAGAAGGAGAGCCTCACCCAAAATACAAACAGTGCCCTGCCGAGAAAACCACTGGTCTCAGGCCTCATCAGAGTTTGAATAAGTGGTTGGAAAAAATGTAATATTTCTTGTTTGGTTTGTTTGTTTTTTTCCCCTGATTTTCAAAACAATACACTGTAGCTTCCTTGAAGAACTTTCGAAGGGCACCTGAGCTTCCTGGTTTAAAAACAGACTTCAGGGGCTGGCTGGTTAGCTCAGTTGGTTACAGCACGGTGTTGGTAATACCAAGGTCAATGGTTTGGATCCCCTTACGGGCCAATTGCCAAAAAATAAAAATAAAAATAAAAACAAACTTTAAGATCAGACAGACGTGGGTCAAATCCAGCAGTGTGACTTCAGGCCAGAGACTTCACCCTCCAAGCCTCAGTTTCCTCATCTGTCAAATGAGGATAATAAAGAGAGGTTGTTGTGAGGATGAAGTAAAACCACATTTGTAAAGCACCCAAGATGCCTGTGGTAAGGGCTTTGGAGACACTTTTTTTCTTGTCTTTTTAATTCTTCTTATTTTAAATATGGGAGATACAGAAAAGCACAAAGAAAACAAGAAAAGTTACCCAGAGAGAAAGAACCACACTAAGATTTTCATGGAAATTCGGCTGAGCTAACATATTTATATTAAGATCCTACTGTTGCCTGCTTTTTCTTTTTTTATGAAAATAAAACCCGACTTGAAGGTTCATTTTAAGATATCTTTGCTTATTATTATTATTACTGAATACACGCACATTCAGCAAGTTCAAAGGGTGTCTGGTGAGAAGCGAGGCTCCCTCCCACCCCAGCCTCTGGTTCCCCTTCTCGGAGGCAAACACAGTTACCAGTTTCTTATTTGTCCTTCCTTCTCTAGTTTTTAGATCATCTTCAGACACATGATTTCCAGCCTCTCCCCCTACCCCCACTCATTCTGTTGTTGTTTTTAATTCACTCCATTATAAAATATAACATTATAAAAAATTACAACCTACAGATAATCAAAAGAAAGGGAAACAAGGATAGTAGAATCACCTGAAATCTTACTACCCCTTTAACATTTGGGAGCATATCCTCGTGGACTTTTTCTATCACCTGATGTACGTGCACATTCTTTTAGTGCCATATATCTTTCCTTAGCGCTGATCAAAGTTTGTGATGACGTATTTGTGCACTGATCTGATCGTCATCTGCCTTCCCCACCATGCGGTGACTTCCAGGAGGCAGAGAAGGCCATGTCTGTGTCTCCCACACCCAGCAGTGTGCAGGCACATGGCAGGTCCAGAATGAATATTTTCCGAATGAATGGATGAATCTTCAAAAGGAATCATTCAGTATAGAATACTATCCTATGACCTATTTTTTTTACTTAACATATCGGGTGCATCTTTCCACATCTCCACGCAGTGAATCTCCATTTTTCATGTCTGCACAGAGACACCACAATAAACATCTTTTTGATGTTGGCCAGAAGCTTCTTCTGCCCCCAACTGGGAAGCTCTTTTTCAAACGCAGATCTGTTAATAAATTCCATATGATCCACCCGCATCCCAGCCCTTTGGCTGTTTACTTTCGGCTTGACAGTTCACTGGTTACATGGGCCCATTGTTTTCTGAGACAAGTCAAGATTTACTGCCTGTCCCTGACATCATGTTTTTCCAGAGAAGCTTAAGAGTGAAGAGCTCATCCCTCCCCACCCCTGTTTCCACCAGTTAAGGGTTCTGTAGATCTGCTGAAGTTGGGAAACTTGGTGTAACCCTTGCCTCCCTGGCTGCCTCCCCAAAATGGCACATACCAAGCTCATTCCTACCTCAGGACCTTTGCACTAGCTGTGCCCCTGCCTGGAATATGCTTCCCTCAGACATCTGCTCAGCTCACTCCCTTGCCTACTTCAGATGTCGCCTTCTCAGAAAGGTCTTCCTCAACCATTTTTCTAAATTAGCATCTTAAGTCACTTATCCGCTTTATATTTCTTTGCAGAACATTTACCACTATCTGGTATTGTGTTACATTATGCTCTGTTATATTAATATTCTGGGTTTTCTTCTTTATTGCCTATCTCCCCCACTGTGAGGACAGGGACTTGGTCTGTTTTCTTTTCTACAGTATCCTCAGCACCTAAAACAGGGCCCGGAGCATTGTATGTGCTCAGGAAATACTGGTTGAATCCATAAATATTAACTCCAGGCTGACTGGTTAGCTCAGTTGGTTAGAACATGGTATTATAACACCAAGGTCAAGGATTCCGATCCCCATACTGGGGTTTCTTCCAAGGCTGAGAGCCGAATGCCATCATTCGCTCGTTCAAGATTTATCTACTGAGCACCTACTGTGTGCCAGGGCCTGTGCAGGTGCCGGGAGTACAACAGCAGATTGTTGTGCAGACGTGTCCCTCCCCTTGAGGGACATGGTCAGTGGCCAGGGAGACAAACCAGCATCAGATAACGACATCCATGTGGACTGCTTGCCTCAGGGGGTGGAGGGAGAACCAGTCTTGTGGTCAGTGGATGTGGGTCCCAGCTCTAACGTAGCCCTTGCAGAGCTGGGTAAACCACAAGGTGACACAGTGGGAATGAAACTGTTGTTACCTTTACTTCCCCCCCCTGTTCTCTCCCTGTAGTGGAGGAGGAATAAACAAGCAGCGCAGAACCCTTTGGCATTCCTCCTGCAAGCCTGGCAGCGTCCTTGCATGTGGAGCTGACCTTTGCCCTGCACCTGGCACACACCCTGCAGGGAATTTCCTACCTCAGTAGACCATAGCTCTCCAATCAAATATCAGAAAACTCACTTTCCTGGCCTCCCTTGCAGCTTGAGTGCAGGCAGGTGACTTGGGCTTCACGGTCAGATGCACCTGCTGTAGGCACCCCATTAGAAGAGAACAGTAGGACAAAAGAGAACAGTAGGACCAAAAAAAATGTGGAGGAGAATCTGGCCCCAAAATTGCAGGGGGGCAGGGGGTGTCGGTGGGTGGAAAGCAGGCCCAGTGGGCAGCAGGGCTCACTGGGGCAGCTCTCCATAGAATGCAGGCCTTGTTCCTGGCTGTGTGGCCTCCAACCCTGACCCTGTGGGCCCCTGGGGATTCTATGAACCACCCAATAATCTCTAATAAACCCCTTTTCTATGTAACCTAGCCAGAGTGGTGAATTCTGTGGCTTGCAACTAACCCCTGACCAATAGCAGATCGTTTTAGGTCTCCTAAGCTTCACGGATAATGACCTCTCGTCAATATCTTTTATTCAAGAAATATCAAGGAAATGGCTATCTCTGACTCAGTTTTGGCTGTTGGAGAAAATTATTTTGAATGTTGGAATCTTTACCCTGGCTCCAAAATGGTTCCACACGTCCTCTGCTGGGAAAGGGGGAAATGTATGTCAGCTGAGCTATTTTGGAAGGCAGTTGGTGACAGGTATTAACAGCTTTAAGAATGTGCTTTTCAATTTCCTCACCTTCCCTTCCTTGTAATCAACAGTAATGAGATTTTTTTGTTTGTTTGTTTTGTTTTTTTAAAAAGATGACCGGTAAGGGGATCTTAACCCTTGACTTGGTGTTGTCAGCACCATGCTCAGCCAGTGAGCCAACCGGCCATCCCTATATGGGATCCGAACCCGTGGCCTTGGTGTTATCAGCACCGCACTCTCCCGAGTGAGCCAAGGACCGGCCCAATGAGATGTTTTTGAGATGCTCAACTGGAATTCCAAATAGTCTAATCTTAAAAAAAAAAAAAAAGTTTTTGATCCCTAAATCCTTCTTCTGGGTTTCTGTACTAAGAAAATAATCACAAACAGTGACAATGCACAAAGATGTTCACAACAGAATTAATAAGAGTAGTGAGAATCAGAAACTACCTAAATGCCCAATGAGCCCAGAATGGTTAAATTAATTAAGTAATGATTCCTATCAGAATGTTAGAGACAATTCCTCTACAAAATATTAGTGCAATACTTAGGTGTAGGTTCATTTTTGTGTGTCAGAAAAGCCAAAATAACTTGGGCTCAAATAAAGTAGAATATTGTTTTTCTCCTACATTAAAGAAGCATGGAGGTGGCAGCCCAGAACTATTAGGGTGGTTTCACAAAGTCATCAGGGACTCAGGTTCGTTTTCTCTTATTGCTCCACATTGGCCCAAGATGACCACGCAGATCTGGCCATCACATCTGCATTCCAGCCAGAAAGAAGGAAGAAGGGAAGAGGAAGAGGCACCCCCTCCCTTAGGATACTACTTGGAAGTTACTCATATCCCATTAGCCAAAACTTAGTCACATGGACACACCTAGCTGCAAGAGAGGCTGGGAAATGTGTTTTTTTTTTTCCCCTATGTAGCCACATGCTCAACAAAAGCTTGGGATTTCTATTCTTAAGGAAAAAGGAGAGATGACAATTGGAGAGAAACAAGAGTCTCTGCCACAATAGGCAACAATTACAAATAATGTCCAAGAAGGTTTTGTAATAACATGAAAAACATGATTCTGTACATTTTGGGAACATTGGGATTTGAAATAGTATATATAGTGTGATAGCATTGCAATAAAATTTCAGAACAGAGAAAACTACTCAGAGAACAAAATTGCTGGAAAACTGGCCTTTGTGGGTGGTCCAATAAGAAACTTTTTTCTTTCTATTCTCTATTTTACAAAATTTCAATTATTGAGCAAACTTAACTTCCTGAAATAAAAAACCCCTGTGCAGATTAGATAACCCACTTGAGCTACAATTGGTGTTGTGCAAATTCTGTTCTCAAAAGTGTCAAGGCAGCTAGCTGGGAAAAGAAGAGACAAATATATCTGTAGTCACAGATGACATGATTGTGAATGGAGAAAAGTCTAAGGAACATACAAAAAGTGACTAGGAAAAGTGGGACCTGGGACTTATCACAGGTTCAAGTCACAGCTTTGCTGAAGTACTACTCTGTGACCTTGGGCAAAGCACAAACCTCTCCACCCTGCATCTGTACAATGGGATAACTAACAGCATCCAGAACCATCCACTGGGTGGTTCATGGAAAGTGTGGGCATCCGTGCTCTGCACAAAGCAAGCTGTAAACTAGAGATTCTCAGCCAGGGTGATTTTGTCCCCCAGGGGACACTCAGCAATGTCTAGAGACATATTTGATTGTCACAGGGGATGGAGGCCTGCTACTGGCATCTATAGGGTGGAGGCCAAGGATGCTGCTAAACATCCTCCAGTACACAGGACAGCCCCCACCCCAGATGTCAGTAGTGCCAAGGCGAAGAAACCCTGCTCTGACCATGCATACTGAGCCTGCTCCTTGGCTTTTGCTATCACGAACTGCACAATTGGGTCTGCTGGGTACACATGTCGGTGCACACTGGTGAGTATTTCTACAGGATGTGTTTCGGGAGTGGGGAGGTTGCTACAGTACCCGTGTTCATCCTTCTTTGATGCTTCCTGGATGCCATCAAGAGGTCTTTTCCAGCTTGTCGCATGCACTGCACTAGGAAGTTGGGGAAGTGTCTGCACCAGGGGAGCTATGAGGAGTGCTTACCATGCAGCAGGCACTCTGCTTAGCACACCACATGGGTTAATTCATCCAGTGCTCCTGAGGACCCTGAGGTAGGCGCTGCCATCACCCCCATGTCAGAGATGAGGAAACTGGCTGCAACACAGTACAGGAGCCAGATCAGCTGGCCCTCAGCCAGCAGCGCTCTCCCCAGCATGCTCTCTCACTCTCTCTCGGTGCTCAGGCTGTGGCTTCTCGGCCTGGCTATGCATTAGAATCACCTGGGGACTGTTGAAAAGCCCAGGTTCCTGGCTGCACAAGTGGCCCAAGAAGGTCAAGCTTGCTGCTGGAATCCAGCAGATCTTGGCTTGAATCTTGGCTCCTTCACCTCCTGGCTGTGTAACCTGGGGTCAGTGATTTTACCTCTCTGAGGCTTGGGTTTGTCTTCTCAAAAAAGGGTAGCATCATTCCTTACCTCAGAGGGTGGCCATGAGGATTCAGTGAGATGCCCTACATCATAGGCCGAGCATGGAGCCTGGTATACAGTAAGCATTTATTAAGTGTTGACTCTTATTTTTATTTTTGGAGCAGGAATTGGGCACCTCTGTGTTTATGTGTGTGTGTGTGTGTGTTTAACTGATTCTGATGTGCCCATCCATCCATCCATCCTTCTATCCATCCATCCTTCTATTCATCCAACACATTTACTTAACAAAGACTATGTGGCTGGCTGGGCTTTAGACCCTGAGGACACAGAAGCGATCAAGATACACAGAGGACCCTCCCCATGGAGCTGACAGGTAGGTTGGATAGTGGGACCATGTGAGATGGGGCTCCTCTTCAAGACGGAGTGAGAAGCTGGATGTCTTCCGTTTGCCCCTCCAGCCCCCTCTCCACCCCTCCCCACCCTGCTGCATGCCTCGGGGCAGACCTGTGTGGACAGCACCAACCTCAGGAGCCCACACCTTGCCCAGGTAGATGCCAGAAAGCTCCCTTTCTTAGGCTCCCTTGCAGCTCAGGTGCAGGCGAAATAGCTGAGCTTGAGAAATAGCCAGGAGGCCTGGGAGGTAGATGCAGCAACTGAGGTTCAGACAGGGCCAGTGGCTTGTCTGAGGCCATGCAGCTGGGGAGCAGAGGAGCCCAAATTTGAACCCAGGAATACTGGATTCCTCAGCTTGAGCTCTTCACCAGTTCACGGCCCCTGCTATGGGAAGGCTGAAATGAAGGAATAGAAAAGTTGAGAAGTTCAGGCAGCATCACACAGTGAGTTGGCACACTGAGGCCCAGCTTCGTGTTTACTAATCATCTGTAACCCAGACCCGGGCTCAGCACGGCATAAGCATAGGCTTGTTGGCTGCTCCCAACCACCCTAGGAAGCAGGATGAGCAAACCAGGGTTCAGAGAAATCAAGCTACTTGCTTGAGGTCACACAGAAAAGGAGTCAGGATACAAATCTACTACGGTTGTCTCCAAAACCTTTGCTCTTTGGAATATACCCCACCAAGAAGACCCATTGAGGATGTATGGGCCTATGTCTGACTCTCTGACCACACTCTGAGCAAACTGGAGTTAGGATCCACATGTGAAATTTCATTCTACTTCGAGACCAAACCCAGGGGCACTAAATATGGTAGGCCCTCAACAAATATCACATAAATGCTGCAAGTAAGCGTGGTCAACTTATAGGGTTTTGCTTGAGAAGTTCAAAGGCTCAGAGACCCTTTCTTCTCATTTTTTCTCCTAAATATCTCTCACATGCAAACTCTAGCTGAGTTTTTCTCTGGCCTTGTTTTATCTGTTCTAAAATGATTTTAGCTCTTCTGAAACGGTGGCTTTGTGTGGAGGGTGGGGGGTGGGGGTGGCAGTGGAAAGCCGTGTTTTCCACGTTCACTGAACTGTAGTATTTATCTATCCAGCCTGCCATCTGTCCATCCATCCATCTGTCCTTCCATCTGCCATCCATCCACCCACCCACACTTCCATCACCCACCCTACCCATTCACTCCATCCAACCTTCCACACATCCCTCCATCAATCTATCAGCTCAAACATCATCCATCCTTCCATTCATCCATCCGACAAACACCTACCAAGCATCTCCTTTGTGCCAATCCCTGTGCTAGACTCGGAAGAACTAGAAACAAATAAGACTGTCCTTGACCTCACAGAGCTCCCACTCCAGTGGGAGAGACAGATATGATGGACGGTAGGAAGGGCTCTTTCGTTCATTTGTTCCACGCATGTTTCTTGGTGCCTCCTGTGTGTCAAGCAGTGCTAGACCCTGGGGAACAAAGATAAAGGAGTCAAGGGTCTTGGCCCCCATCCTGGTGAGAGGGACAGAGTCAGTATGGACCAGGGTGGGAAGTGCTTGTTCAATAATCTTTTTGTTCCTTCAGTGTATGTCTACTGATGCCCCTCGCATGCCAGACCTGGGCTCTGGGGACACCAAGACATAAAAGACTTGGCCTTAACCACTGGGAGCACTGGAGGAAACAGTCCAGTAGAGAATTTCAGCAGAGCATGAGACGAGCTGCAATTAGAACAGGGTCCCATAGAAGCAATGAAGGTGTCCACGGAAGCTTTCAGCAGGAGAGGGCTGGGCTCAGCCTGAGGGATGAGGTGGGGTCTGCTCAGGTAGTCCCCAGACCCCCACAACCTTGTTTCCTCCCTTCCTGAGGACATGAAGGACAGACTCAGGGACTCCCAGGACACCCCTCCCACCCAGCCAGCCCTTGTGAAAGGAGGGGAGGGGAGGGACAGGGTAGTCAGGACTCAAACCCTGTCTCAGGGCAAGGCCCTGGGCAGCTGGCAGGCCAAACCTTGGAGACTGTCCCACAGTGACCAAGGTCCACTGGTGACATTGAGGTTGTTTGTGCAAATGTGCTCCATTTTTATAGGAGGTCTCGTTCACAGAAAAACAAAAACAAAAAAACCCCAACTCTGCTGACATGACTTATGGTGGGGTGTGGAGGGGGCAGCCGAAAACATCACCATGCACAGCACCCTGGAGACACTGGTGCCAGTGGGAATAGAACATGAAGGACAGAGGCTGGCGATTTTGTTGGGGCCAGATCTTACAGAGCTTGGTGGCCTTGGCAAAGATGTAAGGTTTGACCTAAAGGGCAATGGGGAGCATTTGAACTGGGTTAAAATGGGTTAGAAATATGATTCAAAACCTCCAGATGGCTAGTGATTAATACATTTGCTCATTCATTTATTCAACCAATATTTGAGCACCTACTCTGTACCAGGCACTGTTCCAGGCACTGGGGAAACAAAGGTGAACATAACAGACACAGACCTGCCTTCCTGGGACTAGAGGGGACACAGACCCTGAGTTACATAACCACACAATGAAATGCAAACAGCTATAAGCGATATCAGGGAGAGCTTCTCTGAGGAGGTGACACACAAGTTTAATCCTTCATGCAGCCACTATTCACTGAGCACCTACTATGTGCCAGGCACTGTGCTGGCACTATGCAGAGTGAGCAAGACAGGGCCAGCTCCTGCCCTCAGGAGCTAATATTCCAGTGGAGGAACGAACAAGACAGTGTCATCAGGATACGTAGAGTGGCTGTGGGAGTAGGAAGGGCTTCCTGAAGGAAGGGAGATGAGTAGGAGTTAGTTAGGCGAGGGGTCATCATGGAGGTGAGGAGAAGATGCTGTAGCCCTGGGAGAAGGTCTAGACCTCTTGGAAGGAAATCCAAGTTTGCAGACACTCTCCTGCAGGCAGCTGCAGAGGGCAGAGGGTATCTGCAGCACTCTGTCCCTCTCTCCATCTCTGTCTCTCTGTCTCTTTCTTTCTGTCTTTGTCTCTCCATCTCTGATTATCTTCTCTTTCTGTCTCTCTTTGTCTCTCTCTGTCAGTATCTGAAAGTCTCTCAGTTTCTCTCCCAGCCTCTCCCAATCTCTCATTTTCCCATTCTCTGTCTCTCATTTCTCCACTCTGGTCATGTTCATGAGATGTCAGTAAGAGACAAGGATACTGGGAAAAACCCTGGCGGGTGGGCAGGAAGCAAGGTCAGGGGCACAAGGACAGCTGAGCACAGGGATAGGCGGTGACTGAATGTTCTGTTTTGGAAAGACAGCTCTGGTCAGGGGTGAAGGTGGCTGACCACGAAACCTGATAACCTGGCCAAACTCTGCTCTAGCCAGTCCTCCGGCCAGCAGCCCCATGACCTGGTAGATGCTACACAGAAGTTTCCCAGAGGGAGGGGGACAAGGGGGAAGGTGGCCGTTGGGCAGCATCTCCTCTGGCAAGTGGGACCAGCAGGAAGGAACATAAATAAACGCATGTTCAAGGGAGACCTCAGGGTGGTTTGGAATGGGAAAGCCCTGCTTTGCTCTACACGCTTTTCAGGGCTTTGATGATTTAGTCATTGTCAATCGGCCGTGTATGTCATGGCTCACCCTCTTGAGGAGGGCATTGTGATTTACGACCATGGACCCTGGAGCCAGACTGCCTGAGTTTGAGTCCTGGCTTTGCAAATTACTAGCTCTATGACCTTGCACAGATTACATAACCTCTTTATGTGTAAAACAGGGAGAAAATAGTACCTAGCTCATACATTTGAGGTGAAGATTAACATGAGTTCATGCATGTGAAGTGCTTGGGATAAGGCACGGCATGTGATAAGTGCTCGACAAGATGCGAGCTCTGTGACTGAAGAGCTAATGCTGAGGAGGCAGAGGGAGTCAAGTTCAAGTCCTTGCTCCATCACTTCTTAGCTCTGTGACCTCGGTTAAGTCTTGTAATATGTCCTTTAGGCTCTGGGCACCTCCTGTGTGCCAGGTCCCCAGAATACTTATGACAAGCTGGGTCCTGTGCTCTTCCTGTCCTGGAAGATAGCAGAGAGCAAGTCGGAGATGGAGTGAGCACCCTTGGCACTCACCAAGTGACAACAGCCTTCTGATGTAGGCATTATCATCCCATCTCACGGAGTTGGAAACTGAGGTCCAGAGAGCTGAAGAGACTGCCCAGGGCATGAGCACCTGCTCCTCTGAGCTGTTCTTGATCTGAACTCCCACAACAACCCACTACTTCCTACCATTCAGAGCCAACCATAACCTTGACCTTTCTCACCTGCTCAGCTGTGCGCTCCTGCCTCAGTACTCCTAGCACCTGGCCCAGAGCTGGCCTTATAAATTCTGGTCGTACAGAATCTTCAGTCCCAAAGAGCTGGCTCCCCTGCAGCTGTGACCATCCCCAATTACCTCTCCTAGTCCTCGGCCTGCTTCCTTGTCCTGTGCCAGCCAGCCAAAAGAAAATGCAACATGGCCATCAGACCCCTGAGCACTCCCCTCACCACCAAGGCAAGGAGCAGGCCAAAAGCACAGGCAGTGTGGAGGAGGGGACAGAACAGGGTCTGGAGCCCCAGGGCCCCAGGTTCTCACACCTGGCTGTGTGACTTTGCATATGGCACTTTCCCTCTCTGAGCCTTGGTTTCCCCACCTACAGAATGGGTACAATCATGGTAATACCCCCCTTCAGTTGATGTGCAGAATAGAGAGAACCTGGGTATGGTATGAGGCATGAGGTAGGTGCTCAGAAAACCACAACTATTCCTATTATGTGAAAGGGGCTGGCTGAAGCCCTCTCCTCCCACCCCAGTCTCTTAAGCACAGTCTGACTCCTCATGGCCAGTGGTGAACAACTCATGAGGCATATAGTGGTTAAGAGCATGGGCCCTGGGCTCAGCTGCCGGGGGTCAAACCTGCTTCTACCACTTGCTAGCCATGTGGTCCTGGACAAATTGACTTACACTTTCTGAGCTTCACTTTCTCCATCCATGAAATAGATGTAATAATAGTCCCCACCTCTTTGAATTGTTGTGATGATCAAATGAGTTACAGACGTAGGGGGCTGGGATCCTGCCAGGCACAGATGAGAGCTATAGAAGTGATTGCTTTGAGGGGGAGAAGAGACTTGGTGGTTCTTCCACAACTTATAAGGTACTCAGGGTCAGGGATCTGATGGGGGAGTTGGAGAAGAATCCTGATCTGAACTGACAGAAGTCTATGCCATCATGTCAGTGATGGCCTCCATGCAGGTCCCATGTGACTCCCAGGAAGGGCTGCTCCACCCTGTCCCTCCATGGAAGCCCAGCACAGTGCTAAGTCAATTCTGTGAGGCAGAAAGAAGCTCCATCCTTCCAGTTGCTCAGCCCTTAGCCTTGGAGTCATCCTTGATTTGATCTGTCACATTTAGTCCAGCAGCATGTCCTGTCAGCTCTACCTTCAGAGCAGATCCTGAATCTGAGACCATGGACTTCTCCTCTCCTCTGTAGCCACCCTCTGGGCCCATTTACCATCATCTTTCACCTGAACCATTGCAGTTACCCTCCCTGGTTGTTCCCCTCTCCCCCTCAGCCCTGGCAGTCCATTCTCCACACACAACCAGAGGGATATTTTCAGAACCTAAGTCAGATTATGCCCTCCTCTGCCCAGAACCCTCCATGGCTCCCACCTACCCCCAGAAAAAAGCCCAGGTTCTTCCTATGATATGCAAGGCTCTGCATGATCTGCCTCTCACCTCTGTGACCTCACTTCCTCCCACGCTGCCCCTCACTCACTCTGCTTCAGCCACACTGGCCTCGTCTCTTCATTGCCATCCTCGCATGTTAGGCACAATGCAGCCCCAGGGCCTTTGCACATGCTGTTTCCTTTACCAGGAATGCTCTTCCTCCAGAAATCCCCATTGCCCAGTCCCTCCTCTTTGTCAAGTCTGTACTTGAATATTTGCTCGGTTAGACCTTCCCTGCCCCTGTACCTGCCCCCAATTTAGATTTATTCCTCTCCAATACTCTCCATTCTTCCCCTTCCCTAAGTTATTTTTTTCCTTAGCACTTACTGCCATCTGAAACACGATCTATTTCCTTTACATATTCGTGCTTATTTCCCCAGTCCTCCCCCAACTCCATAATTTCTGCTCCACAAGGGCAGGGATTTCTGTGTGTGCTCCACCCACTTCTGTATCCCAATGAGTGTATTATCTTAGGTGCTGATGGAGCAGAGATTGCCAGGGGGCGAGGGAGGAAGTCAGAGACCAGGAAGGAGGCTCCTGCAGAGGTCCAGGTGGCAGAGGCTGGGGGCCAGAGGAGCAATTGTTTCTGGATGGAGCAGCAAGGATGGGGTGGGGTGGGGGGAGAGAAAGGGGAGTTGAGCATGACTGCCTGGTTTCCAGCCTCAGCATCTGGAAGGATGGAGCTGTCCCTGACTGAGACAGGAAGCCAAGGGGAGGAGCAGGTTTCGCTCTGGGACAAGTTCAGTGGGAGCTGCCTCTTAGTACTTGCTAAGCCTCAAACACTGTCCCAGGGACTCAGCACCCAGCAGAGCAAAACGCAGAGCCCCTGGCTGCTTGTCACTTCCATGTCCTGGATTTGAATACCAGCACTGCCACTGACTTAGCAGGAAACTTTGAGCCAGCATCATCACTCCCTGAGCCTCAGTTTCCCCATCTGCAAATGGGATGATGACCCCTTTCTTCCACAGCCATTGCAAGGCTCCATGAGCTTATGCCTCTGAAATGCCTGGCACCCAATAGGCGCTCAGCCGGAGCTCGTTCCTTCCCTATCCAGCCCCCGGGCTGGCCATCCTCCAGGAGACTGTGCTGTGAGCCTTATTTTTAAATGTGGCTCCAGCAGGCTGGGCAGTGGCTCTGAAGGCCACGGGAAGACCACAGCGCTAGCAACATCCCAGATTTCTCGATGCCAGGAGACCGCGGTGTGGAAACATCAGGGGAGGCCACCATGTGTCCATGCCCTGCCTGGTAACCCTTTATGTGAAATTATGTCATATCACCTGATGCTGTTTATAAACTTAGCTCTGACCTTTTCCAAAAAATCAGGGCCATGGGGAGGGGGCTGCAGCCCAGTCTCCCTGTCACCCCCCCAAGTCCCCAGGAACTGCTGGTGACCCTGTTAGCCCACATTCACAAACAGAGCAGAGTCAATGCACTGGCCTCTGGCCAGCCTGTGCACAGTTGTTTCAACACCTCTGAGCACCTCGCAGCTGAGCAGCCCTGGAGTATTTATAAACTCTGGCCTCAGCCAACCTCTTTGTCACATTCCAGTTGGGGCTTGGATTTAGTGTGTGCTCCAGTTAGGGTAGCTGGAGGTTTGGGATTCGCTGGACAACAAACATTCAATCAAATTCCAGGACCTGTGTGCCAGGACCTGCAGCAGAAATGGAGGCCCCAGGGGACCTACCTCACAGAGCTCGTCATCAGGGTGTTCACAGTCTAGTGGAGAGGCTGCGTGTGACAGGCCCGCGTGGTGACATGCCCCAACATAGAGGCTCAGATAGCAATTACAAATCACGTATCTACTACAGGGCCCAGTGGGTTATATAAATGAATGAAGTAGGCCCAGGATGAAACTACAGGGAGGGGTGGGGACTGTGGTGACTGGCAAGCTCCTGCCCTGTCTGAAGGGGGCAGCTGTTCCTCAGCTCTGCCTCTGTTGTCACGAGGGAATCGGGCTCTGTGTGCCCGGACTTTCTGAGTTTCCAAGAGAAGCTACAAATCTAAGTTGAGGTGAGATTTCACGCAAAAAAACTCTTGACTTTTAAATGTTGCCAACAATTTTTTTTTAAATGTGAAAAACATTCTGAGAGCCAAATGCCTGTTCCTGGGCTGGACTCAGCCAACAGAGTCAAGTTGACTGAGGCAGACAGTTTGTGCTCTCTGATGCAAACAGACGCATTATAAAATAGTCAACAAATACAGGCTGAGCACCTACTATGAGCTCCTTCTACTGTTCTAGCCTCAGGGAAACAGCAGGGAGTGAGGTGAACAGAATCCCTGTCCTCATATTGCTTCTATCCATCCATGTTGTCAGGGCGGGCCCATACCAGCTCATAAATTCTGCAAGCTAATTGTGAGACACAGCCATCGTTAAAAATTAAATTATATGAACTTACTATTAAATAAATTATAATAAAAACAAAGGCAACAATTGCTCAAAACTTATCACTTTCTAATTACTTTACTGTTTTCTATGCTCTTGAGGTTATTGACATCTGCTGTATCGTATGTCATTATTATATGATGGAAATAGTATATAATGACCTTCCCTACTCCACGTTCTATGAAGTCACATTTGTAGCTCGAAATTGGCCATGGTGGGAGTATTTACACCACAGAAATTGGTAAATGTAAAAATCAGGGCTCCCTTCTTGCCAAGAACCAGTTGTTAAATGTTTAGCAGCAAATCAGAAAGAAACAAATATACTGATAAATACTTGATTATGTCCGATAGTAATAACTACAAGGAAGGAAAACAAAGCAGATCTAGGGATAGATGGTGATGAAGGGGAGTATTTGAGATAGGCAGGTCATGGAAGGCTTCTCTGAGGAGGTGATATTTGAGCAGATCCCTGAATGAAGTGAGAGTGAGCCAGACAGATACTTGGCAGAAGAAGGTTCAGGAAAAGGGCAGCAAGTTTCTGCCTGGAGGCAGGGACAAGCTTGCTAGTTCAGGAACAAGGAGGAGGCAAGTATGGCAGGAGCAGAGTGAGTGAGGGGAGAGGGGTAGTGATGAGGCTGGGGAGGTGGGCAAAGGTTAGATCATAGAAGATCTTAAAGTCTACAGTGAGGAGGAGGATTTTTATTCTAAGAGGGATGGGGAGTCCTGCGGGGTTTTGAGCAGGGGAATGATGTCACTTGATTGGTCTCTTAAAATGTTTCATCTGACTGTGTGGATGCAGTGGAGCAAAGCTGGAAGCCTGGAGAAGGAAGAGGAGCCAGTTGCCACAGTCCGGGTGGGCAAGGATGCACCGCAGCAGTGCCTGTGAAAGTGGCAACCTAGACGTGGAGTCGAGATGTACACATATTCGGCAGTTGAGTCTACAGGACTCGTGATGGATGGGATGTGTGGGGGAGGGAAAGGGATTCCAACCTAAGCACCTGCATGCAGGGTGGCACCATCTCCTGAGACGGGAAGAGGGGACAGGGCCATGATTTTAGGAGGGGAAATAAATAGGGGGGTGGGTTCTGTGAAGGTTGACGGGTCTTTATGACACCCAGTGGAGGTGTCCATTCTCTGGTTGGGCATTGTAGTCTGGAGTACAGTGTAGTTCTGGAAGTAATGTCTTTCCGTTGCTGTGGCAACCCCAAGCCATGGGGGCAATGCTGGGGTGGGGTGGGGTGGGGTGGGGTAGTTCTGGGAAGTCCTCACTGTGAAGGGGTTGTGTAGTATCAGGAGAAGCATCTGAAAGGTGGAGAATGGAAGAAAAGCATCCCAGGGGGGCGGGAACAGCAGGGACAAAGGCCTGGAAGCAGGGAAGAGCATGGTCTTTGGGGAGGCATCCAGGGGTGGGAAAGAAGGCTAGCAAGGCAGAAGGGCAGGTCACAAAGGCTGCTGCTTTTAGCTGAAGGAGCCTGCAGGGTACCTTGAGGGCACTGGGTGAATTGTAAGCAGGTGCAGGCCAGGAAGGGTGCTTTAGTGAGGAAACACTACATCACATTCTGATCTGAGGTTGTCCAGATATACGAGTCCCCTGCTCTCCCCTGCCTGCCAGGCACCCCAGCACCCCTCCCCAGCATGTGCAGCAAAACACCCTCCAAGCCGGCCTGGAGCTCTTGCCAACCCAGCTAGTTCCTTGGAGAGCTTTTGCCAAAGAACCAGGAAAACAAAACAACCCTGACAGGAGGGACGAGGGTCAAGGAAATATTCCAGAACATTTGCTCTCTGGATTCCCATCCTCAGGAAGGCCCAGGAGGCCACTTCCTGGGACTGAGGTGTTGGATGAGGTGAACACAGTATGGCATGGACTCAGGTGTTTGCAGGATCTTTATAACCAGTCCTCTTGGGTGGGATGTGGACAACGTGGGCTCAGCTCTGCAGTCTGGCCATGGGATGAGGGGCCAGCCTTGTCCCCTCTATGGGCCTGAGTTCAAAGGCAGATTTTTCTGCCACATACCTGCCATGCAATATTGGGAAAATCATTTATCTTTCTGAACCTCGATTTTCTTATCCGTATAAAAGGATGATAATGTCACCTATAAGAGTGTCACTCACCTGCCTCCTGGAATTGTTGGGAGATGAAATGAGATAAAACAGTTTAGCTCAGCGCCTATAACATGCTAAACTCTCCCAATAAATGTCAGCTGTCAGTCATTATTTGCAAAGCTGTTATTAATTATAGAGCACTCACTACACCAGGCTTTGAGATGCGTGTGCTATCTAATCTAAGCTTTATTCCCTTCCTGTGAGTGAGGATTTTCATCAGCTTCATTTTAGACAGGGAAACTAGTTGACTTGGCTTGTCTATGGTAAAATCGCTAGCAGGAGACACAGCTGGAGTTTGAACCCATGTCTGACCTTAAAACCTGTTTTCATATTTTATTCTGTGTTCTGCCTGCCTATGACTTGAATCAGGCTCCAGAATTTTGGGAAACAGCAGTCCGTGTGATCCCCAACATCTGTCCACAACATCAGGGAGCCTTCCCAAAGCCAGCCAGCTCAGGCTACATACACCCTTTGGCCAGGGGTATAGATACGACTCAGATAGTGGCTGTCCCAGGGCCTGGAAAAACAGAGCCTTCCTGGGCCAGCCTGAGACCTTCCTCTTGAATCAGAAGTCTAGCTGGGCACCCATGTCCCATCAATAAACGTGTCTCAAAATAGCTCACTGGGCCTGGCCAGGGCAGGAGGACCAGGACGTCCTGTTCCCGCAGGCTCTGGCCAGAGACTGACCGAGTCCTTGGCCTTCCCGGTCAGAGGCTTCTGGAAGGGAGGGCAGAACTCACCCTGCCTGAGGCCTTGTGGGAATGAGCTGGGCCCCCCAGGCACCAACACCCCTGACCTCAGACACTGTGGAGCTTCCCGAACATGCTGTTGGCAAGGCAGATGACTGTGGAACCGGGCCAACATCTTAGTAGACAGTCTCCCAGGGAGGCAAAGAACGTGAGCTCTGGAGTCTGACAGGTGTGGGTTTGCATCCCAGCTTGGGCATTTCCTAGCTGTGTGTCTTTGGGCAAGCCACTTCCCCTCTCTGAGCCTTGCTTTTCTCATTGAGAAAATGGAATAAAGACTTCATAAGATGGTGGTTGTGATTCAGTGATTTTATGTACACAAGGAACAGTCTGCACACTTTGCAGGTTTAGTTATTATTTTCTCCCTTCACACTCCCCACTCCCCCAGCCCACTCCTGAAATGTGAGCTGTGCTAGGGAGGGCAGGGACCTTTGATGTTTGCCGATGAACTCCGATGCACACAAGAGGTGCTCAGGCTGTTGAATGAATGAATGAATGAATGAATGAATAGAAATGCCAGGCACGTAGTAAGTGCTCAAAAACTCTCAGCAATTCTCATTGTCTTAATATGCTTTTGAAAAAGAAACTCAAGCATCAAATGTGACACAAACGGGATTGGTCAAGAGGAGGAAGAAGTTCACGTAAGTCAAGGGAAGGACAAACACTGTACACCAAAGGACAGGAGGGCTGTGGAGGGCCCAGCACGGATAGGTGGCTGACACGCTCGAGGCTGAAACTGTGGGAAGAGTGGACATTGGTCTGAAGTTGTTGGTCTGAGACAGCAGGCGTGCCACTCCTAGGTGGGGCACCCCGGCAGTCAGGCTCGCCTTGCTGGTACCTCCTGGGGCATCCCTGTAAACTGATGGGGGCCCCCATGGCTTCTACGTCTGAGGAGCTGATTGGAAAGGGAAGAGGTGAGCAGGCTGGGCGATGCAATGCCTCACATTCATAGTAACCATAGCAAAAAGGCCGCCTCCCACTCAGGTATGAGTCCCTCCTGATGCCAGGCACTGTTCTTTGCATGTGTTGATGCATCGAATCCTCCGAACAGCCCCAGGGGATGTGTGCTATCATTATTCTCATTTTACAGATGGGGACACTGAGGCCCAGAGAAGTAATGCTGGTTGTCCAAGGTCACACAGACAGTGAGTGGCTGAGCCCAGGCTGACCAACTGACTTCTTGACATTTCCCCTCCCCCCAGGACTCTGACCACCTATGACCACATCTAGTTCTCCAAGTACATGGGCTCCTGGGCTGTCCCTACATGGTGCAATCTGCTCAGCCTTTTTGCTATGCCAATGTCAACACTTCCTGAAGGAGCCTCCCCTGACCTCCCTCACCCCCAGGCTCCCACTGTCCCTCACTGGACTGTGACAGCCTGTACACTTGTCTGTCTCCTCAATCTTGGGGGCAGGGGAGGGGTCTGCATTTTCTCTGGAACCCGGTGCCCAGCACAGGGTGGGCACTGATGGAAATTGTGGAACAAACACCTCCTGTGTTTACAACTGTGTACCAAGAGCCATGACCCTCAGAGCCCTCGAGTTCAGGACTACACCTGGAACAGGTGGCAGGTGGAGGGGAGGCCATGATTACCGAGCTTCCACCCTCTGGGGCGCTCAGTGCTGCTCCCTGGTCTGTTTGCATACAGAGGCAGTACAGCCCTATGGTCAGTGCCCAGGTTTCAAGGCCCAACTACACAGGTTCAAATCCCAGTTTAGCTACCACGCTTCCACAGGACCCTGGGCAAGTGACTTCATCCCCTGGGCTTCGGTTTCCCCATCTGAAAAGTGGGGGAAATGGTAGGGTTGTTGTGAGCATTAAATGAATTTAATATGTGGTTAGTGTCTGACACATGACGAGTGCTTCATACGTGCTAGCAGAATTATTATTATTGTTGTTGTTGTTGTTGTTGGGCCAGGCAGATAATGAAGGACCATAAGGAAGAAGTTTAGACGTTATTCTGGGCAGCTGTGGGCAGACTTGCAATCCTGTTCTGAGTTGGTTTCAATGGCAACTAGAGAGATGGGAGTGACGCTAATTTGGCAGCAGTAGTGAAGTCCAGCCCCAAGCACTGTCAAGGCTGTGCTCTGCCAGTCACATGGCTGGGAAGGAGCAGAGCTGGGAGGGAACCCCTGGCCCCAGAGACTTCTCCCAATCCCTCTGCCTTGGCCCTTAGCTGTGTAGCAGCCCCTGGGGAAGCTCCTGGAGTGATCGGTTAAGGCTTCCTTGGCATAACTGGAGGAAATCTTCTGTTTATGCTAAACGTTGTCCTGAATTTACCTCTTCCCAACTTCAAACAGGCCCGGTTCCTGACCTTGTTGACTGTATGGCCCTTGGTGCCTTTAGAGATTTCAGACTGATCCTCTTTCATCTTTCTGGACTCGAGGCCTGAGCATTTTTTTTTGGTCTCTTCTCCTGAGGCTGCCCCGCAACTCCCTAAATCATTTTATAATAATAGTGTCCAATCACAATCACCTACTATGTGCCAGGCACTCAATAGGCACAACCTCATTTAACCCTTCATGATCCTATGAGGCAGGTGCCAGGGCACATGAGAAAACTGAGGCTTGGCGGGATGAAGTCACTTGCCCAAAATCACACAGTCATAAAGAGATGGGTTCAAAGCCACAACTGTGCCACGTGGCTTCTCTCCACCAGCTGCCAGGTGGAGAGGTGTTTTTGCTCCTCACCAGAAACTTCATCTTCCTTCTATTTAATTCAGTGCCAGAAAAATCCCTGAGAGCTTCATCTTCCCAGAAGTCCCCAACTTGGGAGCTCCTTCCTGGGATCATGGGGATGGGTTCCTGATGTGTTCAGAGGTCCCTTTCCAAGCCCCTTTTCTTGTCTCCAAACCTACCCAACTCTTTTGTGTGAGGTTCCATGGTGGGGAAGATTTCTCCATCTTTCTCCTGCCTCAAGTTCCCATTGTAGGAAAAGGGAAGGAGGGAATTAACGGTAGACACTGACAGCAAGACGCAGGGGAGGGTTTTTAGGGTCCCAGATTCCAAATGCCAAGGCAAAGCCTGGCCAGGGGGGTGGGGTTGCCCAGCTAGAATTTGGCTGGTTCTTATCAGCTCTGGAGCACTGTGGGCAGGCAGTGGAGTCAAAGGAGGCCAGTGCTGTTTATTTGCTTTTCTCCTCCTTTTTGGCAAAAGGAGATCAAAGGTAAGAGCAGATCCTCCCCACTGCACACCTCCTCCCTCCTTTTTGTCCTCTTTTCCTTTCCTCCCTTAGAAGCCTGAGAACTAAAAGCCCTAAATTTGAGGGGGAGGGATTTTGTCATCACCACCATTTCCCTGGCACCAACTCTGGCCCTGGCTTAAGCATTTCACAGGAATGATAGCACAGATTCCTGTAAATAACCCAATGAGGGATGGCTGTTATTATGCCCATTTGGCAGAGGAGGAAACAGAGGCACTGAGAGGGAAAGTCACTCTTCAAAGGATGTTCAAGGCTCTCTGACTCCCAGGTCCCCGCTCTTAATCATTCCTCAAGCTACATTCTTTCTCCAAAGCTGTTTCCACCAAGAAAAATGCATGAGTACAAAGGTAGCTACCAGCAGAAATCCAACTTCAAATGTCCCCTGAGTCTCTCTGCCATATCCAGCCTTTCACTGAGCCGTGGCGAGTTCAGAGACTATAAACGCCAGTTATTGAAATGCCCAGGCAAGACACACAGATTGACGGCATCCAGGTGGGAGGCAGTAGGGAGGGGTGGGGACTGTGGTGAACTGGAGAGCCACCAAGTTGTAACTCAACATCAGCCCATTGCTGCCTTGCAAAAATGAGGGTCCAGAGTGGCTAGGGATTTTAGGCAAGCCGGAACTCCAGATGTTTTATGTGAAATCTCTGGAGTTTTTAGTATATATAATAAAAGATGGAGGTCTATTTTTATTTTTTGCTGATAGTGTGCTATGCTGGCATCCTGGATTAAATATTCCATTTTCCTAGTGAGTCAAAATGCTACCTTTGTCCTAATCTGTCCCACCGTTCTTCAGTTGCATACTTTGTGAATGCAAAGATTATTTTATCCAATTAAAAATCCTGTGGGTCTCTACTTAAAATTGCATTAAGTTTATATATGTTGGGAGAATTGTCATCTTAAAGATGTGAAGTCTTCCCATCCATTTATTCTCATCCTATCTCATGCCCTTTGTGAAGTTTTTTTAGTGTTCTTGCAAAATCTCTTGATTTTTAAAATGATGGCAAAATTCCAAGCTATTGGAACTGCGTGGGCCAAGTAACACTTCCTGGGGGCTGGGTTTGGCCCAGGGGCTCCACATTGCTCCCTGGGATTCAGGGAGTCCTCAACCCATTGGGGCGACTGAACACACTGTCATTCGAAGATAACCCTGTCCCAGGCAGGGAGATCTCCAGAGCCAGAGAAGTCGGGGCAGGCTGGACTGAGAAACTCTGGGATGTTCGCTGCTTGATCCACTCTGTGGGAAGCCAAGATACCCACTTCCTTCACGCTTGGCCAGATAAGCCTGTGAGGCTGTGCCTTCCTGCCAAGACTCCAGCCAGCTCATTTTTGAGCTGCACTTAAAGCAGCATTAAGAATAACCCATATGGTTTGCTTTTGAAAAAGCAAAGGAACGTTAAAAAGTAAGAAAACACAGTCAGTTGGTCAAGGACTATCAGTTGGGACCCACTACTGCCAGCCACTCCTCGAGGATCTGCAGATGGGGCAAAATTCCTGCTTTCACGGGTCTTAAGCCCAGGGGGGAGAACAGGCAATAAGCCCAAAAAGAGATGAAAAACTAAGGTGCATTCTGGTGATGCTGGTGCATGAAGAGATGAAATAAGTTGAGGGGAATAAGAGGGGCCAGAGGGCTGCCCTAGACAGGGGCTTGGAGAGGGCCTCTCAGTGGAGGCAACATTTTGCCAGGACAGGAAAGGAGAGAAAGAGACAGCCACGGGATCCCTTTCTCAGTGGTAACCCTGACACCCAGTAAAACCACTGTGACATTTGGACATATATCCTGCCAAACCTTTCCCCCTGATTATATTTTTATATTTCTATATTTTATTTTTTATGCTTTTAATTTATATTTTATTTGGCTACATTTTCTAAAAAACAGAAGTGGCCGTGCAGTGTTTCGTAACCACCTTCTTGTGCTACTTGAAGCTTCAGTTTGCCCATCTGTAAACTGGAGAGGTTCTTAGCAGCCATGCCACGTGAAGGCTGATAGGAAGATTCACCAAGAAAATGACCTGATGCTGCAGATCAATGGAACACGATTGATCCAAAGATGAGCAATTATTCGTACATTTTTATTATCCTTTTTTACTTTATTTTATTTTTTTGGTGGCTGGCTGGCACAGGGATTGAACCCTGGACCTTGGTCAGCACCATGCTCTAACCAACTGAGCTAACCAGCCAGCCCCCTATTATATTTTTTATTAGCCCCAAGAAGTGTAGGTTAGCGTTTTTATTTTGCAGGTCAGATTTGAAGGCTCGGAGAGTCAGACATTGAAGGCTGTGATGTGTGCCTGTTTAGGAGAGATCAGACATCATTCCTCCTACCCCCAGCCTCAACACAGTGAAACCTTAACCAGAGAGAGCTCCTTCCTCCTGGGAGAGGAAGTCGAAGCTGAAACCAGGGGCTTCTTTTTGGTTGTTTTTTTTTTTTTTTTTCCCTCTTTGCTATGCTATGTTGTTTGTTTTTGTGAACATTGCACTTATCTGATGTCACAGGTTTTGGGAACTCAAACCACAGACATAAATATGCCATGTTACTCTTTGAAGGGTTGTGCAGCGAGATAAGTGAGTTTGGTGCTGGGGGATAATGCGTGCATGGATGCAGGGCTTGTTTTTGAAAAACTAAGAACGTCAGAATTTGTTCTCGGGTTCAAAGTCATCAGCATCTTTGGTGGAGCTGGGCCACCGTCACCTGGACCACATTGGGAGTGCTGAGCGTTCACATCCTCCCCAGTGCTTTCCAAAACAGCCAGGCGGCGGGCACAGAGGAAATCCCCAATAACACCAGCAACACCGCATCCGCACCCCCTGAGGACGCTGCAGAAAGGCTGGGGGACTGGGGAGCCTAGGGCTCAGGCAAGCTAGGTACCTTCCACCTTCTGGCAGGTTCTGGCTAACCCAAAAATCCTGTTTGGTTTTCCTGTGTTTTTTGAGAATGTTACTCAAACCTCTGTATCCCCTCTGTGAGCTAAGTGTCATGAGACCTGCAAAACCCTGCTTCCTGCTTCCACCCTGGCCCCCAGGCAGACTGTTATCCACATACCACCAGAGGGATCCTGTGAAAACCTAAGTGGGGCACGTCCCTCCTCTGCTCAAAAGCCTCCCATGGCTCCCACCTAACTCAGGGTAAAAGTCAAGCCCTTACCATGCCATCCTCTCTCTCTCATACCCATTGCACAGGCATCGCAAGCCCCTTTCTGCCTCAGGACCTTTGCACTGGCTGCTCTTTTGCTTCCTTCTTATTAGAGAGGTGACTCTGATTCCCACCTAAAATACTGACCCTCCCCAATTAACTGTCCTTTTACTCTGCTTTATTTTTCTTCATTGTTCTTTGTCTCTATCTGATGTGTTTGGTATTTATTATTTTGTTACCATCATTGGACCCAAGTTCCCAGAGATTTTTGTGTTTCTCTGGTAACTGGATACTGCCTGGCACATTGAGTGAGCTCAATGATTTCTTTTTCGTTTGTGAATAAATGAAAGAATCTTGGGGTCAACTACTTCAGACCAAAGGGTTTAGTTCAGGTCTCTGGGACAATGAAACTCATGAAGGATTTTAAACGGAGATTTTACATAATCACTTTGGGAAAGATCTCTGCAGCTTCTGGGAGAGGACACGTGTCTCACGTGGGCATGCACCATGGGTGAGATATTGGACAGTGCCATGTGAAATAAAGACAACTTAGTATCAGAGCCTCCCCATGGGGCTGTTTCAGGGATTCAATAGGATAATATCTGTATGAAGCTTAGACCCATGCTTGGCACATAGTAAGTGCTCAGCCAATGGCCATTATTAGCGTCAGCTGTGGCATGAAAGGGACCATGGAGACCATGGCACTAGCTGATATCCAGGCCTTTGGATGGGACAACTGCAAGGGGATAGGGTGCCTGCCACTGAGAATAAAGGGGGAGGGAGTCTGGGGGAGAGGCTGAAGCTAAGTGTCCTGAGGTCAGAGCGGGAGGAAGATTTGGGGGTTTTGTGACATGTCCAAGTGGGTACATCCAGTTGGCAGCTGGACTCAGGAGAGAGGCCAAGGCTGGAGTTGCAGATTTGGGGGGTTTTGGTGCCAAGGTGGTGACTGAAGCCTTGAGAATGGTTGAGATGGCCCAGAGACCATGTGTACAGAAAGAAGAGAAGAGCTGCATGGGACCCTTTGAGGATCCCAAGTGCTTGCAGGGAGAGAGAAGAGGAAGCCGTCCATGAGACTGAAATGGAGAAAGAGAGGTAGGAGGAGAGTCCGCAAATAGTGGTGAGGAAGCCAAGGGATTCTTCACCGATGTGACTTTGCTGTTCCTCTCACAAAAGGGGTGGAGTGTATTTCCACACCCTTGACTTGAGTTCAGTCATGTGACTTGTTTTTGTCAATAGAATGAAAGTGACAGTGTGTCATCTTGAGACTAGGCCTTAAGAAACCTGTGTATTTCCACTTGGCTCTTGTGCCAGTGCCACCACTATGAACAGACAATGGCCATTGGTCCCAGGAAAAAGACAAGGGATGCATGGAGCAGAGCATATTCAAGAGAACAAAAGGTTTGGGGGTGGTCTACTAGCAGCATTCTGGTTGCCATAGAGGACCGATATATGTGGTAAGATGGAAATGATATTGCACTGGGTTCCAGAGAGAACAGGAAGGGATCAAAAAAGTTCTGGTGAACCAAAGCATAGCAGACATTGTCCATGGCCCAAGCCCAACCCTTCCCAACTCTTCTCCCCAGTGGGCGACCCCTCTTCTTTTTGAGGGGGGGTCTGCATATATGTTCATGGAAGGGACCCGCCTCCTGATGCACAAGGATCACACAAGTCTCAGGACAGAAGCCCACACCCTGATAATGGTAGAATGGAAAAAGAAGACACATGTCATTGATAACGTTTTTGGATCATTGTAGTAACAGCCCTTGAACTACTTGTGGCAGATACTGCTCGGGCCTGCCCATACCCACTCTCCCTTTCTTCTTTGTTTACAGAACACTTATGTTATTTGGGATGACAAAAGGTCAGCTATAGGCACTCACTCTCCTGCACAGCTAGGAGTGGCCATCCTGCAACATGACCAACCAGGAGGACAAAAGCCATGAGTGTAGGATGGCTGAGCAAAAACCTGGAAAGAACCTGAGTCCCAGATAGCATCAGTAAATCATCCAATCAGCGCTGGGTGCCTTTCCCTGGGTTTCTAGCAGCAGGAGACTATCTAAACCCTGCCAATGGCCAGGTGTTGTGTTCCTTGCAGCTGAACACATGCCTGGCAGAGCCATCACACCATCTCTGGATTCTAAATGTACAAGAAGACACACTTCCTTCATGATTAAGCCATTTTGATTTGGGTTTTCCTGCTGCTTACAGTTGAATGTGTTTCACTGAATACCTGGGTTTTGCAGCAAGCTGACTTTTGATGTGTGATCCTGGACTTGACAGAAATGGGGGGAAGGAGTACACTCTTACCATTTCTGGAAAATCCAGTGGTGAGAGAGAGGCAGTCTGATTTCCTGTGCATCTTTCTGCTGGGACCCTTTTGGTCCTCAGCTAAGGACTCAGGGTCTACTTCCACTTTTGATATCTGTGGAGAGTCCTGACTCATTGTATTTTGGTGTGTGTTTTTTTTCCCCTGGAGGAGGAAGCTGAAGTTCAGGAAGGAACATTTATTACCTAAGAAACACCGCCAGAGCTAGACTTGAACCCAGGTCTGCCTGACTCTGAGATCATCTCTTTTTTTCTTCTTTCTGGCCCATCTGCTCATCAGGAGAATGAAGAGATTATTCAAGATAAAAGTCTTTCAAAACTCCCATGTCAAAGCAGGCAAAATCCTTTTACAGCTGAATCTTTACTTGTCGTCCATCCTGTGAAAAAAGATGAAAGAAAAACTGCTCAGACCAAGGAGGGTCAGGAGGCCTGCAGTTTCCTCCCCAAGCCCCGTGGCCCACAAGCACCTCCCTGGAATCCTGGGGATTGGGGGGCTTTTAGGAAACACCAGCCTAGATTATCTCAAGGCCTCTTGAAAAGTTTCTTGAGTCCAAGAGGGGAGTCTCTGCTCTCTCAAATATTGCTAAAATGCTGCGCTGAAGACAGGCATACGCGTGACAAAACAAAAACAAAACCAAAAACCAAAAGTTTTCCAACAGTACAAAAGGATGGGAAAAAAGAATCCTCTCTCTCATCTCTGGCTTGCCCTTCCCAACCCCAAACAGCCACTGGTACCAGGGCATGTGTCTCCCCCAGAGACGGTCTGTGCGTCCACCAGCAAATAGGGAAGTATATCTGTACCCCCTCCTTAACACACACACACAAATTGTAGCATTCTATAATCACTGTTTTGCATCTTGTTTTTCTCAGTTAACATTATATTTTGTTAATTATTCCAAATTAGTACACAGAAATCAGCTTCATTCACTTAAGAGGTTGTACAGTATTGAAATGCTATTTAATTTATACAGCTATAAAGGCCCCTGTTCTTGGATACTCAGGTTGTTTCCAGTCTTTTGCTATGTCAAAGAACACAACAATGAGTGTCCTTATACAATGCATCCTGGTGTCCGTGTGCTAATTTAGATGCTTATTCTTTTCTTCCTTCCTTCCTCTCTCTTTCTGTCTCTAGTTTTTTTATCTTCTTTTAATTTTTTTGCTTATTTGCACTTTCAAATGTTATTCCACGAACATTTTGTAATAATTAAAAGGATATGTTTACAGGCCCAGGACTCAAACTTCAGCCAAGTTAGATAAACAGCCCCATGCCTAAGCACAATTCAGAAAGAAAAAAATTCAGCCTCCGCTGCAGAGGCCTGTTTGGCTGGGAGGTTGCATTTCCAGAGAATCACTTGCCCTGGCACAGCCCCTGCCTGTTGCGATATATCCTGGAGCAAGGGGGTCTGGGCTCTAGCTCTGGCTGTGATATTACCTTGCTGGGTAACCCCAGGTAAATCACTGAGCCTGGCTGGGCCAGGCTTAGGCTCAGTGTGGAACATTCTCTGGGGAGGTTGGTGTTATTATCCCCACTTCCCAGATGAAGAGAAAAAGACCCAGGGAGATGAAGCACTTGTGAGTTTCCTGTACATCGGTAAAGGACTCACTATCCAGCCAGCCTGGGACTTGGTCCTGAACCTTCCCCTGCAAATATCATTTCACCCACAAGTCCCGTAGGCTCCGCCTTCACAGTATATCCCCATCTCTCACCAAATCCTCACCACAGCCTCCCAGGCCCTCTGTGATCTGCCACCTCTGGACCCACATTTCTCCATCTTCATCCCCACCCCCTGCCACATCCTCCTCCAGCTCTCTGTGTTCCACCACAGCAGCTCATTCCCACCTCAGGGCCTTTGCATTTGCAGTGCCCTCTGCCTGGATCCCTTTCCTTCCCCGCAGGCCTAGGACTAGGTTGAAGCAGGTAAGTGCCCAGGGGGAAAGATTTAAGGTGGCTCTCACTCTCAAATGCCAGCCTCCACTTGAGCGAGCCTGAGAGCAGATGCCTCCTTATGTCTTGTATCCTCATTCCAGCCCTGCTTCCCAGCTCTGGTCCATTTGGGTATCAGCCTAAAGAAACCCCTCCTCACAGAAAGGCGTCCCTGACCAGCTTAGCTAATTGGGTCCCTGTCGCCATCTAAACTACCACATTATCTTATTTTCTTCAGTGCCCTTATTACAGCATTATTTGTAACATGCCCATCTCTGCCCACTAGATTATAAGTTCTAGGAGGGCAGAGATTGTGTCTGCCTTGTTCTTGGATATTTTCCCAGCTCCCAGCACAGTGCCCGCCTTCAGGAGACAGTAGGAAATATCTGTGGGGTGAATGAATGAATGAGCAAGCTGGTCAGCAGCAGAGTCAGGATTCGAACCCAGGTTTGTCTGCTTCCAATGTCAGTCATCCCAACCATGACTGAGAAAGGAGGGAGTTGGATCAGATGAGTCAGGCGACCCTTGCCTGTGGCACATGTCCCAGGACAGGCTTCCTGAGGAAACTTCTTGGCGGGGAGGGGCTTGGCCACAATCACTGGGGGCTGCTCTGAGCCTCAGGCCTTCAGCGGGGCCAGCTGTGCCCCCCCTTCTCCATTCCAGTTTTTATTTTTAGCGTCGAGTTTTTGGGCACACCAGACTCTCCTTAGGAAAAGTCCAACAAAAGGACAACAGAGGCGGTTTTGAAATTCGGTGGGAAAGTAGGTCAGGCCGGGCTGCTGGCCGGGGTCCAGACGATAAGGCCTCTGTGCAAGTTTAATAACGTGAGTGGCTGTATCCATGACATAATTCATAACTGAGAGGAAATAGCAATTAAGGGGCAATTGTGCAATGCAGGACAAGCCTCCTTAGCAGCTCATAAAAGCAGCAGAGGGAAGAGGCGATGCTGTCAATCTGGGGCTGCTGGCCGGGGGCCTGTGGGGACTTGGTAATAAGTAAGTCTCTGCATTGAGCGGTGCGCCCGCCTTTCCTCCCCACTTCAGGCCTCAGGAGGACATGTGAGGCACTGCAAGCACCTACTATGTGCCTGGCTCGGCTCGGGGCTGAGTGAGAGGCAGAAAGAAGCCGGGAGCTTAGCTGCGGCTGGGAGGTTTGCACATGGCTGCGCTGCTTTGATGCCACCTTGTCAATGTGGAAAATCACTTTGATTATCAAGTGAACTGTATAACAGACATCCCTCCCTGAGCCTATTTTCTCTCTCTCCCCGCCCCCCACCAAACAGTTACTATGGATTGGCAATTTCTCCTTCATTCATTTCTCTATTGTTCGGTCTTTTCACAAGCACATTTGCTTTTATATAACCACGTAAAAAACAAAAAACAAAACAACTATTAAATATGCATTGGCCCCTTTTCTCTTCCCAGAACAAGCCAGGCATGTGCACACTGCAGGACCTTTGCACTTGTTGTGCCCTCTGCCTGGAATGTTCTACCCCTAGATATCCACTTGGCTCACCCCTCACCTCCTTGAGGTCTTCATTCAAAGGTCAACTTCTCATTAAAGTCTTAGCTGACCAACCTTTTTAAAATAGCAAACCCACCTGACGTTCTCAATCTATCTCCCCCACTTAGTGTTTATCTACAGCATTTATCACCCATTGACCCTCTGCACATTCTGTTCATTTATTTTATTGTCTGCTTGTTCCCACCAGTATGTGAGCACACCAGCAAAAGATTGCTTGTCCATCTTTTTCTTGGCTACATCTCCAGTACCAGGAACTGTCTGGGACATAGTAGGTGCTCAGTAAACACTGGTGAATGAATGAATGTTTGCTCCTATTATTGACTGATAAAAAAGCTGACAATTTGCTGGTTTGGTTTGGGGCTGCTTTAGAATGCCCCCAGGTCAAGCCCACTTGGATGCTGCCAGTGGGAGCAGAAGTTGGGGTAGCCAGGGCTGGTTCGCTGGCCCAGGGTTTTACAGCACCTGTTCTAATTGGTCAGTGCTTATTTTGGATATCCTCCCAACCCACAGTAGCCTTTGTAGAGAGCTCCTTGGCCACTTCTATTAAAATTTTTAAGTATATCCACACACTGACCCCACCTGTCTGTGAACATCTCACGCAAGGGAGCAAAGCTCTGTATGCCAAAGGGGCTCCTTGCAGAACTTTTCACAATAGCATGTGAGTGCACATGCATGCACATGCATGCACTGACTCCCACAGTCAGGGATACACGTGCCCCCTCCCCACATGCACTCACATTCAGACTTCGAGATCTAGACCCAAGGACACACTCTCACTTATACAATTAAACATACACACTCATTTTGTCATTCACACACCCAGACGCACATGATCATGTGCTCAAAGTGTTGGCACACTCAGCCACACACACTGCCTTCAGCCCGGGGACCCCCACACTCAGAGCACGCAGATACACACTCACACTCGCACATACACAGCACACATAGGTGAATGCACACATGCAAGCTCACTCACCTTCAAGTCATATAGCCACATGCCAGACACACCGTCACCGTCCCCCCCACCACACACAGCTGACTCCCCACCCCAGGCCACACCTCCTGGGACATACACCCTGCATGCCTCTCCTGCAGGCCACCGCCCCAGTACGCCCATCCTCAGCTATGTTTGAAGAGTGGGGATAGACCACCTTGTCACTGTGTGCCCTGACCCTGTCCACCCTGCACCTCTTCACTCTGACCCGCTCGGCGTGGGCAAACCAGACCAGGGCAAGTTCCGTAAGCAGCGGGTGCGTGATGCCCACGTCAGCCCTGACTGTGCTGCCTCAGGGCACGTCTGCCTCGCTCATCTGTCCCTGGGCACCCGCCCACTTCCTCCCCACCAGTGGGCGGGCAGGGCCTGCTGACATCAGGCGGTTTCTGGGTCTGCCTGGCACCCAGAAGAGAGGAAGGAAGCAATCTGCCCCAGCCATGGGGAGCCGACCTGAGAAGACCAGGACAAGCCTGGTGGCTCTGCAACCCAGGTCCCCTGTGGCTGTATCCCCCATCACCTGCTACGGCACCATGGCCTGGGCTGGGGCAGCAATCCAAGAGATTAGCTCCCGAGGTGGCAAGCACCTTCGCCTTCCATCCCTGGGGATACAACACCTGATATCCATTGAGCACATAGTATGTGCCAAGCACTGTTCTAAATGTCTCCACGGATTATTCATTAAATCCTCAAAACAGCCCTAAGAGGTGGATGTTGTTATCATTCTTGTTTTACAAAGGAAGAATCCGAGGCACAGAGAGGTGAGGGGACTGGCCCAAGGAGTAGGATTTGATCCCCGGTGGTCTGGTTCCAGATCCCTACTCTCAGTCTCCCCATCCTCTCCCAGCTTGGTTGCCGCATTTTGTTTGCTTTGGCTTTATCTGCTTTGTTTTTGTGAGCCTCAAACATCCACAGCCCTCCACACTCCTCATCTCTGTGAATCCTGGCCACCTCATGAGCAGGGCACCACTTGTAGCCCCATTTAACAGAGGAGGAAACTGAGGCTTAAATGACCCACCCAGGGGCAGACAGCAAGGAAGAGGCAGGGCCAGGTTCATCTCTGGAATGCCAGATCATCTCCCTTATGTGCCTGGGGACTTTGACAGGACCAGAGGTAGAGAAAAGTCATCCTGAACTTAGCCCCGTGTCTCACTGGTATCAAGACAGAGGGCCAGTGGGGATCTTGGTGGCCATAAAAGGAGTCAGAGAAATAATAATAAATTTAAGACAACAGTGGCCAAGTTCCCTCACACCCTTTGCCAAGCAATCCCCCACCCCTAGTGCAGCCTCAGGAACCACTGATCTGCCTGCTGTCACCATAGGTTAGTTTTTGTTTTGTCTGGAGTTTTGAATGCTAGCAATGCTCTTTTGCTTCCCAGCATAATGCCTGCAGGATTCACCACATTGCTGCAACTATCAGTCCTGTGTGTTCCTTTTTATTGCTAAGTAGTGTTCCACTGCAAGAATATGCTACGGGTGGCGGTGGAGGGAAATAAAGGGCTAGCTGGTTTGTCAGTTGGTTAGAGCATGGTGCTGATAACACGAAGGTCAAGGGTTCAGATCCCCTTACAGACCAGCCACCAAAGAAAAAAGAAAAAGTTCCACAGTTCCTTTGTCTAGTCTGCAGGGGATGAGCATCTGAGTTTCTGGCTGTTGTGAACATCCGTGCACACTGAGCACCTATGCAGAGCCCATGGTACTCACAACCCAGTGTCCTCTGCAGGCACCATATCTGTTGATCCCCATCACAGGTAGATAGCACTGTCCCTTCTTTGGGACTGAGGAAAGTTGGGTGACAAACCCAAAAAGCTCACAAGGCTGAACGTAGATAGGAACCTGAGCAAGTGGGCAGAGGTGACCTAGAGGTATGGCAGGTGGCCCCTGGCCATGAGAGCACATGTTTAGTGGAAACTGAGCTGGAGCAACAACAGTGATAGCAGCATCCTGCATTTATTAGGCACCTAGTGAGTTCCTGGCTCTGTTTTAAACCATTTGCAAGGACCAATCCATACAGTCTTCCCAACAACCTATATTATCCCATTTTGCAATTGGGGAAACTGAGGCACAAGTAAGCCAAGTCACATCTCCAGGGTCACTAGTGAGGAGTAGAGCCAAATTTGACCCATAGTACTCCTCCTAACCAGTAGGATACACTGCCTCAGTAGTCCCCTTCTACTTAGTTTGTGCCCCTAGTGGGGCAGGCTCAGGTCCTGTCTGCCCTGGAGGCATTTCTGTTCATGGTCATCCCCTCACCCAACTAAGAGCTCCAGGTTGGCCAGTTCAGGATCCAAGGGCCTGGTGCTGGGCAAGCAGAGAGCAGGCAACAGGGTGGGAGGTCAAGAGCAGGAATCTAGATTCAGCCTTTGAATCCTGGCTGTGCCATTTCCAGGCTGTGTGACCTTGTACCAGTCACTTAACCTCTCTGAGCCTCCATTTTCTCATTTGTAAAATCAAAAGTGATGGCAATGATACTGACCTCATGAGGATTTGGTGAGTTCGGTGTGGAATTACTACAGCGGTGGAATTACTATTACCTGCATTTTGCTACCTGCCTGGGGACCCTCAGAGCTTAATCCAGCCTCATAGCAACCTTGCAAAGCAGATGCTGTTTAATTCCCATTTTACAGACAAAGAAACTGAGTCTCTAAATACTGTCTTCACGCTAAAAACTTCCAAACATGCATCTCCTGCTTTGAACTCAGGCTTGATACCCAGCTACGATTCAGCATGCCTAATAGGCAACCCGGCCCTCCCAGGTCAGAAACTGAACTCCTCAGCCTCCGTGCATGGTCCTTCCTCTCCTGCAGTCTTCTTTGCCTTGGAAGAGGTACCTCTGTCCTTCCAGGGGCTCAGCCCAAAAGCATTAGTGTCCTCATTGACCCTTCTTTTTCTCTAGTCCCCACTCCCCCCACATCCCATCCATCAGCCTTCCAAAGGCATCTTGGATCCAACCACTCTCCACGCCTCCACAGCCCCACCCTGGCATGAGTCACCACCAGCACTTGCTTGGATTACTACAGTGGCCTCCAAACTATCCTCCATTCTGCTGTTGTCTTGCTACCCAAAGGAAGTCAGATCATGTCCCTCCTCTGCTCAACACCCTCCCGTGGCTCCCATGATACCCTGAGTAAAAGACTAGGTCCTGGCAGTGGTGCATAGGTCCTGTGCGGTTGCCCTATGCCCTCTGACAACTCCCTCCAGCTACACTGGCCTCCTCCCTGCTTCTGGAACACACCAGGCATGCTGCAGCCTCAGGGCCTTTGCACTTGCTGTCCCATCTGTCAGGGACGCCCTTCCCAGAGATAACTACATGGCTCCCTCTCTTACCTCCTTCAGGTCTTTGCTCAATTGTGAATGTATCCATGGGCTTTGTGGACCACCTGATTAAATTAACAAGCCCTTCTTCATCAGCACTCCTTGCCCACTTCTGTCATTGCACCCATCACCAATTGACATTTGGAATTTTTAAATGTATTAATATTATCATCATTGTTAGTTTTCACTGTCTCTACCCATTGTGCTCCACAGGGCAGGACTCTTTCAGAGGTGTTCATGTGGCATCAGCAGCACCTGCCTGCCGGGTTCAGAGTGTCATTTAATAAATGTTTGTCAAATGCAGGGATCAGGAGGGGGTGACTCCCCCAAGTCACCAGATGAGCACACAGGGAGCCTGGATTTGAACCCAGAGCTGTGTCTTTGACCTCTCAGGGCCTGGTTCCAGGCTAGCACCCCAGAGATGGTGGCTGTTGCTGTAACGATTTTTAGGGCAATATTCTCATCTCTCTCCACCCACAGGGGAGAACTGGAGCAAAAGGGAGAGGTCGGGCCAACTGCGGCCTCCAGCCAGTAGAAGGTGACTCATCGACCCTGTGATGACAGGTGACATTCCTCCCCTTCCCCCAAGAGACTTTGGCCTGAGATAAAGGGAGCGTCCTGCTTCTGGGAAGAGGAGGACACTGCCTGGGGGGTTGCGTGTCTGGGCTGGAGGGCCATGGATTGTGTAGTGGGTGCAGCCCGGGTTGGGCTGTTTGAACTGACCCCTGAGCCTCCCTTCCAGGGTCAGAGACTCGTGCTTGAGTCCTCTTATCAGGAAAGCGGAGCTTTCCCTAAGAAGCCAACACCCAGACTCTCCCTCAGCCGTCAGGGAAAACCTCTTGGTGCCTCTCCATTTTTCCTTGGCATTTTTGCATGGGTCAAGAGGAACTTGAACCAATCAGCAAACACTTTTTAAAAAGGAATGGCAAGGGGACCCATGGTCTCTAACCAGATGGGCTATATTTGATTTCTGTTTTAATTTTTTTTAAGTCTTAACTGTATAAATACTTGAATATAGCTCTGTTGCAAAAGACTCAAGCAACAGACCCCCACCCCTGCACTGTGGTTGGCTGCATCTCTGGGATTGCATTTGGCTGCAAGTAAAAAGTAACAGATTCCAGTAGTTTTTCCAGATGGGAGTTCCATTTTTCTTGTGTAAAAGGAAGTCCAGAGGTGAGCAAGGACAGGCTGGTGGACTCATTGGGGGATGTCACCAGTGAACAGCTTTCTGCTCCTCCACTCTGGGATGTGACTTTCAAACTCATGGCTCAAGAGGGCTGCTTCCCTGCCTGGAGTCTGTGCTCAGCCCAGGAAGCAGGGCAGGGAAGGGGCCAAGTGTGTGCCCCCTGAGTCATTCCCTTTGGTCAAGGACGTGGTGAATTTCTCAGACCCGCGCCTGCTTGGTTTCAATTTACATCTCATTGGCCCCCTGGGTCACGTGGTCACCCATTGCACCCACATGGCTTCAAGGGAGGGTGGGGAGGTGATTGTTTTGTTTGGGCACATTGCCACCCCATTTAAAATTGGGGTCCTAATTGTGAGGAGAAGGGACTACAGATGACGGGCAAGCACTAGTGCCATCTGCCCCACATTGGTCTTGTGTTACCCAAATAGGAACAGACTGTGAATAGGGTTTGCAGCTTGCTTTTTTGTTCCCCTAATGGTATGTGTCTAGAGATCAGCCTTATCATGACTTTGACCTGCTGCATAGTAATCCATGGCATGGGCATATCATGGTTTATCTACTTTACCCTAGCTCATGGATATTTCATTTTTCCCACCAAAATTTCGCTCCTGTAAATAATATAGTGAACATCCTCATGCAGACTCTTTATGCCCATGTGTATTTCTACAAAATTGGAACTGCTGGGCAGATGGGCATATCCATTTCAAAAGTCAGGAAGTGTTCCCAAATCGCCACTAGGACTTCGCCAGTTTATATTTTCTCCCCCCACGTATGAGAGGACCTGCTCCCCTGCACTTACCAGCCAGGATATTGTCACTTAAAATTTGTTTCCTATTGTGGTTATTTTATTATAATTTGATTTCCCTTATTAGTATTGAGGTGGAGCCCCTGATCATTTATATGTTGCTATTTGTATTGTCTGATCTATTATTTGCCTTTTGTAATTATCTGGCCATTGTTTTCTACTTAGTTATTTTTGTCTCTTCTGATTGGTATTAGCCCTTTTCTATTTGGGGAAGAAATCCTTTTTTTAAAAAAAATCTACTTTATTGAGGCATAATTAATGTACAACAAACTTTATCCACTTAAGGCAAGGTTCCTCAACCTTGATACTATTGACATTTGGGGTCAGATAATTCTCTGTCTGTCCTGTGCATTGTAGGATATTTAATACAACCCTGGCCTCTACTCTCTAGATGCCAACAGCACCTTCCTGTCTCCCCTAGTTATGACAGCCACAAATGTCTCTAGACATTGCTGAATGTCTCCTGGGAGTCAGAATCATCCCTGATTAAAAACCTATGATTTAAAGTATCACAGTTAGATGGATAAATGTATATGCCCAAGAATCTACTACCCCCTTCACAATCTTTGTATTTAGTTGCAAATATTTCTCCCAGTCTGAGGCTTGGCTTCCAATCCAAGATCTGCCCCTTCCTACTGGTGTGACCTCAGTAGAGTCACTTTATTATTCTGAACCTCAGTTTCCCCAGCTGTGAAATGGGGATAATGATTCTGACGAGGCAGTGATGTTGTGAGACTCAAAGTGAACGATGAATGTGGCTGGCGTGTCATAGGAGCTCAACCAATGCCAGTTCCCTGTCTTTCCTCACTATGTAAAGACTCATTTAATTAACAAGTATTAATCGAGCACCTACTATGTGCCGGGCCCTGTGCTAGGCTCTGGGTACAGTGAGAACAAGCCAGACAGTGTGCTCTGTTGGAGGAGACAGAGAGTAAATGAGCAAACAAATGAACAGAACACTGTTCTCATATTGATCCATGCTGGGGAGTCAACAAGACACATAATGTGGGCAGTGGCTCTTTGGGGACAGTGAGGAGGTGACATCTAAGCTGAAAGGAGGAGAAGCTGGAGCAGCAGGGAAGGGAGATTGAGCCAGAGGGAACAGCAAGTACGACGGCAATGAGGCAGGAGCTTGGATCTGGGGCTCAAGCCTGTGGAGCTCCCCTAAGGCCTTCCCCATAGCACAGCTGCCCACAGCGGAGGGGAGCCCCAGCCCCAGCCCTCTCAGGAGAGCAGGGAGGGGCAAGTGCTCAGGGCTGGGCCCAAGGCCAGATAAAATTGGGGTGGGGCAGGAAGGGGGAAGAGCCCAGGTGGGATCAGGACTCAGGACCCACCCCACCTGTGGGCACTTGTGGCCTCCTCCTTCTGACTGTGGACTCTGCCCTCTTTCTGAATCCATCCCTGGAACTCCTCAGCTTCCCCATCAGGTGGGGGCTTGCAGTGTTCGTTGGGACACTGCTGGGCCAGATAAGCCTCACTGCCCCCCTGGCCACCTGGACCAGGCTGTGAACCCCAGGCTCTTGTGTGTAATAGGCACCCAGACAACCTGTGTGGAACTGAACTGGAGCCTGCTTCAGTTTCTCCACCTTGTATTTCTGGTCTCTGCCATTTACTCTCATTTGCCACATGCCAGGCACTCTTGCTAGCTGCTGGGGATGCAGCGATGACCACCACATATGTTCTCTGTCCTTAGGGAGCCCACAGTCTGGCTGGGCTGAGTAACCAGATGACACTGTGCTCAGCGCTGTAAGGGGGAAGGTGGCAGAGACTACCAGTGTTCACCAACGTCCATCATCTTTTTCCTCATAATGCGAGAATTTTGGAGTATTAGAGGGGCACATGCTAACATAATCACCAGATAGTGATGACAGTTCCCAGCCTGCTTTGCAGTTAGGTGTGGTCATATGATGAGGTTCTGGCCAATCGGATGTAAGTAGAAGTGATGTGTCCCACCTCAGGGTCATGCCTTTAAAAGAAATGACCTTTCTACTCTTCCTACTGCCTGGAATGTGAATGTGATGGAGGAGCTGGAGCAACCATTCTGGACCTGACCGGAAGCAGTGGATTGGGGACAGCAGAACAACTAGATAGAAGGAACTCAGGTTTCCAGAATGACCTTACAGAACTAAACCAACCCACCAGCCTTAGGTCTTCCACCTCCACTCTGAGAATAAAATTCTGTCCCGTTGAGCCACTGTGGGTCTCTGTCATAGCTCACATGGTAGGTTGTTGGGAAAGCTTCAGGGGGTTTTAACCCAGCCTGGTTTGGAGGGGGTGGTAGGAGGGTTTTCAAAAGGTGACAACTTTTAAGTGGAGGCTTGATGATGAGAAAGGGGATTTTTTCTAGATAAAGTTTCCAGGAGAGGCATAGCATACAGGCAAATCCAGGAGCAAGAGAGAACACGGGCTGGCTTTTGAGACACCTGAAGAAGCTGAGGATGGATACAGCACAGAGAGCAATAAGGGCAGGTGAGATGGAGCTGGAGAGGTGGCAGGGTCCACCTTGAGAGGCCTGGAAAAGCCAAGGTAAGCCCTTTGAACTTTGGCCTGAGGGTAAAAGGGAGCCATGGGAGGCTTGAGGCAGGAGAATGAGGGGATTAGATTTGCTTCTTAGGAAGAATTCTTTGGGTACAGGGTGGAGAATGGATTTATTCATAAGTGCCAGACACTGAGGATTATCAGTGAACGGAACAAACCTAATCCCTACCCTCAGAGTTTGCAAGCTGGTGGGGTGAGACATGAGTCAAATAATCTCATCAATAAGTGCAAAGTGTGGTAAAGGCAATGAAGGGAGGTCTGCAAGGTCAGAAGAACTTTCCTGAGCAAGGTGATGGGAGAACAGGAGCAGGAGTTCCAGGCAGAGGGAACAGAATGGGCTGTAGGATGCCAGCCGGCCGTGGGGAGAACAGGGAGGGCCCAGGTGGGAGATGATGTAGAGATAGAGAAGCACGGGCAGAGGTGAGGGAAAGCAGGGCATCTCAAGGGGCAGCCAGCTCTGGCTTGAGCAAGGTGTGCAAGGAGGAGGATGGGGAGGTCATTTGAAGAGAAGTCCCAGAGTTCAAACACGGTGTGCTGGCCTGAGGTTCCTGAGCCATCCAAGTGGAGATGGTGCGTGGGTGGCTGGATAGAGGGGTCTGGCACACGGAGGGGCTCCCTGGCTGCAGTTGTGGTCCTCCCAGCAGAGCACTGCATGGACTGCCAGGCTGGAGCTTGCCAAATCATGGTCTTTGGGGCACCTCATGTGTGTCAGGAATTGTGCTTATGGTGGACAAGGTGGTTGCCCACCTATGTCTTCTTTACCAACAGGGTTCACATTTGTTGGGTGTGCATCTGCCCACGTGCTCAGGGACAGTGGCCATTCCCCTCCCCAGCCTCGGACTGAGTTGTTATACGTCTAAGCCCATGGTGGTAATTCTCTTCCCCCATCAGTGATTGGTTTGGAATTGTACATGCATTCCAATCTTGGTCAATGAGAAGTCTGCAGGGGAAATTTCTGGGAACAATTTTCTCCCTCACAAAAGGAGACACATGGGAAGAAATACCCCCTCCTCTTCTTTGCTTGATGTTATCATGTCTGTATATGATGTCTGGAGATGCAGCAGCTGTCTTGAAACCACGAGGAGAGACATCCATAAGTTGCTGAGAATGGCAGAGCAGGAAAATGGAAAGAATGTGAGTCCTTGGTTACATCTTCAGGCACCCAAATTAAAACAACCCTGGTAGATGAAATTGTAGATCCCACCTCCCTTTTTTTTTTTTTTTTTTTTTTTTTTGCCACCTTTAGTCAAGTATTCTGTTCTTTGTGGCCAAAGACATTCCGAGAAAGTGTTTCATATGCATCATCTCATTTCATCCTCTCAGTAGTCCTCTGAAGCTGATATTACTATTACAGCCATTTTGCAAGTGAAGAAACAGAGGCTCGGGGCAGTTAAATGACTTTTCCAAGGTCACAAAGACAGTGAGTTTCAGAGCTGAGACTTGCGTCAAGGCTAGTGTGCTCTGACAGCACAACTGGGCTAAAAGCCACATCTCTTTCTAAAAGTCTTTTCCTTAACACGTTTTTAGTAGGAAACCAAAAACCCTGTTTTTACTTTTCCCTGGAAAACTGTTATTATGGTTGGTGGGAAATTAAGAGTGGGCTGTGTTTCTTTGTACACAGTTAATGGCTTTGATTATATGTTTCTGGCTTCTTCGTTCTGAGAAAAGCAGGCATTGGTTGTACAATATAATCAAATCATTTTTTTTTATGTAAACAGCCACCTGGCACAGAGCCAGTGGCAGTTCCATCAGCGGGAAGGTGAAAATGAAACTGTGTTCCCAGCCCGGAAAGCATCTGCCATCCAGCAGGAACAGATCAAGGGTTAATGGCACAGGGCTGGGCAAAGTCTGCTGCCCTGGCTCTGAGCATTATCAGGAGGCGGGAGCAAGGAACAGTTGTTAAATGGGTTTCTTACAAAAGTTATTTCCTAATGTAACTTGTGAAGTGCTTGCCAGAACATTAGGCACATCCTTCGAAAGCATGGAAAAAAGGAAGGAAGGAAGAGAGGGAGGAAAGGAGGGAGGAAGGAAAGAAAGGAAGGAGGGAAGGAGACTTCTATAGTCAATTGTGGAACTCTTAAAAAGGGTTAATATCCTTAATATACAAAGAGTCCTTGCAAAACAATAGGAAAAGGTAAACATCTTATTATAAAATCAATTCTTCATAAATGAAGTATGAAAGGCCAGCAAACACACAAAGACAAGTTCCACCCTGCCAGTAATCAAGGAAATGCAAATAAAAGCTACAATGATATGTCATTTTTCACCTATCAGATTGGCAAAGACCAAAAAAAAAAGATTGGCAGTTCTCAGTGTTGCAGAGGTTGTAGGGACATGGGCACTCTCACACTGTGCTGAAGGGACTCCACAGGGGTCTCTGGGGACAGAATGGCAGTGCACACTGTAATGTTTAATGGGCAGAAATTTTAAAGCAACATAGAAATTTAACTTTACAGCATTTATTCTAAGAGATAATAAGACCAAGTATTCTCTATAGACAAGGGTGTTTATTGCAGCATTGTTTATAATACTGAAAAATTGGTGAAAAATCCAAAATATTAAGCAAACAATGGTATTCATATAATGAAATATTGTATTAAAATTGTATTAAATAAATTCCGAGCATTGTATTAAACTATATTAAAAATACTTATTAAAAATGGCAATATAGAGAAGTGGCTATGGCATATTGTAAAGAAGAACATTTTCATGTGCATGACCTAATATGTATTAGATTGTGTGTGCGTACACATGCATGTACGTGTATTAAGGAGAAATTCTAAAGGATGCTTACTGAAACATTGGCAGTGTTTATTTATGGGTGGTAGGATTTGGGGTAATTTTTACATTCCTTTAAATCAGGGTTTCTCAACCTTGGCACTGTTGACTTTTTTGGTCAGATAATTTTTTGTTGCAGGGGATTGTCCTGGGCATTGTGGATGTTTAGTAGCCTTCTTGGCTTCTACCCACCGGATGCCAGTAGCACCCTGCCCCCAGTCATAACAACCAAAAATGTATACAGACGTTGCCACATGTCTCCTAGGGGACAAAACCACCCTTGGTTGAGAACCACTGTTTTAAATGCTTTTCTGCATTATTTAAATATTTTAACGATAAACATGTATTGTTATCATAATCAGAAAAGCAAACATATTTTTTAAAAAATATTCAGTTAAGTCATTTGTGGCTCTGTGAATTGGCTGTGGATTCATTCAGTCAGCAGAATTCAATCAGAGAGCAGAGCAATTTGTTATCTTCTTGCTTTTGATATAAAGTTCTGGTGAAATATCTGGACATTTGGCAGAGTTTTCCCTGGGTTGGTTTTTGCTCAAAGAGCAAATTCTGTTTTCCCCTGCAGATTCCATTATAATTAAACTCCTGGAGTGAATGTTTTTATTGTTTTGCCCACTTTCTCTTCTCTTAAAGACTACACCAATTTGGGGGCTTAGCCATACTTCTCCCATGCAGCCCCCTCTTTAGGGGGAGCTGACTGCCCTCCTGGATCTAAATCTAAGATAAGTTTTGAAATCTCACCCTCTAGCTGAAGCTACTGGTTCAAAGATGGACATGTAACCAATTTAGTCCATTGAGTCTAGAAAAGACTCAGTGTTGTAGACTTCTGGAAAAGATGCGTTCCAGATAGCACTCAAAAAGATCTTCATCTGAACAGAATGAGGTCTGGAATTGCTGTACTTGTTTTAATGCTATGAAGAAAAGCAGCCAGAGGATAAAAATCAATATGCAGTAGTGAGCAGAGCTGGGTAAATCACACAGAAAAAGAGTTGGTGCCCTGATCAAACCAAGCCTGAAGCCCACATTCCTGCTAGTCTTTTTGTTTATGTGAGCCAATAAATCCCCTCTATACTTTAAGTCAGTTTGAGCTGAGTTTCTACTACTTGCAGCTCAAACCTAACTGATGCAACCCCCTTCAATGACAGAAACCCTCCCAAACTTCTGCTTTTGTGTCATTTCAGCAAATATGTATTGAATACTTACTAGATGCCAGGCCCAGTGCTTGATCCTGGAGGGACAAAGATGATGAACACACGATCCCAGCCTTTGAGGAACAGCTGCCTGGCTGGGAGGCTGAGGGGTAGGGAAGAGGGGAGGGAAGAGGATGACAAACAGGCCATGTGACCTGTGCTATGGTGACAGGGACACAGGGACATGGTCCTGGCTTGGAGTAGGGAGAGGAAATCCTGACTGAGCCAGTCCTGAAGAGAGAATGGGGGAGAGAGCAGGATATTTGGACAGAGAAAGCAGTGTGTTTGCCAGCCTGGACGTTTGAGAGATTACTGTATGTTCAGGGCAGGAACCACTTGGAGAAAGGGAAGAGCAGGGGGAACATGACCCCACATATGGCCTTCAGGGGACCCAACATAAAGGGGATCCGAGCAGAGGTCAGATCCTCAGAGAGAGCCCTGCAGGTTGGAAGTTTGGACCCTTCCCCACTTGGTTCAGTGAGGCTGTGGGTGGAGAAGGTGGGCCTGAGGAGAAAGCACTTGTCAAAGTCCAGCTTTTTCCTCCCAAGAATGGAAAGACCAAGCAAGGAATCAGCAAAGGTGACACTTTATGATGAATATTCTTTCAACAACATTCATTCCACACACGCATTACTGTGGCAGAGGGCAAAAATCAACCCAAGCTCACCATTTGGTGGGAGACAGATAATCACCTACCAACCCTAAAAGTATAAACTTTAATCATGCTCTGGGGTCCTCTGATAGAGGCATTTGACCCTCCAAGGAGGTCAGGGAAGGCTTCAAGGTAGTCCTTGAGCTGAGGGTTGAAGTATGAGAAGGAGAAGAAGGGGTTTCAGGCAGAGGGAACAGCCTGTGCAAAGGCCCTGTGGCAGGAAGGAGTACATGAGAACAAAGGACTGATATGAATGTCCATTGCATTTACACCATGATTTTCGTGGATCCCAGCAATAAGCCCATAAGGTAGGTCTTGTTATCACCATTCTACAGATGAGGAAATTGAGGCATAGAGAAGCAAAGTGCACTGCCCTAGGACACACAGCCAGGAAAAAGTAGAAATGGGAATTGAACCTGTGTTTTTAATCATACCCTGGCCTGTCCCTCATGGTAGTCAACTTCCAGCTTTCTGTCTGATGGCACATTTTTCTTCTTTGAGAACACAGCAGTTCTCAAAGTGTGGTCTGAGGGTCCCTAGGGGTCCCCAGGGCCCCTTGAAGGGGTTCACAAGATTATTTGTGAACTTTCTCACTCTCATTCTCTCATGAGGGTAAAGAGTTTGAAAAGTTCATTGATGGGTATTTAGGTTCCACATTGCAACTAAACCTTAAGAAACTCCCACTGGCAAGTTCTGGTGCAGGGTTAAAGAAGAATATCCACAATATGACAGGATTTCCCCCTTTTCTAACTGTATGCCTTTGTACAGCTGGCTTTCCTTCAGACACTTCAGCCAAAACAAAATATCAGAGCAGTTCAAATGCAGAAGAAGTGAGGATCTGCCACCTTTTATTAGGACAGCCACTCGAGAGGTACAAAAAATGTAAACAGTGCCACTAATGCTACTTTTCTCATTAAATTTTTCTATTTTGAAATATATAGTTATTTATTTTAAAAATATGTTCATTATATTAAGATGTAATGGATGTATTTAAGTGAATAAATACATATTTTATAAATTTCTTAGTTTTAATGTTTAATATTGATTGATGTAAACCACACAGTCAAAAGCTCAATAATTTCTTAAAATGTAAAGGGATCCTGGAGCCCTCTATTTGGGAACTCCACATGAACTGGTATTTCCTGCCTTCTCTCCACCCCTGCCCAGGCCCCTGGTTTCTTCCTTTCTCTCCTTGGCTCTTTCCCATGTAAGTCTGTGCTCAGCACCTCCGGGAAGGGGCAGGACACCAAGTCAAGGATCCCAAGAGGCTTCCTGGCTCTTGAGTTTCCGAAGTTGAGGGGAGCCGGAAGAACTCACATCTTGCAGAGAACAAAGCTCTCCCACCCAGAACCAGAGACAGGGTCTCAGGATGGGCCCAGAGAGGGGTGTGAGGAGGTTGCCCCCGACCCGGGGCTGAGCCCAAAATGGCTCAGAACAGTAGGGAAGAACAGTTTCTTTGGGATTCTGGAAAGCCAGCCTCCAGCCAGTCCCTGGAAGTGGCCGGGAGACAGCCAAATGACCCCCAAGACACGGGGTGGTGGGGAAAGGCCACAGCACCAATCAGGGCCTCATAGGTGGGAACCAGCCTGCCTCAGGCAACACCTGGCAGGCAGATGACACCCAAGACCCATGTTCCCTGCCTTCATTTCTGTCCCCAACACCTCAGCCTCACAGAAGGCCAGGGAGGCCAGGACCTTCCCAGGAGAAGTGGAGCAGGAGGTAAGGGTGGGGGTGGAAATCAACTATGAGATGAAGTCTCCTCTACCCTGGCAGAATGACAGCCCAAAATGGAAATTAAGTTCAATTTGCAAAAGAACAAACAACTGTATATCTCTAGCTTTTGAAATGGAATTTGTACTCCACATGTGTGTAAAAGCCCACTCGTGTGGGATGTGACCTGGACAAGCCTCTTTCTTTGGGCATCAGAGAGGTTGAGTCACTTGCCCAAGTCTGCACAGCAGGAAGGAAAAGAGTCAGGATTTGCATCCAGGCCCCCGCTCCAGCCCCCATGCCCTTAGCCATGCCTATGACCATTAAGCTGAGTAAAGATGTTTGTCCCAAACACTTGGGCAGCCTTGGCCAGAGTGTGGGGCTCAAAATCTGAGACTGGGCTTGGGGTTACAGCCCCTGGGATTGGAGATTTGACCAGAGGGCTGGTCATCAGGGTAGGGTGTCATAGGACCACGCCCAGTACTCTTTTCCAGGCCTGGCCCGAGGTGCCCCCTTTGACTGCTGAGTACCTGGGAGGGGCAGGTGAGGCCAGCGGGACAGGTTCCTCAAGGTTCTCTGCCTGAGCCGGTGGCTTCTGGTACTTCTCACACTCCTCCCAGAAAAGTAGACACACAGATTCTCCAGAAATGGACCCAGAGAGGTCAAGAAATTGACCAGAGGTCACACAGGATGTCAAGGGAGAGTCAAGACCACCCTTGAGGGAGTCTTAATGGAGACAGAGGCCCTGTGGGGGAAGCAAAGCTGGTCCCCTGCACCTGCTCCCCAGTAGAGCTCTCTAGGGCAAAGAGGGGGACCAGGTCCTGGAGGGGTTCCTGACTCAGGCTGCTTGGATGTTGTCCTTGATGCTGTCCCTCTCACCCCCACATCCAAACAGTCATAACTGACAGTTTTATGCCCTAAATATCTCTCAATCCACCGATGTCTCTCCACCTCCTTGGCCACCCCCCTGAGCCAGGCTCCCATCTCTTACCACCTGGATAGCAGCTGTCGCCTTCTCTCTGCTCTCCCTGCTTCCAGCCTCATCCACTAACAATCTCTTTTCCACCTGCAGCCAGAGAGATCCCAACAGAACCCAAGTCAGATAGTGTCCTTCCTCTGCCTACAAACTTCCATGGCTCCCAACTCACTCAGGAAAAGACACAAACTCCTCTCCATGGCCACAAGGCCCCTGGCCAGCTCTCCTGTCTCATCACTGCCCATGCAACTACTGTCCCCTCTAACCCATAGCTGCAGCCAGATGACAGGACTTGCAGTTTCTTGTCCAGCCTACAGACTTTTACACATTCTATTCCCTTTACCTGGAACCCAGTTTGTGCTGTTTTGTTTTTTATTTTTTTCTTTTCTTCTTTTTTAAAAAATCGAGGTGAAAGTTGCATAACACGAAACTAAGCATTTTAAAGTGAACAACTCAGTAGCATTTAGGGCATTCACCACACTGTGCAAGCAGCATTCTGGCACCATTTTGCCGGTCACCCTTTTTATCCTTCCAGTCATCTGATGTCACTTTCTAGACATCACCTCCCCCGGGAAGCCCATCTTGATCCTCTTGCCCTTGCCCCTCCCCCCATATTTTGGGTGAGAGGGCTCTTTGGAGCTGCCAAGGTCCCTGTGTTTCCCCCACTATGTCTGTGTTGCCCACCAGAGTACTGACGGCAGAAAACACGTCTGATTCTTTTCAGTATCTCAGGTACCTGAACATTGTGGACTTGGATGTGTTTGTTGAATGACTAGACGGATGAGGCACAAGATTGTGAAATGTGAACTGAGCTCCTGCTCCGTGCCAGGCCCTGTGCTCAGTGCTGGGGGCAGACACAGAGCCCACCCTTGTGGAGCTGAAGTCCCCAGGGAGGGGGAGGGACAAACCAGCGACTTGACAATTATAAGATGGCACCGTCAGGTCTCTGATGACAGAGCACAAGGCATTCTGGGAGCACCCAGAAGACTCCCGACCCTGCCTGAGGCTGAGAAGGCTCCTCGTGGTTGACATCTTAAGGGACTTTAAATACAGAGAGGAGTGAGCAGGGAGGGGGCAGAGGGCTGGTAGGGAATGTTCCCAAAAGCAAACACAGCATGGACAAAAGTCTAGCCCAGTGGTTCCCAACCAGGGTGATTTTTGTTCTCTCCAGGGACATTCAGCAATGTGTGGAGACATTTTCGGTTGTCATGACTGGGGAATGGATGCTGCTGGCATCAGTAGGTCCAGGCCAGGGATGCTGCTAAACATCCCACATTGCACAGAACAGAAAATGACCCAACCTAAGGTTGAGAAACCCTGGCACAGAGGCAGGACCTTGTAGACTTGGAGCCACTAAAAGAAGCTGAGTCTTGCTGGAGTGAGGATGCACAGAGAGATCAGCAGGAGGCTGGAGGAGGTTCAGGCAGCAGCGGCCTCATCTAGAGCTTTGTATTTGGGGATGGGCCAAAGAGAGGAATTAGGCAAGGGAGGACCTGCTGAGATTCGGGGTTCAGGAAACTCTCTCTGGTCACAGTGTGCACTAGACTCTAGGGGTGCCGGGGTCAAGTGTGGGAAAGACAGCTGTACTTTAGCTCGGGGGGAATCAGGGAGGACCTCCCTGAGATGATGACATTTGAACCAAGAATGAGGTGGCCATATGATCTGAGGGTTGAGAAATTCAGGCAAAGGTCCTGAAGTGGGAACCAGCTGGGTGGGTTCTGGAAACAGAGGGCCACCATCATGTTTGAAGTGCAGAGATTACTGGGAGACCCCATGCAGGACCCCGGAGGCTGCACCAGGACTTGGGGGTTAGTCGGAGAGAATAGGGGAGCCCTTGGAGAGTTTTCCCCAAGGGAGGGACATAATATGCCTGGGGTTCTAGCAGGGAGACAAGCAGGCAGCTGCTGCAGTGGTCCTGGTTTGGGGAGCCATGACAGAGGCTGGGCCAGGGAGGCTGGGAGCTGGAATGAGGCGTTTAGGAGGCGTGGCTGCCTGGGGCTGGTGGGCAGAGTAACAGGAATGCTGCTCCAGAGCTTCAAGCTTGTGAGAGAGGGCCTGGACATGGGGTCCTGTGGGCGTTTCATTTCACGTCATGGCTCCTGAGGGCTGAGGGCCCTGACGTCTGTGCCTCCCACCCCTTCCTGCCCTATCCCACCCTCTCCCTGGATGTCCTTTACCCCAGCACCTGCCAGGAGGCGGCCCAGGCTTGCTGCCGGGATTTCCCCAGAGCTCCATCCCCAGGACACACTGCATCTAAAAGTGGAATCCAGCCACTTGTGCCGGCCTCTTAAATAAAGGTCTTCAGAGGACGAAGCCGGGGAAAGTCCTGGTTCCAAAGTCACCTCCTGGCAGCATGGGTTTCTGCTGGCTGACCGGCCTGAGTTCGAATCCTGCCTCTCCCACGATATGCTCAGTGCCTCGGCTCCTCATTTGTGGAGGGGGATGACAGCGACCCCTCAGATCAGTGTTAATTTTCAAGAGAGATAATGCGTGGAAAGTACCTGGCACATGGTTAGTGTTAAATACTCATCAGTGAACATTGTTACTTTATTATGATTATTATTCAGGCACAGAAAATAAATCGCATTTGCTCCCCTCCCTAGCCAGAAGGGCTGGTTTGGGCTTCAAATCACCTGGAACGTGGTAGCCTGTGCAGGCCCCACAGAGCCCAGTGTGAAGCTCCCAGAGGGTTTAACCACCAGCATGTTCCCCACACAGCGGACGGCTTGAAAGAAATTGTGGTTTGCAAGGCACAGGTGTGGAAGTGGGGGGACTTTGGAGCTGCTGGCATCAAGCCGTGAACCCGCTCCCACACTCAGAGGCTGGGACCTTGGGCATGTCCCTGAGCTCTTGGAGCCCCATTCTTCCCATCTGTGCAATGGGAACTCTACCTTCCCACCTGGGTTGCTGGGAGGTGGAATTGCAGCCTCTCTGCTCTGCTCTCGAGACAAAGGACCAACCCTGCCTTTTGCAGACAGCATCCTGGCCTCTCAAGGCCACTTTTAGAACCAAGGGCTACTCTGTGCCAGAGAGTCAGCACTGTTGTCTCACAGACCCTCACGCCAGTACTTCATTGTCCCCATTTGGCAGATGTGGACACAGAGGCTTGGCCAGGTACAGCCAGAGCCAAGGCCAAGCCAAGCTTGGATCCCTCCTGCTGAGGTGCCCTCCCCTCGGGCCCCACTCAGCCCCTGAAGACAGTCACCGGGGCCCATGATCTCAAGCCAGAAATGGGGCCAGATGGTGGCAGATCCACAGCGTCTGTTGCATAATTGAGTGAGGGCGAAAAACATTGTTTGTAATTAAACAAGGGAACCAGGACAGCAGCGGCCCCCGCAACAGCTGGGACAGCTCAGGAAGGGGAGGCCGCCCCTCTGGAAGGTTCTGGCTGAGGGGGTTGGGGGGGTGCAAAGCCTGCAGAGGTCGCGGCCCCTGTGTTCTTCCTCCACACATCCCCAGCTCCGCCTCTGCCCGCTGTGTGGCCTTGGGTTTGTCCCTTCCTCTCTGTGCCTTGGTTTCCCTGACAGCAGCAAGAGCAGAGTTTGACCAGGTTTCATCTCACCAGTTCTACGTGAGGGCCTTTGCACTTGTGGCTCTCCCGGCCTGGAAGGTGCTCCCACACCCAGGTCTTCCCAGGGAGGCCCCTTCCCTCCTCAGGTCACAGCTCAGATGCCACCTCTTGCTAGAGGCCTCTCAATCACCCTGTCACTGTCCTGTCACTCTCTGGTTTTCCCCATAGCCAAGCGCAGTGCCCAGCGCACAGTGGGTTCTCAATAAGTATTTGTTAAGTAAATGAAGGTCCCTGTGTCACTTCGTTCCTTTTTATCTGTCGTCTCTTTGCTCCACAGCTGTGACGCCTTTTTACAAATAAGGAAAACTGAGGCACATGAAAGGGGACATATCTTGTCAGGTACAGCCTCCACATATAAATCCCCTACTATGTGGTCCACAGTGCTGAGGCTCTAAAGCCAGATTCTCTGGGCTGAAGTCCCAGCTCTGCCTTTCCCTGGCTTGGCGACCTTAGGCAAGTGACTGTGCCTCCATGTCTTCAACTATACAAGTGAAATACTTAACTCCCAAAGTTGTTGCCAAGGTCACATGAGTTAGTGCATGGAAATGTTAGGGCTGGTGGTATCCACTAAATGTCAGATAGAGTGTTCCATAAAAATTTGTTGAATTAAGGAGATGAGAATAACGGTCCCTATTTTGAAAGTGGGGAAACTGAGGCACAGGGAGGTACAGCTAATTAAACAATGGAACTGAGTATCAATCCCAAGTCTGTTCAACTCCAGAGGCCCCCGTTATGCAATAAAAGTGATGCTGGGACTCCCAAATGATAGAGAACTATCTAGAGTCTAAGACCTCTCCCCAGCGACATGCGGGCAGTAGAGACAATCCCTTCATGGCCCCCATACGGTGGGTGGCTGTGCCTGGCCAGTCCCCATTCTCTGTCTTTCTGGAATTCCACCAAAGTGCCCTTCTCCACCAACCTCAGCTCATGGAGTTTAGGTAAAGCTGACCCACACCCAGCTTCAAGGATGTCCACATGACTGAGAACCTGGCCATGGGCCACAGGGTTTGGTTCAGAGATGGTCACACAATCTAATCTAAGCCAATGAGAGCCAGACCTGGGACTTTTATAGGAATAGTTGTGAAAGAGCACTCACTCCCCTCTAGGTTGCTGGGCTGATGGGGTAATATTAGTACTAGAACTAGTAGCAGTAGCAGCAGCAGTTGTAGTAATAAAATAACAGCTAATACTTATAGAGCATCAGGAGTGTTTGGTGCTGTTTAGTGCTTCACATATATTAATTAATTCAATTAATCTTCCAGAAAGACATGGAAAACATATAATTCAAGCAACTGGAACTGGCTGCGCCTGAAGTGAGACACCCCTAGACTTTTTTTTAATGTGACCCAATAAATTCTCTTTTGCTTAAACTGGTTTGAGTTGGGTTTTTGTCACTTGCAACTGAGAGCGTCCTGACTAATCCACCTGCCTTGCGGACATTATCTAAGCTTCTATCTCTCCATCATTCCTGTAGCTGAAGCGGCGCACCCATTAACTGTTTTATGCCCGGCGCTGACTCACAGGTTTCCACCGGAGTTCTAGGTGCATCCTTCTCGTACGGAGGCCACGGGTCTGTCCCCTTTCCCACGCACCCCGAGCGGGAGAATGGGGTGTGGGTGTGCATGCACACCCTTCTTCCAGGAAGGTGCTCCATGGGGGTTGCTTGGCCCCAAACCGGACCTCATCATTAGTGTGATGATTGCTAATAAATAGTCCCGGCTCTCAAGCCAGGCCAGCTGCTTTACATAAATGGTGATCTCATCGAGTTCTCCCAACAACCCTGCAAAGCAGGTATTGTCATCCCCATTTTAAAGATGAGGAAAATGAGGTTCAGAGGAGCAAAGACTGAGCTGCGTGGCTCCTAAACAGCAGAGCCCACACTTCCTGACTCCAGCACAGTGCCCCTTCCAGGACTGAGGCTCATAGACCCCGGGTGTTAGACTCAGGGCCCACTCGGTTTACAGAATGTGTGTCAAATCTATATGTGTGTAGAGTGTATATGTGTGTGCATAATACATGTGTCAAATCTATATGTATGGATAGAATACATATATGTAGGTACAGAATCTATATGTACGTAGAATGTGTGTGTAAGATATAAGGGTACTCCAAAAAGCTTGTGGAAAACAAAATTAAAAGATAATATGAATCTTTCTGTGAGCTTTCAGAAGACCCCCCCGTATGTGTCAAACCTGAGTGTATGAAAAATATGTGTGTGATATAACTGTAGAATCTATGTGAATGTAGACTCTATACGTTTGTGCGTCGAATGTGTGTAGGATCTACGTGTCTCTAGAACATATCAGTGTGTGCAGAGCATGTGCGTGCGTGTGTGTGTGCGTGTGTGTGTGTGTGTGTGTGTGTGTGTGTGTGTGTGTGTGATACGTGTGTGGAATCTCCTTGGTCTCACCAACCCTGCATCTCTGGGCAGCAAGCACATTGCACAATGAGAGAAAACAACCACCTCTTCTTCCCACCTCCATCTCCACCAGCCTGGGCCAGCCACTATCCCCTCCCCTCTGGCCCACTGCAGATGTCTCTGCCCTGGCTCCCTGCTTCTGCCTCGACCCCCCTCCACCCCATTCCCTGCAGTCCATTCTCCACCTAGGGCCAGATGGGTCCTGGTAGAACCTTGGTCGGGTTAGGGCCTCCTCTGCTCAGAACCCTCTATGGCTCCCACCTACTCAGAGTACAACCAAAGTTCTCACAACAGTCCACAAGGCCCTGCCTGGTCTGGCCTCTGCCTCCTGACCTCCCTGACCACATCAACCTCCCTTCTCTCCCTCCTTCCCTGGGCTCCTGCTGCACTGGCCTCTGTCACTCAGGCCAGGCACACGGCAGGGCCTTTATACTCACTGTTGCTACTCTCCGTGCAGTTCCCCATCCCAGATATCACTTCATTCAAGCCTCAGCTGAAAAGTCACCTCCCCAAAGAGGCCTTCCCAGACCACCCTGTCTAAAACACAGCCCCTGAGTCCTTCCAACTTCTTGCCCTGCTATGATGTCCTCAGGATTCTCCCCACGGGAGAGTACATTCAAACTTCCACCTGCAGGCTCTAAGTCTCTTTCCTAACTCCAGTCCTTCCTGATGCTTTGTTTTATTCCTTCAGGTCCCTGGAGCAGAGGGTGATGGGGTGACAGACCTGCCCGCTGGCCTCTGCTCCCAGGCTCACCGCGACCCTCCCTGCGCTCACAGGCATCCCCTTCCTTCACTGGCCCACAGAGGCGAGGCAGGGGGCGGGAGGGGCAGGAGAGCAGCTCCCACCTTGCCCCGCACAGACACCAGATTCCAGAAGCTTCATGAATGGACATGGCGCGAGACCTGGGCTGGGCTGTGGGACTGGGGTGCTGGCCTTGACCACAGGTTTTCCCGCACCATTTCCTTCTCTTTAGGGGCTAGAAGTTACCAACAGCACCTTTCTCTGCTGGCATTTAACTGTTTATTTTTTAAAAGAACGAAAAGGGAAGTGTCAAGAGCAACACTCCCACCCCTCTTTCAGGGCGTCTCTCTATCGCTGCGAGGCCTCATGGGGACATTTTGCCTTCTGGGACAGTCCCGCGTGGTCTGTGGGAACCCGATGTTCCGGGTAGCTTGATGTTCCAGAAAACCAAGGAGGACTTCCTTAACCAGGGAACGGAAGAGCGTGGCCCGCGGTTGACTCTGACATGCCAAGGATCTCTGCTAAGCCAACACGTTTTTATTTTAACAGTTCTATTGAGATAGAATTCACATACCATAAAATTCACCCTTTTAAACTGTGTAATTCAACGTTTTTTAGTATATTCACAGAATTGTGCGAGCATCACCACAGTCAACTTTAGAACACTTTCATCACCTGCACCCCGTACCCTTTAGGGTTAGGGTTAGGGTCAGGGTCAGGGTTAGGGTTAGGGTCGGCAACCACCAATCTGCCTGCTGTTTCTATAGATTTGCCTCTTCTGCACATTTTGGATAAACAGAGTTATAAAATATGTGCCTTCTGTGTCAGGCTTCATTGACGGAGCATAACGTTTTCCAGGTTCATCCACATTGTAGCATGAATCAGTACTTTATTCCTTTTTATTGCCAAGTAACATTGCATTGTATGGATACACCGTATTTTGTCTATGCATTTATCAGCTGACAGACATTTGGTTGTTCTCAGTTTGGCTAATGAACATTCATGCCCAAGTTTCTATGTGGATGTATGTTTTCAATTCTCTTCGGTATATACCTTGGAGTATAATTGCTGGGTCATATGAGGACTCTGTTTACCCTTCTGGGGAACTGTCAGACTGTTTTCCAAAGCACCATTTTGCACCCTGCCAGCAATTCAGGAGGTTCCAATTGCTCCACATCCTCGTCAGCACGTGTTAGTGTCCATCTTTTTTCATTATAGCTGTCCTAGAAGGTGCGAGAGGGTAGGCCAATGCTTTTGCTTAATTAGTTGGAAACATTTAAAAATTGGGAGAGTTTATATGAAAATCTGGATTGCTGGCTCCTGTCAAGGAAAATGGCTTTCTGGGGACTTCCTGTCAAGATGGTGGAATAGGTGTTCCCCAGCATCACACAACCAATTTACAGCTATAAAAAAGCAATGACAGTCAAGCCAGGGCTGCTAGAGCTCAGGAGAAGAGGAGGAGAGACCTATGGAGTACACGAAGGTGGGAGAAGCCACGATGACAGAAAGAAAGAACCTCTCCAACCGTTTTGAGCCCTGGCCACTTCCAGGCTGGAGCTACTGAGCACACGGAGCAGGAGCTGGCAGAAGCTGCAGCTGTGCCCTTCGGATGAAGTTGCTTGGAGGCAGCAGGGGAGAAGAGGGCCTTGGTGGCCCCCAGGCCAGCAAAACCACTAACAGGGTTCCTGTGGACCCACATAGGAGTGAAGAGCCATAACAACTGAAAAAAAGGAGCCACTCAGAGGCCAGTGAGTCATCACAAGGGACCAGAACATGGCCCATCCCATGGGAAGTGTTTGGAGCATGGGTGGTGGGGGAGAAGGGACCACCGGGGGAACACTGGGACACAGCATGGACAGATGATTGGCCCTCCCAATCAGCACAAGACCACTCAGAGGAGACTGGTCAGGAGTATAGAATTGCATGGGGTACAGTATGATGAAAAGACTCAGGCCCAGGCCAGAGTTTCTACACAACCCAGGTGCACTGGACTTCACTAGACCCGGAAGTACCTTATAAAGTCAACCATTAAAACCTGAGCTGCACAAAAAGCCTTCCTCAGGGAAACAGCAGCAAAGTAGCAATTTAGCTCAACCACAGAGCTCAAGTACTGGTCCCCACAGGAAGTTCCCGCATTTTAGAAGTAAGCAAAGGACAAAAAATTAGTTCCAGTGCAGAGTTTAAGTGGTGGGAACAGCAAATAATCCAACACAGAACTGAACGAAAAATCAAAGTACCCACAAGCAGAGACAAAGTTCGATATTGACTAGAAAGGTCTCATTTCACCAAAGAACACCTATAACACCTAAAAGGACTGGAAATCCCTTGGGCTACCAAGCCAGAAAGGGGGGGAAGGCCGGGGACCTCAGCCATGCACCTCATCACCCTCAACCAGTCCTGAGGTTAGGGGCCGAGGGCCTCAGCCATGCCCCCCCACACACAAGCAACCAGCCCAACAATGACCACCAAGCTGCAGCAAGAAGTTCCCTGGGTTCCTGAAAAGGGCTTTTGCCACACACCCCTGACATCTGCACTCAGCCTGGCAATGACCAAGCCACCACTAGAAGCCCCCCGGTTTCCCCTGTGGGAATGAGGGGGTTGCCAAAGGCCTCAATCCTGCCCCTCCTCCTTCCTCTTTCTTCTATCACAATTCCTCCCTCCCAACTGCTCCGCAACATCCTGGAATGTAAAAAAATAATATTAATAAAATTACATTTTCTTTAAAAAAAAAAAAAAAGAAAAGAAAATGGCTTTCTGGCATGAGTGGGGCATGTTACCCTTGGAAGCTGAGTCATGACCCCCTCCAGGTTGTGACAGTCCCCATCTAGCCACCTCCCTTGTTGAAGGGACCTTGAGTTCCTTAGCCACTGAGGTCTGTGACACCCATTAGAGCCCAGATGAGGTTTGCAAAGACAATGAGCCTTCATCATTTGGCCTTTCTGGAATCATCTTCCCTAGGCAGACTTGGAGTTGAACAGCAAATATCTTTTAACACATAACTGACGCATTGGATCCTCACGATGACCCTGGGAGGGACTCATTGTCCCTATCTCCACATGAGGAAACTGAGGCATCCAGCAGAGAGAGGACATGCCCTGCCCTAAGTGACAAACTGGCAAGGGCCAGGGCCAGATTCGGGGCCAGCCAGTCTGACCCCACAGTCATGCATCTTCTGCAATGTCACATTGTCCCTCTAAATCCTTTGGGTTTTTCTCCTCACATCCCAACTCTGCAGTGGGCAGACCAAGGTTAAAGTCTCTTTGCTGAAATAATTGTATTTGAGCCCAGAAAGGCCAGTCTTTCCACCTCAGAATCTCATACAGTTCTGGTCACAATAGGTACGAGGTGGTGTCAATTGCAAATGTTAAATCCTCAGTCGATTGATTGCATTCACCACACTGTGAGCTCCAGGGGGGCGGGGACCGTACCTGTTTGTTCACTTCCATGTCTCCAGTGAAAAGCACCTCCCAGGCACATGGTATCTACTACAAAAATATCTGTTCGATGAATTGATGAACTGATGATACATTTAAAAAGAGAACTTCCAATTTTTTCTTCATAACTTTTTTTGACAAAGGTGCTTTGCTAAATGTCTAAGTACACATGATTGAATTTCTATACTTGACTGCTTGGGTTCAAATCATGGCTCTTTTACTTATTAGCGAGTTACTCAATTTCTCTTGGCTCCAATTTCCTCATCAGAAAATAAAACTTGAGAGCGTGGTACTAACACCAAGGTCAAGGGCTGCTCGGATCTCTATATTGTCCAGCCACCAAAAAAGAAAAAAAAAAGAAAAGTGGGTAATCATGGTGCCCACCTTGGAATTGTACATAGAAGTGCTCAGGACGCTGCTGGAATTGGTGGCTGTCATCATCATCATCACTGTTATCTGTTTCCATGAGAACCAGGCCAGGGGTTTTCAAGACAAAGGTGCTACCTCAGGGTGACTCAGGTTCCAGAGCGCATCACAGGGAGTTCACAGGAAGGGTCACAGTGTCCCCCAAGAAATGACAAGGAGCAACTGATTGGTGACAAGAGGGGAAGTGAATGAATGGTGGTTAGCATGAGCTGGAAAATATACACTTGGTTGAGTTGCTCAATCCATCCGGTGACAGCAAGGCCCTCGAGTACCCTGGGGGAGCCAGGTAGGTGTTCGGGGCCCAATGTGGAGCATCAGGTCTGAATCCCGGAGGGGCTGGGGATTCCCGTGGCCTCGAGCAGGAGGCCTCTGAGCCCTGGTGACACTGTAGGACCTTTGGAAGGAGGAGGCATGAACGCTGCCTCAACTATTTCTGGCTTAACGCCTGGCTGTCCCTCAGTCCCCCACCTGCCTACTGGAGAAAGCTATGTTCCCCTGAAGATAGAGACCCTGGTGTCTCCCCCACACCTTGGGAGGTTTTTAGGGGCTCCAGCTTCTCCCAACAGCTTCTTTACTTGCTTTGGTTGAATTCTTTATTTCCACCCAGCCTCACCTCTCGAGACTGCCAGTCTCAGTCTGCACAGACCACCTACATGGAGCCTGTCGAGGTCCTCATCCTTCCCTCCAAGTAATAATAACAATTAAATAATAGCAATAGCTCACATTTACTGAGCACTTACCATGTGCCAGGAATTGTGCCTGCTTTACACGAAATAATCCACTTAATCCTCACAACACCCTATGACATAAGAGGCCCCATTACCATCCCCAGTTTACAGATGAGGAAACCAAGGCCCAGAAAGGCAGAGTCTGAACTCCATGGAGGAGCTGGCAGGTAGTCTCCTGGCAGTCCTCCTGTCTGAACCCTGAGTATATCTCCAGTCCACAGGATGTGCCTGGCAACCAGATGAGGACCCTGGTGTCCAGCCTCTCCGGTAGTGACACTGGGTCCCTCAGCATTACTCAGAAGGCAGGTGGGAAATGTTGAGGACAATTTGGAAGCAACAACTTATCCATAGAATTTAGCATATAGTCCAGTGTTCTTGACTGCAAGGGATAGAAACTCAACCTAAAGAGGCTTGAAAAGTAAGGAAACTGACTGTCTCACAGATGGGGTGTTTGGAAATAGTGGGGAATTGGGGATTAGGTAATTCAGCAGCTTAGTGACATCAGCAAGCACCCAGGTTCTAGGACTTGGGCTTCGCCCTCCAGCTGGATCTCCTCATTGACTCAGGACAGCTGGTGCTGCTCCAGTCATCACAAACCCTTCCCAACGCACTGGAGAGAGAGATGCCTGTCTCTCTCTTTTTTTTTTTTTTTTCCTTTATATAAGAATTTACATATACATGTATTTTTAAACATGGGTATCAATCACTAAGAACTCCACATAATGTTTTATAAATGTTTTATTGTAAGAACATTTAACATGAGACCTGCCCCTTTTAACACTTTTTTAAGCGCGCAATACAATATTGTTAACTATAGGCATGATGTTGAGCAGAGGACTTCAAGAACTAATTTATCTTGCATAACTGAAACTTTGTACCTGTTGAGTAGCACTCATCGTTCCCCCCAGCCCCTGGCAACCACCATTCTACTCTCTGCCTCTGTGAGTTTGGCTATTGGAATCATAAATATTTGTCCTTCTGTGACTGGCTTATTTCACTTAGCATAATGATCCAGCAATCCTACTTCTGGGTAATTATCCAAAACTATTGAAATCAGGATCTCAGACAGATATTTGCACTCCCATGTGCGTTGCAGCATTAGTCACAATAGCCAAGATGTGGAAACAACCTAAATATCCATCAAAGAATGAATGGATAAAGAAACTGTGAAATATACATACAACGAAATATTCAGCCTTTAAAAAGAAGGAAATTCTGCATTATGCTAAGTGAGGTAAGTCTCTATCTCTTTTGAAGAGCAAGGAAACCTTTCCCAGAAGCCTCCAGCAGATTTCTCAACATGTCTCATTGGCCAGAATGGCTTTCTACACACAGCCTATACCAATCAGCAGTGGGGGGAAAGGGACACTGTGATTGGCTCAGAGCCACTGGAATCCACCCTTCGAGGCTTGGCTGAGGTCCATTGTCCCAGAGGCCATGGGATGGGGGTGGGGAATTCTCGAGCAAAATGAGCAAACGCAGTTCTGTTAGGAAGGAGGAAGTGGAGGAATGACTGAAAGGTGGACTAGTTCATTGCCACTATCAGCATATCTGCTTCTGTCAGGATCCTCCGAACTGCCTCTGTTTCTGCGCTCTTTCCACCTGACTATTCCCCTTTCTCATACATTCTGTGAGCCCACCCATGTTCCTCCTATAAATTCTCTTCCCACTTAAGTAAGCCCAATCTGGCTCTCACTGAGATACCAAAGTTCCTAAATGATCATCCTCAGAATAATTATCACTAAATTATCATTACTGCTATTTACTGAGCACTTGCTTTGGGCTTGGTCCTGTGAGAAGCAATTTACTTACAGCAGAGATGCTCAATCGGGTGATTTTGCCCCGCAGGAAACATTTGGCAATGTCTGAAGATATCTGTGATTGTCACAACTCGGGATGGGTGGCACTGCTGGCATCTAGTGGGTAGAGGCCCAGGATGCTGCTAAACCAATCCTACAATGCACAGGACAACCAAGAATTATTTGGAGCCCAGTATCAGTGTTATGGAGATTGAGAAACCCTCCCCTAACCAATTCTGGAGGGAGGACTCCCAAATTGGGTTTTAAAAGGAGAGAATGAGAGAGAAAAATCATTGGCTTATATAACTGAGAAGTTCAGGACTAGGTCTGCTGCAGACACAGCTGGATCCGGGAGCACCAGGGATGTTTTTCAGCCTCAGGCTGTCTCCGTCTCTCAGCTTGGCTTTGCCCTGCGGTGGCTGCATTCTCAGGCAGTCTCTCCTCTCATGTGGCCCGGTGGCCACGGCTGCTCCAGGCTGACATCCAGCAAGCTCAGCCACCTCGAGGCAACAACATCTTTCTTCTATTCCAGAGTCACAGAACTGAGTTCTTTTGACTCTGATTGGGTCATGTGCCCATCCCTGAGCCAATCGAGGTAGCCAGGGGCCTGGGATGTTCGGATTGGCCAGGCCTGTGTCATGAGTCCACTATGGGGATGGGGTCAACTCGCCTGATCCACGTGGACTGAAGGGCTGGTGGCACCCAAGGGTAAATCAGTATTGTGTCCAGAAAAAGGGGAACGAGTGCTGGGCGTGTCTAGACCACCACAAATGCAGCTTCTTCAACAGCTTAGCCATCGAATCTAACAAGGAACAACTTTGAGCCTGGCGCCAAGCCCAGAAATAAATTTGGCACCTTCTTGCCCTCTGGGAGGAGGGGAAGATATAAATAAGTGTAATTCAAAGTGTGGTGTGATATGTCCTGAGAGAAAGAAACAAACAAAAGGCTATAGACATTAGAAGCAAGACCTTTAAACTCATCCATGAGGTGGGATGAGAACGGGCACTTCCACTGGCAGGAAGGGCTTGAGCAAGGGTGAGGAGGTGGAAGGGACAGGGTGTGTCTGGGGAACCAAAGGTCATCCTCCTGGTGGGCTACATGGAGGACGAGGCTGCAGAGGGTGGTCAGGGTAGATTGTACTTTTTCCAGGTGGCACTGGGGAGCCATTGATGGTTTTAGAGCAGAGTAGAGGCAGGATCTAGAGTTGTGCTTTCTGAAGATAAGCTCAACAGTTGTGGAAGAAGAAAGGCTGGAACAGAGAGGCCAGGAGGACAATTGGGCAGCTGTTGCAATTGTCCTGGGGCAGGTAGTAGGTGTCAGAACCAGCGCAGAGACGATAGGGTGGTAGCAGATGACAGCTTTCCTTGTTCACCTGCCTCCAGAACTTCCCAATTCATCGCTCCCAGGACGGAGGGCAGCACTTGCCCCCAGATCTGCTCCTCCGTCCACATTTCCATCACAGAAACCGGTCCTGCCAGCTGCCCAGGTACTCAGACCAGAAACCCTGGAGCCATCCTGACTCTTCACTTCACTGCCCACCCCCCGAGCCCCAAATCCTCACATCCATCAGGCAATCTTGTTGGCTCCAACTTTCAAAACACTCTCCAAAACACCCCAAACCCCACTTCTCACCAGCACCATGGCCACCACTCCAGCCCATGCTCCTCCCCGGTCCCCCTTCCAGTGTATTCTCCCCAGAGCAGCCAGAGAGATCCTTTAAAAAGGCAATGCCCCTTTTGTGGCATGAATTAAAAAGGCACAGGCCATGATTGTCCTGCTCAGAGCCCTCCAGTGGATCTAGAGCACACCTAGGAAAAAAAAATCCCTATGCCTGGAGTCCCTGTGTGATCTGACCCCTGATCTCCCTGACCTCACCACCCAGCTCCAACCACACTGGCCTTCCCGCAGTTTTGCAAAGCAGGCCAAGCAATTCCCTACTCAGGGCCTTTTCATTGTCCCCTGAGGGCTAGGCACATAGTAGGTGCTCAGTAAATGTGGGGTGGATGCAGCACTGGGAAGAGAGGCCTGAAACCTGGCAGCAGTGTGAGGAGAAGGTGGGGTTGTCCAGTTATGCTGAACAACGCCCCTGCACCCCAGCTGGTCCTGGAGGGAGGGACTATGCCCACCCCGGCCAGCCCCCACCTCCACTTCTCCTGAGCAACCTCTGGCACCCACAGCAAGTCTGCGCTGGGCCCGGGAGTCAGGAAAGAAGTGAGAGGACGGAGCAGGTGTGTTCTCTGCCTGGGCCCTGCTCCCCTCCAGCTCCTGGCCCTCCTCAGAAGCCCAGAAACAATGACCAGGGGCTGGACACGATAACCTTGGGAAGTCACCACACCACCAAATTGGTCTCTGAGGCTGAGACCTCTCCTTTCATTCTTTGTTAGAAAGATTTATGATCACGAAGCTGCTTCTTCAGCACACACACTGGCTTCACAAATATTGCCACACCTCCTTGTGCCATTGGTGGGACATTTTTGCCCCTGACCCAGAGGGTTCCGTTTGTTGTTGCTGACAGGGAGACTGGGCCCTTGGCAGTGGGGTGGTCAGTCCCCAATATAGCAAATGTCCTGAGACGGCAGAGGCCATGCAGCCTCTGGATCAGCTGTGGTCAGGTGTGGAAACCAAGTCACAGATCCCTCATTGTGGCATCAAACCACCACTCATAGCACCCTCCAGAGCCAACCTATTTTCAGACCACAGAGACGAAAGACAGGAGATGTCCAGCCCAGAGAGGGCCAAGCAGATCCAAAAGGGAGAAGGAAGTGCAGAAAAGGGGCCAGAACCCCATTCCCAGTTGGGACTGACTGGGCTTTTCTGCTTCCAAATGCCCAGCCCCAAGCCCACTCCCCAGTTAATAATAATAGTTAATACTCCCGCCCAACTCACTATGTGACAGGCTGTGTTCTGATATTTTACACATTACCTGGTTCACACAACAAAAGTGTAATGAGCAGCAGCTGTGTGCAGGACACTGTTCTAGACTTTAGCAGTGAATGAAATACCCAAAATGTTCTGTCTTTATGGAACTGGCACTCTAGCATCACAGCAAGTAAATACAACATGTAGTATGTTAGAAGGAGATAAGTTCATTGGAGAAAAGGCAGAGAGGGAATGGTGTTATGCATAGGTATCAGTGGCACAGCACTTTGAAGGTCATTGGGATCATTATTTCCATTCTGCAGATGAGAAAACTAGGGCACAGAGAGGCTAAGTGATTTGTCCAAGATCACACAGCTGTTCAGTGGCAGAGGCAGGATTTGAATCCAAGCCCTCTGGCTCCAAAGTTCTGGTTCCTGACAAGAACTCCAGATTCTCCATCTTTAGCACAGGTGCCACCAGAGCCTCAGGACAGGAAGGGATTTGGGAAGGGGAAGGCAGCCAAGGTGGAGGAGGATGAGATCTGGTTTTACTGTTGAACCCGCTCCCAGACTTCCAGCCTTTGCAGGCATTTCTCCTCCCTGGGCCTCAGTTTCTACTTCTGCAAGCTGGGGAGTTGCAGTTCCTGCCCTAGGGTGGAGGGCGCCCTGGGGCTGTGTCATGGAAGTGCTTCGTAGGCCAACGTAACCCCCAGCAGCTTTCACGCTTGCCTGCAATCCGTTCACCACCCACAGCCACAGGCACCACCATAAAACAGTCAGACCACATCGCTGCCAGATCCAAACCCTCCAGTGGCTCCATCTCGCTTAGGACTCTGGCCTGCAGTGGCCCCTGATGTCCTCTGCCCTGCGCTGCCTTCATTCACTCTGCTGCAGCTGCTGGGCCTCCCGGCTGCTCCTGCAAAAACCCCCCAGCTCGGTCCTGCCTCCCAGCTTTGTGCTTGTGGTCCCCTCTGCCCCCTCCCCACCTACTGGCCATCATTGGAAAGTGGGACGCAGCCCTCACTCCGAAACCATGCTACCTTCCCATGGTGTCAAGATGCTCCACACACAGACCACAGGGAGGTGGAGACACAGACACACGGGCAGGCTCAGACACATGCGGACACACAAGCCAAAGGCACATAGAGCCACACACAAGGCCAGATGCACAAACACAGTCACAGCCACACCCAGGGAGACACACAGGCGCAGACACAATAGCACAATAGATGCCCAAAGCCACAAGCCTGCTCAGACACAACGGCCACAGGGGTGCAAGACATGCGTGGGCACTCTCAGACAGTCAGACACACAAGCCCCCACCACACAGGGAGCCACAGGCAAGGCTCCGATGTGGACCAGAACAGCCATACACACTCCTTTGTCACACACATATATACACACACGCACCTCCCTCTGGTGCCCGGAAGAGCCCTATGCCAAGCATCCTAGGACAGGGACTGCCCGCAGCCAGCCTTGGCGGGAAGGTGTCCTAGAAAACAATGCCTCCCCTCTCCCACCGTCCACACAGACACAAGGAGCCATTGTCAGCCTGGAGCACGCCACGGGGCAGCCTCTCCTGGCGGGCGTGCCTGCGTGTGGGGGCGGAAGGCTGGCGGCTCCCTAGGCCCACCTGCTCCCATCTGCCCACTGGGGACCCTGCCTCCTCCAGAGCTTCCTGCCTGGTCCTGCAGACCCTGGAGGGCTTAACTCCCTGGCCCACTCTCCCTCCCCAACCCCTTGGGACTAATGAACTCTTCTCAAGGGGCAGCCAGGGCTTTTGAGAGGCAGGGCTTGATGGTTAAAAGTGTGGAATCTAGATTCAAACACACATGCTGTGTGACCTTGGGCAAGTCACTTTCCCTCTCTGAGCCTCCACTTCCTCATCTGTAAAATGGGATAATGCCAGCAACTACCTCACAGGGTTGGTGGCACAGTCAATTGAGTCAGAGCACACAAAATGCCAAGGCAGTGGGGAGAGCCCGGGACCCAGGAGTCCTGGGCTCCAGTCCCAGCCCTGCCACTGCCTTGCCACAAAGCCTTGGCAATCCCCTCTCTGCACCTTGCTTGGTCTTCACACCTTGGAAGTGGGGATGGTTGTTGTCCCTTTCTCCCAGAGGTGTGACCCTCACACAGGGCTTAGGATGTGCCTGGCACACAGCAGGTGCACCATCAATGCTGGCCATGATCATTATCCTAACAGACTGGGGCTTGTTTATTGATTTATCCCTTCCTTTCGTTCCTTTGACTAATCTTATCTGTGTACCTACAACGTGCCGTGACTGTGCTGAGCAGCTCATCTGAAGTTGCTCCATGCCACTAGGCCACAGAGGGCTCCTGATAGATGTTTGTTGACTGACTGAATGACAGAAGGCAATTCAGAAATTGTCACCATCTCCAGGCAGTCCAAGGATACCAAATAAGAGTGATCAGGGGTGCTGGGTAAGCCTCTTAGGGGCTTGTGACACCAGGCCAGGGCTCTCATCTGTAAAGTGTGGTCAGGAACGCTGAGCCCTGCTCTGCAAGCAAGGCCATGGTGAGGACAAAGCAAGGAGGAAGAAGGAAAGTGCCACTCAGTGGGCAACCACAATGCGAGGGGCCACCCTGCCAGGGGTGCCACAATCTTTTCAGGAACTGCTCCTTCCCATCCTCCAGTCTCGCTCAAACAGACAGCTGCACCCCCTCCTAATTCCCATCACCGCATTCTGAGTAGTTTCATCAGAAAGCGCTCAGCAGCCCGGGCTTCAGATTATGCATTTATTGGCTTGTCCTGTTTAGCATCTGTCTCCCCCTTGAACAGGGTTCCTCGTCCTCGGCACTACCGACATTTGGGGCCAGATCATTTCTTGCGTGGGGCTATCCTGCGCATTGCAGGGTTAGTTTACCAGCATCCCTGGCCCCTACCTGCTAGATGCCACTAGCACTCTCCCTCCACCCAGTTGTGACAAACACAAATATCTCTGGACATAGCCAAGTGTCCCATGGGGGACAAAATCACTACCAGTTGAGAACCATGGGGTGAGACAATGAGCTACGGAGGGCAGGGATTTCAATTTATTTCATTTCCTGCTATATGCCCCCATGCATACAATAAGCATCAATACATACCTGTTGAGTGAATTTTAATCAATGAATCTCACTGACATGTACTGTTCCCCTTTCCTGGAATGCTTTTCCACCCCTCTTTGTCTAGTGAACTACTCACACTTCAGAGCCCTGGTGGGCAACTTATATGAGGAAGGTGGACCACACAGGGACTGGGCGAACAGGAGATCAGCTACCATGTGCCTCCCTGAAAGGGTCCCCATGACCCCACTCTAACACTCCTGTGTCCAGCAGGAATGTGGGCTTAATGTGGCCAGATCTTCTCATTTTTCAAGAAAAGCCACAGAAATGGATTTTATGTGAAATCTTCTGGTTTTTCAAATGTTGGCAACTGATTCACATTTTTAAAAAATATTTCAAGGGGCAAACCAAGCAAATCTCCAGACTGGATCCGGCCTGTGAGCAGCTGGTGAGCAAGCCTGCTCTAAGGGGTTTAATGGGTACAATCACCTGTGAGTATGATAGAGCATCAGGAAAAAGTCCTTCCTGGTGTCTCGTATTCCTTTCTTGTAGTAGTTGTAGGAAGGGTCCTCATACAGCAGAGGCGGCTCTGATGGGGGACAGATAGGCGGAGGCAGTACCCCCAGCTCTGGGCAACACCCACAGGCAACTGCCCAGCCCGTCCCAGACTGGCTCCATGCCCAGCTTGGCTCAGAGTCCAGGGTTGGGGATAGGAGTTGGGGGAGTCTCATCCTGGGGTCTGGGAGAGGCTAGATTATGGTTCCACAACTCCTACACACCAAACCTGGGGGAAATAAGCACTTGTGTGGGGCTGCTCACCCTCAGACTCTGTGGCCTCGCTAAGAAGTAAAAACAGGGAAACTGAGGCATGCAGTCCTGGGCCTGCAGTCGTTGAGCAGGCTCAGAGGAAGCCAGGAGGCTGACTTCTCTGGAAAGTCCCTCCTCTTCGAGAACTGGCTGGGTGCCGAGACCGAGGACTCCCAGGATTTCCCAGTCTCAAAGGCTTCCGCCATATCCAGCAGCCCCTCAAGTTATCTGTCCTTTCTGGGACAGAACTTTCCACAAACAGAGAATTGAGGAAGCCCCATTCTGGGAACCCTGGGCCTCCTTGATGGGGCTGCGGGACTTGCATTCTGCTTTTGGAGAGAATATGGGACTGAGGGACAGGAAAGCAGGGACGTGAACTGCACTCCCAAGCCCTGATGTCGGCTGGAGTCCCTCAAAGCCAGAGCCCTCTCTCAAGGGTCTGACGGGACAACCAGCCACTTCTCTCAGCCAGATCCCAACCAGCCAGGGCTCAGGCCATACCAGACACTGCCACCATCATCCTGGAGGCCAAGAGTCCTGCAGACCAGAATTCAAACCTCACCCCACTGGGAGCTATGGCAGGTTGGGCTCTCTGGCCTTGTTTCTGCCTCTGGAATTCAATAAGTGCATGGCACACGGTTGGTGCTGGGCAGGGAGGAAAGGAAGTAAGATTTGGTGAGCAAGTCCTCTGTGCCGGTGCTAAACAGTTGGCACGCAGCCCTCTTCCACCCTCACCACATAACGCCGCATTTGCTCACTCAGCAAACATCGGATGAGCACCTACTATGTGCCAGGCTCTGAAGATTTAATGGAGAACAGTGTAGAATTGGACTCTGCCCCTTGAAGTTTACAGTCTGGAGGGTGGGGAGTAATAACCCCCCACAATTATAACATCAGGTAGTGGTAAGTGCTTTGGGAAGCCATTAGTGCAGGGCAAAGAGATAAACGACGCCCCAAGCAGAGGGAACAGCAAGTGCAAAGTCCCTGAGGCAGGGGTGACCTTGGCATGCTGGAGGAAAATAGAGGATCCTAGCATGGCTGGAAGAGAGGGAACGAGAGAGAGAGAGAGGATAGGAAGGGGTAAGGTTGTAAGGGGAGCAGAGGACAGATCAAGTAGGGCCTGGAAGGCATGGAGTGAACTTTGGGTTTTCTGCGAAGTAAGGTGGGAAACATGGGAGGGTTTTGAGCAGAAGAGCATTGTGACCTGACTTCCTATTACTATTACCATCTTAAAGGTGAGGAAACTGAGTCTCAGAGAGGTAAGGTCACTCACCCAAGGTCACACAGCCAGCAAATGGCAGAGCTGGGATTTGAACCCATACCCCCGTGACCCCCAAAGCCAGAATCTTTCCACTTCAGCTGTCTCTGGGTCCACATGAGTGCAGAGGCCAGATTGGGTGGGGACAAGGATCTTCTTAGAGCTGCTTTTTGGAGCCTCCTGGCTCTGCCTGGCACACCCCATCCCTTCTGAACCTGTGTCTTCTCCCTTGGCCTCAGCCATCCCACAACTGCCCTGGCCTGGGTGAGCTCTTAACATTTAAGGCCATCCTCTCCCAAGTGCAGATTGGATTTTTGGTGACAGAAAAAACAAGCCATTTGTAGGGTTCCAGCACTAATGAAGGGGCGACACACAGGGGCCTGCAGCCTCTGGGACAGTGTGGCCGTGCCTCTAATTTGCAGGGTGGCCAGGGTAAGTCCCTGGCCTCCAAAGTAGTGCTGGCTTCAAGGACAATCACTTTCTTTTTCTTGTAAAAGGAAGAGAAATTGTCAACCCGTTGGTTTCACTCTGAGCTCCGTCCGCTGTCTTTCCAGTAACTGAGGGCAAGGGGCTGGGCCACCGCCCGGAGGTTGCCTATCGAGGCCTTGGGGACTGCGGTTGGTGCCACCTGGTCCCCCTAGCTTCAACTCCCTCTCCACACCCCTCCCGCCCCCTCCAATAATTGTGGTATTTGGTTTTCCCTCCTCACCAAATGTGAAACTCTCCTGGAGGTAGCGCAGAAGGAAGTCTGTGTGAATCTCTGAACTGTGGTTATGAAGGTATTCTTAGGCGCCTGCTTGCAAGGGTTGTGAACTTCTGCTGCTAAAAGCAGAATTGCTTTTCAGTAAATGTTATTACTCAAAAGGAAGTTGTCACCACCACTGCCACCTCGAGCCTCTTCCAACTGCCACTCTGTCTGCCAGGCCGGAGGGGGTAGCAGGGGTCCCTCAGTGGTCCCCCCAATGACCCCATCCAGCCCCCAGAGGAAGCTCTGGCTGTCTTGGCTGAAGCTGAAGTTTAAGTGCCCACAGCCTGCCCAGGCAGCGTATCTCAAGGTCCCGCTGTTTGCTGACTCAGCATGTCTTAAAGCGTGAGTGGTCTCGGCTGGCTGAGCTGGCGCTGGCGGCGAGTTCAGGGACACAGGGAGAGCTGTCATCATTTGGCTGTTTTTTGAGAGCTGGTGTCCATTTTAGCAACTCACCTCTCTTAATCCCTGTTTCCTCCTCTCTAAAAAGGGAGGATGATAATTCCTCGGTGTAAAGAGCTAAGCATAATAACTTATTAATAATACATACTTTACTAATAAGTGGTAAGGTTATTATTAATAGTGAAAATGACACAGGATTTAAATTCAACAGACCAGCGTTCAGATCTTGGCTCTGCCATCTACTAGTTACACGACCTCAGACAAGCCCACGACCTCGGACAAGACCACTCACTTCTCTGAGTCTCTGTTTTCTCCTAAATAAAGCAGGGATAATAATAATACCTATTGCTCAAGACTGTTGGGAGAATTCAATGGGTTGGAGCATGGAAACCATGAGGCACACAGTAGGTGCGCAGTAACCATTAGTTCCGTTGCTTCTCTCTACTGCCTTACAGTGGTTAGCCCCTGGGCTGTGTCTCCACCCGGGCAGCCCCAGCCACAGGTTCCGCCTCAGTCCTTCACTGAGAAACGTCTAAGAAAGCACAAACCAGAGGCAGAGGGCAGATGAGAACCAACCAGGCCAACCTCAGTGGAATGGAACAGCCCATCCAGCGGACACTTCATTGTGACAAAGGAGTCAAAAAAAAAACCCCTGGATGGCAGGTCTCGATTCCAATTTGGAGCTATTAGAGGATGTCCTGAGGTCCTTTCCTCCACCTGCCACAGCCTGTGCCACAGCTCCAAAAAGCAGCATTGCATTTCCTGACCAGCGACTGCAAGCGAGCACAGTGCTCTGCATATTTCCTGGATCATCTCATGGTGTCAACACAGCAGCCCTATGAGTTAGGTCCTCGCATTGCTCAGCCACCCACAGGTGTGGAAACTGAAGCCCAAGGAGGTGAGAGGACTGGTAGGCTGAGATTTGAACCCAGGCCATCCATTGTTGAGTCAGTGCACTACATCTGACATTTGACATTCTCACGGTGCCTCCATGCTACCAAAGATACAATTAAATTCGGTAGTGTCTGGGTACAGAAAATTGTATACTATGGTCTTTACTAAGCTTTTTTTTCTTTTGAGATTATTATAGAGTCACATGCAGTAGGAAGAAATAAACAGAGAGATCTTAAGCACCCTTTCCCCAGTTACCTTCAATGATAACATCTGGCAAGACAATAGTGCTATCTCACAACAAGGATATTGGCGGTGATAGAGTCGAGATACAGAACATTCCCATCACCACCAGGATCCCCACTGCCCTTTTCTAGCCAAATCCATTTCCCAACCCAACCCTGCCCCTGATACAAAGTAACCACTAATCTGTTCTCCATTTGTATAATTGTGTGATTTCAAGAATGTTACACAAATAGAATCACTTGGTGTGTAACCTCTTGGGATTGGCTTTTTTCCTTCAGCATAATTCTCTGAAGATTCATTCAAATTTTGGCATGTACCAATATTTTACTCCTTTTTATTGCTGACTGGCAGTGCATGGCACAGGTGTGCCACAGTTTCTTTAACTACTCACCCATAGAAGGGCATCTGGGTCGATTCCAGTTTTTGCCTTCTATGAAGAGAGCTGCTATGAACATCTATGTATAGGTTTTTGTGTGATCATAAGTTTTCATTTCTACCTCCAAGAGTGAAAATTCCGGGTTGTACAGTAGTTTTTAAAAAACTGTTTTCCAGAATACTGTACTATTTCACATTCCCAGCAGGAAGGTATGAGTGACCTCCAGTCCTCACCAGTGCTCAGTGTTCTCACTGTTTTTCATTTTAGTCATTACGATAGGTGTGTAATAATATCTCATTTTGGCCTTAATTTGCATTTCCCTAATAACTAATGATGTTGAACTTCTTTTCATGTGCTTATTTGCATCAGTGTCTGTTCCTGTCTTTTGCTCATTTCTTACCTGCTTTTTCTTTTTACTGCTGAATTTTGAGAATTCTTGGTACATTCTAGGTACAAGTTCTTTGTCTATGTGGTTTGCAAATATTTTCTCCCTGTCTGTAGTTTGTCTTTTCATCTTCTTAACAGGGCCTTTCACACAGCAAGAGTTTTTAATTTTGATGAGGTCCATTTTACAAATTTTTTCCTTTTTTAATTCATGTTTTTGGTGCTCACATCTAATAATTCTTTGCCTAGCCTTAGATCCCGAAGATTGATTTTTCTTCCACTTGTTTTCTGAATGGTTTATAGTTTTATTTTTTAATTTGTCTGTGATCCATTTTGAGTACATTTTTGTATAAGGTATGAAGTTTGGGTCAATGTGCCTTTTTTTCTTCCATAGGGATGTCCAATTACCAGCACTGTTTTTTCTAAACGCTACCCTTATTTCACTGAATTGCTTTCACATCTTTGTCAAAAATCGGTTGGCCATATCTTGGTGGGTCCATTTCTGGGTTGTCTGTTCTTTCTACTGGTCTGTGTGTGTGTCCTTCTGCCAATACCAGAATGTCTTGATGACTGTAGCTATAGACTAAACCTCAACGTTGCATAGAATGAACGTTCACATATAGAAAATTCATATTGTACTTTAATTCATTGATAAGTGGGATGGCAAACCCCTACTCCTTAACTTATTCATTTAAAAAGAGAATACTAAGGCAGAGATGGACAAGGGTCCACCAAAGATTCATACTTCTCCTCCAAAGTGTTGAGGTATTGTAGGTAAGTAGCTGCCCAGCCAGGGGACTACATTTCCCAACTGTCTTTGCATCTGGGTGGAACCATGGACTAGTTCTGGCCAGTGGAATGTGAGAGGAAGGGATGTGTTTGGCAACTGGCTGGATGTTGATCCCAAGGGTGACCTCGGAAGCTACCTGCTGAGGATGACTGAGCCCCTATCGGTCAGGATTCCTGAGCAACTGTGAAGGAGAGCTCCTCCTCCCCGCTGACCATCTCAACAAACAGAAATATCTGCACTTACAAACGAAATGTTATAACTCTGTTAAATTTTAAAAGTTGAAATAAAAAATACAACCTATAAAATGTCCATCGTGTATAACTTAAAACCTTTTAAGTTATATACCCCTGGCATAGTCACGGTTTGGGAAATAGATACTCTAAATCTTATGGTAGATGTGAATCTACTGTCCTTCTACAGCAAGAGAAATAGGCCCAGAGAGGGATGGGGTTTACCCAAGGTCACATAGCAAATCCAGGGCTGAGCCCAAGCAATTCCACTAGATAAATATAACTGATTTCCTTGAACCTTTGATTCTTTCTTTTAAAGAGTGGGCAAGTCTGAGCATGTGTCATCCAAGACTCCAAGTGGACCATTATAAAAACAAATCATAATTAATAATTCCTTATGAGGTAGGTCAGAGAGCTTCCGGGGCAGGGTGGCGCCAGTTTTGGGGAGAAGTAATTTTAAGACTTCCCGCGTTCATGGGGGTTAGGGGGGTAATTTAAAGTAAGCTCTAATAAACACGGCTCATACAGCTGTGACCTTTGGAATGAAGCTCTCGCCTCCAAAAGCCACTCCGCCTTTATGATGTGGGGTTTGTCTGTGTGTTGAGGTTTTAAAAAGGAGAGAGACCACGAGGGATTTATGGGAAACAACAACAACAACAATTCCTTGTGGTTGCTGAACTGACTGAGTCAAAGGGCGTCAGAGAGAGCAACTTTGGAGGGGACAGGGGAAGGCATGGCCAAGGGCTCCTATGTCAGACTCGCAGCCCCAGGTTCCAGGGACAAGCCTGCTCTGTCACTGAGGAGCCGTGAGTCCTCAGTCACTGACTTCACCACCCCATGCCTCAATTTCCCCATCTATGAAGTAGGGACTATAAAAGTACCTGCCACGTAAGCTATTGAGACAAGTGAAGCAATGCACACAAAGTTCTTCGCACAGTGCCTGGCACACAGCAGATCCTCAACTAATATTTGCCCTCGTAACATCATTACAGGAAAAATTGCCCTTTGGGAACAAAGAATGAAGATAATCATACTCCTCTGTTCTGCAATTCTCAGCCCAGGCTTCACATTTTTAAAATACTGGCTCCTGAGTCCCACCCCAGAGATTCCACTGCAGTGGCCTTAGGGTAGGAGGTAGCACAGAGGTCATGAAAGGTTACCAGGTCGTCTTGGTGGGCAGCCGAGTTTGAGTCCACCTCGTTAGGCACAGCGCAGTCTCACTGCGGATCTGAGTAAATTTACATCGTGTTCTGATAAAACACTGCTCTGCTTTTTCCCCTCTTCCCACTCGGCACTCTGTTTTTAAGCTCTAACCACGTGGCTGCACGTACGTCTAATTCGTTGCTTTTAGCTTGTGATTTCTGCATCCTCCACGTTTCTCTCGACCCCTCTTCCAGCTGTACTCCAGGTTGGCTGTCTCTCTGGCCTCCTTCCATGTAGGACATCATGATGAACTCTCTCCTCAAGAGTCCCTTAACCGGGTGAGAATTTCTCTGAGACTTCATATTATTATTAAAGTTTAGCACAGTTGTTCCAACAACTGAATCTGAATCTCTGGGGATGGGGCTCCAGACCCCAATGTTTTAAAATTGTTCTCCAGATGATTCCAAGGGATCCACTGGCTTAACCAAAATGTTCATAATAGAAATACCAGGAAACTTCAGGAGACAGAAGAAATATCAATGAGCTGAAAATGTCAATTTAATCCCATTGCCCACACATTTACTGAGGGCCCAGTAATGCTAGACTGTGGGGACACAGATATGATGACTTGAGTTAGTTCAGAGAGGCCATGATAGTAGAATCCAGGACTTCATGACACCAACCTGTATGTTCTTAACCCCCAAGATGTAGCCCCGACCTTAAGTTGTTCACTCCTGGTGGGGCAGGTGGTGATATAAAAGGATTAATGCAGACATTAGAAGTATCAGAAGTCCATGTGAGGAATGGGGTGCCCTGAAGTGAGTGTCTGATTTGGGAGGGCCAGAGAAGGCTTCCTGGAGGAGGTGACATCTGAGCTGGGTTTTGAAGACTGAATAGGAGTCTGCTTGGAAAAAGTCAGGAGCCAGTCAACATTTACAGCAGAGGCTGCTCCTACCCCACCCATAACCCCTAGACGGATGCTCACTCTTGCTCACTGCAGATGTCTGGCTGTGGGCACATGAGTTTCAGAAGGTTGGAATCAATTCCTGGAATTACCTCTCAGCTGATGACAAATGGGAAGTTGGAAGATCCATGGCCCACTTCCTGCCCCCTTTGCTTGGGATAACTCCAAGGTGTATGTACCACACAGTCTCCCAGAGTTCCCTGGTGGGACTGAAGTCCAGTTGCCCACAGTGATGATGGGTTTGATAACATGTGCTTTTTTTGCATCCTTCCCTGTCTTGATTACCCACCCGCTACGGGATCCTGGGGAGTGTCTCTCAAATATACTCCTTGCACTCGAATCCTTGTCTGAGGGTCTGTTCCTGGGAGAACTCAGACCCAGACAGCATCCTCTGTGGAGTGGACTGGAGGAGACAGCATGTGCCAAGGCACAGAGGTAGGAGGCCAGATGGTGAGTGCAGGAAAATGACTGGCAGCTTGGTGCACAGAGGAAAATTTGGAGAAAAGGCTGAAGAGGCCAGAGACACAGGCCAGGAACAGCCATGCAGGTCTCAACTGCCACATCGAGGTCCTGGACTTCCTCCTGCATTCTCTGGTCAGACTGCAGGCACAGGGCTTCAGAGCAAGCAGGGAAATGAGTTGATTATGCAGATACCTCAAACGTATTTTGGTGTGGCTGGTGGGCATGAGGGTGCCAAATTCTCCAATCATTACTTTAGTTATCCACCTGGACTTTCAGTTTCTTTAAACAAGATCCAATTCTGACCTGGACAAAGGCAGGAGACTGGCAAATGACCACTGTCATTGACTGGTAGAGACAGCTCAGCCAGGTAGTAGCTGCCCATCCAGTTAGGCTTCCAAAGGAGGCTCCCACCTCGATTCCTAGACATGCCCCTCCCCCAAGAAGTCAGCAGCACCTTCCCGAGATTCTGCTCTTCCTCACCCCCCTGCCCGCACAGCGCCCGGCCTTGGGTGACATGCCGACAGCTGGAACTCCAGAGAGGGCTCAGGTGGAGATCCAGCAATGACCGCATCACACTGTGGGACTCTGGGGAGAATGACATGCCTGTCTGGGCCTTGGTTTGCAGCTCTGTCTAGTGGGTCTGTGGTCCCATTAGAGGAGAAAAACCAAGACCCAGAGAGAGAGAAAGATGCTTAGCTGAGTTCACCCAGCAAAAACGTGTCAGGGAAGCACTGTGGATTTCAGGCTGAGTGTGATGGAGATGTGGGATGTACCTGAGCCAAACCTTGCCTTCCACACCCCAGCATGGGTGACCCTTGGTGTGCTACTTACACTCTCTGAGTCTCCATTTTCTCATCTGTGCAATGGGCATCATGACGGCACCACCTTCATGGGACTGCTGTGAGCCTTAATTGAGGGCCTCTTCCTGTGGGTCAACTCTGGAGGACAAGAAGAAACACTGTCCCAGGCTGTCTATAGGGAAACCAGAGCTCACTTTATCATGTAGCTGCTCCTCCCGCCCCTCCCCCCCCACCTGCCTGCCCTGCTTCAAGAAAACAATCTGCTCTGGGGGACTCGGGGGTCTGCCTGGGTAGGGATCATTCCTGTACCTTGGCCATGGTGCTCCCCATCACACCCCCATCATGTCCCTCCCCTGTGAGCTACAGGGGCCCCCAGGGAGCTCCTTGACAGGTTAAAACTCAAAGTTAAGTTGCAGCAGAGGAATTTGCCAACTTGCCAACAACTTCTCATCCTGGGCTGTAGAGGGCCAGGCAGGGGAGGGAGAACAAAGGCCTTTGTCTGCCCAGCCTCAGAGGAAGGTGAGAAACAGACTCCTGCTGATCCTGTGGAAGCCCCAGAGCTCCCTGCTCAGGCTTGGGGCTAGCGGAGGCACATCAGGACAGCCGACTGGAATCCAGGGGTGGGAAGTGATGCTGGGAGGAATGTCCATCTACCCACCCGTCCATCCATCCACCCATCTATCCACCTATCCACCCACCCATCCATCCATCCATCCACCTACCCATCCACCCACCTATCCACCCATCCATTCATCCATTTATCCATCCATCCATCCACCCACCTATCCACCCACCATCCACCCATCCATTCATCCATTTATCCATCCATCCATCCACCCACCCATCTATCCATTCCTCCATTTATCCACCCATCCATTTATCCATCTATCCATTCCACAAATACATATTGAGCATTACAGGGGCCAGGCCCTGAGCTGGGCACTGGGAATACAGCTGTGAATAAAATCTTTGACCTCATGGGGCTGATATTCTATGCAGAGAGATGGACAATAAGCAACTATATAAGTATTTACTGTAATGACAAAAAGTGAGAAGTGCTAGGAAGAAAAATAAGCCAAGGTAAGAAAGCGACATGCAGGGCTACTATAGATGGAGTGGTCAGGGAAGGCAAGAAAGAAGTGATGGGCCAGATTTGGTGGAAGGACAACATGTGCAAAGGCCCTGAGGTAGGTCTGAGCCTGGTGTGTTGCAGCAACAGCCTAGAGGCCAGTTAGTCCATTGCGAAGGTAGAGAAGGGATGGAAAACAGGGAATAAAGCTGGAGGGGCCCTGGGAGCAGGCAGATCCAGCTCCAGCTCTGGCTCTGAATAGTCAGGGGATGGTTTCTTTCTTCTCCAGTCCTCAGTCTTCCCATCTGTCTAGTGAAGGCCAAAGTGTGATCATCCTTTCCTATCTGAGTCTCTGTCACTTTAAAAAGATGGTCTTGCTCTTGCCTGGGGGTCTAGAGGAGCAGGGTCTAGACTGTAAGGGTGAAGAATGCAGGCTCTGGAATCAAAGTATTTAACTTCTCTGAGCTTCAGTGTATGCAGCCACAACATGGGAATAGCAATAGCACCTCACAGGACTCCCTACTGGAATTAGAAGGGATGGTGCAGGGAAAGCACCTTCCTCCCCAGCCGCTGTTGTAGTACAGTTAGATAAGAGAGCGATGGCAGCTTTGCTGACCCTCCACCTCAGAGGCCCCCCTGCAGGGCAAGGCTGGCACAAGCCGGGGGACTGGGTCTCCAAAGCTCTGCTCTAATCATAAGGGGATTTCTGGGGAGGAGTGCAGATAGAGTTCTTCAAGCAGCTCATAGGTCTCCACCCTGGCCAGGCAGCTAGCCACCAGCTCAAAGCTTGGTTCCCACCCAGATGCACTATGTTTAGTGCTGTGGCCCTGGGCTGCCCTTTCCCCTCTCTGGGCCTCAGTTTCCAAGTCAGAAGTATTGCTCAGGTTTTCATCCCAGCTCATCTGATCCATTCCTGCCCCATGACCTTTGCATTTGCTGGGCTGGCTGCCTGGTGCGCTCTTTCCAAAGGCAGCTCCTGCTCCTCCCTCAGGGCTAAGCTCAAATTTCACCTCAAAGAGGACTTCGCTGAACACCCCATTCAACTTATCCCACGTCCCCATTCATTCTCTGCCTCTATGCATCGTTTACTTATCTTCAAAAAACTCCTTAACACTTTAAGAAATTATCTTCTATTTCTTCGTTTACTTCTTTACTGCCTGTCTCCTGCACTATGACGTCAGCTCCATGAGGATAGAGACTGTCTTATACACTGTATCTCCAACAGTTAGCACATAGTAGATACTTAGTAAATATCTGCTGAATAAATAATGGAACTTAATGAATCCCTAGTATTTCTTTTAAAAATATTTCCACCTAAAATTAATTTTAATTACACAATTAACACATTAATGCACTCTTTAAACTTTTTTTCACTCTACAGTCTATAGTTAAAATTCCTTTTGACTTCCATCCTGAATATTCCCTGAGGTGACAATGTAATGAGTTTGGCTTGTATCCTTCCAGACTTGTTTCTGTGCACTTAAATACATAGAGATGCCTACTGTTGTTGATTTTGTGTGTGTGTGTGTGTGTGTGTGTGTGTGTGTGTGTGTGTGTGTGTGTGTGTGTGTGTGTGTGTGTGTGTGTGTGTGTGTGTGTGTGTGTGTGTGTGTGTGTGTGTGTGTGTGTGTGTGTGTGTGTGTGTGTGTGTGTGTGTGTGTGTGTATCCGATAGAGATCAGAGTTGCAAGCAACATAAACAGCTCTGGGAAGTTGTGATGGTTAAATTTTGTGTCAACTTGGCCAGGCTATGTTGCTCAGTTATTTGGTCAAGGACTAGTTTAGATGTTGCTGTGCAGATAGTCAGTAGATGTGATGAACATCTACAACCAGTTGACTTTAAGTAGAAGAAATTACCCTCAATAATGTGGGTGGGCCTAGTCCAATCGGCTGGAGGCCTTAAAAGCAAAAATTGAGGTCTCCTGAGGAAGAAGGAATTCTGCCTCAAGACTGTAACATAAAAATCCTGCCTGAGTTTCCAGTCTGCTGCCCTGCCTTACACATTTCAGATTTGCCTTCCTATATGATTGCAAGAGCCGATTCCTTTAGAAAATTAAACTTAAAAAAAATTTTTTCTGTTGGATTCATTTCATTAGAGAACCCTGGCTGATACAGTAATCTAAACAGAGAAGCAATCTATTAAAAGCACTTTGGGGAAAAAAGGACAATCAATCCAATAAACAAAAAAGGCAAAGACTTGAACATGCATTTCACAAAAGGGCTTCCCTAAGGATAGATAAACATGCAAAGGTGCTAAACATCCTTGATCATTAGGGAAATGCAAATTAAACCGCAATGAGATAACCACTATACACCCACTAGAATGGCTAAAATGAAAAATATGGAAAATGCCAAGAGTCGGTGAGGAAGTGGAGTATGCAGAAAGAACTCTCACATGTGACTGGTAAGAAAGCAAAACGGTGTAAGCATTTTGGAAAACTCTGGCAATTCCTAATAAAGTGAAACATGCACTTGCCATATGACCCAACGATAGGTCTATACTAAACAGTAATGCAGACAGATGTTCACCGAAAGACATGTATATGAATGTTCATAGCAGCCCTATTCATAACGAGCCCCAAACTAGAAAGTACCCAAGTGCCCATCAGTAGGAGAATGAATGAGTGAATGGAGTCACATTCAGACAATGGGATATTGCCCAGCAATAAGAATGGATGATCTGCACCCATATGTAACAGTGTGGATGAATTTCAAAGACATTAACATTAAGGGAAAGAGGCCAGACACAAACATTTGTATGAAGCACTGAAAATTGACACGATTCCCCTTGGTTGCCCTCGAAGAAGTCATGACTGGAAGAGGGCATAAGGGAAGTTCTGGGGAACTGGAATGTTCTGTTTCTTGATGAGAGGCTGGTTACACAGGTGTGCTCACTTATGAAAATTTGTCAAGTTATTACTTATGACTTGTGAACTTTGCTGTTTGTGTGCTATATTTCAGTGAAAATTTGAAAATAAAATAGGGGATTTGGAGAAACTGGGAGGGTTGGAGAACCAGGATTAATTAAGGTATGTTGTGAAAGTGCCCTAAATCACACCGTGAGACTGGGTCTGTAAGCCATCTCAACCACCTCTGGACTGTCCCTGCTTCCAAGTCTGGGTAGGTGCAACTGATTGGTGGAACCTGGGTCATCTGACCACCCCCTAGCTGCAAAGGATGCTTGGAAGACTGAACATCTAGCAAGTTCAGTGTCTATGCTGGAGGTTGGCAGGCTCCGCCTCAAAGGATGGGGAGCCTCAGACCACTGCAAGATGTTTAACCCTTCCCCAGTCGATGGATATTTAGGTTGCTTCCAGTGATGATCTTGGCCCATACTTCTTGTGCCTGTTTGTGGATGTTTTTTGAAAGGAAGACACCAAATAATGGAATTTCAGAGTTCTAGAAAATGTGAAGTTATAGTTTTACTGGATACTGTAAAATTATCTTCCTGAGAAGCCATTCCAATTTACACTGACATCAGCTGTATATCAGTGTGACCATTTCCCCACAGTCTTCTTAGCACTTTAAGGAGTATTAAATTAACCCAATTAAATTGACCCAATCTTTTATTTGGGTCAGCCTGGGAAGTGGAAAATGTTATCTCATTATTGCTCTAATTTGTATTTCCTGATTATCAGCAAGCTTGAACATCTTGCATGTTTATTTGCCAAATTATTCTAGTGGGGCTTTTTTCTCTTATTGTTCTTCAGGAACTCTTTACATATTGTGTAAATAAATGTTTTGTCTATGTTTATGTTTCAAATATTTTTACCTAGGTTGTCATTTATCTTTTAACTTTGGAATAGCCACGTGCTGTTTCCCTCAGGCTCACAACTTCTCTGAGGCTGAGAAATAGGTGCTGAGGGGAAGGGGGTGGGGATAAAGGGGAAAGAGGATCTTTCTGACCTTACTCTGCTTTGTTCCCACTAGCCCTGAGTACATTTTGTAATACCCCTACCATGTCATCCTTTCATTTCCTTCTTCTTGTCACCAATAGACAATAGTAACAGAGCCCCAGCCACAGAACTTCTCAACTTTCATTTTACAGTTTTTTTTTTTTTCAAGTTCTAAGTTTACAGAGTTTGGAGTGGAAAAGAGGAATTTCCAGGGCTCTTAGCAGCCTCAGTGCCCCTGGTAGGGTGGTCAATCAAGCTGAGTACCCCTCATGGGTGTCATTAATTTCTCAACATTATGAATAAAGTAATTAGGTTAATAGAAGTAATTTGCAAATTCCTGCAGAAATTGTCAATTGTGAGCAAATGGGTAAACATATACAGGGCATGTGGTGACCAAATGGCCTGATTGAAATCACCCTTGAAAATCCTTTATGTTGGGCTGGATGGTTAGCTCAGTTGGTTAGAGTATGTGCTGATAACACCAAGGACAAGGGTTTGATCCCTGTACCAGCCAGCCGCCAAAAAAAAAAAAAAAAAAAAAAGGAAAAAGGAAATCCTTTATGTCATTCCTAAAAGGGCAGAGAGCATGGTTTGGTGAATACAAATACATATGTATTGCACAAGGTCAAGAACCAGCAAACTACAGCCCTTGGGCCAGAACTGGCCCACAACCTGTTTTTATAAATAAAGTTTTATTGGCACACAGCCACAACCATTCACTGACATACAGTCTGTGACTGTTTTCCTGCTACCACAGCAGAGTTAAGTAATTGCAACAGAAACCATATGGCCCACACACATCTTAAAACATTTATTACCTGGCCCTTTACAGAAAAAGTTTACCAACCTCTGCACTAAGTAATATAAAATATAATAACCGTTATAATTTTACAGTATTTTTAGAGCTATAAAATTAAGACATGAAAAAATGATTTTAAAAAAAGGTTTGGCTGATAGTATAGCTGGATCTTTCTAAGTTAAATGCAGAGAAGGTGCATTCCACTGAATAACATGGATAAGGATAGGACTTTGAGTCCAGCCATTTAATTTTTTAAAAGTCTGCTGCCATTTAATTTTTTAAAAGTCTGCTGCTTCTTAGCTTGGTGATCTTAGCAAGTTACTTCATGCCTCTCAACCTCAGTTTTCTCATCTGTAAACTGGGAATGATGATAGTACCAACCTAATAGGGTCAGGGCAGGAACTCTCAGAACAGTGCCTGGCCCATAGTGAGTGCCTTGCAATTATTGTCATTATTATTGCACAGAGACAGGTCTAGATTGGTGTTGTGGCTGTGCTATTTCCCAGATGTGTGACTTTTGGCACATGGCTTCCTCTCCAAGGCCTCAGTCCCCCTGGCCATAAATGGGGATCATAATGGTTTCCATCACTTGGAGTTGCCATGAGGGCAGTGCTTGGCACTCAACACACGTGACCTGTTATTGCCACAGTTCCTGTTATTCTGACTTCTTTCTGCCCCGAAGCCTCTGCACTATCTGGAACTCAGTCCCACTCCCCCTCTGCAAGGCAGGCTATGACTCGGAACCTGCTGGGCACTGACTGTTTTCCTCTCAGTGGTTGTTTATTTAACTGTCCTCTTAAGTAACTCCCCAGCCACCAAAGGGCTGTTTACAAACCCCACAATTAGCCTTCTTGGAACAACAAATAAATAGAAACCTAATTAGGCTTGTTTCTCCTGGCTCAAGGCACAGCAATCCCAAAGTTTGGGCATGGCAGCAATCATTTAAATAGACATTTGTAGGTGGATGGATGGATGGATGGATGGATGGATGAGTGGGTGGGTGGATGGATAGATGGATGAGAGGGTGAGTGAGTGGATGGATGGATATGTGGATTAGTGGGTGGGCAAATGGTTAGATGGATAGGTGGGTGAATGGGCTGATGGGTGGGTACATGAATGGAAAGATGGATTGAAGTTTGGAAAGATGGGTGACTGGATGGATGGACATATGATGTTTAAATTGATGGACAGATGAATGAGTGGAAGGATGGATAGATAGGAGGATAGATGGTGGGAGGGATGGAAGAATAGATGGGCGGATGAATAGAAGAACAGGTAGATAGAAGTGTGGATGACCGGATGGACAGCTGATGGATGGGTACAGGGTGATGGGTAGATGGAGGGGTGAATAGAAAGGATAGATAGAATAATGGGAGGACGGATAGATAGATGTTTGAGTGGTGGATGGATACGTGACGGGGTAGATGGATGTACGCACAGGTGGGTGAATGAATGCATAAATGAATAGAAGGGTGGATGGGTGGGTGGAGGTTAGTGAAAGCCTAGAGGGAGAGGGTGATGTGAACTGAAACTCCAGGCTCTTTCTGGCGTCTGGGCCCACCCTGTTCTTCACTGAGATGCTATCTCACCACCCAATAGAAGGCTCTCCTCCAGCTTTGTGGTATCAGAACAATCCTGGGTTTGAATTCAACCTCTGTCTCGTTCTAGCTCTGTGGCCTTGAGTAAACCCTGGGACTCTCTGAGCCTTAATCTCATCTGTAAAATGGATGTTAGTAACTGTCCACACTTCACAGGGTTGCTGGGAGGGTTAATGTGTTCAATGCCCACACGTTGGTCCCTGATCTACATGTACAAATACTCGTTCAGGAGCTGCCGGAGCAGGGGCGGCATCTCTGGGGCTGTGTGATGTTGGTGGATACCCAGGCCCCTCTGTACAGAGGACCCACCTTGACAGGGGGAGGCAGGGTGAGCCTGTGCTGGAGGCAGGGCCTTTTCCCCCTGAAAAGCGGCTGGCTCCAGCCTGGGGAGCCTCAGAATCCACCTGTGAGGACAGGGCATGGGAGCGGAACCCGGGATCTGGCTCGCCGCCCTCCTTGGCCCCCTGAGTCCCAGCCTCGGGGGGGAGGGCCCCATTCCATTCTCAGATCTGGGGGTGAGAATGGTGGCTGGACATCCAGATGCCAGCACTCAAACCCCCTCTTCCCACTGACTAGCTGGTGCCGTGGGCTAGTCACTAACCAGTCTGTGCCGTGGGAAAATGAGAGTCCTGACCTCGGGGATTGCTGCGAGGATGAAATGAGTTAATACACGTAGAGTGTGTGGCACAGCGCCTGGCACATGGCTGCTACTGTCAACGCACAGTAGCTGTTTTCATTATTATCATCATTACTATTACCTCTCCCATCATCCCTTTTCCCTTCTGGCCAGAGGGACTCTCTGATGTTTCAATGCAGGAGATGGCCCTCAAGCTGGGCTTTGGAAGAACAGAAAGTCTCCCAGAGGCAGAAGAAGAAGGCAGAGCTTGGGCAAAGGCTCAGAGAGGAAGATCTCCGCTGGGAGCAGGCGGCAGGAGCCTCCCTGGTGAGAGGGAGGTGGGACTGCCCGCGGCTGGGTGGGGTGAAGTGAGTCTGCGTCTGGTCCGGCCCGCCTGGCCCTCCGCGGCCACCACCTCGTGGCTTCCCAGCAAGGGGCGGGGAGCTGCGGGCTCCCCTCTGGCCAGCGGGGAGGGTCTGAGTCAGCCCCGACAGGTAAGCAGAGGAGGATGTGGGGCTTTCCCGCTACACTGTGGGAGCCTGTGTGAGCAGGGCAGGGCTGGCTCCCATGGCGGTGAGCAGGCAGAGGTCTCTGTGCCAGGTACAGCCTGGACACTGCCTGCCCCCGCAGCTGACCCCGAGCCCCACATCCAGAGGGAGGCCTAGGAGAATCTCCTCTGCCTGAGTCACAGGGCTTGGCCCAGGACCCTGGCCAAGGGCTTTATCTAGGGGAGAGAAAGATCTCTGGAGTCCAGCATAATCTGGGAGACCAGGGAAAGCTTCCCTCAACAGGTGATATTGGAACAGAGGCCTGAAAGAGGTGAGGAAGTGATCAGTGCTAGGTCGGAACCACGCAGCAAGGGCACCTCGAAGCAGGCCCTATCCTGAGACTTTCCATGTAGTAACCCAACCATGCAGTAAGAACCATCATGAGCCCCCATTTCACAGATGAGGAAACTGAGGTCCTCTTAGGGATGTTAAGCAATGTGTCCAAAGTTAAGAGACTCCGCTCTGTTAGTGAGCGTTAGTGAACGTGAGGACTTGCTTCACACCTGGACCTGAAGGGCTGCAGGACTGGCCCCACCTGACCACCTGTGTATTCAGGGAGGGCTTCCTGCAGAAGTAACACTTCAGCTGGGTTTCCAGGGATGCACAGGATTCTGTCAGCAGGCAAAGGACATTCCAGGCCTGGGCAAGGCACGAGCCAAGGCCTGGTGGTGAGATTCATCCTCTTAGCCAGTGTCTCCAAAACTCACTTAAAAGTTGTCTTTAAAGGCTTTCATAATTTTTCTCAAGTAAATTGATTTTTTTGTTTTCTTGGTTGGTTTTTTAAAATTAATTTACTGAGGTGAAATTCACATAACATCACATTAACCATTTCAAAGTGAAAAATTCAGTGACGTTTTATAATTATGTTGTGCAATCACCACCTCTAACTAGCTACAAAATATTTTCATGACCCCAAAAGGAGACCCTGTTCCCCTTAAGCAATTGTTCCCCATTCCCTGTCTCACCTTTCAGCCCTTGGCAACCACCAATCTCCATTCTGTCTCTGGAGAGATCTATTCTAGATATTTCATAGAAATGGGATCATATAATATATGACCTTCTGTATCTGGCTTCTATCATGTAGAATAAAGTTTTGGAGGTTCATCCTTATTGTAGCATGTATCAATAAATTGATTTTTAAAGAAAAATTTTTATTACAACCAGAGAGAGAAAACAAGTATTCATTTCTGTAAATGGAAAGTAACCTTAAAAACAATGATTACAGGGCCGACCCCATGGCTCACTCGGGAGAGTGCGGCGCTGGGAGCACAGCAGCGCTCCCGCCGCGGGTTCAGATCCTATCTAGGGATGGCCGGTTGGCTCACTGGCTGAGCATGGTCACAAAAAAGGACAAAAAAAAAAAAAAAAACAATGATTACAAAAGAATAATTAAATTCTAGCTGGATTCTGTTGTCTGCTGAAGGCTCTGAGCCTGAGGCCTGTTCCACCTCATGAAGGGAGATGAGCAAGTGTTAGAGACGTTAAAGTCCAACTAGCACCCATCTGAGACTTTCTCTTCAGGTTAATCAGAAGAATAAAAGAGAACTGCCAAAGTAGGAGTGATGATAACTCATCTTGCATCGGAGGCTTCTGATACTTCCAGGATAGACATGGAGTGAGCCTGGTCCATGCAGGGAGTCCCCCCAGTGCCTTGGCAGGAGGACTCAAGGGGAAAGGCCACAGATGGGGACCCTGCTGGAAGCTTCTACCCCAGCCCAGCCATGATATAGAGAATTCCATGCTGATTGATGTCTTCCCTTTTCCAAACCCTTTCCCATCTGTTAGTGTAGCTAGGACAGGTGACACGTGGGTTAATTTCTGGACTCTATTCTGTTTCTCTGATATATTGCCCACTTCTTGCCAATACCAAACTGTTTTGTTTCCTATATCTCCATCATACATTCTAACGTCTGGATGAACAAGTCTTCCCTCTTACTGCTTTTTCAGAATTGCCTTGGCTATTTTTTGCACATTTACTCATGTGACTTGAGAGCATTCCCTTTTAACAGACAGGCCCAGGATGTTAAGGGGCAAACCCCAAGTCACACAGGGCTCTGCCCTCAAGCCTCATGGCCTGTTTCTAGGACTCCCAGGAATTCAGGGCAATGTTGGGGGTGGGTATAAGCCCAGCATGCTGGGGGGTGGGAAGGGTGTTCACTGCCCCAAAACACCATCCTGGTGGGTCATGAAGAAGACCTGTTTGCTATTTAAAGACTGTGGATGCCCTTAAAAATAGCAGCACATGCCACACTCACATTCCACCTCTTGACTGTTACATCCTCTTTTTCATTAAATCAACTCACTTTTTAAATTTTACTTTTACTTAATCTTAGTTTTCAAGAAACATTTTTACCTCTGTTTGAAATGAGAACCCAGTGTTGATTGGGAGGTGGCTGTCAGTACTGCGCCCACATCTCCTTCTCCACTCTCCACCTGCCCTTCTTTACCTGTGGGCTCTGCCCATCTGTGGCAGGCTAGAAGCACTGACAATTAGCACCCCAAGGATCAGCCCTCAACAAGGACCAGCAGGAACTGATGTGCACATTCCTCAGCTCCCTGGGCAAGTGTTTTACACTGGCTCCCCAGTGCCCCAGCGGGACAGTCCCAGGTGCCCACAGTGGTTACTCACTTGAATGACTCTTTTGGGAGTGGCTGCCCTGTCTTCCCAGTCTCAGTTCCCCAGTCCCCTACCAGGGTTTTCTAGGATCCCTCACAAATAAGCTGCTTGCTTTCAAATTATTCTCTTATGGATCTGCTTCTAGGGGAGTCCAATCTAAGGCATGTGCTGCAAGTTGAAGATCATCAGCCAAATACACAAAGAAGTGAAACAAAGCCAGATACTATTGCCGCCAATGGCTTGGAGTTGGGGTCTGCTCTGTATTTCTTCAGAAGAAAGAGCAGGTGGTGGGAAGGTGTTGAAGACACACTAGCCCCAAGTGGGGTCTCTCCCTGCCCTTGGCGTAATGGGGAGGACAGAAAGGGAGCTGAAAAAATTTCATGCTGGGTCCCTGTATCCCTTAAAGCTACCTCCAACCTGTCCGTGGCCACTGGCTCCCAAGGTCCTGGGAGAACTTTCCACAGGCCAGCTCCAAGGACAGTAGAAAGTCCCTCAGGCTGGGCAGCTAGCAAGACACAGACCTCGCTAGAGCCAGTGGGCAGCACTCAGTACGGGCACAGAGGCCAGAAGGGAGATGGAGAGAGGACACGTGTGGTCCTACCCTGGACGAGTCTCTAGAGCAACCAGCTTGACACATAGGCGGGTGGGCTCAGCTCTGCTTTGAGTGCATCTTGAGAAGGGAGAGCTCATGCACTCATTCATTCATGTGCTCACTCATTCACTCATTCATTCAACAAATGTTTATTAAGTACCTACTATGTGCTGGGCACTATGCTGGAACTGGAGAGACAGAGTGACAGACCAAAGTCCTTCATGGAGCTGACACTCTAGTAGGGGACATAGACATGGAACAGGTGAAAACACAATTTCTGAAATGATAGTGTTTGGTGCTACAAAGAAAATAAACAGAATGATGGAACAAAAAATAGATTGGTGAGAAGGAGGCTTTTGATAGCATGGCTGGGGAGGGCCTCTGAAGAAGGGTCATTTAACTGAATGCAGAGAAGGAGCCAGTCATGCAAAGAGCTAGGGAAAGAGGGTTCCATATTGAGGGAAAGCAAGTGCAAAGGCCCAGGGGTGGGAATGAGCTTGACGTGTTGGAGGAAGGGAAGTTGGCTGGTGTGCTGGAATGGAGGAGCTGGGGGAGGGTGGTGGGAGGCCAGGGTGAAGGGTCACCAGGGAAGGTCAGAGCCAAGAGGTGCCTGGTAAGTATGTGTGGGAATAATGAGTCACTCAGGGAAGGCATCCATGGGCACTGGATGGACAGCAAAGAGGGGGACTGAAGGCAATGGGTTTGGGAGGCTTTTTCTCTTGGTGTCTTTGCCAGTGGGAGGGGAGCCCTTGGCTTTTATGGGGTCAGCCCAGACTGCAGCAGGGGAGGATCTCGAGCCACTTCTCCAGGATAGACATGGCTGGTTTTAACCAATCAAATCAGCAAGCTCATCTTCGGCATCTCATAATAGCTTCTACTCCATGAGATGGTAGATCTTTAGAATCTATGCACAGGCTCTCTGCAGCCCCACCAGAAGCTGCCAGACATACCCCCTGCCCGGGGAGATAATTACAAAAATAGGAAGATGAGATATGGGGCAATAAGTGTTCCAGGGAAGGTCTGGACAAAGAAAGGATCGTTCGAATTGGCTTTTGAAGGATGAAGAGGAGTTCGCTGGAGAGAAACCATCATAAAACAGCAGAAACTGGCTTGTTCGTTGCTATGTCCCTAGCAGCTAGCACAGAGACTGGTCTATTGAGAGAGTGGGTATTCAATCAATATTTGTAGATGGAACGAATTGGAGCTACCCATCACACATTTGTTTTTTGAGTAACTGCCCTCACAAGTTCCATGCTGTCTGCTTTCCACTTCTACTATTACTTACTTAATGTTTTTCTTCAAATTGGCTTACTTTCTCACTTAAGTAAATTTATTTTAAAAGGAAACACTTGCTGTTATCACTAGAATTGAAAAAACACAGAACACATGCCATTAATCAAAGATAACCAGAAAAATAATTACAGTGAAAACAACACAATGTTATTAAGTCTACTTGTTAAGAGAGTAAAACAACAAGCCACAGACGGGGAGAAAATATTTGCAAATTACATACCTGACAAGGGACTGACTAGTATCAAGAATACAGAAAGAACTCTCCAAATCCATTATTTTTTTTTAAAATTTCATTTTGTCGATATACATTGTGGCTGATTATTGTTGCCCATCACCAAAACCTCCCTCCCTCCTCTCTCTCCCCCTCCCCCTCCCTCTCCCCCTCCCCCTCACCAATGTCCCCTCTGTTTGCTTGTCGTGTCAACTTCAATTGTGGTTGTTATATCTTCTCCCCCCCGTTTTTTTTTTTTTGTGTGTGTGTGTGTGTGTATGTGTGTGTGTGTGAATTTATATATTAATTTTTAGCTCCCACCAATAAGTGAGAACATGTGGTATTTCTCTTTCTGTGCCTGACTCATTTCACTTAATATAATTCTCTCAACGTCCATCCATGTTGTTGCATCCGGGAAATGCAAATCAAAACCACTCTGAGATACCATCTAACCCCAGTTAGGATGGCTAAAATCCAAAAGACTCTGAATGATAAATGCTGGCGAGGTTGCGGAGAAAAAGGAACTCTCATACATTGTTGGTGGGACTGCAAAATGGTGCAGCCTCTATGGAAAATGGTATGGAGGTTCCTCAAACAATTGCAGATAGATCTACCATACGATCCAGCTATCCCACTGCTGGGAATATACCCAGAGGAATGGAAATCATCAAGTCGAAGGTATACCTGTTCCCCAATGTTCATCGCAGCACTCTTTACAATAGCCAAGAGTTGGAACCAGCCCAAATGTCCATCATCGGATGAGTGGATACGGAAAATGTGGTACAACTACACAATGGAATACTACTCAGCTATAAAAATGAATGAAATACTGCCATTAATTTTTTTTTAAATCCATTTTTTAAATGGACAAAAAGTTGAAAGACTACACCAGAGAAAATATATAGATGGCAAATAAGCACATAAAAAGATGTTCAACATCTTTAATCGTTAGGAAAATGCAGATTAAAAACACAACAAGATACCATAATACACCTATTTGAATGGCTAAAAATTTTTTTAAAAACCTGACAACACCAAGTGTTGGTGAGGATGAGAAGCAACTGAAGCTTTCAGACATTGCTGGTGGGAATACAAAATGGCATAGACACTTTGGAAAACAGTTCAGCAGTTTCTGATAAAATGAAACATACACATAGACATATGACCAGCAATTCCACTCCTTGGAATTTACCCAGGACAAACAAAAATTTATGTTCACACAAAAACCTGTTTGCAAATGTTTCTAGTGGCTTTATTTACAATCACTAAAAACTGAAAACAGCCTAAATATCCCTTAACTGATGAGTGAAAAAACAAGCTGTGGTACATCCATACAATGGAATACAATTCAGCAATGAAGAAAAGAATAATCTAGTGATAACCACAACTGGATATATGCATCTTAAAAGCATCATGCTGAGGGGGGGGGGAAGCTGAACTCAGAAGGTGACATACTGTAGGATTCTATTTATATGGCATTCTGCAAAAGGCAAATTTATAGGAACAGAAAACAGATCAGATACATAGTTCAAAAACATGTGAAACTGATCTGCGGTTATAGAAGTCAGAAGTCCCTCGTGCAGGCTATAATTCAAAACAGTGTTTTAAGAAGTCTAGCTAGATACAGTTGTGTGCCAACGGTATGAGCCTGAGCCCTACTGTTTTTTTTTCACAAAAGGAGCTTAGCAGGTGTTCAGTCTTAGAGACAGGTTAGCACCAAACAGAGACTCTCCTTAATGTAAGGGAAGGAACGGAAAAGATCTGCAGAAGGAAGAACTCTCACTTTGTGACTTCATGTGATTTTATGCTCTGTCTGTGCACTCTATAAAATAATTTTGTGTGACCCCGATGGTGCACATCACTAAACGAGGAAAACACTTAAGCATCTGAGACAGCATGCTAGCAGGGCTCCACCGTGGTCAGGGTGTGGAGGTGTGAAGGCTCAGCTCCCAAAGCAGAGGCGTCTGTGTTTAGCTCAGGCAGTTAAGGGGTTGCTGATTCAATGGTGCCTCTTTCATCTGGGTCCCTTGACAGCCACCATGAGCCCCAGACATAGCCAGCCTTCACTAGCTAGTCACCCCTCCAGGCTTTTGCATTGGTTGTTGCCTCTGCTGGAGACATTCCTTTCTCCCACCTGGACCACCTGACAAACTCTTAAGATCACCTCGACGGTGCCTCCTCCTTCCTCTCCCTGTTACATGAATGCCCTCCCCCCAACCTTGGCATTGTCTCTTTGGGGTCTTCATGCATGCTATTTCCTCTGCCTGGAATCTCTTCCCCTCCCCTCTTCCTATGGGTCAGCCAGAACCTTCTGTGTGCAAGTGACAGAAAACCAGCCCAAACTGTTTTCAGCTGCAAATGGGAAATGTAGAGGCTCACATAACTGGAAAGTCCAAGAGTGTCTATCTTCAGGTATGGCTTGATCCAGGAGCTCAGATCCAGCTCTGTGTTGGTCTGTCTCAGGCAGGCTTCTCCTTCCCTTGTTTTGTCCCCTTTTGCTGTAGATTTTCACTTGCTCACTCTCAATCCCACGGGAAATTGCATCCCCTTCCCCAATAATTCCCAGCACTAAAGTCCCAGGATCAAGTTTCATTGGGCAGGCTTAGTCACATGGCTGTTCCTGGACCAATCACTGGAGCAAGACCAGGTCACTTGTCCACCCTGGAGAAGTTCCCTAGGGCACCCCTCCCCAAACTTCATGGATGGAGATGGGAGAAGAGAAGGATCTTCAGTAGGAAATTGGGGTGCTGTTACCTGAAAATGGCAGATGGAGACTGACCTGGGCATAAACTCCCCACCTTCTCCTGGCAAACACTAGCTCATCCAGCATGTTGTACAACCTCAGGCCAACCCCTTCCCCTCTCTGGGCCTCATGTTCCTCCTCTGGAAAATGGGCAAGAGGCCGTTTGAATTCCAACATTCCAGAATTCTGGGACAGCTTCCAGAACTGGAGGCTGCTTCCTAAATCCCAGGAACGTTCCGGTACTTATGGGGACGGAAGTGAGGCATGGGCCAGAGCCTTCACCGGCCCCTGGCCTGAGAACATGCTTAGAAGATGACAATTGGGTTCCCGTCGGCCGAAATTCCACTCCCGTGGGGGCCCTGCCAAAGAAAACAAGCCCAAGAACCGGGCATTAAAGGTGAGCATACTTGACACGTTTTAAGATGACAAACTATTTACACAGGTGTGGGAACCATCCCCTCGCACCCTGCTGTCTTTTCTTTTTCTTCCTCCCCTTTCCAAATTCTTTCCCCCAAGGGTGCTGACAGACATGCCAAGGGAGGGTTAGTTAGTTGTGGAGATCTGCCTGAGTGAGTCCACAAACCCAAGGCCTGGGGGAAGGGCATAGGGCAGCCAGAGAGAGGGTGTCTACACCAGATGGGGGCCTGGTCTCCTTCCATCTGCCTTCCCCCTCTCAACCCCATTGCCTGGGGAGATAATGAGGCTGAGGCTGAGGTCCTGGGGATCTCAAAGCTACCTGAGTCCTTCAAGAAGTTTATGCCCCCAGTCCGTCCTTTGTCCACAAGGAGGAATGGGAGACTAGAGAGGTGACAAGCTGTTCCCAGGGTCACACAACCAGTTAGTGGCTGACCTCAGAGCTACCAAGGAAAGAGGTAGAGGAAGCAATCATTTAAGTACCCACTGTGTGCCTGACACTGTGCTTAGCTCTGGGAACACACTGTGAATGAAGCAGACAAAATTCCTTGACCTCATGGAGCTGAAAAGGACATAAACGAGATAGTGAGATGCCTCTAGAAGTGCTTTAGGAAAAATAAAATAGGACGAGGGGTTGGAGGGGGTGTGATCTCTAGATTGAGGAGGTGACATTTGAGCCAAGAAAGATGAGAAGGAGCTAACCACGGGGAGATTGGAAGGAGGGACACTCTGGGCAGATGGCACAGCATGTGCAAAAGCCCTGAGGTAGGAAGGCTCTTGGTGTGTTCAAGGAACAGTGAGGAGGCCAGTGTGGCCAGAGCCAGGAGAGTGAAAGGAGCTGAATCAGAGCTGGGCTCAGGACAAACCTGCGAGGTGAATACTATCCTCCTCCCCCTGTTACCAAAGAGAAAACTAAAGCCCAGGGAAGGGCAGTGACTTGCCCAAGGTCACACAGCAATGCCAGATTCCAGCCCTTTGTATCGGCTCTGAGCCCATGCTCCTGTGATTCTGAGATGACAGGGCTAGAGCAGGAGCCACCAGGGTCTTTAGCCCGTAACTTGGCCCTAAAAGTGAGGGACATCTGGGCCAGCTGCTGCTTCCTGTGGAAAGAAAGCAGAGACTGATTTAGCTGCTGAGTCATGGGGGAACAACAGGCTCCCAGACCACAATGGGCTCTGCCTCAGTTTACCTACCTGTAAAAAAAATGGATTTAATAACAGGTCTGCCTCCAGTGCCAACTTCAGAGGGTGCTGTGAAGGTTAATTACTGCCTGGCAGCTACGGGAGCCTTGATGAAAGGTGACGGGAAGTAGGCGCTATTAACCAGGGCAGGTAATTACTTCCAACCTGGGGGAGGGTATAGAGGGGTCCCTGCCTTAGTCACCTCTGGTTCTGATTCAGCCCCAGGCCAGCTCCTTTCCAGATGGGTATGGGCACAACATGCCATAAATATCTGGCTTTGACCAGCATCCTGGCCCCAAAACCCCCATCACCAGGCAGGACTGGGCTCAGGCCCATGTTCAAATCTCAGCCCAGCCACTCCCCTGGCTGTGAGACCTGGACCTCTCGGGACCTCTTTTTCTCCTTTGTGTGTTGTTATAACAGAATACCACAGACTGAGTAGTTTATAAAGAACAGAAATTTATTTCTGTTTGGTTCTGGAGGCTGGGAAGTCGATGTTGAGGGGCTGCATCTGGCAAGGGTCTTCTTGCTGCATCATAACATGGTGGAGTGACAGCAAGAGAGCAAGAGAGGGACAAACTTACTCTTACAACAAATCTACTCTCTCAATAACGAGTCACTCCTGCAATAATGACATTAATCCATTCATGAGGGCTCTGATCATCTCTTAAAAGTCCCACCTCTCAACACGATTACATTGGGGAACAAGTTCCCAACACATGAACTTGGGGAATACATTCTAACCACAGCAATGGGGGTAAGAGCTGGCCTATGCCACAGGGCACAGTGGTCATTTGTCACATATGTACACAGATGTGGTTTGTCTGACCACTCCATCACCCCGGCTGCCTGGCTTGAGGTCAAAAGTGACATGTCAGGCCACAGCCACCCACAGTGTCCATGGTCTTGGCCCCCATAACCTAAAGGGAAACGGCAAAGGACTTTTCTAGAATTAAATAAATGATTTTTTAAACACCCTTGGGGATATTGATTAGGCGTCTTCTCTTCCCCCCACCCTCCACTTGGTCCCCAGAACCAGGAAGCCCACCCCTTCCCTCTTCCCATCTCTTTTGGATCCTGTGTCTTAATCCCCCCACCTGCCTCCCCCTACACACATAAACACACACATACACACACATCAGAGCTCTGGTCCCTGGTGACCCCTGGATGTTTCCCCTCTTCCAGGGTTAGGGGGGCAGATAGAGAGGCCAGAGCCTCCCTTCCTCCTTTTAATTTCTCCACAAGGCAGCATCATGCCCATCTCATGGGTGGGGACACTGAGGTTCAGAAATTCAAATGCCAAGGCCCTGAGCTACTGAGAGGCAAGGAGGGGTCACCCCCAGGTCTGCTGGGCCCAGGCCCACAGCTTGCCTACAGCAATCTGACCGAAAACCCTCTGGGCATCCCCGCACCTCCAGGAGGAGAATCAGAGTCCAGGGTCCTGGCCCTCTCTGGGGATCCTGGGAATGAGGCTTTTTGCTTTGTGGCAGGCAGCTCTGGAGCCTCTGATCCCTGGGTGGGAAGGGGCCAGACCCTTGCTAGGTGGCTGCCCCTGCAGGTACAGGTCAGGAGGCACCAGATGGCCACTTTCAGGAAGAGCCTGGTTTGGAGAGCTGTTCCAAGGCTGGGGGCTTCTGCCAAGCTCACCTCCTGGCCTTTTCCCCATCAGCCACCTGCTCCTTCCTCCACTCCAGCCGCACAGTCCTACGTGAGCCTCTAACATGCTGGGATTCCCACCGCCTGGCCTCCGCACCTGCGGTCCCCTCTGCCTGGAGCACCAGCCTCCACACCTTGGCGCGATGGCTTCTCCTCTTTGTTCAGGCTTCTGTTCAAATGTCACCGCCTCTGCGAGAGGCCCTCCCAGCTCTCCCCATCTCACCCCTGCTTTATTTCTTTCAGAGTGTGATCACTTGCTGAAATGATCTCAAACTTCTGATTCCCTCAACTAGAATGCGGGCTCTGTGTGAACAGAGGTGGGTTCTTTTTTTCAACATTTTTCTGTTTTGTTCACTGTTGTATCTGCAGGACTCAATAGAGTGCCTGGAACACAGAGGCAGTCAATAAATGTTTGTAACTGTAATGAAGTTGTTAAAAGACAAGAATAATCCATATCACAGGAGGGAGGGTAATGGTGGGGTGTTCCAGGGTAGACGTCACCGAAGGACTGGATGATTTCTCCAGGATCTTAAAGAATGTCATCTGGAGCTCCACATGAAAACAATAACAACAATATTTATCAGACACTTCCAGTGCTAAGCATTGTGCACAGATCACTTCTCTTAGACCTTGCAGTGACCCCATGAGGTCAGTCCTATGATTATTCCCATTCTCCAGATAAGGAAACTGTAGCTTAGAGTTACAGTTAGAGACTGCTCCAGGCCACCAGAGATCTGGTAGCAGGCCATGAATGAATACAAGACCACCTGGACCAGCACAGCCTGCCCCAGCCCTCCAGAACCTCAAGGCCCCTAGAAACTATGCACTCCCTTGAGTCCTGGCATAGCCCAGAGAGGTTGTCTGTCCCACCCAAAGCCCCCACCCCCTCCCCCGCTGGTCAGCAGCCCAGAAGGATGATCCCTGGCTGCCACTGGGCCCATCAGGAGGGCAGGCTTGGCGGTTGTCTTGTCCTGGGGACGCCAGGCAGCCGGGAGTTTCTCTCCCCGGACTTACTGTACATGATTCAGCGCCAGCCCCAGTTGTGAAATCTGGGAATCTTGCGGGCAAGGCCAGCCCGGGGGATGGCTGTGTGGGAAAGGGAGGCCGGGAAGGGGTTAAGGGGGGCGGCAGGGAGGGGGGCTTTGGGGAGGTGCCAGGCCAGCACAGAGCACCATTAGCACTGGGCTGGCCGCTGCTGCTTGTGGCCTGTCCCTGACATCACCGCTGCCGTCAGCCCGGCCTGTCCCAGCCCCCCACTTCCTTCTCTCCCTTGGCCCCATCCCGCCACCTCCCAGCCTCACTGTCTTCTCCTGAGAAGGGGCAGCACCCAGGCTTCCCTCCTGGGAGAGAGGGAACAGACAGGGACAGAAAGAAGACAAACATTACTTTGCATACAGGAGACACTTAATAAATTATAGCTGTGATGAGTTTGAGCCAAACCATAATGCAGTGAACTAGACAGGGCAGGTAGGAAGATAACACACTTATTTCAGGGAAAAAGAGACCGAGGGTCTGAGAGGAGAAGGGATTTTCCCAAGGTTACCCAGCTGCATGGTCATAATTACTTGAAATGTTAATTATGACCATGTGGCTCTTCCTCAGCTTTCATTAGAAAGACATGAGTCTCTCATTGTCCTGTTGGGTGGCAGTGAATGTCCCAGGCCTAGAATTTTCTTCCTCATCTCATTTATTTCATTAAGTAAGATTAAATGAAATGGGGATTCACTTAGGATTTCATAGAGACTATTCAGTGATGACTTCACATTCTTGAATTACATAAATTCTGCATTTGAAATCTTTAAAATATCACGGAGTGTATATACCCTGTTCCAGGTCCCATTTACAAGAATTAGACTCAATCCTTACAGCAGCTCAGCAAGGGCAGCAATATTATTATCTCATCTTACAGATGTGGAAACTGAGGCACGGGCAGGGAAGTGGCACCCTACGCCACACAGCTGGTAAATGACAGTAATAATAACAATAGCTGGTGTTGATAAGCCATTTCCTCCATATCTCCGTACAGCATTGACTTCCCTCACTGGCTTCCCTCACCATCTCAGGAGGCAAATACTATCATTCTCCCCATTTCACAGATGAGCAACTGAGGCCCAGGAGGGTAAAGAAACTTGCCTAGATGGTACAGCTAGTAAGTGGCAGAATTGGTATTTGAACCCAGGCTGTCTGACCTCTGTCCCTGCCAATGCACAGAGCCAGCTCTGAACACACAGTAGGCGTTCAGGAAACTCAGGAGTGACTAAACTGGAGATGCCCAGGGCTGCCAGGGTCATGCCTCCCCTAACCTCTTCTTGGCATCAGTTCAGAGGCTCCCTGTGCTGGCCTGGCACAGCTATGCAAAGATGTACGGTCACATCTTCCCCAGGATGCTATCACTCCCACAGTTGTGACAGCACCCAAATGCACAGAACCACCAAGAGGAGATCCGTTATCTTCCCCACTTTGCAGAGCAGAAAAACCAAGGCCCAGAGAGGGTGCATAATGTGCCCAAGGTCACAGAGCAGTTGTGTGTGGGCTACAGCCAGCTCTCACCCCTCGAAATTGCATTCAGTTGCGGAGTCCCTGGGGGATGAAATCAAGGAGGAGGGAGGAAGATGGGTCCTGGCCCTCCTTTGCCCCTCTTTGGGAACAGGCCTTCCTCTCTCCCTTGCTTTTCTAACTCCTAGCTTGAGTGGGACTGAGCTGCACATGAGCTGGGTCACAAAGAAGGGCAGGAAGGGCATTCCTGGCAGAGGGAACAGCATAAGCAAAGGAGGGACAGCGCATGGATCAGAGAAGGAAGGACATCTAGTTAGGCTGGGGTCAAGAGAGAAAAGCACTGGGGTCAGGTAATGGGGGCCTTGAATGTCATGCTAAGGAGTTTGTTCAGGGGCAATAGGGAGCCATGAAGGCTTTAGAGGAGAAAGAGAATGGGAGAAACATGATCACTAAACAAGGGCCAACTATTGCAGTCCCCTCCCTTCCATTCTCCTTGCTTCTGTCCTGGCTTCTACAGTTCATTCTCTACTTGCAGCCAAAGGGACCCCATGAAAACCCAAGTCAGACCACATCCCTCCTCTGCTCAGAACCCTCCATGGCCCCCACCTCATGCAGAGAGAAAACCGAAGTCCTCATAACGGTACACAAGGCCCTGCATGATCTGTCCCCCATCCCCTCTCTGCCCTCGCCTGCTCCCACTCTCGCCCTCACTTACTCTGCTCCAGCCACACCAGCCTCTTCCTCACTGTCCCTCAAACAAGCCAGCCCCACTCCAACCTCAATGCCGTTGCACTTGCTGTTCCTGTTGCCTAGAACACTCCCCTCCCCCACCTCCTACAGATCATTGCCCAGATGTCACTTGCTGAGTGAGGCTGTCCCTGACCTGCCTATTTAAATCTCCAACACACCCATCTCTTTTCCCTGCTTTATTTCTCTCCATAACACTGATCCTCTCAATGTAATATACAACTTATTTATCTTGTTTATTGCCTGCTCACTCTACAAAAGCGTGAACACCACGGGGCAGAGACCTTTGTCCGTCTCGTGTCCTGCCATGTCCCTAGCGCCTGACCCACAGGAAGCACTCAATAAATATTTGTTCAATGGATGAATTATTTCTTCCCTCAGAATAATTTGGTGAGGTCTTAGCTGGGATGGGGCTTATGATGACTTTCCCTCCCAGATGCAGATGATCACCCAAATCACAAGTCGATCTGGCCCCAAAGTCTGTGATTTTTGTCTCCATGCCAGGCTGCCCTTCTGGGATTTACACCCCACATCAGCCACATTACCACTGAATCCGCCCACGAGACTGCAAGCTGAGGTCTTGCCATCTTAAACTAGAGGCTCAGAGAGGTGAGGTGACTTTCCCAAGGTCACACAGCAATTTCGGATGTGAATTCTGGTCTTCCTGCCTCTGTATTTTGGGTACTTTCTGTTAAAGCAGCTCTGCCTCTCTCCCTCCTCCTTTCCTCTTTCTAGCCAATGCATTTGCAGCTGGAATATCGGGCCTGCTGTGTGCAGCTTTGTCACACACCATGTCTGTCTGGGCCTGGCCACGCCTACCATCCTGGCTGGGCCACGAGCACGGCGCCTGGTCCCGCATGCCTCAGGGATGAGCTGCAGAGAGTGTGACCAGGCCCAGCTGACACATCTCAAGCAGATGTGAGCCTGCCTCCCACGGGTCCAGCCCTTCATTGTCCCTAGGGCGCGGTGCTGGGCCTTGCAGGGCAGAGGGAGAGGCAAACAGTGACACTGTGGAGCTGAGATTGGAGGCGGGGAGTGGGTGTAGACTCAGGACTGGAACCAGGGCCAAGGTCTAGGTGGTTACGGAGGAAAAAGAGACTGGCTCTGGGGTTGAAAAAGCACCACCAGGGGCCAGGCAGGAATTTAAAATGAGTGAATGGGCTGGAATAACATGATAAAAGGTTACTATTCCTTGGCCTCAGTTCCAGAGAGACAAGAGGGAGTGGTGGGGACTGGGGTGCATGCCTTGTGTAAAGAGTAGCCACCTCTCAGCTCTAACAGAGTGTGGCCAATTGGGAATGAGCCCAGTGCAATCAGATCCTCAGATGCTCTGATTTTCCAGGGGGAGCCAGAAACATAGGTTTTTATGTGTTATCTGCAGATTTTTAAATGATGGCTCCATTCATTTAAGAAATTCTGTGTGGACCAAAGTCCACCCAAGGGCCAGGTTTGGCCCCTCAGTCCTCCAGTTTGCAACCTCTGGCCCAGTGGCCAAAAACTTGATAAACTGAAGCATCAAGGAATGACAAGGGGTCTTCCTTCTGTCCTGACCTGAGTTCAGACCTTATGACATAAGATGCATTTACTCATGCATCCATCCACTCACCTACCCATTCATTCATTCCTTCATTCTCCCAGCCATTCATTCGTCCATCCATTTTCCCATTCATCCATCCATTCATTCATTTTTACACATCTATCCATCCATCTATCCATCCACTCCCCACCCACCCATCCATCAATTCATTATTTTTACATCCATCCATCCACTCACTCATCTATCCCCACCCCCTGTCCCATCTATTTGTCCATCCATACAACTATTCATCCATCCATCCATCCATTCACCCACCCATCCATCCATCTATCCACATTGGAAATACCAATCCATCTATCCATTTATCCCTTTATATGTTTATTCACCTAGTCATCTATCAATTCATCCATCATTTCATTTATTAATTTATTTGCTCACTTAATTATATGTTTACCTATTTATTTATCCATTAGTACTCAACCACGAACTCATCCACACCATCTATCTCACAATTTATCATTCATAATCCACTTATTTATTCAACCATCCATCATCCATCTGTTCATTTATCCACTAATTTCTTTACCCATCCATCCATTCACCCATTAGTTCAATTGTTCATCATTTGATTCATTGATTCATCGATTCTTTTACTTATCTATCTCTTCATCCATTTTATCCATCCTTAAGCAGTTACCTCATCCCCTCGTTCATGTACCCATCCATTAAATCACCTATTCGACCATCTACCCATCCATCAAATCATCATTCATCCTTCTACCCATTAAATGCTCCATCCACCCATTCTGTTCCCTATACCAGAACCAAGGAATGAATCACAGCTGGTACCACCCTTGAGAAGCTCACAGTCAAGTGATGGGAACAGACAGTTAGAACCCAATGTGGAACATATTAAGAGGTCAAAGAGCACTTCAGGCAGGTGCATTTATAAGAGGGGTCTCCGGTCCATCTGGGGATTTGGAGAAGGCTCCTTGGAGGAGGTGGCATCCAACCAGAACTCATAAAGATAGGAGAACAGTGGACAGGTAAAACAGAAAAACGGTAAACAAGCTCCCTTTGATATACTAGAGGGTGACTCACAGAGCCCCATCCACCTAGATGTCCATGCAATTTGTTGGGACATTAAAGACTGAGAAGACCTGCAGCAAATGTTAACATTGTTAAACCCAGTCATTCCCAAATTCATTGGACCACGGAGCTTTTTTCTCTACATCACTCCCATTAATATTCCAGAGAATCTGTGTCCTTCAGATCCCCATTTGGGAAATGATAGCCTGATCCAAACTCCTTGTTTCCACCCACGAAAAAACAAAGTCCCACAAAACAGTGTCTGCCCTCAAAACTTTTTTCCATCTAGAGGTAAGAAGTGACACACAACATATGCCCAGGACTCATTTTTTTTAGTCCCAAAGCTGGGCACAGTGCATGACACACAGCAGGTGCTCAATAAGTATTTATCAAAAGAATGCTGATATTGTTGAAGGCGTCGCTCCAAGATGACTTTGGCTTTTAAGCTTTCTCCACTCCCCCATGACCCGTATGTGATCTCAGCCAACTCCATAACTCTTGGCCTCAGTTTTTCTGTCTGGGAAATGGACCATAAGATCATCTCAGCAAAGACTGACTCAGGAAGCAGATGCATGGACTTGGCTTTTGTTGGAGGAGGGACCGTCATGGGATATAGCTCAGGCCACCCCTGCCACTTTCTCTTCTCGGCTAATTGGCTTTCCAGCTTGCAACGGAGACCTGAAGGCCCCTGGGCTGTGCGGAAACCTCGAGGCTGAAGCCGGTACCTGGAAACAGCCTGAGTAATCTCACGGTGTTCCTGCCCAGCCTGATGGGGCATGAACTGGAAACTCCCTATAATATTCGCTTATTAAATGATTCCTCCCCTCCTCCCCCTTTTACTGAGGCCTCCTGCTCTTCCTTACTCAGCTCCCAAAGCGCCTCCAGAAATCTCCGCAAAGGAGTCTGACTGGTTTGGGGAGGGCTGGGCGGCCACTGCCCCTTCCCGCTGCCACCTGCGTGCTGTGCCTGAGCCCAGTCTTCTTGGCTGCTGGGAGGTGTGTGCTGTGTAGTTCTAGAACACGGAGCCAGATGCCCACACAAGATAAAGGGACCACCAGCACCTCCTCAGCTCAGATCCAACCCTTGTGAAATCTAGATCTTCGTTCCATGGAGACAGCCACAGGGATGAGCAGATATGCTTATCTGATGGGGCCACGAGGGCTCCAGATAATTCCAGAGGCTGTTTTTTCTTAATCAGTATTTGGGTTCCTCTCTGCCATGCAACTATGCCTGCTCTTACTCCCCTTGGGCACATCCTCATCCTCCTTCCAGTCAGTCAGTCAACATATATTAGGCACTTCCTGTGTGCCCAGCCCTGTGCTGGGTGCTGGGGACATAGAAAAGACAAAGTCCCTGCCCCACAGTGCTCACAGTCTGATGGGGCGAGGGGGGAAGAGACATAAAAAGATGATGGTCGAAATAACACGGGTGACTCTCACAATCATTATGTTGAGGGAAAGAAGCCCAACAAGAAAGAATACACTCTAGGATTCCACTTACAGAAAATTCTAGAGAATGCAGGGCTGGCCCATGGCTCACTTGGGAGAATGTGGTACTGACAACACCAAGTCAAGGGTTAAGATCCCCTTACCGGTCATCTTTAAAAAAAAAAAGAAAAGAAAAGAAAATTCTAGAGAATGCAAACTAATCTACAGCAACAGAAAGCAGATCAGCGGTTGCCTGGCAATGGGATAGTAGGGGTGGGGGGCAGGAGGGATGAATTACAACAAGACAGAAGGACACCTTTGGGAGTGATGGATATGTTTGCCATCTTGATTGTGCTGGTGCTTTCATGAGTGCATACATGTGTCAAAAATCATCAAAGTGTACACAGGATTATGTGCAGTTTATTGTGTGTCTGTTATACTTCAATAAGCTGTTAAGAAAAAAAGAGGGATAATTGTGAGGCAGTGTGAGCAGCACAATAATGGAGAAACTGAGGAAGGTGATGGGAAAGGGATTGAGAGGGTAGTCAGGGAAGGCTTCCTGCAGAAGGTGAAAACTGAGCAAAGTTTTGAAGATGAAATGAGTTACCCAAGGGAAGAAGAAAAGAGATGGTGTTAATTTCCAGATGGCCTGAGTTCAAATCCTGACTCCTCTGGATTCACACAACACTGTGTGGCTTTGGGCAAGAGACTTAACCTCTCTGAGACTCAGTTTCCTCATTTGTAAAATGTATCCCATAATAGCCCTTACCTCCTAGGACTGGTAGGAGATTTAAATTATGGAAAGCACTTGGCCTGTCATCCAGTGGTCACAGCATCTGCAAAAGTCCTGAGGCGAGAGAGGAAGGACAGGGAGGAAGTCCCTGTGGTTGCTGCAGAGAGAGGGAAGGGAGGGTTGGGGCATTAAGGGGAAGGCCTCAGGGACCAGCGCTGCAGGATGTGTGGGCCATGGTGAGGGTTGGAGCCATCTCCTGAGGACTGGGGAGCCAAGGAAGTGGTGGAAGCAGAGAGTTTCATCATCAAGGCTATCCTGTTAACAAGGTCACTCTATTATTTTTTAAAATTACAGTTGGGGAAACTGAGGCTTGAGCAGGGAAGGATTGGACCAAGGTTCTGTGGAATCACAGAGCTAGAAGGGAACTGGTCTCTCATCTACCCAAACTTGTCTATAATCCTTTAAGCAGATGAAGCGCTGTTACCTGGGTCTACTTGCACGCCTCCAGTGATGGGGAACTCACTATCTTACCTGTTGGACACTTAGTTCTTCCTGTAGAGCCCAATTAAGAGAGGCTCTTGAATTGAACCAGCTCTTCCTTCTGGCCCTGCCCAGATACCAACTGCTACCCTGGCCAGAGTCACACTGGGAGGAGCCAGCTGTGTGCAGGGGAGGAAGTAGCAAGAGATCTGAGTTATGACAGAGACTTTCTGAGTGCTTCCACCAGTGCCCTATCATGAGCCACTGGGACATATCCACTCCTTTTCTGGGCTTCAGTTTTCCCATCTGTAGAAGGGGAGATGTTCATTGCTCCACAATCTCCTTCCAGCTTTCGGAAGCAGATTTGGCCCTGTAGAGGTGCCTGGCAGAGGGGCAGGGTTAGCCAGTCCTGCCCATTCGCTGCCATCTGGGGGACCAGGGTCAACCTCAGGGCAGGCAGGCCAGGCCCTGTCTAGGGATAAAGGCAGGTGCCCTGAGGTGCAGGCGGCTTAATAACAGGCTCCAGGATCCAGGAGGGTTTGAACCCAGGAAAATAGGTTCAGACACAAATTGAGCAGCCCACGTTTCTGTCTGTAGTTCTGAAAGCCAATTGTTCCCACACCCATGGCCCAGCCCCCACTCTCCTCAGACCCATTCACCCCGGCACAGTCCCATCTGTACACCTACCACGTGCCAAGCTTCTATCACACTCAGAATAAGATCCACAGTCCTGACCCTGGCCCATGAGGTCTGTCCCTGATGGCTTGCTACACCTTCTCCTGCACACGGGGGCTCCCTGAAGCTCCTTAAACATGCCAAGCTGGGTCCAGCCTCAGGACCTTTGCACTTGCTGTTCCTCCTGCCCAGAACTCTCTTCCTCCAGACATGGCCATGGTGGCTCATCCTTCAGGCCTCCACTCCAAGGTCACCTTCTCAGGGAGGCCCTCCCTGAAGCCACCCTAACTCTCTCTTTTGCCCCCCTGCCTTATTTTTCTCTGTCAAAATCTTCCTTGGGATGTCCTCTTCTCCTGGCTTGGCATGTTTCTCCCTGGATTTGGAGCTCTTAGACAGCAGAGCCTAGGACTGGGCTGGTGCTGGGTCTGATGTCACCAGGCCCAGGCTGGACACAGGCTGTTACCCACCTATTAAAACCAATGCAATGGATATTGGAGATTTTGAGCCCATGCTAGAGGCCATCAACCCTTCATCTACATAGACCTCCTCACTTCCATGTGATCGGACAGGGGAAGCACAGACCTGTACACAGACTTACCACACCCTTCTATACGTGCACACACACACACACACACACACACACACACACGTCTGTGCACACACCATCCCTTAGCGCCCTCCCGCCCTGTCCTCTACACCAGTCCTTGGCACTCAAATTTCTCAACTTTCCCTCCTTTCACTGGATGCCAGCTGGCCCCACGCCAGCTCCCCTCCCCCCGCCTGCCTGCCCTGGGCTCCAGACTCATAAGGACGAGGAAGGGCCCGCGGCGGGCTGGCGGGCCGCCATGTGAACGCGGCCCCTGGGGCCTCACCTCCCCCCGCACTGCCAGACACCTGTGTAATGAGTGTTATTACTGGGGACCCTCCGGGCAGGCTCTGGCTCACTTCAGCCACCCAGGCTGCAACTGAGGTTGGGGACAGGGTGCAGGGGGCATGGGGAGCGAGGGGATGGTGGGGACCTCTCTGCCTTCCTCAAACCCCAAAGCTCAGCCCTGGGTTTCCGGATCAGCAAAAACAACTTCCTGTCTTCCACACACACTCCAAACATCGGGCCCCTATTCCAAGCTGGGCTTAGAAGGAGACAAAGGAGAAACATTTATTGAGCATCTACTGTATGCCCCCTTGATGCTAAGAGCTGTTTTCACTTCCCACTGTCAGACTCTTTCTCTTCCATTCACCCCTCTTCTGTTTGTTTGTTGTGCATCTCCCCCATCCAAGCACAACTGAGCACCTACTGTTTACCAGGCTCTGTGCTAAACACATTACACGTATTCACTCATTTGTCTTTATAACAACCCTGTGAGGTGGGTACTATAATTGATCCATTTTACAGATAAGGCTCAGAGAGGTAAAGCCACCTGCTCAAAGTCACACAGTCAATAAGTGGTGGGCCAGGAGCTAACCCAGCCCCTCTTTTCATCACTGCTGTGTCCCCAGCACCCAGCCCAGTGCATGGCACATGGTAGGTGCTCAAAAAATATTGAATGAATGAATGAGTGGATAAACAAACAATGATCTCACCGAGTTCTGATGACATCTTTCCAAGTAGTATTTACCAATGACAAAACTGAGGCTCAGAGAAGTGAAGTGACTCGCCCCAGTCGTACAGTGAGAGTGCCATAGAAGTGAGGTTGAACCAAGTTTCATGCCCCTCTGCCCTGACCCCTCTCCAGACCATCCCTGCCTCTGAACTGTGGGCCCCACAAGGGCAGGCATGTGCCTATCCTGGTTTGTGGGATGTCCTCAGGATCCAGAGTGCGGCCTGCACACAGTAGAGTGAAATTCCGCTCCTCCACTTGGCTCCAAGTCCTTGAGAGGTCAGGACCCTGACAATATCACTCTGTCACCTCTCCCTTCCCCTGACTCCTGAGCAATGATGAACTTCCCAAACAAACCCTAATTTCACTGTCACCTCAGGGCCACATTATATGCTGTTTCCTCTCCCAAGAGCACTCTTTCAGTGCCAGTCTCAGCCTCAAGGGCACCTAGTCTGCCGGGAAGCCCTCCAGACTGCCCCACTACTCACAACTCCTGGGGCTGCAGGGGTGAACCCGGGGCCCCCATCTCCTCCTCGGCCCACGTTCTTACTTCCCCCTTCTCAGGGGGAGCTGTCCTGAACTGGGAGTCCAACCACCTCGATTCTCATCCCCGCCCTGCCACTGACCTTCTGGGTGAACTTGGCCTGGGCCTTGGCCCATCTATTGGAATTGGTAGAAAACTTGAATGCTGTAGTAGGTCATGTCTTCCTGTTGCTAAAATCAGGTCATGTCAGTCCCCTCAATGCTGAAATCCCACCAGTGGCTGCTCACTCAGCCCACAAAATCCTGCATAAGTTGGCCCCTGCTGACCTCTCCAACATCGACTCCTGTCACTTCCCCCTTCCCCAGCCCCTCCTCCCCTCCATCCACCTGGACTTCTTGAATTTCCTGGAATATTCCAAGCCCATTTCCACCTCAAGGCCTTTGCACTTGCTATGCATGGTTTCTTTTGCTGGAAGCCTCTTCCCTGGGCATCTGGTCCTTCTCCTCCTTCGGGTGTCTGCTTCATGTCACCTCCTCAGAGAAGCCCTCCCTGACCCACCCAGCTCCTGCTTATTTCCATTACAGTGCTTCTCCTTGGCTAAATCCACTTGTCTATCCTGTCGTCCTCTCCACCAGAATGAGGGCAGACACCTTGCTCGCTGCTATAGCCCCTAGAGTCTAGTATACAGTGGGTGCTCAAGCAATGGTTGTGGAATGAAGGGAAGAGCATCAGAGTGCTGCCCGCCCCCGGCCCCCAGCCCAAACCTCAGGGGCTGGGAACCAGGAGGCACCACTCCCACCGCCAGCGGGTGCCCCCTCTGAGGCCCAGAGCCTGTCTGGTTCCCAGCCCCATAAAAACCTCCGCCCTCACCTTGCCCTGGGGCAGCAAAGGGTGAAGGAGGTGGCTGTGGGGCCCAGAGGCTGACCCCAACCTGCGCCTGGAGAAGATGCAAATGATGAGAGTCGAGTTCGCCCCGTGAGCGGCCAGGCTCAGTGTAGACACTCCACACTCACAGCGCTCACAGCAGCTCTCAGGATCACAGCGAGGTCAGGAACGCCACAATCACAGGTGAGGAGACTGAGGCACAGTGGGGTGTGGCCACAGGCCCCGGGCTGTGCAGGTCTGCCTGACACCAAAGCCAGCGTGGCCTCTTAGCCACATCAGTCCATGGGTTTCACATGAGCATGACACCAGCTGCTGGTTCAGAGCACAGGTCCTGTAGCGAGACTGGCCAATACTTTAGGGAGGTTACTCAGCCTCTCTGTGCCTCAGTTTCCCCAGCTGTGAAACAGACCACATGGCACCTCCCTTGTCCAGTTGTTGAGGTGATGAAAGGAGATCATCTCAGATCAAATAGAGCCGCTCAGATGCAGTTCTGTCCCACAAGCAGGGCATGCCCTTGGGAGAACTCATTCTCCCCCCTCTGAGCCTCAGTTTCCCCATCTGTCATACAGGGGTTAAAATATGCCACTTCATTGAATTGTTGTGAGACTAAGATGAGACATTTGTCCAGTGCCTCGTTTAACACGTGCTCACTGTTGTTGACTCCGGTCCTATGGACCTCACCAGCCCAGAGGGCAGCCCTGATCATCCAAGATCTCTGCTAGGTCACTGGGGCGGAGATCCAGGGGTCCTAGGGTGGCCCTGACAAGGTGTGGAGGTCCTGGGGATGGGGGAGGACAGCAGAGTGGCCAGGATCAGGAAGCTGCAGGAGGCAAGGGTGACTCACCCACTGGCCAGGCTGGGGAGCTGGGCTGCGGCCCCCCACGCGCCCCTCTGGGCCCTGTCTTAAGCCCAAAAGTGCTGTGTCATGCTCTGTCATGTGGCTCCGGGTCATTAATACCCAAGTTCTGGGAAGCTTGGGCCGAGTTCCCGGAAGGGGTCAGCCAGTTCAGTAAACAGATTGGCTGGTTCGTCGTCACAGCTAAACCGGGCGGGCCTGCAGCTCGAGAGACAGGAGGTGGGGGCTGGCCACCAAAGGGACACAGGAACCGACCCTAGTCCTGTGCGGGGCTAGTACCTCCCAGGGCAGCCTGGCCCAAGCTTTGCAGACAAAAGGGGAAACTGAGGCTCCGAGAGGACAGGACTCTTGCCTGAGGCCATACAGATGGCCCAGGGTTCGAGTCTAGAATTCCAGTCTCATCCAGTGCTCTCAGCATGGCTCTGACTGATGGGTGGGAGTCTCCGAATTGCTCCCACCCCCACCCCTCAAAATCCTAACCTAGACCCTAAGGCCAGTTTCTTGGATGAAGAGAGAAATGAGTGGAAGGCAATTTGGGAGGGTAGCAGGTTTGGGGGGACACTGTTTATCCCCCGTGGTAACAGCTTATAGCATTTCTTGAGCGCCTACTATGTGCAGGGCACCGCTCTAAGCACCTTTCATAAATTCACTCATTTAACGTGCAACCTCCTTCACACAAATAATCACAGCCGACACTGAGCTGGGTGACTGACATGTACCACCTGCGATCCTCACATGGGCTCCATCGTCATCACCCCCACCTATCAGATGAGGAAACAGAGGCCCAGGAAGGCGAGCAGTTGTATCCCTTGGTGGAAAGAGAGCGGGATCCAGAGTCAGCTGGACCTGGGGTTTTAAATCTTGACTTCGCCCCTTCCACTTCACTTCTTTGGGCCTCAGTGTCCCCTAACAGCACATCCCTCATATAACCTACAGGAAGAATGAATTAGCTGAAGACCTCTATGCTGGGCCAGGTATTCTGTAGCCGCCAGCACGGGCGACTTGTTCTTCTATTTCACCTAAAGTGGCTCTGCTGGGATAAAGGGAAAGGGCTGTAGGCTGAGGATAGAAGGACAAGGCATCCACAGTCTTTGCTGTCCTTCTGCACCCACAAACTATCTGAACAGAGGAGGCCCACCTAGCCTGACTCCCAAGGCTTGGGTCTGAGGCTTGCAGTGAGTGATGGCCATGGCACCCTCCCACTCCCCAGCCCCCTGCCCTGCTGAAGGACTCCACGTCCTTCCCCTGGTGAAAACCTCCAGGGCTCCGTCTCCTCCTCATATGCACTGCTCTCCAGCCTGGCTGTGCCCCACACAGTAGTGCCCTGCACTTGGAACACCCCAGCCCTAGCCCCAGGTCCACACTCTCACCCCCATCATTCCCACCTTCACTCTTGTGCACACACAGCCCCTCCACCCAGCTTGCCCTCACTTGCCTCACCCCTGCCTGCTCTATATTTCACCCATTCTTCAAAAGGTGGATTCGAAACCATCTTCTCCAGGGAGCCTGCCCTGATCCTCCCTTGCACAAGCTAATTCTCCTAGGACTCTCTCTCTAAACCCCTTTCTGTCATTACACATCAACTATTTTTACATGTCACCTCAAACTTTGGTGGCTGTGAGGTGGAAAATTTGCACAAGGGAGATTTGGGGGGAAAAAAAATTATTGCCTCTGAAATACTTAAAGAACCCAGCTAAGAAATTAAGAAATCTTTCATTAACCCACTCAAACTTCACAACTTGGTATTACATGTCTAATTTAATGTTTACAGAAATTTTCATGTCATTTGAAAACAGTCTGCAAGCAAGAATGTTTCTTGTTGGGCAAACATTTGCTGGCATACCCAAGGATTGCCAAGAACCGAAAGTCAACGGTAAAATAAATGAGCTGCTTGTTGCCAAACAATTTTGGAAGTGAAATTATTAATATTATTAAAATGTTTTTGTGATTTTTTTCCAACCCTGCTTTCGGTCTGACCTGACCTTCCCTCCCAATCATCCCCCATCATGCTTCCATTCTCCTTTCCCGCATCAAAAACACTTCAATGTTTTCACCCTGACACACCAGCTCAAACTCAAGACTCCTTCACTCCTGGAATGCCCTCTCGTCTTTTCTGTCCGAATCTGACCCTTCTTCAGATCTGAGTCCAAGCTCCGCCTCCCCCAAGTTGCCCCGCCCAGCTCCAACCCAGGAGAATCCGCCTGCTCTGGAGCAGCTGCAATTCAACACTCTGGGCCAGCTCATCTGCAAAACAGAAGGGCTGCGGTAGAGCAGAGGTCTCAAAAATCATGGCCCTTGGGCCAAGTCTGGCTTGTATATTCGTATTTTTGTCTCAACATTTAAAAATCAATAGGTTTCATATAACAATCTACATTTACAGCCTCTCGTGAAAAAAACGGACAGTCCTAGACTTTTCGCATGGTGACACAAGGCTGAAACCGAATAGTGTCCATCCTTTAGACAGGCTGCCTGCTCCTGTCACTGGTCACTGCCCCATGTGCACTGTTGGCTTAGCCCTGCAGCACCTGAGTTTGCAGTCCTCTTACTGGAGCAGGGCCCTGAGGCTTCCTTCAATCTCAGAATCCCTTCTTGAAACAGCCCTTCAGGCAGAATCTCCTAGTCTGGTTGAAGTGAGGGGCCCCCCCTGCCCACTTGTCCCCATCCTCACTCCTAGAAGAGACCCCTCCCCCAAGATACATTCTCTGGACACTTAAATTCTTTGAAGCACAATTTGAAAAACTCAGCATCACCTGTGGCCAGGTTGTAACCATGCCAGGTTCTGGGCCCCACCCCAGATCTACTAAATTGGCATCTGGAAGGAGAAACCTCCTAACGTGGCCCCCCAAGTCAGCTCCCCATCTCAGTAAAAGAAAACACCTTCATCCATCCATCCAATTCAGCACCTCCCCACATCCAGTCCAACAAATCCTGCCAAAATAGATCCATAATCCGGCCACTTTTCCCATCTCTGCTGCCACCACCGTCCTCTCTCCCTGAAATACAACAGTCACCTCCTTGCTGGTCTCCCTGCTCCCACGGTGGGATCCTTGCCCCCTACAGTTCATTCTCCCCATTCCCAGCCAGATGGATCCCTTTAGACCAATGATTCCCAGCGGGAGGCCATTCTGCACCCCGGGCACATTTAGCAATGTCTGGAGATAGTTGTCAAGCTGGGTTGGGGGAGGGGGTGCAACTGGCATTTAGTGGGTAGAGGCCAGAGATGCTGCTCAACACAGTCCACCACCCAAGACAGCCCCACAGCAATCATCCCGCCCCAAATGTTCATGAGGCCGAGGCTGTAGAACCCCGTGTTAGAACCTGCATCGGACCATTTTCCTCCTGTGCTCAGAGCCCTTAATGGTCTCACCTCACTTGCAATAATATCTAAACTCCTCCTCTTCCTACAGCCCACATGGCCTGAAGGATCTGCTGGCTTCTCCAACCTCGTCTCCCCTACTCTCCCCCTTGTGGCCTCATCCAAATTGCTCTCCTTATCCTTCCCCAACAATGCAAGCTTATTCCTACCTCAGGGCTTTGCATCTACTATTCTCACCACCCAGAACTCTGTCCCAGACATCTGCATGGCCAGCACCTTTATTTTCCTCAGGCCTCATGTCCCTTCCTTGACTTCCCATAACATACAGCAGTCCCAACATTCTGCACCCCCCTTCCCCATTGGTCTCACTGCTGGACATACTCCATCTTACACTTATTTGCTGTTTCTTTACCGTCTTCTCATGCTGAAGCACAAGTACCATGGAGAGAGGGCATTAGTTCTTTTTGTTTGCTGTTGTCCCCCCAATGCTTGGCACATAATAGATGCTCAGTAAAGACTTACTGAATGAGCGCATGACTTGGTTTACCAATACTCCTGTGCTTTCGAGTTTTACAATTGCAGGGGTTTAGTCCACTGAGATTCGGTGATGCCTTTGTCTGGGAGGGAACAATTCTGCAGTTCCAGGACTCCACAATCTAACACATCCACAGAGCTTCCATGCCAGGCCTAGAACATTGCCCAAGGGGCTCATCCAGGACCTGGCTTGGAGAGGGAAAGACCAGGAGGGTAAGAGAGAAGGGGAGGCAGTCGCTGTGCTTCTCAAAGAAGGAGAGATGCCCCTGGAGGGGTGGAGAGAGGTGGCTCTGAAGACCGCAGGCTGCAGCTCAGAAAATAAAGGTGGACAATCTGGCCCAGGAAAAAGCCACATAAATTGAGTTATTCACCAAGAAGCAGAGCCAAAACTTTTAGAATAAAGAACACACTTACAGTGATTTGACTAGGACACTGTCCTGAAAAGTGGGGGGAAAAATTGAGAAAATAAATTGATTTTCTCTCTGACCTAACCCAATTATCATATCACTGCTGTGGTGTACTCAAAGTGTTAGAAGGAACACACTGACGTGAGTGTGGATATATTTAAATAGATTTAAACAAAATTGCGTGACAGCACAATGCAATGCCCTTTTCATTGCGTTTGACCTTCCCAACATGATCACGAAAGGGTCATTTCTGCAAAGTGATTCATTCTGCACTGTGGCCACCCCTGGGCCTTGGTCACTGCCTCCAGAACGGCCTCGTTGCAGCCTCTGTTAAAGTAGCTGGGCTGCAGCCCCACCCACCCCAGAATGGCCTACAGAGCAATCGTCACCCACCCCCAACATCTCCAACTTCTGATTCATAAATCTGGCATGGATGCATCTGATTGGTGGGCCCTGGTCACATGACCATGCCCAAGCCTCCAAGGAGCAGCCTTCAGCCCCCGGCTGGGATCCTGCCTTCCTCCCCAGCCCCCACTCCTCAGCACGTTCCCCGTGTGCCAGCCTCGCATCTTTGGTTTTTAAATGACTGAAGAATTGTTGTGCCCCATTTTAGAAACAAATAGCAAAACAGGCAAAATATTCGTTATGATTTTTAACTGTGGTGCTAATCTTCCCGTTACAAAAGTGGTCTCAAACAAGGTGAACACTCCGTGAAGAGACAACATAAAAACACAAGTAGGTTGGGTATCTTCTATTAGGTGTCAAGCACTGGGAAGACCAAGGTAAACAAGGCTGATGGCTCCCTCCTGAGTTCAGAGTCCATGGGAGAAATGACTGAAAAGGCGACCCCTAACTGGTGACAGGGACGCTCAGGGGGATCTGGGGGAACAGGAGACATTGATGTTTGAAGAATGACAAGCGTGACTGAGGTGAGGAGTTGGAGAGGGAGAGTTCCAGAACTGCTCAGGCAAAGATGTGGAGGGAAGGAGAACGTGGCAGCCACAGCTGGAGTATAGGCAGAGCCAGCTCTTCTAGAACCTTCTAAACCAGAGGTGGCCACATATATCCACAGAGTTGGGTTTTGCTTATTTGTTTTTAACTTGATTCATTGGCCAACATTTAAAAATCAGGACTTTTCACATGCAACCTCAGATTTCTGGCTTCTCTTAATAAATGGAAAGATCTGGGCCGCATGCCGGCTAAGAGGCAGCTGTCTCCTGAGAGGGGCCTGTTCCCTCCAGTTCACCAAAGTCACCACCCAGCCCACCTCATCATCATGTCACCTCCTGGCCCCAAGGTGTCTGAGCTTTGGACTCCCTGTTCTAAAGCATGCCAAGGAGGATGTGGGGGAATCAGGCTCGGGGAGCATGAGTAATTCTCCCAACGTGACACAGCAACAGGGCTACAGGGACATCGAGTCCCTCCTCAGAAGCTCCACAGACCCCACCTCAGTCTGCAGGAGCTGCTGACCCAGGCCCTGAGCCCCAGGGGACCAAGAGGCTGGGCCGGGGAAGGCCCCGTCCTGTTTAGGTTTTGTGGTCTCGTGAGTAACCAAGTGGAAAAAAACAAGCTTGAAAAGATAACAATTACAACGAAATTAAATCAAATCAGACCCGTGACTCATTTATGGAGCCGTAAAAACAGAAAACAAAAACAAGCTGGTTCTGGAGAAGTGAGGCCAGGATGAGGAGGAAAGTAGTTGGGGGGGTGGGGGAAGCAGCAGCTACAGCTGCCCAGGACTGTAAATTACCCCGACAAGGAGGCAGCCATGCCAGCCCTGCAGTGGCCGGGGCCTGGGGGCGTTTGGAGCCATGGAAGCCCAGGCTCCAGTGGGAAGAATGGCTGGGTTTGTCTTCCCAAACACCCCCATGAGCTGGGTACCATTGGCATGCCATTCTACGAACAAGGAAACTGAGGTTCAGAGGGACCCAGTGATGAGCCTCAGGTCGCACAGCCAGGAAAGGGAAGGACTGAGATTCAAACCTGGCTCCAGGTAACAGGGTTCAGGCCTGTTCCCATGTGTGCAATAACGGGGTCATATCAGGCCATGTGCAAGGAAGGCCCCAGGAACTCAGTGGGTCTGGCCCAGAAGAGCTTCCAAGCGCTGCTCTGCCACTTCCCAGAAGCCTCTGCCCCCACCCCTGGGAGGTGTAAGAGGAGCTGGAGGCAGAGCCTGAGGGAGCCCTCCCCACAGCCCCACCATTCCCCAAGAGGTCGTCCTGACCCAGGGACTAGACTGCATGGGAAGCCAGGAGCTGGGCAGGGAGCTGGCTGGCAGAGAAGGCAGGGGCACTGGTCTGGTGGGGGTTGGAGGGGACCAGGGGTGAAGGGGTGCTAGAAAGTGCTGCCTAAAAGAACACCATTACCCACACTGGGTAGTGAGTGCTCACTAAGGGCAGGGAACAGTGCTAAGTGCTTTCCATTCATTCATATATTCACTCATCCAATCATTCATTCTACAACTCTTTACTGAGCACGTTCTCATACCAGGTGCCTTCGTTGGGGGCTGGGGACATAGCAAGGACCAAGAGAGACAAAAATGGAGCTGCCATCCTCCAGGGGGTAGACAGGCAAGTAAACAAAACCCATGATGCAGAGCTGTGGAGACAAATTAAGCAAGGAGAAAGTATCAGGGATCAGGACGGCCACACTGAGCACTCAAAGGAGGTGTGAGAGCAAGCGAGCTTTGGGAAAGATGTTCCAGGCAGGGGGGAACAGCATATGCAAAGGCCCTGAGGTGGGATGTGCCTGGAGTGTTTAAGGAACAGCCACAGGTTCAGTATGGCAGGGGTAGAGTAAATCCTGCCAACAGCCAGAACTGTTATTATCACTTCTTACAGAAGAGGAAATTGAAGCTCAGAGAGGGGAAGTGACTTGCCCAGAGTCACACAGCTGGGAAATGGCAGTGCAGAGAGCACAGCACAAGTCAGGCTGTGCGGGGGTGTGTCCACGCTGACTACGGTCCTGCGTGTGCAAGGAGGCAGCATGGCCCAAGGGTGGCTCCCAGAGAGCATATGTCACCAGCCTTGGTCAAGCCGTGGGTGGTGTGATTGTGCAACCCACACCAGAGCCCTGCAGGGAGCTGGGGCAGAGACCCCGCTGGGACCTGACACAGCCCTAGCCCAACTCCAGGCTCAGCCCTGCCCTGGTCCTGCCTCCCAGGCCCTGTGGGGTCTGGGGGCCACCAGTAGCCAAGAATCCTGGGAGCTCCTTCAAACCGAGGTGTGAGTGACTGTTAGCAGTTCCCAGCTTATCCCATCCCTGGGTTGACCTCATTTTAGCCAGATCACAGGAGCAGTTTTACAGCCTCAGTTTCCCCATCTTTCAATAATGGGTCCACTTAGGTGGTCTCCAACAGCAGTTACAGATTCTTGGGTTCAAAGAGAGGCATAGCTTCCTGAGGTCACATAGCCAGTAGGTGGCAGAGCCAAGGTGACCACTGCCTGCTCACTCCTGCCTGGACAATGCTTTACCTTGAAACTCAGCTGACTTGGCCAGGGTGAAGCTCGCCCTGCACTGCTGTCTTCTCCAACCTCCCCCTCATCCACCGCCCTGCAGCCTTCTCTCTGTTCCTACTTCCAGACCTCTGCACAAGCGGTCTGCTCTCCTGGTAGTACCTTTCCCCTGTGCCATTTCCTCTCCCTATAATGGAAAAATGAAGGAGGGCCAGGGGTATAGATAGAGACGGAGGAGAGGAGCAGGGCTGTGTAAGCTAGGGGGAAGGTTCAGAGAAAGTGGCTCTCAGGGGTGATATCAGAGCAGAAACCTGAAGGAGGCAAGGGAGGGAGTCTGTGAATACATGGTGGGTGAGGCTCCAGGCAAAGGGAACAGCAGGTGCAAAGGCCCTGAGGTGGAAAGATCCATGGCTCACTTGAGGCAGAGAGTGGAGGGAGACGCGGTCATCAGAGAGGTGGAGGGTTTGTAGGGGATGCGGGGATCACACAGGGCCTTGTGGGCCACAGGGGACCTTTACCTTTACTCTGAGAGAGGTGGGAGCCTCAGGAGGGGCCTGAGCAGGGAAGGGACATGGTAGGACCTTAGATTCTAAGCGGATCCATCTGGCTGTATGGGGGAACATATTGTAAGGGTCCGAGGGAGGAAACAGGGAAGTAGGGAGGAGGTGACCGCAATAGTCCAGGCAGATGACGCTGGTGGCCGGGCCCAGGGATGAGGGCCGAGGAGGTGGGAAGACACAGGTGGATTCTGGATGCACTTTGAAGGTGGAGTCGACAGGAAGTGGGGAGTGAACGCATGGGGGGTGAGTGAGAACTAGGAATCGAGAATGACTTCCAGATCTGGGGGATCACCTGGAGGAGCCATCAGCCAAAACAGGGATGGATCAGGAGTTGGGGCGTGGTGTGCTGAGTTTGAGTCTCCTATTGGTCACCCAGTGGTGATGGGAGTGGTGGAGACCCGTGTTGGAGAGAGACATTTGGAAGTCACCAGCATTTCAATGAGGACAAGAACTGTTATCTGTAGCACCTTCGTCTCCCACCTCCCCCTCACCCTAACACCAGGCCTGGCCTTGGGGGGGAGCTCAGGGGTATCCAGGGGACCCTGGAGGGAACCTGTGATTACGCGTATCAAACGCCCCCCATGGCTAAAGCCACGTCAAGCGCATCCTCTCCTTGACTCATTTCATTCTCACAACACCCTGAAGGGGTAGAGACCACCACAGTCCCAGCTTACAGAGCCAAGAGGTGACATGACTTGCCCAGGGTGTCACCCAGCAGTCGGGTGAATTCATTAACTTGGAAAGGCTGCCCTAATGCAGGGACGGCAGGCCATGGGCGAGGCTGGCAGGGGAAAGGCGCCTCCATTCTCAGCAGCTCCTGATCATGGTGCCGCGCCAGGATCCTGAGTCTCCAATGTCACCTCCTCCAGGCAGCAGGAAGGATTGCCTCTGGGTGATTCTGGGACAACTGGAAAAGGGCCGAGAGCAAACCTGGAGTTCCTCGTGGCCAGCAGGAGGGAGGCTGAGAGCAGAGCTTCGGAAGGACTTGGGACAGGGGAGAAGACCCTGGGCAGGCTCGAGGGGCAATGAGATCCCTCCTCCCACTTCCATGGAGCTGCAGAAAGCCCCTCCCTTGGCCACAGTCCTTCTCACCGATGCCTCGTGCTCAGCCATTCAGCCAGCCATGGGTCTCTTGCCATGACCTGGATGGAGGCTGCAAACAAGCTAAGGCTCACAGCACGGATGTGACACCCAGTCCTTGCTCAGCAACTGCTTATTAAGCACCTACTATATGGCAGACCTCTCACCAAGTCGCCAGCAAGGGATGGGCTGTGGCAAGACTCAAACTGACCCTCCAACAGGATTCTTTCCACTGACCTGACCTGCCCCTCAAGTAGCATTTTTTCCACTGTGGGCTCCAACTGTCCACTTGTCATTCAGGCTGGATGGGGCAGGACAAGAGCTAGGGGTCCCTAGGGGCAAGGGAGGAGGAATAAGACCTAGATACTACTAGGGCACTTCAAAAAGTTCATGGGAAACTAGAATTAAAAGATAATATGAATCTTTCCATGAACTTTTGGAAGTACCCACATATGTATCAAGACCCAACCTTATGACAGGTGCTAAGACCTCAGTTTCTCATCCATAAAATCAGGGTTATGATCCATCCTTCCTCCCAGCGTTGTAATGGGTTAATACAGTGACTGGCAAACTTTGCTGTAAATGTCCAGAGAGTAAATATGTTCAGCTTTTTGGCCATATGGGCTCTTTCACAACGATTCAACACAGTAGTTGTAGGGTGAAGGCAGCTATAGACAATATGTAAATGAATGAGCATCTCTGTGCTAATAAAACTTTACTTACAAAAACAGGCTGTGGCCCAGATTTGGCCTAAAGGCTGCAGTTTGCTGACCCCTGAGTTAATGAATGCAAAGTAAGGCACCAGGCACGGAAGTAGGTGCTTAATAATGTTTGGTGGACAAGTGAATGAAATGATTCCAAATCTCTGGGTTTCACTTTCTCCATCTGCCCAAAGAAATTATAATAATTTATCAAGTGCTTCCAATGTTCCTCTGGGCTTCAGGAGGCCGAGCGCTGCTCGCACATCATTCCTCCTCTTGACGCTGTGAAATAGGGCTCTCAATTGTCCCCTCACAGCAGCTGAGGCTAGGTGCCCAAGGCCACAGGGCTGGGATGTGGCAAAGCTGGGATTTGAACCCAGGCTTTCTGAGACCAGCCTGGGTTCTCTAAACTGCCTGGGGTCCCAAGGGTGTCTCTGAAGTGGGGAAGCTGAGACAGAAACTGAGGCCCATGTTGGGTCTGGCTGCAGGGTCTGGCTCCAGATCCTCAATTCAACCCCTGAGGTCAATTCCTGAATTGGCCCCAACTCCAGCCCCAAGCCAGGGGTCTATGTCTGCACCCCCTCTTGTACAGTGGGTCAAATATACCAGGAAGAGAAAGACAGAGACAGAGACAGATACAGGGACACAGGGACACAGAAATAGGTAGAAATGGAGAGACACAAAGAGACAGAACTCAGGAAGGCTGCCTCATCTCCCATCCCTCTCTTGGGGGGCCCTGGGACCTCCCCACTCCCCCATCCCCAATCCCCACACTCACCATTACCACCAACTCCCTCCAGGGAAAGAATGATCCATCCCCCACACAGTCCTGGGCTGGAATCCCAGCTTGGGTACTGACTGCTGTGTGACATTAGACAGTTGACTCTCCCTCTCTGGGCTCAGTCTTGCCATCTGTGAAATGGGAATGATGCCAGCCTGGGCAGTTTCACTGGCTGCCAGATGAGACAAGGCAGGGCCTGACACTAGCCAACCCCTGAGAGCCCTGGGCCCATCTCCCCCAAGGAGTTACTATTCACGTATTTGTTCTTTTAACAAACACATATTGAGTATCTACTGTGTGCCAGGCATTGTGCTGGGTGCAGGAGATGCAGCAATGATCAAGGCAGACAAGTATCTGTCCTGCTGGAGCTGATATTCTAGAGGGAAGACAGACGAGCAGCCAACAAGCAAGTCAACACAGGATGCTGCAGGTGGAGGAAGGCAATGGCAGGCAATAGATCAGGGCAAGTGGGGGGAAGGATGTAGGGTGGCAGGTGGGGGGAATGCTCCTTCTGCAAGGGCCATGACAGTTTTTATATTTGAACCAGCTGATGATGAGGGAGGACTGTTATGGAGAGCTTCCTGAGTTCCGTGCTCTGTGCAGGGAACTCTCATCAATTTTATCACACTGAATCTCCTCAGCAATCAAGGCAGGCAGGTACTCTTATTGTCCCCTTAACCCAGATGAGGAAAGTGAGACCCAGAGAGGAGAAGTGACTTGCCCAAGATCACACAGCTGCAAAGCAGCAGAGCCAGGATTCGAATGGGACAGATATATAACCCAAGATAGGATGAGCCAATACCACTGCTGAAGACACCAGGAAAGGGGCTCAAATGGGGGACAATTAGGCAGGGAACAGAGCTTGTGACAGAGGCCTCAGCAGCCAACAGGTTAAGAACCTGGGAATCTGGATTCTTGGGCCCAAGATAGGGTGACAGCCACACCCAGGCTCAGCCTCTGGCCCGCGCAGCCTGCTGGGAACACACAGTCCCCAGGACTAGGAAGCTCAAAATAGAAAGCGTGGAACCTGGGTCAGAGCCTGGAATGCCCCAGGCAGGCAGACCAGGACTCCTGGAAGGGCCCGAGGCCGGCGGGACAAAGCACTGCCTGCCCTGGGGCTGGTGGGGCGGGAGAGTCTTCAGGATCCAAGTGTCGGAGCCTCAGTCCCATCTTTGTTATTCTCCTGATCTGATAAACCCAGGCTCCTTTTCTGGCTTAATCTTGGACTAACTGTGTGGCCTTTGGCTGGTCACCAACCCCAAGGACCTCAGTGTACTTATCTGCTATCAACTCATTGAGTTATTCATTTGGCCATTCAACAAATGTTTGCTGAGCACTTACTATGTGCCAGGCACTGGGGACACAAAAGAGAACTAAACAGACAAAAATCCCTGTCCTCATGGGTAAGTAAAACCTACAGTGCATCAAACGGTGCTGAGTGCTCAGGGGAAATAAAGCAGTGAAGGGAACATGGAGCACTGGGGAAGGAGGAGGGTAATAGTTTCAAAGTGGGGAGGTCGGAGAGGACTTCACATATAGGTAACACTTAGCAGAGATCCTGAGAAGGTGAGGGAAGGAGCCCTGTGGGCACCTGGGAGAAGAGCATTCCAGGAAGAAGGAACAGCCTGTGCAAAGGCCCTGGGGCAGCATGAGCTTGGGCTGTTTCAGGAACTAGGAGGAGGCCAGTGTGGCGGGAAGGGGGTGGGGTGATGGGGAGAGGAAGGTGATGGAGGCCAGAGAGGAGGGCCTTGTGAGCCAGGGGAAGAACGTGAGGATTTACTCCGGAGCAAGGGAGATCCCTTAGAGAGGACTTTGCAGGGGAGTGATGTGGGCTGCCCCACAGTTTCAAAGGCTCCCTCAGACTAAGTGTGGAGAGGGGATTTCTGGAGGACCGGGGAGGAGGCTTCTGCAGCAGCAGGGATGAGCCAGGGTGGCGGCAGTGGAGGCAGAACGCAGGGCTCAGGATCTGTTTGGATGAGTTGCTGACAAGACCTGCCGAGGCAGAGTAGGGAGGGGCCCCCTCCCGGGCCTCAAGGATCCCAGCAGGATGTGGGTGGTCAGAAGCCTGACTAGTTTGTCCAGCCTGAAGTCTACGACCCCCCACCCCCACCCTACATGGGCCAGCTGCAGCCCCAGGGCTGGGAAATGTGCCTGGAATGTCAGCCATGAGGCCTGGCAGGACAGTGCTTGTGGGCCCTGCTGGGGCCAGGCCAGCACCCTGGCCACAGCCCTGCCCACATGTGGAATCTCTAGGACCCACTGACCAGTGTAGGTGGTCATTACAGGCCCTGGAGCAGAAGGGGACCACCTCCCACCTCCACTCCCATTTAGGGTGTGCCCACCGTGTGCCCCATGTCATCCCATCCCATTGGCACCTCCCCCTGTGCCGCTGCAACCACCATGCCACCGTCTTGCACATGAGGAAGCTGCTTGCCTACAGTCCCACGGCTCGAGCCAAGACCTACAGGGGCTGAGATTAGCACCCAGCACCCCAAATTTGGCATGTCCTCTTTGTGGCCGCACAGGCAACAGGCTGCTTGAGAGATCAGGGCGAAGCAGCAAAAAAAGCTCTGGACTGTGAGTCCGAGACCTCCAGGGCCTTCTCTGGGCCTCCATCCCCTCATCTGTTAAAGAAGTATTCATTCATTCATTCGTTTATTCCTTCACGAGTGTTAACTGAGCACCTGCTCTGTACAGGCACTGTGCTGGGTGTACAGCAGTGAACAAAACAGACCAAAGTCCCCAGCTGGGTGATGGTGACATTCCAGTGGAAGGAGACAGACAAGAATCGGGATAAACAAGGAGGTTAATTTCTAGGAGAGGCTATAAGTCCTAGGAAGAAAACAAAACAGCCTGAGGTGACAGGAATGAGTGGCTGATCAGGAGGGCCTCTTTGAGGGGTGACTTTGGAGCTGAGGCCTGACTGCAGAGGAGGAGCCACCATGGGGAGAGCTGAGGGGACAGTGTTCTCTGTTCCAGAGGGGAGAGCAAGTGCAAAGGCCCTGAGGCAGCAGCATAACTGGCATGTTTGGGGGGGAGGGAGGAAAACAAATCCTGCAGAGCCTGCTGGGCCACTGTAAGAACTTTGGCTTCTGCTCTGAGTAAGATGGAAGCCACGGAGGGTTCTGAGCAGAGGAGGGACAAGATCTGACTTGGGTTCTAACAGAATCTACCTGGCTTAGGAGGGCAAGAGAGGAGGCAGGAAGACCAACAAGAAGGCGACTGCATATATCCCAGGTGGACCACAGCAGGGCAGTGGAGGTGGACCCTTGGGCTTGGATGAGCTCTCTGGTGGACCAGCCATGGGGCAAGAGAGGGAAAGCCAAGTTTGGGGCCTGGGCAGCCAGGTAGCTGCGGTTGCCATTCCTGCAGCTGGGCAAGCCCAGGTTTGGGGGCAGGGGGAGGAGAGGTGAAGAGCTCTCTGGACACAAGGCCCCACCCAGGGTAAAAGAAGGGCACCTAGTACTCCACACCCCTGCCTCAAGCACACGACCAGTGAAGGGATCCCATGGACCGGTGGCCCTGGGAGCTGTGACCTGCAGGGATGAGGTGCTTGCCATCTGCCTGGCGAGAGTCCTGCAAATGCAGCTCCTCTGGCCCACCTGGTCTCACTCCCTGTAAGCAAATTCAGCATCTGTTCTTTGCCTTGCCCTGAGCATCCCACTGTGCTCCCTGGGTTGGTCCCAACACTCATCCAGAATCTCGGGTGGCAAGTGGGGGATGGAACCAGCCTGTGCATCTTTCCCACCCATCCCCCTTCCTGGCCTGGCAAACAGGGCCAAGGGGACTTCCTCTAGGCCTTTGTCCATTCCCTTTCACCTCCCCCTGCCCACCTCACCACTCCACTGCTCCTTGTCTCACCCCAGAAGCCTTCAGGATGGGCCCCACAGCTAGGAATTCCACTCTGGTCCCTGTCACCTCACACTCCGCCATTCCTCCTGTCATCACTTGGTTATCCGGTTGCAAGTTCCTTTTTTGTAGCTGGAGGAACAGAGGTTCTGAGAGATAGGGTAGGTCCCCAAGATCACACGCAAAGTTAGTGGCACTGTCAGGACTCAAACTCAGGTCTGATTCCACAGCTCTCAGTCCCCAGTGTTGCAGCTGCCAGTTCCCCAGAAGCTGGCCCAAGAAAGGATTGGGTACAAGCAGTTTACCTGGGAGGTGATCCCAGAGACACCAATAGGGAGTGAGAAAGTGACACAAGGAAAGGGGACGAGTGGGTCACCTCTGTGGGCAACCAGCCTCAGTCCCCTCAGAGCTTCTGGGAGAAGAGCAGAACATGTCCTCAAACTGTCCCCACCAGGGGGAGGATGCATGGTACTCACCCACCAACCCCCACCTCTGTGGGTAAGGGGCTCTCACTTGAAGCCCTCAAGAAGGGATGCAGGACAGCGGCATTGACTTTGCATGTGACCTTGGCCGGAGGTATCTTCTGTCACTCTCCATTCCCCACGCCGCCCACCCTGGCACTGCACCAGGCCTTCTGACCCAAAAATACAAGCCCGAGAAGCCAGAGCTGGTACAGATGGGAAAACTGAGTCCCTGCGGTGGCACGACGTGCCGTGGGCTGCCAGCCCAAGTGTGGCTGAGGCACCTCTCTTCTGAGTCTCCCAATTGCCAGAGCAGCTCTCATCCTGGGGCACATGCAGTGACCGTTGGTAAGATGCTGCATGACCTTGGGTAAGACAATCCACCTCTTGAAGCCTCAGTGTCTTCATCTGAAGAAAGGGATCATTTTTAAAAACTGTCTCACAAAATTTGGGGTGGATTCAATCGGAACATTAGAGATAAAGGGCTTAGAACAGCACGTGACACAGAGTCGGTGCTTGAAGCCACTCATCAGTGGCCATCATTATTATAGCTGTCGCTTAGGACCTCTCCATGATCGCCCACGCCCGGGCCTGCTTTGTCAGGATGAGATGGAGGCTGGACAGCCTCTCCAATTTCCTGGGTTCTTTTGCTCAAGGCCTCCTGAATTTTGGGGAAACGGGGGGGGAGCGGTCTAGGCCAGGGCTGCTAGCGGTAACTGTGGGCAGTGACCCCGCCTGAGAGGCCCCCATTCACCCATCCACCCATCCGCCAGAGCCGCCTGCCCATTTCACACAGGGGACGCCTCGTCTTGCACAACACAGGAAGGGGGAGGCCTGGGGCAGCGGCGAGTGACGCCAGGACCCCATGTCCACCCGGCTGCAGACAGGATGGGCAAGGGAGGCCCCAGCCAGGCTTCCTGTGTGCCGAGCACATTGGGGAGAAAGGAGAAGTGGGGTCCGAGGTCACAGGGTGATCTGGGCAGCACCTTCCCCTCCCTGACTCAACTGTTCCACCTGCCCACCCTGTCTCAGGGGCCCTGGGTTCAAATCCCAGCTCTGCCAGCTACCAGCTGCATGACTTTGGACAATGCAGCTCTCAGGGCCTCTGTGTCCAGTCACTGCTGGGAGCAGGAAAGCTTCTCCTCCAAGCCTCCCAGGCCCCCTGGGGCATTGTCACTATCCCCATTCCACAGATCATGAAACCAAGGCAATAGGGTGCTTTCAAACAGCACCTGATATACTTGAAGATTTAGGGGCGTGCGGGCCTGAGGATCTACTGGGTGTTGGAGACACAAAGATGAGGCCAATGTGACCCCTATCTTCTGTCCTGGGCTCACAGCAGGCATGACTAATCAATGAGAATGCTCCTTCGTAGGAGCCCAGATGCAGGCTCAGAGTCTTGCTCAACACAGCTCTGCAGCCACTGCCAATCAAGCACCTGAGACCTGAGTGAGTGAGGAAGGTGCATCTGCCTGCTCCATCCCAGCAACAAACTGCATCAGAGGAAAAAGTTTCCCAAGAGAGAGGCTGCCCTCTGGCAGGTTATCTTTGGGTACTTCCCTGTAATCAAGGCCTCCCCTCAAACACAACTACCCCTGCGGCTAGGACTCTCAGTACGCCCCCCTTGCAGGCAAACCTGATCTGCAGAAGGCAGCCCTGCAGTAAGCGTCTGCCCAGCACATTGCAGGACAGCCCATGAACAGCCTGTAGGACTGCAGGAGGGGGTGCCGGAACAGCAGAAGTTGGGGGCCCCCGGCAGGGCTGGGGTGGGGGTTTGGGAAAAGACAGTAACAATTACTCTAACTGGAGCTGGGCTGGCCCTTAGTGAGGAGGGGTCCAGGGCAGGGCAGAAGAGGCCAGATCATGAGCCAGCATGCTGGGGGCTCCACCAGCAGTGCAGGGAAAGTCCAGTGACCCAGCGCCTCGGGGTGGATTATGTAAAGGAAAAATGAAACCGAATGCAGAGCCCTGGGCCTCCTGCCAGCCCTGACTGCCCATCCCTGTATTCACTGCTGTCACTCCAGTCCAAGCCACTGTCATCACTTGCCAGGCCTGGACATCTGCAGTCATCTCCAACCTGGTCTCCCTGCTTCACCTCTGTCCCCTCCACACAGCTGGAGGGATCAAAAATGTAACCCCACCCAAGGTGCTGCCCTGCTTCAACACTCCAGTGACCACACATCACACTGAGGACCAGATCCAGATGCCCAAGCCTGGCCTCTGACCCCACCTCCACCTCCTGCTTGTCTCCCCAGCACTCACTCCTCCCTGGGAACACCAGCATCTTTATGTTCCTGAAACATATCAGCCTCATCCTCCCTCTGGGCCTTTGCCCTTGCTGTTCCCTCCACCTTTAACAGCCTTCCCCATACTGTCCCATGTGGCATCTCAGTCAGCTCCACAGGGCAAAGGCTGTATTCACCCTGGTCATTGCTGTGTACCCAGAACCTGGCACAGAGTAGATGCTCAATAAATGTTTCTTGCAAGAGACTGAGAGGAACAGCTTAAATCACCTAGAAGGTTCTCACTGGGACCTTCCAAGTCCCCATTTGCTGTCCCTCCCTGGGGATGACAGGGTGTTCCCCCTCATGTGCCAGTTCCCAACCAGCACACAGCTCTGGGGAGAATTGTGATTTCAGAGGGAAAGATGATTGATTAGTGATGTCTGCCACAGTCCAGGTAAGGCAGTAGGGCATCTACAGGCACTTTTGTCTGGTTTGTTCATTGCTGTCTCCATAAGCACCCAGGGCAATGCCTGAAACCTAGCAGGTGCTCAATAAATATTTGTTGAATGTCAGTACATGGGTTCTTTATGTAACTGGCTCCTCCTCTCAGGAAGAAAAACACCTTTAGATTATTCAACCAACTGCCAGCAAGCCATTTCATGAGGACCTACTGTGTGCTAGTCCTGAGAATACTCCAGAGGAAAGATTCTGATCCTTTATTTACAGAGGAGGAAGTTGAGGTCTTCATGGGACTTGATAGAGATCACCCAGCTGGGTTCAGCTGACCCCAAAGTTCTCCAAGAACCCAGTCTCGCAGTCTGGGGTGAGAGGGTGAGGCCTCTCCAGGCTCCTGCCCCCCACCCCGGACATCCCCAATTCCCTCCCTAGGGTACGGGGGATGAGGACAGGAGGCCTCTGCTTCCCTTTTGGGGCATGTCACAGGGCTGTGGTTAAACGGAAGCAGGGCCCCTGCCCATCCCAGGCCTCACCCCCCCATTCCCAGCCGAGGCTCTTTCCAGCTGACCATGGGGTGTCAGTTTCCCGTTCCTCTTTTTTCTGGGCAGGAGGAAGTGGGAGGGGCCATGGGAAGATCTCAGAGACTCAGTTTCCTCATCTGACAAGTGGGCTCAACACCTGGCACCTCCAAGGGTTGGTCTGTGGTGAAAGTTCAATGAGATCATTCATGAAAGATGCTGAGCCAGGGTGTGACAGGGGGTCAGCACTCGAAATCTAGGAAAACGATTGGTATACTCAGGCTGGGAAGGCAAAAGAGGGTAGAGGGGCCTTGCAGCCCATCTCCCTGCTCAGACCCCCCCTAAGACTCCCCCGTGCTCAGCATAGAGACCAGGCTGCTCTCCCTGGGTAGCCCGTCCATCCTATCTCTCACCTTCCTCAGTCCCCGCTCACTCCTCACCCAGAAGCTCTAGCCACGTGGCCTTTTAGACTGTCCTACACACTCTGCTCCATTTCACCACATGACCTTTGCACATGCTGTGCTCACTTGCTGGAACATTATTACCTCTCTTTCTCATCTATTTGACTTCTGCTCACCCTTTTGTTCTCAGTTCAGGTTCATCCAGAAGCCTTCCTGACCACCCTAACCACGTCAACCTCCTCCCCCGATTACAGGCCCTCAAATTACCTTGTACTTGTCACAGTCACAAATTGACATTTCTGGGCTGGCTGGTTAGCTCAGTTGGTTAGAGTGTGGTGTTGGTAACACCAAGGTCAAGGGTTTGGATCCCCATGTGGTCCAGCCACCAAAAAAAAAAAAAAGAGACAGATTGACATTTCTGAGGGTAATTGGGTTACTGTTTGTCTCCTGCACTGGGGCTGTGAGCTTCTTATGGGCAGGGATCACTGTGTCCCCAGCCCCTGACTCAGAGTAGATGCTTCATTAATGTTTCCTGAATGAATGAATGATGAATGAAAAATGAATGAAGGGAAGGGCAAGTCACGCCCCCAGACACCCTCTCCTACATCCCACCTGAGCCTGGGGTCCTGCCCATCCCTGCCCTGCTCAGACCGCCTCCTCTGGAGTGGCTGCCTCAGCCTCCCTACGCCTGGTCCCCAAAGCACCACCTCCTCACCTCTCAAGGCCTCACTTTCATGGATGGAGACTAAAGGGATGCACCTTAACCACGGGCTTTCGAACTGGGTTCCCCTGAGCCTGGTATTCTAAGGACAGGCTGTGAGGTCACCCTGGAGAAGAGGTCGAGGCTGGGGGGCCCCATCTCAGCTCAGGCACTTTAACTGACAGGAATTCAACCACCCATGCTCAGCAAAAAATAAAAATGCAGTCTTAGAAAGAGAAGAACCAGTGCCTGGTGGCTACATCGGGAGGGGAGATGTAGATTAGTGGTTCCCCTGCAAGTCTGGGACCACTGGGTATGACTTCAACACTAAACGCAGCCCTGTTCCCACAATGTGGCCCCTGATGGGACCCAGCTGAAGCAACTGTGATCTGCTGTGAAGCTGCGGGATCAGATGGGTTGAATTTATGGAGACACTGTACATCCGCCTCGGTTGGGAAGGGCTGGGTCCTTCCTGTGGAATCCCCAAGGGGAACTTGGCCATGGTCAATTTCCACCTTACAGTGCAGCTTGGGCCTTGTACTCGTGTAATGTAGGCCACCGCACCAGGATTTTCTGTTTGAACAATGGGTATCAGAGCTCAGGGGAAAAAAAGAAAAAAACAAAAGCCACCAGACAAGATGTTTCCGAAGGGAATGTTGATGATGGAGTGAACATTCTTAAATTCTATTCCTCCCAGGTGTCCCCTTCCAGATTTCTGAAGTTTCCCTGATGCAGCACAAAGGCTCAGAGCTCCTCTGCCCACTGCCTGGGACACCCCACCATGGTCCAGGTAGCAGCCCTGGGAGGGGAGAGCCAGCAGCTCCAGCCAGGGGTTACCTGGGGACCCAGACAACATCTCCACGGGCTGCATCTGTGAGAGAAGCCAGAGACCATGCCAACCACGGTGTTTTGTGCACCTCCCATGTGCCCGACCCGTGCTGAATAAGACACGGTCCCCATTTGCTGGAGCTCACCTTCAGGGTGGGGACAGCATGGGTATGAGACACTGAATGACTGGACAAGTATATATACATATATATACATAGGTTGACTAGTGCTCAGCAGAAAAATACATCAGGATCGGGGATAGGGAATGATGGAGGAGCTCCTTTAGTGGGTGGTCTGGGGGCCTCTCTGAGGAGCACAGGCTTAAGTGAAGGGAGGGGCAAGTCATGGAAAGATCTAGAAGAACAGTGTTCCAGGCAGAGGGAACAACAAGGGCAGGGGCCAAGGGGCTGGGAGGGAAGTTTGATGCATTATTTAAGGGGGAGTGAGGAAGTCAACATGGCCAGAGGGGAGAGGGGAGGAGAGGCAGGGGTGTGCAGGGCCCGTCCTGCAGGGCTTTGGGGCTGGAGTGGCTTTTTCTCTGAGGGAGATGGGAGCCATGGCAAGGCTCTGAGCAGGGTAGTGGTGCAAACCGACCTAGGTTCTAACAGATCCCTCTGGCCGAGTGTGGAGAAGGACTGTGGCTGGCAATGAGGAAGGAGGGAGACAGGAAAGGAGGATTCTGCCTAGACGAGTGAGCCAGAATTGGCCGGACCAGGTGACCGCAGCAGAGGCAGGAGACGTGTCAGGTTCTGGATACAGGAGGAAGGCAGAGCCTATGGGATTTGCTGAGGGACTAGATGTAGGGGTTTAGAGAAGGAGTTGAGCACAGTTCCAGCATCTGAGACCTGATCCCCCAGGTGGGTGGCACTGCCATCTTCTGAGCCAGGGAAGACATAGTGGGGGGAAGCAGGGGGCGTGACACCCACATCTCTGATTTGAACAACTGAGCAAGACAGAGACCTGGGAGGAGCAAGTCTTGGAGGAAGAGGCTGGGAAACTGGGAGCGCTTATAAGGCACAAGGGACCCTAAATGACTAAGCTCACTAGACACGGGGCCAGAAGGCAGGAGAGGGGAACATTGGAGAGACCCGAGGAGGAATGGGCCAGGAGGTTGGTTGAAAACCACAGGGCCACCATCAGGAGGCTGGGGAGCAGGTGCTTGAGGAGGGAGGAGTCTCCCAGGGGGCCAAACACTGCCAAGAGGACAAACCAGAGAAGACGCAGCAAATCTGGGGCCACCCGTGCAAACCAGGGATGGGATGTCAGTGAGACTCGACCTGGTGGCTGATCCTACGGTGCTCCCACCTTTGGAGCCCGCATTCCTTTGGGACCAACACAGAAGCTGAATGCTGATTGATATAAATCAGCGATGAGAATTTATTTCTGGTTTAAAGGTGGTCATGTGACTCCATCATCTCATGGGACACTAGAGGAAGTCTGCTGGGATATCCAAGAAATATTTTTCCTGCATGATGAAAGAGCAAGATCCTGAAGGAGAAAGTTCCCTTTTCTGCCCACCCACTTCCCTCCCTGGTTAGGATGTGATCATGTGAGATGTGATGTCTGGCACCACAGCAGTCACTGGGGCCCACGAGGAAAAGAGAAGCTCAGGGAAGCCAACTTAGAGCCCAGGTAACCGATCCTTCTTGTTATGAGATTTAATTGTCGTTACTGTTCCAGTCATAGAAGATGGCCTAACAGGGGCAAGAGGAAAACAGGAATGAACCCTGGGGCAAGGGAGAAAAGAGAGAGGGGGAGGAACAAGAAGGCTGAAAAGGGGTCCAAGACAGCCAGGCTCAGGGCCTGGGTGTGTAGCAGACCCTGTGAGCCTGAGTTACTGCTTCTGCAGATGGTAGATGCTCCATGAAGGGCACACGTGTTCACTGAGGTCCTGCTCCATACCAGGTGCTTCTCCAAGCCCTGGGCCTACATTAACACGTTTAATCCTTACAACAACCCAGAGGAGGCTTCATCTGCTCTGCAACTCTCAGCTTCTTCCCCAGCCCTGTCTTCAGTGAAGCAGATTCTGAAGGAACAGAAGGGCCCCCTCAGGTCCTTCTCAACCACCCCCAGTGACCACTAGCTCTTACCATGCCCCCCACTGAGACCCTACTGAGTCCCCTCCCCCTCTGCTTGTATGCCTCCAGGGACAGGGAGCTCACCACCCGAGGGTCTCACTTCTCAAAGTCCCTTGTCCCTGTGTGGCAGGTGCTTAGGGCCTCTCTGAGCCTGAGTTCCCACATCTGTGCAAGGGCACTCATCCTAGCCCCACCTCCTAGGCTGGCTGTGAAGACCCAGGGAAGGCTGTTGGCATGGTGCCTGGCCTTCAGTCAGTGCTCGATAAGCGTGAAGTATGATTATTAGCCTTTATGGTTATTGTTATACACTGGGCTGGCCCTGCCTCCTGCTGGAGTTCTGAGTCTGTCCAGGTCTGGGAGCCGACGTGCCTGGAGCGTCCCCAGGTCCTGACCCAGGAGCTGGAGGATGGAGGAGGAGCACTGAGCCTCCTGGGCCCCGCCTCTTCGCCTCACCCTGTGGCCCCTGGCTCAACTGGCACTCCACCCGGGCCACCACCATCTCTGAGGACCCATTGTTCCCTCCTGGCTCAGCTCCAGGGTCCTGGTCCTGCCCCGCCTCCCACTTTCCTCTAGGATCTACCGCCACCCCCAGGACTCAGGACTCCCCACAGGGCCCTAAAGAAGGTGCCAGATGTGGCAGTAACCCAGCAGTGGGGACAGGAGCTCGAATCCCAGCTGGGCCACTTCCCAGAAGTGTAGCTTTGGGCACTTTGCCTCTCTGAGCCTGTTTTCTCGATTGTTAAATGGGGTGACAGGACCTTACAGGGCTGTAGTGAGGATTCTGTGAGTTTGGAGATGGCAGAGGACGCAGCATGCAGTAAGGCTATGGGAACATTAGTCTCAATCCCTCTGCTCCCCACAAGCCTAGAGGACAGAGCCTGGAACAGCAAGAGCAGGGGCAGGAGGGGGCAGAGCACTGCATGGTGAGTCCAAGGCCAGGGTCCTGGCTCGAACCCCGCTGTGTGACCTCAAGCAGGCTGGGGGTATCTCTGGGCCCCAGAGTAAGGAAAAGAAACTACTGGGATCTTCCTTCCTCCCCTGCATGCAAAGGGGAGGGGTGGAGCCAAGTTTTCTTTTCATTTTTTTATTTTGAGTACAAAGGGCTTGAATGGAAACCAGCTGCAGAGACAGAGAATCCTACTGTGAAGATGCCAAGACTTTGCTCCAGGCAGGAGGAAAAGGCAGCATCTTGGGTGTTGTTGGGCTGGGTATACAGAGGCCAGGGCATTGGCCAGAGAAACCAACAGGCAGGGGACGGCTGGGAATGGGGGGCTCCTCTGGCCACTTCTTCAGTGTGCTGGCCTGGGAGACAGGGGCCCCACCTCAGGCATCCCCTGCTCAGCCACAGACTCTGTGTCCAGACACGGGCGAGCCATTTCGCCTTTCAGAGCTTCAGTTTTCATCTGCGAAATGGGTACAGTAACAGCGCTTTCCTTCTAGGGAGGGGTAGGTGTCTTGTTACAGTCTCAGGGCAGTTTCCTCAGTCAAACAGGCTTCGGTTTGATCTTGTCTCTGCTACTCACTGGCTGTGTGACTTGGGGGAAGACATTTCACCTCTCTGTGCCTTGGTTTTCCCATCTGTGAAAGGGAAACAATAATAGTACTAACCTGCTGGGAAGATGAACTGCAAAGATTCAGCATGGAGCCTGGAGCATAGTAAATAATAACAATTATTATTATTGACTCTTTTATTATCATTATTGTCCCATGAGCTCAACCTGCTAAGGCCCCCATCCTCAGAAAGCCTTCTTTCCTCTGAGTAATAGTTCATCTCAACAATTTCACCACTTATTTCTTGAGCACCTACTACACACAGGTTGTGGCGAAGCTGAGATTCTAGGTGAAGAGAGACGTTAAACGAAGGACTTGTGTGTGAAGAGCTTGGCACATAGTAGGTGCTCAGTGATAACACTTACACCTGGACCCCATGGCTGCTCTGTGCCAGACTCTTCCTGGGCTCTGGGGATGCAACCCTCATGGGGGTCCCAGTCAGAGGGTTCAGGTGGGGGTGAGAAACTTGTCAAGTGCTGTGATGGGGAAGCCCAGATGGCCTCAGGAGTCAGAGAAGGTCAGGGTGGGCTTCCTAGAGGAAGAAGTTATGAATAAAAATAACACCTATTAAGCATTATTATTAGGTGCCAGGCACTGTTCTCTTCACAACAGCCTTCTACAGAAGGTTTCTTCTCACACACACATTCTAGAGGTGAGAGTCTAAGATCAGAGTGGTCCAGTAGACTGCCTGTGGTCACACAGCAAAGATGAGGTGGAGCTGAAACTCAAAACCTGTAGTGTAATTCTGCCTCCCCCACCCCCCACCCCCCACCCCGACAGTGCTCTCCAGCCTCCAGGCCTTTGCCCTGGCTGTTCCTTCTGCCCAGACCAATCTCTCACCATCTAACCCGGCAGAGATCGCCCCAAATACAGCCTCCCCTGAAGCCTCCCCTGACCTACACCTAGGGCCCCTGAAGGCTTCGCCCTCCCTGAGGAAGAGGTGGGGGGTGGGGACAGGGTGACACCAGTATGCACTCTTTAGTGGCAGCACCTGGCTCTTACTCATTCTGGTGAAAAGGAAGGAGGGGAGTGAATGTTTGCTGAGTCCCCACTGCACATGCACTCACTTGATTCTCACAACTCGATGAGGTCTGCACAGGAGCTATCCCATTTTCCAGAGGAAGAAACAGAGACAAAGAGGCCTGCGTGATTCCAGAGCCTGCACCTCCTCAACCCCACTCTGCTGAAGAAATGAAGGGAACAAGCTGGGGCTGTAAAGTGTCTCCAAGCCTCAGTTTGCCCATTATGAAATAGGGGTAATGCAGGGCCTGTCTCCCAGGGATGTGGGGAGAATCAAGAAAAGACAAGACTTGTTCGTTGGAGGCCTGGCCTTGGGGAAGCACTTGTGAAGGCTGGCTGTTGGTGTCACTGATATCATTATGACGGTCACAATGACACACCCCATCAGACCTGCCCACCCCTACTCCTGCAGTTCTTCCTGTAAGAAACCTGCCTGCCAAGGCCTCAGCGAGGGGCCCTGATCATTCATTTAATTATAATCTTGGGGAAAGGAAAATGTCCCCACCAGCCGACTGCACGGCTGCAGCCCTTGGGGGGTAACCTGACGCCCCTCACCCCACTAGCCCCCAAGCCTTTGTCTGAGTCCTGCCCAGATTACTCTATTTATCCAACCCCAAACCAGGCTGGCATGAACTCAATGCTCTGCATTGTCCCGAGACCAAGCCCCCCGGGCCTTATCCTTCCTCCAGCTGGGGATCCGGCCCCCAGGAGGCATCTCAGAAGAAATCAAAAACCAAGCAGGGCCTCCTATGTACCAGCTCCTAGGCTTGCACTTCGTGGCTTCTTGCAGGTCGTCTTATCACACCTTTACAAACTGACCGTGCAGAGGGGCTCCTGCTGTATCCACTTTCCAAATGGAGATACTGAGGCCTGGGGAGTCAAATCCTCACTCAAGTTCATGCAGGTGGAAGTGGCAGAGCTCAGGTCAGGCTGAATCAGGAGCCTTCCCCAGGGGGAGGCCTGAGTACCCTGGACCCTCAGCAGGAGCCAGGCATCGGGGAGCTTCTAGGGGAGTAGAGACGGAGGAAACCTGAACCATGGGGCAAGGGTGGTATGGCTAAGGATTCAGTCCCGGGTTCAAGTCCAGCTCTGCCCCATGCCTCGCACAAAGACCTGCTCCTCTCTGAACTTTCTTTTCCTGAACTATAAAATGTTTTATATAGCAACAGCTCCTTCTTCACAGGCTGCAAGAGGACTCAGGCCATCAGGGGTGTTAAACACTTAATGGACAGCAAACGCTTGATCTACAGGAGCTTAAAAACCAAAGCTTGAAAATGGCAAATGTTATGAACAGGCAAATAACAGCTGGGAAAAGGGAACTAAGGTAACCCTGAGATGTCATTCCACTCCAAGGGGCTAGAGTTGAAAACAGGCCGTGGTGGCTGCTTTCAGCCGCTGCAGCAGGCTGTGGATTGGTCCAGCCACTTGGAAAGCAACTGGATGCTAGATAGCCCCTGACCAGTTCCCTCCAGATCTCCACCCTCCTCACCAGCTCTGTGCCCAGGAGTCTGACCTGTGCAGAGGATGCCACCAAGCCTGCTTTCTCTGAGAACAGCTCCCTCCCTGCTGGGTCCCTCGGCTGGAGCTCCCACCTGGTGGCTTGTCTAAGCACCCCACCCCTACACATGTCAGCTCCCCACTGATGCCAGCCCCACTCTACATCATTCCTCGTTCCCTTAACCCTGCTCCTGCCTTTGAAAAGAGTCTTCTTATTAAACTCTCTTAAGGCACCCCATTTGAGAGGGGTCTGTTTCCTGCCAGATCCTTACTGGCAAAATGTTAGATTGACAAAGCCAGGCAATGGAGAGCTGGGGGCTCATGACACCCTCTCCCATGATGCTCTGCATGGTTGAAATATTTCATAAAGAACAAGACAGCAGAGAGAAAGGCAGCTCAGCAGTCAGGGAGGACCAGACAATTCAGGTGTCAGGCAAGGGCTCTGAGGACAGTGGAGGTCATAGTGTCCATCCCCCAGCCTCTGGCCACACTCACTCACTCCTCTCTCCTCCTGGTTCCTTCAGCCTTCCCTACCCTTCCCTTTGCCTCGGCACCTCCCTACAGAAAATGAGAGCCACGTGGTTGGGGGGAGATCCTTGCAGGGGGCGGGGGGTGGGGATCATAAAGGGGGTAGTGGGACCACTGCACCCCGCAAGGAAGGATCTGTCTCCTGACTGCAGGTCCAAGCCAGAGACTCAGCAACGCTAAGGAAATGTGGCTCCAACGGGATCTCGCAAATGATGGGGGAGGAGAGTGGGGGGGAAGTGGGGGGGGAGTGAGGGGAGTGGGGGGGAGTGGGGGGCACCCTTTGAAGAACATTCACCCCTGGGAGTTCCTTTGTCTCTTCCAAACTTAGTTTTGGGGGGTTATTTTTTATTCATTTATTTATTTTCCACATCTACACACACAATTACTCAACCTGTAATTCGTCACATGTGCCTAAATGGAATTTCGTGCGTACTGTTTTGGTTTGGCATATGGCCTTTTTTTCACTTTTCCTTTTCTGCAAAAGCCTCCTTTTTCCCCATGTTGACAATTGAGAATGGGTTCTCACATGTTTTTCTGTAAGAGTAAAAATCTTATACAGACCATGTCTGCCCAGACTAGGGATTTCTTTATTGTCATTTCTTTTACAAGTCAGGATCACATTGTGTACCCTTTTCTGCATCTCATGTTTCTCACCGGAGAACACCCACACAAAACAAGTACTTGTATGCAAGTGTTTGTAGCAGCACTATTCACAGTAGCCAAAAGATGAAAACAACCGAGATGTTCATCAATGGGGAAAGGTTAAACAAAATGTGGTCTATCTGTACAATAGAACATTATTTAGTCATAAAAGGGAATGAAATACTGATACATGCTACAATTTGGAAGAACCTTGAAAATTTTACATTAATTGAAAGAAGCCAGACACCAAAGGTCATATATTATATGATCCCATTTACCTGAAGTATCCATTGTAGATAAACCCAGAGAGACGGAAAGCAGATTAGTGGTTGCCAGGGGCTGGGGAGGCAACAAGGAGTGACTGTTTAGTTGGTATGAGGTCTCCTCTGGGGTATTGAAAATGTTTTGGAACTAGATGGAAGTGGTGGCTACACAACAGTGAGGGGACCAAACACCGCTGAATTGTACACTGTAAAATGGTAAATTAATTAAGGGTCAATTAAAATGGTTACTTTAAGGTTATATGAATTTTATCTCAATTTAAAAATATGTAAAACATACAAATGTTTATTCCGCCTCCTTTTTAAAACATACAAATAATACAAATAAAACATAATTCATATACACTGTAAATTCCTTTGAATTTTTCAATTAAAAATAAATTCTAGCAGAAAAGTATACTTGCATGGCAAATACTTAAAAACAAACAAAAAAAAGAATCATCACCTGGGAAAACTGAACTACTCTTTTCGTGGTCATGGAATACCCCATGGGTGAATAAACCAGAATGGAGTCGCCCATTTCTGCAGAAAGATGAATGATGAGTTTTCACTTTGGCTCTTTCTTTCTCCCTCTGGACATATGTAGGCACTAGACACTTTACACACAAAGTTTTATGCAGCCCTCACCCCAACCCTTTGTTTTCCCCCATTTTTCAGATGAGAAAGCTGAGGCTCAAAGAAGAGAAAGCCAGGACTGACCGAGCCAGAATGTGAATTCAGGTTCATCTGACCCCAAAGTCAACAGGCCTGGGCTCACTCCTTGCTGGGGACACAGCAGGGAACAAGACTGACAAAGGCACCTGCCCTTGGGGACCTGGCATTCTAGGTGGGGAGAGAGATGAGAAACAAGAAACAAGATGAATCAGTCAACCGTGTGCTCTATTCCCAGAAATTGGGGTTATAGGGGGAAAAAAAAGGAGAGAAGGAGAAGGGGTGGTGGGGAGGATAAAGTTTTAAGTAGGGCAGTCAGTGAAGGCCTCACTGGGAAGGTGACATTTGGGCAAAGGAGGTGAGGAAGCCAGCCGTGTGGCTTTCATCCATTTGGGGAAACAGTGTTCAAAGCAGAGAGCAGCAAATGCAAAGACCTGGAGGCAGAGAGCCACAGGAGCTGGGTGTCGCTGGGACATGAAGGGAAAGAGGCAAGGCCAGGCCACAGAGGGCTTGCAGCCTGGCCAAGGGGCTGGGCTTCATCCTGCGAGCAATAGGGAGCCAGGGAAGGGTGTGGAGCAAAGCAGGTCTGGGTTTTGAAAAGCTCCCTCTGGCTTCTCCAGGAGGGGACGGGTTGGCGTGGGACAGGAGAGCATGTGAATGGTGGCTCAGGCAGGGGTTGGACCAGAGATGGAGAAAACCTGTCTGACGCTGGACAGCTGGGATGGGGGATGGGCAGAGGACTTGCCCCCTCCCCACCATCTAGGCACCCCTAAATTTAGTTCCCCTTGGAGGAAGCCAGCTCCCAACTGCCCCAGAGAAAGTGCCAAGAGGGGAAGCAGAACTCTGCTGACTCATGGGCCTGGGCCTACCAACTTCCCTCCTGGAGAGACCTAAGCTCAGATGACAGGGTGGGGAGGCCTGTGGGGTCTGACAGCAAATAAATAAAGTACAACTGCGGTAAGTGATAGAAAGTGGTTAACAGGGTAACCTGACTAGTGGGAGGGATCATAGAGAAGGCTTCCTGGATGAGGCAATGCTTGAGCCCAAATCAGAATAATAAGTAAAGTAGGAGTTTAGGCCAAAGACAGAAGGAATAGCCCCTGCAAAGGCCCTGTGACTGGAGGCAGCCTGTTGAGTTCAGGTTTCTGAAAGGAGGTCTGGCTGGGCAGGAGAAACCTACTGTGCCAAGCCCAGGACAGACAGCAGCTGTGTCCAGGCTGGGGAACTCGCCCAGCCCAGCCCCGCATGTGGCTATCTCCCGGCAGGGACCGCTTCTGCTGCCATGGAGGTTTTGTCGGTGAGGTTCCCCTACCCATAACCTTCTCTGAGCTTCACCACAAGTCAATGAAATACTAAACATATTTGGAATAGAAATAAAGTCAGTCCCCGAAGTCATTATTCTCTTTGAAGAGAAACCAGGCCTTGGAGAGCAAAGAGGTTATCAACTTCACAAGTCATGCCATGAGCATGAGCGAGAGGTTGTGGAGAGTCGCCACACCCAGCGCCCGCCTCCCTGCCTTCCTCCCTGCTCTGCGCAGGACCAGCCACATGCTGGACTTTGTCACAGTTGGATGGGGCCCCTCGGTGGGGCAGATGGTGACTAGAAAGGCAGAAAGGTGCTCTACAGCATGAGCTGGCTGGGTGCCCACAGAGGCAGGGGCATGGGGATGACAGAGAGGGGAAGAGATAGAAGACAGAGAAATGAGAGAGACAGACACACAGACAGGTACCAAGAAGAGAAAGAGAAAAAGACAGGGGAGAGAAAGAAACCAAGAGGAAAGGGAGAGAGAGACAGAAGAGAAGGGGAGAGGAGGGGACAAGGAGAGGAGGAGAGAGATAAAAAAGGAGACAGGAACAAAAGAGACATGAGGAGACACATGCACAGAGCCGGCCTGGGTGGGACAGGTGGGGCAGGTGGGCCCATAGCCCTCTGAGCCTCAGAGCTTCCCAGTCTCAAATTCCCCACAGCCAGAATTCTAAGAACCTTGCAAAGGTTCCAAGGTCTGATTTTGAAAAGCTAATGTTCACTCATTTGCCAAGCATGAATTAAGCACTTACTGTATACCACACACCAACCTTGTTCCAGGCACTGGGGCACAGAGTTGCCCCCACACCCAGCCCGCACTCCTGGGGCTGACCCTCCAAGGGACACTTGCCCAGTGACCAGCCCCATAGATGTGTGATAAAGGGCTTGGAGGGTGGAGACAGGGAACCCCTCTCCACAAGGGCGGGCAGGGCGGGCTGCTAGGGGCCCTGCTGACCCTGTGAAAGGAAGGGTACAGCAGGGGAAGCGAGGCCAGTACAGCCGGAGCCAAGGGGGTGAGGGGAGAGGCAAGCTTAGAAAGGGGAGGGAGGTCCGATCATGCGGGACCTCGAGCCCCCGCCAGTAGGGCCTCTGAGTAAGGTGGGAGCCCTGGAGGGCTCTGAGCAGGGGAGGGATGAGGTCTGACTTGCTCTGGTGTGATCCTTGGGCTGTGTGAGGAAAATGAACTGTGGGCCCAAGGTGGAAGCTGGAGCCCAGGGAGCAGGTGACTTCGATGGCCCAGGTAGGATGGTGAGGCTGGGCCAGGGGGCATCCTGGGGGGTGGGGAGACCCGAAGAAGCCTGGAGCTGTGGAAACAGTGAGAAGACTTCCAGTGGGACGACAGTCCCTGTTTCTAAGACTCATTCTCAGGCATTCCAGGAACCTTCTTGCTGATAGTATGAGCCGCCCCCGCCAGCCTCTCTGATTCACAAACTCCAGAGAACCCACACATTCTCCATGGCCCCTGAAACAAGACTCCCTGCCTGGGTGCTCCCTTCCCCTGCAGGGTTTGCAGATGGAAAGAAAGAGGAGGGGGGAGGCATCTTCCTCCAGCCACAGACACACACCTGCCCACACCACACACTCACCTTCCAGAAACTCTCAGAAGGACAGGGTAGAGGGAAGGCTCTCCTCAGGGAGGAAAGGGCCCATTGCCTCTTTAGGAAACTTAGAAGTAAGTGATTCATTCCTACCAGAAGTGAGGACAAATGGTCATAATAGCAATCACGGCTCCTGTGTGCCAACAGTGTGCCAAGGGCTTCCCAGATATTATTTCTATTTTTATGAATTGCCATTGTGTATTTGGGTTACAAAATTAAGAGACTTATTGTTTTTTTTAAAAAAAAAAAAAAGAGAGAGAGCAAGTGAGAGGGGAAGAGGAGGAGAAGATGAAGGGGAGGAGAGGGATTCTAACATTACAGAAGTAGGTCACTCACTCTGCTCCCTCTGGTCACACTGCTTCAAACACTCCAGGACCGTGCCTGCCTCAGGGCCTTTGCACTTGTCATTTCGTCTGTGAGGAATGTTCACCCCCCAGAGAGGCCACATGGCTCCTCCCTGCCTGAACACAGATGGGCCTTCCTGACCAGCAGCAGCCCCCGCTCTGTCGCACCTGCGATTTTTTCTCGCCACACTTAGTGCCACCAAACATTGTACCGGTGGATTATCTGTCTGCCGCCAACAGGATGCCAGCCCCATGATGGCAGTCACTTTTGTCTGTTTCGTTCACTGCTGTGTCCTCAATGTTCTGAACAACTCCTGGCACACTGTTGGTGTTCAGGAAACTTGCTGCACAAGTGAATAGACACACATGAATGAGATGTCTCTCTGCTCAGCTAGACCAGGCAGAGGCATTCTTGGGGTCTTATGTGTGTCTGGCACACACTAGGGATTTGTGGACAGGACAGATGGTTGGATGGATAAACAATGGACAGACATCGTGAGGAAGGGTAGGGCCATTAGGAAATGAGAGTTACCAAATAAAGAAAACAAAGGAGGAAAACAAGAAAGAAAAGGAAATATTATAGATCCAGGATCCCTGAGCGCACAGCCTTTCCTAAACCCACCCCCACAGATTAACTCATTTAATCCTTCCAACAACCCCAGGAAGGAGGTTTTATTTTAAGCCCATTCTCCAGATGAGAAAACTGAGGCTGAGCCAGAAGCATTTTTTCCCAGTCCCATGGCCAGGAAGGGGCAAATCAGTCCTGTCTGCCTCCAAAGCCAGTGCTCCAAGCTGAGTGTGTCCAGGCTGTTTACACCGCCAGCACTGGCCGAGCACCTACTGTGTGCCTGGCACAGGGCTGAGCTGACTGATTTAAGAGAAGTTTGTTATAAACTTTTTTACATAAAATCTCTTGCTATTCAATGCTGTCAATCAAACCAAATTTTAGAAAACACTCTGCAGGCCAAAGAAAACACATCTGAGGGTCACTAGTTTGAGATCCTTGGTCTAGGCTTGGGATTTTGAGGAACAAGGACATCATTAAGGGAAGGGCAGACAGAGAAGGCTTCCTGGAGGGGGTAGAATAGGTTGGGCCTACAGGCCTAAGAGGAGAAGGCCTTCCAGGAGGAGAAGCAGGAGTGGCCTTGGGTTGGGTTGCCCCCAGGCCACGCTGGGGGTCAAGACAGGCCCAGTCCGAGACTCCCAGGCTGAAGAGGCCCAGCAGGTCAGACCAGATTCACACCAGAAACACCTGGGGGTCAGAATGCCCCCCCACCCCCCTCCCTTTACCCACACTTCTTGGCTCTCTGAGATCTGAGCTGCCTGGGACATTTTCTCTAGAAGACTCTTTGTCCTGGCTAGAGGGAGGTACTGAGAATGGCCCCGCATGGTGGCTGGCTGAACTGGTAGCAGCACATGCCTGAGCTCTTTTATCCATTGGTTATTAGAGACAACACAGTCTCAAACAGAAAATGTTTGAGAATCAAAACACAAATTGTATTTATTGGCTTCAAAGGAAATCACAACATTTAAGCTGAATGAAATATAATACTGCATCAACCAGTCAACAATCAGGCGACTGTGTTTTCCTTAGTTGTATATAAATTCTATTTAATGCAAGATGTAGATACATTAATGCTTGACATGATTGAGCCTGGGTTAGAATACTATTTCACCCTTACTAGGGGTGAGACTATAAGCAAGATAATCAACTTCTCTGTGCCTCCACTTCTTATCTATAAAATAGGACTGAGGAGAGTCTAGTGTCCAGGGCTGACCTGCAGCCTAAAGGACACAATGCATGGTAAGCACTTAGAAAGCATGTGGCACACAATGAGCATTTGATAATAAAGGTTATCAATTTAGTGACCCACCACTATTTCAAATCACATTATAAAACTTAATTCTGGAGACATCAATATGAACTCATGTTAGCTAAATATAGATATAGATGGTTATGCATAGAGATATTTGTAGATATGTGTATATACACAGGTTAGTATACACACATATATACTTCTTTGCTCTGTCAGCTGAAAAGGCCTGAAAGAAATGACAATCCAGTAGCAAAGAGTATATCTGGCACCCAAATCTTGGTGTCTAACTCCATCCTTTAATAAAAGGAATCAGTTCTCCTTGGAGAAATGGCTGATTCTAGGACTGCAGCAGGAAATACACAAGATGAACCTGGAGCAACTTGTACTGCCAGAAAGAAAGTGCTCAAAGAAAACTGCATTGATAGGGGCTGTCAAGGGTCACAGGAGCCAATTGAAAGAACTCCCAATGGCCAAAGTTGGGACAATTTGAGCAACAAAAGAAAGAAAGTAGCATTGGATTATAACCCAAAGTATAAATAAAGTAAATATCCACAAGTCCAGATAAATATAAATAAAAGATTGAATGAATAAATAAATAAATAAATAAATAAATAAATAAATAGGGAAGAATAGACAAATCTCTCAGGCAGAAGAATTCCAAATAATTTACGTAGATAGTCCATGCTAAAGCAGGGGGAGCATAACTCCTCGCCCATTAGGTGTAGGCTGCACACAGTGACTTCTTTCCAAAGAGTGCAATATGGAAAGAGGAAAAAGAGTAGCTGTAGAGTGGAGAAACCTGACACACGCTACCTGAGCCAGATGGTCAAGGTCAACATCAATAGGCATGAGTCACATTGGCATATGTACCCTTGATAGGTTGTGATAAAAATGGCACTTTACCTCTGAGTTCTTCCTCCCAAGAACCCAGAACTCCAGTCTAATCATGAGAAAACCATCGGACAGATTCCAATAGAGGGCATCCTACAAAATACCTGAAAAGCACTCCTCAAAACTGTCAAGGTCATCGAAAACAAAGTCTGAGAAACCGTCACGGACAAGAGAAGCCTACAGGGACATGACAGCGAAGTGTAATGTGATATTCTGGATGGGATCCTGGAACAGAAAAGGGCATTAGGTAAAAGCTAAGGAAATCTGAATACACTATGGACTTAATAATAATGTATCGACATTGTTGCATTGATTGTAACAAATGCACCATACTAATGTAAGATGTTAATAACAGAGGAAAGTGGGTGTAAGATACTATCTTTTCAATTTTTCTGTACGTCTAAAACTGTTTTTAAAAATAGAGTGTATTTTAAAAACTGGATTCTTGTTCCAATATGCTTTTATCTCCCATAGTTCATGGAACAACTTTTTCACACCGGCTGCCACATCTTCAACATTAAAGTCTCTTCGATTCTGTCATCTGTGCTGTGAGTCCCGACCTCAGCTTTCCAGAACACGGTGGTTTCATCTCTAAGTCGACTGAAAGTGGCCCTTTGTGAAACTCTGTGGTGGAATTGTCTTGAGCCAATTGGAGTAGTCATTTGGTTAATTCATCCTGCAGAAGCCTGTTGTTTACCTCAACATCCAGCAATTGCCATTGTGGGGTTAAACCCTCAGGAATCATTACTAAATCTGGGTTATATTTCCTTCTTCGCTCCATTTTTTCCAATTCTGCCACCTCGAGTATCCCTGTGCCTCTGTTTCCAGGTCAGGGATCCTGTCTGAGAGATGGTCTGAAGGCTCCACACAGAACAGCCTCCACAACCAAGAATTATTGGGTTCAATGTGCCGATAGTGCCTCGGGTGAGAAACCCTGTGGTAGGGTAAGAGGTGAACCCCAAACCTCTAGGCCCCCACCCTGTGTCTCCTTCCTGGCCCCAAGGATAGCTGCCCCTGTCTGGGATGGAAGAGCAAAGGGGAAGCACATGGCAGGACACCCATTTCTAAGAAAGTCTGGGTTAGGAGTCAGGAGACGTGGGTTCAAGTCCCGTATCTGCCTCTGACTCACACTGTCACCTTTGGCCACTTACTTCCCCTTGTCTGGACCTCAGGTTCCTCATCAGGGAGTCAGGGGGTTGGACTGGCTGATTTCCCAAGCCTTCTCCAAGTGACACTGTGCTGTTGAAACCAGGGCCTGTGCTATCATGCCCCCTCCCCAGCCCACCACACTCTCCCAGTGAGCACTGGGGTCCAGAGACTGTGGCTGCATTTGCCACTAACATACTCACATCTGCATCTAACACATTGAATTTACATCTAACAGATTGCAAAGACCTGTTACCTTTCTGTTTCTTTATAAATAGAAAGCAGGTGCATACAGGTGCTTTTCTTTAAGTTTCCCGATCCAAAGTGCCCAAGTTCTGGGCTGGAAGTGAATTGCAATGAGTTTGTACGAGGCATATTGTAGTCACTCCTAACTTTGGTCATTGTTTATAATAATTACCCTTGGAATGAAATTCAAATTCCTCACCCCTGCCTTCGGAGCCCTGCAGGATCCACCCCCTCCCTCTCTGTCCAACCCTCTCCTTCTCACTCACTCTGTTCCAGCCACAGTGGCCACCCTACTGTTCTCTGAACACACTAATGTGTTCCTGCCTCAGGACCTTTGCCTTCGCTATTCCCTCCACCTTCAACACCCCTCTCTTAGGTCACAGCTGCTTCTCAAGAGGCCCTCCCTGGCTGCCCTATTTAAGAAGTCCCTAGTCACTCCCCATCACACCTCCCTGCCGTATTTCCTTCTTAGCCTTTACCATGATCTGAACTGATGCTGTCTGCTTGCTAAGTGTGAGTCTCTCCCACTAGACTTTCAGCTCCATGATGGCAGGGATTTTGTCTACATTGTTCTGTGATGTGATTTCTGACCCCATGTGTCAGGGCCAGACACATAGTAGGGTCTCAATAAATCCTGGTTAAATAAATGAGTGAATGAATGAATGAAACTGGAATCAAAGAAATCCTCAGCGGTGGCCTAGTCTGCAGCTAGACAGCTGGCATTTACTGAGCACCTACTGTGTGCCAGCCACTATGCTGTTGTTTCATCCCCGGGGCAGGTGGTTTTATGTTCTCCATTTTGCACATGAGAAGATCCAGGTTCCCAAGCCTCAGAGCCTCAGAGGGTGGAGCTGGCCTTGAATCTAGCCCGGGAACAATGGTGTATGAGCTCCTTCTACCCCACTAAGTTCCCCCAGTGAGAGAGACACGGGGAGGACAGTCCCCGCACACATATATGCACCCCGTATCTAAGGCAGAACCTCCTGGGCACCTCCCTGTCCTACCACCTGGTGGAGCCCCTCGGGCCGGCAGGGGAGCCAGGTGTGTGGGCAGCCTGGCCTTGTACCAGTTGGTTCCAGGAACTGGCTCAGAGAATGAAGACTCTGGACCAGTCCTTGGTGGGTGACACAGCCCATTTGCCCCATGTGGGCTCCTGATGTTCAGTGGGGCACAGGGAAACCCACCATGCTGAGCCCCCCTTTCAACCTTCCAGGGCAGGTCCCTGGGCCCTATGCAGAGGCTAAACCAGGCCTTAAGTCTCCCCAGGCTTTAATCTATGCCTCCATTTCCTAGATCTGAACACTGAGGCCCAGAGAAGTGCAGTAGCTCAGCAAGGCTGAAAATAGCAGAGTGGGATTTGAACCACAGTGGTACTCATGTGTGCATTTGCTTGTGTATGCACATGTGTGTACACAGGCACATGCGTGGATGGCTGTGTTCCCAAAGCTGTGCCGCCCAAGGCTGTGCCCTCATGGGCTCACTTCAGCCTCATGTCCACAAGCAAGCGTCTACACACACGTGCCTTCCACCTCCATGCCTGTGCTCACAAACACATAAGATTCCTGGACCCTATCCCCATCCCCACTGTGTCAGGCCTGACTCAACTTAGACTCAGTTTCCCCATCTGCTCAGTGGCCCCAAAGATTGGTGTCTGCTGGGGAAAGGAATCTGGGCCCTGCATTTCCCCCAGCCCCAGTCTGGGCAGAGCATACCAAGTGAGCCAGGCAGGGCACCATGCGAACTTGGACCAGGGAAGGAAGGGGACAGGGGGTGGGAGCAGGCACAGAGTCCCTCAGGGAGCCTAGGGGCTCAGGTCCATGCCCACCTTCCCCTTGGAGTACAGCTAACCCCCAGGGCCCTGGCCTAGCCCCTCACTCCATTTCATGCTCTCAGTCTGGCAAAGATAAAATCATTCCACAAGCCTTCTTCAAGCAACCCAGGCCCCAGTGCCTGCCCTCAAGAGGCCTCCAGGGTGGGCAGGGAGAGGGGAAAGTAAACCAACAACCAAAAGACATCCTGGAAGTCCTGAATGCAGTCCCTCCTTGAACACCTGCTAGCTATGTGTCCTCGGGCAAGTCTCCTAACCTCTCTGGGCCTCCATCTCCTTCCCAGAAGATAATTGTGCCTCCCACTTGGGGTGGGGTGAGATCCCTGTGCAGTGCCTGGCACATGGGTGGTGCCGCCAATTTGAATGGAGGCTTCCCATAGTCAAGGTCTGCTCTGGGAACAGGGAGGAGAGAGAAGGCAGGAGAGAGGACAGATTCCCCCCTCAGGCTGGGGAAGCCCCAGTCTACCTCCTGCCTCCAGAGGAGGTGCCTGCCTAGCCAGGCCTGGACCAGCGAGTGGGAGTTTGGCATAGAGAAACAGAGGGGAAGGAGCTCCAGGCAGAGGGCACAGCCTGGGCAAATGACATGCATGTCTCTTGAGTCCTCCTCACCCTTCAGGTCTCAGCCCAAATGCCACCTCCTCAGAGGGTCCCCCTGCTCTCTCAATCTAAGGTTCCCCCTCTCCCTGCCCTCCATCAAAGCAGTGGGTTCATTTTCCTCCTTGAACTTGTGAAAATCTTACTTGGTTATTACTTATCTCCCCTGCCACATTCCCCCAGAGCAGGGACAGTGTCTGTCCTGATCACTGTTCTGTCCCCAGAGTCTAACACAGTGCCTGGCATGCAGTAGAGGCTTAACAACACATAAAGCACAATTTGAACAAGTCATTCCACCTCTCTGTGCCTCAGTTTCCTCATCTGTAAAATGAGCATCATAACAGCACCCACCTCATAGGGTTGTTGTAAAAATTCAATGAGCTACTATATGTAAAGCCCTTAGAAATGTTGTAAGAATTATTATTTGGGGGCTGGGGCTGGCCAGCACAAGGATCCAAACCCATGACCTTGGGGTTATAAGACTGTGCCCTAAACTAACCAGCCAACACTTGTAAGAATTAAATAAGTTAATATTCATAAAGCCTTAGAACAGTTTCCTGGCTCATGAACACATAGGTGCCTGCACTAAGTGTGTAAGTAGAAACTACAGTGAATGAATGGACAGAATTACAGGTGCATAAGTTTAGAATGTCACAATACTACAGATCTACAAATTGCATACTTTTTAATGCTGTGGCTGATGTTCATATTTTATTTTCTATTTTATTTTCTCCCAACTTTTTGTTTTGGCAAACTTTAAACCCATAGAAAGTTGAAAGAATAGTACAGTGAACGCCTCAATTCACTGGTTGTTAACTTTTCACCCTGTGTGTTTTCCCTTTAACCAGATAGAATGAGAGAGATGAATATTTATACTTTTGTTTTCTTGTCTTTTTTTCCTCCTGATCTACGTAGGAGCAAGTTGAAGATACTAAGATAATTTACCCCTAAACTTTTCAGCTGATTTTAAATCCCTAAAATCTCTGACTCAGTGGATGTATGAATTCTCCAAACCAATTGAAATCAGTTCAAAGATCTTACAAATCTGTAATTCTACAGATGTACTAATCCCTGAATTCTTGAATCTAGAAACACTTCGTTCCAGAAAACATCATCTGCTTGTTCTCAGAGTCCGCACATGTCTGAGGTTCCAGCTTTCCATAACCTGGGATTCCCGAAGCTCCTGTGGTTCAGTAAATCCCACATAAGGCCACAAGTCTGCCACTCTCTCAGTCCGGGCATTGTGATTCCGCCATGGGTGCCTCTAAGCCCTATTCCCACTTCCCAGAAGCCAATGTCTGGGACTGAGAAAGGGGAAAACCCAGCCTGTTCCAGGTCCCAACGTGATGCCAAGCCCTGCAGATGCCAAGTGCCACAGGGGCCTGGGTCATGGGCCCAAGGGTGAGACCCTGGCCTGGCTGCTCCCCAGAGTGCTCAGGCCCATCTTGGGCCAGCCGGGTAAGGGGCAGACAGGCGGTCCCCACCCCCGCCCTGCCCATGGAGCAATCATGTGAGTCACCCCCGCCTCATGACTCGCCTGCCCGCCACCACCGAGGCCTGTAATTACGGTGCCTCCTCCTCTGAGGCTGGGTCTTATCAGCCCATCGGGGCAGGCCAAGGAGGGGGACGCCCCAGAGGTACCCCACAGATGCAGCTGGTCCTGGGGTTTGGTGGCACGCGATCCAGGCATGCCTCAGCCATAGGTGGCAGCTACTAGCCCCAAGCCCATAGGAACTCCCACTATCCATTCCCCAAAACCCTGCCTCAAGTTCCACCATTCAAGCCATTTTCCCATCCAAGGGTAAACTGATCACTCACAAGACATTTCAGAGTAAATTTTCCAAAGCCCAGTGAGGGGACCAGCTCTGTGTGAGCTGCCCCAAGCGAGCAAGGAAGGCCCGGTGGAGCTCTGCTTGTGGCGTGGCTGCCAGTCAGACCTCGCAGTGGGTGCTGGAGAAGGGAGGGAAGCGAGAACATTGGTTCTGGAAGGGAGGTGGAGGACGGCAGGGAGCAAACCGACCCTTGACCTGCTTACCTCCGCCCCTTGTCAGCTGCCTCTGACCCTGGAGGAAGGAACTCATTCTCATTCTACAGATGAGGAAACTGAGGCTCAGAGAAGCATCAGATCAATTCTCATCCTCCAGGGATTGTGCTGATGTTGGCAGGAAGTGGCTCTCCCAGGGAACAGGGATCTCTCCACCCCCCAGCAAAGTGGAGATACCAGTGGCTGGTGGTTAAGGACAGTCCAGCTGCACTCAGATCTCCTGGGTTCAAATCCTCAACTGAATCCCCCTGTGCCTCAGTTTCCCCAACTGTCAACTGGCGATAAATAGCAATGCCAACTTCATCCGGTCGTTGTGAAGATTAAGTCCAACACATAGTGAGATGCCTCCTGAAGGCACATAGTAGGCTCTTTCCTTCCTCCTGATGTTGGCAGACCTCCTCTGGGTTCACATGGCTTGGATCAGGGAGGCTGACTCTGCGCTCGCATCACCTCCCCCACCCACACAGGCCTCCGGAAGCTGCAGCTGGTCCCCAGACTGCCCGCCACCTCTGGGCTGGGCCCCTAGGATTAGCACCCCAACTCCACACCTCCGAAGACACATGCAGGCACATCTCAAGGCCAGGAGCAGGGCTGGTTGCTTTGCAATTATTAATAATTTCCTCCCTCTGTCCTCCCTCCCCCAGACCTGTTCAACCAGTCTCCCCACCAGCAGCAGAGCAGGCCTGACATTTGAACCGACTATTATTCTCTCTCTCCCGTGGTGAGAAGTGTGGCGGGAATGTGGGCCCATGTCTCGGTGCTGGGTGGGGAGAACAGGCCGCCTACAGGTCCCCCCTTCAATCCAAGTTCCTGGGTGCAGCATTCACACTCCCTTGGGCAGTGGACTCATCACCCCTTTCCTGAAGACCAGGAAAGAGAGAGAGAGAGATTGATTAGCCCCTGCCAAGGGGCCGACAGGGTGGGAAGCCCTCCTAAATGGGGCAGGAACGTGGGTGGTTGTGAGTCAAACTCAAGGTCTAGATTCATGTCCTGGCTCTGTCCATGACGATCTGTGTGACTTTAGACAAGTCACTTCACCTCTCTGAACCTCCATTTTCCCACCTGCAAAATGGGGTGATGAATTCACACATTGCAGAGTCAATGGGATGTAAAAAGCCCCCGGCCCAGTGCCCAACAGGGGCACACAGGGGGATAGTTCTCTGGGACCAGGGTTTGCTCACACCCCTTCCTCTCAGGAACCCAGAGGGTTCCAAAATACCAAAGTGCCAACTGGAGCTACACCAAGACAGAGCCTCAAGGTCTCAAGGGGCCAAAACCTAAAGGTCCAGTCCCATTTTCAACCACACCCAAAACCAGTTGGTGGGTACGTGCCCCCCATTAGTCCCGGGTGCCATAATTACCATGTGTGGCTCCTCCCTGACAGTTAGGGAGTCCTGCAGCATGCAGCACACCCAGCCAGACCCAGAAAGGCCTGGTGCTCCCCAGGCACCCGCTCTGACTGGAGGAACAAAGGGTGGCTCAAGTTCCTGGGGCCATGGGGAACTACTGACAGCCCCTGAGCCGGGGAAGGACCAGAGCTGGGAAGGTGAAAAGGTCAAGGTCTGGCATCCAGGGCCTCACCAGTTATCCCTTTACCCTCGTGGAATATTAGAATGGCCAAGAGCTCAAGCTGCCTGGATTCAAACCCAGGCTCCAATACCTGTAGCTAGTGTGGCCGTGAGCAAGTTACTCTGCTTTTCTGCAAATCAGTTTACCCATCTGTAAAATGGGTGTGATAGCCTAAAAACATCAGGAGTTTAAATGCAACAATGACCTGTAAAGTACTTAGCACAGTTCCTGGCACATTGCAGGTGCTCAGTACATGGATGCTGGTCGTAGTTTCTGCATCCACCAGGTAATTTTCTTCTTCACGCTCTTCCCTCTGTCTGGCAGGCCCATCTTCATGCTTCTCCTTATATGAACTCCTGTGCATTCTTTAAGGCCCAGCCCAAGTAGCCCGTCCTCTGAGGAGTCATCTCTAACCCCTTACTTACACATACACACACACACACACACACACACACACACACACACACACACACACACACACACACACACACACACACACACACACACAGAGGAAGTCCTCTCTTCTGGGCTCCCTGGCACCCCATATGGGCACCTCCTCCCAAAGTCTGGCCACACTACAGGTAGATGAGATGGTGCCTGTGGGATTCACCATTGGGTTATCAAGCCTGGTGTGGAGAGATGAGGGTGGAAGCCTTCCTCTCCCTCACCCCACCCCTCTCTCTCTCTTTCTTGCTCTCTCTCTCTTTCTATTTCTCTTTGTCTCTTTCTCTCTTCCTCTCGCCCTCACTCTCATTTCTTTTATAATTTCAACCAAGAAAATGACCACAAAAATTCCCACAGATGTAGGAAGAGTTTACAGTCTCCAGCCAAATTTAAAAAATTTTCTCAGGCCACCTGCAGAGCAAAGAACAGTGCCAATCCCAAAAAGTAGATCAAATGAGTTATAGATTTAAAAAAAAAAAAAAAGAAAGAAATTCCATGGGGCAAGGTAGGAAGACTGGGGCAGCTCTGTGTGTGCTGATCTGGAACAAGTTGTCAAGTAAAAAAATCGAGGAGTAGAACAGGGTATGAAATACACAGTGTTGGCCACAACTTCTGTGGAAGGGAGGGAGGGAGATTAGAAGGGGAGGGAGGACAAGATACATACTTGTATGTACATAAATTTGCTTTGCAGGAAAATCGGGTTAACAGTGGCTATCTCCGGGGAGGGGAATTCAGAGCCTGGGGGACAGGAGAGGGTGGGGACTTGCTTTTCACTCCATACCCTTTTCTACTTTTGGATTTTGTAGCATTTTCTCACAGTAGCTATTCAAAAATCAGCACATGAATAAGGCTTTGGAAGTCACAGACCCCATCACCAGGCCCCACCTGATGCAGAAACACTGACAGGCTATCCTACCTTGAATGATCCTGTGACGGGGAGCTCAGTACTTTACCAGCCAGCTAACCCATCCTAGGGTAGCTCAGAAGGGTGGGTTTGGGAGAGTGGCAGAAGTGTGTTCTGGGCCCACACACAGGTGCCTCTCTCTTGCCCGTGACAGTGGGCAAAGGTGTGAGTTCCTGTCTAGGGACCCGCTTAGAGGGTCTGCCTGTCTCTGGGCCCAGACAGGAGGTGGGAAGGGTGGCAGGGTGTGCTCTGCTGTGACTCAGGCCCTACGGGTGCCCGGGGCACAGCCAGCTTCCCAGGACACAGGGCTGTGACTCAGGGCCACACAGCAAGGCCATCCCAGGTGGCAGCTGGCGGGCCACCAGCACACCCGCAACCTTCCCAGCCTCGAGCACCAGCAGGGCCTCTGCTGCAGGCACAAACCACCTTGTGAACTGCTGTCCCCATTGGCAGAGAGCAGGATGGGGAAATTAAGTCTCTGGCGCCGGAGAGCCTGGGTTCAAATCCTGTCTCTGCCATTCACTGGCTGAATGAGCTTCTGTTTCTCCATCTGTACAAAGGGGCAGCCATGCTACCCCCTCCAAGGGTTGTTATGAAGATGCTCAAATTTCATCCAAGTAAAGCATCTGGATCAGCCCCTGGCACCAAGTCTGCGCTCAGCAAATGTCAGTCATCATAACTGGGTGCCCAGCTGGATGTGGAGGCCACCGACATCAGAGCCTCAAAGGGAGCTTGAGCGCTTCAGCCTCCCCTGCAAGGCCTGCTCAGCAGGCCCAGGAGGAGCCGGCCTCCAAGGGCACCGGGCTCTGAGAAGCTCTGCCATTCAACTCCAAGGTCCCCCTGCCAGATTACCTGCTCCACAAGAGCAGAAGTTTTTCTCTGTTTCATTAGTGTGTGTCTGGTGCCTGGAGTAGTGGCCAGCACCAGTCATGGTGGGCTTCACAGGTACACAACCCATGCCTTCACACAGGGCCCCATGCTCAGAAGGGCCCATGCTTGGCTCAATGCTGTCACCATCTTGAAATTCTTAATTTTGAACAGAGCCCTAAAAATTCTACAGCCAGTCTTCTGCATAGATGACACCCAATATGTATTTTGGAATGACTGAGTGAATGAATGAATGCTGCTCTGTGGTGCCATTTCTCTCATTTTACCCTGAGGGTCTTGGATTCCCAGTCTCCTTTTTCAGATAGGGAAACTAAGGCTCATGCAGTGAATGGACTCACCCAAAATCACCCAGCAGGGACTCAAACCCAGGCCAGGCAGGCCCCAACGCCCCAGGTTCTGCAGACTCCTCTGGCATGGCAGGGGCAGCTGGTCTGTGCCAGGGGGAGCCACAGCCAGGTGGGTGTTGGAGCATCCAGACCAAACAGCAATCACTGCCCTCCCCATCAGAGCTGCTCCACTTCCCTTTTCTCAGCCAGAGAAACTGAGGCCCAGCTCAGGGTAGGAGCTAGCCTGGCTTGGCCAAGGTGCCTGCCTGGGAGGCAGCCTGGCTGGGTGCCCGGGCAGGGGGCGGGGGCCTCTGTGAATTGCTCCTCAGTCCCTGCCGACCACAAGCGGGTTGGGTGAAAGGCGGCTGCTCCCCGCCCGCTTCCCCGCCAACGTGGGCCCAAACAATGGGCCTTTGTGCCCAGCGTGGGCGGGTTGTCAAGGTGCGCAGCCCTGGCCCTGATCCCTGGCCTTGGCCTCCATGAGGGCAGGGGGCCGGGCCAGGGGGCCTCAGGAGCCGGGAAATCCAGCAGACGAGGGAGCAAGGTCTCCCTGAGACTCTCACAGTGAAGGAAACCAAGGTACAGAGAAGGTGCAACAGGAACCCAGAGACACACAGCACACAGGCCTCAGAGACAGGTCGGGAACCTGGGACGCCAGCCTCTCTCTCGCTGTGGCCTGCGTGTCCCCACCCTGCAGCAAGGGGCTTGGGCATCCCTGCAGCTAAAACTTGCCCTCAGGAGGTCAGCAGAGCCAGAATCCCCCTCCTTCTCTCTTCTTGCCTCCCTCACCCCACGTCCCCCTTCCTCAGGGGCTCAGCCCAAGGCCCCCATCTCTGGGACAACTCTCCAGATTGCATCCTCTGCAACATGCTCGGAAAACGTTGCCCCCTCACAGGGCCCCACCTAATGGGCTCTAGAGCTCTTCCCCCCAACAAGATCGTGCGCCCCAGGAAGCCACCTGGTCAGGTAGGCGCTACCATGAGCCCCAGTTACAGGAGAGGGGGGAGGAGCTCACCCAGGGTCACCCACCTGGGGTGCAGCAGGGTCCTGAGTGGTTGGATTCCAAAGATTTCTCATGACTCTCAACTCCATCCTGTGTGTGTGCCACAGGAGGAAGACGGGCAAAAGACCAGTCCCCACCCTTCTGCTACCCACCCTCTGGTGGGACAGAGACGTCAACAACAATAGTAATAATAATAAGAGGCTGCCAGTTATTGAGCACTGAATAAGTGCTTTATGTGCAGAATCTCATTTCATTGTCACAAAATCACTGAAGGCAGGTACTGTTATTATCCCATTTTACAGATGAGGAAACTGAGGCTCAAGCAAGGCCACCTGCCCAAGGTCAGCCAGCTAATAAGTGGATTCAGATCCTGCCCCAGTCCACTGGATATCCCTGCTCACTCAACTCTCACAACCACCTTGCCAGGCAGTTTTTATTTATTTATTTTTTTTGTTTTAAGATGACCGGTAAGGGGATCTTAACCCTTGACTTGGTGTTGTCAGCACCACGCTTTCCCAAGTGAGCTAACCGGCCATCCCTATATGGGATCCAAACCCATGGCCTTGGTGTTATCAGCACTACACTCTCCCAAGAGAGCCACGGGCTGGCCCTGCCAGGCAGTTTTAATGTCCCTAATTACAGATGAGGAAACTGAGGCTCTGAACAGCAAAGTCACATGCCCATGGTCACACAGCTAGAAAGTGGGAGCAGGAATTCACATGTGGGCTTCTGACCACCAGAGCCCAAATCTTGTTTCCTTTCTCCCCCACCACAACCAAGTTCCCTAAGTGTCCCTTGAACCCATCTGCATCACCAAGACCTTCATCCCCATCTCCCACCTGGACAGACCCGACAGCCTCCCCACTGTCCTGTCTGGCCTCACCCAACACATGTCTGACACTCATGAAAAGCCAGAAAGAGAATCCCAGTTGGGAATCAGCTAAATGTCCACGTGCAGGAGCTTGGAGGAGAGCACTGTGTTCTGTTCACACAACAGAGCCCACAGTAAGAATAAATCAATGCATTCGGCTGCCCTGCCAGCAAGCACAGACCTCCAGAGCAGGTCACGGAGTGGGAAAAAGTGACTTGCAGAAGGAAATGTACAGGGATGCCATGGCACAGTCCCACCCACAGCTAGAGCAGCGCCCAATTCTTCAAGGATGCATGTGTGCATGTGCGTGTGCATGTACGTATAAAAGTATGTATGTGGCACAAACACTTTGGGAAATTGGCCATAGCTACAAAAACTAAACATGTACATACCCCATCATCTAGCAATTTCACTCCTGAATATGTACTAAAAAATGCCTTCTTATGCTTGCCAAAGGATATGCATGAGAATGTTTATAGCGGCACTATTCAAGATAGCGGAAACCAGAAATAATCCACATCTCCATGGTCAATCAGGTGATTAAACAAACCACGGCCTGTTGAAACAGTGGAATACTATAGAACAGTGAAGGGACACAAAACATGGATAGATCTCCAGGGATAATAGTAAGCGAAAGCATCAGGTACAAAAGAGTGTGCCAGAATGATTTCATTTGTATGAAATTCAAGAACAGGCAAAACAGATCTAGGGTGATAGAAATCAGAACAGTGGTTACCTTTGAGGGGAGCTTCTGGAAGCTAGAAATGTTCTATGTCATGATTTGGTGGTGATCCCACGGCCATCCAACTGTACAATTAAGGTTTGTGCATTTTACTGTGTGCAATTTATACCTCCATCAAACAAAGAATAGAAGGGTGAAGACACATGGGAATCACTAACACCTATCCAGGGTTCCAGTAACTTCTAAGAGAGATATAGTTGGGCAGGAGCACACAGGGGTGTCACCTATACTGGATGTTTCCTTTCTTAAGCTGAGTGATAGCTTCATGGAAGCTTATTTTATTATCCTTTAAACTTTTGTGATGTCTAAAATATTTCACTGAAAACCAAACAAAAACCATTTCCACAGCTTCTCCTACTCCACGGCGCACAATGGCTCCCTACTGCCTCCAAGCTAAGGCCCACCCTCCTTTGGCGTGCCATTCAGAGTCTCCTCCTGGGCCTCAACCTGTCTTTCCAGCCTCTTCTCTCACCCCTCCCCACCAGCCAAGCTGGTCTCCGCACTCTTCCCCTAACACGCCTTAAACATTCCCATCTCCACGCCTTTCCTCCCACCTGGATGCCTTCCCCATTCCTGTCTACCCGCTCTGTGCCAGGCGCTATGCCGAGAGCTTTAGGCTATTAACTCCTGAAACCAAGGGCTCAGCATGGGGAAGCTGGGGCATTGCTTTCAGCCCTAAATAATCTCCATCATCACCCAAAGCCACCCCAAACAACCCAAGTATAAACAGTGGTACTGCTGCACCCACACTTTCTAAGACAAATCTCCCCATACCCCAACCATCCCCTGAGCCCCTCCAGTTTAGAAATTGTGGCCCACCACTGGATTTAACCCTTATTCATCCTTAGGGGTTGGGTCTTTATCGTTCCCATTTTCCATAGGGGGAAACTAAGGCTGAGAGAGGGCCAGTCATTTGCTCGAGGCACTCAGCAAAGACTGTGTTGCTCCCAAGATCTTTTCCTTCTCTGAGAGCTTCCAGTCGTGACTGGCCCCCAAGCTTGTTTCTGCCTCAGGGCCTTTGCACTTGCCATTCCTTCTGCCTGGTATACCCTTCTCCTGGATACCCCCAAGCCCAGATCATTCTGGTCTCTAAATTCAAGTCAGAGTAGACTTCCCAGACCCCTACTCCCACTCCCAGTGTAAAGTAGCCCTACACCAGTCTTCTCTATCACATAACCATATTTTATTCTGTTCACATAACTTAGCACTATTTAAAATTGTCCTGCATGTTAATTTATTCACTTCTATATTATCAGTCTCTCTCCCTCTCTCTCTCTCTCTCTATCTCTCTCTCTCTCTCTATCTCTCTCTCTCTCTCTCTCTCTCTCTCTCACACACACACACACACACACATACACACACACACACAACACACACTAGAATATAAGCTCAATGAGGCAAGGATTCTGTCTGTCTTGTTGACTGCTATGTCCTAGGGCCTAGCATAGCAGATGCTCAGTAAATGACCTGGAAGAACACAAATCAGTGATTGTGCCTGCTCAGGACCATGCAGCGAGGACAGGACAGAGAAGGGATTCAGTGACCAGCTGGGGCCAGATCTTTGCTCCTAATCACTCAGCTCTATCCAGGTCCAAGGCTGCATTGGATCTAAAGTAACAGGAAAGATAGGCAACACTAGGCGAGACTGTGCAGCCCATCAGATAGGTTGAAAGGGCCCCAGGTTCCACTGAAAACATAACATTTTTGCTGTTAGTATTTTCAATATTGTATGATGACCTTGCATTATTATTTTTTTTAGTATGCAGTTTTATCTTTGTATTTTAGCTCCCTTTTTCCAGGTTTGTAGCATTTTCACAGACGCTTATAAAGCTCATATGGGCCCATAGGGTAGAGATAAAAACAGACAGGGTCAGAGAGAAAGAGACCAAGAGACCAAGACAGAAGGAGCAACACAGACAGAACAGAGAGAAACTGGTGGACGTGGAGAGACAGATGGATTAGAGAGAGACAGAGGTGATGATGTTGACAGAGACAGAGAGAAGAAACCAAAAGACAGAGAGATCTGACTCCCACATCTCCTTACATAACATGAACCTCAATAACAATAATAAGAGCAGTATTTACTGAGCACTTTTACTATGTGCGAGCACCGTGCTAAACACGTTTATGTGAATGATCATGTTTGATTCTCACAACCACCCTGTGATGTCAGTGCTCCTCTTCTTGTTTCAAAGACGAGGAAGCTGAGGCACAGAGAGGTTACCCAACTCACCCTCAGTCACACAGCCAGCTGGTAGGGAAGCCAGGAGTGGCCTCAGGCTTGCCCTACACCCAAGGTTGAACCATAATCTCCAGTCTTGGGGGTTCTGGGTTTGTCTGAGGGCAGCTCTTCTCAAATTTGGCTGTGTCTATAAATTCATAAGGACTTGTTAAAAGCTGATTTGACAGGGCTGGGCTGCAGTGGGGGGTGGGGTGCAGGACTCTGCATTTCCAATAGACTCTCAGGTGGGGTCAATGCTGTGGGTCCCAGACCACACTCTAAGTAGTCAGGTCTAGAGGAGTCTGTCACTCTGAGGACCCTATGGCCACACAAGGGACAGAGAGAGCTCAGAGCCAGCAGCCACTCCAACTAACCATCATCCATACCCACAGGCCTTGGGGCCATGTGGGCCCCTTTGGTTCAGTTTTCTCTTCTCAGTACTTCCTGATGATCCTGGGAATTCCCCGTAAGGTGACTGTCCTGCACAAAGACAGCCGCACAAAGATGTTCATTGTGGCATTGTTTATAGGAAAGACACTTTGGAACCACCTAAATGTCTACCAATAAAGGAACATTAAATACACTGGGATCCGCAAAGCCATGAAAAATGATGGCAGAGCAAAATTCAAAATGAACATGACTTTTCACCCAGAAATTCCACTTCTAGGAATATATCCTATGGATGTACTTGCACATGGCCACAAAGATGTTTACGCAACGCTCTCTGATGCAATTTGTAGTGGCAAAAGCCTACAAGCCGCCTAAATGTCCATCAGTAAAGAACTGGTTTGTTAAATTATGACCCATTTCCACAACGGAGTAACACATAGCCCTAAAAAGGGAGGAGAACACTCCCTATGTACCAAAGTGGAATATCACCCAGATCTACTGTTAAGTGGAAATAACAAGCCACAGTATTAAATAGTGTATGTAGTCTTCTCACATCTGTAAGAACACTAAAAGAAAGAAAATATACGTCTTTGATTATGTGTTCATAGAACCCTTCTGGAGAGCAATGCAAGAAACAGTCTCTGAGGATCTGAAAGGGTGAGGACAAGGGCAGGAGGGGACGGACCTTTTACCAAACACTCATTGTACCTTTGGTGTCTGGTACCATGTGAACATATTATCTATGGACACAAATTAATAAAAGTTAACATTTTTACATGATGAATGAGTGCTACATTATGGATGTGCGAAAATGCTTGTGGTAAATGATTGATGGAAAAGGAGGACATAATTTATATATTATTCATAGATATCCATGTATGTAGGTATAGAGAGAAATGTCTGGAAATATTACCAAATTGCTAACAACTGAAGTTGCTACTATTTATGTACTTACATATATTAATTCTTTTAGTCTTCACATAATGGAGCAAGGTGGAGGACTGGTATTATCCTCATTTCACAGAAGGGGAAACTGAGGCCCTATAGGTGGACTGAATGCCTAAGGTCTCACAGCCAGGGGAGGCAGAGCTGGGATTTGAACTCCAACCACGAGGCTAGAGATCCCTCTCAATTGCAAATTGAGTGATTTCTACTTTTTGCTTTGAAATTTTCAGCATTATTGAAAGTTGAAACAATGAACTCAAATCTTTCTTTCCGGGCCGACCCCGTGGCGCACTTGGGAGAGTGTGGTGCTGGGAGCGCAGCAGTGCTCCCGCCGCAGGTTCGGATCCTATATAAGGATGGCCAGTGCGCTCACTGGCTGAGCCGGGTACGCCGGTCACAAAAAGACAAAAAAAAAAAAAAAAATCTTTCTTTCCCTCTCCTTCTTTTTCTCTCTTTTAAGAAAAAAACCCTCATGACACCCCGTGCCCCCCCAGTCAGAGCCCCCTTCCCTGGTGCTCACATTCCCCTGGGGCTTCCCTTTGCAGCTGCTGATATAGAGAGCCATGAGGGTGGTTTTTTAAAAATGATTTGTTCTATAGTCAAGCAAGGACAGGGAGAATGTTCCAGATAAAAGGACACCAAAAAGACTTGCCATCAAATGCAGGGCCCAGTCCTTGATTGGAGTCCAGATCAGAAAAGTAAAGAAAAGAAAACAAACAACAACAACAAAAAAACAGTTATAAAGGACATTTTGGAGCAATCTCAGTAATTTGAATATTAGGAAACATCATTGTATCAATGCTAACCTTTTCAGGTGTGATAATGGCTTTGCAATTGTGCTGAGGACGCCGTTGTTCTTCAGAGATGCACACTGAAGCATTTAGGGTGAAGGTTAAGGATGTCTGCAAATGACTCTCAAACAGTTCAGCAGCAATCATGCAGAGAGTGCGCGCAAGAACGCACGCTGGTGTTGGCAGTCGGGGATCTGGGGGAAGGAGAGCTACTGCGGTTCGTTGTGAGGTTTTTGTACTTTTCTCTAACTTTGAAATTTTTCAAAACAAAAAGTTGGGGGAGATTGGTGGTTGTCAGGGACTGAAGGTGGGGAGGAGGATTCACTACAGCGAGGCACCGGGGAACTTTCTGGAGTGATGGAAATATTCCATATCTTGATCGTGGTGGTGGTTACACAACTGCGTAAGTTTGTCAAAATTCATGGAACTGTACACCAAAAAAAGGTGAATTTTACTTTGTGTAAATTGCATATCCATAAAGATGACTTTAACAAAAAAGATAAGGACAAAGACCTTGTAGAACCCCACTGCACACCACACAGGCTCTGGGAAGATGGGGACCCTGCCTCAAGCCAGCCTTCCCTGAGCCTGTCCCACAGTGACCCAGGGATTCAGCAACACACCGGGGCTGCCCTCCAGGTCCTGGGACCCACAGCCTGGCCTTGGGAAGCTTCCTCCTGAGCCTCCCTGGCCTAAATCCAGGGCCTCGAAGTTTCCCCAGGGCCAAGAGACACGCACTGAATGACTTCCTTGCTGTGTGCTGGAGAAGGCAGGTCTAGGCACCCCTCACGAGGCACTGGCAACTCTGGCAAAGACAGAGGGTCAGCAGGAGCCATTGGCCATCGCCCAGTCCACCCCATCACCACGAGGTCACAGCCAGAGAGCTACAGAGGCCAAGAGGAGAAAAGCAGCTTGCCCGAGGTCACACAGCAAGTCAGGCAGCCCTTCTGGGATGGATCATTCTAAAACCAAAGCCTCAGCCTGAGATGGTCCCATCCAGCCACGCTCATTTCTCAGGTGGGAAGGCCAAGGCCCAAGCCATGTCTCTGGAGCCCCAGACTCTGCCATTGGGGTCGTATTTGGTGTGGTTCCCACAGGCTGGTGGTGGGGAGCATGGGAGGGTGGGATGTGAGCCTCCATTCCTGACCGTCATTCTCTGCCATTCCCGCTGTCCCCTCCCAAACTTCCTTTGCTCCAACCTCATGGGGTGGAGGACCAGACACAGGGGGCAGGCAGGGGTCCCACACCCACCCCCCACCGCCCCAGGGAGCGCCCACATGGCACAGAGCCACAGATCCTGCCCAGCCCACGAAACTCACCTCACCCAGAACCTGTTTCAACTCCTCCGGCTCCCCTTGGCAGCTGTGGAGGCCTCATTAAGTGATGCCAGCCTCCCACACACCACCCAAAGAAGGGGAGGGGATGCGCACCAACAATGGGGCCCTATGGCACCATCCGAGGCCCCACGCCATCCCCTGAGACCCCCGGAGGCCAAGATGGGCACCGAGGAGGCACCGTGCCAGTGCCAGGCTCAGGCTGGGGAGCAGGGGCCTCGCCATGGGACACAGGACAGGCCCCACCACCTCTCTCCCTGGGCAGGTCTGCTTGGGCCCCATGGAGTTGTTTAACCTCCTTAATTAACCGGCTATGATTAAGAGGCCACCTTGGAAGGCCCCCGGGGCTTCAAGGAGGGCTGGGGGCCTGAAATTGGGGGTAGACCCCCCCATCGTGGCATGCGCAGAGGCTTCCCCCCTGTGGGATGAGGAGAAGGGGCCCTCATCCCACTCCAGAGATTCAAGGCAAAACAACCCATCCTCCCCACATCAGCTGTGTGGCGCTGGGAAAGTGGCCTCACCTCTCTGTGCCTTGGTTTCCACTGGGAGGGAGGGCCGGGTGGCGATGAGACTTGATTAATGACTGTTTGTGAGAAGGTCCTGGAGATGCCGCTGATAACAGGCCCAGCTATTATTCTGGGAAGGCATCGAGGAGTGCCTGAGCCCATAATTACTGAGAGGATGAAAACAGTGAGGAACAAGGAGGCCTCGCCCAGCCCACTGCCCCCCATGCCCGCCCTCCTGCCCTGGCAGAGGCCCCTCCTCAGGGCAGGAAGACCCGGGAGAGGAGGCCTCAGAGCCCAGCCTGGGCCCTGGGCCTTCTATTTCTCCTCTCAGCACCTAAATTCTTAAACTATTTCCATCCATTCCTTCACTTATTCATTCATCCATTCCACAAACATTTATTGAGCACCTACTATGTGCCAGGCAGTAGGATACAGCAGGGAGCAAGACAGACATGGTTTCTGCCTACAGGAACTCAGTTCCTGGAGGAGGCAGATAATAGACAAACATGAAAAATCAATAGAAGGAGCAGAAGATTAAAAAACAAAAAATGGGCAATGAGATAGGGAAGAACTGGGGTGACTTTAGCTCACGTGCTCAGGGAAGGCCACTCTGAGGAGGGGGAGTGACATTAGGGCTGACAACCAAATGATGAGATGAAGTCAGCGTGAGAAGAGTGTCCCAGGCAGAGGGAATAGCATGTGCAAGGGCCCTGGAGTGGGAAACTGGTATGTTGGAGGTGGCTGGAGAAGAGGGTACGAAGGGGAGAGTTGTAGGAGGAGAGGTCGTATAGGTGGGGGGTGGGGAACAGATCATGCAGGTCTTTGGGGATGCAGTGAAGAGCCTGGGCTGCATCCTCAGGACAAGAGGGCAGCCAGGGGAGAATTTTGAGCATTGTAGGGAAAGAGGGGCTCCTCTCCCCTGCACAGTGTGCAGGGCCAGCTCAATGCACACATGCAGGCCGAATTAAAGTTCCAGTGGCTGAAAATCCTAATAAAGACCACGCTGCCTGTTTGTAGAACACTTTCCTACTTGAGATTCAAATCCTGGACTCACCACTGCATGACCTTCGGCCTCAGTTTCCTCTCCTATGAAATGACAACGATAACAGATTCTTCCTTTGAAAAGGGGATGGGCATTCCCAACCCATATGGTGATGATGACTTAAATCCCCACAAACTCACAGAGAAAAAATTTCCTGGGCACCTACTGCATGTTTGGGGTGAGGGGTGCCTACAGGAAGGAAGCACCTGCCCACCTGCCATGGGGATTTTGAAAAGGACACCCAGCTGCAACTAAGGTCTTTGGAGCGTCAGTTCCTGGGTTCAGATCCCAGCTCTATCCCTTAGAAGCTGTGTGCCTTGGGCAAATATCTTTGACCTCTCTGGACCTTAGTTTCCTCACATATAAAATAGGATCAATAATAATCCTACCTCTAGAGGATGTCGTGAGGATTAACTCAGTTAATACATGTACAGCAAGTAAACAAGACCCGATCCAGAGTAAGTGCTCAATTTCTGGTCATTTTTTAGTATTAATTTTCTAAATTCTCTCCTTCAGCTCCCACCTGTCTGCCTCCCACCAACACCCCAGTGCTGGATTCCTCACTTACCACCCAACAAGTCCAGTCTCACCTATCAGCTCTCACCTACCAGGCAGCCAGGGGGATGTTTTAAATCACATTTCTCCTCTGCTCAGCACTGCAGTGGGTCCCCACTGTCTCCAGGCCAGAGTCCTCAAAGAGGACAGAGTATGTCCCCCACCCACCTTGGGTGCCAGCCCCATTCTCCCACTCCGCCCTCCAGCCTGAGCAACTTTGGGGCCTCGGAGTGCTCTGTCCATCCCGCCTTGGCCCCTGTGCACATGCTGTGCTTTTGCCCAGAATGCCCTTCCTCCCACTCTTCTGCCTGAGCCCACTCCTCCTTCTGTGTGGAATCATCTAGAGCTCCCCAGGGCTGCCATATGCTGCTCACTCAGAGCCCCATGCTTCCCCAATTATAGCACCTGTCAGAAGGACATGTCAGAGTCCCCAGCTAGACTGGGAACACTTGAGGCCAGATCTGAAGCGTCTGTTTTCTGCAAGGCCTCAAGGTAGTAGGGAGGTTTGCCAAGAGGAATAAGCATTTAAGGTAGTTGAAGTGGTTGACTTGAGGCAAGCTGAGATGAGTTGAGTTCGACGGAGTTTAGATGAGGTGAATTGAGGGGATTAGGTGGAGTTAAGCTGAGGCAAATCAGGCTGAGTCGAGTTCAATCAAGTCGAGGTGATTTTTCAGCTGATTGAGTTCTGTTGAACTGAGGTCAGTGGACTTAAAATGTCCAAGATCAGTGGACTTAAAATGAGCCAAGATGAGTTAAGTTGTAAACGGAGTCAAGGTAAGTTGAGTCGAGATCAATTAACCTGAGTTGAGTTAAACTGAATATAAGTGAGTTGAGTTTTGTTGAGTTGGAGAGTCGAGTTATATCAAGTTAAGCTGAGTTGAGTTGACTTAAACCAGTGTTTCTCAACTTTTTTTGATTCCTCCCTACGGAGCAACTTTAGACATTTTTTCCCTAATCACCACCCTGTGAAATTTTAGTACCACAAATACACTGTGTATCTGTTTACCTTTGGTATGTATATCTTTGCTTTAGACATAAAAACATTCCTTTTTTTCCACCCCACAAGAATCAATTTCCACCCCCATGGGGGGCAATATCCCCTGATTGCCACTGAAAATTCATAAACTAAGCTGAGCAGAGGCCAGTAGAGTTGCTCCTATGAGAAGGGGATCCATCTTGTCTTCCTGGAGGAGGGGGTCTCTAGCGTGGACTGTGGCCACAGAGAGGCTGAGGCAGAGGCCAGGCCAACCTCAGTTCAAACTCTCCCTCCACCATGAACAGTCCCTTCAGCCCCTCCCCCAGCGCCAGCCCCCACCTGTGAAATGAAATATAGTAACAGAAGGAACAACAAACCCACAGGCCCTGAAGTGGGTACGAGCTCAGTGTGTGGAGTTTCGCTGGAGGAATGAGGAAAAGGGGGATAAGAGAAGGTGAGGTCAGCAGGGCACCATCATGTTGAACTTGTGGGACGTGGGAGGAGTTTGAGCTTTATCCTAAGGGCAATGGGGAGCCATGGGAGGATTCTGAGTAAGGGAGGGACAAGACCTGCATGGATGGAGGCCCTTGGATGGAGCCTGAACGGACAGGTCCAGGACGATGCATCTGACTGACTGAGCCAAGTCATGTGTCCATGCTCTAGCTGCAAGGGAGGCAGAACATGAGTCTCTAAGAGAATATCTGCCACCTAGAGCAGGGAGTTCTCCATGCATAGGAAGGAGCTCAGATTCTGGATGGATGGAGAAAATGCCTCAAAGAGCCCAATAGTAACAACAACAGAAAATTAGGCAGAGTGCTAGGGGGCTGGCGGGTGAAGGGAGAAAGGCCCAGGCTGGGTCTGATGGGGGCTGCCTTCACCCCAAGACTCCCACCCAGCCCCCATACATGCAAAGCCACTCCCCAGTCCCCAGGTGGGATGGGGAGCCCTGAACACACAGCTGGGTTCTGGAAACTCCTGCCAAGAGCTGCTGTTTTCACTGCACGTGTTGCCCGCTTTCTTTAACCATTAGAGGCTGTTCCAGAAGCATCCATGGTGGCTCTCAAGGGGTCCCGTGGGATACTCCCAACCCAATGCATGCACCCAGAGATTCCACCCTTTCAGAAAGACAGGTTCCAGAGCCAGCAGACCCAGGCACCCATCTCAGGCTAGTGATGTCACTTCTCTGAGCCTCAGTTTCCTCACCATGAAAGGGGTGGAACCATCCCCACCTCACAAGAGAAGTCACCTTTCCACCCAGGATATCAGGGTGGCCTTAGGCTGGTCATCAGGGACACAAAGATCCAGATTTTTCTCATGCTGACCATGTACCTACTATGTGTCAGGCACCAAACTGGGCACATGATAACGTAGGGCCGTGTGTAAACCCATAGCAGCCAGGGGGCAGAGAAAGGACTCAGTCTAAGAGAGAAAGGACTTCAATCTGCCTATCACTTGAACCCTGCTCTTAACCACTAGGCTATAAGGCCAGTGAGTGCCAGCCACCACTCATTGAGCACCTACTGTATGCCAAGCATTGTGCTGAGCACTTAACCTGCTTTATCCTCAAAACTAACTTCATGAAATAAAACCAGCTCCATGTCGAGGTGAGGAGGCCAAGGCTCAGAGAGGTGAGGGGCTCACTTGAGGACAAGAGATGTGGAAAACTGAAATTTGCACCCAGGCCTATATAAAGCTAAAATTCCAGTACTTTCCACTATGTTGACAGCAAGAATGAAAATAATAGCTCTCATGTATTGAGGGCTGGCTGTACACCTGGCCTTGCTCTAGACACTGGATCTGCATCATCTCACTTAGTCCTCACTACACCCTGTGAGGGGGGTGCTAATACCACCATCTCCATTTTCCAGATGGGGAAACTGAGACTCAGAGAGGTATGTGAACTTGACCAAGTTCACACAATGGGAAAGAGGCAAAGCTGAGATTCAGCCCTTCATCTCCCATCCGCATACCTGGCTGTATTCACACCTCCTCCACGAAGCTCCCAAGACTCATGCCTCTGCCCCTATTATGCACAGCCCCTTAACACTCTTTGGGCTTGTCCACACATTCATTTGCCGTGGGCTGCCAATGCCATCTTTTCCAGGATTTTTACTTTGACCTCCCCTAGTCCACCCATCAGCCTAGCCCTCCACAGAGGACCCTGGATCAGCCAGAGCCCTGCATGCACCATGATGACCATGTCCCCAGTCCAGGCCTCGTGTCTGGTGACCTCAGCCTGTTGTGGTGAGAGTGGGAGGGATGGGGAAGCAGTGGAGACAGTTCTGTGGGATGATGGGACAGCCCCCCACACACACACACACACACTTCCCTCCTGCTCCCTGGGAGGAGATTTGGCAATCAGAGAAGGCAGTGGTTTTACCAAGAAAAGGAGGAAGAAAACACAGGCAAAGGGCAAGAAGCTCATGGTGTGGGTGAATCAACACCAAGTGGATGGGAGGAGGCCTGCAAAGTAGACTCTTAGGAGCTGCTGACCTAAGAGAGGGGTCAACAGCCCAGGAGGGGAGCCAATGGCAGAAGGACCTAGAAAAGACCTCAGCAGAGAAAGAAGGGATACACATATTTTGAACACCTGTGTACCAGCTCAGACCTCCTCGACTCCACCAGCAGCCCTGCAATCCACATCCCCGCTTAATGGGACAAGATACTGAGGCTCAGAAAAGCAAAGTGACTTGCCCCTGGTCACACAGGATCTAAGTGGTGGAGCTGGCATTCAAGCCAATGTTTATGGCTCAGAGAAGGGGTTAAAACCACAGACTTTATAGTCTTTATAGTCAAACCTGGATTCCAGTCCTGGTTCCCTCACTTGTAAACATGGGCCTTGAGCACGTGACTTCTCCCTGGGCCTCGGTTTTGCTATCTGCACAATGGGCATAACAACATGCCAACCTCATAGATTGTCGGGTGGAGTCTATGAGCCAGCACAGAGACTATCTCAAATCAGAAAGGGGTATTGTGTGGCTTGCAGTGTGGGCCCTGCTTGAGGGCCCTCACTGCAGGGAGCTAAGTCCCTTGCAGAATAGATTTTCCAACCATAAAACATCTCTTTATTTTGAACTAAATAAAACCTGTCTGTCCCAGGGAGAATCCAGCTGGCCTTGGACTTCCATGCTTTGTAAAATGGAATGAGGCTGCTTACCTTGTGGAGATGGTTCATTTCACTTGACAAACATTTACTGAGCTCCTACTGTGTGCCAGATAGTGGTCTAGGCACTGGGGACACAGAAGTAAACAATTCGACAAGGTCCTTGATATCATAGGGCTGATGTTCTATGGAGAGGAAACAGACATTAAACATGTAAACCCCTAAAAAATGTAACCACTAGACAATCATTTGTTTGAGAAACCAATACCAGAGGCATCCAAATAATAGAGAACATCTAGAATGTATTTTTCTGATCCTCCATTGCATAAACAAGATGATGTTCCTTCCCATCTCAGAACCATCTATGGCTCCCACTGTCTTCAGGATCAAATCACAATGCCTTAACACAGCCACTAAGTCTCTGTGTGGTCTGGTCCTGCAGACCTATCTGACCTCACCCTTTGCCCACTCTGCATTCTGCTCCAGCCACATGGGCCTCCTCACTGTTCCCTGGACATGCCAAGATCTTTCTGTTCTTGGGGCCACGGCACATGGTGCTCCCTCCACCTGAAGCTCTTCCTCTCACTCTCCAACTGGTCAGCTCCTCCCCAAGACAGTCACATCTGGGTCCTGTCTCGCCTATCAACTTTGCTCACTTGGCCTCTTTCCCTGGTCCCTGCAAAAATCCACGCAAAATGGAAAGAAAAATAGCCAGGAAAGAGCATGAGTCATTTGTTTACAGGCACTAATTAATTACTAAGCTCAGAAACTTGATTTCCATTCTTTCTTTTTTTCCCCTCTCTGCCCTTTGAGAATGTTTGGAATCCACATTGTTTCCCAATGCAAAAGTATGTCAAGTTTATTTTTAGCAAATGCACATGATGGCTAGGACTGTTATTCATCTCCCTCCCCCCCCCCAACATCAGTGGGGAGCTGGCCATGGAGTGTGCAGTCTGCTTTATGCTCTTCAGATGTGGCTCCTGGGAGGCCAGCTGGTCTGCAATGGCCCGTTGGGATCAGTGGGACCCAAGGTGGGTCCAGAGCTGAGGGACTAGGGTTAGAGATCCTAGGCTGCAGTTTCTCCTCCAGGCCAGGGGCAGCACTGTGGAGTGGAGAGGCAAAAGGAGGAGCAATTTCTCCCAGGCTGGCTGAGCAAAGGCTTTTCCCAGACTAGCAAGTGGGCAGCTTATGTATTTCAGTGTCTTGACCTTCCACTTCTTGTCTTTAGCCTAGTTGGTTCACCTTTGGTTCATCCAGGATGAGAAAGGCCTCTTGCTTTCCCTGCCACCTCCACCCATCAGCCCATCCACTCACGCTTCCTGCTCTCGGGACCTCAGAATGGGGAATAAGGGCATCCTTGTCGTGGGAACTCTTTCCAGAAGCTTCCTTCCAAGATGGCTGCTTGGACCTTTCAGAACCTGTTCTCCAACTTTAATGGGGCCCAGCAGCTATGGGGAACCTGCTTCTAGCTACCTCAAGGGGATCAGAAAGGACCTGTCTCTAACAGGTACTGTTACCCAGCAATAAAGGTGACAATATGGCTGTGAAGCAAGAGACTATCACCCCCAGAGGGCAGGGACTATGTCTGTCATGGTCCCTCTGTGTTCCCAGTGCTTAGCCTACAGGGGGTGCTCAATAAGACTTCTTGGATGACTGTGACCTGAGTTCCAGGCTCACTCTTCAATATCACTTGCCTTTTCTGATCCTCAGTGTCCCATCTTGCAATTGGGCAACTGTTCTCTAAACCCTAGAGCAGAGGTTACAAACTCAACTGCCTGCAGGCCCCAGGCAGGGACATAAAATTGAAATGGGTGGGAGGCAACTGCGGTCATGTCCTGTCTAGTGGGGACAGCCACTCCTCAGCCCCAGCACCCAGGACTACGAGCCCAGAGTTCTTGCATTTGCCCATGCGCAAGAGAAGCCAGAAATCTGGATGTTTGTGCACAATGTCCTAATTTTTCAAGTGTTGGTAACTCATCTTAATTTTCAGCAAAAGCACCATACAGGCCAAACCCAATGCTTCTCAAGGCTGGCCCAGCCCACGGGCCACTGGCTTGAGCCTTCGGTGGTTGGTGTTTGTGGCTCACCAGGCCTTGGAGCAGGCCCGTCATGCCCAAGCCTGGGACAGCGGCCTGGATGGAGAAGGCAGCACCAGCCTCACCCCATGTGGGCGTAGCTATTATCCCAGCTTATGGGAGGGCTGGGACGGACTCGTCAGTGCTGGGGCTCTGAGCGTCGCCTGCAGAGCTCTGCCTTCCCTTAATTAAAGATCTGATGATAATCTAGGTGGAGTGTGGAGATAGGTCGAGAATGAGTTAGCAAACTGTGGCCAGCTGATTGTATCTATTGTAAAAAGCCCAGATATGATATCAGATTAGTACACTTTGTGTGCCTATTATAACACCATGTCATTATGGGACGTGTTATAATTAAGGCCTGAGTGGGCCCCCTCCTCTCCCTGACTTTGCAGGTCTAGGCACAGCGTCTCCTCCTAACTCCTTCCTGGCCAGGATTGGCCCTGCAATGGGGCATCCGAAGCATACCTTGATCAAGCTGCTGTTGAACACATCCCACAGGGTGCTGGGCCCTGTGTTGGGGTTTGAGGGGACAGCAGGGGAGCCAAGGCGGCTCTGTCCCCAGACAGCACACAGTCTGGAGGAGGAGAGGCCCATAATAAATATGGAAACAGACAAAACAAGTCAAGATTTGGGAAGTGAGGGAGGATCAGGGTAGAGGACATGGGTGGGGTTGGGCGGTCAGGGGCCACTGGACAGGGCGGTCAGGGAAGCCGTGACCAAACACAAACCAAAGGAGAGTGGATTCTGCTCTGGGCACCATCCTCAAGCCATCAGCTGGAGAAAGGGGCCTCGTGATGTTTGCCGAGGAATGATCTGGGCCCAGCAGCCCCCACTCCTGACCACCCATTTTTGAGTCAACAAATCTTTGCTGAGTTCCCAGGGAGCATCAGGAACAAAGCAGACAACAGTCCCTGCACTGAGGAAGCAACATTCTAAGGAGGGGGACAGACATCAAGCAAATAGATGAACAAGTGTATAATATGAGGGCAAATAGGAAAGAAAGATCAAAGGTGGAGGTGACACTTTAGCAGTAGCCAGGGAAGGCTTTCCTGAGGACGTGACACTGACATGAGATCTGAATAAAGAGACAAATCCAGCTGTGTGAAAGGGCTGGGGGAAGAGCATTCCAGGCAGCAGGATCATGCCTGGAGTATTGGATGAATATTAAGGAGCCCAGTGTGGCTGCAGCAAAGAGCGAGGAAGAAAGAATGGCGGGTGAGGTCAGAAAGGCCATGGGGAACAGATCAGGCAGGGTCCTGTTGCCCCTGAGAAGACTTTGGGTTTTGATCTGAGGTGGGAGTCATGGTAGGTTCTAAACAGAGGAAGGACAGGATCAGTCTGAAGTTCTAACAGGATGCCTTTGGCTGTGTGGGGAGAGCGGGGAGTGAGGGTGGAAACAGCAAGGCCCGCAGGCAGACTACTGCAATAGTCCAGGCAGGAGAGGATGGTGGGCCTTGAATCCAGATGCAGAAGCAGTGGGGGGGAGGGCAGGAGCCGCACGGAGAATCTGGCTGATTCTGGTTGTAATTTAAAGGTAGAACTGGCAGGATTTCCTGACCAATTACTGGATGTAGAGCAAGAGATGAATCAAAGGGCAACCCACGGTTTGGTCCTGAGCACCTGGAAGGATGGAGCTGCCATTTTCTGAGAGCGGAGGGCTGTGGTAGCCCCAGCACCAGGGCCTGTCCTCTGTCCACCCCCTGAAAGCTCCCTGCTGCCCCCCAGCCCAGCCTCTCAGGTCAAGGCCATGGAGGGAGAGTAAGGAGCAGGCCCCACCCAGGCCTCTGGGCAGGAAAGGGGCACTCAGGGCCTAGCCACAGGATGACACAACACTTAATAATTTCTCCGCTGAGTTTTGCAATGGGCATCCTTTATCGACAGGCAAAGGGAGAAGGATTTTGCAACTGCCCCAACGGGTGATTGTGGCTGATGCCAGGCCAGAGGATATCAGGCCAGGCCAAGGGGATCTTCTTGACCCATGAGGATTGAGTCCCAAACAGGCCATCCAGGGCTGAGCCATCATGGGTGGCATGGAGGGCTTCAGACCCACAGGTTCAAATTTCAGCTCTCCCACTTGGCTAGTGACCTTGGGCAAGTCACTTCCCCTCCCTGGACCTCAGCTCTTTCTCTGAAAAAAAGGGGAGCAACTACAAGAATTATTTAAATGGGGCTGGCCGGTTAGCTCACTAGGTTAGAGATAACACCAAGGTCAAGGGTTCAGATCCCCACAGTGGCCAGCCACCAAAAAAAAAAAAAAAAAAAAAAAAAACCGATGCACCGTTAACATGTAATGAGTGCTTACTGTGTGGCCGGCCCTGTACTGAGTACCCTTTGTACATCATTGGGCATCATCGCATAATCCCCATTTCAATGCTTAAACTGTTATTTTCCCATTTTACAGATGGGGGAACTGAGGCTCAGGAAAGGAAGTGACTGCCCAGGTCACCCAGCCTTCGGGGTGGAGCAGGGACTCAGACCCAGGCCTTTCCAACCCCAAGCCCTACACTCTGTTGTTAGGAAGTCACTGCCACTCTCTGAGGCTGTTTCCTCATCTTTAAAGTGGGAATTTATAAGCGAAATGGGAATTAAGCAGCACCTCCCTGATGGGATTGGTGCCAGGCACCGGGGGAGCCCTTGAACCCAATGGCCATTATTATTACCAGGACTGTTTTTAGGGCACACAGAGTTTGTGGTCACCACCACCCCTTGGGGTCCCGGCCCCTGTCCCCAGCCCTGTGGGGCACAGACAGGACACAGGCTTTAGAATCACACATTCCTCTGTCCATATCTCTCCTCCACCTTCTTGCTGTGACCCCAGGGTCCCCTGTCCACTGGGGGCAATAATTCCCACCCACCAGACAAAACTGCCTCCAGGTCAGAGGAAGCCTCTGGGGCCATGATAATCCCAGTGCATCAGGCACCTCAGGAAGGTCCCATGAAAGTGGCTCATTAGCTCCCATTTGAGCAGAGGACACCAAGGCCAGGCTGGCAGAGTGACTCGCCCAGGACATTTGGCCAAAGAAAATGGGGTGGGGATGCAGTTCCCACTGGAAGGGGACCTCCAAATGCTCGAGGCCCTGATACGAAAGCCCTCCTGGCAAAGTCTGTTTTTCTGTCTCTATCCCCCTCTGTGTCTCTCCAGCTCTCTATTTCCCTCTGTATCTCTCAGACCAGATCTCTCATGTGTCTCTCTCTGTCTCTCCCCCATATCTCTTTGTCTCTCCTCTATGTCTGTCTGTCTCTCCCTCATGTCTCTGTCTCTTCCCTGTCTCTCTGTCTCTCTCCCGTGTTTTCCTGTCTCTCCTTCATGTCTTGTCCCTCCATCTCTCTTCCATGTCTCTCTGTCTCTCCCTATATCTCTTTGTCTCTCCTCTATGTCTCTGTCTCTCCCTCATGTCTCTGTCTCTTGCTTGTCTCTCTCTCTCCCGTGTTTTCCTGTCTCTCCTTCATGTCTTGTCCCTCCATCTCTCTTCCATGTCTCTCTGTCTCTCCTTCAAATATCTCTCCCTCTCCCCTTTGTGTCTCTTTGGATCACCGTCGGCATCTCTGGCCCAGGCTGCCTCTTCCCACACACTCGTCCTCTGGGCCCACCCACCTCCTCCTCATTCCCAGCTCTATAAATATTTACAGAGGTTAAGATGTCTGGCCACCTAATTTGCTTGAAACCCTCACCCAGCCCCACCTCCCTCTTACATCCACCACCCAAGCGCTCCCCAGGGAGGGAGGGCCGGTGGGAGACCCCCAGCCCCATGACACTGGAAATGCCCCCAGTTCTGGGGTTTACTGCTCGTGGCCAGACCTGGCCGCAGCTGGGTTCCCCTTCACTGGGCTCTGCCCACAGCCCTGGGGGCAAATGCTGCTGATTGGCCCGAGTCAAGTGCAGCCCTCTCCCTCCCTACGGTGATTGGCTGAGGCTGGACGAGGGATGCATCTGTGGCCGGTGAGGTGGGGAAGTCTGCCAACCAGCTCTAGGAAGGGTTTCCTCATTCTTAATAGGACATGTGGGGGCCTTGTCCTGCCTTGGCTGTATCAGGAAAAAATGGCAGGAGCTTTGGCAGCTGTCATAGAGCTATGAGGAGCTGGGCTGAGTGGAGATGGCAGAACCATGAGATGGAAGAACTAGGGGCTTTGATGATATCCAGCCCCCCAACCTCCAACTTGCTCAGCTATCTATTCATTCAGTCATTCAACAAATATTTATTGAGCACCTACTGTGTGCCATACCCTATGATGGGTACTGGGAACATAGTAGGGAGCAAAGTTGACATGATTTCTGCCTTACACTCTGGGGTAGGAGATAGACTTTAATCAAACAATCATCTGAACAAGTGTAAAACTATGGCCCTAATGAGGACTGCAAGGGGAGACCATGGAGATTAGATCAGAAGTGGGGAAGGGGGACACGGCGGGGTGTCAGGGAAGGTGTGCCTGGGGACATGTCTCAGGTCAGGTTGCCCAGAAGCAGAGCCTGAAACCGGGACTGGAATGCACATGATTCATTACAGACATGCTTCTGGGAGCAGGGGACTGAGCAGGACAGGACAAGGAAGGGCTACGCTCAGATGTTGTCTCAGCTGATCTGATCTCACGGAGAGCTTTGGAGCATGAATCGCACTGTAGAGTTGATCTCATGTTGAAGAAAGAGGGCTGAGATTTTGGACCCCTGATTCCATCATCGATTGCATCTACTTCTGATGTAGATGGGAGGACCTCCCAGATGAGGCAGCTCCTGCTCAGTGAGGCCGTTCTCTGGATATAGCCACTAGCTGGGATCCCATAGCAGCCAGCATTGCATGGCAGTGGGAGACAAGAGCGGAACCCAGAGAAGAGAATCTGGGTGGGTCACCACAGCATGCACTACAGGAGCTCCCCTGACCTGAGATCCGGGCAGTAACTAAGTGAAGAAAAGAAAGGAAAGCATTCTGGTAGAGGAAGCAGCATATGCAAAGGTCCTGAGGCAGGCAGAAGCAGGGGACACTGAAGCAGAGTGAGTGAGAGAGAGTGTGTGGCAGGAGATGAGGTGGAGGGGTCGGCTGTTATGCCAGACCTGCAGGGTATGATGAGGTTAAACTCTATTCTGAAGGCAGGAGGAATCATGGGAGGCTGTGGAGCCTAGATTACGGTCAAGCTCGGGTTTTTTAAGGCTCTGTCTGGCAGCATGTGGAGAATAGATGTAGGGCTGAGACTGGGTGCAGGAGACAGGCCAGAGGTCATTGTACTCATTCAGGTGAGTCACCCAAGCCTGGATGGTTGTGGGGCAGGATGCACAGGGAGGTGGATACTGGGCAAGGCAAGGCTTTAGGGGGTGATAATAGTAGTAGTTATCAATCACTTCCCATGAGCCCACAACAGCATCCCATTTAAGCACATTCCCATGAAGTGGAAACCCTTATTATCCCTGCTTCATAATGAGGAAACTGAGGCACAATGAGATTGGTAACCTAGAAATAGCTGAAGCCCTCACTTGCCAGCACTTTCTGCCATCTTCAGAGAATACCTCCACCCCCACCTCAGTGGGCCCCAGGATGGTTGTAAACCTCAGGCATTCAGGGACCTAGGAGGTCAGTCACCCTGGATCCAACCCTCCCCAGCTGGGGACTCATGGGAATCCCATCACAGGTCACCAACCACTTTCTCCTTTCATTCTTCTTGAGAGGTTGGTGTTACTATTACCCCAAGGTCTCCCAGCCAAGGACCCCATTTCTATCCAGTGTTTTGCTCTCTCTTGCAGGGTGGGACCCCATCCTGTGTGACCCAGAGACCCAGAGAGAGACAGGGACTTGCCTGAGGTCAGCACGTCCCTGGCACGGGTGCCTACAGCTGAGGGAAGGCCACCTCTGTCCTGAGCTATTATCTGCAGCTGGAGGGAAAAGTACAATGGGACACCTGGCACTCCCTGATACGGTGACCTGTGGTCCCAGCCCCTGCAAGGACTGACAGGCCATGCCCAGCCAGGAGATAAACGCGATTCTGGCCAGTGATTCATTACAACATCCCAGCCAGGGCCACCCCGTGGAGTCTGAAGACAGGGAAGCAGGCTTTTGTGGGGCTGGGGCTGGGGGAGGGACAGTGAAGGGGGTGAACCCAGGGCTTAGCAGGGTCCCTTCCTAAGAGTAATCCACACTGTGAAAAATGTCCCAGAAGCTTCCTTGATGGCCACTGGCTCGTTGGTGAAGCACCTGCTGTGTGTCAGGTCCTAGGGACATGGCAGTACCAAGCAGACTGGGTGCCTGCCCTCATGGAGCGACAGTCCCACAGGGAAGGCAGGCATCTAATGAGGAGTGCCATGAAGAGAACAGAGTGGCCAGCACTGGCCCGGAGAGGGACAGGGGACTGCACAGCATGTCCAGGGAGGCAATCAGGGGCCTCCCCAATGAGGTCACTTTGAGCTAAAGCCTGGAAGATGCATAGGGGAGAGCACTGGGAAGAGGTGGAGGCAGAACGTGCTAGGAGGGGACACAACATGTGCAAAGGTCCTGAGTTGGGCCACGTGTCAAGTGTTCAAGGAATAGAAATAAGCCACAGGTGGGAAGGGGGAAAGGAAGGGCCAGAGTGATGTGAGGCCGGAGCAGGAGCAGATAACAAGACTCCCCTCGGCTGAGGTGAGAATGTCAGATTTTAGTTGAAGGGGCCATGGGGAGCCACAGAGGGCTTTAGGCAGTGATAGGGGTGGATGATAAGGACGGAGTCCAGTGGCTCACTTCAGCTGTTACACAAAATGGCCTAGAGTGGCCGGAAGTACTGCAGGTTTGAAGACCTGAGGGTCCAGGCCTCTGGGGCTCCCCCATTCCAATATGCAGGATTCCAAGAGCCAACAGGCCTAACTGGAGTAATCTCAACCCTTCTCATGGCCCCCTGGCTGCATGCCCTCACCTGGACCTCCTAGGGAACATTCCAGGCTGCGATTATCTCAGTTCTGAGCACTAATTAGCTAGGTTTCACTTCAAGCCTTCCTGGGTCTGCTCTGAGAGGGCCCCCTGGGGAGGCGGCTGCCAGGTACACATCCCCAGGGAGGACTGGAGGGGCCAGAAGTGAGCGGCCCTGCACTGGGTCCTAGGACTCCTAGGACCTGCAGCTGGAATCCAGAGGTGTGGAAGTTTGTCCTGCCAGGATGCCTCTAGAACCCGCACCCTGCCCTGTGCATAGACCCTCACTTTCCTCCCCCAACACTCCTGAAGCCGGTCAGAGTTGACCCAGCCCACAGCCTCACCCCACTCCATGTCCTTCCTCCTTGCTCTGATTCTTTCTCTCTCTCAGCCCGAATGACTGCCTCTTTGTGTCTCTGTCTCTATCTCTCTTTCCCTCTCCTTTCCTTTTCTGTCTCTCTTTTTCTGTATCTCTCTTTTCCTGTCTTTTTCTATCACTTTCTCCTCCTGCCTCTCTCTAGCTCTCTCTCCCTCTCTCTTCCTCTCTCTTACCCCCTCTCTGACTCCGTCTATCTCTCACCATCTCTCTGTCTCTATGCCCCCACCTGGGCTCAATGCCCAGCCATTCCCCCTCATCCCCAACTGGAAGCATGGGCAGGGGGCAGGGGATGCTTTTCTGTTCCCAGCCCCTCAGGGGCATAAAGTGATGGCAAGTGTCCCTGAGCAGCCTCCAGGCAAGGGAGTGAGGATGGTGCCTGCACAAACTGTTCCAAACCTGCTGGGTTTTCCATCTCAGTCCCACCCTGACCTGGGCAGCCCCCTCCCCAGGACCCCACCCTCCTTGGGCCAAGTGGGGTTGCTAGAAGGTGAGGCTTGACCAGGAACCTCCTGGGAACTGGAAGCCGAAGGAGCAGGTTTCCTGGGCCCTCCACACTGGCCCAGCCCCAAGCTGGAAACATTATGGCCCCATTTACATATGGGGAAACCGAGGCTCGGACAGTGCCCACCACAGACTTAGGGTCACACTGTTATCAGGGTCAGAATTCGAACCCAGGACTGGGCAAGGATTCAGACATAACCAAGGGCTTCAGTGCGTTGGTCTCCCTCCCACTCCCAGACCCCAGTTTCCTTCCCCAGGGGCCACCCTGGTGTGTTTCTTGTGTGTCCTTCCAGAATCGTCCATGCAGACCCATCTCCCTCTTCCTGTTTGTATCTTTTTACACACGTGGTGAAACAACAGGCACTGTTCTGCACCTGCTTCTTCACTTGACTGTATCTTGCAGATCTTGTCTTATCAGAACCTTCTTGCTTATTTTTAACCCCTTGCTGTGTCCTCCAGGGAGGAGACCAGCATTAATGTACTTAACCAGCCCCGCTCATGGACATCCCAGTTGTTTCCAGTCTTTTCTTTGCTACAGAAAATGTCATAGCAATCGCCATGTATCCGCAACACGCACATACATGTTCACACGGGGCTGCCAAACTGTAGGATCAAATAGTCCTGGAAGGTGGCAGTGAGTCTTAACCAAGACGAGCTCAGAATCACAGGGCAGACTTGTTAAAAATACAGATTTCTGCACCTGCTCCAAACCACCTGAAGCACAATCTTTGTGTGAGGAACCTTGGAATCTGTATTTTTAGCAAGCACCAGGGAATGAGGAGACTTAGAGAGGGGGGCTGTGGCAAATGGTGAACAGGCAGTCTGGGTTTTCAAGCTGTGTTCCTGGCCCACAGGGCTCCCAGGGACACGCAGGGCTGGGCCCCTGCCCCACACCTCTTCCATAGCTCCCTTTCACTCCATTCATGTGGTGAGGCTCTGGAAAACCTTGGGGGTAAGTAAAATGGGATCTACCCATTAAAATAAAAGAAATAATGAAGTTGAAAAACCAATAGATGGGGAACCAGAGGCAAAGTGATGCAAACAGTCCAGCCCAAGACTCCACAGGCCTTGGTGTTAATATGTAGCAAGACTGGACTTGACCCTGGATCTCCTGATTCTTGGGCAGGCCTTTCCTGTGGCTATGCCACCCCACCCTGGTCCAGTCCCTTGTCAGCTATCAGTCCACTCATCCACCCACCCATCCACCTACCTTCCCACCCACCCATCCCTCCTCTACCTGCCCACTGCTCACGCCATCCCCCAGCCATCCAACCATCCATCTGTTCACAGACACAACAACCCATCCCCCATCCTCCCTCCAGTATTCACTGAGCTGCTATGAGCTAGGTCCCATTCTCAGTGCTGGGGACATAGCCATCAACACAGCAGACCTGTTTCCACCCCAGGAGCTCAGCACTTACGGGAGAGACTGACCATAGATTGATGATCACACACGTATAGACCCCCAAACAGGGGTCATGGCTTGGACCATGCACAGGAATGGACGGGAGTCAGTTGGGGGGCAGCCAGGGAAGGTCTCTTTGGGTGAGGCCCTCTCCTCTGAGACTAGGCAGTGAGTGCGCAGGTACCTAGTAAAAAGGGAGAGGAAAGGCATTCACCAAGGAGGGAACAGCATGGGCAAAGTCCTAAGGGTGGGAAGAGGAATAGCAAGTTGGAGGGATGGGGGAAGTCACTGCACCTGGAGAGGAGGGTGGGCTGGGAGGTGAGGAGGAGACTGAGTATAGGTGTAAGCAGGGACGATCATGCAGTGACATGCTGGCCACAGTAAGGACAGGGTCTGATTGGAGCCCCAGCTGCCACAGATAGAGGATCAGAGGGGCCTGGGGTAACCACAGAGCAAAGAGACCACCAGGCCAGGAATCAGACTCCCCCAGGGAAGAGAGAGGTGCTGGAGGCTGGGAAGCTCCACTCGGGACCAGGTCCCACCTCCTGCCCTGCTGCCTAGGAGAACCCACCCAGGCCTGCCCTCCTGGTCAGAACACTGTCTCCCTGGCCCCCCACCAGCTCCTCCTCCCACTCACCTGCCCTTCCTGCCCCATTGCAGGGGGGTCTTCCCCTTCCCTGCCCCCAGCTCATCCTGGAGAACCAAGCTCTCCATGGCGGGGACCAGGGTAGATAGATCCCCTCTGCCATCATCAGCCCATCAGGAAACCTATTAAAGCTTACCGGGTCACTCTGTCCAAAGCCCCCATGTACCCTCTGCTGTTTACTGAGTGCCTCCTGTGTACCAGACTGTGGGCTGACTACTTTCCACCAATTCTCCCATTTTGTCCTCACGTCCTGCCCCCAGCGAACACCACCTACCCCATAAACCTGGGAGGAAGAAGTCAGATCATATCCCTCCTCTGCTCAGAACCTCATCCACCCACCACCACATCCACACACTACCTTCCAGACTCCCTTTCCCAGTTCTCCCCCGCTCAGCTGCAACAGGCCCCCCACACTGGCCTTCTTGCTGCTCCTTGAACATAGAAAGCATGAGCCCACCCCAGGACCTTTGCACTTGCTGTTCCCTCGCTCCCCAGATATCCTCGTGGCTCTCCCCCTCACCTCCCTCAGGTTTTTGCCCAAATATCACATTCTCTCAGCGAGGCCTTTCCTGACCTCTGTAGTTAAAAGCAACATCTCTCTCTCTGTCTTTCTCTCTCTCTCTCTCTCTCTCTCTCTCTCTCTCTCACACACACACACACACACACACACACACACACACACGCATGTACACACACACCAGCAGTCCTCTTCCTCCCCTTCTTTATTTTTCTCCATAGCATTCGTCATCTGACCAACCATATCCCCCACCAAAATCAAGTAAACTGCATGAAGACAGGGGTTTGGAGCTGTCTTATTTTCTGCTGTATCCCCAAGCTTAGCACAGTGCCCAGCACATGGCAATGCTCAATTAAGCCATTCCTGGAGCATAGGAATGAGTCTTCTGTGTGAGTCTTACATGTGCATGCTCTGGGTTGCAGATACAACAGAGAATAAAAGGAAAACATTGTGGCAAGTGGCATTGGAGGCCCAGGATCTAGGACTTTGTTTAACTTCTTCTCGGTTGTAGGACTTCAGGAAAATGACAGAGGCCTGAGGGGTAGCTGATCCCGTAGACCAGCATTCTTCCAGGGCCACCCTGCTGGCTCCTCCAAGGTCCCTGTTACATCCACAGTATTATTATTCTTTACCAGAAAGTGCTGGGCTCAGTGATTGTTGATACCATATGGCCGATGGTCCATGCTTTACAGGTTTCACAAAAAAACTCCAATCGACCAAACCACACCTCAACAGAACTCTCAGTTAACCAGAACCAGAGTTTCGGTTGGATGGGGGTGTGTGGGTTTGGGGGTTTTTTCCCTTTTGCTTCCATGAGTTCATTTACCAGCCATTTATTTACCAGGCACCAAGCACATTGATATCATGGAGTCCCCAGACAGGACTGATACACAGGGACTCAGAAACAAGTCCCAATGAGATGGCTGGTGTGAGGCCACCAAAGGTGTTCAAAAGAACACTCGTCTGGAAATGCAAATGAAAACCACAATGAGCTACTACTACCTGTGTGCCCAAACAGCTCAAATTCAAAAGACTGACCACCCCAGGTATACAAATGCTTTGGAAACTGGTAGTGTCAACAGAAGCTCGGCACACACGAATTCCGTGGCCAGCAATGATGCCTCAGGTATAAACCCAACAAAGATGAGTCCACCAAAGGACACCAACAAGAATGTCCATGGCAGCTCTATTCACAACAACCAAAACCTGGAAGTAACCCGAATGTCCACCAACAGTACCTAGATTGGGTTACATTCACACAATGGAACACAACACAGTATTCAAAATGAAGCTGCACAGAACACAGATGAACCTCGAAAGTTTTGCTGAGCAAAAGAAACCGGACGCAAAAGCAGATATCCTGAAGGATTCCCCTGATACAAAGTTGCAGAACAGGCAAAATAATCGAATCTGTTAGAAGTCGGGAGAGCAGTTGTCCCAGAGACTAGATGGAGAGATTTTTGAGTGATTAGAAAGCTTCTGTTTCTTGATCCAAGTGCCAGTTACACTATGTGTTCGGTTGTTGAAAATGTCTCCAGCTCTTCTGTACTCAGGTTATACTTCCGTAAAAAGTTTCCATGTTGGCTGGTCCAAAGGTAGTGAGTCAAATTGATTGATGGTTCACGGTCAGTGACAGATCGACCTTGTTCTGCTCTTTCCCCCTTCTTCTCACTACTGCACTTGACTATTCTCAAAAAGAAAAAAAAAAAAAAGTTTACATTTTAAAAGGTATAACAGGAAAAAAAGAAATGAAGGAAGGAAAAGACATATTTGCATAGAGACAAAAGAAATGCGTAGATGAAGATCTGGAAGTTTGCACCCGAAAATCACAAAACCATGCTGGGAAGGTGAAGAAGGGGCTGGCCCAGGAGTGGGTTGTCCAAGATCAACTTCGGTTAACCAGAAATGTGTTCATGTTTTAAGAGATTGGAAGCATGTATTACTAACATCATTTTAAATAGAAATTTAATAGTAAAAAGGCAAAAAGATAGGCCAGCCGGGGAAATCAAAGAGCAACTTGTATCAATTGTGCACCTACTATGTGCTCCAGGCCACGGGTCTAAACCCACCATCTCCTTATTTTCCCCAGTCGCACATTAGTTCAGCCACTGATGGAATCTGGGGCCAGAAGACCGGGTTCACCTTGCACAGGGCACTTCTTCCCACTTCCCAGGTGAGTAAACTGAGGTTGGTGAGGTTAGTGATGGGGCCACCTGCCCTCAAAGAGTGTTTCTGAACATCAAAGGAGACAACTCAGGTGAAAGTGCTACGTGACCTCGCTGGATGCCACAGTCCTGCCCAGGACTGGACACATGAAGGTGCAGGGCCCCTCATTCTAAAATCATTAAGAATATTAAGATGACAACAGCAGAGTTTCAAACCAAGTGGGGGCCCTTCTGAGCAAGGGGCCCTGTGGGACTGACGTTGTACACCCTTGAAGCCCACCTAGTCCCACCTTTGCTTAGCAAGAACTTTCACAAAAAACAGGGTGGAAAGTAAGAGTTTTCTGATAAACTTCAGGCAGTCAGAAAGCTCCTTTCTCCAGAACTTCCCATTCCATGCCAGCTGTTTTAACATGCTGGTATATTGAGGCCTTAGGGCAACAGGGGCTCCCCCCTTCCCACTACTAGAAATAATAACAACAACAGGAGCTACCATTATAAAACACTTATTAAGTGCAGGCATTGTGTTGAGTTTTAGACACATTTGACTCCTCGACTCTGCTCACCAAGGTTATGAGGTCAATGCTCTCATGGGAAGGCTCTGGAAGTGGAAACTGAGGCACAGAGTAGGCCACTCACCCCAGGTTGTACAGCCAGATAGAAGCAGAGCTGGGATTTGCACTCAAGCCTGTGGGGCTCCAGAGCCCACATGCTGGCCCAGGAAGGAAGGCAAAGGCCAGGCGGGAGGCAGGCAGAGGTTGGCAAGGCCGCCTCAGGGCAGAGAGTGTGACTCCGGGAATTGAAGCTGCCCTCTGCCACACTGACTCCCCTCCCCACTGGGAGCTGCGAGCTCAGGGCTGCAATGGTCTTTGCCACTGGTGGTTTCACCATCCCCCACCAGGCCCTGCGGAGCCCCTGGGTGCACAACGGGGCTGTCCAGGCCAGAGCACTGGGTAAGGAGCACACTCTGGGTTTCTCAGACCCAGGTTCAAATCCTACCTCTGCCACCCACCAGCTCTGTGAACTCAGGCAAGGTACACTCTCTCTCTGAACTCCTGAGTCCTTTTTGGCTTTTCCTTTTGAACCTCAGATGCCAAGCATGGGGTTATCCAACTCCTCAACTCACAACATGTCATCATGATTGTCTACACAAGTCTCCTCTCTGGTTTTCTTTATTCTCTTTAACCCCCCTCTCTACTCCCTGCCCAGCTCATTCTCCTGTGTGCGATGTGTATTGTTAGCTAATTTCTTTATGTTTTTACTTTGATATTGTGGTTTAACATGTGCACAGTAAAGTGCAACAAGGCAGCTTATCTGAAGCATGCAGCTCAAGGACATTTTATATACATACAAACCCATGGGACCACCACCTGGGGCAAGATGTAGAAAGTTTGCCGCAGCCCAGAAGCCTTCCTTGTCTCCCTTTCCAGGCAGTGACTCTCCTACCCCACAGACTTGTAAATTCACCTTGCCCATTCTGGAACTTCCTATGTGAGGGGTCACATAGCAAATGGTCTTTTGCATCTGGCTTCTTTCACCCCACAAAATGCCTTTAGGATTCATCCACAGTGTGCATAAATCAGTGGTTCACTCCATGTTACTGCTGAATACTATTCCACCACATAGATGTACCACAACTTATCTCCTCTCTTGCTAAAAGACATTTGGGTTGTCTCCAGCTGGGGACTATTATAAATAAAACTGCTATGAATATGCCTACAGGTCCTTTTGTAGTCTATGTTTTTATTTATTTGGGGGTATATTGAAGGTCAGGTACTTATTCTGGCATAATTTTGAATTTACAGAAAAATTACAACAAACTCCAGGAATCCTTCAGCCAAGTTGTTCTTATTTTCCCCACTTTCTTCACCATTTTCCTTCTATTTGTATTTTTTCCTTTGCCTGAATTATTTGAGAGTAAGTTGTAGGCATGATGTCACTTTGTCCCTAAACACTCCAGCGTGTATCTCCTGACCCTCCGTTACACACATACAATACTGTTATCAAATTCAGGGTTTTTATCACTGATTGACGCAGTACTGTTACTGAATCTGCATGCCATATTCAACATTCCACAGTTGCCCCCATAAAGGTCTTCATGATTTTTTTCTGATCCAGGATTACAGGTGGGTTCCTTTTGTTGTATTTAGGCCTGAAAAAGTCCTTCCTCAGTCTCTCTTTGGCTTTCAAGACCTTACCACTTTTGAGGATTACAGGCCAGCTATTTTGTAGTATGTCCCTTACTCTGGGTTTGTCGGATGTTTCCTTGTGATTAGATTCAGATTCTGTATCTTTGCAAGGATATCATAGAAGTGACACTGCATTCTTCTTGTGTGTGCAATCAGATGGCACAAAACTGATTTCTCCCATTGCTGGAAAATGGGGATAATAAAAGATCCCACCTCATAGAGCTGTTACAAGGATTAGATGAGACACAGCCCAAGGCCTGTTTTTGTAATTATTATCTCCCCTGTACTTGTAGGGAGGGCCAGGCACAGGGAGGAAGAACAAACACAGAGCTGCCCCCGCCCAGACCTGTCTCCTGGGCCCAGTCCTCGCCCTGCGACCTAGAACTTACACCCAGCATGTGATGAGAGACACAGATGCACGGGAACCTGGGATTCTAGTCAGACCAGGTGGAGGCCGACTGATGCTGGTTCAGCCTGATTCCCTAATTGAGTGACAGGGAACTGAGGCCTAGAGAGGGCAGGGGGCTTCCCCAAGGCCACACAATGAGCCACTCAGCCTGTGGGGTCTCAGCCCAGGCTGTGGCAACCTCCACACCACTGCTTTTCAACCAAGAGCAATCTTGCCCCCCAGGGGACACTTGGCAATGTCTGGAGACATTTTTAGTTGTCACAACTTGGCTATGGGGGTGGGGTTTGCTACTGACATCTAGTGGATGGAGATCAGTGCCCCCACGACAAAGACTGATCCTACCCCAAATGCCACTAGTACCAAGGTTGAGAAGCCCCAGTGCACACTGAACTCATGGCAGCAGGCAACAGGGTAACCCTCTGGCCATCTGCTGCTGCCCATTTCCTACCACAGCCCAACTGGCTGCAAAGAAAAGGCAGATTAGGACCCTTCAGCAGCATCCAGGACTTGAGGAGTCCACATTGTACAAACGGGGTTTTGCTGCCCAAGTCTGTGCTTTTCTGAGGTCACAAGAGGTTAAATCAGCACCATTGGAAAATACCATTTGAGCATGACACCACCTGTGGGGAACTAAGGGGTGGGGGACTTCAGAGGTGTCAGGAGCCCTGTCCTAGAAATGCAGGGGGCAGAGGATCTTAAACCATTTTTGGCAGCCAGATTGCTAGGCAAGGCACTTACACCCCAAGATCCTGTCATCTTTTCTAGGCTCTAATTTTATAGAATCTGAAGTTCCAGGTGTTTTTTGTTCTAGGCAGAGAGAGTTGACTAACCCTGGCACATTGCAGATTCTTAGTAAATGCTTTGCTGAATAAATGAGTTCTGATAATAACTGATATTTATTTAGCTTTTACTATATGCCAGTCACTGTTCTTAGTACTTATCCTCGCCACATCTTATGAGATAGGTATTATTATTACCATTTCCATTTTACAGAATAGGAAACTGAGGCACAGAGAAGTTGCCCAAAGTCACAAGCTGTTTAGAGGAACATAAATTAATTAATTAATTAATTAATTAATTCATACCAGTCCCCATCTAAATTAGCATTTTTCCTTCAAGTATTACTGAATCAAACATTCAGTTACAACTCTTCTTGGGGAATAAAAACTCCAGCCCAAGCCCTCTGACTTTCTGGTTCTCTCCAGGTCAGTCCCTCTTCCTCTCATTGCCTAAGGGGTACTGTGTCTCCAAACCTGAGCCCAAGATAAAGCCTTATGACGCAAAGACCTGAGGAGCCTAAAGTGTTGAGGACCCTTTCATTTATCAAGAGCTTATTTTCTACCAAGCCCCACACTGCACAACAATCAGGAATGTCACATGACCCATTGCACAGATAAGGAAACTGAGGCTCAGAAAAGGGAGGTCACTTACTCCAGGTCAAACATCTAAGTGACAAAGCTGGGATTTGAACCCACATCCATCTGACTCATGAACCCTACAAGGAGACAGTGAAAGAACAAAGGACAAGGAGGAGGAACTGTCTGGCAAAGGCAGGGGGACCTTAGGGAGTCAGCCTCAGTTCATGCTTCAATTACAATCTCCCCACCTCAAAAGTGCAAAGCTCTGATCTTTGTGGGTGGCTGAGACCAGAGAGATCTGACTCTATTGGTGACATTTAGACCCTGCAATCCTGCTCCTGGGTGAATTCCCAAGAGAAACTCTGAGAAGTCCATTAGGAAGCTGGTAAACACAATATGTGCCACTCAGGACCCCTACAAGAGAGGAGCAGCTGCAGGGGAGCACGGTCAGCAGACGGCCTCCAGCTGCCAGCAGCTGCCTCAGCTGCAGGGAGCCATCTCCCCCAGTCATCCTTCCCAGGGTATCTTGTAAGCTGGACAGAGCAAGGTAGGGTATAATGGTCTGGCCATTCGGCCCAACAGGGGACACCCTGAGAGGGGAGTCTGTCTTCAGTGCTCCCACCAGGCTGCCCGAGGCTCTGCAGGGCTGCATTATGGTTGAATCTCTCCATCTGCCCAGTCCTGCTTCCTCCCCCTCCATTTCACAGGTGTTGACCCCCAATAAACATCTTGCACCTCAAACTCCATCTCTGTGTCCACACAACGTAAAATGTGACAGAGGCACATTCAATGATGTTTATCATAACAGTGTTTGTGGCTGTGGGGACTTGGAGGCAACATCAGTGTCCATCACAAGGGGAGTAGTTCATTAAAATGTGGCAGATACATACAGAGGAACATTACGCATCAGCATAAAAAGCAGTGGATTATAGGGACACAGAGAGGCATGGAGACATCTCAATAGCGTAGTATTCCAGGAACGTATGCTGCACTCAGGCTAGACGTGACCTATTCGATACAGTTGTCCATTGTATCATTGTTCGGAATAGGAAAAGACTGAAAACAACCTAAATGTCCATCAGAAAGGGACTGGTTAAATAAGTATGGTACATCCATGCAATAGAATGTGATCATTAACGGGAATGTGGCAGCTCTACAGTACTGATACAAACAAGCTCCAAGACACGTTGTTGAGTGAGAAAAAAAGCAAAGTACACACCAGTGTGGAAAGTGTGCCACAGTGTACATAAATATAATATGTGTGTGCATGTGTGTGTGTGTGTGTGTGCTCACACAGACCATCTAACACAAGAAAAATCTGCTGAAAACTGCAGTGACCTCTGGGGAAGGGACCTGAGGGTTTGAGGACAGGATTGAGAAGGAGACTGACTTTTCATTGCAAATTCATTGATACCTTTTGGATTTTGAACAATTTTGAGCATATATTAGGTATTCAAATTAAATGAAAAATGAAAAAGAAAAATATATAGAGGCCATGGCAGAGTTGATCTGAGATTATTATCAACAAGAAGAGAGGCATGTTGTGTGGGCCAGAGCCTGAGAGGGTGCGGAGGGTGTTCAATCGGGAAAAAGAAGGCAAGACGGAGCAACAGCTAATTGGTTACATACAGGGGACTGGTCAAATAAGTAAATATATTGAGATTAATAGAAGCCAATTTTGTCACTGTTAGAAGACAGTTACAAATACAGAGAGAAAATTAAAATAAACTCTATGGTGCTGGATTAGAACTGGAGTTAGCATAAACTCATAATTTTCTAAAAGGATAATTGATTGATTGATATATGATAGATATAGAAATAATACAGATGTAAATGTGTGTCTGTGTACATACACATATACAGTCCTTAGCTCTGTCTGCTGAGAGGGCCTGGAAATAGAGACAACCCAGCAGCAATGAGCACAATTGCTCCTGAGATCTTGGTTTCTAAATAGCACTCGCCACTAACAGGAGTAAGGCTCCTAAGAGAAATGACTGATTCCAGGGCTGGGGCAGAGAAAGCACTTGATGAGCTTAGAGAACCTCATCGTGCCAGAAAGTAAGGAAGTACTCAAAGAATGATGGTGACATGTCAGGGGGCTCCCAGTGGCCAAATCTGGGACAATCTGAGCTTGTAAACAAATTAACAGTAATGATGATGATGATGATGATCATATACCCACTGAATAAAATAGAAAACCATGAATCCATAAAAACAATGATAAAAATAAATGAATAATTGAAAGTTTGATGACTGTTCAAGATATTTACATAGTTTCAAAGTACCTCCCCTCAAACACTTAGTAATTGCAAATAGGAAAAAAGTAACCTCACAGATGTGAAGCCTGGCAGATATCGCCTCGATCAAGTGATCCAAGTGGACACCATCAGCGACAGGACAGAGAGAAGAACACAGCACCACTTCTATGATTTTCCCGCCAGAGATACAGACCTAAGTCTAACCACAAGGAAACACAAGACAAACCCACAGTGAGGGACATGCTACGAAATAGTTGGCCTGTATCCTCAAAAGTGTCACAGTCATGAAATTCAAGGGAAGACTGAGGAACTGTTCCAGCTTAATGGAAACTAAAGAGATGTACATCTAAATGCAACATGCAATTCCAAACTGGATCCTCTTACTGGACGATATTAAGGCAACTGGTAAAACTTGAATGGGTCTGAGTAGATGGTCATACTGTATCGTGTTAGTTTCCTGATTTTGATGGTTATATTGTGGTTATGTAGAAAAATGTCCTCACTTGTTGGAACTATATATCAAAACATTAAGGTGTGATAAGGCAATAGATCAGCAATTCATTCTCAAATAATTCAGAAAAAAATGTTCTTTGTACTGTATTTGTAACTTTCCTATCAATGTGAGATCTTTTTTTAAAATAAAAAGTTTTTAAAACACACACACAGAAAAAAAGTAAGAAACAGGATGAGATCTACGGTTGGATACAGAAATTAAAACCCCTACTCACAACAAGGCACCCGTAGGTATAAACCCAACTGAGATATGTGCCTATGTTCATCAAAGACATGTCCCCTAGAGTGTTCATCTCAGCTCAGTTCTAAAGAACTGAAAACCAGAAACAACCTAAACGTCCAAGAGCAATGAAACGGGTAAACAAATTGAGGTTTATTCACGCAATGGAAATCTACTCAGTAATAAAAAGGAAGGAATACTGATATGCACCGTAACTTGGATGAATGTTGCAATTACCACTGTAACTGTATTGAATAAAAGAAGCCTGACACAAGAGTTCTTATTGTGTGATTTCATTCCTATAAAGTGCAGAAACAGGCAATATTAATGTTTGCTGTTAGAAATAAGGATAATGATTACCCCTGGGTGTGGAGGATGTGTGACTAGAAGAGGGCACGAGGGGGGCACAAGGGAATTTTGGGGTGCTGGAACGATCTGCTTCTTGATCTGGATGCTAGTGTGTCCGTGCCACGAAAATTCAGAGTGGATGCCTATGTTGTGTACACTTTCCGTGCATGTGTGTATTTCACTAAGAAAGAGACATAGAACAACTTGATCTATGCATAAGGACAGATATTGCCCTCATTGGGGCGGGGCTATGAGAAACAGGAGAGACGGATGTGGGAGCCAGGACAAAGAGGGGAGATAAAATGTGGTGCGGGCCTGATAAGGGCCAATGACAGTCGTACCCTGTCTTAAGAACTGGAAAGGATGATTAGCTCTGCACCTGAGACTAAGAATAAAGGCAGGAAAGAGTCCCTATTGTCCATTTGTCCCTCACTCCACCCCCAGAGGGTCAGCCAGGCAAAGTCAATGACTGGCTCCATTTGGCGCAAGAGGACTGAGCCCTAGCTTGAGTCAGGCAATCCAGGAGGCCCTGACCCCTGCCCCACTTCTCTCTCCTCCACAGCCTGCTGACCCCCGCCCACCAGGCTTTCTGAGGAGTCTTCCTCCTCCCTGGCCTCCTCCGTCCCCTCCAGAGCTCTAGGGGCTGGGGCAGGGATCTGGTGACAGCTATAAAAATAAAAGCTCACCCGGCCAGGTTGCCTGGCCTCCAGACTCACCTCCCAGAGATCTCAGCTGGGCTGGCCCCAGGCAGGCTGGCAAAGATGCCTCTGAGTCCTGGCAGGCCAAGGCCTCAGTGGAGCAGGTGGTGGCGGTGGCAGCGTGAGGCAGAGGGGTTATTCAGGGTGGCACACGGAATCTGGTCCCAGCACAGCTGCCAACACACTCTGTGAGCTGAAGCAGGGCCTGACCCTCTCTGTTTCCTAATTGAGGGCCCCCTTGGGTCTGGGGGGCAGGATTCGGAGCTTACTGAGGTTAGCAAAGAAGTTTCTGTACATTCCAAGGGCTTGACCTGATGCACACTGAGATTTCAGAGTCATGGGGGAGACACCTGAGGGCAAGCAGCATATTTTCACGGCAGGATGTCTTCGTGCATTACTTCAGCAATTAAAATGAATTTTTAAAAAATCTTTACACCACATTCAATGGAAATCATTTTTCCTAAGCAAAGAGCTCATTTCTAGACCCAGGTGCCATAGTGTCAGTAGAACATTCTCAGACAAGGAAACTCTGCGGCATCACTAAGAAATTCAGGTCACAAAACAGCTCGTACAGGTTGATTCCGTTTTGGCGAATGTATCAGTTAGAAATAGATTCAGCTGCCAGGAACAGGAAGCCAAAATGACGGAGACCTCAATAAGCAGAGATTTATTTTTCTCTTATGTAAACAAGCCCAGAGCAAGGCAGGCAAGGACTGGTGTGGCTACTCCACTGCCATCAAGAACCCAAATGTTTTTTGTCTTTTGGTTCCATCCCCCTCAGCATGTGGCTTCCATGACTCAGTGTATGCCTCGTGGTTCATGATGGCCCCTGAAGCTCTGGCCATCACATCTGAGTTCCAGCAGGAGCAGGAAGAAGCAGGGAACGGGGGATGGGGGACGGTGCCAGAAAAGGAAGGCAAAAGAAAATGTGCCTCACAGCTGAGTCAGCCCCCTTTAAAGAGCTTTCCTGGAAGCCCCACCTACAACTTCTTTTTATATCTCACTGATCATCCCTAGCTGCAGGAGAAGCTGGGAAATGTAGTCTCTTTGTAGGGCTCCTGCCCCCAACAACAGAGGAGTCTCAGTGCTGAGGAAGGAGGGGGGCAAACATCGAATGGGCAACTTTAGCTACAACAAGGAAAAAATACACATAGAAGGAAAACTCTGGAGGGAAGTTAGCAACTGCCATAGACTCATACAGAGTTCTCTCTGCAATCACCCTGTATGAATTAACCTGCCAAATCTTTACGAAAACACTATGAGGAATTTTATTATCTTGTTGCAGATGGGGAAACTAAGACCCAGGAAGATGCATTCACTTGCCCCAAATGACATAGCCAGGGAATGGTGGATACAGAACTAGAATTCAGGCAGCCTAATTCTAGTATCTGAGCTCTTAATCCACCAAAATAATGATGTTAATAATGATGGTGCCTAATATGTACTGTGTGCTGACACTGCTGTGATCACGTTGTGTGGATTAACTCACTTAATCCTCACAACAATCTTATGAGGCAGGTAGTATTATTGTCCCATTTAATAAACAAAGAAACTGAGGCACAGAGACGTGAAGTCACTTGCCCAAGGCCGCACAGAAAGTGTTAACGGGCTTGCTTTTGTAGTGGAATTACGAGTGTTTTTAATTTCCTTTTACCTTCCCACCACAATCATACATTACTTGGGAAATCAAATAAAAAGAAAACACTCTTCCGAGGGCCCTGTCCCCAACCCCCCACCACCCCCATCCCGAAGGCAACAAGGAGGCCTGGCCCCACCCCTCTCCCCTGCCTCACCTCTCCCCCTGCTCAGGGCTGGTGCCCTCTCCCCTGCACTCACAGCTTCCCAAAGAACTCTCCCTCCCTTGGCTGCCAGCCTTTGCTCCTCCAGTACCCTCTCCTGGTGAGCCCTTCCCCTCGTGCCTGCCTGCTGAACAGCTCCCCGTGGCTCCAGGCCCTGGGTCAGAGGCTCCTCGCCCACAAGGCCCCTCGGGCCCACAGAGGCAGTCTCCCTGTGCCCTTCACCCACTGCACTCTGCCTCTTCCCAAGGGCCAAGGGGCCTGTTTCATTCTGTCAACAGACCTGTCAAGGGCTTTCTGGGTGCCAGGACCTGGCAGGGACACCCTCTCACTCATCCTTATAACAACCTCATCCCAGCCACCAAGGCCCTACATGAAGGACCCTGCCACTCCCCTGTCCTCTTCCCACTCCACCCCTCTCTTGCAGCCACACTGGCTCCTGGCTCTTCCCCTCACAACCAAGTTCAGGCCTGTCTCAGGGCCTTTGCACCTGCTGTCCCTTCTGCCTGGAATGCCCTCTCAGCACACCTCCCCAGGCACCCTCTGCCTACCGCTTCCCCCACCTGCTTTTCTTTGAGGCCTTTGTCACAGTGTGGAATGCACTGGCCAATTTGCTAGCTGCACATTGGCTGTCTCCCTGACCAGAATGTCACCTCCAGAGGGTGGAGACCACCTTGGGCCCACAGTGGGTACTCACTTGATACTGGTTGAATGTATGTACTTTTTGTTCATAAGTGAGAAGCTCGGGCCCAGAGAGGCCGAGTGCCTTGCCCAAGGTCACTCAGCAAACAAGGAACAAAGCTCAGAGCTTTTTAATTTTTTTTTTTTGCCCTGGCATCTTACCCATCAGAGGATGTAAAATCATGGTTTGCCATCTGTTTGCCCCACAGCAGGCAGGACAGCAAGTAGCTGAGCTTGGGGTGTGGCACACCTGGATTCTTATCCCAACATTGCTTCTCTCAGGGCAAGGGATGTTCCCTCTCAGAGCCTCAGACCTCCCCTCTGTAAAATGGTACTCCTACATTTTGGTCTTGGGGACACCCAAAAGGGGCTCAAACACTGACAGTCCAGGGCTCACTTCCCCATCCCACTCTGGCCTCCCCTGGGTTTCCCAGCCCTTATCCTCATTACCCTGCATGTGGCAACAACCAATGTATGGTCAAAAATCCCACAGGGAGGAGTGGCTGGCCAGCTGGTGCCACTGGGACACCATGTGGGTCATCCAAGAGATCAGCCAGGTCAAAAAAGAACTCGGGGTCAGGGTGGGAGGACAGGACAGGGAAACAGAACAAATGAGAGGTTTGGGGCCATGGGCAGGTGGGGAGTGCCCATCAGGTTCAAATGTGAGGCAGGAACTCAAATCTTGCATTAGCCACTCACCAGCTCTTAGGCCAGTGACTTCACCTCTTGGTGCCTCAGTTTCCCCATCTCCAGAAGGGGACTGATAAATAACACCTACATTATTGGGGTTTTGTAAGGATAAAAGGAACATAACACACACGGAATAGCAGAGTGAGTGCTCAATAAACTGCGGCTTGTCCCCACTGCTGCCTCACCTGGCTCGGGTGTCTGTTCAGCTGCCACCTCCTAGGAGGAGCCTGCAGGGACCTCCTTACTCCCTCCCAGCCCCCCTTTCTGTCTCTTCAGAGTTCTTGCCCCCAGTCATTACCTTGTTCCAGTTACTGGATACTTAGTGTCTGTCTCTCCCTGTAAATTGTCACCTCCATCTTGGTCACCACATGTCCCCAGCACCCAAGCAAAGGATTTGGCACACAGCAGGCGCTCAATAAATGTCGCATAAATTAAAAAAATAACTGGGCAAATAAACATCTCAGACATAAGGACAAAAGACTCAGGGAGGTCTAGACAGGACTTGGAGGCTGGAGGAACATTCTTTAGGTGTCTAGAAGGAAGAATTCTCCTTGTTCCTACTTCTGCCATTTTTAGATGTGTAACCTTGGACAGGTCCCTTCCCCTCTCTGAGACTGTTTGGTTGGCAGGAAAACACTGATACCAAAAGTTGTGCCCTAAGGGACTGGCCGATTAGCTCAGTTGGTTGGAGTGTGGTGCTGATAACAAGGTCCAGGGTTCGATCCCTGTGCCAACCAGCTGCCAAAAAAAAAAAAAAAAAACCTGTGGGCTCCAAGCAGCTGATGAGCGAGCCTGTTAAACTGGTGAGTACAGCCTCAACGTGAGGCCCAGCACCAGGCTTTGTCTCCAGCTTTCATTTCCGACACTCACTTTTCACCTTGGTAAGATCACCAGGCTGGGGGGACAACTGCCTGAGATTATAAGTGTGAGTGAATTTTGTCAACCCTCCTATCCTGAGTGGAGTGCCAGGCTCCTAGCTATCCTCAGTGGTCAAACCCACTAAATGGGCCTGTAGTTACCATGACTGTCCTTCTCCGGCGGTGAAGCATCCAGTGACTACATCTGAGCCAAGGACTTGGAATGGTGCTCTGCACGCCATCTGCACTTGACTTACCTCCACTGTTATTCCTGGAGGCTTGTCCCTGGCCTCCCGGGCCCCTCGCCCCATCCCACTCTCTTTCTCATGTCCAGACTTGTAAATGGACTGGTTCCTCCTTGCAAGCCCCTAGCCTTGTAGCTGGTGATCCATGGCATGGATGTCACCCCACCTATAACACCTCCTCAGGTCGTTTGGGTAGTGTTCCCACAACTGGCCACCCACACCACCATCAAAGCCCTCAGCCTACTATTTTTCCCAGCCCTCTTCAGAGGCAGTCAGATAGTCTTGGTCCAACTTCCCTTTCTGTTGCTTCCAAACTGTGAAACTACATGCAAGTCAGTTAACTTTGGGTCTTGGGGGGCCTGAACTTGAAACTGGGCAAGGAGCCCTCCAAGAAGGACCCAGGATTCAGGGTAGGGACTAGGATTACAAGTCAAGATCTTGGCCCCAAACTTTCCCGAGATTGGGAGTTAGATGGAGTTTTATAAACGGCTCTACCCATCCCACCTTGAGCACTAACCTCACTACTGTGGGCCTCGATCTGCGTTTTTAGAAATGAGTGTAATACCTTGTGTGGGTTGCTTATGTAGATTAAAGCAAGAAGTCAGTGTGTAAAAAGCTGCGTTCAATGCTGGCTCCAAGACAGCGTCAGGAAGATGGGGGGGTCACTGTTTGGCCAGGCTGCTCCCCTCTCACCTCCTTTGCGTAAGCAGCAGCCACCAGCCAACTCTCAGTGACAAAGGGGAGAGTGGGGATCAGCAAGACTAGTTTCTAAATTGCAACCCTCTTCACCGCCCCTGGGGACTGAGCCACCTTCAGCCCTAGGTCCAGCCCCCCAGGCTTTGCCCTTCAGCAAGTAAATCTGAGAGCCAGTGTGCTGTTGCCAGTACTGATGGAGCCATCGAAACTGATGGGACATGGGACTGGACGGACTTTGAGGCACAAGTGAGGTTATATGTCCAGTAGTCTGCACAGCCACCAACGGGAGACACTAGCATTGAGGAGGTGGCGTTTGCCTAGATCCTCAGCTCCCTAATGGTGGGGGCCAAGAGTCACCGTCTCTGTCCCCCACACACCTTGGGCTCCCACAGGGAAAGCACATCCAGGCCCCCAAAGGGAAAAGGAGAGGAAAAGCAGTCCCCATTCTCAAAGCACAATATCAGTGGCTGCACCCAAGATACCAGGCTACCCCAGGCTCTTGGCAAGCCAATCTCTGAATCCCACTGCCCTGGAATTTCTCAGGGCAGGGTGACCCAAACCAGTTTCTTGCCCATAGGGATCTGACAGCCAAAAGCTGCTCCACAGCTCTAAACACAGGCCTCACACTAGTACCCACATTCCCAAAGGTTGCCATGAGGTTTAAATGAGATGGGACAGGTCCAGGGTTTACCGGACGCAGGCCTCTGGCCTCTGGCAAGCGCTGGCCACAATCGCGCTGCACTGGAGACTGGGGTGCCAGATGCCAGGAGCCTCCCAGCGAATAATAACAAGAGCACATGCTTATATAACACCTCCTGCGTGCCAGGCACCGTGGGACGCCGTATGTGTATCCACTAACCCCTCCATCCACCACAGCCTCAACTCTCAGGAATGCCGTCCGGGGCTGGAACAGAGGTGGGGGTTGCAGTGAGGAGGGGAAGGAGGGGGCAGGGGAATCAGGGAAGAGGAGCCTGTCCCTGGGAATCAGGGATGCCTACCCACGTTCAAGCCTGGGCTCAGTCACCTTGAGCAAGTAGGTGAGGCTGGACCTCAGTGTCCACACCTGAGCAAAGAAGGCAAGTGGTAAGTCTCCCATTCCAAGGAAAGGGAGTCAAAGTGCAGGAACCCTTCCCCCACCTCCTCGACCTGGCCCGGCTTCTCCCCTCCTCCTGCTGGCCAGAGACACACAAACACAGACTCATTCGCCCACACACCCAGGCTCCCCTCTTAAAATATATACATACACACAAAGTATTTTTTAAACAGCCCACCCCACCACACTTACCATAAGAATCTGCCCTGACTTTGGCTCAGCAGGACCAAGATCTGAACTCTCTCTTTGTACAGAATCAAAGGCCTACTGCCTGGTCCCCGAACACAGTGCAAACCCTCCAATCCCAAGCCTGACACTAGGGACAAGCCAGAGGCCCCGGACCTCCTCCCTAAGCAGGGTTCCCAGCCACCCGTCACCCTGCACCCAGGGGCGCTGAGTCACTCTGAAAGCCTGACCCAGCACTCTTCTCCCCTTTCCCCCAGGGCTGGCGCCCCCATCTCCCGGCAGACCCTGGAGGGAGTAGCAGAGGAGGAGAAAAAACAGCTGCAACTCCCCCACCCAACCACCAAAACACCCAAAAATAACAGCAGCCCCCCACACACACACAACATCCCCCTACACACCAGAAACGCAAAAAAAAAAAAAAAAAAAAAAAACCCAAAATCTTCTAAATCCAAAACAAAGGAAAAAAATCAAAAGCCAACTACTGCCCCCAAAAGGCTTTTTAACCATTCTCAAAAAAAAGTTTATTAAAAGTGTTCTTACTTAATGCTTGAAACGGAAGATTCCCAAAATATACAGACGCCTCTTTTCTCATAGAAATAGATTATTTTTTTATAATACAAAAAAAAAGGGTGGGGGGGCCAAAAAAACAAACATCAACAGCAACAACCCCGTAGGAACATCTCTAAGCGATTACTCAGGGCCCGGCTGACAGTTACACGTGGGTTGCGTCAGTCCCGTGTACACACGCGCTCAGCCATGTTTAAACCGATTGCATCAACTTCGAAACCGGCCCGCCCGCCGGCGCCTGGAGAGGGGACAGGGGGACAGGCAGAGCGTTTATCATTCATCTGTACACACAAACGGTTCTTCTTTAAATACCACGACGGGCGGGCGCCTCATTTGCATGTGCCGCTGGTTTGGACAAAAATATAGATATATATATATATATATATAAAACAAAATATTAAAATTACCGACGGGCTCCCCGCGCTGCCAAGTGCCCCAGTGCCAAAGTTTTGCCGGCGCCACCGGGGGCGGGGGCGCGGGCGCTCCCCGGAGTCCCGGCAGCGCGGAAGCCGGCCGGCAGGGGGACGCGCGCGGGGGCCGCGCTAGCAGTGGCCGGAGGAGGCGAGCAGGGGCTCGGGCAGCTGCTTGAACAAGTTCCGCAGGGTGCTGAGCTCGCGCGACAGCTGCTCCACCTTCTTCTGGAGCCGCTCGTTCTCGGCCGTGAGCTCCAGGACCTTGTGCTGCGTTTCCAGGTTGCGCATCTTGGCCTTGTCGCGGCTCTTGCGCACGGCGATGTTGTTGCGCTCGCGCCGGATCTTGTACTCGTCGCTGTGCTTGTCCACCGTCTTCTTGGCCTTGCTCTTGACCTGCGAGGGCGCCGGCGCGGCCCCCGCGTAGCAGGCGGCCGCGGGCGCCTTGGCGTCGGCGGGGCTCGGCGTGCCGGGCGGGCTGGACGACGAGGACGTGGAGAGGCTCCCGCTGCTGCCGCTCGGCACCGCCTGGTAGCCGAGGTAGGCGCGCAGCGCGTACGGGAAGCCCGCCGCCATGCCTGCGGCGGCACCGCCGCCCGAAGCTCCGGCCTCCTCCTTCCGCTTGCAGTCCGCGGGCTCGAAGCCCGGCTCCGCCTTGAGCTCGGCGGGCGGCGGCGGCGGCGGGGGCGGCGGGTGCAGGGGCGCGAAGCAGCCGGGGTGCAGCGCGCCCTTGGCGGCCCCCAGGCGCCCCAGGCTCACGTAGCCGTACTCGGCCGCCTTCTTGCAGTTCTTGCCCCCGTAGTCGTCGGAGAAGAGGTCGGAGAGGAAGTCGTGGTGCTGCCCGGAGGAGGCGGGCGCGGGGGCGGGCGCGGGCGGAGCCGCCTCGAAGGTGTCCGTAGCCGTGGCCGGCGCCGGGGCCTGCGGCGCGCCCAGCGGCTCCAGGTACGGGCTGAAGTCGATGGCGCGCTCGTGGTCGCCGATGCTACCCAGCTCGCCGGCGGGGGGGCGCGGCCCGGCTCTGGCCGCGGGGGCCGCCTTGCCGCCGTACGCAGCAGCCAAGCAGTCCGCCTCGTAGTAGAAGTTGGCCACTTCCATGGATTTAAAGGCAGGCGGCGGCGGCGGCAGGGGGAGACATGCTGGGTCCCAGGCCACCAGGCGTTGCATGAACGCGGGTGCCCGGGGAGGGGGCCTGGGACTGCCCGCTCCGGCCGGCCCGCAGGTGGCGCGGCCTCCTGCTCCGAGCTGTCGCCGCTGTGTCGCTGTTGCTGCCGCTGCCGGGGTGGCCGCTATTAGTGCGGGGGCTGGTTGCTGGACCCTGGAGTGGGTCCCCTTCCCGGTCCCGTGCGCGGCTCTGACTCGCTAAAGTTTCTCCTGAGCCCGGTTATTTATAAGCGGCCCATGGCAACGGTGCGTCACGCCTGGCGGCCGCCCCGGCCCCTCCCGCCGCCGCCGCCGGGACACGGAGGACACGGCCGCGACCGCCCAAGACCCCCGGGTGGGCAGCGGCGGGATGCGACGGCCAGACCGAGGACCAGGAGCGCGCCCTCGGAGGGGTTCCCCGGGCCGCTGGGGGCGGCCTCGCGCCCCCTGCCCACCCCCACCCGGAGGCTCCGGGATTGGGAGCGAGAAGGGGAGGTGCGACCCCGCCCCTGGACCGCCCCCTCTGGACTGGAGGCTGCACTGGAAGGGGGGGACTCCGGGGAGGGGGCGACGTGATCGCCTTCCCCACCCCAAACACGGCCGCGGCCCGCCCCCTGCTGGAGGAGGAGGTGGTTTCAGGATGCCCGAGCCCAGACCCGACGTCCTACAGAGCGGGGAGCTCTCCAGGCTGGACCCTGGAGACCCAGTCTCCCAGCTCTGGCTCCTGGAGAAATGATCCATCTCCGTGGCCCTTCCTCTGACGCATACCAGCCCCTAAGCTCTCACCCACCCCATTGCCACCTCTTGGAAAGAGGGGACTCCATTCCTGGGGCGTCTCCCCTCTTAAAGCCGCTGCAAATATGAGGACCCTCGGGAGCTGGGGTCAGGACAGGGGCGCACTCCACCGGGGCTTCGCCAGATCGACCGCGCCCCTCCCCTGGCCCCGCCCATTGTACCTGCCCTATTTAGACCACACCCAGGCTTTCTCCCTCCCCACTCCGCCCTGACCCGGGCCCCTGGTGTGGTGGAAGGGGTGGGAGCTGCTGGGTTCTGCTACACTTTGTGACCTTGGGTGAGTCACTTCAGCTCTCCTAGCTCCGGTCCATGAAGGGTGTCCTCATTGGTGGTAGTAGTAATATTGTCCTCGCCACTGACTCCCATACCTAAGGCTTAAATTTTAAGACCACTGTGGGCCGTACATCAGAGAGAAAAGGACGACCACACAGGATACAAATGGAGGCCCAGAGAGGGCGGGGCACACCCAAGGTCACATGGCCTCGTGTCCCCCCATTCATCCAAAGAAAGCCATTGTCTGGGTACCCTAAGACCTATTTGCCAACCCCAGAGGCCAAAAAGCCTGTTTCTGAGGCTGCTGAGGCAGCTGTCAAGCCAAACGCCACAGAGGGCCATGCAGGAAAGAGAAGGGATTCTCCCCATTTTTACCTAGTCCTTACTCCGTGCTCAGGGTGGGCCGGGCCCTCGGGTTCACTTTTTCCACCCTGCCAGGAAGATGCTTTTGCTGTCTCTGTTTCACAGATGGGAAAACAGGCACCAGCCTCCCCTGGGCCTCTGATCTGAGGCCCTCTGACCACTGCCCTCCTCTACTGAGTGGGCTCAGATCAGACGGCCCTGTGCCTTCTCCAGCCCCATTCCTAGGCAACTGGGGCAGCTCCCTAGGCCCACCCCTCTGCTGCTCCCAGCCCAGGCCGCCCAGGCAGGAGCTCACAGCCTGCCTAAGCCTGACCCCCGGCCCACTGACCCCAGCCCTGGCCCCAGTGGGCGGGCAGGCATTGCTCAACCTTTGGGTTATCTGCTGAGCTGGGGTGACCTCCGCCCCCAAGAGCTGGAGAAATGACATCTCCATGCGCCCTTGGGGGGTGGGGGCATGTAGGGACGGGATAACACACTGGCCCAGCCTACTAGCTTGCTGGGGAGGGATGGAGGCCCAGAGGGGTGTGGCAACTTCCCCAGGGCCACCCAGCCAGGCCTTCCTTCCCAGCTGCAAAGTGGGACACTCAGGGCTGAACTGGAGAACCATGGCCTCCAAGAGGCCCTCCCTGTCCCTCCCACTGGTGAACTTCCTTCCCAGCCCTATCTCCAGCCACCATTATCCCAGCTGTCTTGTCTGCCTTGGTCTCCCCATGAGACTGTCCCCTCCTTGAGGGCTGGCCCTTGAGTACTGGAACTCCTGGGCCCAACATGCTCAAAATTTACCAGCGAATGAATGCATTTGCTGTTCCCTCCTAACCGAGGACACTGTCCCCCAGCTCTGCCCAAAGCAGCTCTTCAGGATTCTACCCAAAGGTTACTTCCTCCACCAATGTAAGCCCCATTTTCTGGATAGAAAAACTGAGTCCCAGTGAAGGGTGACCTGGGCTCACAGTGAGTCAAGGGGTTACTCAGTCCTTGAGGACCAGCCTCCAAGGACCAGACTCAGCCCCATTAGGGGTCCTGGCTCTCTGCCCTCTGGGTTGGAACTTGCTTCCTTCCCACACTCTCCTGTCCCCTGCCAGGGATCACCCACCCCTGTGGTGAAATCAGTAGCAGTTCCCAACCCAGTAGCAACCCAGGTGTCCTGCAGGGAGGTGGCTAGCACCATTGGGGTGATGTAAGCTCTTGTTTTTACAAGACTTATTGCTCAACAGGCCGTGCCTGCTGCCCCACCAGTAACGCTCAGCCTTTCCCCAAGAAGGGGGGGTGATGGGAGCTCGAACCCAGAGGCCCAGAGCATGGCTGAGGGGGTGTGCAGGCCCAGCCACTTCTGCCCGACAGACAGTGAAGGCCCAGGAAACCAGGATCCACCTGGCATCACCTGTCTCAGTTACAGACCTTCGGAACTTAGGGCTGGGGTGGATCTCGGACTGGCAGGCAATGGCCAAATCCAACCCACAGACTGTTCAGTCTGACCCCATAGTGTTTTGCCTGGTTTTTTGTTTGTTTTTTAAGTAAATTTATTGCCTACATTTAAAAATCAAGACACTTCACATCAAAATTTAAATTTCTGGCTTCTCTTTTAATACCTGAAGCCATGAGCTGGGCCCATGTGGTCACACGGTGGTGGGTAGGAGCCAGGCGGGGGCTATGGAGGGGACAGGCACTGTCCTACCTGGGACACACATCTTCCTCTGCTCCCAAACTGCTTCTCAGAATTCCTCCTCCCGCTTTGTGCAGCTTTGCCTTAGCCCCATTTTCAGGAGGAGAAAACTGAGGCGACTTGCCCCAGGGGAGACCTGTTGTTGCTTCTTTGATGGAGAGGGGCTTGGAAATCAGCCAGCAGATGGGAAAATAAGTGGAAAGGCGAGCCAGCAGACCATTAATGGGGTTGTCTCTAGTAAATGTGGGACGGGAGGGTGCAGGCGTTGGACTTTCATCCCTGCTCTGTACCCTCCTTGCTGTGGCACTCCGGCCACTTCTGATGTCCCCTCTGGACCTCAGTCCCTGGTCTGTAGAGTTGGGGTGACAATAACCCCTCTCCCTCAGGGGTTCTGGGCCTGCTGTTCCCCTCACAGCTGCCCCTTCCTGAACCGTGGAGTGAATCAGAGTTCCCTTTAACCCCAGAAAGGGCTTGACTTAGGCAAGCCATGAAAACCTCATAAAGCAGACACATGGGGAAACTGAGGCCTAGAAAGGGTCAGAACTTCCCCCAAGATCATAGTGAATTGTTCAAACAGCTAGACTTAAGAAGCCTGATTCAGATGTCCAAAATTTTCCCCACCACACCTCCTCTCTGAGGCCTCAGTTTCCCTATCTGCCAAATGGGGCTGGTGGAGATTAGATCCCTGAGGACAGCCTCTCCTGGATACTCTGGGATCTGGGATTTTGGAATCCTCAGAGATGGTCAGGCTGGCTAGTGAAACTTGCCTGAGCATATGCTGCCACCACGTGGCCAACTCTGGAACGGTAGAAGTAGTTTAAATGAATCCTCTGGATTGAGGACCGACTGGGCACCTTGCTCTGGGATACAGAGAGGCCAGCACTGTGGATATGATAGATGCTCACAGGACGTAAGCAGGCCGCTGAAAGGAACAAAAATGGCCAGCAAACAGACAAAAGGTGCTCAACCTATTTGGTAAATGTAATCATTCATCAAATATTTTTGGCACCTACTGTGGTTCAGATCTCAGAGACATACTAATGAACAAGACAGGAGGGATTCCTGTTCTGATGGAGTTGAAATTCTCCCGGGGGAAGACAAACAATCAGCAAGATAAGTGAGTAAAGTACGTGTTGTGTTAGCTTCTGGTAAGTACTATGGAGAAAAATACGGCAGGGAAAGTGGATAGAGGGTGCTGGGGGTTTGATTTTAACTTTAGAGTGGTCAGGGAAGGCCTCACTGAGGTGATATTTGAGCAAAAACCTGAGTGCAGGGAGGGAGGGGCCATGCAGATATCCATGGGAAGAGTGCACCACCAGGTGGGGGAACAGCAAGTACAAAGGGCCTGAGGCAGGAGCATGCCTGGCCCACCTAGTTATTGTGGGTGGAGTAAAGGAAAATAGCAGGAAATTATGTCATAGAAAGAGTGGGGGCCATCGCACACCAGGCTTTGTGGGCCATTGTAAAGGCTTTGGCCTTTTCTCTGCGTAAGTAGGTACCATGGAGAGTTCTGGGCAGAGGAGGGGAAGGATCTGACTTCAATTCTACCAGGATCCCTCTGGCCACATGGAGGGATGGACCGTAGTGAAGGGAAGGTCAGGAGCAGGGAGACCCGTGAGGAGGAAACTGTAGCTGTGCAGGCCAAACATGATGGTAGACTAGAGCAGGGTGTTGGCCAGGGAGGTGGTAAGAAGTGGTCAGAACCTGAATCTGTTTTGAAGGCGGAAACCAGGATTTGCTGATGGATCAGATTATAGAACAGCTACACAATGGATCACTCAACAGGCACTTAAAAGGACAAGGTATATGACACCAAAAGCATAGGTGAAGAAACAGATAAATTGGACTACATCAAAATTTAAAAGTTCTGTGCATCAAAGAGAGTGAAAAGGAAAACCATGAAATGGGAGAAAATATTTGCAAGTTGTATATCTGATAAGGGGTTAATATCCAGAATATATGAAGAACTTGTACAACCCAATAGCAAAATAAATAAATAAATAAACAACGCTGTTAAAAATGGGCAAAGTACTTGAATAAACACTTCTCCAAAGAAGGTATATGAATGGCCAATGAGCATGTGCAAAGATGTTCAGCACTACAATCATTAGGGAAATGCAGATGAAAACCATAGTGAGATCACCTCGTACCCATTAGGATGGCTACTGTCAAACAAACAAAGCAGAAAATAACAAGTGTTGGTGCGAATGTGGAAAAAATGGAACTTTTGTGCAGCTGCTGTAGGAAACTGTATAGTGATTCCTCAAAAAATTAAAAGAAGAATTACCCAGCAATTCCACTTCTGAGTATGTAGCGAAAGAATTATAGGAGGGTCTTAAACAGATATTTGATTTTTTTTTTCTCATAGCAGCATTATTCACAATAGCCAAAAGGTGGAAGCAACCCAAGGATCTATTGATGGATGAATGGATAAACACAATGTGGTATATACATGCAACGGAATATTATTCAAGCCTAAAAGGGAAGGAAATTTGGACACTTGCTACAACACCGTTGAACCTTGAAGACATCATACTAAGTGAAATAAGCTAATCACAAAAGGCCAATTACTTTATGATTCCACTTATATGAGGTACCTGGAAGAGTCAAAATCAGACAGAAAGTAGAATGGAGGTTGCCAGGGGCTGGGAGGAGAGGGAAATAGGGAGCTGTTGTTCAGTGGGCACAGAGTTTCAGTTTGGGAAGACAAAGAGTTATGGAGGTGGACGGGATGATGGTTGCACAGTAATATGAATGTATGTAATGCCACTGAACTGTATGCTTAAAATAGCTAATATGGTCAATTTTACGTTCTAGGTATCTTACCACAATTTTTAAAAAACGAACAAGGTGCATCTTCATATGTCAACATAGAAAGATGCCCAGTGGCATTGCGATGTGAAAGGAGGGTGTGGCAGAGCAGGATCCTGGTAGAGTCACGTTTGTCCAGAAAACCTTTGCCATTAGTTAAAACTTTTTAAAAATATGCATAACACACAGTCTTGATGGAGGTGTGGGAAGACAGGCACTCTTACACTTCTATTGGCTGTGCAAAGTGGTACAGCATCCCACTGTGACTTGGCCGTTGCTGTCAAAATGGGAAATATCACTGGGCCCAGAAATTCTAGGCATTGATCTGACAAAGACACTCACGCCTGCCCGGAGACAAATGGACAAGAGCAAATGCTTGTGAGATAACACTGGTGGCTGTCGTTACCAGAGAACACTACACAGCAGCGAAAAAGAATGGGCTATGGGAGAGGATCTAGACCAGTGCTGTCCAGTAGAACTTTCTGGAATGATGGAATTATTCTTTATCTGTGCTACCAGCTACCTGTGGCTATTGGGCACTTGAAATGTGGCTAGTGCAATTAAGGAACTGAATTATTTTATTTTATTGAATTTTTTTTTTTTTTTTTTTTTTTTTGGCAGCTGGCTGGTATGGGGATCTGAACCCTTGACCTTGGTGTTATCAGCACCAGACCCTATTTTACTGAATTTTAATTAAATTTAAATTGCCTCCTATGGCTAGTGACTCCTGTATTGAACAGCACACATCTAGAACGATTTCCAAGATCTATGGTTAATTGAAAAAAGCCAAATGCAGGCCAGTGTGTGGTGTGCGAAGGAGAGAAGATGTGGGAATTGACATCTGTATTTGAGGATGTAGAGACTCCCTTGGATGGGACATAAGAAACTGGCAACGGTGGCCAGGGGGCTCTGGATGTTGTTCTATAACAACGAACCCCCAAAACTTAGTGGCTTAAAATAACCACCATTTTGTTTGCTCACGATTGTGTGGGTCAGGAATTTGGACAGGGCACGAGGGGACGGCTTGTCTGCTCCAGAGCTGGCTGCTGGTGGACCGTCCAGGGTGGCTTCTTTATTCCCATGTGCGGCTTCAGCTAGGATGGCCTGAGTGGCTGATGGTCAGCTGGATCATACATCTACAACCTTAGTTCTCAGCTCCTTGGTTCTCCCTCAGGCAGTTTCTTACTCCCCACATGGCCTCTGCACAGGTGGGCTCTTCACATAGTCTTTCCACATGACCTCTGCACATGGCCCAAGTCATCTCTCCAAGTGGACTCTCCATGTGCCTTTCCACATGGTCTCCCAGTGCATGCTTGTGTAGCAGCCGGCTCCCCCCAGAGCACAGAAGTGGAAGCGTAAGCCGGAAACTGGCATAGCAGCACTTTCTCACACCCTGGTGGTCAGCCCAGGTTCAAGGGAAGGGACCACACAGAGCATGCCCCCCAGGAGGCTGGTTCCTCGGGAGCCACTAAAGTAACTCTGCCACAGAAGGGGGACTGGGGAGCTGAAGGTTGAAGTGGGAGAAGACCTACACCCTTTTGTGACTTTAAAATGTTCACCAGGGGGCTGGCCAGTTAGCTCTTTTGGTTAGAGCGTGATGCTGATAAAACCAAGGTCCAGGGTTCGATCCCTGTACCAGCCAGCCACTGAAAAAAATAAATGTTCATCATGGATAGGCATGACTTGTAGAGTCTGGAAAGCCACAGGTTGTGTGGTGCTGCCTCCACACCTCGCTCATGCTGTTCCCCCTGCCTCTCACACCCTTCCTTTCCACCTCCAGATGCAGAGATGCCCAGGGAAACTTACTGAACGCCCAGGTCAAATTGCTCTCCCCTTCCTGGGCTCCCGCTATACTTCGTGCCTCTACATCTTAATCTGCCCCTGCTGGACTTAATTTTGGGTAATCTCTCTCTCCTGAGAGCTCCTCAAGGTCAGCCCAGTCGAGGTCATCTCTGTCCCCTCCCCACATACACAGTGAAATCCTGTACATGCTGAGTAGATGCTTGGTGATTTGAGGACTCAACACAGAAAATACACATTTGCTCACCCACGACCTCCCCACGCAGCCGGGCCCAGCGCCGGCATCTGGGGTTGCACTGCACAGAAAAGCCACCAGGTGGCGCCAGAGCCCCGCCTCTGACCTCTGCTGGTGCTGTCGGATTTGGGAAACCTCTTTTAGGACCAGGCTTGGTTGGGGAACCTAGGACAGGAGGTTCCAAGCCCAGCTTTAAAGAGAAACTTCCCATCCTTATTACCCACTCCCCTCCTCCTCAAGGAAATTAACTAATGGTAGGCATGCTTCCCACCGACAGATGCAACCTGGGTGAATCTCCAAAATCTTTGCCGAGTGAAAGAAACCAGACACAAAAAAAACCTCCTGCGTGATTTTATTTATACAAAGCTCTAGAATAAGCAAAACTCACACATTATGAAAAATATCAGAGCAGAGATTGCTTCTAGCTGGACGAGGGCTCAAGAGTAGTTGTTGGGATCATAGTAAATGTTCTGTATTCATTTCCTAGAGCTGCCATTAATAAAATACCACAGACTAGGTGGATTAAAACAACAGAATTTATTCTCAAAACTATTCTGGAGGCCAGAGGTCTGAAATCAGGGCCATGCTCCCTCTGAAGGCTCCAGTCTAGGGAAGAATCCTTCTTTGCCCTTTCCAGTTGCTGGTGGCTGCTGCCGTCCTTGGCATTCCTTGGCTTGTAGCTGCATCACTCCAGTCTCTGCCTTGGTCTTTGATGGCCTTCTTCCCTCTGTGTGTCAGTGCCCAAATCCCCCTCTCCTTTCATTTATACAGACACTGGTCATTGGACGTAGAGCCCACCCTGATCCAATATGATCTCATCTTAAATCGGATTATATTTACAAAACCCTATTTCCAAATAAGGTCACATTCATAGGTACCAGGGGTTAGGACTTGAACATACCTTTTGGGGGGAACGCAATTCAGCCCACTATATATTTTATATCTTGGAAGGAGTTTGGGTAACCCAGGTAAGTGCATTTGTCAAAAATAATCGGAAGTACACCTAAGATTTGTACCTTTCACCCAATGCAAGTTTTACAGACAAAGAAACAAACATTGACCTCTAGTTAATGATGTGCATGCTGAAGTGTGTGTAGGGGTGAGGTATACTGGTGCCTGCAACTTACTTGAAATGAATCAAAAAGTAAAATGTATAAGGGGATCAATAGAGGGAGGGAGAGATGGGGAGGTACGTAGTCAAACCCCAGCAATGCCACTTCTGAAAATTTATCCTGAGGAACTCAGCATGGAGATGAACTCAAGCAAGCTCATCACACTGTCATTTAAACATCGTCATAGTGAGGAAAATGGAAACCATCTCAGCACTCTGAGTTGCTCCTCTGCCAGGGCACCCGGGGACCCTTAACCTGAAGTCTGCAGAAGGCATTCGGTGCAGGAAGTGATGAAATGATGGGAGAGGTTCTAGGTGGTCATGTCTGCTTTATTACAGGGAGAATGTCTCCAGCTTTCATCCAGTTCTTGGGGCCAAGTTGGTGACTCCTAGAAAGGTTAGATGCCTGGGCAGTCAGGCACCAGCTGTTTACCAGGTGCTGACATGCCCCTCTCTGGCCCCTCAAGAGGAAAGAGCAGCCTCCTTAAAAAGGAAGCCAGCATTGGTGCCAGCCTAGCCACCAGCAGCTGCAAGCTGGGCCTCTGCTTACTGGGCACTTGTGTTGCACTCAGTTTTGTGCCAAGGGTTTCGGTTTTCTTCTTCATGCATCCATTCTCTTGTCTCCCAGTACCTGCCATCCGCCTCCTCTTCGCCCCCCACTCAAAGACAGCCATTCTGTTGTTTTGTGTCTTTTTGTTTGAATGTGTGTCCCTGCAACACATGCATGGTTATTCTGTGGCATAAATGTTTAATTTGTAAAGGGTTTTACAAAAAGAGTACGTGGCTCATCCTGTTTCTTTTACTTGGCAGGACTTGAAGAGCCATTTGTGTGATGGTGGGTGTATGTGGCCCGTTGCTCTAATGTCTGGCTGCACAGTCCTCTGTGAGCATCCCCCATCTCAGCTGCCCAACCCCTGGGGTAAACACCCGGGTTACCCCCAGCTTGCCCCACTACAAATAATGTGGGCATCTTCCTCCCCACACCCTCATGAGCTTGTGTAAGGAGGTCTTTGGGACTTTTACTTGGGAGTGGGTCCCAGGGTGTGGGGGTATGTAACGTGACTGAGGACCACCAGGTTGTTTTTACAGAAAGGCCATCCCACCTACCCCCACCGGCTGTGCCCCAGGGCTTTCATCACCCCTTGGTACTATCCACCTTTCAAATATCTAATTTTGAAATAATTTCAGACTTAGAGAAAAGTTACAAATAGTCCAAATATTTCCCAGATTCCCAAATGTTATTTTGCTACAGTTGATTTATCATATTCCCCACCCCCATACACATATATATATACACAATTTTTTAAACTGTTTCAGAGTAAAATACCAACCAGTTGCTAAAAAAACAAAAATAAAAAACAGAGTAAGTGGCAGACACCATGCTTCTTTATCCCTAAATTCCTTGGGGTATTTTTCCTAAGAGTAAGGACATTCTCTTATGTAACCACAATATCAGGAAATTAACACTGATACAATGTTATCTAGCCTATAGTTTCTACTCACGTGTCACAATTATTGTCTCAGTAATGTCCGCTGTAGGTCCAGGATTTAATCCACCTGCATTTAGCTGTCCTGTCTCTTTGGTCTCCTTTAATTAGGAACAGTTCCTCAGTCTTTGTCATTCATGACCTTGATACATTAGAAGAGAACAGGCAGGCTACTATGTAGAATGTCCCTCAGTGTGGGTCTGTCTGAACTTTCCTCTTGGTTAGGCTCAGGCTCTTTGCCTCTGTCAGGAGCCACAGAAGTGATGCTGTGTCCTTCTCGGTGCATCTATGTGGATCCCCGGGAGATCTTTGTGTTCCATTACTGTGATGTTACTATCGAGGATTTGGTCAAGGGGATGTCTGCTGGGTTTTACCACCACCATGTAATTGTTCTCTTTGTCATGAATAAGTTCCTTGCAGAGAGATATTTTCAGACTATTTAAATATCCTATTACACTTCCAACTTCCACCCACTAGTGTTAACATCCATTTACAATGTTTGTCTCAATCAATCCACTGCTCTATAACAAATTACCCCAAAATTTAGTAGCTTAAAAGAATAATCATCCAGGGCCGGCCCGTGGCTCACTTGGGAGAGCGTGGTGCTGATAATACCAAGTCAAGGGTTAAGATCCCCTTACCGGTCATCTTTAAAAAAAAAAAAGAAGAATCATCATCCATTTTTTCGCTGTTGTTGTGGGTCAGGGGTTCAAGGGCGGTGTGGCTGGAAGGTTCTTGCTTAAAGACCCTCAGATGGTGGCAGACAGCTGGGGCTACAGTTATCTGAAGGGTCAGCTGGACCTGGAATTGCACTGGCCAGGTGAGCCACCAGTATGAACCACATATTTAATTTTGAATTTTCTGGTAGCCACATTTTTAAAAGTAAAAAGAAGATACAAGCAAAGTTCATTTTAATATATTTTATTTAACCCATTTCAACATGCAATCAATATTAAAAATATTAAGTGGATATCTGACATTCTTTTTGTCATGCTGTTTTTGAAACTCAGTGTGTATTTAACACAGCTCGTTCCAATTTGATCAAGCCACGTTGTAAATGCACAATATGTGCTTAGTAGCTATTGGATGGGACAGCTCAGTGCTGAAGAGGGCCCACTCCCACAGCTGTTGGTGGCGGCCCCAGTTCTCCCAACACGGCCCCTTCAGAGGGCTGCTGAGTATCCTCGTGATACGCAACTATCTTCCCCCAGAGAGACAGCGAGGAGAAAGAGCAGTGCCTGTTATGCCTGTCTCAGACGCTGCATCCGTCTGCCGTATCCTACTCCTTAGAATCACTTACTCCAATCCCCACTCCAGGGAAAGGGAATTAGACTCCACCTTTTGAAGAGAGAAGTGCCAGGGCTGGCTAGTTAGCTCTCTTGGCAGAGATAACAGCAAGGTCAAGGGTTTGGATCCCCTTACCAGCCAGCCACCAAAAAAAAAAAAAAATGAATAGTGTCAAAGAAATTGCGGACATGTTTTAAAATCATACTCCCATTTATTTGTTTATTCCTTTACATCAGTATGGACTAGGGGATTTTATTTTATTCCATATGTTATAAATCCATTACTACCATTATTTATGTTTTTGCTCAAACTGACTCTGATCTGGCCAGTTTGAGCCCCTTTTGGCTGGCTTCTGGGCCCTTTCAACATGTCCCCATCATTTTTGAGTATTTCCTTATTTTCTGGCACAACAAAATGTTTCAGGCTTAATTTCTACTTTTTGTACCCCAACTCTGATTCTTTTAGTGGAGACTGGCGTTTTGAAACCAAAATCTGGGTACTGTCCGACTTTTTAATCTTTACCAGTCTAATAGGTGTACAGTGATATCTCATTGTTGTTTTAGTTTGCATTTCCTATTACTGATGAGCCTTCTTCCCGTGCGGTGGTTTTCCTCCTCCGTAAAGTGCTTTTCACATCCATCGCCTGCTTTCCCTCGGAGCCGCTGTCTTTTCTGTGTTTATGCACAGGAGTGTCTGGTATATTCTAAGCTCTGCAATTTTAGACACTGCAACACCTTACTGTAGCATCTACCTATTAACTTCGTACATGGATTTTCTTCTTTTGGCCAAAATTCCTTCATTTTGATATAATCAAAATAATTTTTTAAAACATTCTTTGCCTTTTCTGCATTTGTGCTTTTTGTTGTGGTAAAATATAGAGCAGGTTAAATTTACCACTTTTAAGTGTGTAGTTCAGTGGCACGAAGCACATTCACAATGTTGTGCAACCGTCACCACTATCCATTTCCAGAACGTTTTCATCATCCCAAACAGAAACTCTGTACCCATTAAACAATAGCCCCTGTCCCCCTACCCCAGCCCCAGGTAACCTCTAATCTACTTTCTGTTTCAATGAATTTGACTAATCTATGTACCTCCCATAAACAGAATCATACAGTATTTGTCCTTTTGTGTCTGGCTTATTTCCCTTAGCGTAATATTTTCAAGGTTCATCCATGTTGTAGCATGTGTCAGAAAACCATTCCTTTTTAAGTCTGAGTAATATTTCATTGTGTGTATGTACCATGGTCTGTTTACCCATCCATCCATCAATGGATGTTTGTTTCACCTTTTAGCTGTTGTGAATACTGCTGCCATGAACATGGGTGTGCATGTATCCGTTTGAGTCACTGCTTTCAATTCTTTTGTGTAGATACCCAGCAGTGGAATTGCAGGATCATATGGTAATGCTATTTTTAACCTTTTGAGGAACCAACACACTGTTTTCCACAGATGCTGCACTATTTTACATTTCCATCAGCAATGCACAGGCATTCCAGTTTCTCCACATCCTTTCCAACACTTATTTCCATTTTGTTTTTTGTTTGTCTTTAATAATAACCATCCTAATGGGTGTGAAGTGGTAATTTGTTGAGGGGCTTTTTTGGTTTTGCTTTTGTGTTTTGTGGCTGGGCAGTATGGAGATCTGAACCCTTGACCTTGATAACTCAGTGTGGTTTTAATTTGCATTTCCTCAGTGACTGGTGATCTCAAGCATCTCTTCATGTGCTGTTGGCCATGGGTATATCTTGTTTGAAAAAATGTCTATTCAAGTCTTTTGCCCATTTTTGAATTGGGTTGTTTGCACTTGTACTTTTAAAGTTTGCTTTTAGAAGTCCTTTCTCACCTCTAGTCACAAAAATGCTTTCTGGCTTTTCTTCTACTAATTTGGGGGATTGGGCATTAACTTTTTTGTTTGTTTTTTATTGTGGTAAAATATATATAACATAATATTTATCGTTTTCACCATTTTTAAGTATACAACTCCGTGGTGTTAATTATATTCACAGTGCTGTGTACCCATCATCACTATTTATACCCCAAAGTTTTTCATAGTCTCCAACATAAACTCTGTCCCCATTAAACAATAAGTCCCTCCCTCCAGCCCCTGGCAACCTCTATTCCACATTCTGTCTCTATGGATTTGCCCAAAAGCCAAACAGAGGACTGGGAAGAAGCTCACAGAAAGAAATTCGCAGCAGCAGAAAGCCATTGCCACCTCTACACTGGAGGGACCAAGGTAGGAGATGAGGTTACAGTAGCCCAGCTGGCAGCACAGGGGGCTTGTGCTGCGGGAGCCGGAACCAGGGAGGAGATTCGGTCATGGATGGAGACACGGCCCAGGATGCAGGAAGAGAGGGAGCGATACTCTTTCCTGCTTGCCATCTCCCACCGCAGCCTCCCACTGGCCAACTGGGAAAGGCAGCCTGTAGAGCACAGCCCCTCTGTATACCGAGCAGAACAGGGGAGGGCAGGCAATGGATCCAAGGGCAAAGAGGACCGTCCCTGCCCAATAGGATATCCCTTCCTGGTCTCAGTTCTGACCAGGCAGCCTCCACCACACTTTAAACTCGGGGGATCGGTGATACCACAGTTCCCCCCCCAATCCCTCTGGCATAGGGTGGGAGCAGCCTTCAGCTGCAGCTAATCCCAGGGTGCCTCACCCTGACCTTCCAGCATCTCAGCTCTCCCTTCATCTGTATGAGCAATTCCTGAGTTCAATTCCTTCTCTTTGAAAGGCCTACAGTGGGTTCAATTTTCCAGACTGGACTATATAGCTAAATGCACTAGCCATGCCATCATTTATGGAATGGCCACAGTGCTACCATGCCAGGTGTATGGATTGACTGAGTAATGGACCAGAAGGGAGGGCAGGAGTTAGGTGAGATTGGTCCCCAAGAGAGGGCCAACCCATTGTAACTGCAGGATCTCAAGATTGACTCCAAGCTCTGCAGAGATGCTGAGTAGTCACAAGTCAGGCCCAGGCCCTGCAGAGATGCTCCAGGGGGAGCCTGGCCAACAAAACCAGCCTCTGTGAGGCCTACTGTGTGCCTGTCTGTCTGTATTCATACATCACCCTGTATTAGTTTCCTCTGGCTGCTGTAACAAAGTACAGACTGGGGGATTTAAACAGCACTTCTGTGGGGCCTTGGCCTGTGAGTGCAGTTGGTTGGGGGCACTTCCCATGGGTGCAGTTGTGTAGGGGCTGAGCCCTGGAGTATACTTTGGGGAGGTTGTGTCCTTGGGGGTACTTTGAGGGAGGCTTGGCCTGTGAGGGTACTTTGGTGGAGACTGAGCCCATGGGTACAGTTGGAGGTGGGCTGGGACCGAAGGTGCAGTTGGGTAGGAACTGGTCCTATGGGTGTACTTTGGGGTGGGACTGGTCGCATTGGGTACTTCAGGGGGCACTGTGCCCACTGGGGTACTTTGGTGGGGACTGGCCCCCTGGGTGTAGTTCGATGGGGGCTGGGCCTGTGGGTGCACTTTGGTGGGGAGCTGGATTAAGACTAGCCATATAGGGCCGACCCCGTGGCTCATTCAGGAGAGTACGGCGCTGGGAGCGCAGTGACGCTCCCGCCGCGGGTTTGGATCCTATATAGGGATGGCCGGTGCGCTCACTGGCTGAGCACTGTGCGGGCGACACCAAGCCAAGGGTTCTGATCCCCTTACCAGTCACAAAAAAAAAAAAAAAAAAAAGACTAGCGATATAAATTTGGGGCTCATAGTCATATAGGAGGTGTTTAAAGCTATGAGACTAAATGACACCGATGTCAGAGGTAGAGTCCAGCCGGGGTGGAAGGAGGCGCCAGTAGTTGTCCTCAACCCTCCCAGTCCTCTTATCAGGTTCTTGACTCCACCACAGGAAAGAATTCAAGAACAGAGTCATGGTAAAAAGTGAGAACTAGTTTAATAGAACAGAGAAGAAATACAGAAATGCAGGTTCCATAGAGACAATGTGGCCTAGCTCCAGAGACTGAGCCGGGCCCACACCAAGTGTAACACAAAGGTCAGTTCAGTGCAGACATCAAGTCTAACTCAAAAGCAAGAAATATATCAGTTCAGTACAGAGCGCAGGCTGGCTCAAGAGACTGAGCAGCCACCTGCTGAAGGTAAGTTCTGTACAAAGTAAAGCCCACACTCCTCAGCCAGGGAAGCGCAGGCTGCCTCCAGGAGAGGAAGCAACAACCCTGCCTTCAGCCGGGATTTTGGAGTCCATAGTTTCTTTACCTAAGAAATATTCAGTTAAGGGGGTGGCTCCCATTGATGGAACATTAGTCTTGGACATGCTGAGTCTGTCTCTTCCTGGAGTGTGTTTGTTGGTCAGACCCTGTGGCGTGTACCGGGCACATTCAAGAATGCCTGTGCTCTCTCCTGAACATGCCCAGCCACCGGATTTGCATAAGCCAGCACCTTGTGGTCTCATTTTCCCCATGTTGGTGCTAAAAATAAGTCTAGCTGGCAACTGTAACTTTCCTCCAGGGAAGAACCCAGAGGAGGGGGCCTAAGACTTTAGGGAGTGTCCTGAAACCCAAACCCCGGGGAAACTGAACACCTCCTGTGTCAACATCATGGAATGGTGACTGTGAATGTAAAAGAGAAGTCTCAGGACGGAAGCCAGGTGAAAGAAGGTGAGTAGGGATGGCTACAGTGGGGTAACATCTGAGTTGGATCTTCAAGATTGGGTAGAATTTGATCAGTAAGTGATGAAAGATGACGTGTTAGGAGAATAAAAAAACAGAACACAGGTGTGAGTGCAGTTGGGTGGGGTCTTGGCCCGTGGGTGCATTGGTGGGGGGCTGGGCCCATAGGTATAGTTGGGTGGGGGCTGGGCCAGTGAGTGCAGGTGGTGGGGGCTGGGCCTGTGGGTGCAGTTTGGTGGGGGCTGGGCTTGTGGGTGCAGTTGGGGTGGGGGTGGGTTCGTGGGTGCACTTTTGGGGGACCTGGGCCCATGGGTCCACTTTTGGCAGTATGAGTCCGTGGGTGCAGTTTGGTGGGGGTTGTGAGATGAGTGTTTTGAAGGGCTGGGGTTGGGTCCTGTATTGGTTTGCTGGGGCTATTGTAACAAAGCACCACAACCTGGGGGCTTAGACAACAGAAGCTTCCTGTCTCAGAGCTCTGGAGGCTGGATGTCTGAGATCCAGGTGTGGCAGGGCTGGTTCCTCCTGAAGCCTGCTTGGCTTGCAGATGTTGTCTCTATATTCCCATGGTGGTCTCCTCCAAGTTTCCCCTTTTTATGAGGATACAGGACACATTGGAAGAGGACCCTCATGCAACCTCATTTTAACTCGATTACATCTTCAAAGGCCGTCTCCAAATATAGTACCATTCTTAGGTCCTGGGGGTTGGGACTCCAGCAGGTGAGCTATGAGGGGACGCAGCTCAGCCCAAGGCAGTCCCCTGCAAGTCTCCCTCCTAACTAAATGGCAGCGTGAGGGCCAGCCAACACAGCAGGAGGGTAGCGCTGAGTATCTGTTCTTTCATGTGCGTGTCAGGGACCCAAAGCCCACACAGTCTCTGTTCTGGGAGACACAAAATAGATGTTCCACAACTATTTGTTCAATCAATGAGTGAAAATGGCAGGGGCGTCTCAGAGACTCCAGGAGATCAGGGCAGGAGCCAGGTCAGAGTCGGGGCTTCTCAGAAGAACAGGCCCCAGCCCACCTGGAAGGTCCCTCTCTCCTTCGGAGGGGTGAGAAGACAGGCTAAGCACATGCTCTCCCAAGGCTCTGTGGGTGTTCACACGTGTGTGCACATGCATGTGTGGGGGAGCGCATGTATGTGGGAGTGCACATGCAGGTAGGTGTGTGTGTGTGTGCACGTGCTTGTGCATGTGTGTGCATACGTGTGTGGGTGTGGGTGTATGCATGTGCATGCCTGTATGTGTGCACATGTGCATGTGTGTGTGATCCTTTTGCGCTGAGTCTGTTGTGAGATTTCAGTACAATTGTTGCTCTGCTCAGAATGGCAGATGCTTGCAAATAAGAGCCTAGACTTTGGAAACTGTGTTAGGCATGGGTTTTAAGACCCTGGCTTAGAATTCAAAGCCAAGGCGGCCCTCTGCTCACCTCAAGCTCAGCCTTTTTAATGTGGAGAGAGTCACGTGGAGGGGAAGAAGCACCAAGAGTAACAATGTTTCAGGACATTATTCTGCTCATTAAGATCAGCAGGTGTAATGACTCGTGTCTCAGAGGCCTTCAGGGATAAGAAAAAAGCTGAAAGAGCCAGAATTCAGCAACCTTGGCACGATTTAGTCTCTTACCTTCTTTAATGTGAATGACAGGTGTCACCTTTGTTGAAGCCACTTTTCCTTTCCACCTCATGAATTTCCTGACCTGAGTAGAAGGAAAGAGTGTCCCCTTAGTAGTGATACTAATTTTGATCATGTCCTTGAATGGCCCAAAATGATATTGTAATGAGGAGAGAAATGGGTAGAAATGTAAACACGTGATTCACCACATGGGAAGAGCTGCTCCACTCAGCTCCTGTCATCAATGTGTGTGCAGATGGCTTTCCACAGTCAGGGGGAAAGAAATACTTTGTACCTTCACATAACACAAAAATAGCACAGCCACTCTATCTAGTTTGGCACCCCAATAACAAAGTGTTGAGCATTTCCTGTAAACCTAGACTCTGTAGCTGAAACAACCTCCGCTCTGATGTCTGAGGAAGTAACATAGTGTTGCAGGTGATAATTATGCGAGGAGTTGGTGTTTTTCTACCTTGAAGAGGCAGGTGAAAACATGGTAATCTTGTGGAGTTTTTTAAAATATTAAATACTGGTTTTTTGTGCATGTTCGGTTTTTTTTGTTTGTTTGTTTTGTTGTTTTTGGTGTGTTTTTATTGGATAAGCTAGTCTTACTGAAATCTACTCCCTTGCCCCATTTTGAAAACCAACTTCTTTTCCTTTTGGAATACTTTTCATCTCTGAATGTTCCTTTGACAGGTCCAACAAATGTTAAGTGCTGAATATTTGTGTCCCCCCAAATTTATATGCGGAAGCCTAAATCCCCAAGGTGGTGTTGTTAGGAGGTGGGGCTTTTGGAAGGTGGTTAGGTCATGAGGGTGGAGTCCTCGTGAACAGGATTAGTGTCTATATAGGAAACAAGAGAGCTTTCCTAGGAATGAGGACACAGGAAGAGGGGCCTCACCAGACACTGCATCTGCCATGGCCTGATCTTGGACTTCCAGCCTCCAGAACTGTCAGAATTAAATGCCTGTTGTTTATAAGCTGCCCAGGCTAGGCTGCTTTGTTACGGTAGCCCAAACAGACTAAGACACCTGCCATACCCATTTCTCCAGAGAGCTCTTTAAGAAGTAAATCCTCGGGGCCAGCCCGTGGCTCACTCGGGAGAGTGCGGTGCTGATAACACCAAGGCCCCGGGTTCGGATCCCATATACGGATGGCCGGTTCGCTCACTGGCTGAGCGTGGTGCTCACAACACCAAGTCAAGGGTTAAGATCCCCTTACCGGTCATCTTTTAAAAAAAAAAAAAGTAAATCCTCCTCACCCCCAAGACTGAATTCCAAGACAGAGTTATTTTAAATTAAGTGTGTAATACGTGCCTAGTCTGAGCAGTACAACAGGAGGTGACGTTTGTGTCAGGCCACAGCACTTCTCGTGCAAGCTGTGACGCAGTTCTTTTTTTTTTTTTTTTAATAAAGATGGCCGGTAAGGGGATCTCAACCCTTGACTTGGTGTTGTCAGCACCACACTCTCCCAAGTGAGCCAACCGGCCATCTCCTATATAGGGATCCGAACCTGTGGCCTTGGTGTTATCAGCACCACACTCTCCCAAGTGAGCCACGGGCCGGCCCCGAGCGACATGGTTCTGCAGGGTCCATGACAGCTTCTAATGGAACTGCCGTGTGCTTTCACTCACAGTGTGCAAGTCCTGCAGGAGGCTGCGATGCTTTCTTTCTCTGTTTACTTATTTACACACTGTCTCGTTCCAGAAAAGAATTAGGATAGTTCAAGCAAGATGATAAATGATAAAATAAAAACAAGTGAAGAAATTGGGACGCAGAGGGTTGGTAGGCTGAAATAAGTCTAGAAGTGAGATTAGTACACAGGCAGGTGCAAAGGGTGCCTTGAGTCTGGTTCTGGGATTACTAAGAGTTTATGCTAAGAGGGGATGAAAGCAGGTGTAATGTTGTGTTAAACATGTCTTTTTATTCTGATGCTTGGTACGCTGAGCCTGGAGAACTACCTGTCCCAGGGCTAGCCCATCCCTACAGATAGGTAAGGACTAGGCTTTGAGCACAACCTGCCTGTGCAAACCAACCAGTACTGAACCAGCCCACTTCCCCATGGGCTCTCACGCTCAGGGACACTACCCCCTGCCCTAATCACCCAGGGCCAGGTACAGGCAACCAGGGGCAGCCCCTGAAACTATTCAAAGTAGACGCCCCTAAGCCTGCTTGCCCTGGCTCCCTGTTCCTTCCCGAGGAAACCACACTAAAAGCTCTGCTCACTTTCCGCCCATGTCTGCCTCCTGCCCGACCCTGTGTGCCCTGCACGGTGGCTGGCCCTCCTGTTTTTAGGGATCTGTGAGTACAGACTTCCTTCATGATGGTCATTTCTGTGTCTACATGTCTCACCCTACCCGATTAAAACAAATCCCAAGTATAATGATTCATGATGTCCAGTGAGAAAAACAGGCACAATTATTCATAAGAGTCAGGCCAGACATCATGATCTCCCATGAGTCCTCTTAAAGGGGACACTGTGTCACAGAGAAAGTCCTCAAAGCCAAATCCATAATGCAGCCCCCTGAGGGTCAGTCAGGATGCTTTCAGCAGCAAGGAACGGGACACCGAGTGGAAGAGGCCTCAACACCAAAGTTCCAGGCTGGGGCTTCCATGGAACCTACAGCTCCAGGGAGCCTGGCTTCCTCTGGAATCTGCTGGTTTTCTCTTTTCTTTTGCTTCAACCCTGAGCACTTTTTGAAACTTAGTAGATCTGTTTAATCTTACCGTGGTAGGAAAATATTTTGAAATATTTATTGATCATTTTTATTATTCTTGGCATTTCTTTCTACCATTAGAGGCCAAATTCAGAGACAGAAAACAAAGTCACAGTCTCTGTCTTGATCCTAAAATAGTCTCAGGAACACCACAGCAGAGATGATGTCTTGAAAACCAAGGACTTCGGTGGCTGGGGTTTGGTTTTGGGGGAGGATGAAAAAGGTATTTGACCATCAAAAGGCTAAGAAATGAGGACTAGGTGTGTGAAGTTTCCCTGCAGGCAGTAGGTTGGAAGAACACTTAGCCCATTTGTTTTCATCACAGGCTGAGGGGAGGGAAGCCCTTTCTGGGCTGTGGGAAGAAGTGTTTCCCAAATTTGGGAAGTTATAGCAGGGAAATTAACTGATATGCTGAGTCTCTCACAGAGGGGAGACCCCATGTGCTGGCACGTGTGGGCTGATGGTGCTGGTGATGACCCTGCAGAAGTTTCCATGTGTGACTCCTCAGACACCCAGGATTTTTCTGCCTTGCTGTGCATTGTCTCTAGTCACGCACTTGCCTCCTGGCCCAGTGAGGTTGCTCAGGCCCAGCCATCACATACAAATCCCAGCCAGCAGGAGGGAGGATGGGCCCAGCTGTCTTTTATGGAATGCTCCTGGAAGCTGCCTGTGACTCCATCACTTCCATCTTGGTCAGAACTTGGTCAGATGGCAATATGTTACTTCAAGGGTGATTTGGTGTAGTGGATTGAATTATGTCCCCCCAAAACTCATTGAAGCTTGAATTGTATCCCCCATGTTTTATGTATTAGAAACTTAGCCCCCACTGTGACTGTTAAGAGGGTGGGAGATCCTATTATGGTAATTGAAAGGTGGAGCCTTGAAGAGGCAATTAGATCATAGGACTGTGCAGTAGTGAATGGATTAAAAATGGTGGTGAGGAGTGTGGTTCTGAGGACTTTAAAAGAAGAGAAGAGTCTGTCTCTCTCACTGCCTCTGTTCTCTCTGCTTCTACCACCTTGCAATGTGAGACCCCTGGGTCACTCTCACCACCACCAGACTTCAGGCTTCCCAGCCTCAGAAACTGTAAGCAATAAATTTCATTTTCTTTATAAATAGCCCAGTTTCAGGTATTTTGTTATAAGCAACAAAAATGGACTAATACACTTGGAAAAGTAATGTTTACTCAGGTAGCCAGGTACTCACTGAAGAGTGGGGTTCTATAATGACTGAACTAAGTGAGAGTGGTTTGGGGATAACTAGCAATCTCTGCTGAGCACAGTACTTTAGGTATGGTTTGTGTATGTCGATTTAACTTCAAAAGTGCTCTCCAAGCATCTACTATGACACAGGCACTGGCAAGCTGGGCACTGGAGCGGGCCCCTGGAGGTCTCCACTGCCACACCACCCTCCCTCTGCCAAGGCAGCCACTTCTACGTCTCCTCCAATCTGGTTTGGGTTTGCAGACACATTTCTTTAAAAATGTTCTGCACTGGCCTTGTTGCCTGACACAGAACACAGAAAGTGAACAACTCCATTCCACCAGCCGGCTACTTGGATCTTCAATGAGCAGTCACCCTGGCCCACAGTCTCCCCAGGTCTGGGCATCAGTGGTCGATGCTTATGCTCTCAGATCCAGAATTGCCGAGTCCTGAAGCTGCGATGGTCTAAGGGGCACCCAGCCTAGCCCCTGATTTCACACTTCCTGGGAGGCACCAGGTGGCCCCCACCAGCCCCTCTGCTTCCTGTCACCAGCCTCAGGGCCAGCATTGGAGCAGAGGCCAGCAGCCCCTGCCACATGGCACTGGGGAGTGCCTGGGGAGGCGATACCTGATGCCTGATCCTGTCCCCTAGTCCCCGGTGACCCATCCCAATTCTGCAGACACACGTTTCTGAGCCCTGCTTGAGGCAAACCTAAGGTTTGGATTTGTGTCATCTGGGCACTCCTCCTACCCCTCCAGCACCCACCTGGCTGAACTTCAGTAGGCCAAGGTGTCCTGAATAGGCAGGTACACATAACTGTTGCCTGGTGGTTGACAGTCTGAAGTGATTAACAGTAAAAGTGAAAATCTGATAATGCTTGCATGTATGGGGAGGGTCGAGATTCTCTCTATTAATGCCGTTCTCACTCACCTTCCTGAGGGGGCGGGAAGAGCTCAAGTTACAGCAAGGGGGGCTGGGGATTAACTGGCCCTGGCACACCTGGGGGACTGTCACAGAGGGTCTTGGGCTTCTTACATCAGCCTGCCAGGAGGCGGGTGCTAACCTCTACTCCACACAGCCTCCCTCCTTCCATCGCCTGTCAGAGAAGGGACTGGGGAGTGGGTTGGGAGACACCCTGTACAGGGCCTCCCATGTCATGTGGGGGCTCAGACCCTACAGGGGACTGAGCAGTGCTGGCTCCTGTGAAGGACAGAGCAGCCCACTGCACAGTGTGGGGTCCCCAGGGCTGCTGTCCTTGACACACAGGACCTTGCTCCTGTGCTCTCCCTGGAAGACTCAGAGCAAAAGCAGTTTCCCTGGCCCACATTGTCACAGTAAGACTCAAGACAGGCAGGTGGCCCAGTGCTCTCAGAAGCCATGACCCTCATCTCCAAATTCTCTGGGCACTGGAGGAGGGTCAGCCAAGGAGTTCCCCCCTCCTGTGTGTGCATAAATGAGAGGTACAGATGGCATCACAGGAAAGCTCCTGAAATAAAAAGAGAAGGGGAACCCCCACACCATCACCCCTCACTCCCAAGTGTTGCACTCTTTTTGGCACCTCTCTCCCCCTGGGTGACAGAGATGCAAAGGATTACTCAAAACCCATTTCTTCTGAGCAGTGAGAAGCCCTGAAGGGGTTAATTTTCCAGGAACCCTCAAGAGAGAGGCATTTCTCCTTGGAAAAATAACACCAGCCTGGGGTCTTCACCCAGTATTTATCTTCCAGGGCAGGAGGTTACAGAAAAGGAACATAGGTGGAGTTATGGCTAAGTATAGTTTAACAATAGAAGCTGGTAACATCAGTGAAATAACAAAGTGATATTCCTTCCATAATGCAATTTGCAAAAGGTTAAGTCGATCCACCAACAAAAGCTTGTTCTTAGCAAAGACTCTCTTTTCCTACAGCAATCTCTGTAGTATTTTTACATTACAATCAAGTATCTTTAGGTTAACCTGCTCCAAGGATATCTGTCCTTGAGCCGACAACTTTGCTGTGTTACAATTCTTTATCTACAACAGAGACTTTAGCCTGGGGAAAGTTTCCTGTCTTTTGCAAGCTTAACATTTCTATGTGTAATTTTAAAAGTTAGGCTAAACCTGAAACTACAGGGCTTTGGAGGCTAGGTCCTGTGAAATACATTTGCTTTATAAATGTTAGTATACTCCACACCCAAGTGATCCAGAATGAGTCCCCCTCCCACCCACTCTCAGTGGAAACTGAGTCTGGGGAAGGAGTCTGACTCAAGGTTACAATTAGGCAGATGTTTGGCACAAGGCGGGGGCAGTCAGGGCTGTCAACTCGCTGGTCTGAGCCATCCTTTAATGCATGGGGGCACCTGGTAAATATGTGTGCTGGGAAGGGGGTACCTATTCTGATCCAGAATGTGGCAGTGGAAGTGTTGCCTGATATGGCAGAAGCTCTTTTCCCTACATGCTTCTTACCATGTGTGTCAATCCAGCAAGGCGGGGCTTCCCATGTGTATGGCCCCCAGACCTCCACACCAAAGTCCCCTGTGGTGCTCATGGACACATAGGTCCCAGGGTTCCAGCCCCACCAGGATCAGGGCGGGCCCTGGACTCTGCAGTGTAACCAAATCCTGATGACTGTTGTGCAGACGCTAGCTGGTGAGCAGCTGCTCCAGGGGACAGAAACTTCCTCCCATTCATGGCAGAGCCTGGGTTGCTGTGGCCCATGGCTTGTGCAGATGTTGTAGAACATCTGGAATCTGGAGATCTGCTTTGTTGGATGGCTGCAGTATTTAGCACTTCAGATCTGCCATAAAGAAGCCCTGGAAAGATGGCTGCCTAGAGGAAACATGATTCAGGAGGAGCACACAGGCAGGGCACAGAAGGGCCCCGCATGGGTCACCTCTCTCTTCTCTGGCAGTCACCAACCCTTCCAGGGCTGGTGGGCAGGACCCTGGATGTGAACCCAGGATGGGGGTGGTGGTGGTCAGTAGAGCCTCTGCAAGGAGAGATGCAGGGCAGCGCAGTGGGCTCTGCTGCTACCCCGCAGGGCTCTGTGTGTGGCACTGCTCCTGGACTCCAGACCCTATGCCTGAAAAACACAGGTGAAGAGTCTCGTGTGGATCGAATCACAGGCCCCAGGTGAATTCTCAAGCAGATGGCGTGATCCCCTCGACATTCACACTGGTGGCTACTGAAACCCTAGAAAAAGTGTAAATAGGAGATAAACCACCCCAGCTCCTTAGACTCCTTTCTCTTGTCAAGTGATCCGTCTCATCCTTTAAGAATGATTTGCCTCCCACGGAGGCTGTGACTTTGTCTCAGACTTCCCTGATGGTTCCCACCTTAACTTTAATGCAGAAGATTGTACCAACCCTCGTGTGACCACTACCACCAACCACAAGCACAATGCCCTTCTGGGTGAAAGGACTCATGCTTTGTGAAGCACTTTTCCTTATCCAAGCTCTCCAGAGGCACGGACAACCCCTCCCTCCCCCTCTCTTCCTTCCTTCTGCAGATTTCTATCGTACACCTACTGTGTGTGTGTGTGGGCATTACAGAGTGAAGAGAGCCAGCTCCCGGTGCTAGTTGGCCACACAGCATTGGCAGAGACAGACAAGCAAGAGGTCAGAAGCACTGTCCTGGGGGAGTGGTGCCTTGAGTGAGCCTGAAGTGAGCAGGAGGCTTATAGGGAAGGATGCTGAGCCAGGATAGAATGTCTTTCCCACTCAGGGAGCTGTGAGCAGCTCAGTGCAGCTGCAGCTCAGGAGAAGCCTGGGCTGGAGGCAGCAAAGTGTAGAAAGGCCGCGGAGGCCAGAGCAGGAGAGGCTGTCTCCACCCTGCTAAGGCGTTTGGCTTTTCCTCTGTAGGATCCCCTATGGTCTACGAGGAGCATCAGTAAGATGACTGCCTGGAAAGAAATACCCAGCATGAATCAGGCCTGTGCCTGAACTAGTGGAGAGAGGTTTGCTAACACAGTGCCATCGCAGATCAGCTCTCCTGCTTCCCTTCACCCCCATCTGAAGAGAGGTACTGGTGTCCTGGACAGGTCTACTCAGGGAACCAGGGGCTGTCCACCCACCCTAGGCCCGAGATGGAGACAGTGGGACTGAGGGGGCCCAGCCACCACATTCATTTTAAAATAATCAACGGGGAAAACATTTGCCACAACTTGACATATAGTCAATACATTCCTACCTAAAGAAAGCAGGAAATTGACCTTTAAAAAAGACCCAAATAGAAAAGAGGGCAAAGGACATGTATAAACAAATAATAACTTAACTAATATATAGAAGCATGAGAAAGATAAAATAAGAAATACACAAATCAGTGCACATGAAAAATGTGTAACATTGTCAGTGATCAAGGTAAGAGTCACTTAAGCAACAAGAGGTGGCCCCTTCCACATACTGAATTGGCAGATACTTTAGAACCAAACGCACAGCTCTGAGCAGCACTGAGAAAACCGTGGTGAGGTGGGCCCTGCTCCACACTGCTGGCGCATGGAAATTGGAAACTCTAGAAAGCCACTTGGAAAATTAAAACAAAAAGCCATAAAAATTTCTTTTTCTGTGATTCTACTTTCAGGGATCTGTCTTACAGGACTAATAAATGAGGCAGTGAAGACGTGTGTACAATGCACAGTGTCATCTGTGTTTTTCCTAAACAGGAGGCAGTGAGTCCCCCCTCCCAGCCCTATCTGCGAGATCACAGCATGTGGCGTAAGGTGAACTCCTGTGTGACGCGGAGGATGCACTCAGAGGATTTGAAATGAAATGGGAAAACAACCAAGATATTGTAAGTTCAGTGCACACACCGAGTCTAACACAAGCAAGAAAAACATACTTAAAGTTCAGGACAAAGTGCAGGCTGGCTCAAGAGATTGAGCAGCTACTTGCTGAAAATAAGTTTGATACAACGTAAAGCATTGACACCTCAGCCAGCAAAGTGCAGGCTGGCTCAAGAGAGTGAGCAGCTGCTGCTGAAAGTACGTTTGATAGAAAGTAAAGTACACACCCCTCACCCAGCAAAGTGCAGGTTGCTTCCAGGAAAGAAGCAACAGTCATGCCTTTTGCTGGGATTCGGCTTTTATAGTTTCGCTACCTAATGAATATTCAACTAAAGGGATGGCTCCCAGTTATGTAACATTTCGTCTTACACATGCTCAGTCACTCTCTTCCTGGAGCGTGTTCATTGGTTAGATCCTATCACATGCACCAGGCACATATGAAAATATTCTGTGCTCTCTACTGAGAATACCCAGTCACTGGATTTTCTGAAGCCAGTCCCCTTGTGGTCTCATTTTCTGCTTGTTGGTGCTAAAAATAGGTCTAACTGAAAACAGTACCTTTCCTCCAGGGGATAGCCTGGAGGAGGGGGCCTGAGACCTCAGGGAGTGGCTGGAAACCCAGGGACATGTCCTGAAATCTGAGTGGCCTCTCTGCTCCGCCAGGTGCTCAAACTCTGTGAAAACCACCATGAAGGGTCACAAAGGAGCTGCATGGGCACCAAGTGAGAGCCCCACCCACTTCCCCAAGGGGGGCCCCTCCCTGGGGTGGGCGGGGCCAGCAATCAGCTTTCATTGTGACTCCACCCTTCCCTGTGTCCTGGCCACACCCCCATTAGTTTCATCTTTCTCATCCACCAATGGGCTGTGAGCATTGAGGCCACACCCACTTCAGTGTTGCTTAGCACCAGGGCTCCCACTGGCTCTGGCTCTGTTGCACATCTGCACCCTTAGCTGAAAGAAGCAATTCCCCTGTGCTTGGATGGTGGTGATGCGGCCCCCCTTTCCTTTTCCCTGCCCCAGGATGTCGGAGGAAATCTGACAGAGGAAATTGGCTGTGGCTGAGAATAAGGTATAGCATGTTGGGTCGCAGGCTCTGGACCCAGCCCTAGGTCCCTCTGATGGTGGGACAGGGACAGGACTCAGTGTCACTTCTGAGTCACACAGGGCTTGCCCCTCTGATGGTGGGACAGGGGCAGGACTCAGTGTCACTTCTGAGGCACACAGGGCTTGCCCCTCTGTGCCTATTGACTCCCCTCACCAAAGTCTTCTCAGCCATCCCTGCACCCTCAGCAGCCCAGCCCCTGCCCTTGCCAGGCGCCACCTGTCATTACTGCCTGGAGCCCAGCCTTTGACCTAATGACCCAGTCCCCTAAGTGTTTTCACCCTCTTTCCAGCTTCTCTGGTCATGGCACAAATTTCCATTTGGAAGGGCACTTGGGACTAGGGGAACCAGGGCTGAGAGGTTTCTGGCTCCCTCACTCCCTTCAGTTAGACATTGACTATCTGAAAAGCTTACACTTCACCAGTGAGCTCGAAATGTTGACAATATCTCTGGGTGACAATTGGGAAAATGGGTTTGGTTTGGTTTTCTCCCAGGTTTCTACTCTCTAGAGACAATTTACAGTTTATTTCTGAGTCTGTATCTCACATTAGAAATCCCTAGGATTCTGGGACCAGAGCACCTTTCAGTTAGTGCTCTCCGGAGGGAGATGTGCTTATCTTCTGTGGAACAAATCCTGGGCAAGTGAACTTCACAGCTTGAATCTTGCCCAGATCATCTCAATCTGGGGTGCCACAGGATTCATAGGGGGCATCTTTCTAAAGAATCAGATTTGCTTGATTCTTTTGAGAGAGAAAAAAACCTATTTATATACTTAGAATTGACATTTGCCTGGATTTGTAAGATCGTAATAGACTTCTCTCTGAAATGATGCTTGGGTTGTCCTCTTTTTGTTAAGTCCCCAGATCCCTAGGGGTGTGCCCTCATGACTTCTGCCATTAGGATACATTGATGTAAACATTTGAGAAGTACTGGTGTGCAGCTCTCACAGCTCTGTAAAGGAGGACCCCAATGTCTGATTTGTATTTTGCCACCTGGCAGCTACTGATTCATGACAAAGCCCCAGAAGACTGAAGTTAAATTCCATTATTGCCTTTTTTTAGTTGTGTTATCAATCCATTTCTTCAACCATTTAGTAATCATTACAACACCTTACATGGTTGCTGGCTGCATTAAGTCAGATGGTATAAGTAAAAATATTTTGTAAAACTGTAAAGTAGGATGGAAGTTTAGGAGCTTACAGGTCTCCCGAACATTACTGCTTTTCCCTTTCACAGTTAAGAAATTACCAATGGAGAAATGGGCCTGGTGGTCCTCCAGGAGCAAAGAACAAAATGAAAACTGGCAGTAGCCCTGATTCAACCACTTCTGGGGGTTGCCATTTGCCTAAGGAGGTGAGTCTTGGCTGGTCAGGCTCCTGGGAACAGGGGGCTCAAGAGACAGTAGAGGGTAATAGTAATGATCGTGGAAGAAGTGTCAGGGACTGAGTAAGAAGTCTGGGTTTGAATCCTACCTATCCCTCTGCTATGGATATAATTTAGGACTCTTCTCTGAGTCTTCTCCCTTGAAGCTGTACACACAAAGATGGCCCATGAGATTGGCTATCTCATTGTATCCCGCTGCAGGAAACACAAGATTATGTAGATAACACCAATGTCCAGAGCTCAATCTCTGTACTGGATACCACCAAGTACACACACACACACACACACACACACACACACACACACACACACACACACGATTAGTGCTGCTTGGGAGGGGAGGGACAATGGGGGAGAGAGACCTTGAGAAGTGGGCACAAAGGGGCTACAAGTGGAGGGCCTGGTCCAGGTCAGGCAAGAAAGAGACTTTTGCCAGCTGATGGGAAAGAAAGGACAGCAGAGGGCTTAGCCATTGAGGGGGACAGAACATCTCCATGTGCACTCTCATCTCCTAGCCCACATCACACATCAGTGGGGAGGCCTTTGTGACATCAGTGGGGAGTCCATTGTGACCTCACTGGGGAGACCTGTGTGACATCAGTTTACTTGAAGGAGCTGGAGGTAAGTGCCCCTGCAGGCCAACCTCTTGACCACCTCCCATGGTAATGGCTGGGTGCCCCGCTGCCAGCTGAGACAGCTCCCATCCCCACCCCTAATGATCACTCTCTCTACCTCTCCCCGCAGACCTCCTCCAACTCCTCCTCTCTGCATGTGCCTCAGAGCCTGTACCTAGATCTGGCAGTAGCCTGGTACTCGAGCTACATAGAAAACAAACATCAAAGGCGCATGATCCAGGAATTGGTAAGAGTCCAGTGGGGTCCCCTGATTCCACGCTGCCAATCCTGGGCTTCAATTTCCCCCTGCGGCTTTGAAGAAAAGGGCTGGGGCCCCTGACGCCAAGGGAGAATGGGGCGCTGGGGGGCCTAGGTCTCAGTGGGAGGGACCCCAGACCATGCAGCATGGCTCTTTCTGTTGCTGCCCTATCTGCCCACTCTCTCTTCTCCAGACACCCCTGTTTGAGTCCTCACCACACATTCCCTGGGCTGTTCCCCTGCTGGAAACACTAAGCTGACTGTCAGAAGTCCTGTGTCCCCCCTCCCCCCCCCGACTTAGTTCCTGCTTTGCTTTGTCTTTGGTTTTGGATAAGCCACCTCTCCTGCCTGGGCTTCAGTATCCTGAGATAGAATTAGAGGGTGTCAAGTATCCCTTTCAGCTCTAAGAATGGAAGATTTCCAGGTGCACTTGAAACATCAGGGAGACAGGGATCTTGTCTGTCCTTTACAGGATCCCAGGATCCCTGCTATTAAGAACAGTTCCAGTCCCATAGTGTGTGGTTCGTGGTGAATACATGCACCCTTGTGAATTGCAAGCTGGGAGAAGGGTAGTCTTTCCTTTCTCAGCCTCCATTTCTAGAGGTTTCTGTGGCTGTCTTTTAAAGAGAACCCAGATTCAGATGTTCAGCTCTCTAGCTGTGAGTGAAAACCAGCAAAGACCCAAATTCTCTTTCCTTGTGAGTTTGAGGAGAGTTTGTTAATTTGCATCCCCACAGGGGGAGAGATCTTTGCCTTGAAAACCCATTCCTGTTCCCTGCCCACCACTCTGGTCTGGGGAATGGAGCTGAGGAGGACAACCTCAGTCACTTTCCTGTGATTCTCCACACAGAAAAAGCAGCACCAGGAAACTCTGGATGAACTGGAAAGAGGAACATGATTTCTTTCTTTGCTCATACCATGGCTGATGGGTTTGGGGAAAGACTCAGATGGAGAGGCTGCAGGCTTGTCTTGCCCACTCCTAACCTGAAGAAGGCTCACCCCTGCACCCCACCCTCAGCCCCATCAGTGAGAATCTGGTCTCACTGATGGGCCTATCCTGGGCCACTGGTGGCATTACTGGGGCCTGTCCCTTGCTGTTGCATCTCTGCCTCCCCAGTAAGAGATGTTTCCTCTTGCTACAGCAGGAGAGTAGGTGTCAGCATGCAAACCCCTTGCAGGAACAATGGCAGGTGAGTGGACCATATGGCATCCCTCACATCCCCTAGAGAACTTTCCTTTCCCTCTCTCTCAGGACCTGTTTGGCTTTTCTCCCAGAGGCTCAGATTTGGACCACTGATGTCTTAATATCTGAAAAGGCACAGTTAGAGAGAGCCCTGGCCGATGCTCACCACGCAGTCTGGCAGAAAGCAGGTGTGAATCTGGGCACGCTTCTTCCCTCAACCTGGTGTCTTGGCATGCCTTTGGGGGAGTCCTTTGGGCTCCATCTTGACCTCTGTCATTCCAGGGGAGTGTGAACATCTGGCAAGCTGCCTGTGCTCACATGAGTGCAGATAAAAGAGCTGCAGTGGAGTCTGACCACTGTCTCTGCACAACAGAAGGAGGCAGAGAGGGTGAGTCCAGCCACTTGCCCTGAGGCTTGTGCCTCCACCCCCAGGGGAAAAACGGCCTTAGAGAATTAGATAGACCTGGATGTTCACATCCCAGCTGTACGTGATCTTAGCACTTAACCTCTAATACTTTGTATTTCATCCTCAAAATGGAGGTAGTAATAGTAACTGCCTCCTATGGTGGTTGTGAGGATTAGATGGATTGTTAGCATGGTGCCTGGTGATGCGCTCAATACAGAGTCAAACAATGGTGATGATAGTCATAACAATGGCAACATGACCTTATATTCCTGGGCCTCAGTCAGTGAGCTGTAAATCAGGTCTCTTTCCCTGCCTCTTCCACCCTTACTGAGCTCTTAGTAAAACCAACTGAGAACATGGGCTTGGCAATGCCTTGAAAAAGATGTCAAGTGTGATTCAGAGGGAGGAAATGTCACTGCTGAATTGTTGCTGTAGGTGTTAGTGTGAGTGTGCCCCGACTACATCTTCTCCCTGCCGAATCCTGACTTCACCTTTCTGTATTTGCAGTCCTACCATGACTTGAGGAAGGAGTGAGACACTCTCCACCTGCACTTGGAGGACAACAAGTAGGAGGGGGAAGTGGATGGCAGGTCTGGGGGGCTTCAGTGCGGGCAATGTGGTGGGAGGTGGGAGGGTACATGCGAGCACGACGAGGTGGATGCACAGGCTTGGACATGTGCAGAGCCAAGCTCTGGCCCCAGCTGTGCCAGTGATTTGTGTGTGGCCTCAGGCAATTCATGTCCACTCTCTGGATTGGCACTTGTGACACTTGGTTCCTTGGGCCCCCTTCCCCTCCCATGGTCCTCTGGTTGTGTGGCAAAGTCAGTGCGTTGATCACCAAAGTGGTTTTTTCTGTTCTTCATTCTTCCATTCTCCACCACCTCTGGCCACAGGAACAATGATGAGGACCACAAGTGTCACCATTCCCAACTGAAGAGGAAGCTTCAGGTCCTTGTGATGGAGAAGGCAGCCTTGCAGCTCCAGATGAAGAAGCTTGAGACATGCAAGCTCCTGCCACAGCAAGTGGGTAGCTGCAGCCCAGGGTTTTGGTTTTATGGGGGTGGGGTAGAGAGGGAGGTGGCAGCCTGTCCATTCTGCAGCCGCTCCCTCCGTGGCTCATGCCCCTGTGCTCTGGGCAGGTGCACGCCTCGAGGGAGGAGCAGGGCCTGTGTCAGGTCCAGGAGCCAGAGACCTGCTTTGCCAATGTAAGCAGGCAGACAGGTAAGCTGCGGCTGGTGTGGCCTGGGAGCAGGTGTGGGGAAGAAAAAGAGGCGTGCACCAGCAGACAGCAAGTCTACTCATGTGAGCCTCAGTGTCCCCATCTGCAAAGAGGGGTGGGGTGCCCATTGTCAGCCCCCACAGTTGTCTTGAGCACAAGAGTGTGAAGAACTCTGTTTGAAAGTGGTTTGAATGATTGACCATCATCTGGGCATGAGGAATGATTAGACAGGAAGCCATTGTCTGGGGCAAGGCTGAATTAGGAGCAGTGGGTCAAGAAGAGGGTTTTGTGCAACTCCAGAAGCCAGAATCCCTTATGGTCCAATTCCTTCTCAGCTGAGCCTCGACCCATGGAGCCTCCATCAGGGTCCAGTGAGAAAGAACGGTGGCTGCAGGTGGAGGCCGAGCAGCTGCAGAAGCGGCTGGATAGCCTGGCGGGTCAGCTCCAGGCTCAGGTAAAGGACAACAAGGGTCTGAGCCACCTGTACCAGGAGCAGGAGGAGCAGCTGCTGGAGTGGGGGCAGGCTGCTGGGTTCTGACGCAAGCAGCACAGGCAGGTGCTGGAGGCCACACAGCACCACCACGCCACCACCAGCTGCGTGCTGTCCCAGGCCCGTGAGCTCCAGGAGCAGCTGGCTGAGCTGTAGACTGGCTTCATCAGGCTGGTGCGCCACCCGCCCTGCCGGCTTGCCTTCCACACTCATCCCCTGGGCCTTTATTTCCCCACCTGCAAACTGGGGTGGTGGAGATGTCACATGAAATGGTACCTGGGAAGGCCCCCTGTGAGCCAGTGCCCTGTGCCCCCTTCCCTGTGCCAGGGGTCTCCAGCTGCATCAGGTGGCCACCGATTGCTTCTCTCCATCCAGACCAATTAGAACATGGAGGTAGCCAGTGCAGCATGTGAAGATGGAGCTGGCTGAGAAGTTGTGTCAGAAAAGAAAACAACCAAAAGAAGAATTAAATATCAAGAAGGAGAAAACACCCAAAAGGAGAAAATACCCAAAAGAAGAACAAAACACCCATAAAAGGAAGAAAACACCCAACATAGGAAGAAAACACCCAGAAGAAGACAACTCCCAAAAAGGAAGAAAACCCCAAGCAGAAGAAAACACACCAAATAGGAAAATACTCCAAAGAGGAAATCACCCAAAAGAGGAAGAAAACACCTCAAAAATGAAGAAAACACCCAACGAAGTAGAAAACACCCACAAGAAGAAGAAAACACCCAAAACAGGAAAATCTCAACAAAAGGAAGAGAACTACAACATAAAGAAACCCCCTCAAAAGAAAAAAAACACCAAAGAAGACAACCCCAACAAAAAGAACACCAAGAGAAGGAAGAAAAATCCCGCCCCAAATCCCCAAATAAGAAAACCCCAACAAAAAGAAGAAAACCCCTATAAAAGAAGGAAAATTTAAAAACCCAAATAGAACAAAAGCCCAACAAAAAGAAAACTCCAGTTCTGGCCCATGGCTCACTTGGGAGAGCGTGGTGCTGACAACACCAAGTCAAGGGTTAAGATTCCCTTACCAGTCATCTTTTTAGAAAAAAGTTAAAAAAAGAAAAGAAAAGAAAAACTCCAACAGAAAGAAGAAAACCCCACATGAAAAGAAGAAAAGCCCCCCAAAAGAAAAATGTACCCCCATGAAAGCAAGAAAACCCAAAAAAAAGTCCCAGAAGAAGAAAACCCCCACAAAACAAAACCCCAACAAAAAGAAGAAAATCAAAAAAGAGTGCCCAAAAAAGTAGAAAACAAAAAAAAAGAGGACAGAAAAATATGAAAAACAAAAAAATGCAAAAAAAAAAAAAAAACCCAGAAAAAATACAAAGAAAAATAGTAAAAAGAAAAAAAAAAAGAAAGAAAGAAAGAAAGAAAAGAAAAGCAAGCAAGCGGCTTGGTGCCCTTACCAGTATAGTTCAGCCTCCGGGGCCTGTAGGGGGAGACCAGCACAATTGGTCCCTTGGGCAGGCTAGGCCAGGGGGCCCTAGGGTCAGGCCAGGGTAGATAAGGCCAGGGGAGCTCTTACCACGAAGACAGCCTGAGGGGTCCCTAGACAGGCCAGTCAACAGGGCACTTAGGGCACTTAGGGGTGCCTTTAGTGGCAGGGTGGCCCTTATGGCAGTGGTCCATTAGGGGCAGGCCAGTAAAGGGGGGCCATATGACAGACCAGGCCAGCGGGTTCCTTGGGCAGGACAAGCCAGGCCGCCCTTAGCGGTAGGAGGCCCTTGGCAGCCTAGGAGCCAAGGCAGCCCTTAGTGGCACATGAGGGCACAGGGGCCCTAGGGGCAGGTCAGGCCATGGGAGCACTTAGTAGAAGGCAAGCCCAGGCAGGGATGCCCTTAGCAGAAGGCCAGGACAAAGATGGCCCATACATAGTGCCAGGCCAGGACAGGCCAGCAGGGCCCTGGGAGCAGCCCAGGACAGGCCAAGGTGGTCCTTGGCTCTGGGCCAGGCTGGGCCATGCAGGCCCATCATGCCAGGTCAGGCCTGCAAGATCCTAAGCATAGGCCAGGTCAGGCCAGGGCAGCTCTGAGGCAGTGGGTCTCCGGTTCACACCTGGCCAGGCCCACCCTTAATGGTAGTGGGGCCATAAAAAGGCCTGACCAGGGAAGCCCTTAGTGGCAGGCCAGGAAACGCCAGAGGTGCCCTTAGTGGCAGGACAGGTGAGGCCAGGGGCTCTCTTAGAGGAAGACCAGGCCAGGCCAAGGGGGCCCTAGGGGGACTCTTTCTTTCTCTCTTCCTTCCTCCCTCCTTCCTTCACTAACCTTCACTAACCTTCCCTAACCTTCCCTAACCCTTCCCTCCCCTCCCGTTTCCTTCTTTCCTCCTTTATTTATTTAGGGGCTCTTTATTTCTTTGCTTCTTTCTTTCGTTTCTTTCCTTCCTTCCTTCTTTGCTTCCTCCCTTCACTAACCTTCGTTAACGTTCACTAACCTTCACTAACCTTCCATAACCTTCTCTTAACCTTCCCTAACCTTCCCTTAACCTTCCCTTAACCTTCCCTAACCTTCCCTCAACCTTCCCTTAATCTTCACTAACCTTCCCTTAACATTCCCTTAACCTTCCCCTTCCCTCCCCTGTTTCCTTCCTTCTTTCCTTTATTTATTTAGGGGCTCTTTCTTTCTCTCTTCTTTCTTTCCTTTCTTTCCTACCTTTTCTTTCTTTCCTTCCTTCCTTCTTTGCTTCCTTCTTTCTTTCCTTCTTTCTTTCTCTTTCTTCCTTTTTATCTTTCCTTCTTTCTTTCTTTCTTTCTCTCTCTCTCTCTCTCTCCTTCCTTTCTTCTTTCTTTCTTTCTTCCTTGGGAGCCCTAGGGGACTTAGGCCAGGAGAGCACTTACTAGAAGGCCAGGTCAGGCCAGTCCAGAACAGGGGGCTACTTAGAGGCAGGTCAGTCCAGGCTAGTAGGGGCACTTTTGTTCTTTCCTTCCTTCTATTCTTCCTTCCTTTGTTCCCTGCCTTCTTTCCCTGCCTTCCTGCAGTCCCTCCTTTCCTTCCTTCCTTTTCTTTCCTTCCTTCCTTCTTTTCTTTGGGGGCTCTTTCTTTCCTTCCTTCCTCCTTTCTTTCCTTTCTTTGGGATCTGTTTCTCTCTCTCTCTCTCTCTTCCTGTCTTCTTCCCTTCTTTTTCTCTCTCTCCCTCTTTCTTTCTTTCCTTCCATGTTTCCTTCTTTCTTCTAGCCCACGTGTGTCCCTCCTGGCTTGCCCTGCCACTAACAGGCAGGAGGCCCTGGCCTGACCTCCCCTTGGGCCCCCAAGAAAGAAAGACACCCCCCTAGGGCACCCTCAGCCTGGCCTGCTTCTAAGAGACTCCCTGGCCTCGTCTGGCCTGTCCTGCCACTAATGGTGCCCCTGGACTTTCCTGGCCTTCCACTAATGGTCCCTGGCCAGGCCTGCTAAGGACTCCACTGCCACTATGGGTGAGCCTGACCAGGTGTAGAGAAGAGACCCACTGGTTGGGCCTGTCTCAGGTCTGCCCTGGCCTGACCTGGTCTGCCTCTAAGAGACCCCCAGGGCAGGCCACGCCAGTCCAGGGGGTCTTTTACAGGCAGGCAGGTGAGGTCAGGGGGGCCATAGCACTAAGCAGGCCAAGGAGGCCATGGACCAGGCCATTCAAAGAGGGTCCTTAGTGGCAGGGCAATCCAGGCCAGGTGATCTCTTAGAGGCAGGCCAGGGGGGCCCTTAGCACCAATATAGGCCAAGGGGGCCCAGGGACAGGCCAGTCAACTGGGGCACTTAGTAGCAGAGGTACCCTTAGTGACAGGGTGGACTTTATGGCTGTGGTCTGCGAGGGGCAGACTAGTAAAGGAGGGCCATATGGCAGAACAACCAGTGGGTTCCTTGGGCAGGGCAGGCCAGGCCGGCCCTTAGTAGTATGAGGCCCTTGGGAGCCTAGGAGCCAAGGCAGCCCTTAGTGGCATTTGAGGGCACAGGGACCCTAGGGGCAGATGAGTCCATGGGTGTCCTTAGTGGCAGATCAGGCCAGGACAGAGGTGGCCCAAAGTGCTAAGCCAGCAGGTCCCTTGGGACAGCCCAGGAGAGATCAGGGGGGTCCTTGGCTCTGAGCCAGTCTAGGCCAAGCCAGCAGTATCCTAGGGACAGTCTAAGCCAGGCTAGGAAAGCTCTAGGGGCAGGCCAGGCAAGGCCAGGGCTTCCCTAGGAGCAGGCCATGCCAGGTTAGGGGGCACTTGGGGTAGGCCTGCCTGGACAGGGGAGCCCTAGTGGCAGGCCAGGCCACCCTATGGGGTTCCTGGAGGCAGGCCAGTGCAGGGGACCCTAGGAACAGGCAAGACCCCTGGGCCTCTTAGTGCCAGGCCAGGCCAGGGAGGCTCTTAGCAGAAGGGGGGCTGTTAGCAGCAGGGGGGCCCAGAACAGTAGGCCTGTCCATGGAGGCCCTTAGTGCCAAGTATTCTGTTATAGCCACACAAAATGGACTAAAAGAGAAAATTGGTGCCAGGAGTGGGTTGTTGCTCATAACAAACAGTTGAAAATGTGGAAATGGTTTCGGAACTGGCGGTTGAAAGTTTGGAGGAGTTTGGAGGACTCAGAAGAAGACAAAAAGATGAGGGAAAGTTTGGAATATCTTAGAGACCTATGAAATGGTGATGAGCAGAATGCTTATGGAAATATGGACTGTAAAGACCATTCGAAGGAGGTCTCCAAAATAAGGAGTTTATTGGAAACTGAAGCAAAGATCACCCTTGCTGTGAACTGGCAAAGAACTTGGCTGCATTATGTCCATGCCATAGGACTGTGTGGAAGTTCAAACTTAAGAGCTGTGAACCAGAGTATTGGGTGGAAGAAATTTCTAAGCAGCAAAGCATTAAGAGAGTTGCATGGTTACTTGTAAGAGGTTATTCTGAGTTATGGTGGCAAAGGCATGACAGAAAGCCAGAATTTAAAAGGGAAGCAGAGTGTAAAGATTTAGAAAATTTGCAGCCTGGCCATGTGGTAGAGAAGCAGAGAGCATTTGCAGAAGGAAAATTCAATGGTACTAAGAAAATTAACACAAAAGAATGGTATTATCAAGCAAAGGAGAAAAAGGCCCTGAAGGCATTGCAGAAGGCTCTGGGGCCATCTCTTCTATTTCAGGCCCAAAGATCTAGGGAGACAAAATGGTCTTGGGGAATAAGCTTGAGGAGCCCTTCACAGGCTCACTGCTCAGGGTCACCTTGGGAAACTGCTTCTAGCACCAGCACCCTGGATGCTTTGGCTGCTCCAGCTGTGGCTAAATTGTACCCAGGTATGGCTGGACCTGCAGCTTTGGAAAATACAAGCCAGAAGCCTTGGTGGAGTCCATGTGGTATTAGTTCTTCAGGCTCACAGAATACCAGAGCTCAGAAGGCTTGGGAGCCTCCATCCAGATTTCAAAGGATGTATGGAAAAGTTTGGGGGCCCAGGAAGAGAGCTGTCACAGGGACAGAGTCACTGCAGACAGCCTTTGCTAGAGCAATGCCAAGTGGAAAGGTGGGGTCAGAGTTGCAGCAGGGAAACCCCATCAGCACCATGTCTAGTGAAGCCATGAGAGCAAGACTACCATGGAGACCCCAGACCTGTGGAGCGACAGAGTGGAATGACAGCCTGGGATTGCTGAAGTGTGGCCTGCAACCAGGAAAGCAGAGCTGCCCAAGGATGTGCAGATCCAACCCCCACACCAGCATGCAGAGGACATGGAACATGGACTTGAGGTATATGATTCACCATCTTTGAGATTTAATGCCTGCCCTGCTGGATTTTGGATTTGCTCAGAACCCAATACCCCTTTCTTTTGGCCTATTTCTCCCTTTTGGAAAGTGAGTATGTACCCAATGTTTGTCCCACCACTGTATATTGGAAGGAGATAAATTGTATTGATTTCACAGATGGGACTTTGAACTTTGGACTCTCGAGTTGAAACAAGTTAAGAATGTGGGAGTGAAATGAATGTATTTGCATGTGAAAAGGACATGAGTTTGGGGGTCCAGGGGCAGACCATGCCAAATTGTATTGATTAAAAATGGTGGTCAGGTGTATGGTTCTGAGGGCTTTTTTAAAAAGAGCACATGAGAGTCTGTCTGTCTCTGCTTTCTCTGCTTCCAGCATCTTGCAGTATGAGTCCCCTGGGTCACTGTTGTCACCACCAGATGGACTTTGTACTTCCTAGCCTCAGAAACTATAAGCAATAAATTTCATTTTTCTTTATAAATTACCCAGTTCCAAGTATTATGTTATAGCAGTACAAAACAAACTAAAACAGGGGCACTGAGGTAGGCCAGGCCAGTGGATCTCTTGTGTAGACCTGGCCAGGCCTGCCCTTAGTGACAGTGAGGCTCTTAGCAGCAGACTTTGCCAGGGCAGCTCGTAGTGGTAGGCCAAGAAAGGCCAAGGGCACTCCTGGTGGAAGGGCAGGGCAAGGGGGCCCTGGGGCAGGCCATTTGAGGGGGCTCCTTAGTGGCAGGCCAGGCTGGTTGGGGACCCTTAGCAATGTTTTATCATTTATTCTTGGCCAGAAATTTTTCTTTTTTATTAAAGTATCAAACTTACTTATGAAATGTCTATATTAATAATTATCTTTATTTTTGTAGTTTCTTCAGAATCTACATTTATGTTTTTTTCACTCCCTCATTTGTGTATTTTTATTTGAGTCAAATTAATTTCATTAAAATAAACACTGAAAGTGAATACATGGTTTTTGTTTGGTTTTTATTATTGAAATAAACAGCTTTCAGATTTATTAGTCTGTCAATTCTGTCATTTTCTCCTCTCCTGATAATTCGATTTCATTTTTTTGTGTTTAGTATATCCATTGTCCTATGAATCTTAGGTTTGTTATTATTTTCTTACCTTTTTATGATGAACAAGTAGTTTTAGACTATTTTGATGTTTATTGTTTAATAATGACATATAAGGGTGTGAATTTGCTTTAGAAAAGAAATTTGACATTATCTGCTTCATTTTAGCAATTTAACTATGATGGAGTGTAGCATGATTTTCTTCTCTTTTCCTTTTTATTCCCAATTGAGGTTTGCTGATCTAATTGGGGTTCTTTAATCTGTGGATTGATGTATTATACCCATTTTGGAAAATCCTCGGCCATTACACCTTCTGATGGCTTCTGCCCCCTTCTCTGTGTCCCCCTCTGAGTCCAATTACCCATATGCAGTTGTAATGAGGTTCATCCATCTCTGCTTCTTCTATCTTCCTCAGGGAAGGCCCTTCAGGAATTTGGATGGAAATTCTAGTGGGTCACTGGTCAGTCATGAAAGACTGTGACAAATCCACCTGTGACCTTTGGAGGTTTCAGCTTGCTGCTTTAGCACCCACACCCTGCAGCTTTCAAATGAAGCAAAAATCTTGAGGGACCAATCAGCAGCCCTATCCTTCTGGGGAAACATTATCTCCCAAGCGCTTTGATTCAGGCAGATTTTACTCTGACTTTTAGGAACACTTGGCCTGGCTCCTCAATCCTCCATGTTCATCCCCAGAACACAGAGAATGTCCTGTGGAAAATACCAACCATGTCAGTGCTGCTCGAGTTGTGTGATCTCTCACGCCAGCACCAGCCTTGAGTGACCAACCAGAACTTCCCTGGTTTCTCGGTCCCCTGTGTGGGCCAAGTGTGATCATCAGTCCCTGCTGAGAATTAGCAAAAACCCTGCCCTATTACATGAATTGGAATTTCAGAGAGGGAGATTTCCAGGGCAGAGTTCTTGCAGGAGGTGGCAGGAAAATCAGTAAATCAGTAAAGGAATCAGTAAATCATGAAATACTACATGGCCCTCAAAATATATCAGCTGAAACTGAAGTACGGGCCCCAGAGATAAACTTTTGTGAATCTCCACCCAAGGAGGATTCGGGATCTCCACACCCACCTGCCCCTGTTTTATGTCATGCGTCATCCATGACAGGAAATCTCAATCTGTCATCTTTAGACTGTAACCTGTACTAGCCAAGGGCTCAAGGTTTAGCCTTGTGTGACAACCTCCTGAGTTCCCACTGTTGCCCAAAGGCCACATCCTTCCCAGGCCCAAATACAACTTTGGCTTCAGGACTGGCCATTGACTATGTCCCATAGTTGAACTCTCCAAGTTGAACCGGCTGGTATCCTTCATTTACCTGAGGACCTCAGCAAGGACCTGGATGGAAAGTTAGGCAGGAACTTTGGCTATATAAGACATCGCCTTTCCCTTGTTCGGGGAGACACTACTTTGGGAGCGATCCCCAGTGTTCTCCTTACTTGCAGGTAATAAAGCCTTTTCCTCCCTCCCTGGTCTTGATGGGTTTTGTGCTTTCCAAGGGGTGGTCACCCGCTATCCAGTAACCACCTCAATCCTCGGGGCTTCACTAACCTGCAGCCTGCATGGGGCCTGGAGAGGAAAGCACCGGCGGTGGGTTTTCCTTGTCAGCGTCTGCCCCACCCATGGTTTTGTGTGCTGCAGTGGAAATCGGAGCTGCTGTGGCCTCACCATCCTTCTAGGGAGCAGCACACTGCGGGGTAGCACGGGGAGTTTCACCTGAGTTGCAGACTCCAGACCCAGGTGATACTGCTGGGCCTTCTGAAGATACTGCTGCTCCTGGATACACTGTGGGACCCTTTTCTGGTGATTTCCAAGGCATCATGGAGAATAGTACAAGTACCAAGAGGACTGGAGTTGGGAAAAGGAAAAATACATCCTAGGAAACTGTCGGTCTGCTTGACATTGCTTCCCGAAAGCTCCTGGGACAGATGGTTGAACTTAAGATTTGTGACCATTGGGAAGAGGGTAGAGAGATCGCCGGGCACCTGCGCTAGGTCAGAGAGAGATTGCTGGGCATCTGCGCTACGTGAAAGACAGCAACCCATCCCAAACTCACCCATTCCTTGTTTAGATAGAGATACTCAGTGAATTCTCAGAAAAACTCCAGAGGGAGCATTTAAAAATTTTTTCCTAAGGTATTTATTGTAAAATCTTATATATGAAAAAGAGAAATATGGCCCGTGTGGTAGCACACTTGGAAAAGTTGAACACTTAAATTTATTTATTATTTTTTATTCCTATATTTATCATTACACAATGTAATCATTTTGGGGGATCATTTGCCAATTTCCCATTCATCCACCTTCCCCCTCCCCCTTTACCACTTCTGGCGGCCTCAGTTCTATTCTCTCCTTTTGAAGTTCAATGAATTATTGTTATTGTTGTATTTTTCTTTTTTCATTTATGTTTATTTTTAAATTTTTTCAGCTCCTACTTATGAGTGAGGACATGCAGTATTTCTCTTTCTGTACTTGGCTTATTTCACTTAACATAATTTTCTCCAAGTTTATCCATGTTGCTGCAAATAGCAGAATTTCATTCCTTTTTATGGCAGAGTAGTATTCCACTGTGTGTATGTATACCACATTTTCCTTATCCAGTCATCTGTTGATGGACATTTAGGTTGGTTCTAACTCTTGGCTATTGTAAATAGAGCTGTGATGAGCATGGGAGTGTAGATAATCCCTTTGACATGATGATTTCCATTCCATATACCGAACAGTGGGGTTGCTGCATCGTATGGAAGATCTATCTGTAGTTGTTTAAGGAAACTCCATACTGTTTTCCACAATGGCTGCACCAATTTACAGTCCCACCAAAAGTGTAGAAGAGTTCCCTTTGTCCACATCCTCGCCAGCGTTTGTTATTCTCCGTCTTTTTGATAATGGTCAGTCTAACTGGGGTGAAACGATATCTCAGTTTGGTTTTGATTTGCATATCCCTGATGCTGAGTGATGTTGAACACTTCTTCATGTGAAATGCCTATTTTGAGAAATGCCTATTCAGCTCCTTTACCTAATCTTTAATTGGGTTACTTGTTTTTTTACTGTTAAGTTGTTTGAGTTCCTTGTATATTCTGGATATTAATCCTTTGTCAGATGCATAGTTTGTGAATATCTTCTCCGATTCTGTAGGTTGTCTTTTTGCTCTGCTAATTGTTTCTTCTGCCATACAGAAGCTTTTCAGTTTGATATAATCTCACTTGTTTCTTTTTTCTTTTGTTGCCTGTGCTTTTGGGGTCTTATTCATAATGTCTATGCGCAGTCCTACTTCCTGAAGTATTCCCCCTATGTTTTCTTTCGTAGTTTTATAGTTTTCAGTCTTATATATGTCTTTAATCCATTTTGAGTTGATTTTGATATATGGCAAGATGTATGGGTCTAGTTTCATTCTTTTACATATGGATGTCCAATTTTTGCAACACCACTTCTTGAGGAGGCAGTCTATTCCCCATTGCATGTTCTTGGTGCCTTTGTCAAAGATCAGTAGGCTGTAGGTATATGGGCTGATGTCTGGGTTCTCTATGCTGTTCTGTTGGTTCATGTGTCTGTTTTTATGGGTTACTATAGCTTTGTAATATAATTTTAAGTCAGGCAGTGTAATGCCTCTGGCTGTATTTTTTTTTTTTTTTCTCTCTCTTCAGGATTGCTTTAGCTATTCAGGATATTTTGTTGTTCCTTATGAATGTTTGGTTTGTTTTTTCTATTTCTGTGAAGAATGTCATTGGTGTTTTGATGGGGATTGCATTTAACCTGTAATCACTTTGGGTAGTATGGACATTCTCACAATGTGAATTCTTCCAATCCAAGAGCATGGAATGTCTTTCCATCTTTTTGTGTTCTCTTTACTTTCTTTTGGCAGTGATTTAAACACTTACATTTCAAAATAAAACACATGTACAACAGAAAGAAAGAAGTAAAATTATCTCTGTTTGCAGATGACATGATCTTATAGTAGAAAATCTTGAAGATTACACACCACACACACACACACACACACACACACACACACACACACACAAACTGCCAGAACTAGTAAATAAATTCAGCAAAGTTGCAGGATACAAAATTGACATAGAAAAATAAACTGCATTTCTATACACTAATGATGAACAACCCGAAAAGGGAGTTAAAAAAATTCCATTTACAATAACATCAAAAAGAATACATTACATACAAATAAATGTAACCAAGGAGGTAAAAGACTTTCACATTTTTTTTAGTAGTTTAGGATTTACTTTTGTAAAAGCATGTTGACAAATATTAAATGTTATAATTGCATTTTGAACACTGTAAGTATAAAACACAAAACATCTAATGATAAACACTGATCTCCCATGCCTGACTTGGATTTAGATATTGAGTATTTTATATTTTATAGAAAAGAACTTTCAAAGTGCTATCAGTGATTATAACTTGTACTATTATTCCTCATCAAAATCTTGACAAAATTTAAAAGGCTGGTATTAAAGGTAGGTTTTTTTTTTTCTTGAATATTCTAATACATGCCAGTTTGAATTAACCTTCAGATTTTCAGGGTATGAAAAATATACAAACAGAGTATACAAGAATATGTTTTAACACATTTAGAATGTCTGTTTACAGTTACAACAGAAATATCTTCACCTTTTAGATATTGAAAAAAAATACCCTGAGCAAACATAAAAGGTATTTTGGGTCAAGTTACTTCTCAGTACAAATAATATATCATGTCAATAAATTTTTAAACCGAATTCTGAAAAGCATTTTAAAAAATTGCATTTTATAGTTATCAAACAATGCATTTATGTAGTGGAAGAAGATACAAGAAATTTAACAGAAATGAGGGCCAGCCCGTGGCTCACTTGGGAGAGTATAGTGCTGATAACACCAAGGCCGCGGGTTTGGATCCCTACATAGAGATGGTCAGTTAGCTCACTGGGTGAGCATGGTGCTGACAAGTCAAGGGTTAAAATGCACCAAGTCAAGGGTTAAGATCCCCTTACCAGTCATCTTTAAAAAAAAAAAATTTTACAGAAACAAAAAATGTCAAACTATTCCAATTCCCACTAAAATAAGAAATTTGCAAATTAAGAAATTATCCATGTTGCTTGGAAAATATGCCTTACTTTAACTCTCAAATTCACTTTAACTGCTTGACATATAATTTAATACTTAAAAAGACTGTAGACAAATTATTTAATAGTATTTATAGTATTACTTCTCTGGGTAGGCATGATTCACACAACAGTTTTCAATTCATGCTTGATAATTTTAATCACAATTTATGATTGATTAATGTATTAACAATTTATTCAGTAATTTAGATGACCTAAAGACCAACTGAAGGAATAATCCGATAATAGCTGTGTAATTCTGTCCATTAGTAATACAAACTAAGAATCCGACAGATATACCACTCAGTTGAATTACATGTTTCTGTGTGTGACTGATCAACAAAAAAATAGGTACACAAGATCAAGTTTTTCCTTTTTCTTTTTTTTTTAAGAGGAGCTCAATGATTTGGGAGGGTCGTAGTACCATACAGAGAACATAGAGGAAAAGTACAAAATGGCACTTAACACCAGTACCAGTATATATCTCATTATGGTTATAACTAGGATATTATTAATTTTTGTGTTATTTGCTTTTCTTTAGAACACAAATCAAAGCCATTAACTTGAACTTGAGGTATATACATAATACATATATAACCTTATGCAAAATGCTTTTCATAAGTAACATCACATTTTAAAATGTTGGAAACTGAGCATCTGTGCTGATTGGTATTTTGACTCAACAAAAGAACAACATTCAACTAGGGAGGGGGTATACTGATAATAAAGCTCTTAAAGTTCAAGATGTCTTCCTCTCCCTTTGTACTTAGCACAGGCTACACAATGTCCTGAGAGGATTCACTATGAGAAAAATGTCAATCACAGCTTTAATAACTCACTTTGGAAAAAACTATTGAGAAAGCAAATTGGAAGGTGAGACTTCATCTTTGTTTTCAAATAAGTGGTCTTAATTTTTCTTATAGAAAAAGCTTAAATCAGTTTATTATAAATATATCTAAACCATGAATTTTTGCAGCTTTCAGGTAAAGTACATCACTTCATTTATACAGTCTATGAGAAGAGGTCAGTAGAGAACATATCATCTTAAGTCGTGACATCATCCATTCAGGCCCCTGGCACAATCCCTCGCCAGGAAGAGAATAGCATGCCTGGGTATGCCACTGGTGATCTTTAATAGACGTGAGTTTCAGAAAACTGGGAGATTTCTGCTACAGTCATGCATTCTTTAACATCTTGTTTATTAGCAAAAATCAATCCAGCTTTCCTTAGGGCCTCACGCGCTAACATAGAGTTTTTCTCTAGTTACAGAAATCCTCTGTCTGTACTGTCCACCACAACTATTACAAACTCCATGTCGGTACAGTAAGTGTTTCAGGAAAAACGAAGATTCTTGGCCACCAGTATCCTGAAGGAAATGGTTAATGGACTTCTGTGGTCAGCACCCAAGGACGTGTTCACTTGGTGAACTCGCAAACGAGTTAACCAAGAAATGTCAAGGATTGCAAACAATCCTTGAGAACGCTTGAAGTTGTGAGAACACTTTCTTGGGATATTCCCAGGACGCGCATTATAGATAACCAAGTGCTTGAGAAGGGAGGTAACGGGCCTTCTGCTCTTGAGAAAAGTATGACAGAATTTATGCATTAATGCTTATCTCGCATGCACAAGCTTGCTAAATGAAATAAAAGCTGTATCAGTGGGTGGGTCGGGGCTACTCGCCTGAGAGAGCAGTGGCCCCCCCCCCGCTCTTCACCTGAATCTCGTCTGCTGTGTCTTCCTTCGCGTCTCCGATCATTTTAATCAGCAGTATCCCACATTAGGAAACGTGTATTGTTTATCACTATCTCTTCCACGTTACTTCCTATGTACAACTTCATTCATAGAAAATCGGGACAGGATGGTAGTTTTCCCTGAATCATCCAGTCCAACAATGATAACTTTGTGCTCTTGGTGACTGAACAGTCTCCGTATCCTGGTGAAGAGAATTCCCATTCTCCCTCCAGCCACCCGGGCCGCCTGGCCTCCCCTGGCTCAGGCTGAAGGTGAGAGAGACGCGCCGGAGCCTCCGCCTCTGCTGCTGCTGCTCCCGCCCTGGCCGCCGGCCCCACTTCCGGAGGGAGGCCGAAGCCCAGGCCGCCCCGCCGCACGCGAGACCCCGCCGCTGCCGCCGGCACTCGCCTGGCTCGCGGACGTCGCCGCCACGTAGTCTGCCCGTCCAGGTATTTTTATCAGCTCCCTCTCTCCTGACTTAAAACTTTTTTTCTCGTAACTGCGATAACATTTACATAATAAAAGTTGACCATTGCAACCACTTTTTTATCATTTTTTATTTTTCTTTCTCACAAGGCTCCCGCCCATCCTGGCAGGCCACGCCCCCGTATCCTAGCAACGCTGGGACGCGCCTTTCCAGGCTAGGAGCGCAGCACCCCGGGGTCGCGTGCTGCCATCGCTGCTGCCGCCACCCTCGCCCGGCCTCCGTAACGCGAGCCTGCCCGAGCCGGCGCGTGCGCAGGCGGGGCGTCCGGCGTGCCCCGAGTGCGCCCCGCCCCGCGACACCGCCCTGCGTGCGCGCTCCCGGTCGCGCCCCCGCTGGTTCTGATAACGGTGGAGGCAGCCACGGCGGCGGTTTGCGGAGGCGCGCGGAAGTGAAATGGTGTCCTCGCTGCTCGTGCTGCTGGTGTTTGCGCTGCCCGGCATCTGCGGAGACTCCGCGGCCGGTGAGGAGAGGCCGGGGGTCGGAGGGACTGGGAAGCCGGGGGTCGGGAGAGCCGAGGAGCTGGGGAGCCGAGGTTCGGGGGGACCGGGGAGCCAGGGGTCGGGAGGACCGAGGACCTGGGGATCGGGGGGACTGGCAGCCGGGGGTCGGGGGGACCGGGAAGTCGTGGCCAGGGGTCGGGGAGGTGGGGTCGGGGGACGAGCAGGGTGAGGCCACCGCTTCGTAGGGTTTCGACCCGAAGGCCCTGGGATGAAAGCCCCTGACCCGGAGGGCCCTGGGGGTGAGCAGCCTCCGACCCGGGGGGCCTTCTGGGCAGGGGCCGCGCTGGAGGTGAGAGGGTGGCCCTGGAGAGTTCCTGAGGGTAGCAGCAGTGCTTGGGAGTGAAGTCCCCGAGTAGTTGGAGGGCCCTATGGGTTCCGAACCGGAGCTGTTCCCCAGATGTCTCTGAGGCGCCTCTGTCCTGGTGTCTGTAAGTGTGAAGCCCTAGGCTTGCTGGTGGGGTGGGGGTTCTTGGCTGAGGTGTAGGTTCGAGGAACTAACCTGACCCCTGGAGGCCCCACGCCTGGGTCCTTGGACTTTCTCTTTGGACTGGAGCCAGGGGTCAGAGGTCTGTCTAGTGCCTGCTCAACCCATCCTCCGTGGACTGGGTCCTGCAGGGCCTGGGGAGGAGACCCGAGGGAGGGACCACGAGGGGTGGCATGCCCTGCCTGGGGGGTGTCAGGGCAAGAGACTCTCCCCCCAACCCCAGGACTCCCTGGGGCCCTGCCTGGTTGGTCCTGCTTGAAGAATGGGACGTTCTGCAGTGGGCGCTGGGACCAAGTGTGTGTAAATGGCCTCCGAAAGTGTCAGGCCTGGGGCTTGGACCAGATCATCATCATTCACAGGATTTAGCCCCAGCATGCATCTGCTGCCCTCTGTATTCTCTACACAACGTGAAGCCCATGTTAGGCTCCAGTGAAGGACCTTGCCTGCACGGGGAGGCAGGAGCTCCCAGAGTTTGATGCATGTTGTTGTCTCTGATTTTGTCTTATTTGGGAGCACAGGATAAGGTGGCATCTAGTCCACCCTCATCCTTTTCCAAGTGGGGAAACTGAGGCCCAGGAGGGGAGTCGAGGTGTTTCAAGGTCACAGTGAGGTCGCCTTGGGTACCCAGTTCAGAGCAGGGAATGTCGAGAGCTGTTTTTAGCAGACTCCCATGGCCTCTGGGTCTCAGTGCTGTGCACAGGACTGGGCCATGTTTTGAGGGTGGGCACACGTGGTGTAGAAACTGCTTGTGGGAAAATGGATTGGGGTATATTTTTCCAGGAGAAAAGCAAGACAGCCTCTCTTCTGCTTGATAGAAATTTTTTTCCTTTATTGAGACCCCAGCTTGGTTCTGGGTTGAAGATTCATAGGGACAGACACATAGGGAGCCAAGTGTACAAGCAGAGGTCCAGGAGCTCTTGGAGAGGTGGGAGTGGCCTGAGCCAGGTCAACTGTCCTGAGCAGGGAACCACAGGACCAGGGAGGGGCTGCCTCTTGTAGGAGCTTTGCCACGTCCATCTCCTCTTCTTTGTAATCAGAATGGTCCTTTATTGAATGCCTCCCAGCCAGGGACATTGGCCCAGCAGTGAGGCAGCTCTCTGGAAGACACAGCCCCAGGCGAGGTGAGTGCAGGACCAGTGGGTGCATGTGGTGGGGGCTGGGCTTGTGGGTGCAGGTAAGGTGGAGCTGTGTTCATGGGTGCACTTGCAGGGGGCCTGGACCCATGGCTCCACTTTCAGAGGTATGGGTCCTTGGTTACAATTTGGTGGGGGCTGGGCCCGTGGGCATGGTTGGGTACGGGCTGGGCCCATTGGTGCACTTTTCTGAGGGCTTAGGCCTGTGGTTGCAGTTGGGGGCGGCTAGGCCAGTGGTAGTACTTTGGTGGGGACTGGGCCCATGGTAATGCTTTGCAGGAGCAGGGCCCATGTGTGTGCTTTGATGGGGACTGGACCTGTGGCTACAGTCGGTGGGAGGTGGATTTGCAAGTGCACTTGTGGGGTGCTGGACCTGCAGGTGCACCTTTGTGCAGGCTGGGCACATAGGTAGAGCTGGGTGGGAGCTGCGCCCCTGCATGCACTTGGGTGGGGATTGGGCACGTGGGTGTGTTTTGGGGGGCACTGGCCCCATAAATGCAGATGGGTAGGGAAGGGCCTGTGGATGCATTTGGATAGGGCCTGGGCTCATGGGTGCACTTCGGTGGGGGCTGGTTCTGTGGGTATACTTTTGGGGACCTGGGCTCCTGGGTATACTTTTGGGGTGCTGGGTCTGTGGGAGTACCTTGGGAGGATGCTGGTCCCAATGGTGCTTTTGGGGGAGGGCTGCACCAGAGGGTTCTGTGCCTGTGGGTACAGTTGGGACTGGCTGGCCCATAGGTGTAGTTAGGTGGAAGCCGTTGCCTTGGGTGCACTTTGGTAGGGGTGGGACCATGGGTGCAGTTGGGGGTGGTGAGCTCAGGGATACAACTGCAGGGGGCCTGGACCCATGGGTGCAGATAGGGTGTCCTGGTTCCATGTGTGCATTTGGGTGGGGGTATGATGCATGGGTGTGCTTTGGGGGGGGCTGACCCCGTGGGTGTGCTTTGGGGGGGGTTGGCCCCATGGGTGGCTATGTGTGGTTGCTGGGCCCATGGGTGCACTTGGGTGGGGTCAGAGCCTGTGGATGTTCTTTTGGGGAAACTGGGCCCATGGGTGCACTTTTTGTGGTACTGGGCCTGTGGGTGCAGTTTGCAGGGGCTGCATCCGTGGCTGCATTTCTGTAGGGGCTTGGCCCGTGGGTTCAGTTGGGTGGGAGGTGGGGGCCATGAGTGCAGGTGGATGGGGGCAGGACCTGTGGGTGCAGTTGGGTGGTACCGGACACTCGGGTGCAGTTGGTGTGCCTGGACCACTGGGTACAGTTGGGTGGTGGCTGGGCCGGTGGGTGCAGTTGGGTAGGGGCTGGGCACTTGTGTGCATTTGTATTGGGGCTAAGCCTGTTGGTGCACATTTCTGGGGGCAGGGCCCTTGGGTGCATTTCGGGGGCCTGAGCCCGTTTGTACACTTGGTGGGGCCTGGGTTGGTAGGTTCACTGTGTTGGGTCTAGGCCTGTGGTTTAACTTAGGTGTGGTCTGGGTCCATGGGTGGCAAGGTGGGGCTGGGGCTACAGTCACGTTGGGGCTGGGCATGTGCATGCACTTTGGTGGGGGCTGGGCCCGTGGCTACAGTTTGTGGGGGCTGGATGTGTGCATGCAGTTGGGTGGGGGCTGGGGCCGTGGGTGCGGTTGGGTGGTGCTGGACACTTGGGTGCAATTGGTGGGCCTGGGCCTGTGGGTGCAGTTGGGTGGGGCTGGGCCAGTAGTAGTGCTTTGGTTGGGGTGGGTTCGTGGTAGTGCTTTGGGTGGTGCAGGGCCCGTGCATGTGCTTTGAGTAGGGCTGTATATGTAGTTGAGTGGGGGCCAGGCCTGTGGGTGCCGTTGGGACTGGCTGGCCCATAGGTGCAGTTGTGTGGGAGCTGGGTACATGGGTGCACTTTGGTAGGGGTGGGACTGTGGGTGCAGTTGGGGGTGTTGGGCTCAGGGGTGCAGCTTCGGTGGGGGGGCTGTGGCCATGGGAGCAGCGGGGGGGTGTCTTAGGAGCGTGTGTGCACTTGGGTGAGGGCAGGGCCTGTGGGCGTACTTTTGAGGAAGCTGGGCCCATGGGTGCAGTTGGTGGGGGCTGGGCTCCTGGCTGCACTTCTGTGGGGGCATGGCCCATGAGTGCAGTGGGGGTGGTGGTGTGTGGGGCCCTTGGGTGCAATTGCATAGGGGCTGAGCCCTTGGGTGTACTTTGGAGAGGCTGAGTCCTTGGGGGTACTTTGAGGGAGGCTTGGCCAGTGGGGGTACTTTGGTGGGGACTGGGCTCATGGGTTGGAGGTGGGCTGGGCCCAAAGGTGCAGTTGGGTAGGGGCTGGTGCTATGGGTGTACTTTGGGTTTGGACTGGTCCCATGAGGTACTTTGGGGGGGGGCTGGGCCCATTGGGGTACTTTGATGGGGAATGGCACTGTGGGTGCATTGGGGGGCACTGGGCCTGTGGGTGTAGTTGGGTGGTGGCAGGGCCAGTGGGTACAGGTGGTAGGGGCTGGTTCAAGGTGCACTTTGGTGGCAGGCTGGTTTAAGACTAGAAATATAGGGCTGAGCCCGTGGAGCACTTGGGAGAGTGCGGCGCTGGGAGCGGAGCGACGCTCCCGCCGCAGGTTCGGATCCTATATAGGACTGGCCGGTGCACTCACTGGCTGAGTACTGGTCACGAAAAAGACAAAAAAAAAAAAAAGACTAGAAATATAAATTTGGGGGTCTTTGGTATGTAGGAGGTGTTTAAAGCTGTGAGACTAAATGACACCAAAGTCGGAGGTAGGGTCCTAACAGGGGAGTGGGGTGTGGGGCTGATAGTCGTCCTCAACCCTCCCAGTCCTCTTATCAGGTTCTTGACTTCACCACAGGAAAGAATTCAAGAACAGAGTCATGGTAAAAAGTGAGAATTAGTTTAATAGAACAGAGAAGAAATACAGAAATGCAGGTTCCATAGAGACAATGTGGCCTAGCTGCAGAGACTGAGCCGGGCCCACACCAAGTGTAACACAAAGGTCAGTTCAGTGCAGACATCAAGTCTAACTCAAAAGCAAGAAATATATCAGTTCAGTACAGAGCGCAGGCTGGCTCAAGAGTCTGAGCAGCCACCTGCTGAAGGTAAGTTCTATACAAAGTAAAGCCCACACTCCTCAGCCAGGGAAGCGCAGGCTGCCTCCAGGAGAGGAAGCAACAACCCTGCCTTCAGCCGGGATTTTGGAGTCCATAGTTTCTTTACCTAAGAAATATTCAGTTAAGGGGGTGGCTCCCATTGATGGAACATTAGTCTTGGACATGCTGAGTCTGTCTCTTCCTGGAGTGTGTTTGTTGGTCAGACCCTGTGGCGTGCACTGGGCACATTCAAGAATGCCTGTGCTCTCTCCTGAGCATGCCCAGCCACCGGATTTGCATAAGCCAGCACCTTGTGGTCTCATTTTCCCCATGTTGGTGCTAAAAATAAGTCTAGCTGGCAACTGTAACTTTCCTCCAGGGAAGAACCCAGAGGAGGGGGCCTAAGACTTCAGGGAGCGGCTGGAAAGCCAGAGGTGTGTCCTGAAACCCAAACCCAGGGAAACTGAACACCTCCTGTGTCAACATCATGGAATGGTGACTGTGAATGTAAAAGAGAAGTCTCAGGACAAAAGCCAGGTGAAAGAAGGTGAGTAGGGATGGCTACAGTGGGGTGACATCTGAGTTGGATCTTCAAGGTTGAGTAGAATTTGATCAGTAAGTGATGAAAGATGACGTGTTAGGAGAATAAAAAAACAGAACACAGGTGTGAGTGCAGTTGGGTGGGGGGCTGGGCCCTTAAGGGCAGTTGGTGGGGCTTGGGCCCAAGGGGGCAGTTAGGTGTGGGATGGGCCTGTGGATGTACTGTGGTGGAGGTTGGCCTATGGGTGCAGTTGGGTGGTGGGTGGGCCAGTGGATATGGTTTGGTGGGGGCTGGGCCTGTGGTTGTAGTTGGGTGGGGGCTGGGCCCATGGGTACACTTTTCTGAGGGCTGGGTCGGGGGTGTATTTGGGTGGGTGCTTGGCTAGTGGTAGTGCTTTGGTTGGGGTGGGCCCATGGTAGTGTTTTGGGGGATGCAGGGCCCGTGCATGTGCTTTGAGGAGGGCTGTGTATGTAGTTGAGTGGGAGCTGGGCCCGTGGGTGTATTTGGGTGCAGTTGGGTTGGGGCTGGGCTTGTGGGTGCAGTTGGGGTGGAGCTGGGTTCGTGGGTGCACTTACTGGGGGCCTGGACCCATGGGTCCACTTTTGAAGGTGTGGGTCTATGGGTACAGTTTAGTGGGGGCTTGGCTTGTGGGTGCAGTTGGGGTGGGGCTGGGTTCGTGGGTGCACTTACCGGGGGCCTGGACCCATGGGTCTACTTTTGAAGGTGTGGGTCTATGGGTACAGTTTGGTGGGGGCTGGGCCTGTGGGTGCAGTTGGGTGGGGGCTGTGCCAATGGGTGCACTTTTGTGAGGGCTAGGCCAGTGGTTGCAGTTGGGGGCAGCTGGGCCGATGGTAGTGCTTTGGTGGGGGCTGAACTCGTGGGTGCAGGTAGGTAGGAGCTGGGCACATGGGTGCAATTTTTGGGGTGCTGGGCCCATGGGGTGCAGTTGGCGGGGGCTGGGCTCCTGGCTGCACTTCTGTGGGGGCTTGGCCCATGGGTGCTGTTGGGTAGGGTCTGCGTCTGTGGGTATATTTTTGGGGACCTGGGCTCCTGGGTGCACTTTTGGGGGGCTGGGCCTGTAGGGGTACCTTGGGGGGGAGCTGGGCCCAATGATGCTTTTGGGGGAGGGCTGTGCCAGAGGATTCTGTGCCATTGGGACTGGCTGGCCCGTAGGTACAGTTGGGTGGGAGTGGGCTCGTGGGTCCTCTTTGGTAGGGGTGGGACCATGAGTGCAGTTGGGGGTGTTTGGCTCAGGGGTGCAGTTTGGGCCCAGGGGGCCTGTGGCCGTGGGTGCAGCTGGAGGTGTCCTGGGAGCATGTGCGCACTTGGGTGGGGACAGGGCATGTGGGTATACTTTTGAGGAAACTGGGCCCATGGGTGCATTTCTTGGGGTGCTGGGCCCATGGGTGCAGTTGCATAGGGGCTGAGCCCTTGGGTGCACTTTGGCGAGGTTGTGTCCTTGGGGACACTTTGAGGGAGGCTTGGCCTGTGGAGGTACTTTGATGGGCACTGGGCCCATGGGTGCAGTTGGAGGTGGGCTGGGCCCGAAGGTGCAGTTGGGTAGGAGCTAATCCTATGGGCGTACTTTGGGTTGGGACTGGTCCCATGGGGTACTTCAGAGGGTGCTGTGCCCATTGGGATACTTTGGTGGGGACTGGCTCCATGGGTGCATTGATCCCTGCTGTGGGTCAAATGTGCCCCCAAAAAGTTCATGTATTGGAAACTTAATCTCCACTATAGCAGTGTTAAGATGGTGGGAAATCCAGTTATGGTATTTGAAAGGTGGGGCCTTTGAAAGGTGATTGGATCCAAGGACCACGCCCTTGTGAATGGATTGATCTGTTCGTGGTGTAATGGGTTGATGTTTAATGAGTGGTAATGGGCATGGTTCTGATGGCTTTAAAAGGAGAGCAAAGGAGTAGGTTAGCTCACTCTCGCTCAGGCCACTCACCATGTGATTCCCTGTGTCATTTCAGAGAGACAAGAAAGCCCTCACCAGATGTACTCCCTGGATTTTGGACTGCCTGGCTTTCAAAACTGTAAGAAACAAATTTCATTTCTTCATAAATTACCCAGTTTCAGGTATCCTTTTAGAAGCAACAGAAATGGACTAATACAATCCCCAGTGTGGCAGTGTCGGGAGGTGCTTGGGTCATGGGGGCAGATCCCTCATAAATAGATTAATGCCCTCCCTGGAGACAGAGTGAGCTCTCTCAGAAATGGAATCATTCCTGTGAGTGTGGGTTGTTAAAAAGAGTCAGTTTCCTTGGTTTCTCTCTCGCTCCTCTCTCACCAGGCGATCTCCTTGCACACGCCAGCTCCCCTCTGCTTTCTGCCATCAGTGAAATCAGCCTGAGGTCTTCACTAGACGCAGTAGCCTAATCTTGGACTTTCCAGCCTACAGAATCATGAGCCAACCAAACCTCTTTTCTTTATAAATTACCCAGTCTCAGGTATTCTGTTATAGCATCGCAGAAATGGACTAAAGAGTAGTGAAACTGGAATTACCCAGATCTATGCTTCTGACCTCCACATCAGGCCACTTCCTTGCCTTGACCTTCCTTCCAAATCTCTCCCTACTCGGGCTTCCCAAACTACCCCCACAGCTGCCCTGAACCTCTTTTTTTCTTTAAATTCCCAATACCCTAGCTGAGCTGAGCTGAGCTGCAGTATCATTTTGTGACAGCGGGTATCACTAGAGAATTCCCTTTGGCTATGGTCAGCTGTCTCATGCTCCAGACCATGAATGTGCCGGTTTATTTAATTGCTTTTAAGAATATTTCCAAGTTTTTGCTTCACAAATAAAGCTGAAGCTGCATCTTTGCATCTGTGTTCATGGGCTATGAAGTGAGAATTTCTCTGGGAATGGATTCCTAGAAATGGAATTGTGAAGACTAAGAAACATCTTTAAATTGCATAGATTCCACTAATTTGCTAAGCCTGGTTTACAGCAGAGGAATATGGGATCTAGAGAGGCCACATAGGTTATCCAGGGGCACACAGCAAGCTAGTGGCTGTGCCAGGTTTAGAGCTAGCTCCTCCAGCCATGAATTTTTTCATTCCACTTGGATGTTGCTCTCACCGAGGCTGAAGTACATATAGTCTTTGTGCATGGATATATGTATGTGGGCCTGGATGTGACTATTCCTTCTGCTATTCAACAATCTGTCCATTCATTGGACAAAATGCACTGGTGAGATGCAGACTCAAAGCTATAAGAAAAACTAAAATAACAACTGCCTCCTAGTCAAGAAAATCGTTTTTTTCCTCTCTCATATCAATCTGAATGAAAGCAGTCCAGAGCTAGATGATAGCTTTATGGTGTTGGGGACCTAGCCTCTTCCCATCTTGTAGCTTTTCCATCTTCATTTTTTTTTTTGTCTTTTTCGTGACCGGCACTCAGCCAGTGAGTGCACCGGCCATTCCTATATGGGATCCGAACCCGCGGCGGGAGCCTCGCGGCGCTCCCAGCGCCGCACTCTCCTGAGTGTGCCACGGGCTCGGCCCAGCTTTTCCATCTTCAATCAGCAATTTCCATCTCATGGTCCAAAGTGGCTGCTCTAGCACCTACCATCACATCCACATTCCTGTCAGTGGGAAGTAGGAAAAAAGAAATAGACATCAGCCTCTTTTAAGGGTACAAACCAGAATGTCATATCACTTCTACTCTCATTCTATTGGCCAAAATTAGTCACATATCACATCCTGCTGCAAAGGAAGCTGGGAATGATGGTCATTAGCTAACATAGCTGAGCAGCCATGTTTTAATGGGGTTCTATCACCAATGAAAATGTCCATTCTCTGCCACCCAGAGGTTCTCTGAGCACTTACTATATGTGTGGTACAGCACATTGGGAACAGTAGTGGTACAGCACATTGGGAACAGTAGAGACTTTGGAATGGGTTTGAGTCCTGATTCTGCTTTTCCCAGCTGGGTATCATGATCCTCTCTAAGCCTCAGTTTCCTCATTTATAAAATGGAGACCATAAGAGAACAAGCATGCTTATTCCATGCAGGAGTCATGAGGAGTCACAGTGTAGACTCATCATTGAGCCTGGCATACAGTTGGCACTGAGAAATGGTAGCAGGCAGAAATGTAAGTGGGGACATTACTACCAACTCTACAGAAATAAAAAAGATTTTAACAGAGTACTATGAACAACTGTTTGTCAACAAATTGGATAACCTAGATGAAATATGTAAATTCTTAGAAATACAAAACCTACCAAGACCAAATCATGAAGAAAGAGAAAATCTGAACCTTATAACAAGTAAGAAGATTAGGTCAACAATCAAAAATCTCCTGACAAAGAAAAGTCCTGGAACTGGTGGCTCCACTGGTGAATTCTACCAAACATTTAAAGAAGAACTAACACCAATCCTTCACAACCTTTTCTACAAAATTGAAGAGGAAGGAACACTTCCTTTCTTTTTCCTTTTTCTTTCTTTTCTTTTTTTTTTTTTTCCTATTATTTTGGAAGGAACACTTTCTAACTCATTTGTGAGGTCAGCATTACCCAGATACCAAAGCCAGAAATATAAACTACCAGAAAGAAAAGTACAGGCCAGTATCCCTTGTAAACATTGATGCAAAAATCCCCAACAAAATACTAGCAAACTGAATTCAGTAGCATATTACAAGGATTATACACCATGACAAAGTTGGGATTTATTTCTGGAATGCAAGAATGGTTCAACATTAAAAAAATCAGTGTAATGACCACCTTAACAAAGGGGGGAAAAACACACATTATCATTCAATTGGTACAGAAAAAGCATGTGAAAAAATTCAACACCCTTTAATGATTAAAACAGTCTGAAAACTAGAAATAGAAGGAAATTACCTCAACATAATAAAGGCCGTATATGAAAAGCCCACAGCTGATGTCACACTCAATGGTGAAAGCCTGAAAGCTTTTCCTCTAAGATCAGAAACAAAGCAAGAGTTGCCACTTTCACCACTTCCAGTCAACACAGTACTGGAACTTTTAGCCAGAGCAATTAAGCAAGGAAAAGAAATAAAAGGCATCCAAACTGGGAAGGAAGAAGTAAAAATCTCTGTTTGCAGATATGATTTTATATGTAGAAAATACTCTAAAGATTCTACACATACACACAAAAAAAGTTATAACAAATTAATTTAGCAAAGTAGCAGAATGCAGTCAGCCCACAAAAATCAGTTTCATTTCTATACACTAACAGTAAACAATCTTAAAAGAAAATCACGGGCCGAGCCTGTGGCGCACTCCGGAGAGTGCGGCGCTGGGAGCGCGGTGACGCTCCCGCGCTCCCGCCGCGGGTTCGGATCCTGTATGGGAATGGCCGGTGCACTCACTGGCTGAGTGCCGGTCACGAAAAAGACAAAAAAAAAAAAAAAAAAAGAAAATCACAAAAACAATTCCATTTACAGTAGCATGAAGAAGAAAAAAATGCTCAGAAATTAACTTAACCAAGATGAAAAACTTGTACAATGAGAAGTACAAAACATTGCTGAAAGACATTAAAGGAGACATAAATAAATGGAAACACATCTCATGTTCATGGATTAGAAAATTTACTATTAAGATGTCAGTACAACCCAAAGCTATCTATAGATTCAGTGCAATCTCTATCAAAATTCCAAAAACAATTTTTGCAGAAATAGAAAACCCATCCCAAAATTCAAGGGACACCAGATAGCCTAAAGAATCTTGTAAAAGAGCAACACTGGAGACTCATAATTCCTGATTTCAAAACTTACTACAAAGCTACAGTAATCAAAACAGTGTGGTACAAGTATAAAGGCAGACATACCCAGTCGAATAGAACAGAAAACCCAGAAATAAACCCTTGCATATATGGTCAAATGATTTTTGACAAGGTTTCAAGGCTGTTTGTATTAGTCCATTTCTGTTGCTTGCAACAAAGTACCTGAAACTGGATAATTTGTAAATAAACCATATTTATTGCTTTCCATTTCAGAGGCTGGGAAGTCCGAAGTCCAGGGAACACAGCTGGTGAGGGCCTTCTTTGGTGATGACTTCAGTGACACAGGTTATCACATTGTGAGGAAGGCAGAAGCAGATAGAGAGCTGCTCATTGCTCTCCTTTAAAAGCCCTCAGAACCACATCCATGGCCACCATCAATGTATTCAGCCATTTACTAGGGTATGGTCCTCACAATCTAATCACCTCTTCAAGACCTTACCTTTCAATTACCATAATAGGATTTCCCACCCTCCTAACACTGTCATAGTAGGGGTTAAGTTTCTAATACATGAACTTTGGGGGACACAATTTGATCCACAGCACCATTCAATGGGGAAAAGACAATAGATGGTGCTGGGAAAACTAGGTATCCACATGCAGAAAAAAAAATGAAGTTGGACCCTCATCTAACACCACACACAAAAGTTAGCTCAAATAGATCAAAGATCTAAATGTAAGACCTAAAACTGTAAAACTCTTAGAAGAAAAAATAGGGCAAAAACTTCACAACATTGGATTTGGCAATGATTTCTTGGATATGACACCAAAGGCACAGACAATAAAAGAAAAAATAGACAAATTGCACTTCATCAAAATTTAAAAATTTTGTGCATCAAAAGACACTATCAACAAAGTAAATGTGCAACCTACAGAATGGAAGAAAATATTTGCAAATCATTTATTTGATAAGGGATTAATATCCAAAATATGTAGAGATTTCCTAAAACTCAACAACAAAAAAACCCTGATTCAAAATGGGCAGAGGACTTGAATGGATATTTCTCCAAAGATGATACATAAATGGCCAATCGGCACATGAAAAGATGCTCAACATCATGAATCGTTAGGGAAATGCATATCAAAACCACAATGAGATATTGTCTCATGCCCAGTAGGAGGGCTACTGTAAGAAGAAAAAAAAAGAATATAACAAGCACTGGTGAGGATGCAGAGAAATTGGAACCTTTGTGCATTGCTGGTGGGAATGTAAAACAGTACAGCCGGTGTGGAAAACAGTCTGGCAGTTCCTCAAAAAATGAAACAATTACCATATGATCCAGCAATTCCACTTCTGGGTATATACCCAAAAGAATTGAAAGCAGGGTCTTGAAGAGGTTTTTGTGCCCCATGTTCACAGCAGCAGCATTCACAATAGCCAAAACATGGAAGCAGCCCAGTGGCCATTTGACAGATACGTGAACAAAGAAACCATGGTACATACGAGGGTACTTCAAAATGTTTGTGAAAGGGCCGAGCCCGTGGCGCACTTGGTAGGGTGCTGCGCTGGGAGCGCGGCGACCCTCCCGCCGCGGGTTCGGATCCTATATAGGACTGACCGGTGCACTCACTGGCTGAGTGCCGGTCACGAAAAAATGACAAAAAAAAAAAAAAAAAAATGTTTGTGAAAAAATAGAATTAAGATACATCAATCATTCCATAAACTTTTTGAAGTATCCTTATGCGTACAATGGAATTATTCAGTCTTAAAAAGAAAGGAAATCTGCTTAAGGACATCATGCTAAGTGCAACAAGCATGTCACGAAAAGGCAAATGCTGTATGATTCCACTTATATGAGGTACTTAGAATAGTCAAAATCAGAGAGACAAAAAGAATGGTGGTTGCCAGGGGCTGAGAGAAAGGAGGAATAGAGAGTTATTTAACGGGTACAGAGTTTCAGTTATGCAAGATGAATAGTTCTGGAGATGGACGGTGGTGATGGTTGCATGACCTTGTAAATACATTTATTTATTTTTTATTGTTTAATGTTTTGCTTTTTGTTTTTGTTTTTTTTCTTTTCTTTATTTTACATTGTGAATATATTTAATACCACTGAACTGTATACTCAAAAATGGTTAAGATGGTAAATTTTAGGTTACGTATATTTTGCCACAATAAAAACATTAGGGAAAAAAAAGAAATGGCAGCTGCTTTTAAAATAAACCTGAACCAGGCTCCCAGGGCCAGAGATGACTCAGCAGGGTTCCCACCCTGGATTTGAATGGGGAGACATTCCAGGACAGTCTCCTGTTGATAAAAAGCCGGACTACGTGTCCGCACCTAATCCCAAGCAGCTAATCATGCATGAATCAAAAGCAGTTATGCCCATAAATCATAAAGTAGCAGTTGGGCCCAAGATTCCTGGTGTCTTTCCAATTCCCCCTCCCCGGTGCCATTTTACTGAGGAGTAAAGGATGCAGGGAAAGCGATAGGAGCACAGAGTGACTGCATTGTTTTATTTTATCACTCTCCTCTTAATGGGCTTGCTTCCAGGTTTGATCAATTTTAAACAGACTTGACTGGACCTCCCTGTGCCTACAGTAACAGATTTTTCCAGCATAGCTGGGGAGAAATGGAATTGCTAGAGTGAGTAGCAGATCCACCAAGTGCTCCAGTTGGAGCAGAGGGAGGCTTCTCTGCAATTTACTCATTATAGATCAGGATTTCTAAACCTCAACCCTATTGACATACTGGGCTGGATGATTCTTTGCTGGGGGCGGGGGGGGGGCTGTTCTGTGCTGTGTAGGATGTTTAGCAGCACCCTTGGCCTCTACCCACTAGATGCCAGTAGCACATCACCACCCCAGTTGTGACAACCACAGATGTGTCCAGACATTGCCAAATGTCCCCTGAAAGTCAAAATCACCTCCCAGTTGAGAACAATTGCTCTAATGCACAGAGCCTGTGCGTAGGATTACTAAGCACAGATTCTTTAAGCAAACTTGTGGATGTTATTGATTTCTTTCTCTTTGGGCAGGTACGTGTTTTATCTTTTTAGAAGGGGTACAGTGACTTTGGTAGTCAATAGTTTAAGAATAAGAGTTTTAGGTTATTGGGACAATTAGCGGGATTTAGAAATTAAATTATTACATTGTATCAACATTAAATTTCCTGATTTTGAAAACCATACAGTGGACATGTAAGAGAATGTCCTTGTTCCTAGGAGATTCACAACAAGTATTTTAGGGGTAAAAGGGCATCGTGTCTATAACTGACTCAAATGTTTCAGAAAAATCACATGCACAAAGAAAAAGAATGATAAATCAAGTGTAGCAAAGTGTTGACTATTGGTGGATCTCAGCGAAGAGGATATGGGAGTTTATTGTCCTATTCTTGCAACTTTTCTGTAAATTTGGAATTCTTTTTTAAATTATTTTTTTTAAAAATTACCTGCTTTATACATGGTTCTAATCTGTTATTACCACCTGCTCCCAGAAAAAGGAAAGATCACTGCATGATTGTGCCCAGGATCTGGGCCTCATTTAGGGCATGGTCCCCAGAGTCTTCTTGAAAAGGGTTCTCAGTTCAAGTGTAGCTGGCGGGAAGATCTTTTGTGTTTATTTGGGTCTGTGAAATGCCTGGAAAGAAATTCCACTGAATATATAGGTTTAGGTTTTTTTCTTTTATTTATTTATTTATTTTTGGAATTATCATTTTGTTGTTGGTGTTGTTGTTTGGTTTTGGGTTTGTTTTTTTTTAAAGAAAATGTACCCTGACACATACAACCAGCCCAACAATGATTTTTTTCTTTTAATTGGTGGCTGGTGGGTATGGAGATCCAAACTCTTGACCTAGGCATTATCAGCACCACGCTGTGACCAACTGAGCTAAATGGCCAGCCTTACTAAACACTAACAGTGGGAAGTGACGGTGTATGTTGTCTGTTGCCTCCCAGCAACCACTCCCTTTCTGCTCCTGTCACTCCCCAGTTTTGTTCAAGTTTCTACCCCTCCCCCAGGAAGCCTAGGTGCTTCAGAAAAGTAATCTCATCCCCAGCTCCTTGGAAGGCCTGATGGGTCAAAGGGTAACCTTATCCCCCTGCTAGTGAGTGCATGTGACACATGTGGGCCAACAAGAAACAAGGAGCAGTTTATAGGAGGCTCTGGGCTGATGTTTGACTTTGATCAATAAAAAGGGAGGGAGTGACTTTATGAGACATCTGAGCCTAGGACTCTCAGATGCTGCCCTGAGAATGCCATGTACAGAAGGCAGTATAGCCTTCTGGAAGATGAGAGGCCATGTAGTGAACTGAGATGCCCCGGACAACAACCAGCAGCCACTGCCATCTGAATCTCCTTTGAATCTCATCTCACCATGAACGAGGCAATCTTGGACCTGCCAGCACAGCCGGAAGCTGAAGGAAGCTGCATGAATGAGCCCAGGTGAAACCAGCCAGAGGAACCACCAGCCAATCTAAGGATCATGAGAAGTAGTAAATCAGTGTTGTCTAAAGCAACTAAGTTTTGGGAATAAATGGTAAGATTCAATGAGGTTATAATGTGGCCTGGCATGCAGCAAGCACTCAATAAATGCTGTCCATTATCATTGATCACGCATTTCTGCTCTTGTCCCCAAGCTGTTCACTCCCTCCTTTGGAGAAGCACTGTGAAGGCTCATGATGACAGGCAAGAAACCAACTCTGGTAAACCCTCAAGGAATTTACATCAGCATCAGGAGGGCATCAGTAGGGCAGGAGAACCTAGCAAAGCAGCTCAGATGCTTGAGACCAAAAAGAAGGACTAACATCTGCCATGCGGCAGAGGCTTCTGGGTATCAAATAATATTCATTTTCTTATTGTCCAGTTTTTTAGTTGATCTCCTGAGAGAAAAACTACCTTTCCTAGCCTCTTGTACAGCAAACAGTGCCATGTGACTAAGACCAAGTCCTAACCATACAATAGAAGCAGGGAAGTGTTGCCTTCTTTGTTCCTTCCTGCTTGCTGGAATGTGACAAAATGGCTGGAGCATGAGCAACCTTTTTGGACCCTGAAGCAGACGCCACCTGTTAAGGACAGTGGATTGACCAGATAGAAGGGGCCCAGTGATCATGCAGCTGCCGCACCACCTCTGAGCTCCTGTATCTGCTTGAGAGAGAGAAATATCTGCCATGTTTAAGCCACTATAATTTTGGCTTATAGTCAAATCTAATCCAAAGAAATGCACCTCCATGTCTCCCTCTCACAGATGAGAAAATTGATGCAAGGGGACAGCAGGTATGGCTATAACACAAGGATAACAACTTCAACAACTACCAATATTGATTGAGCCAGGCCCTGCCCTCCTGACCTCCTGGCCTTTCATTACCCATTCATTCCCCTGCACTCCAAATTACTCCCATTCCCTGAACCATGCCCCAAGTACATTCACACCTCCTGGCCTTTGCTCTTGCCATGCCTACTGCCTGGCATCCCTCCCTCACCTTTGCTCCTTGGTGAAATCTTCCTCGTCTTTGGGCAAATTAACTTTTATGAGCCTCAGTTTTCTCTTCTGTAAAATGGGGCCAAATAGCAAGTGTATGTAAAATGCCTGGCACACAGTAATAGCCACCTACAAACAACAGTTCCTATATTAGTCCTTTCTGTTGCTTATAACAAAATACTTGGAACTGGGTGATTTATACGAAAATGAAATTTATTGCTTACAGTCCCTGAGGCTGGGAGGTACAAAGTCCAGGGAACACACCCGGTGGGGGGTCTTGGTGGTGGCGACAGTGATGGCAGGGTAGCACATGGCAGAAATGGTGGAAGCAGAGAGAGACTAATCTCTCATGTGCTTTTCTTTTAAAGCCCTCAGAACCAAGCCACTGACCACCATTTTTAATCCATTCACTATGGCACAGTCCTACAATCTAATCACTTCCTACCCCACCTTTCAATTATCATAATAGGATTTCCCACCCTCCCAACAGTCACAGTGGGGGCCAAGTTTCTAATACATATAACTTTGGGGACACAATTCAAGCTTCAGTTAGTTTGGGGGGACATTCAATCCACTACATTTCCCCACACTTTTTTCCCGAATCCCTTCCTGATCTCAACCCCCACACTCTTCAAGTAGGAAAAAAGATAGCAAAACAAAAGCAAAAACAGCATTTATTGGATTCTTATAACTGTAAAGTCCAGAGGAAAGTCACAGTTCAGGTAAGGTTTGCTCTAGGGACTCAGTGCTAAAAGTATAGCTAAAATTTATTGACTGCTTACAATGTGCCCGGCACTCATCTAACCACTGTGTATTTATTAATCCTTTATCTTCACAACAAGCATTTGAGGTAGGTATGCTATTATTATCTCCATTTTCCATGAGGAAACTGACATTGTGAAAGAGTAAATAATCCTCACACAAGTAGTGATGCTGAGACTTAATCCTAAATCCATCTGACTGGAAAGATAGGGCCACTTTCAGGAGAGGCTTGATCCAGCAACTCAAAGATCTCAGCAAGTATCTGGTTTCTCTTAGTCTCTCCTCTTTGCCTTCTCTGATGTTGAACTCACCATAATGATGACCCCTTTCGTGGCTGCCAGCAGATTCTGATGAGACTTGCTTCCTTATTCATATCCCAATTCCAGGATTCTGAGATTCACTGTAATTGGAACATCTGAAGTCATGTGCCCATCTCAACCAATCACTATGTCCAAGGAGGCTGGACAATGCTGCTTGACTTATACTAAAGCCGGCGGGGGGGAAGAAGTCAGTTCCACACAAACAGCATCTGAGAATGAAGGCAAGAGAGAGTCCTCCAAAAATTTGGGGTATTGTTTCTATGAAGGAGGGAGAATGGTTGTCAGCAGCCAAAAGCAGATGTCTACACCCCCATGACTCATGTGTACAATAAAGCATTTTTAAATGGACATTGTGGGGGAAAGGGAGGCTTGGTCTGGGGATGGCTGTGCGCCCAGGCAGGCAGCATCTAGTCAGCCACTCCATGACCCTCCAGGGAAGGTGGCCTTCCTATCCACACCTGCACCCCTTGGTGGTGGCAGGTCAGGAGGTAAGCATACTCAGGGTATTGGCAGAAAGCCTGCAGCAGGGCCAGAGCATAACCTGGGGCACTTTCTGCTGGGTAGGAGGCCCTGCTGGGAACAGGGGAGATATGTCCAGTGACTGGCTCAGGGAACAGGCGTCCCCAGGTAGGCACACTCAACCTCTCAGGAGCCCCTGATATCCGAACTACACAGTGGCTCCTGCTTGCCTCTGAGGCTATTGTCACAGCCTGGGAAACTCTCCCTGCCCCCCGTCCTTCTTCCGGGCTATGGCCTGGGTCCTTGAGATCCCTGTGGGCACCAGACCTGCTTCTTAGCAACCCAGACATTCAGTCAAATCATTACAATGCATGTACAACAGAGGATTTTTAGGGCAGTGATCTACTCTGTGTGATACTGTAATGGTGGACACACGTCATACACTTGTCCAAACCCATAGAATGTCCAATACCACAAGTGAACCCTAATGTAAACTATGGACTCTGGGTGATAATGATGTGTTGATTATAGGTTCATCGATTGTAACAAATGCACCACTTTGGTGGCAGATGTTGACAATGGGGGAGGCTGTGCATGTGCAGGGACAGGGGGCATATGGGACATCTCTGTGCCTTCTCAATTTTGCTGTGAACCTTCCTACCTCAGGGCCTGTGTGCTGGCTGTTTGCTCTGCCTGGAACACTCTTCCCCTACAATCCCACAGGGCTCCCTGCTTCCTCTTCTTCAGGTTTTTGCTTACATGTCAACTTATCAGTGAGACCTTCCCTGGCCACCCTCATTAACAACTCAACCTGCTCTTCATCCTCCCAATTTCCAATGCTGCTTACCCAGCTCTGTTTTTCTTAAAGCAGCCATCACCTTCTAGCACATTGCAGAGTTTATTTCCTATTATTTATTGACTATCTCACACCCTCACCCCTGACTGTCAGCTCCATCAGGTGAATATTTTGTCTTTTTTTGCTTATTGCCATGTTTCCAGTACCTCAAACAGGTCCCGGTATGTAGTACTTGCTTAATAAATATCTGTTGAATGAATGAATAAATGGATGGGAAAGGATTTGAAATTATAAAGATACTCATTTTTGCGCTTAATTTTTATAGTTTGGAGACTGCATAAATATGGGATCTTAAACATTCTACTAGACACAGGTGCTGCGTTCACAAAGGAACATCTCTTAGGAATGAAGCTCCATTCGCTACAGGTCCCCTCCCACCCAGCATGGGGCCTGGTGCAGAGCAGGTGTTGAAATGTTTGCTGGCCCATGATGGTCAGGTGGGCTGAGAGGTCGAGAAGGAAGTCTGCCGAGTGAGCCCTCATCACCACCTCCCTTGACCTCTAGCCCCTGCCCTCATCCTGATTCCACCCCCATCCCCTTTATTCTTGCCTCTGTCTGTCCCTCCTCCTTTGTCCCTCCAGGTTTGCCACCCTCTGAATAGCTGGAGAGATCTTTGACCCTGCAGGGCTCCCTGCTGCCCTTGGGATAAAGTCTAGACTATGTAGGGCGCCGAGCATACCAAGGCCTACATCAGACTTCACTTCTTCACGACTCCCCTCATGCTACACTCCAGCCTAGCAGATTTCTTTTTTTCCAATTAAGTGAGTAAAAACAATCTTTCACCTCTAGGGCTTTGTACATTCTGTTCCCTCTGTCTGGAAGACTCTCACACCTCAACTAACCCCCTTCCAGGCAGCTTTCACTTAACCTTCAGATTTCAGCTCAGTTATTCCTTCTTCCAGGAAGCCCTCCCTGATTTCTCACCCTGGGGTAGGTCACTCCTGTAACATATGAGGGTACTTCAATAAGTTCGTGGAAAATAGAATCTAAAGATAATATGAATCTTTCTGTGAACTTTTTGAAGATCCCTCATATGTATTCTCATAGTCCTGATTATGATTATAGATCTGATTTATTAATACCTCCCTAATTCCATCTCCCCCCATGCCCCATTCTCCCCTTTGCTCTCTGCTCCAGCCACATGAGCCTTCTTGCTGTTCCTTGAACACACCAAGCATGCTCCTGCCTCAGGGTCTTTGCACTTCCTCTCCTCTGAGTATCTGCATGATGGCTCATTCAGTTCCTTTTAAGTGTCTGCTCAAATGTCACCTCAGAGAGGCCTTCCCGGACATCCTCCCCGTCCCCCACCTAATGAAGCATCCCCATCATTCTCCACCCATCTCCATTTCTTTCTACAGCGTGTGTCCCTACCTGACATTAGATCATCTTCTCACCTGTTGTCTGTTTCCCTGGCAACTGTGAGAGCAGGGACATCATCCGTCTTGTGTGTTGCTGTATCGCCATCATTTCGCACAGCATCTGCCCCATAGCAGGCCTCAGTAAAGATTTGGTGAATAAATGAATGGGCTGTCTGGATCAGTATGACTTGGGGCAAGTCATGGGGGCTCCATCTCCCAGTGGACACCTCAGGGTGTCCATCTCAGGCTAGCCTTGCAGCCTGAGTCTCAGGGCTGGAAGGAGCTGAAGAACAGAGACCTAAAGGATAAGCAGCCAGCCATATGACTCTGGGGAGACAGTGCACCAGGAAGCAGGAGCAGCAATTGCAAAAGGCCCTGCAGCAGGATGATAGTAGATATGGGAGACGAGGCTGGAGAGTTAGCAGGACCTTGAGTCAGGTGATTTCATCCCACCACCTCCACAGTCACAGATGGGGGAGATAACAAATGTTTCTGCAGTGTCTCCTATGTGCTAGTTGTCCCACCTCTTGCTGTGCTCACCGTGAACCTTGCAACAGCCTGTGAAGCTGTATTCTTTCCAGTTCACAAAGGAAAATGGACCTCTGTCGGCTCAGTAATTTATCCATAGTCACACAGCTGGGCGAGTCTAAGCATCAAAGACTCTTTCCACCACTCATCACTGCCCTTGGCCTTCACCTCACCTTAGGTGTGTGATTCCACTTCTTCCCTCCTTTCTGGCTTTGCTCTAATTTGATGACCAAAATTATATATCATTCTCTAGGCCAAAAAACAACTTTGATGCCTAACTTGACATCTCTACTTGGGATATCCAACATGCAGCTCACGTGTAATATGCCTCAAACAGAAACCTGGGAATCAGGTTTCTCTTTCCCTCACCCCCACATCCCATCCACTAACAAATCTTGGTCACCCCACCTTCAAAATGCATCCAGAATCAACCACTTCTCTCACCTCCACAGCCACCACTCTGCTCTGACTCTCCATCGCCTCCTGTCTGGACTATTGCGGTCACCTTCTCCCTGGTCTCCTGCCTCCACACAGCCCCTGAGTCCATTCTCTGCATGCAGTCAGAAGGATCCTATTAAAATGTAAAGTCAAGCTCACTGTACAATTCTTTTTCAGCACTGTCCAGCAGAATTTTCTGCAGTGGCAGAAATGTTCTATATCTGTACTGTCCAATTTATTAGCCATAAGCCACATATGACTATTGCACACTTGAAATGTGCCTAGCATAACTGAAGGACTGAATTTTAAATGTTATTTAATTTTACATCTTTGATAGCCACACTGTATAGGAAAGGCTGTGGGAAAAGGTGCTCTCAAACACTGCTAGTGGGAATATAAATTAGTATATGATTCCAGTAGCAATATCTATCTCCCTACCAGTCTGTTTGTCAATACTTATAAAATGACAAAGATATTTAACATTTGTCAGAGCAATCCCATTTTAAGAAGTGTGTCCTACTGATCTACCTGCACATGCAAAATACAACGTTATGTACAAGGTTTATAACACCCAAAGACAGGAAACCACACAAGTGCCCATCCATAAGCAGCCAGTTAAATGAATTGTGGTCCAGCCACATCGTGGAATATGATGCGGTTGTAAAAAAAAAAAAAGAATGAGGTGATAGGACACCTAAGCACAAACAACCAAAGACAAAATGGATAAATGGAACTTCAGCCTGCTAACCCAGTTTCAAAAAGGGCAAAGGATTTGAATAAATCTTCAAGAAAGACATACAAATGGCCAATAAGCACAAGAAAAGATAGTCTGTAAAATTAGTCATTAGGGAAATGTAAATCAAAAACACGAGATGCCAGTTCACATCCATTAGGATGTCTATAACCTAAAGTGGAAAATATCATATGTTGGTGAGGAGGTGGCCTACTGAACACACAGGAGCAAGACTTCTCAATGTGTACCCTTTTATATTATTTTGATTCGCAAAGTATGCGAATGTCTTAGCTGTTAAAATAAAATTATATTTATTCCTTTCTCTTTTTTTTGGCAGCTGGTCAGTATGGGGATGGAAACTTGACCTTGGTGTTACAAGACTGTCATCTAACCAACTGAGCTAACTGGCCAGCCAATAAAATTATTTTTAAAAATGTAAGTCAGATCGTGTCATTCCTCCACTCAAAACCCTACAGGAAGGGATTTCCCAGCTCATTTTAAGTACAAACCAAAGGACCTCTAATCTCTTAGGGCCCTGCCCCATCTTCCCCTCTCCCCTTCTCTCACCTTCCCCTGCATCACCGCCTCCTCTCTCACAGGCCTCCTAGCTCTTCCTGGAACATGGTAAACATGTATGTTCCTGCCTCAGGACCTTTGTGCTTGTGGCTCCCAGATATTTGCACAAGTGGCTGCCTCATCTCCTTTAGGTCCTGGCTCAAACATCGCCTTCTTGAACAGGCTTTCCTGACCTCCATTCCCACCTCCCAGGAGAGCAGAGACTCTGTCATGGTCCCTGCTGTTGGTGAGTAGGGGAATCCGAACCCATGACCTTAGTGTTATAACATCGTGCTCTAACCAACTGGATAACCGGCCAGCCCTCCTGCTATTTCTCTAGAACAGTGCCTGGGCCAGACTGGTGCTTAATAAACTTGTGTTTATTAAGTGAATGAATAAAGGAATGAGTTATCTGAGGCAGTCTGTTTGTCCATCACCCATCTGGTGCTAGCCACTGAGGGGGTCTCCAAAAGCTAGCAGTAAATTGCCACCCCAGCTTGCTTGGAGGATATGGAACACATGCTTTGGAGGGTTTCCCCTAAAATCTGAGATCCAGCCCCCACTAAAGCAAGCTGCCTTAGCTCCTGGGTTAAAAATTTGAATGTGCAGTTAATAAATGACACAAGACCAGCCAGCTTCACAGGAATTTGCTAGGACTTGGGCTGTAGCCTGTCCCTGACATTTGTAGATGGCTTTTCCTTTTTGGGAGGAATTGTGGGAAGGAAACAGGACGGGAGCACAGTGGGGACACTGTGCTGGGCTGGGGACAGTGGCCGCCCAGGGCAGAAATGCTCAGGAAACAGCCTGGGATAACTGGGAGATGAAGAATCCAGGGCTTAATTTAAGCCCTCAGAACCAAGGCAGGATGGAGCCTCAGAAATTCTGGAAAGGGATCTCACCTCCCCTCCCTGCTCCCCTTAGGCGCCTCTTGGGTCCTTCCAGAGCCGCTAGGGCGGCTCCCATTTGATCACACCGTGTGGAACTCTTGTGAGCAACTATTGCGTACTTTGTAGTCATCTAGACCTGGGGTAAATCCTTGCCGCTGTTATTTCCCTGGTATTAATGGCATTTGGCTGAGCCTTGATTCAAGCATTTATTGAGCTACCATATGCCAGCCACTCATCCAGGCACGGCGTTCCTGTGAACAAAGCAAGTCCCTGCCCTCCGGAGGTTGTTCTCGGGTAGGGGAGACAGGACCTGCAAGTTCACTCCCACGACAAGCGCCGTGAAGACAAAAGTGTGACGTCACAATGACTGGAGGAGGGGGCAACTGAGCAGCGGGTCAGGAGGGGCCTCTCTTACGAGGCAAGATCATTGGTTAATAAAAGTAAATGAATGTTGCTCGTCTCCCAGCGCCTGACAGATACTAAGCGCTCAACAAATCTTATAGCGACCCTCACTGTCCTTTTCATCAGTTGACTGTCCTCTTCCTCGGGAGAACATGAGCTCCTGGTGGGGCGTGGGCTCGAGGTTTCTCTCTGGCGTACAGCACGGAGCTGGCACATATTTGTGCACGCACGGACCTCGTAACCTCTGCACACAGTAGGGCTTGATACCAGCTGCTTGTAAGCTGGCCACCGCTAGGGAGTTCTATATGAAGTGCCCTTCCCAGCACTCCCTGGCCCCGGCCTGGCGCCCTCCCCTCGCATTCCTGGCCCACAGTGGGCGCTTAACGCTGCGGACGGAAGAAATGCCCGCTTCTGGGCCATTGCACAGGCCGGTAAAGCGAGGCCGAGGTGGGCGCCACCCACGCGAAGTTCCCCAAAGGCGGGAGCCCGCGTCTCGGCTGGGGGCGGGGCGGGGCGGAGGTGGGGGCGCCGCCGCCCTACCCTACCGCGCCCAGCTGCGCCCAGCTGCGCTGCGGCTCGGTGGCCGCCGATTGGCCGGCAGGACTCCGGCGCGGCCCCCGATTGGCTGTGACGCGCGGCCGGGCGAGGTCCCGCGTCCGCGCCGCCGCCGCGCCGGGCCCGGGCGGTCATTGGGCGGCGTGATCTCGCCGCGGTCCCGCGGCTGTGCCGCTGCTGCCGCAGCCGCCACCATCAGAGCGCATCGGGCTAGCCAAGCGAGTGGCTATGGCGGGCGCCGAGGAGGGGCCGGGCCAGCAGGCGGAGCTCGACGAGGACGAGGCGGCGTATTGCCGGCGCTGGGGCGCACAGCACGCTGGGGCCCGCGAGCTGGCTGCGCTCTACTCTCCAGGTAGGACCTCCGGGCCTACGTTCACCAGCTCGGGCTGCGGACAGCAACCCCGATCCCCCCCAGATCAGAACCCAGCCTTGGGCCCAGATGCGGAACTCCAGCCTCGGTTTCGAACTGGCAAATAGCGCCCCCAAGTCCAGGGACTCCACTCCAGAGTCCCTTCTAAGCCCATTCAGAGCTCCCTGACTGCAAAGACACTCCCCAGATCAAGAAACCATCATATCAGCTCCCGGTCTACAAAGAGAACTTCCATCGTATCCTCAGATCCGGCATCCTAGCCCCAGGCCCAGGGGACTCTCGGCTGCAAAGTGCGCCCCTAGACTTAGGAACCCCCACTCCAGAACCCGGTCCAACCCCAAGACAGCTCATCTGATACAGGCACTGCCCCCGGTCGCCTAGAAGTCACACCCCCATCCTCGGTATCCTAGATCGGAAATTCACATCCTAGCGCCCCATCTGTGCCCCAGCCAGGGTCCTGGGCTGAAAACAGTGACCTCACCACCGCCCCCCTTGCCAAATCTGGGAACGTCAGCTCAGGGAACCCTAACTCAGGGGCTCCCAGCTACAGAGTGCTTCAGACGCCCTTCCCACAAAGCCCCATCCTAGTTGTAGCTTCAGTGGCTACAGACCTCCATCCCTCTTCCCTCTGCCGACCGACATGTAGGGAGCATCATACAAGTAGGGAGCATCAGCCCTCACCCCATATTCCTGGATCCCAGGTGGTGGGGGAGCTGCAGATCCCCCAATTTGAGCTCCCCACATACATAAGCCAACTCCAGCCCTTGCCCCTCTCCCACATCCATATATTAGTGCTCCTCCCATTAGGACTTAGGAGCCCCCATATTCCCTAGACAAGATCACAATTTGGAGACCCTTGCATTGGCTCTGCCCTTTTCCTGCAGGCCAAGGTTTCTCCCTGTCTTCTGCTTTGCTCACCATTCATGCTCCAGCAAGCACCAGCTCCCACCCTTCTCTGACTCCCACGTGAGCCCCAGGAATCTCGTTGTCAGGCCCCAAGAGTGACCAGTGTCCCCAGGGCTTAAGGAAGTGCCTTTTAGAATCAGAGTCAGGTGACTGCCTGGCCACACTGTCTGGGTGTTGCCATCCATTCAAGGCCTGTTTTTCAAACATCTGACATCTTTCCTTTTGCGTGGGGCAGCCGCCGTGCACAGCCCCTGCCTGAGGTGGGCCTTAGCTACCACCTCCTGGGCTTCCTGCCCTGGCTAGCCTGGGTTTGATGCTGTCTTTGCCTAAGTGGCTGCATGACTTTGGGCTTTTTGCTTTTCCTCATTGTGTCCTGGATCATCAGAGACAGTCCCTGCCTTGCATTCCATCTTCTCTTTGTGATTTTTCAAACCTGACTTGGGCCGGTGCTGCCATGGAACTGCTCATACCCACAACACTCACCCTGTGCACTTAAAACCTTCTCTCCCTGGGGCAGGCCGGAGTTGGCATCCTGACTCTGGTACTTAGCTGTGTAACCTGGGCCAAGCCACTTTCCCTCTCTGAGCCTCCATTTCTTCACCTCTGAAATGGGCAGAAGGTAAAGTTTATCTGCCCTTTAGTGTTGTTGGGAAGAGGAAATGAGATCGTCTGCTTTGGTGCAGTGCCTGGCATACAGTAAGGGCTTCCTATTGTTTACCCAGTAGTCCGAGCTTCACTGTGAGGCTGCAACAAGCTGCCTCACCTCTCTGGTCCTCAGACCCCCCCCACTTGGGGATTGAGGGTGAGGATTCAAAGGCCTCTCCCTTTGCTGTCCAGCTCTGCCCACTTGAGTAAACCCTCCCTGCTTTCAGCCAGCCCAAATCATTCCCAAGCATTCTGAGCCTCCCCAAGGGACTACCATCTCCCCACTCCAGCACGATTATGTACCTTTTGGTTCTGGTTTCTCCAAGTGCCCCTCACTCTCTGAAGAACAGCCCTGCAGGGATCTGACCTCCTGGGGCCTCAAACCTGCTCCCCGTCACCTGGAGGTGGAGGGGAAAGGAGGTGACTGGCCCAACTGGTTTCTCCAAATTCCTTTCCATAGGCCTCACTTTGTCTGCCTCTGTCCCCTGAGCTTGTGGCCTTGGGGAGCAGAGCAGTGAACAAGGCAGAAAAAGTGCAGCTGGCATTTTAATAGGGAGACAGGCAGTAAACCCAATAAATAAGAGAAATATCTCATGCCCAGTGGTGGCAAGTGCTATGTAGCAAATATGCAGCAGGAAAGAGGAGTGAAATGTTGGGGAGGGGATGATGCTTTAAAGAGGGAGCAGTTAAGCCCTCACTGAGCAAGTGACATTTGGACAGAGACCTGAAGGGAGGAAGGGCAGGAGGGAGGGCACGATGAGGATATTTGAGGAAGGATTGATCCAGACTAGGGAAACAGCAGGTGCAAAGGCCCTGAGGTGGGAGCATGTGGGCATGTTTGCAGAACTCCGAGGGGCCTGTGGGCTGGAGCAGAATGAGTGAGGGTAGAGTGGGAGAAGAGCCTGGGTTCTTGGAACTGAATTCTTGAGATTCCTGGGCCCAGAGGTGGCTTGGCACGGGGACAGTTGACATAATTTACATTTATTGACTGTGTGCTGGGCATTTTCCTCATGCTGTCATTTCATCCCCACTACAACTGTCTGAGGTATACCCTGGTATTAACTCCATTTTCCAGAGGATGAAGCTGAGACCTCTCCTAGCTCCCTTGTAATCCTCCCCGCCCTACCCCCCCATGGGTTATTCCTGATGCTTGTCCTGACTGGGATCAGGCTGCGTCTACCCCTTCCTGAGCACCCAGTCTACCTTCCTCTGGACATTTCATGAGGCTTGGCAAAGAGTAGTGACTTGCCCGAGGTCACACAGCCGGGCAACAGCAGGGCCAGAACTGGAACATGGGTGAGGGGCATTCTAGGTTCCATATTCTTCATCTTCACTATGGAAGTGAGCCAGCCCAGAGTGGGTGTGCAGAAGGGGGACAAATGTTCCAGGTCAGGGGAACTGCCTGTGTGTGGAACCAGTGGCAGAGAAAGCAGGCCTAGCGTATGCAGGGAGCTCAGAGTAGTTTATCAGGGTGGCACGGGGCAGAGGGAATGAGGCCGGGAGGTGGCCATGGCCTGATCCCATGGGCTCTGAGTATCTGGTCAAGAAGTTGGGGCCTGACCCTGTGGGACCCAGGAACCATAGAGGGTCCTACCCAGCACTCCAGTCTGGGTCTGAGTTTTGCAGCAGGGCCTAGGGTTTGCGAAGGACCTAGTGAGCTTGCCAAGGCCTCTCCTGGCTGCACGGGCAAGCTGGGAGGTAAGGCAGGCATCCACCTTCCCAGGAAGTGCCAGCTGAAACCTGGCTAAGTATGTGCTGCTTTTCAGGTGCCCCAGCTCCAAGGGTGGAACCTGGAGGGTCCTGGACCCAGCTGTCCACAGCCCTGGCCAACTACGGATGCCTCTTAGTATGGGAGGAAGGGAGAGGGGACGGGTGTCAGCAGTGCTGGGCAGGAGTCCTGGCCTGGAGTCCCACAGCTGAGCAGGGGGTTCATTCCCCTAAATGGGCCTGACCAAAGCCAGAGGACAGGCCTGGGGCCACCTTGGGACCCTTCCCTGGCCGGGCCTGGTCCCTGCCACACTCTGGGCTGAGCTTTCTCTTTTTTCTCTTTGTCTCCCTTTCTGTGTCTCTGATTCCTTCTCTCTCTCATCTCTGCTTGTCCCTCTGTCTCTCTCATCCCCACCCTCTCTCTACCTCCTGTTCCCCCAACTCTCCCTGAGGCCGGGAGTCTCCTGGTAGCCAGAGGATGTCAGAAGTGCAGGCTATTCGGGCTCATCTCAGGTCTGCCCCCGGAAAAGCAGGATGACAGAGGCCTGGCGTCTGGCCTCCTGTGCACCGCGCAGCCCTCCACGCCCACCGCACACAAGCCAGCCCCCACCCCAGGCCAGCAGGCGGTCACTACTGTAACTCAGCCAGATCATCAGCCCCTGCCAGGCCAGACGCTGGCTTGGGAAGCAAGGCCTCAGCACTGCAGCCAGAGGACAGCCAGGCCTCTTGTGTCCCAAGCAAGGCTCCCCTCTCCCCTGGCCTCAGTCTGTCCATCTGTAAAGTGATACAGTTTAGGCCATCTGACCACACAGAGCCTGCCAGGCTGATGGTCCATGACTTTGATGACCTTCCAATGACTTTGGGCACATCAGTTTCTCTCTCCAGACATAGTATCTCCCTCTGAGAGTGGGACATATGGTCCCCAGCTGCCAGGGTGTAGTGAGGGGTGACTGAGATCATGCTTAGCATTGTACCTGCCATGTATTAGGTGCTCAGTGAAGACTGCCTGCTAATATACATGTATTTTTTTTATTGATTAGAATTGAGGCACTTAGTCTGCAGAAAGATCCAGTTTCCAGAGCCCAGAGAGATATGGAGTTTAGAGATGGAAAAATACTCAGATTTTAGGGACATTCTCCATGGCATGGGGAGAGAGCTGAGCCATCTTTGGAATCAGGACAGCTCTGAACATCCGGGCTAAGATGTCCCATTTATGAGTCTAGGATCCAAACTCAGCCCTGAGCCTGTTTTCTTTTTTTTTTCCTTTTTTAAAGATGACCGGTAAGTGGTTCTTAACCCTTGGCTTGGTGTTGTCAGCACCACGCTCAACCAGTGAGCGAACCGGCCATCCGTATATAGGATCCAAACCCTGGGCCTTGGTGTTCTCAGCACCACACTCTCCCAAGTGAGCCGGCCCTAGTCTCAGTTTTCTCATCTGGGAGATAGGATCACACAGTTGCTTCTGCAAGAGACTGAGACTTGAATGAGAGACTGTACCTTAGGCTCAAAATCTCAGATGACTGCAGGGGCCCAGCCAGGGCTGCCACCAAGGCAAGCCACCCAGCGTAAGTCTACAAGGAGGGGAGAGGACCAGAGTGAATCCAGAACTTGTGCCCGGTCAGATAGGGGTAGCCACTGCTGCTCAGGCCTGGGGTGGCCAGAGCCCTGTGTTCTCAAGGGAAGCAGGAAACTAGGAATTTTGTATGAATTTTAAATTTATCTCATTCTTTAAAAACTGAGGGCAAAACATGCTGGAGGGAGCCAGTTTGCAGCATCTGTAATGTGGGGCACACACAGTATCCCAGCGCTGGATCAGCTTCAGTGGGTGTTAGCCTTCATTATTGTAACTGTTTTCTGATCATATTGCAGTTGTCTCTGCCTATTTTCTGTCCCTGCAGGCTGCGGGGTGCGCAGGCAGGTTAACAGGGAAGATTTACCTGTCCCTTGCTTCCCACTGCCTATCCCTAACCACTCCTCCCCACCACACACACACACACCTTCCCTGCTTCCAGCCCGGGCCCTGGCTATAAACAGGAATGGAAAGAGGAAGGCCCTGCAGGGAATGTTTCCAAGGAAAACAGCCTCTGACTGAGGTGCAGGGAGCAGGGAGTTCTAGGCCCGCTTCTGCTGCTATGTGACCTCTCTTGAGATCCTTGCCCTTTCTGGGCCTCCGTGTCCTCTACTGTACAAGAGGGGGCCAAGGGGATGTGAATCTGGCATGTCACTTCTCCCCCACCCCCAAGCCTTGGTCTTTTCATGGGGCAAGGGGTGGGCAGCTGTCCTGGTTCTGGTTCTGGTTCTAGTTCTGGCTCAGGGTGGGTCAGAAGCAGCGTGCTGTTGTGCAACCTGGACAAGGCCTTTTTCCTCCCTGACCCTCAGTTTCCCTATCAGGACAGATGGGGAGCCTAATAGTTTTTTCCCAAGGTGCATTGGTGAAGGCTGCCCAGAGACAAGCCTTGTATTTTTGTTTAAGACTGAGGTTGCAAATTTGTTCCTTCCTCAAGCATTTATTGAGTACCAACTGAGTGCCAGGGCCCTGGAGAGTTACCAAATGCAGTTCTGGGCCTCCCAAGTTCACATTTGGGTAGGGAAAGACAAACATTTTACAGGCCACAGTCCTGAGTGATGGGCCCCATGTTGAGGGAGCACGGGCTGGAGGAGGCGTCATGGATGGCTTCCTGGAGGCAGAAGTTTCCAAGTCAGGATCTTCCACAGTTTCAGATCAGCCAGGTGCAAAAGGGGTGCAAAGCCCTGAAGAGAAGAGAGGGCAGAAAGAGCCTTCCGTATCTGCTGTGGCCCTGACCCCACTCACAGGGGCTGGCTTGGCCCTGTTTTTTAAGGTGGGCCTGGGCTCCTGACCCAGAATGTCATCAGGGCAATAGGGTGGAGGCAAATGGAGAGAAGGACCAGGGCAGGGTGGGGTGAGAACAGATCTTAGGAGCCAACCCTCTGGCTTCGGGCCTCTTCCTGACCACTCTGACCCTCAGTTTTCTCATCTGCACAAGGGGCATCACCCCGGCAGGTGCCTGGCACGTAGTAACTGCTCAGTAGATGTTAAACACTAAGGATAAAATTATTATCATTAAAGGTCTTCTGTGCCTTTGGGACCAGCCGCCTGGGGTGTTCCCAGGAGCCCAGTCACATGTCATATGTCACTCACATGGTATTTTTATTTCCTCTTTTTTCAAATTTTAATTTAAAATGAAAAGAAAAATATTTTATTATGGTAGTACATTCAAAAGTGAGTAAGTGAAGAGCCAGTCTCAACTATATAGATTTTTTTCTTTTCCTTTTTTTTGGCACCTCAAGATCACTGGGTATTTTTCTTTTTGTTTTTACATAAGTGGCTACCATGTGGCACTTTGCTTTTTGCATTTGCCAGTATGTCCTGGACATCTCTGCATGTCCACATGTAGACAGCAGCCAAGGCTTTTTCCTGGCTGCAGATGCCATGGACTGAATTAATCTGGCCGATCCCCAGTTGATTCACACTTGGGTTATTTCTGCAGTGAGTGAACCAGTTTGTACAAGCTTATACACCTATTAAAAATACAGGGCAACATGTAAACAGGAGATTTCATACCCACTTCCTGATTTCCAGCTTCCCTTGAGAATCAGAAGCTCTGGCCATCCAGGGCCCACACTCCCACCTGGCAGCAGTTGGCCAGATAATGGCCATCTCTTTATAGAAGCCCCACTGTCCAAGGCCCTGTTTGTCCAGGAATTCCTGACTCACTGTCTAAAGCCTGCTTGACAGAGGTTGGGAGGGGTCTGAGCCCCTGAGATTCGAGGCTATTTGTAGCCTCTACCTCCAAATAATTACCTTTTAAAGGGGATAGGTGATGTCATAAAGATTCCAGTTAAAAAAAAAAAGCTCATTAAAGTTCCCTCAGGTGTTTCCAGAGAGAGCCCAAAGGGGCCAGGAGACCGGAATTCTGGTCTTGTCTGCCAAAGAATTATATATGCAGGGCCAGCTTCATGTGCCACCTGTACATGGGGTCCTGCTCTCAGAGAACACTTGGTTCAATGCATCCAGCCTGAATGTATGACCTTGGGCAGGCCCTTCCCCTTCTCTGGGCCTCATTGACATCGTCTGTGAAATGGGTGGGTTCGGGCCTTTCCTTCATGTGAGTCTGTTAGCTCAGCCTGTGGTTGGCACTGTACACTCATTGAACAAAGTTGAAGAGCCCCGTTGGGGCCCCAGCTCTGCCTGCTTTGATCCCCCAGCCTTTTCTCCTGCTCCCCACTCATCTCTCCCTCCTCTCCTGCAGGCAAGCGCTTCCAGGAGTGGTGCTCTGTGGTCCTGTGCTTCAGCCTCATCGCCCACAACTTGGTCCACCTCCTGCTACTGGCCCGCTGGGAGCACATACCCCTCGTCATACTGGGTGTTGGTGAGTGCGTGCGACACCATTGCCTGCCTCAGTTTCCCCAGGGACCTAAGTCATGTCCGCCCCACTCTGATGGTGACTTTTGTGTGTGCATGCTCCTGTGTGTGCGCTCGGGTCAGGTACATTCTTGGGAACCCAGCCTCTGCGTCCCAGTCAATGGCACCTCCATCCATTCTGTCACTGGCACTCAAAACCTGGATGTCATCCTCAGTTCCTCTTTCTCTCAAATTCCCCATCCGCACCATCGGCAACTGCTATTGGCACTGCTTTCAAAATGCATCTAGCATCTAGCGTTACTCCCCACCTCCACTGTCCCCACCCTGGCCCAGTCCCATCCGGGGAGTGCTGGAATTACTACAGGGGCTGCCTCCAGTCTCTGCCTCCACCTTTGCCCCCACCATCCAGTCACTTCTTCACATGTGGCCAGGGGCTCCTGATAGAGCCTCAGTCAGATCATGCTGCTCCCCTGTTCTCATCTGTACACAGAATAAAACAGCAACTCCTCAGCACAGCCTGCCCGGCTTCTCCTCAGACCTCACCTTCCCCACTGTGTGCTGACTCACCCCCGTCCCGCCACACTGGCCTCCTGCCCGTGCCTCCACCACATGCTGTCAGACACTCTCCTACCTCAGGGCCTTTGCATACGCTGTTCCCTGTGCCTAGAACTCTCTTCCTGCAGAAACCGACGTGGTTTACTCCTTCGTGCAGGTCTCTGCTTAGAGGTCATCCCCTCAGGGAGGACTTCCCTGATTACCCTTCAAAAAGGAGCAGCCGTCACAGGCTATCCCCCCACCCTCCTCTGCTACACAATGTATTTCTTTATCATCTGTCTCCTTCTACTCAAGTGTCAGCTCCCCGAGGGCAGAGATTTTTGTTTCATTCACTGCTGTGTCCCCAGGTCCCAGCATAAGGCCAGGCACATAGCAGGTACTTAGTATTTATTGAATCAGTGAATGAGTGAATGAAAGAATGAATGAATGAATGAATGAATGAGCCAGCTGCAATTTGTTAGCTGCAGGGGGTGAACTACATCACCCATCCACAGCCTGGGAGATAGATGCTAAATTTGTCATCATTTTCCAGATGAAGAAACTGAGGTTCAGAGAAGGGACCAGCCCAGAGTCACGTCACAAACCAGAACACGACATAGTTCTTAATATACTGTCTACTCTTGCAGGCCTCAGTTTCCTTTCTCTCCACACACCACCCTTCCCCTCTTCCCTCTAACTCAGGCATTCATCCTCTCTCCTTCCTGGGCTCCCAGGCTGAGGGGGCAGCTGTGTCCTTGGTCCCACCTGGCCCTCCCTAAGTGTTCATCTCCTACAATCTCATTAAAAGGATTCTGGCTGCCTAAGCCAATAGTACGCAGGTCAGCTAATTGAGCCATCTGGGTCTGGGGTGGGACTGGGAATATGCTGGGGGGGCTGGGCCAGCTGGAAGGGAGAAAAGTTAACCATTCTAGTGCTGTGGAGCCTGGGCTCTGCCTGCAGGAGCCAGGTAGCCCCTTAGGGGATGGGAGAGACCTGCACCCCTGGCCTTTCTGCCTCTGAGAACTACATTGAATGGCTGGAATAGAGACAAGCTGAGCCTCTGAGCCTCATAGCCTTGTCTGGGGATGGTTACGAGCAGGTCTGGGTTCAAGTTCCAGCTCCACCACCTCCTGGCTGTGTGGCCTTGGGTAAGTGTCATTACATCTCTGAGCCTCATTTCCCACACATGTAAAATGAAGCTATCTGCAGTACCTGCCTCCTAGGGCTGATGTGAGGCAAAATGCAGGTGCACACAAGTATGAGAAGGCCAGTGACTGAGTGGAGATTGGGAGGGGACCCTGTCCGCCAGACCACTGACCAGGACTTGCACTTCTGCCTAACTGGTCAATTTAACAATGGATATTTTGCAGGTGACTGCCATGCATCAAGCTCCACATTGGGCACTTTTCACTCTTCATGGCACCCTAGGGAGGAGGTTCAGATTGCCATCCTCTGAAAGGCCGAGTGACTTGCCCACTGGCCCTCTCCCGGGCGGCGGCAGAGTCCAGGATTGCAAATACAGATCTACCTGGCTCTCAAACCACGGACTCCCCCACCGGGGATTGTACAGCCTCGAGTAAACATTGGGAGGAGAGGGTGTTCTAGGCAGTCTGCCCCACTTGGGCAGAGGATCAGCAGGAACCCAGGGGTGTGCTGTGCAAGCCGGAATGGGGACATCCTGGCAGGTCACCACCTCCCTTCCCTGGTTGGGACCTGAGCTTCCAGCCACGAGCTGCCGTATGTGGCACCAGCTCCCCCATCCCATACCTTTACTTCTGGGCTGATAAGAGCAGACAATTTCCTGATAGTGGTGTTTACACAGTCCTTAATCGATTTAAATAGCCACCAATTTGTGTGCTGACACGCAGGAGGTAAGGGCACTGTGCCAGCCTTCAGAGCTTGCCCCCTACCTGTCATTTTCTACTCAGAGGTTCTGGTGTCCCAAGCAGGTCCTGGAAATCAGGAAAGATGGAAGCATGAAATGGTGTCCAGTTAATAAACACAGACATACATGACGCAATGCTGGGATGCAAAACCAAGATAAGGGAATAGGCAGGGAAGGCCTCTCTGGAAAGGGACATTGGCATAGAGACCTGCAAAGGTGAGGGAGGGAACTATGCAGATATCTTGGCGAGGGGCATTCCAGGTAGGGGAAACAGCGAGTGCAAAGGTCCTGAGGCCTGTGTGTGCCCAATGCATTTGGGGAATAGAGAGGAGGCCAGTGAGGCTGGAGACAATTGATCAAACGAACAGGGGTTGGCAGCAGCTCGGAGAGGCGGTGGGGGCAGTCTGGAGTTGACTAATCTGGGACTCATCAGTGTAAAGATGGCGTTTGAAGCTCAGAGGCTGGCTGAGCATCCCCAGGGACTGAGAGCCAGCAGAGAAGAGAAGAGGCCTCCAGTGCTTTCCAGACAAGGGAGGCTGAGTTGGTGCCACCAGGGACGTGGAAAGAGACCCAGGAAGGGGCTGCAGGGGCCAAGAGGAAAGATCCGTGTTTCCGGAAGACTTGGGGATCAACTAGGAACAGCTACCAAGCAGACCAGCAAGATGGGGCCTCAAAGGGACCACTGGATTTGGCCACTTGCAGGTCATTAGTGACCTTGGCAAGGACAGTGTTGTTGTGAGTGAATGGACAAATGAACGGCCGTGGGGGCCCTGAGCTGTTTGTTCCACTTGGGGAAAGTGGAGGAAGAGTGTGGGGGCTTTTGAGTTGGTTCCTGAAGGAACAAGTTGGAGTCCACTGGCAGACAAGCATTAGGAGAGTGTTCCTGGCAGAGGGCACAGTGAGTACAAAAGTCGCCAATGAGGTCAGAGAGGCCACGTGGCCTCAGGTCATGGCCAACCTGGTAGATCAAAGTGCAGAGTCTGGATTTGATTCTGAGAGATGGTAAAGACAGGATACAGACCCAGGACTGTCCGAGCAGAGCCCACAGATCCACCCCAGCCGTGCCCACTCGTATTTCTCAACCATTCTCTCTTTATGCCCACACCAGGAGGTGGGTGGAGTGAAGAAGTTCCAGCTGGGTGACCTAGGGGGAAATGGAGGCCCCAAGGGGCCCAGAGACTGTCTCAAGATCACTGGTGAGTCAGGGTGGCCTGGAGTGAGTCATCCCCTATCCCCTTCCCTGACCCAGTGTTCTGCAGGGAGAGGTGGTAACCAGGCCAAAGCTGCCCCCAGGGTGAGCTGTCAGCCACCGCCACTGGAGCTGGGACAAAGGCTTCTGTGTGCCTGTCTCTGCCACCCCTTCCCCCATTAAAGAGGCCTCAGACAGCCAGCCTGGAGTCTCTGGAAACAGCCACCTGCAGAAGCCCAGGGATCACAGAGCCATTTCCTCTCAGAGGGACGGAGAGGGCTCCTCCTCTGCTAAAATAATTCCTGACATCTGTCCAAAGCACACATCCCTCCCTGCTTGGCAGCCTGAAAAGCCAGGTGCTGGTCATTGAACAGATAACAAGACAGGCTCAGAGAAGGGAGTATACTTAAACTACTCATTATAGCTATGTTCGGGGAGTGTTTACTGTGTCCCAGGGGCCTTCTAAGCACTTGCCTGCATAAACCCGTTTTATTAACTTCTTGTAGCTAAAGGAGATAAGTACTATTAATGTGCCCATTCCCCAGACCTGGACTTGAAGACTCAGCCACCTAAGGTCACATCATACTGAGTGACCCTAGCAATGGTCTCTGGCCACCACCAGCAACCCTGACTTGTCCGTGCTGCTGGTGACCTTGGGCAGCCCTTACCACTCTCCACTTCTTGGTTTCCTTTGGAAAGTCAGGATGTGGTGGGGCGTATTACCATGGACATGAAATGAGATAATGTACTTTTTTAAAAAATAGACTTTATTTCTTAGAATAGTTTTAGATTTATAGAAGAACTGAGCCAATAGTACAGAGAATTCCCATATGCCACCTGTACCCAATTTCATTTATTAATATCTTATATCTTACATTACCGTGGTACATTTGTTGTTATTAGTGTACCAATATTGATACATTATTATGAGTTAAAGTCCGTAGTTTATTCAAATTTCCTTCATTTTACCTAATGTGCTTTTCTGTGCCAGGATCCCATCCAGGACATCACATTACACTTAGTTGTCATGTCCCGTTAGGCTCCTCTTGTCTGTGATGGTTTCTCAGACTTTGTTTTCAATGACCTTGACACTCTCGAGGAGTGCTCATCAGGTATTTCATAGGATGCCCTCTCTATTGGAATCTGTCTGATGGTTTTCTCATGATTAGGCTAGGGTTCTGGATTTTGAGGAGGAAGATCTCAATCTCCAAGGTAAAGTGCCATTTTATTTATTTATTTTTTTAAGTGCCATTTTCACAACAGTACACGTATCCACATGATTTATGACTATGATGTTGACCTTGATCTCCTGGCCAAAGTACTGTTTTATAAGGTTTCTCTGCTGTAAAGTTATTCTCTCCCCCGTTCCATACTGTCTTCTCTTTGGAAGGAAGTCACTGTGTACAACCCACGCTTAAGGTGTGGGTAGTTATGCCCCCAGTAATGCACTTTTTAACACCTTTGACAAAGTGCCCAATACACAGAAGTACTCTGTAAATGTTACCCCAAGTAATATTTTTCTAATGTTTTTTATCATCTTTTCTTCTCTGTGAAGATTAAACGTGTAAGACAATTAAGGAAATAAGATGTGTAATCAGCTAGGCCTGGCCTTGGTACAGTTTAGTGATTAAAGGAGATAAAACATTTAAGATCCTGGCACAGGGCCTGGTAGCTGCAAGTACTCAATAAATATTAAGTTAAAAAAAAGTAGCTGACATCTTTACCTAAAGGAAATGAGGGCATGTGTCAACAAAGGCTTGTATGTGAATGTTCACTGCAGCTTGATTCAAAACAGCCCCAAACTGGAAACAACCCACATGTCTAGCAACAGTCAAATGGATAAACGCATTATGGTACATCCAGACGATGGAATGCTACTCAGCAATGAAAAGGATGAGCTACTGGTACACACAACTATGTGGATGATTTAGAAGCATTATGCTAGTGTAGGAAGCAAGGCCCAAAAGAGCAGGCACCATTTATATGAAGTTCTGGAAGAGCAAAATCTATACTAATGGGAATCAGATCTGGGGTTTCCTGGTACAGGGGAGGGGAGGAGATTAGAGGCACAAGAGAACCTGCTGGGGGGCTAAAAATGTTCCATATCAGAGCTCAGCACACTAGGGCCCAAGGACTACAAATACTTGTAAACAAAGTATTATGGGAATGCTGCCACCCCCTTGTTGACATATCGTCTGCTTTCACACTACAACGGCAGAGTTGAGTAGTTGTAAGAGACCTTGTGGCCTGCCATGCCCAAAATATTTACTGTCTGGCCCTTTAAAGAAAGTTTTCCAACCTTTTAGGTTCTATATAGTTGTAGAATCTATATCTTGACTTGGGGGGTGGTTAAACAGGTGTGTCCATATGTAAAAAGGCCACGAGCTGTGCCCTTCCCTGTAAGTTATACGCAATTATAAAATAAGCCAAGGTTTGGGGAGAGGAAGGGGCTTGTCCCAGTCTCACAGGAGCCAGAACTTGGTGAACAAGGAACCTGGACTCTGAATCTCTGCAAGGCCACACCTCTGTGGCTATCAGTTACTTCTCATCTGTAGCTATTTCTGTCATTATGGCCTCATTTAGAGGTGTCCTTAGTCAGAGCTATTGGTCATTAGATAGGGCCTCTGGAGACATCTCAGCTGCCCTTATTATGCAAATGAAGTTGCTGAGGCCCACAGGGGGTAAGGGGCTTGCCCAGGATCACACAGCAATGTGGTGACGAGATGAGGCCCCCCAGTGCTCAGTCTAGCTCACTTGTAGCTCTTGTCCACATGGCTTTTTGGCTTTCCTGGGAGACAGAGGAAGTGTGTACACAGCATCCCATAATATGCAGTAGGAGCTCTAATAATGCCCCGGACCTGCTGCAGTGCAGTTCCAGGATGTAAAATGGCACTGCTTTGGGAGGCAGGTAGATATGCCTCTTCCCATCCCATGGCTGCCACTTCCAAGCCATGTGACTGTGGGATGGTGGTTCCACTTCTAAGAGCCTATTCTCATCCAAGAAGTGGGGATAATAAATGAGGCTATCTCAGGTGGTAACAAGTACTGTGACCTAGAGTACCTACCTGGGAGGATGGATTTAGTCAGGGGAGTTGGGCAACCTGTCCTGAGCTTGAAGGCTGAGGAGGAGCCAGCCACAGGGATCTGTAGGGAGGGGATGGGGTGCTGCGTAGTGAAACAGCAAGTGCAGAAGCCCTTCTTTGGCTTCTGCCTCCTAAAGTCTAACGATCGGTGGACTCCATACGTTGTCATTCACAGCTGTCTCCATTCTCTGCTGTGTTTCACAGCTATTCCCCCTTGGACCTTTTTTCCCTAGTGGACAGTGAGCTAAAGGTCTGGTGCATCTCTGGCTCTGGAGCTTGGCACATACTAGGTCCTCTGGGAATGTTGCTTTATTGACTATGTGACTGAATAACACTGACAATTAAATGTACTGAGGGCTTACTATGTGCCAAGCACTATACTGAGTGCTTTATTAAGCCCCTAATATGTGGGGGTCTGTAAAAGTTCATGGAAAATACATATTATGAAAAAACTATGCATGGATTGCAAAATTTTTTTGCACCAAAATAAACTCATACTAACTTTTTATAACATGTCTGAACAGGATCTAGTTCAAGGCACTGAGAAGGATAAGACATCAGTTTGAAAAGAGCCTCTCTCAGAGCAACATGAATCCTGCTAAAATCAAAGCAAGAACATCAAATTTATGGTGAAGCTTGGGTAGAAGAATGGTGAAATCGTTGATGCTCTATGAAAAGTTTATTGGGGGGCTGTCCAGTTAGCTCAGTTGGTTAGAGCGTGGTGGTGTAAGACCAAGGTCAAGGGTTTGGATCCTTGCACTGGACAGCTGCCAAAAAAAAAAAAAAAGAAGGAATAAGATGATGTTGGAGATGAATCCCACAGTGGCAGACCATCCACATCAATTTGCGAGGAAAAAAGTAATCTTGTTCTTGCCCTAATTGAAGAGGACTGGCAATTAACAGCAGAAACAATAGCCAACACCATAGACATTTCAAACGGTTCAGCCTACACAGCTCTGACTGAAAAATTAAAGTTGAGCAAATTTTCCGCTTGATCAGCTGTAGACAAGAGCAGAGCTTTTAATGGAAACTTTAAACAAGTGGGATCAAGATCCTGAAGCATTTCTTTGAAGAACTGTAACAGGAGATGAAACCTGGCTTTACCAATACGATCCTGGAGATAAAGCACAATCAAAGCCATGGCCACCAAGAGGTGGAAGTGGTCCAGTCAAAGCAAAAGTGGACCAGTCAAGAGCAAAGGTCATGGCAGCAGTTTTTTCGCAATGCTCAAGGCATTTTGCTTCTTCTTCTTGACTTTCTGGAGGGCCAAAGAACACTAACATCTGCTTATTAGTGTTTGAGAAAGTTAGCCAAAGTTTTAGGAGAAAAACGCCCAGGCAAGCTTCACCAGAGAGTCCTTCTCCACCACGACAATGCTCCTGCTCATTCTTTCATCAAACAAGTACAGTTTTGTGAGAGTTTCAATGAGAAATCATTACAGTCCTGATTTGGCTCCTTCTGACTTTTTTTTGTTTCCTATCCTAATCTTAAAAAATCTTTCAAAGGCACCCATTTTTTTTCAACTAATAATGTAAAAAACCAAGGTCAAGAGTTCAGATCCCCAGACTGGCTAAAAAACAAAAACAAAATATAATGTGAAAAAGACTGCATTGACATAGTTAAATTCCCAGGGCCCTCAGTTCTTTATGGATGGACTAAATGGCTGTTATTATTGCTTACAAAATTGTCTTGAACTTGATGGAGCTTATGTTAAAAAATAAAATTTATATTTTTTATTTTAATCTTTTAATCCCATTTTTTCACAAACTTTTTGAAGTCACCTCATATATGCCAGGAACTGGGATACAACCATGAACAAAAGAGACTAAAACCCTGGCCCTTGTGGAGGTGGCATTCTTGTGAGGAGAGACAATAAACAAACAAGAAAGAAGTTAAAGGTGATAAGGACTTGGAGAAAAATGAAGATGGAGAAGAGATAGGAAATGCTGGAAGATGGGGCAGTTACAATTTTAGATGAAGTGTCCAGGGAGGATGTTTGAGTGAAGACCTGAAGGAGGGGAGGGAATGCGCTGTGTTGCATCTTAGGAGAGTGTTCCAGACAGAGGGAGAAGCAAATGCAAATACCCAGAGGCGGGTAAGGATGGGCAGGGAAAGGGAATAAGCCAGTAGGGCTGGGGTGTTACCTGGGGCAGGTTGCTGCCCACTCAGCCTCGGTTTCCCCATGTGTACAGTGATGGTGGTACATCCTCCTGTGTTAGATTTGGAACTCAAGCCAGGTTAAAAGCCCAGCTCTGCCACTTGCCGTGTGTGTGACCCCAGCCCAGTGACTGCTCTCCAAGCCTCCATTTCCACCTCTGTAAAGTGGGAATAAAAATGCTACCACCTTCTAGCAGATGGTGAGAATTCATTGAGATCCAGCAAGTAAAGCACTGGTGCCTAGCACTGAGAAAGTGTCCAATAAATGGTAGCCACTATGGTTTTGTACTCACCATCATTCCCATCTTACGAGAGGAAGCTGGGGCACAGAGAGGTTAAGTAATATGCTCAATGTCACACAGCTAGCAAGTGGCAGCACTGGAATTTGAGTCCAAATCAAATGGCTCTTAACCTCCATGTTGTACTGAACCCTCAAGTGACTGAATGGTGTTAGAGTCTCTAAGGGGCCTCCATTCCACTTCTGAACAGATTGAGAGCAAAGACAAAGGAAAGGCTGCTGGAGGCCAAATTACCACATTTATTGCAATAAAAGCTAGTATTGGGGGCATAGCTTCTATCTGAAGTTAAGGTACATCCTAATGTCAAACCCAGAAGGACATGTCTCCAGTCCCAGCAGCACCAGAGCAGAGTGGGCTTCTCTGTGTGGGGTGACTGTGGGACAGAAAGAAGCAGACAGCTAGCTCCTAATAAGGAAAGGTTGGGCTCTTCTGAGCACGCTCAGTTTATTCTCTCCAGACCACCTAAACAGATGAGTCCAGGCATCCCCCCTGGGGCAGAGCGAGTGATGGGTAGATGGAGGCCAGGAGTGTTGTACCTAAGGCTCCATCCTCAGGGGAAAAAACATCCCAAGTAGAGAAGGGACTCCTTCCTAACAAATGAGGAGTGAGCAGACAAGTGAGAATAAATGATCGATTCCCTGATGGGGAGGGGACAGGGATATCCCTCTGTTTATCCCCCTACCCCCTGCTCACCCTCCTCTTGTCCACAGTTGCAGGGGCTGTCATCGCTGACTTCTTGTCTGGTCTGGTGCACTGGGGTGCCGACACGTGGGGCTCCGTGGAGCTGCCCATCGTGGGGAAGGTGCGTATGTCAACCCAGCCTGTCTCCTCCACAGGGAGGCTGGGCTGCATAACCTTGGGTGAGTCCCCTTTCCTCTCTAAGCCTTGGTTTCCCCCTCTGAAAGATGGGAACCACCATCCCAGCCTGTCCTCCAAGACTAAAACAGGAACCCCCCAGCATTTTGTGGAAGCAAAAAATCAGGCGTGCGATGGTCAGAGAGCTTTGTTGTGTACCTGCCTCACTTGAACTTGGAGGCTATGTCTTGTTCTTCCTTTCACCTCTCTTGCCGTGCCACACTGTTGCTTAGTTTTAATTGGATTTTATCTTGTATCACTCAGACATCTTTGGTTGTGACAGAAAATCTAAGCCAAATTGGCTTAATCAAACAGGGGCACTGATTCATGTAACTGAAAATTTCAGGGTTAGAGCCAAACCAAGGCATGGCTGGATCCAGTAGGACAGACAGTCAGACCACATTCTTCAGTCTCTCCATCTCTGTCTGGGCTTTCCCCTTCTGAGGTGGCCACAGTGGCTCCTAGCTGCCTAGACATCCATCCTTCCAGCTTCCAGGAGAAGAGAACTTCTCCTTTCCCATAGTTTCAGCCAAAGTCCCATGGCTCACTCCCATTGGCCCAGCCTGGATCACATGTCCGTGCCTCAGCCAGTCACTGTGGCCAGAGGGATGGAATGTTCTGATTGGCCAGGCCACGGTCACACGCTCACTCTCAGCTAGGGGCTGGGGTCAGTCCTATTAGAACAGCTTGTACTAAGAGAAGGGGAGGTTGTTGCTGGAAGGAGGCACTCGGATGCTGTGGAGAGGGTCCTACCTGTTACTGTGAGGGGCCCCTTCAACTATCTTAGGATGGGGAAGAAGGACAGAAGTTGTCTTCAAGCCCTCTCACAGCACAGATGGGGAGACTGAGGCCCAGAGGGGGGCTGTGCCAGCCCAAGGGCCCTGCCAGGGTCATTTCAACCCATCTTCCGGTGTAGCTGCTAGACATAGACCCTAAAGGCTGGGTGGGTCTGTATCAGCAGCTTGGTGGCAATGGTCTAGCACACCAGGTGGAGGGAACTGTGGGTGCACAGGCAGGGAGGTGAGCCCTAACATGTTTAGGGGGTTGTGGAGAGCGGCTAGCCACTATGGGCTGACAGGTTGAGCTGTATCCCCACTCCCAGGCTTTCATCCGACCGTTCCGGGAGCACCACATTGATCCAACAGCCATTACACGGCACGACTTCATTGAGACCAATGGGGACAACTGCCTGGTGACACTGCTGCCACTGCTCAACATGGCCTACAAGTTCTGCACCCAGAGTCCTGGTGAGGCGCACCAGCTGGTGGTGGGGTGGGAGGTGGTCGCCAGGGACAGAGCCTCATCCCCATGAGCCTCCTGGGGCTTATGTGCATGTATTCAGCCCCTTGTCATGTTTTAAATATTTTTCATTAGTTGTCTTCCTATAAAGTTGGGATATTTTTTTTTTTTTTTTTTTTTTTTTTAAAAGATGACCGGTAAGGGGATCTTAACCCTTGACTTGGTGTTGTGAGCACCACGCTCAGCCAGTGAGCGAACCGGCCATCCGTATATGGGATCCGAACCCGGGGCCTTGGTGTTATCAGCACCGTACTCTCCCGAGTGAGCCACGGGCCGGCCCTAAAGTTGGGATATTTGACATAAAGAGCTGGGTTCCAAGCTTCTCTTGAGCAATCTGATCTGGCCACCCTGGGTCCTTGTTCCCACCTGGCTTCACTGGGCCAGAGCTAAGCTGCGGCCACCCTGTTTGACAGGATGCATGCTCTCTAGTGTACCACAGTCCCCACTAATCCCTGCTGTCCTGTACCCAGCCTACCTTATTCATTTGCATTATCTGCCTGGTCCTGGGAGCTGTTTTGGTTTTGCTACCTTGGCTTAGTGGAAAGAGTATAGGCTGTGAATTCAGTCCTGAGTTCAGATCTCTGCCCTGCCTATTTTGGGAGGCAGTTGTCCCAAAGCAAGTCACTTTATCACTCTGAGCCTCAGTTATATCGTCTGTGAGGTGGAGCTAAGGTGGGCCAGATCCTATTCTAACAACTAGGCACATCACAGATCCTTAGAGCAATCTCCCTGTGGGTAGAGGTGATGAGTATCCCCTTCCCTGCCCATTCCCCTCTCCAGGGGTGGAGCACCCCCATCCCACAGCCTCCATGTACGGTGGCTGCTAACAGCTCCCAGCTACACCTTAGCACCCCAGCTCCCTGCAGGATCAAGCTGAGACAAGACTCCACCCACCCCATCTTTGCTTAGCTCCTCCCCTGCTCTGTCCTGCTTCCCTTGCTCCCTTAGATGTATTTCCTGAAGAGAGACTTGCCCGATAAAACACATGCACATGAACCTATGTCAGCCTCTGCTGTTAGGGAACGTCAGAGAGGCATTATTCCCATTTTACTGATGAAAAATTGAGACTCAAAGGGGCAGAGTTACCGATCCACGCTCATACAGCCAACAAATGTCAGAGCAGGGATCTGAGCCCAACTCTGGCTGACTCCAGAGCCCACGTTTTTAGCCATTACTTGTTGCTTACACCATTTTCTGCCCATTGAGCAGAAAGGGAAGACTGAGGCTCAGAGGGGTGTCTGAGCTTGCCTGAGGCTATTTGGGAGGTTGGAAGGAGGCCTGGGTGAGACGGGAGCTGCCTGGGGCAGGTGGTGAGGGCCAGGTTGGCATCGGGCCCCACCCCACATGACAGCTGTGCAGGTCCCACGGGCACCCTCTCCTCCCCCTGCAGAAGCCCTGGAGCAACTGTACCCCTGGGAGTGCTTCGTCTTCTGCCTGATCATCTTCAGCACCTTCACCAACCAGATCCACAAGTGGTCGCACACATACTTCGGGCTGCCACGCTGGGTCACCTTCCTGCAGGACTGGCATATCATCCTGCCACGTAAACACCATCGCATCCACCATGTCTCGCCCCACGAGACCTACTTCTGCATCACCACAGGTGCGGCCACCAGTGGTGTGGAATGGGCTGCCCCAACCCCAGCTGCAGCACCATCATCAGGGTCAGGCGGGCAGAAGTCACGTGGGAGATCATGCAGTTCTTGCCCTCCCAGAACGTTTTTCTCTGAACGTGTTTCTCTGAACACGCATTTATTGAGCATCTCCTATGTGCCGGGCACTCTTCTAGGTGCTATGAACATAGCCATAAACAAGACAGACAAACCCTCTTGCCCCTGCCCATGTAGTTGTGATTCCAACCACTCATCCAGCCAGCAAATATTTACTGAGCACCTACTATGTGCCAAGCACTGTTCTGGGCTCAGGATACAGCAGTAAACAGAACAGGCAGGAATCCCTGCCTTGTGGCACTTCTAGAAGGGGAGACACAATAAATAAAATATGTCATGCGTCAAGTGTGTTTGTGGAGGAAAATAAAGCAGGGAGTGGAAAAAGAAATCTGAGGCTTTGCACCTTAAATAGGGTGTTCAGGGAAGGCACTGAGAAGGCCACATTTGAACAAAGACCTGCAGCAGCTGCAGGAGACAGTCTTGCAGACCTCTGGAGGAAGGTCACTCCAGGCAGCAAGAGCAAGAGGTGCAAAGGCCTGGAACGTGCTTGCCTGGTATATTTGAGGAACAGCAAGGGGGCTGGGGTGACTGCAGTGGGGGGAGTGTGGGAGAGAGCAAAGAGAGAGGGAGGGGAGCAGTCATTTCTACAAGGAGGTCAGAAATCTGAAAGAAGTGTGGGAGGGGCCCTGCAGATAAATGGGGACAGACCAGTACAGGCAAAAGAGACAGCAAGTAACAAAGTCCCCAGGCAGGAACGTGCTTGGTGTGATTGAGAAACGGTAAGGAGGCCCACAAGCCACTGTTGCTAGTGGGCCCGTGGGAAAGGGCAGAGGTGAGATGAGCAGGTTTTCCAGGGCCAGCCAGGCTTCTTTCAAGGTCAGGTATGTTAGATAGAGATGCTATCGAATCAGGCCACCTCAGGTTCAACCCTCACCTCTTCCATGTGTGCCTTTAGGAAACTCACAAACCTCCATGGATATTGCTTTTCTCATTCCCAAAGCAGGGCTGCAGGCTCCTCCCTCACACACCACCTTCACAGGGCTGTGATGGGAATGGTCAGATGGCCAACGTTAAGTGCCTGGCACACAGTAGGTGCTCGATGAGCTACAGCTACTACGTAAGTCTTTCTGGAGGCAGAACTGAGAGCCACAGAAAATGCACGTCCTAAAGTCATGCTCCTTGGAAGGCAGGTGGAGAAGTTAGAATTTAGATTATTTAGGAGATGAGTTAACTACTCAGGCAGGCCTGGGTTCAAATGCTGGTTTTGCCCCCTACTCATTGGGAGACTCCTCCCCAAGCTTCAGTCTTCTTGTGAAAATGGGACTAATGTTAGTATCTGCCTCAGGGTGGGTATGGGAGGCTGGAATGTGGATTAAATAAGGTGAGCAGTATTTACTGAGCAGCTCCTGTGTGCCTGGCACTATTCTAGGCACTGAGAGTCAGCAGTGGGAGAACATGGTGTTCTGCCTCTCAGAGCTGACATTCTAGTTGGGGGGAAGAACCAACACAAAACAGGAAATAGCAAATTAACAAAGATGTTATAGGCTATCATAAAGTCTATATAAGAAATAAAAGAGGTGACATGACAAACCTGCTAAAGCAGGTGATCAGGGAAGGCTTCCCAGCAGACATGGCATTTGAGCTGAGTGACAAGAAGGCTGCCACCATGCCTAGCATATAGTAAGTGCTCAGTAAGAAAATGAATGAATGAATGGGAGATGAAGGCACATCTGAGGGGCCCCTAAGCCTATTGGTAGGAGGCCCCCACTCCCAGATTCCCTGTCCCCTCCCTCTGCAGACTCACTCTTGATTGAGGCCCCACACCCCAGTCAGGGCCAACTCTCTCCCAACATCCCCTCAACTACTACTCCCTGCTTAACAGCCCCACTCCCCCCATGCCATTTCTACTGCAGGCTGGCTCAACTACCCACTGGAGAAGATAGGATTCTGGAGACGCCTGGAGGACCTCATCCAGGGCCTGACGGGCGAGAAGCCTCGGGCAGACGATATGAAGTGGGCCCAGAAGATCAAATAACTTCTCTGAGCCTGCCTCCTGGTTGCCAACCTTTCCCAGCCCCCAAACCGAAGCCATCTGCCAAATTCCAGCCTCTTCAAGCTGGTCCCTCCAGGTGGAGAGGACATGTCCTGGGCTGGGCCCAGGCATCCCCAGCCCACCCCTCGTGACACAGAATACTTGAGCCACTGATTTTTCATTTCCTTTTTTCGTTTTCTTTCCTTGCCTCCTCCCCAGCCACCTGAGCTACTCTGTCTGCCAAGCCTGACTCTGCAGAAAAGGGAGCCCCCCACTGCCAGCCGTCCCTCGGGTAGAGACTAGGCTCACCCACTCCCTGCACACCTGCTGCCCCCTGCCCTGCTGGACAGCCCTTCAGCACAGCTGGCATTGGGGCCACTGAATTGCCTCTATCTGTCCCTCTTGTCTGGCCCCAGTGGTCTAGGGAGCCCCTAGGCACACCTTAGTGTCCCTGGAGCATTGTTCTGTCATGGCTCTGCAAACTGACCCCAGAGGCCTGGGTGGGTGGGCAGCCCCAGCCACCACCTTCAGCCCAGCTTATCTACCCAAGGATGGCAGAGCTCAGCAAGGGTCTGAAGGCAGCTGGCCAGAAGAGGCCAGAACCTCCCGCCCAAGTCTAGATGTCCCCATCTCCCTGGCCCCCACACCCATCTGCCCGTGGGATTCCAGCCAGACTGATGTTTCTAGTACATGGACATCTTTGCAGGGCACAGCCCCTGCAAAGAGTCTTGGTCATTTGGAAGGGGAAACAGTGCCCTCTGGCCAGGGTGTGTCAGACAAAGAGTGGGGCTTTTTTGTTTTTTGGGTTTTTTTTAAAGGTGCTTGCTTGTTTCATGTAAATAATAGAAAGCCTTAATATCTTTTCTGTAACACGGAGTAATATTTTAATGTCATGTTTTAGATGTACATAATATATTTATAACAAAGCAGCAAAAGTCTACTTAACCACGGCTGCCTCCTGGTGTTTCCTGGTTGGCTGGTGGGTGGGGAGGGTGTTAAGGAGCCTGGAATGTGAAGCCCTACCCCATTCCCAGCTCTTCCCAACCGTGGCCTCAGGATGGGGGCTTTATCACATGAGAGTAAATTCATGTTGACAACTGCTCCAAACACTTTTGGAAGAGACCCTCAATTTTGGTGAGGAGTGGCCTTTCAAGTAGATCACGATGATAGACTAATGAAAGCTGATCCCTGTTTGTGAATTCCTTCAGCAAATGTTTATTGGCTCCCAGTGTGTGCCTGGACACTGGGGTACAACAGTGGGCAAACCGACAAGGACCTGCCCTGGCGGAGTTGACCTGGGGGGAAAGACAGTAAACATAAATAAATGCACATGGAAATTCAGATGGTGATTTGTGAAGAAAACCAAAAAGCAGGGCGGAGGCTGCTTTGGCAGGGTGGTCATCGAGGACCTCTGAGGAGGTGACATTTGAGCTGAGACCTGGAGAAGATGGAGCCAACCAGGGAAAGAACTGAGGGAAGAGACCGCTTGATGGGACAGCAAGTGCAAAGGCCCTGAGGCAGGAACAAGCTTGGGGTTTTTGAGATGGCAAGGCAGCTAGTACTATGGCTGGACTGGAGTGAGCCCGGGGAAAGCAGAAGATGAGGATGGAAAAACGAGGACTTATACTGAGCCTCAGGCTGAGGTGAGTGGGGAGCCACTGGGCATTTTAGATAAATAAGTAACTTGTTTATTCATTGAATAATTATAAGGTACCCTGTGCACCAGGCATTGGGATTCAGTAGTGAACACAGCAGACGTTATAATCAGTGTCTAGTCTATATAGTTTCTGCAATATCAGCCAGAAAAAAAGACTGTTGGGGACAAGAAAATGATGAAAGACTCTAGAGCATTCGCAGATATGGCATTTATTTTTTAAAATGTTGCTGGGAACACCAAGATCCAGGGTTTAATCCCTGTACAAGCCAGCAAAAAAAAAAAAAAAGTTTTTAAAAATGTGACTCAACTTCATTTTCCTTAAAGTTTGCCCACCACTAGACTTTTGATTTGTGACTGTCTGAGGGGACCACAAGAGGAAGGGGTGTTAGAATTGTCAACTCATAAATAAAGGAAAACTAAAGCAAAAATTAAGAGCTAGAATAATTGTATTAATTCATAAGACAAGAAAGTCCGCAGATGGTTCTGACTTAAGGTTTGGCAGGACCCAGAGGCTCACATGATTCATCAGAACTTGGTCTCTCTGTCTTGGCTCTGTTTTTCTCTGAGTTGATACTGGCTGGACCCCCTGCACAATCTCAATGGGAAGAGCCTTCCCAGTAGTTGCAAAGTCCCAGGGCCTGGATTGGGTCATGTGCCTACTCCTGAACCAATCACCTTGGTCAAGGAGGTGAAATGTTCTGATTGGCCAGGGGTAGGACATATCCACTTGCAGTTGCGGGGGTGGGATCAACCCTTCCCAAGCCACAGGAGGGAGGGAGGTTCCCAGAAGAAAATTAAGGTGTCTTTACAAAAATAAGTCTGGTGGAAACGGTAGGCAACCAAACTCTTTGGAGGTGCCAGATGAGAGCCTTGGGGCTGTGGGGGGTTGGTTTCCTGTTCTCAGGCCCTACTAACCTGTGTCAGTTCCCCTGGAGCCCACAAATAAATCAACCTGAGTCCAGACAGGTAAGGTGACTCATCCAAGATCCCATAGCTAGTAATGGCAGAGCCAGGCCTCAAATTCTAACCATCATAAGGTTGGTCCGTAGCTCACTTGGGAGAGTGTGGTGCTGATAACACCAAGGCCACGGGTTCGGATCCCTATATAGGTATGGCTGGTTAACTCACCTGGGAGAGCATGGTGCTGACAACACCAAGTCAAGGGTTAAGATCCCATTACTAGTCAAATTAAAAAAAAAAAAAAATCTGACCCTCATGCTTCTGAATCCCAAGGGCTAGAAAAAAATACTTTTCAAAACCAGAAGAAAAGGGCTGGCCAGTTAGCTCACTTAGGAGAGTGTGGTTTTGAGTACACCAAGGTCAAGGGTTCAATTCCCTGTATTGGCCAGCCACACACACAAAAAATACCACCACCACCACCAAAAAAACAGAAGTGTTGGGGCCAGTTGTGAGATAAGAAGATTGCAAACAAGTTCCCATGAGGGCTGTGCAAGGAAAAATGCTACTTAATATCTACTGAACACTTAGCACTTGCCAAAGACTGTGCAGAGAGCTCTGGCCCAATCCCATTAAGCAGTCCCTTGCAGCTATGAGAGGTGAGAACTCTCAGCATCATTTGACAGATGGGGAAACTGAGGCACGGAGGTCCTGTAACATGTTCAAGGCCACACAGCTGTCACACAGCTAGTAGGTGGCAGGACCGATATTTAGGTCCAGGCATGATTCAGAGTCCTTGCACTCTAACACTCGCCCGCTGCCCCACTGGAGGGAGAGAGGTGATGCATGCAGCAAGTGAGAAAAATGTCCACTATGAGAAAACAGCAGAACACATGGGAAAGGGCAGCTGACACTGGGGACTGGGATGACCTTAGAGACATCAATCCCCGAAGGGCAGCTGCTACTCACATCAGCTGATTAAAGAGAAGCCAGAAATCCAGATTTCAAAAATGCTGGCTCCATGTTTAAAACATACCTTGGGCAAAATAAAACAAGTGTATGGGCCAGCTTCTGCCTGAGGCCTCCCAGTTGGTGCTGGATGGCTTTGTTTTAGGTGGACATGTGCTGCTATCTGCTGGTGGAGCAGAGTAGGTGGCATACAGGGCAAACAGGTTCCCTGCTGACTTGGGAATGTCACGCATCCCCCTCTGTTCTTCCTTCTCTTTAGAGGTGGTGTGGGCATACACCTCAGGGCACCTGCCCTGAACTTTAACCCCATCCCCTTTTGAAAAGCCAAAAATTCTCAAGCTATCCTTTAAAATATTATTTTGTTAATAGGTAATGCATGCAGAAAGTAAAGAGTGAGAATCAAACAATACCAAAGGAGCTGGAGCAGGGGTCAACTCGCTACGGCCAGTAAGACAAATCTAGCCCACCTGTTTTACTGTGGTCCACGAGCATTTTTTTAAATGGTTGAGTGCAAAAATATTTCACAACGCAAGAAATTCATATTTCTGTTTCAGCTGTAAAGTTTAATTGGCACACAGCCATGCCTATTCATTCACATACTGTCTGTGGCTGTTTTTGCCCTGCAGCAGTAGAACTGAATGGTTGCAAGAGACCAAATAGCCTGCAAGCCTAATGCCTAAAATATTACTATCTGGCCCTTTACAGAAAAGGTTACTGTTGGGAAAATAGAATAGTTTGGCCAGGGCCCTCACCTCAGGTCCAGTTGGGTGTGGTTCAACATCCTTTGTAAGCAAATTGTCTGTGTGTGTGTGTGTCAGAGTTTGGTCAGGACCCTCGCCTAAGCAAATTTTGTGTGTGTGTGTGTGTGTAGTTAGTGCGCATGCACGCCAATGTATCTTTTTTAGTTTCGTTGCTATTGTATTGAGGGGGGGGGGAAGGGGAGAGGAGAGTTTTAGTGAAGCAGGAGGGCATCCCCGCGCAGCTATGCTTTCCAGCCTACAGCCTCCAAGGACCTTTTGGCCAGTTACCTAGCTCATAGACCTGCGTTAAGGGGTCTGGGTACCCAGCCTGGCATGTGAAGGGTTTGTGACCCAGTCTGTGAACGGGCTTGAGGGGTCTGGGAGCTCCAGACCCAGCCCTAGCTTTACAGTCGGCCCAGTCGGTGCAGGATTACCAGCGGGTAAAAGAGCCCGACAACTAGCATGGTTGTGGTCGTCTGGCTTTACAACTGGCGTCACGAACAGGATTAAGAGCTAGACAGTTACCAACCCCTAGCCTAGAGTGAAGAGTGAATTCCTTCCCAATTCATATTCTCCCAATCCCTGAGGTCCCCTCCTCACAGGCCATCATTTCAACAAGACCTTTGCAAGTCCCTTATATTAGGCATAGAGATATGTCTACCCACACCCCAGCCCCACTTTTTTCACCCGATGGTTGGATATTATGCACACAGTTCAGCACCTTGCCTTTTTTCACTTAACATTTTTGGAGACAGTGTCACTATCAATACCCAGAAAGCTTTCTTATTCCTTTTCACAGCTGTGTAGTATTCTGACTTTGGGATGGACCTGACCTTTATTTTTTTAATCCCTCTCTCATTGGATGTTGAGGTCATTTTCATCTTGGGTATTACAAACTGATGTTCTGTGCAATAGAGAACTTAAGTCTTTGCTCATAAGGGCCAGGGAATCTGAAGGGGTCAATTCCTAAGAATTGAATTGCTGGGTCAAAGGGTGTTTGTGTTTTAAATTTTGTTAGCACACACCAAATCGTCTTCCACAGAGGCTGTGCCTGTTTAAACTCTTACTACTTTTGAGAGGTGCTTATTTCCCCACACCCTTGCTAACACAGTGTGTTATCAAATGTTTTGTTCTTAGCCAATCTGATAGGTGGTTTTAATTTGCATTTCTCTTACAGTATTTCATTGAATCTAAGGTATCATTTATATCTAACATGCATCCTGATTTTAGAGATGTTTGAATATAAAAATTTGCATCATTGAATAATTGAAATACAATATGTGGAGTGAGACTAGGTATTTTATTGCGGGTTTAGAAGGTATTTTCATTTCCTCATTTGTTTATGTCCTTTTCCTATTTTTCTTGTAAGGCAGGGCAGTAGTGGGTAAGAGATTGGAGTTCAAATCCCAGCTCTGCCACTTACAAGCTTGTGACTTCGGGCAAGTTACCTAATCTTTCTGTGCCTCAGTTTTCTCATCTGTAAAATGGGGATAATAATGGTACTTACCTCATAGGATAGTTGTGAAGATTAAATGAACTAGTATATATAAAACATTATGTCTCTGGAACATAGTAAATGCTTGATAAATGCTTGCTATGATTATCATCTTTCTTTGGAGTTATCTTTATTCTTGGTAAGTTGCAAGGGCTCTTTATAAATTAGGGAAACTCAACACCAAGGTCAAGGGTTCAGATCCCCATACCAACAAGCCACCAAAAATAAATAAATAAAATAATTAATTAATTAAAGAAACTCATCCTTTTTGTCATCCTCCCATCCCCTGCCCCAGATCCCTAGTTTTTATTCCTTTTTCTCCGACCACAAAAGTAATGTATGATACAAAATTCAGACATTACAGAAATAAATTTCATAGGAAGAAGCCAATGGAAACAATCCAAATGTCCATTGATAGAAGAATAAGTAAATGAACTGTACCATGATACTCTACCCACCCACTGCCACCCTTTCTTGGCTGTATATTTTAGCAACTACATCATACATTAAATAGCATGTCTTAATGCTATGCTCCAACACACCTCAGAGGGACACGACTCCACATATGTGCCCCAAATGCCACCAGCAAATGTATTACATACCTTGTTAACCACAGATCCCTTCCCAAGGATTCTACTATCTGTCTTTCTGCGTATCCATGACCCTTCCTGTCAACAGTTCATCACCTTTATTTTCTGTAATTTGTACTATAAAAGCTATAGCATGAGGTTGGGTTTTTTTTCGTAACTATAAATTGGAAATATAAACGTAAAGGTGGTGGCTAACATATATTTTTATGTTTTTCACATTTCAAATATACTTTTTCAACATATCTTTCATATCCTAGAGATTCCAAAACAGCCCTGGTGTTTTCCCACCTTGTTGAGAACAGCATTTTTGAATGAATGCCTTGGAACGGGTCTATGTGTCTCTCTGCACCAGCTTCTTGTATCTATTACGTTATGCTTTGGGGCTGTAGGTAACAAAAACCTACCTTTAAGAGCAGCTTAAGCAATGAACAGTTATTACATGGCTAATGAAACAGGAAAGGGGACCAAAAAAGCTTTCTCCCCAGTTTTTATCAGGTGAGGGAAACTTGCCAAACACCCACCCCACACCCTTTGGGAACAAGGTGACTGGACTGGAAGTCAACGGTGTCCAACACACCTCCTCTCTGGTCTCCCCGCATCCAATCTTGCTGCCGCCCAATTGGGTCTCTTCGCTCAGTCTCCTCCAGACCGCCAGGCGATACTTTGTGAAAACGTAAACCTGCCCACATTTTGCTTAAAACCTCCCAGTGTCCACCTCCCTCGCCACAAGGGAACCAGCAAATTCCCCAGGGTTAAGAGGACTGAATTCCAAAACTGATATTACTCCCCCCCGCTTGTTGTGTGACCTTGGAAAAGCCACCTAATTCTTCCGAGCCTCAGTTTCCCTATCTGACAAATGGAGATGGTAATAGCTACTTTGCAAGGGTCACTGAAGATTAATAACAATAATAGCAGCTAATACTTATATAGCACTTACTCAATGCCAAGCCCTCTTCTAAATTCTATAGTTATATTAATCATTTTAATCTTCCCAACAATCCGATAAAACTGGACTCTCTTATCCCCATCAGCTGAGTTTATCAGCTCAAGCGCAAAGCGGGGATAAGGCTCAGGCGCAGCAAGGAATCCCGGTCCGGAGATTGGCTGTGACCTGCCGGGAAGGGGGCGGAGCTTTCCGAGGGAGCGTTTGGGCGGGCACTACTACAACTCCCAGCAGGCTCCGCGACCCCGCCGGACTACAATGACCAACATGCCGCGGGCCGTCCCTCTTAACCTCTTCCTCCTGCAATGCTCTCTGCTCAGGAAATCTAATTATTGTCAATTTTTGCTTGCAAGGAATTTCCTACGAGAATGAAGGAATCTATGCGACTAAACATTTATGAGCGTCGTGGAAAGAGGCTTGTGTTTTAATATTCACTCCACCTGTTAGCTCTGAGTCTCAATTTTCTCATCTGGGGATATTCCTAGGAGTTGCATCGAGTTGCAAAGATTAAAAGCTGGATGTAATCAGCCTGGTAAATGTCAGCTCTTATAGTGTCCCTTCCTCCTCCCTGTGCCAAGGGAATTTATCAAAGCACTTTATCTCCACGATAACCCTATGAGGTCGACACTATCATCCCCCTTTTCAAAAGGGGAAACTGATGCCAGAGAGGCTCAAGCCTCTTACCTGAAGTCACACAGCAAAGTAAGTGATGAAGGAGGACTCGAATCAAAAAAATTTTACTCCAGAGGTGAGTCCACCTCGGGAGCCCAAATGCTTCCACTCACTTCCACTTTACAGTGACCCCCAAATCCAGGGCAAATATTTTCTGTACTCCCTCAAAGCTAACTTGTATTAAGCGATACGGGAAATAATGTCAGTGTCCAAGGAAGGCTTCCTTGAGGGGGTGATGCTGGATCTGAGAATTGAAGAGTGGGAACGGCATAGGTAAAGGCCCTGGGGAGGAGAGGGCATGTTGCGTACCAGAAGCCTCAAAAAGGGCCGGTGAGTGTATCTGGAGTGGTACAGCAAGTCTCAGGGGTACAGGCAGTCGGTGCTGAGGCTAGGGCAAGGCAAGTGAGGCAGTTAGGGCACAAATTTTAAGGAGGCACTCACTTGTAGAGTCGTGTAAGTGAAAGTTGGGACCTGAGTGAAAGCGTCCTTAAATGATGCCCTAGACCCCATCCTAGTCCCAGCTCTGGGTGCAGGACCTTGTGGGTAGGGTGTCCATCCATCCTGGTTTGCCCTGGAGAGTCCTGGTTTCCCCATGTTGTCCTGGCACAATTATAATAGGTCCCCTTTTAATCTGATGAGTGTCCTCATTGGGTGATAATTCTATGGTCACTGAACTTGTAGAGTCTATATTTTATCCAGACGGAATGGGGAGCCACTGAAGGCTTTAGCTGGAGGGTGTTTTGAGTAGACTCTGGCTGCTATGGGGAGAATGGACCATGGGGGAGAAAATGGAAGCTGCTGGAGCCCTCCAAGTGGGAGACAAGGGCAGCTTGCTCTGAGTGGCAGAAGTGGAGCAGAGAGATGCTTACTAGGCTTTGCCGTCAGAAAAAAGTGATGAAGTGGATGTGCTGGGTAAGGGCTTCTGGCTTCCTTGTTCCTCCGTATTTGAAAGTTCTGGTCCTTCTGCCAGTGTTTTGCTGTGACCTTAAGCCAGTCCCTTGACCTCTCCTGGCCTCAGTTAGGGCTTTTCAGACCATTCATGATAAAAAAAAGGAGTTGCTTCTTGGGTTTATCATTTATTTGCCAATGTATGTCCCAGGGCCTTTGCACATGATGTTCCCTCTACCTCCACATCATTCAGGTCTTTGTTGAAATATGACCACTTTAGGAGGCCCTTCCTGACTGTTCCTTACTGCCCCTTCTCTGGTTTATTCACAGTTATCATTTCCTATGTATACCCTATCATAGTTATTTATATATTTTTGCTCACTCTCTGTTTCTGACTAGAATATAAGCCTCTGAGAGCAGGGACTTGCTTCTTCAGGGATGTATATCCATCCCCATAACCTAGCACAGTGCCTGGCACATAGTAGGTACTTAATAAATATTTCTTTGGATGAATGAACGGACTGATGAGCGAAAGAATGAATGAATGAATGGAGGAATGAATATTTTCCCTGCCACTTTAATGCCCCCAAATCACTTAGGGCGTGCACGTGCACGCACACACGCACGCGCGCGCCTCCTCTGGCCAGGGAGCATCGACCCTGGAAGCAAAACCATTTGGCCTGGGTTCAAATTCTGACTCAGCCACTTAACAGCTGAGTTTAGATAAATCGCTTAATCTCTATCAGCTTCCTTTTTCACATTAATCCTGACGTGGTAGAGATGTTGTGAAGACGCAACTAGATAGGAAAATGACCGAAGCAAAACAGGCGCTCTTTGTTTTAAAGCTTTCTTTTCTCCTTTTTCTTTCACAATCGCACCCTCTCAAGCCTGACTACCCCTACCCTTCTCACCAAGCGCCTCAATCCCTCTCTCGTACCCCAGCCCGGAGGGACTTGCAGGTTGCTGGGCCCTCACGCACGCATATATTTCCTCTCCAAAAGGGGAGGTAAAAAAAACCTTCCCCGCCGCGTGTCGCGCGGATTCGCGGAGCGGGCGTCAGCAGCGGCGTCTGCGCGTGCGTGCACGCCTGCGCATCAGGGCCAGGGGAACGGGTGGGGGGTGAAGAAGGGGCCGGCCTTCGCGCGACAGCTACGCAAGATGGCAGCCACCACGGGCTCGGGTGAGCGGGGGCGCCGGGCGCGGCAGGCTCGGGGGGGCTCGGGCTCGGGCCGAGGGCTGGGGACCCGCAAAGGCCGCTGCAGTGGGGCCAGGGCTTCTGCGCCGCCTCTGTCCGCTGGGCTCTGCGGCGGCGACCGTAGCGGCCTGAAGGAGGAGGAGGAGGCGGTGGCCGGAAGCACGGGCGGGGGCTAGAGGGGCCTGTGGGCGGCACGGCTAGGCCCAGAGGCTCCCCCCTGGCGGCATGAGCGCCCCGCCGAGAGGAAGGGACGGACCCCGCGGCGCTACTGGGGGACCGGAGTGAGCGAGGGGCGAACCCTGAGGCACTCCTGAGGAGACCGGGGCTGGCGGCTCTTTGAGGGAGATCGAAGGGTCCCCTAGGGGATGAGGAGGTGCCCCAAAGCGGATGAAAGTCCCTTACTGGGTGCTGGGGGTCCGAGTGAGGTGGCAGCCTTGGGATGTCTGTTTGGAGGGAACATCAGAGAAGCTCCTCAGGATGAATAAGAGGCGGAAACGGGATCCTCAGGAGGTGACTGAGAGGATCCCCCATTGGTTAAGGGGATGGCTCTAGCGTTAGCTTTAGGGACGGGGTTAGCTAAGGAGATCTCTATGTTGATTAGAAAGGGAGAGCCTTGGGGTGGCTGCTTTTGGGTGGGAACTGAGGACATCTCCACAGGATGAGTGAGCGGGGGGAAAGGAGTTAGATGCCAGAGGGATCTGGTTGGGGTGGCTGATAGCGAAATGAGCCCATCATTATCAGGCCTCTATTTAAGGAGACAGATGGATTCCTCCGGGTTAGGTTTCAGTAGACAAGCTCGAAGTGGGGCAGTTGGTGGAAGCCTCTGATATTGGGTGAGGAAGAACAGGTGTATTGGGAGCGCTGGGGGTGTTTGTTGGGGGAGGATAAGTGTAAACTGAAGGAAGCCTCCTGCAATGGGTGAGAATGGGAAAAGGACAGGTTTCAGAGATGTCTCTTAGAGAAGAAACATCTCCTCTTCCTGTGCTGGGCACAGGAAGCATACCCTAGAAGTGTCTTTTTGTGAACACTGTCACTCCCTTCCACTCCTTTGGATAATTGGGACAGATATGTGGGTTCAGCTCAGAAGTTCCCCATTGGCTGGATGGAAGTGGGGAGAGGAACAGATGACATGGGAACTCATGGATGACTATTTATGGAAGGATGGGCAAGTGGGAAATGAAGGGGTACACAGGCGGGGGGTGCTCTTCCAAGTCCCTAGTAGGTTAAAGGAAGCAGCACTTATTTTGAGACTGAATTTTCTGCTGTACACACCTAAGGTAGGCGAGAGGTTCAAACCCTGAGGGGTCTGCTTTAGGATTAGCATTCTGCGGTCAAGGGTGTCAGGGGATGGACTCAGATAGTCTTCTTGATGAGGCAAGGTGGGCATTGCCTGGAGAAGATCCCCCAGATGGGCTGATGAGGCAAGAAAGTCAGGTTGTAGAAGTGCAGGATTTGGGAGAGACTGGGTGTCCCTGTTTTGATGCAGAGGCTGCAACCCTCTGGCACCTGACAGTGAAGTTGGCCAAGGAGGCTCTCCTAGATGGGGTGAGGATGGCTGGTCACTGATGGAGGAATTAAAAAGGGCCACAGTGTTTCCCCACTATGGGCCTGCAAGGACTCCAGCCTGGGTGCTGAAATCCTCAGGCTATTTCAGGCCACAGCAGCAGCACTGTTAAGAGAGGTTGGTGATCTAAGGGGAACAAAGTGAGGGGAATCCATCTTTCCAGGCTATTGCTCCTCTAGTATCCCAAGGAGCCATACTTGTCTGATTGTAGGGTGGGAATAAAAGAAATTGGATGTAGGGGATCTGACTGGCTGCCTTTTACCCTTAAAGTAGTGTGGTCTTCCTGACCATAGAGGAGACCATCCTTTTACTAGATTTTGATTTCAGCTGGTACAGTGCTGAGTCAATTCATTTACCAAGACACTGCCACAGGCACTCCCAGAAAAGAGAGGCTGAGTCAGTCCAGATTGCTGGGGAGGACTTCTCACCAGAATAACACCCCTGCCAGGTTGCTGTGAACTGGGAATACAGTGTGCCTGTGGCAACCAGTGATATGGTGATATTGCAACTCAGACCTATTTGCAGTCACTTGAGATTGATTACCTGCAGTCCAGTTTAACAGCTACTTGATTCTAACTTCTTGAGGCCCTGCCAATTGAAGAGTGCTTCATAAATGCTGTGGCAGTCCGATAAAACATCATCAGTTGCTGTCTAGTGGAATATAGGAGCACTTGGCATGATTTAGACAACACAGAACAGTCTTTGAGGTGCCCTAAAACGGGCTTCACAAAATTCTTTTGTCTGTTTATTCAACAGATATTTACTGAGGGCCTTTATCCCACTGTGAATAGCAAGCAAGATGGACATAGCCCCTGTTGTTGAGGAGCTTCCATTCAAGTCAGGGAAAAGGCCACTAAAGGAGTAAATAATTAAGACGATTTAAGATAGCAGTAAGTGCTATGAAAGAAATTGTGTGATGTGATAAAGTGTCTGGAGAGATGGTCAGGGAAGGCTTTTCTGAGAAGATGGCATTTGCACTGCGACAAATAATGGTAAGAGCCAACCCTACAGTGTGGGTCACATGTGGGAGAAAGGAGGTGGACTGTGAGTGTAAAGGCCCTTGTGGTAGGACCGAGCTTGACATATTAAGAGAACAGAATAAAAGGCCTTAGTGTATGAGGGAGGCTTGTTAAGGAGATGAGTTGGAGAGAGATGGCTTTGGATTATATTGAGTGGCATCAAACAAGTGTCTGATATAGTAAGCATTCAGTAAAAATTTGTTGAATGAGTGAATGAGAATCTTAAAAAGAGGGGAATGATAAGATCTGATCTGTGCCCCTAGGCAGTGGAAAGGAATGAAAAATGCTGAGAGTGGAAGCAGGAAGACCTTAATTGGGTTAACCTAAAATGAGTTTACAGGCTTCTCTGCTTTCTAATCCGGAGAAGTCTTCCAGGTATGGTGAGGGACCCTGAGGCCTTCCTTAGTCAGGTTTAGAGAAGCTTCTTGATTAATCTGTGCCCCTGATTGCCAGGAAACAGCTGTGAAGCCTTTGAGTTCCTGTAAGGGCTGAACTTAGTTGTTTTTTGTTTTTTGGGTTTTTTTTAAAGATGACCGGTAAGGGGATCTTAACCCTTGGCTTGGTGTTGTCTGCATCACGCTCTCCCAAGTGAGCTAACCGGCCGTCCCTATATAGGGATCTGAACCTGTGCCTTGGTGTTATTAGCACCACACTCTCCCAAGTGAACCGGCCCTTGAACTTAGTTTTTTTTGTGAGCACTGCTTTCAGCACTTGGCTACCCCACCTTCCCTCTTTCCTTGTTTCTGCAATGTGTGGTTTCTGCATAAATCCTTGAAAAGAAAACTGAGAAACCCACCACAATCCTTTAGGATCCCCATGCTGTGAGGGTGACTTCCTTCTGCCTTGGCCAGAATTGCAGGACCTCAGACAGTGGCTCCTGCCTATCAGGTCCTTCCTCTCACCCAGCATCGCATAGTTTTCACTGACAGTTAACCAGAAACTAAATGCCAGAGGGGTAGGCCCTGGCTGGGCGGGATTTTAAATTTGTATGCATCAGAGTGGCCTCATACACACATTTAGCTTAGGAAAATTTAAATATATGGGCAGTGGATATTAAATAGTTTTCCCTTCCATTCAAGGATGTTCCCTAGAGAGAGCTGGAGATGGGAGATGAGAACCCATAGTCCCTTACTTGGTCTCAGTTCCCATGTGTCTTACTGTGTGAGCATCTTGTACCAATTGTAGTAAAGTGCCTTTAGCACAAAATGGACCCTACATTCTAGAGAACTGTTTCATATTGTGCTCAGCCAAAGAAACAGCAATCTACTCCAGTGATGGAGGGGAAACTGGCTTTGCTGGACTAGCACAAGCTGTTCCCCTAAGGGATTGCCATGATTTTGACGTTCATGATTTCCCCCCTTCACATTAACTTTAAAACCACCCTATTTCCCCTTTCCACATCTTTCTCTCCATATCTCTCTCTCTCCCTCTTCCCCTCCCTCTTTTCCTCTCCCCCTCCCTTGCTCCCTTTCTCCCTCCCTCCTTGCCCACCTGAATTGTAGCTCTACAGTAGTTTGATGAAAGTGGAATACAAAATATGAAGTCAGGAATCCTCTGTTTAGTTCTGAAAGGCCACAGTGAAGTACAGAGTAGCATGTTTGGTGAAGTAAATATTTTAAGAATATTGCTTGTATATTATGTGTGGTGCTTTAGAGGATTCCATGTACTTAGACTTACCTGTTATGTCATCTCATCTAACTCTCCACAACCCGGTGAACTAACTAGGGGAAGTGTCAGCCCTATAGTATTGCTGAGGAAAGAGCCAAAAACTCAGGGAGATTAGTGGCTGGCGGAAGAGTGGTGATGCTCAGACTAGAGCCCAGGTGTTTTGACTCCAGTTCCCTTCCCAACCTGTCCCCAGTATCTTAGGAAGGAAATGGACAAGGCATGGATTTTGGCATATTCCCTTCCTAGATCTTGGAGTGTTTAATTTTGGTGAGAGAAAGGGCTTTAATAAGAAGTATCTGCTACCCATTTCAGGAATCCTTTTTATAGCATCCCTGGCCAGCCACCACTTAGCCCCTTCTGGGTAATGTGCTGTCCAACGAGAGTGAGGTACATTTTTAAGGAAACTCTTGTTTACACCTTGTACTAACTCACACCTGTTGGGTTTGGGCCTCCTCATATCATGTACAAAGTAAGTTCTCATCCTCGTTTACATGCAAGCCCTCAGAATTCTTTTTAAGTTGCACTTCTAGGGCTTATTGTGTGCTAAATGCTGTATTAAATACTTTGTCTCACTTCCCACAGCAACCCTTTGAAGCAGGTATTTATTATGAAAGTGAGGAAACTGAGGTCCAGAGAGGAGGGATGACTGGCCTGAGGCCCAGAGCCAATGACTTACTTGCAGAGCCAGGGTGCAGAACAGGGAAAGTTTTGCTCCTGGACGAGTGCTCTTGGCCATACTGTCATTCTTCCAGCCCCCACTGTCTGATCTCCAAGCTAGGCATCTCAGGCTCCTTCAATCATCGGCATGTCTGTTGACATTTTTGCCTTGGCTGATTAGTTCATTCATGGGTAAATAGTAATGACCCTCAAGTAGGAGTCTTTCCTCACCTTCACATCCACCCCATCACAAGTCCACCCCAAAATATATGGCAAATCTTTCTCCTCTCCATCTCCACTGTTGTCATCCTAGTCTAACCAGAACCGTCTTTCTCTTGCCTGGAAGACCAAAAAAGCCTCCTGCTTCCAGTCTTGCATTTTCTATACAGGAGACAGAATGGTCTTTTACAGACATAAAACAGAAACTGCCACTCCCCTTCAGAAAGCCCTTCCCACTCCCCTTGGAATAAAATCAATCTCCTTTCCATGGTCCACAAGGTCCTGTGTGGTCTTGGCCCTGCTGCCCCCTGACCTCACATAGTATCATACACACCTCTGTTCTTGCTCTTATACTGCCGAAAATGCTCTACACTGTCCATGTGTCTGACTGCTTCTCATTTCTTTAGATCACAGCTGCCCAGAAAGGTCATCCCTGATCACCCCATTCAATATAGTCGTCTTAGTCACTGTCACAGCTCCCTCTTCTCATCTGTTCTAAAGCACTTAACCTTACCTGAGGTTTTCTTAATTGTTTTCTTACATATTTTCTGTGCCTTTCCACTAGAGCAGAATTCTTTCCTGTTCTCTGCTGTGTCCCTAGCACCCAGCACAGTCCCTGACATAGTAGGTGCTCAATAAAATTTGTTGCATGTTGCAATGAATTAATCCAGAGTCTCACTTTGATGTAGTCAAATATATAGATTTGACATATATGGAGAAACAACATGTCTGATAGGACAGAAGCAAAAGTGGCTGTTCAGCCCTTCAAAAAGGAAAGTTCTTATCCTAATTAGTTGGTATTTATAGAGGTACTTTATTATAGAATTAACCATATCTTTTTCTTCCCCAGCTGTCCTGACTGACTTCCCACATCTTATTCTTTGTGTCCCCCCTTTCAGAGAGAAAATCTGATCATTGTCCTTGGTCACTGACCCTAACTGCAGAGAAACACACAGGGTCTTGTGTTCTGTCACCTGCTGTTTGTTACATTGTCTGGACTGTTAAGGATGACAGAGTGGTGGGTCTTAAAGTAGTGAGCATCAGAATCACCTGGAAGGCCTGTCAGATTGCTGGGCCTACCCTTGGAGTTTCAGATTGAGGAGTTCTGGATTAGGGCCTGAAATTTACATTGCTAGCAAGTTTCTAGATGAGGTCCAGACTGCAGGTCTGGAAACCACACTCTGCAAACTCTTGCTCTAGATAAGGAAAGAAAATCTGCTCCTCTGGGCTGGCAGTAACTAGACAGTCAGACAGCACTTGCTGGTTGCTGAGGAATAAAAGTTACCTGACCTTGACTTTATATTCAACTTTCAGGGACTTTTGAACCCAGGGCATCACCTTCTAGGCCTCCCTATTTTCTGAAGTGAGAGCAGCACCAGATTCCTAGCTCAGTTCTTTGACTTCCCTGAATGGGCAACCAAACCAGTTTTCACTAGCAGCTTTCTTTTCAGGAGAAACCTGTGAGCCTCTACTCTTTTAAATCAAGACACAGGCCCAGGGTTTTTCAAGATTGACATGCTCTGAAAGCTGCTGCTTTGTGGCCATGATTTTCCCAAAAGATATTTTAAAGGACTTCAAAATCCTTTTGTACCACAAATATTTTAATATGTTGCTGTGTTTCAAATTACTGCATTGAATGTTTTATTATGACATGGTGTAAAACTTATCAAATATTCATGCTTTTTCAACCTGGTTGTCATATTTTCTTTGTAATATCCTGCAGCTGCTGACTTTTCAGTTTATATTTAGCCAAGAAAGTAACTAGCTGACTTTTGATACTGACAAAGATCCAGGAAAAATCCCTCTGGAAGAATTCTGAAGTAATAGGAATAATATTTTCTTTTTAAAAGTCTTGGATTATCCTGATTTTAGCACCTTGATGAGGTTATTTTAACATTTTCATAGTTAACATTTTTTTTTTTTTAAAGTTGACTGGTAAGGGGATCTTAACCCTTGACTTGGTGTTGTCAGCACCACGCTCTCCCAGGTGAGGTAACCAGCCATCCCTATATAGGGATCCGAACCTGTGGCCTTGGTGTTATCAGCACCACACTTTCCCAAGTGAGCCATGGGCTGGCTCTCATTGTTAACATTTTAATAGTCTATTCAGTTATACTTATTAGATGTAGATTTTCCTAGTACATTTTCTAGCTATTGTAGAACCTGTAGTTCTCTTCGTTTTGCAAGATTAACAAGTCATCTTATGTTCTCCATACTGTCACTTGATGCTGTTTCTCCAGCTGCCTTTTAGATGTCCGATTCACAAAGAAATATTGGGAATCTTAAAATTTAGGTTAATTCAGTTGTTTAAAGTGTCATAGAGATAAAACCTTTATCAGAGTATTCTTGGGTTTTTCTGATCTGTTTTTCTGTTCTTTGGCATATGTGGATTTAATTTTTTAATATATTAACTAAATGTTTTGTTTAAATTAATGTTATCATAATTTTGATCTTACACACCATCATTTGAGATAGGATGAGGTCTTCACTTGTGACTGATATATCCATAAGGTCTGCAGTATCTCTGAACTCCACCAATATTTGAACTTATGTCTCTGAAGAAGCCCCTGAAGTTTAGAACTAGGGTATGGTTAGGCCATTGGGAGTTAAAATGCTCTTTTGCTTTGTCAAAAATATTGGTGTATTAGCTTTATGTGCAGTTTATAATAGTTTGGGATATTAGTAACCTGCTTTCCTACATATTTTATAAAACAAAGTTCATTTTATAGTGAAGAATCCTTTCATTTGTGTAGTTTGGATAAAAAACCAGTTTTCCCTCATTTAAAAAAATATGTAAGTTGCCCTGAAATTCTCATTCACACTTCATTAAAAAATAAAACCAGTAATCAAGTTTTAATTAACTCAAAATAAAAAAAAAATTAGATAATTATAGGATATCAGTGTCCAGTATTTTGGCTATAGTAGACCACATTAGAGTTAACAGTAGGAAAGGAAGAGATACTGTCATTTTCAACCAGGAAACATTTATTGAGTACCATTATATGCCAGGCAGGCATACCATACTCTGGGGAGGCATGATTGAATGAGTCACAGCTCTGACTTGAGACACTTAGAGAGTGAGTCAGACAGTAAAAAAGAAAGAAAAGAAAAATTACAGCATAGACCTTGTGTCGGGGTAAAGGTATCTGAGAGGGCCTCTGCAGACTGCCTGGCTTCTAATTAAGATTTGTAGTTCTTAAGATCATTATATTTAGAATTTAACATGTAACTTTTGGGGGGCTATTTAAAATAAAAGAGCTCATATTAAGGCCCTTCAATAATCTTTGTAATATTAGACTCTCTTTTAACGGTGCTGTGAATGTTTTCCCTATTGTATTTTCAGAAAAAAACCTGAGTTAGAGTTTTGTGACACTGAGGATTATTATTTTGAAATAATATCCCTATCCATCCATCCATTCATTCAACAAGCATTTGAGTTCATACCCTAGAGGGCAAAGCACTCTTTGAGGCCTTGGAGATTCAGCAGTGAACAAAACACATGAAGTTTTACTGTCTTGGAGCTTGTGTTCAGATAGGAGAGACCATCAGTAAACAACCAATAAAGTGGAAATGAATATATTTAAAATGTCAAGTGGCAAAGAGTGCTATGAAGAAAAATAAAGCAAGTAAGGGAATGGGAAATAAAACTTTAGGAACCAGTCAGCCATTCATAGCTCTGGGACAGAATTCCAGGGTGAGAGAATAGTGAGTGCAAGGGCAGAAAGTAAGCTCTCTCAGAAACTGAAAGCTCTGGTATGGCTAAAGGAAGGTAAGGGAGCAAGGGAAAGAGTGGCAGGAAATGTTGTTGGTGAAGCAAGTGGGATTCCATAGGCCAGGTAAGGAGTTTGTAAGTGATGGCACCTTGTTTACCTTTAAAGGGATTATTGTGGAGAATAGACTGTAGGAAGAGCCAAGTGGACTAAAAAACTAGTGAAGAAGCTGAGATGGCATGGACTACAGTGATCACACTGGCGATGGTGAAAATGACCAGATTTGGGATAGATTTTGGAAATGGGTTGGATATGGAGTGTAAAAGAAAGATTTCTCTTTTGGGGGGATGTTGGGGGGAGGGAGATTTCTTATGGTGACTGTAAGACTTTTGGCCAGAGCCACACTTGTGCTTTACACTGAGATGAGGATTCAGTAGTTTTTGTTTTTTGAGGAGGAATGCAAGGGAGTTCTGTTTTGGAAGTGTTTTAAGTGTGAGAGGCCTATCAGGAATCTAAATGGAGATGTCTAGGAGAAAGTTAGTTGGGAATATAAATTGAGGAGTCATCTGCTTACTTGGAGCCTTAGCTTGGGTATGATCAGGGGAATCGAGAAGGTCTGGAAAAGCAGAGGTCGGTGGACTGTTCCCTGAGCCTCGACAGCCAGTCTGGAGGTCTGGAGGTGAAGCTGAGCAGACAGAGGGGGGAAGAGAACCTGAGGTTTGGCCAAGCAAGAGTTAAAGGAGAGGGGCTGGCCTGTGGCTCACTGGGGAGAATGCGGTTCTGATAACACCAAGGCCATGGGTTCGGATCCCATATAGGGATGGCCGGTTTGCTCATTGGGTGAGCATGGTGCTGACAACACCAAGTCAAGGGTTAAGATCCCCTTACCGGTCATCTTTAAAAAAAAAAAAAAAAAAAGAGTTAAAGGAGGAGGAGCCATCAGTTGCTGCCCAGATCTCCAGTAACTTGGGGTGCTGCTGAGAATTGGCCACAGGATTTGGCTGTGGGATTTAGAGGGTGCTGCTTGATGCCCTTGACATGAGTGATGAGGTGGAAAAGCCTGATTGGGATAGGTGCAAATGAAGTGAAGAGTCGCAGACGAGGAGTCTGTTTTTTGCTCATAATGAACAAAGAAATGAGATGGTAGTTAGAAGAGGATATGGGGTCAAGGGAGGGGTTTTGTTTTTTACTTCATGACGGATAATACAATGTGCTGATGGAGGTGATTTCGTTGTGAGCTTAGTGCGTGACAGATATTACAGAAAGTACTTTCCAGGTCTAACCTCATTTATTCTCCCTTGCTATCTGTAGCGGCAGGAGTATTGTGATCCCTGCTTTGCTGGGGCTCAAGGTAACATACCCAGGCACACACCTAGATTGCTGGAAAGTTGTGGAGCCAGAACTTGATCCCAGGTCTATGCTCTTAATCCCCTGCTGAAAGATTATAGAATTTTCTCCAAAGTATATTCTGATTGTTTTTTGTGGAAGATACCATAGTGATTACTCTCACCTGCCTTTTAAAAATAGAGTAGCAAACCAGGTATCCTTACATTTATGACTCTGTCTGAGGCCTCCAAAGATCACTGATGTGAATATACACATATGGGAAGCATGGGTTGATTTTAGTGGGGTTTTTTTTTTTAATAAAATGGAGTTTGCAGACCTTTTTATCCTTTTTGCTCAATTTTTTAATTTTTTAACAAATATTTATCTGAAGCCTACTGTGTATAGGCCAGTTGTTTTTTTTTTTTTTGTCACGTTGTAAAGCTAAAAACTACCACCACAGTCACACAAATTAAATGTGTTACCATAAATCTCTGAACATTCCTTCCGCTTCCCATCATCTAGGCCTATAAGAAGTTTGATAACAGATGTTCTGTCACAGTATTTGCTCTAAGTAAATGCTGTTGGCTTTATATCCCGAGTCATTAGTAGTAGCACATCCCTAAGCTGGCCTCTTATCATTCTACCCTATCCTGAATATTACTTGGGAGATTTGTGTTTGCCTTATCTTTGTCCTGTTCACAGCCTTCTGCAGCTCCCCACTGATACCCAAAGTCCTATCGTCTTAGTAACATGGCCCCAATCTCTTCAGTTTTCATCAAATACCAGAGGGGACTGTGAGCCATCAAAGGTTAAGAAACACTGTCCTATAGTAAATTATATTTCTCTCATACATTTTGATACTGTTTTGTTTCATCGAACATTGTATGTGTATGTCTTATTTCCACACTGAGACTTTATACTTTAATACGGAGGCACCTGTTTTCTTTCGTAGCCCCTATATTGCTAGAAAAGTGCTGGATAAGTGTTGGATAATTGTCACACTGAAAGGAGCTGTGTGTGCATATATGTTACTGATAATTTATGTGTAGGGAAATTTTGACAAGCTGGTGAAAAGCCTAGCAAACTTTTAAAAATTGCAGTCCTGAAGTGTATAGATTTTTTTTCTTTTAAATGTGGACTGAGGGCTGGCCAGTTTGCTCAGTTTGTTAGAGCAGGGTGCTAGTAGCCCCAAGGTCCAGGGTTTGATCCCTGTACTAGCTAGGCACCAAATGAAAAGTGTGGAGTGAGTCCAGTTTTACACACATTGAACATGATTAGCCCAGAATGGTCCCTTACCAAGAATTTTTTGTTCTTAGTACAGTAGTGTTCAGTATACCAGCTAACTGGGTGGTAATTAACCATTTCTGTTTAAATATCAGGAAAGAATAAATGAATCGCTCCATAATTTGTAAATTTTTCTAATTCCTGATTTCTTCTAGCTGTTACTATTGCTTTTAATCAATTTTTGAGTGAAAATTAAAGTTTATGGCTTAGAAAAAAATAATTAAAAATTAACAGTCTACTTCAGTAGCTTTCTAGTTTGCAGACTTAAATTCTTCAAAGATTTAGCTAAATAAAGGTTAACTGCCTGATGCCAAATTAGCACAACTTTTATCAATCTATTAGTTAACCCCTCTAACAAAAGAAAGGGTTTAAAATACCCTGTGAGCTAAACGTAGGATGGTAGGGCTCAAAGGGATTTTTTAGAGCAATTAAGTGACCCTAGATGTTGTAAAGTGGTGTTCCATCAGCAGAATCTGACCACAGACATTTGGCCAGAGCAGAGGAGTGACTGTCCCCTTTAGGTAGGGCATGTGTTCTCCAGCTCACCTCAGTTCTTCACGGTCCCTGTTTTTTTAAGCCAGACAAAAAAATTTGCAAAGCCATGCCATTCTTCTAATTTTCTTTTGTTCTCTAGAAAATGTAGCTGTTTTATAAGATGTATTATTTATCATAACACATAATGGTTGTTGTGATTAATTTTAAATGAATTAACAGATATTTTTTAGATTTCTCAGTTTTAAGGATCTGCCAGTTAGCTCAGTTGATTAGAGTGCAACCTTGTAACACCAAGGTCAAGAGTTCAGATCCCTATACTACAAAAAAAAAATTTTTCTCAGTTTTAATTTGTAATTCGGTAAATATCAGTTGCTATGATCCTCATAAACAAGGCTCTTTGAGGACTTCAGTAATTTTTAAGCGTGTAAAGGGGTTTTGAGACCAAAAAAAATTGAGAACTGCTGTTCAAATGGAATAAATGCTTATTGTAATTATTCAGTATATAGTATAGTTATGCTGATATTTATGTGTATATTCTAACTCCTACTTGGAATATTTCTAGACTGCCTAATAGACATTGGCCAATCCAATGTTTTTCATTTGTTAAAGTGGTTCTGGTACCCGCTCTACAACTTGAATCAAAATTGAATAGTCTTATAATGCCAGTATTGCAGTAACAACAAAAAGCTGACTTTGTCCTCTATGGCTTTCAGTTTTGTTCCAAATACTAACCTAAAATAAATTGAACTGACCTCCTTATTTCTCCAGTTCAATTGTGTATGTGGGTTTTGTACACTTGCTTTTAAGTAATTGAATATCTAATCCAATAGGAATGTCTTTTGGAAGTGTAGTATTAATAACTAATATATTCTGTTGCCCTACTTAACAAGTAAAAGTTAGGCATCAGAAAAATATAATTCGAATTTAGTATCTGTTTTGAAACTACTAGCAATGAGCTTGTGATATATGGATGTTAGGTTTCCTAATTAGATCTGGTTGTTAGATGAAAACATTTCAGTCATAGGATGTTTTTTGCTGAAGTTTACAGAGGAGTAGTCCTACTAGAAGTAGTCCAGCCTGACTTTTAAATACCTGACACAAGCAAGTAACACATTTCTTGCCTTGCCAAAAAGAGCAACTCAAAATAGAGGTCACATGTGCAACTTCCATTTAGTAATGAAGAGCTTGACTATGGAAGCTGTTGTACTTTGCCGTTATTCATTCTACAGTCTGACCAAGTTTTAGGAACATTAAAAAACACAGACCACTTACAGTCAGTCACTTAGGAGATGCCATTGAGTTCCCACTCGGAGAATCCTAGATCCTTATTGAGATCAGGTGTCATATAACTGAAACCCTGAAGAAGGTGAGGGAGCATGGCTTACGGATATTGGAGGGAAGAGTCCTCTAGACAGAGGAAATAGGAAGTGCAAAGGGCCTGAGGTAGGACCTTGCCTAAAGTGCAGTTGGTGTAGTTCCTAAGTTGTTTTGTTTTGTCATGCAAATAACATGGGGTCATGGTTTAAAAAAAAAATCAGGAAATAAAGAAAAGGGGGAAAAATCATCCATAATTCCGTCTCCCAGAGATAACAACTGTTAACATCTTGGTCTATATATCCTTTCCAACTTTCTTAAGCTTCTTAAGATGTCACTTAACCATACAGATGGCATAACAAAATACCACGGACTGGGTAACTAAACTTATTTCTCACAACTCTGGAGACTAGAAGTCCAAGATCAAGGTGTCAGCAGGCTTGGTTTTTTCTGAGGCATTTCCCCTTGGCTTGCAGGTGGCCACCTTCTCACTGTGTCCTCATATGGTCTTTCCTCTGTAGCACGCATCTCTGGTGTCTTTTTCTGTGTCCAGATTTCCTCCTTTTTAAGGAAACCAGTAAACAATTAAAGTATGTGTTAAGGTTTTTGCTGTTTCTTTTCAAATACCTTGTGTACCATTATTTAATATTTTTCTTCAGTCAGCTGATTCTTTTGCTTACATTTATTTTATTTTTTATTTATTTATTTTTTAAAAAAAGATGACCAGTAAGGGGATCTTAACCCTTGACTTGGTGTTGTCAGCACCATGCTCAGCCAAGTGAGCTAACTGGCCATCCCTATATAGGGATCCGAACCTGTGGCCTTGGTGTTATCAGCACCACACTCTTCCAAGTGAGCCATGGGCTGGCCCCAACTTACATTTATTTTAAAAAGAAACTTTACCATTATTGTAAATTGGAAGTTGTATAATATTACTTGCCCTAAATAAGTTATTCTTAAGTACCTGACAGTAAAATGAAGTGCTTGATCACATACCACACACAGTCATCTAATGTCCAACTAACAACTCTTCTTCTGGTTTCTTAGACAGAAAACCTGGGAGCTATAGTTGACTCCTCTTTCACACTTCACAAGCAACCTGACAGCAAATCTTGTCAGCCCAGACCTCCAAAATACCTAGAATCATGCCACTTCTTACCACCTTCACTGCTGTCACCCTGGTCAAAGCTAGTAGTATCTTTTGCCAGGATTATTGCAGTAGCCTCCTAGCTGCTTCTGCCCTTGCTCCCTTCACTTTATTCTTTACACAGCAGTCAGGGGGACCCTGTTAAAAACAAGTCAGATAATCACTCAGTAACAGAGTCCTTAATCTCCTACTGCTCTCTCATCTTTCTCACATGGGATTTTTAGCTAAATTGGCATCCTTGCTATTCTTTGACACTCTAAGCAAGTTCCTACCTCAGGGCCTTTGCACTTGCTGTTTTCCCTCTGCCTCAAAGACTTTCCCCTCAGCCATCCACAGGTCATGCTCCCTCACCTTTAGTCATGACACCTGATGCAGGAATGCTTTCCTTGATCACTCTATTTAAAATTGTAGCACCTCCACCCCATTACTCCCTGCTCCAGAACAACTACAATCTGTCATACTGTATAATTTATATATTTATTTTGTTGATTATATGTCTCACAGTAGAATGTAAGCTTCATGAGGGTAGGCATTTTTGTTTTGTTCACTGCATGTTCCCAGTGCCTAGAAAAGTACTTGACATATAGAAGGTGCTCAAATATTTATTCCAATTGAATTAATAATGGCATGTGTCCTACACTTTGGCAAATACTGATATATACTGGGAACATGTCCCACAGTCTTGGGTCCCTCCAGTGGGACCCTTGGGTTTCTTCACAGTCATGTGGTAAGGTCCACTTGCCTCTGAGATTCTAGTGAGTTAGAGGCTCAGTAGACAAGGCCAAGAGAGCTCATTACTTGTCTGGATCCTGAGTTTCTTCCCAGAGAAAATAGTGCAAATGTCAGGGAAAATGGGGAGGGAGAAGAGGCAGGCTGGATGGGTTGGGAGAGCAACTCTAGGAGAGATGCTCTGTGCCCAAGCACGGGAAGGAAGTCAGTCTCCCTGCTCTTCCACAGCCTCTCCCCTGTCTGGCCCCAGTACCTAGGCTCTGTTCTGGAAGACACCTAGAAATGGCTCAAGCCTCAGCCTGAACTCAGGTACTGTGGTTTGAACCTGTGAGATATGTTTGTGTGTTGTTTTTGTGAGCTGCTTGCCAGCATTGGGATTTTTTTAAACAAACCAGCTGCCCTTTTTTAGCTTTTTCACAAGTTAGGAGAAAATCTGTGGCTTAAATCATTGAAAAATAATTTAAAATTTTATGCTTGGCACCTTCAGCTGACTCTTAGTGGATTAAGAAGACACTGTTCCTATTTAATATATCCATGGCAACTATTCCTGCTAAGGTTGTTTGGGAGACATTCCAGCAAATGAGCATACCCTTAGCCTCAGAAATGTGTGATAAGAACAAAAAGAAAATAACCTCTTCTCTTCCAAGGCACTTTTGTTAGCACTTGATTTTGGTGGTTTTCATCTTACACTAGTGGACCCAAAGCACTCAACATTTAGACATGTAAAGCCTTTATGAAGTTTGTCAAAGGGGTGGGGGTGGGGTGTCTCTCTGAGTGTGATGATCTAGCCCTGGTCACTTCATCTGTCACAGAACCATGTGCCCCTTCCCTCTGGTTGTAAGTGGCAAGTTTGAGGTGTGACAACTTTCAGCAGTTTTTTGCATGTTAGCTTCTTTACTCCCAATCAGTGATAATGAGCAGCTAGCTCTAGGCTTACAAGTTCCCCTGGAGTTGCTAGTATCTTGAATTTCTTTCCATTTATTTTAGGAGTAAAAGTCCCTCGCAATTTTCGACTGTTGGAAGAACTCGAAGAAGGCCAGAAAGGAGTAGGAGATGGCACAGTTAGCTGGGGTCTAGAAGATGACGAAGACATGACACTTACAAGATGGACAGGGATGATAATTGGGCCTCCAAGAGTAAGCGTCGAGCTACGGCTATGTCAATGTCTTAAATCACTGTGCCTCCTTTTAAAAAAATATTAGCTTTATCATGGAAAAAAGCTCACCAATGGTATATTTTCTGAAATGTGGCTATTCTTTTTTGACCAGTTTCAGTTTATATATTTGAACCTCCTCTGATGCTGTTTAATCCCTCTAAATGGTAAGCAGAAACCTGTTCAGACTCATAGTGTGAATTTATGTGACAGTGTAGACAGGTTTGAGGTCATTGCACCCTCACGTGTAGTTTGGAACAAACTCTTAGGCTTATCAAGTAACCAGGCTCCAGTTATAGCCCACGTACCTGATGTTGGTCTCCAAATGAACTTGGGAAAGCCTTCACAGTTGTAGTTTTTATTCAGTTTCCCAGGTCTGCTGTGTACCTGTATCCTAATTCATAGGGCCATTCAGCAAAGATTTGTTGCCAGCCTGTCAGGCACTGTTAGGTCCAGAAGCCTTTGCAAGGAAGACCAAGACAATGGGGATGGGAAAAATGACTTTTAGAGCTTCATGATCTGTGAGAGTTCCCAATCTTCATAATGCCAGCTAACTTTTTTTTGAGGGTACATAATGAACCCTCAAGAAGTGTTTTTTTTAATTCTCACCAGATCCCATTGTTAGGTGCTCCTATTATGTAATTACATTCCATTTTACAGATGAGGAAACACACTCAGAGGAGTGAAGTCCCTTGGCCAAAGTCATACAGCTGACAACTCCCAAACAAGGTCTGTCTGACTACAGAGCCTATGCTTTTAACCTCAAAGACACATTATCTTCCTCTTGTTTATATTTTGAGTTTTCCTTTGTTACCATTATAGAATTACCCAGAGTGTTAAGTGGTAAATTGATGTAGGATTCAAGAAGTAGATTGCCATAATGTGACATTGGTTTCAGACAAGCAGTAGGAGATTCTAACTGAATGTGGCAGGACCTGTCCTATGTCTGCTTGTGCTTATAAGGATGATGATATTCATTCATTCTTTTGATTGTGTGCAAGGCTTCGCACTAGCACTATGGGAATAAAAAGACATGTAGGGTGTGGCCCTGACTGAAACAGGGAAGAGTGCCTCATTAAGTGTTAGGACACTCTAATGTTCATCTCAGACGGTCATCAACGCTCATGGCGAAGGACTGGCTTTGCCATTTAACATTGCTTCTGGAGTCATTTTCCTGACGCTGTAGTTTTGTGGGGGTTTTTGTACACATTCAATCTGTTTTTATTCACTTCTTGATCCTTTTTTTCCTATGAAAATCAGATTAAATACTGGAGAAAACCAGTCTAGAAATTTTACTTCTCCATAGAGATAATTTTCTTTGCTCTATGCTGATGGCTTCTTCACTGCATTTCTTCTCTTCCTAAAGATGGTTTGGGTTTCTTGAGGATGAGAATTATTCTTCCCTCCTTGATCTCTAGAGTACCTGGAGATGACTCAGGATGGGATAGTTATTCAGTATATTTGTTAATTAACTTACCAATTTACAGGTTCTAACAAATTAAGAATGAACCAATGTGCAACTTTGTGAATACACTAAATACCACTGAATTATACACTTAAAAAAAAAAGAAACCCAAACAGTGAATCAGTAAGTTTTGTTGAAAATATTCTGTTCCACCTCCAACAGCTTGGGCTACCCTGAATTCCAGTTTATCTCTTTCCAGAGGGGGCTCAGTTTTAATGAGTAGCTACAGTATGCCAGGTGCTTTCCAAACATTTGCTTTTAATAATAGCTTTATCGAGATATAATTTATATAACACAGAATTCACCCTTTCAAAGTATATAATTCAGTCATTTTTATAATATTTATATCCAGAGATTTGCAACCATCACTAATTTCAGGACATTTTCATCACCTCAGAAAGAAACCCCATACTCATTGGCAGTTACTCCCCATTTTGCTTCCCACCCCCCACTTCTCATCCTTGACAATCACTTATCTATAGCTTCCATTACTTAGGTTAATTTTTTCAAGGTTCATCCATGTTATAGTATCTATCAGTACTTCATTTTTTTATGGTTGAATAATAATTCATTGAATGGATATACCATAAATATGGATTGTTTCACCTTTTGGATTTAGGAGTTAATGCTGCTAGGAACATTTTTTTAGAGGTTTTTGTGTGGACATATATATTTTCAGTTCTCTTGGCTGTACATCTAGGAGTAGAATCTGGATCATATGGTAATTCTATGTTTAGCATTTCGAGGAACTGCCAAACTATTTTCCAAAGTGGCTATACCATTTTACATTCCTAGTAGCAATGCATGAGGGTTCCAGTTTCTCCACGTCCTCACCAACTCTTGTTATTGTGTGTCTTTTTACCCCTATAGTTTTGAGTACCCTTGTTCCCCAAGGTTAAAAACAATGTCAGAAAGGAGCTATCTGCTTCTAGATGCTTCCTGTGACCAATCTGTTTTGTGATTAGCATACAAGATATATGCTGTGCACCTAGAATATCAATATAATTAGTAAAGCATCTAAATAGAGCACTTGAGTAACAACTCATCTCCTTATTATGTTATTGTTTCCCTCAAAAGAAAATCTTCTGTCAAAATTTAGAAGTCATATACTATATGATCCAGCAGTTCTGCTAGGAATTTACTCTCCAGTTTTTTGTTTTGTTTTGTTTTGTTTTTTAATGTATTGCCCATAGAAAATATATGAAATTATTTCCTACAGCATTGTCAATAGTAGCAAAATATTGGAAATAACTTCAGTGTCTTTCAATAGACCATATTATGTACTGTTTAGCTGTTGAAAATAATGAGACAGATTTATGTGTGCTAAAATAGAATGATCTCCATGATATTTAAGTGAAAAGAGTGAGTTACAAAGTGTATACAGGGTATGCTGCCATTTGGGGTTGGGGGAGAAGAGGAGGTCATACGTACACTTGTGCTTCTTTGTGCTCAGAATACCTTTGAAGAATATCAGAGAGGCTGGTGACACTGGTTACCTTCTTCAGAAGGGAGTTGGCTGGCTGGGACCAGGGTGGAAGGGAAACTTAGTTTTTACCATATACTCTTTTGTGCTCTTTGAGTATGTTCGTAAGTTTTTGTTTTTTGTTTTTTGCAGCTGGCCAATAAGGGGATCTGAATCCTTGACCTTGGGGTTGTAACACTGCAGTCTAACCAGCTGAGCTAATCTGCCAGTCTTGGATGTGTTTTAATCGTGTGTGTTAGCTATTTGAATACCTCCCCCTGCCCCCCTTCTTTTTTTTAAAGAAAAACAAGTCCTTTGAACCCCAAAGCAAAGCCTCCTACTCAAGTATTCCTTGCAGATTTCTGGCAAATGTCTGACTGTCCACAGCATTACACATGGGGTATTTCTACTCTGACCACAGAAGTGCTAAAAATAGTCAGGTTATAGAGCAGGGTTTCTCAGCCTCAACATGATTGACGTATTGGGCTGGATCTTTCTTTGTTGTGGGGGTGCTGTCTTGTGAATTATAGAATGTTTAGCAGCATTCCTGGCCCCCACTCACTAGATGCCAGTAGTAACCCCTGCCCCAGTTGTGACAACCATAAATCTCTCCAGATAATGCTCCCCCTTTACCTGGCAGGGGGGCAGAAGTCACCCTGGTTGAGAAGCACTGTTATGCATCTTGGGTTCTCCAAGGTAGTGTTTTTATGTGTGTTTTAGAGCCTGGGTGGACATACCCAAAAGTACTGTACCCATGCTTAAAAAGAACAAAACATAATTACAGGAGTTATGAAGTAAGAGGAAAGTGATCCTTTCCCCAGTTCACTATGCTCCCCACAGAATGAAAACTGGTAAGTTGGGGTGTGGTGTGTTTATACCTGCTTTTGTGTGGGTACACAAACATAAATGCATATTCTTTTTTAAGAAAAATGAGATCTTACTATGCATGTTTTGCACCTTCATTTTTCTCACTTAACAGAGGGTGGATATCTTTCTGTATCAGTGCATATTGACCTCTTTTTAAAAAGCTTTCAGTTATATGACTGATATATGAGTATTCTAGTAAAAGTTTTTCAACAATACAAAGTACATAGAGTATGAAGTTAACTTAGTTCCCCCCCAACTCTTTGTGTCAGTCAAGAAGAGATACCAGGTATTTCTTTTTATCCCCAGCTTTATTGAGGTATTACTGACAAATAAAAATTATATATATTCAAGGTGTACAACATGATGGTTTGATATATGTATATATTGTGTAATGATTACCACAATCAAATTAGTCAACACATCATCACCACACACAGTTACTGTGTATGTTTATGTGTGTCTCTCTGTCTGTGGTGAGGACACTTAAGATCGACTCTCTTTGCAAATTTCAAGTAAACAATCCAGTGTCATTTACCATGCTGTACATTAGATGCCCAGAACTTATTCATCTTATAACTAAAAGTTTGTGCCCTTTGTTCAACATCTCCCCATTACCCCCACACCACAGCTCCTGGCAGCCACCATTCTACTCTGAATTCCACTTTTAGATTCCACATATAAGTGAGATTGTGCAGTATTTGTCTTTCCGTGCCTGGCTGTTTCACTTAATATAATGTCCCTCATCTGTGTTCTCATGAATGGCAGGATTTCTTTCTTATTTATGGCTGAATAGTATTCTGTTGTGTGTATATATATCATATTTTCTTTATCCATTTCATCCATCAACAGACACTTACATTGGTTCCATATTAGGTTGGTTCCATAACTTGGCTATTGTGACTAATGCTGCAGTGAGCATGGAAGTGCAGATGTCTCTTTTGAGATACAGATTTCATTTCCTTTGGATATATACCCCATACTAGGTATTTCAACAGAAATAATATAGGAATTGATCAAATAGGTGTTGGACTGAAAAAGCAAAAAAGGTACACTGTGGGAACACAAAGATAATGCTATAGAAAACAGTAATCACCCCTGCAGCTGGAAGGCCAGGGGAGGAAACTAAGGCTCTCAGAACCTAGCACATGGAGGAGAGGTGCCCTCTGCTGCTGCTGGTACCTGTGAGGCACAGGCAAGGCTGGTTGGAGGAGTGCTCAAAAATGCTAGAGCCCAGAACCAGCTCTTGCTGCTAAGATGCAGGCTTCATGCCAGGGTGATGCTGATAGGAACAGCAAGCAAGTAGGAAGGAGTGCTTCCTTTCTCCTTTTCATTTTATATTGGGATCATATGGTTAATTTGACAATGTAGAATTGTTTGTAGAATGTTTGTAGAATTTCGGTTGTAGAATGTTTGGGTGGCACTAGGACTTAATTAGAGAAATGAATAATTAATATTGCCCAGAGATGGGTCCTGTGGCTTACTCAGGGGATTCCATGCATGGTAGGAAGAGGAAGAGTCTCTCCACAAAGGATAACTGTCCCTTGTCACTGCACAGAAGGGTGTGTGCAGGTGCTGGTTAGTAAGCTCCAAGCCCACCTTTCCCTGGTCTGCTTTGTACACTGGGGCTGGGACTCTGCAAACTACAATTTTCCGTCGTCGGCTGGCTTCCTGTTAAGGTTCCGCCAGTCAGGGATACAGGAGGGCCTGAAAGGCAGGAGGAAAGGAGAAGGGATGTACTCCATCCTGTTTGCCTGTTGTTCTCTCTGCACCACTCCGGTGGCAGCTCTTCATCCTGGCATCAGCAATGGGTTCCAGCCTCCAGCTTTTTTGGACATTCGCAGAATCAGCCTCATTGTGCCACCCCCCGTCCCTAGGAGGTACCAGCAGCAACTAGGCACTGACCCCTCCTCAGAGGTCTGAGTTCAACTCTCGGGACCTCTTCCTTAGCCTCCAAGTTTGATAAAATCCGGTTTATTCCCTTTGTTCCCCCAGCCTTAAGGGTCAACACCCTGCTTCCTGTGGTTATTACCTCTGTGTTAGCTTAGGTTCCCTTTTTGCTTTTTCAGTCCACTGACTCCTGTTTAATCAATTCCCTATATTAAACTCTTTTTTTTTTTTTTTTTTTAAAGATGACTGGTAAGAAGGGGATCTTAACCCTGGACTTGGCGTTTTTAGCACCACGTTCAGCCAGTGAGCTAACCCGGCTATCCCTATATGGGATCCAAACCCATGGCCTTGGTTTTAACAGCACTACACTCTCCTGAGTGAGCCACGGGCCGGCCCTTAAATTCTGTGTTACAATACCTAGTGTAGTGTCTTTTTTCCTGATTTATCCCTAGCTACCATATACCCACGCCTTTCCAGCGTAATTATGACTGACAGTTTGGTGTGTCTCCTTTTATACTCTTTTTGTGCACTTACCTATATGTCTGCCTCCTAAGCCATTGAGATCCTTAGGCTCTAAAGATCCTGTTTTTTAGAGGACTCATCCTTCATTCTAACATTGCACATCCCCACGTTGTACGTTACATGTAATTTATATATAACTACATAAGATTTGAATTGAGTACTGTTGACTAGTTGACTTAATGTTTCCTTTTTATACTTTTAGATTTTCTTCACATATCTTTGTAGCCAGTACCTTATTACCTTTCTTACAGCTCATACATTTTTAAAAGATATTTTATAATACTTTTAGAGTTACAGAAACGTTGCAAAGGTAGTACAGAAAGTTCCCCATAAAGCATTTCCCACCCCTATTTCCCGTTGTTAACAATTTACTTTATTCAGGTATTCATAGTTTTTATCTTATGTCTGTTTTTTGTTCCAGAATCCCATCCAAGATACCACATTACATTTAGACATCATATCTCAGGTTCCTCGTGGCTATGAGTTTCTAAGGTTTTTCTTGTTTTTGATGCTCTTGACAATTTTGAGAAGTACAGTATTTTGTAAAACGGCTCTCTATTGGAACTTGTCTGGGTTTTTTTGTTTTTTTGTTTTTTTTGATTAGACTGTGGTTATCTCATGCATACATTTTTAGGTCCATGAAAAGTTTGTAACTTCTAGGCTCTGGGCCTGTAGTACCTAATGGATGAAATAGCCTGTGTTCATGCAAATATACCCAGAGTTGGAGGAAGGTGTATGTCTGCTTTTACAGGTTGTACATATTCTGCAACTTGCTGTCTTTACCAAGTGCTGTGTCTCACCAGTCTTTTTTTGTGTGTGTGTGTGTGTGTGTGTGTGTGTGTGTATGTGTGTGTCTGTCTGTGTGTGTGTCTGTCTGTCTGTCTGTCTCTCTGTCTGTCTGTGTCTGTCTGTCTGTCTGAGCATGTCTGAGCCTCCGCCTTTGAAAAAGCTGCAAAGTAACACATTATGTGAATATGCCATATTTATTTAGTGAGTCCTTTGCAGGTGGACATTTAGGTTGCTCACAGTTATTTTTGCTATTGCAGACAGTGCTTCACATTTTTGTGCACAATTGAGTTCATCTGTAGGAAATTCCTAGAAATGGACTTGCCAGTCTGAGCATGCCTGTTTTACATTTTGATAGGCACTGCCAAATTGCCCTACGAAGCTTAAGCCGTATCAACAAACTGGAAAGTGTTTGTTTTGGGATCAAATAATGAATCTTAAGAATAGTGTTCCTCACATACATGGAATGTTCCAGCAGTTCTCCTTCAGGCACATTTCCTTTCTTCACTGAAACCTTTTTAGCAGGTCTCTGAAGCACTCATGAACAAAATAAAAGAAGAAAACCAGAAACACTGTTTTCTGTGAATGAAAGTCTTGCTTAGGGCTTTTTAATGACCCTTCAGGTGTCTCTGTGATCACCTGATTTGAGTCATTTTTTCCTGCCAGTGAAATTGCCAGTTGAACATCAGTGGTCAGAAATTGGACGGTCCCTTTTTTTTCCTTTTAAGAAATTAGTAATAGCATGGGTGTTTTTTAATTTGACTTCATAGTGTCAAGACTGATAGTATGATTTAATATGTAATAGTCAGATTCCTGTTACTGAGCTGCCTACCTTCCTTGACTTTTTGACACTGTAATAGAATGATCAGTGAAATCTTACCAGCACTGATAAACCACAAAACTTGCTGGCAGATGCTTAAATTGGTGCATCAGAGGCTCCAAAATGTGTAATTAAAGATTTTAAAAGACTTTGTGATTACCACAAGCCCATGCCCCCCCAAAGAGACTTTTTTGTATAAGAAATTCCATCTTTGATGTACGCACCCAATGTTGGAGCAGCCAGATTTATAAAACAAACTCTATTAGACCTAAAGAAGGAAATAGACACTAATACCATAATAGCAGGGGACCTGAACACCCCACTGTCAATATTAGATCATCTAGGCAAAGAATCAGTACAGAAACACAAGATCTAAACAATACTCTAGACCAATTGGAATTGGCAGATATCTACAGAACATTCCATCCAACAACCTCAGAATATTCATTCTTCTCATCAGCACATGGATCATTCTCCAGGATAGATCACATATTAGGTCACAAATCAAGTCTCAATAAATTCAAAAAAATTGGAATTATCCCATGTATTTTCTCAGACCACAATGGATTAAAACTAGAAATTAATAACAAACGAAACTCTGGAAACTATACAAACACATGGAAATTAAACAGCATTCTACTCAATGACATATGGGTCCAAGAAGAAATCAAGCAGGAAATCAAAACATTTATTGAAACTAATGAAAATAATGATACATCATACCAAAACCTGTGGGATACTGCAAAAGCAGTATTAAGGGGGAAATTTATTGCATTAAATGCTCACCTCAGAAGAATGGAAAGATGGCAAGTGAACAACCGAACACTTCACCTTAAAGAACTAGGAAAACAAGAACAATCCAAACCTAAAGTTAGCAGACGGAAAGAAATCATTAAGATCAGAGCAGAACTTAATGAAATTGAAACCCAAAAAGATTCATACAAAAGATCAATGAATCAAAAAGTTGGTTTTTTGAAAAGAAAAATAAAATTGACAAACCATTAGCATGGCTAACAAAAAAAAGAAGAGAGAAGATTCAAATAAAAATTAGAAATGAAAAAGGCGATATTACAACTGATTCATCTGAAATACAAGGAATCATTCGAGACTACTATAAACAACTATACGCCAACAAATTTGAAAATCTGGAGGAAATGGATAAATTTCTGGACACACACAAGCTCCCCAAACTGAACCATGAAGACGTAGAAAATTTGAACAGACCAATAACAATAAAGGAGATTGAAGCTGTTATCAGAAGGCTCCCAACAAAGAAAAGCCCAGGACCAGATGGATTCACAGCAGAATTTTACCAAACATTCAAAGAGGAATTGACACCGATTCTTTACAAACTATTCCAAAAGATTGAAACAGACGCAAATCTCCCAAACTCATTCTATGAAGCAAACATCATCCTGATACCAAAACCAGGTAAAGATATAACCAAAAAAGAAAACTACAGGCCGATATCCTTGATGAATATAGATGCAAAAATCCTCACTAAAATACTAGCAAACAGAATACAGCAACACATATGTAAAATTATTCACCACGATCAAGTGGGATTCATCCCAGGGATGCAAGGTTGGTTCAACATACGCAAATCAATAAATGCGATACACCATATTAATAAACTCAAACACAAGGACCATATGATCATCTCTATAGATTCTGAAAAAGCATTTGATAAAATTCAGCACTCATTCATGACAAAGACCCCCTATAAGTTAGGTATAGAGGGAAAGTCAACATAATTAAAGCCGTATATGACAAACCCACTGCCAATATCATTGTGAATGGGGAAAAGCTGAAAGCTTTTCCTTTAAGAACAGGAACTAGACAAGGATGCCCATTCTCACCACTCCTATTCAACATAGTATTGGAAGTACTAGCCAGAGCAATCAGAGAAGATAAGGGAATAAAGGGCATCCAGATTGGAAAAGATGAAATCAAACTGTCCCTGTTTGCAGATGACATGATCCTATATATCGAACAGCCTAAAACCTCTACAAAAAAACTGTTGGAATTGATAAATGATTTCAGCACAGTAGCAGGATACAAAATCAACACACAAAAATCAGTAGCATTTCTTTTCTCCAATAGTGAACATGCAGAATGAGAAATCAAGAAAGCCTGCCCATTTACAATAGCCACCAAAAAAATAAAATAATTAGGAATTGAGTTAACCAAGGATGTGAAAAATCTCTATAATGAGAACTACAAACCACTGCTGAGAGAAATTAGAGAGGATACAAGAAGATGGAAAGATATCCCATGCTCTTGGATTGGAAGAATCAACATAGTGAAAATGTCCATACTACCCAAAGTGATATACAAATTCAGTGCAATCCCCATCAAAATTCCAAAGACATTTTTCTCAGAAATGGAAAGAACTATCCAGACATTTATATGGAATAATAAAAGACCACACATAGCCAAAGCAATGCTGAGCGAGCAAAATAAAGCTGGAGGCATAACACTACCCAACTTTAAGCTATACTACAAAGCTATAATAACCAAAACAGTATGGTACTGGCATAAAAACAGACACACTGATCAATGGAATAGAATAGAGAATCCAGAAATTAACCCACACATTTACTGCCATCTGATCTTTGACAAAGGCACCAAGCCTATTCACTGGGGAAGGGACTGCCTCTTCAGCAAATGGTGCTGGGATAACTGGATATCCATATGCAGGAGAATGAAACTAGACCCATACCTCTCACCATATACTAAAATCAACTCAAAATGGATTAAGGATTTAAATATACACCCTGAAACAATAAAACTTCTTAAAGAAAACATAGGAGAAACACTTCAGGAAATAGGACTGGACACAGACTTCATGAATATGACCCCAGAAGCACGGGCAACCAAAGGAAAAATAAACAAATGGGATTATATCAAACTAAAAAGCTTCTGCACAGCAAAAGAAACGATTAACAGAGTTAAAAGACAACCAACAGAGTGGGAGAAAATATTCACAAAATATACATCTGACAAAGGATTAATATCCAGAATATATAAGGAACTCAAACAACTTTACAAGAAAAAAACAAGCAACCCAATTAAAAAATGGGCAAAAGAGCTAAGTAGGCATTTCTCTAAGGAAGATATACAAATGGCCAACAGTCATATGAAAAAATGCTCAACATCATTCAGCATCCGGGAAATGCAAATCAAAACCACACTGAGATACCATCTAACCCCAGTTAGGATGGCTAAAATCCAAAAGACTCTGAACGATAAATGCTGGCGAGGTTGCGGAGAAAAAGGAACTCTCATACATTGTTGGTGGGACTGCAAAATGGTGCAGCCTCTATGGAAAATGGTATGGAGGTTCCTCAAACAATTGCAGATAGATCTACCATATGACCCAGCTATCCCACTTCTGGGAATATACCCAGAGGAATGGAAATCATCAAGTCAAAGGTATACCTGTTCCCCAATGTTCATCACAGCACTCTTTACAATAGCCAAGAGTTGGAACCAGCCCAAATGTCCATCATCGGATGAGTGGATACGGAAAATGTGGTATATCTACACAATGGAATACTACTCAGCTATAAAAACGAATGAAATACTGCCATTTGCAACAACATGGATGGACCTTGAGAGAATTATATTAAGTGAAACAAGTCAGGCACAGAAAGAGAAATACCACATGTTCTCACTTATTGGTGGGAGCTAAAAAATAATATATAAATTCACACACACACACACACACACACAAAAAAAAACCGGGGGGCGGGGGGGCGAAGATATAACAACCACAATTACTTGAAGTTGATACGACAAGCAAACAGAAAGGACATTGTTGGGTGGGAGGGGGGGAGGGAGGAGGGAGGGAGGTTTTGGTAAGGGGCAACAATAATCAACCACAATGTATATCGACAAAATAAAAGTTAAAAAAAAAAAAAAGAAATTCCATCTTTGAATGATGTGACAAAACCATGGAGCATGAATGCTGGACACATTCAGGTGAATTTGGGATCCATTCAAATTCTAATACTTATTGGGTAATCTAATAAGTATTAGAATCTAATTTACTAGATTATAACCTAATAAAATCTAATATTATTGAGTATGTAGTTGTTGATGGATACTGTGCTAGGTGCTGAGGATAGATATTTTATAATATTTTCCACAAATTTCTATGTAAATTATGCCCTTGTTTGTTCTGTTTCCTCAGGGAATTTTTTTTCTTTGAGGAAACACCTTAATTGCAATGAGGTGTTCATTTTATAAAAGTGTGAAGAGCAACATTCATTCAGTCAACAAACATTTGAGTACCAGTTTGGTTGAGAGCCCTATTGAGGCCCCTGCCGTCCTTGTTCTGTGTTTAGTGAGGAAGTCTCACACGTGATGGAGTGCCAGTCTTCAGGTGGGGATCAGGAGGACTCTGGAGAGGGGGAGCAGCTGGTGTAGGAGCCCCAAGGTAGAGAGAACTTGGCATGTTCAAATAAGGAGGCCAGAGGGTTTTGGCAGGGAGGGAGAATAAAAAGAGAGAAGGTCAGGGGTGCACAGATCAGTGGGAACTTGGGCTTCCTCCTCAGGTCACCAGGAAACCATTGGAGGGGCTAAGCCAGCAGAGACAGCTTCCTCCAGTTTTAAATGTCAGTTGGGCTTCTGTGTGGAGAGCAGACTGCAGGGGAGTCAGAGAAAAAGCAGAGATTTGGGGTAGTTCAGATGACGTGACGGTAGTGGAGGAAAGTGGATGGATGTACGGTATTCTAGCTTTTTATCAGGGACAAGCCACTGTTAAGATATTGTTTTCAAGGGTTTTAATCACGACATCCACTAGATGTCGCTGTTTACACAGGAGCAATTATTTGTGCTGCCGGAGACTCCTTTAGTGAGGAAAAGGCACTGATCCCTGAGTGGGGAACCCATAGGAGGGTGGCTACTCTAATGGGGAGATGTCACCCTTCAGTGTGGTCTTCAGACACATAAGTGATAATGGTGTGACTTCATATAGGACAGACAGGGACTAGGTGGTGATTGAACTGGGTCTTCAAGGATTTGTGGTTATTCAGGTGGGGGCAGGGCACTCCAGGCAGAAGGAACAGCCCGGTGACAGCAGCACGTTTTGCTGTTTATCAGGTGGATGTTACAATGTAAAAGTCATTGGCATGGGGAATTGGACTTGAGAAATGCTGAAAAGAATTTCTCAACACGGGCACCAGTTGGCATTTTAAGAACTATTTTTTTCCTATGCTGGCCTGGCATCCCTGATCCTCTATCTCAACCAGTAAATGCCATTTGTTTCTCATGTCATTATGACTACCAAAAAGAAGTAAAAGTCACAGGGAGCGATGGAATATACCAGATGAGATCCCTCATGCAGTGCCCAACCCCAGAGTGATGGAGCAGGGGAAAGCAGCTCTGTGTCTGCACCGCTGCTACTACCCACTGTGCTTCATTTTGAAATTCTCAAAAACAGTGACCTGTTTGTGCTTTGCACACAGACAGTAGTTTTTAATACATTGGCTGATGTCTCTGGTGTGAGTGGACGTGCAGTGTGGCTTCCTATAATAAAGAATGCCTCTTACAACACCATTTCCCAGAGAGTAGGACAAGTCTGCAAAGTAGAGAAATTACTATAAAAACAGGTCCCTCTGATTGGGCTTAATAATACTAACTTAAAACTTCAATGATGTTAGCTTAAATGTCTGTCTTTTTATTCCCTTAAGGCTCAGAATTTATATAAACTAGTGCAGGAACTGGTTACTGCTGACTTGGCACATCACAAGTAGACTCTGTGTGCTAGAAGCAGAAGCACCAGTTCTACAGTCAGGAATAAATGCAGTTTCACAGGTTCTACCTTTTTCAATTCTTTGTAATTAACTGACATCTCTGTACCCTTTTTTTCCAGACAATTTATGAAAACCGAATATACAGCCTTAAAATAGAATGTGGACCTAAATACCCAGAAGCACCCCCCTTTGTAAGATTTGTAACAAAAATTAATATGAATGGAGTTAATAGTTCTAATGGAGTGGTAAGTTGTTTTTTCTATCCCTACTTATTCCTCGGGGTTGAAAATTGCTTTGTTAACATCAGGGGCGTTTGGATTGGGCCCAATTTCTTATGTTCCTTGGTTATTTGATGATAAAATATATCACAGTGTATACATGCACAGATTTGGGGTGGGACCTGTTTCCCAATTGTATTTAAGTATCACTCGTAGAGCACTTACTGTAGGCCAGTTCTGTGCTGGCCACTTTGCGATAGGAGCTCATTCAGTCCTCATGATACCTCCATGAGGTAGAGATGAGGAAACTGAGGCACAGAGGTGGAAGATCTTGTCCAGGGCCACACTTTTACTACGTCTTGGGCCTTATTTGTGAACCACCGGTACATAATATTTTTTCCTTCAATGGTCTTGGTTTTTAAACTTATTTTTACTACCATAAATGGAATTCTTACTCCATATGTTGCTTGCAAAAGGCTTTGAGCCTTTGAGGCCTGCTCTCATTCAAAGGGGAGATCAGCAAGTGTAAAGGAGCATTAAACGTGTTAACATCACATCAAGCCTTTGTCTTTGAGATAGTCAGAAGATTTGAAAGAAATTTTAAGAGATGAGCCTGTTACTGTGTGTTCAGTATTTAATGTTGTATTTAAATTCCACCTGAAGTCCTAAACCCAGAACTCAACCCATACTTTGGGAGGTTTCTTTTGGGAAATGCTGCACTAACCTGAGAGACTGGCTCTGTGGCAGCCCTTGTACTAGAGCATGGGTCTGGGCCACCCACTGCCTTTGCTCTGCTTACTGCCCTGCACGTCTTTATCATCTACCAGCAGCTAGGTGTAGAGTCAAGAAAAGACAGGCCCTGGTCATGGCAGCAGCTGGCCCAGGAGCAGGTCATTGTTGTAGAGCCAAGTTGGGCTGGGTTGAGTCTTGCCAAGTGTCTGTCCGTTTCTTTCTGCCAAATAGTGAGAGCTTGGAACACACAACAAGAAAAACAGACTGACTGGATGGAGGGAATCATGCAGGCAGGTGTTTTGCATGTTGGGTATCATTTGCTGACCAGCATGATCAGCTTGAAAAATGCGTTTTTACTTGAGTTTGTGCTGTAGCTTAACCCCAGAATACAGCTATTTTGCTTGAGAGTCTGAGAGTAATTTGTTTTTGTTTGCCTTTTTGTAGGTGGACCCAAGAGCCATATCAGTGCTAGCAAAATGGCAGAATTCATATAGCATCAAAGTTGTCCTGCAAGAGCTTCGGCGCCTAATGATGTCTAAAGAAAATATGAAACTCCCTCAGCCACCTGAAGGACAGTGTTACAGCAATTAATCAAAAAGAAAAACCACAGGCCCTTCCCCTTCCCCCCATTCGATTTAAGCAGTCTTCATTTTCCACAGTAGTAAATTTTCTAGATACATCTTGTAGACCTCAAAGTACTGGAAAGGAAGTTCCCATTCAAAGGCAATTTATCTTAAGATACTGTAAATGATACTAATTTTTTGTCCATTTGAAATATATGAGTTGTGCTATAACAAATCATCCTGTCAAGTGTAACCACTGTCCATGTAGTTGAACTTCTGGGATCAAGAAAATATATTTAAATTGCTTCCCACCATACCTGGTGGGGCACATCTAACTCAACTGTGAAAAGACACATCACACATCACCTTGCTGCTGATTACATGGCCTGGGGTCTCTGCCTTCTCCCCCATCCCTTTCCCCCACCTCCTGCCCTCCCTGCAACAGCCCTCCAGCTTGGGGTGGCTTGTTAGAATAGATGTGAAGGTTTCAGGTCGCAGCCTGTGGGACTACTGCTGGGTGTGGGGGTTGCTTTGGCTGCACCCCTGGTTTCTTTTTTTAAGTCTTAAATAATTCCCCTTCCAAGCCATCATCCTGTTCCCCCCTCTCCCTTACTCCCACCCTTGGCCGAAGCATAGATTGTAACCCCTCTGCTCCCCTCTGAAATTGGCCTTTGGTGAGGAATTCAGGGCTTTCCCCATATCTTCTCTCTCCTACCTTTATCGAGGGGTGCTGCTTTTTCCTTCCTCCTCCTCAAGTCCCTTTTTGCACCATCACCACTTTCCAGGACACTTTGCTTTGGCCAGAAGCCATCAGATAATGTTGGAAAGAGTCTCTGACCTCCCTCCTTTAGTTTTGTAACCACATTTGTTCACTCTCCACCAGCCTGGGAAATGAATACTGGGTCCTCAGCCCTGCCACCCTCTGCTGTCATCGTCAGCTGATGCGTTTTTTAGCTCAGGTTTTGATAAGGTGAAAGGAACAGTCACCAGGGTTACTCAGACCTGCCAGCTGTCAGAGTCCTTCTTGATTAAACTTGCAGAAAGGCCACATGAAGACAATTGTAAGCACACATGATCCCGCTGAATATATATTTTTTTTTTTTCTGTAATTGCTTTTGCTTGTAAAAATTGAAGAAGGTTGGAACAGGACTCATTTGGTCATCCTTGCAATCCATTTGGGTCTAGTTTGAAATTTGACAACTGGAACAAAAGGAACCTTGAATTCGGTGCATACTTTGGTTTTGGTGCTGCTGCTTCTCACAATCCTCAGCAGGGATTAAGAAAGAACTTGGTGTGCACAACAGATCCCCGAAACTGGCGGGCTTGACTTCCTGGCATATTGCTGCGTTTTTCCACTTTCTGTTCAGGACCACTAAATGCTGAAATGTGGATGCATACCGAAATAAAAGCAATTCATTGTGTTCTAAAGTTTTTTTTTTAAACTTAGTATTTGTGTAAAACTACCTTTTGAAGCAGCAACTATCAAGTCTGAAAAGCAATTGATGTTTCCATTAATCTTTTTCTGGGGAAAACATTAGTTCTAAGGATTTAACATCCTGTAAGTAAAGTTTAACATAACAGTATTCCATAAGCAGCCTTTTTATTGTCAGACCATTGCCTGATTTTAATATAATAAAAAAAGTGTGCGTTAATATTTAACAGGCTGTGCTCTTCTTCCTCTTGGCATATTAATTTAGGGACAGAATGTAATGTTTTAGATGTTTTAGGATTCAAAGTGACATCCTAAAGCAGGGGTTGGCAAACTTAACAAAGGGCCAAAATTAGTAAATATTTAGGCTTTGCAGGTCAAGAGGCAAAAATCAAGGATATTATGTAAGTACTTATATAATTAAAAACAAATTTCCGTAGAATTTTTGTTGGTGAAATTCAAAATAAAATACAGTATTTTTAGTAATGTTACTGGCCTATTAAGGTGAAGGACGGAGTCCTTTTTTTTAGGGGGATAACATTTTGCTTAATTGAGATTCAAAGTTAGTCTTCCCTATGAAAAAATTGCAAATGTTCATCTGTAAAAAAATTTCTTCATTCAAGAGACCATAGGCAGTGGGCTAGATTTGGCCCATGGACCATGGTTTGCTGACCCCTGTCCTAAAAGATTATAGTTTTAAAAAAGGGTTCTTCCTTTGGTTTATTTAGCTTTGTTGGACTCTAGCTACTAAATCTCTACTAGAAGCCATTTATTGGCTGGACTTAGTAGTCTATTGGGAGAAAAAAAAATCAGGATTTTCACATGTATTTCTGATGTTTGAAACAAGTATTTTGATCTGATGATTGACGATTTGTCTACCATCTGCTGTGTAAGGAATGGGAACATGTCTGCAGCAGTTTTTTACCCAGGACTTGAACTCCTTGCTGTGGTCTGGAGCAGGTCATTCCCTTCTGGCTCTTGGGACAGGGCAGGTATCAGAAGAACTGGCTGCAAGGAAAGGGCCAGATTGTTCCCAACAGGCCGCCCTCCAGGAGGCCCTGTCCACATCTCTGCCAGGTGGTCTTGATAGTCTTCTGGGATGAATGCTGCCTTTCAGGTCCGCTGAGCATGGACTGGGCCATTTGTGTGTTCTTCACCCTCAGTCATCTTTCCCAAGGGAGGAGGAGGATAGGGGAGAGTCTAACCCAAAGCAAGGTCAGGTCTAAATCTAAAGGTTGTACCCATCCCTTCTGTGCTGAGTAATGACCCACAAAGAGGAGAAGGTCCATCTCAAATCATAGAGTATACACTTTTTTACCTTATTAGTGGCTGATGGACTCTAAAACCTTAACATTCAGGTAGAACCTTCTTGTGACAACTTTTCAATCTATGATTTTGGGGGGCTGGGGGCGTGCAGCTGGCCGGTAAGAGGATCCCAACCTTGACCCTGGTGTTGGCAGCGCCACACACTTCCGAGTGAGCTAACTGGCCAGCCCCTTGAATCTGTGGTCTTGTGGGTATTATGCCCACGGTTGTGTAATTTGTTCTTCATTGTCGGTGGTGGGTTTACAGGTGTTCTCAGGCATGTGGATGAAATTTAGGCCTAAACTTAGGGCACACAAGAAGGCTTCATCTGAGGTTCATAGAGTATCACTTTTAATCTTTTTTTTTTTTTTTTTTTGGTGGCTGGCTGGTACAGGGATCTGAACCTGTGACCTTTGTGTTATAAGGCTGTGCTCTAACCAACTGAGCTAACCAGCCAGCCGTAGGGTGTCACCTTTGCCAGGTGACTTACCTGGATCACACACCTCTGATCCCCAGCCCTTGCCAGTTTCCTGCACCAGAGAGAGGACACATCTGCTGTTGTTTTTTACCGTGTAAAAGTTTGAGGTGTGGGGAGGTCTCCATAGTGACTTGACAACGTTGGGGGAAGCAGGGGGTGTAAAAAGCACCCCCTCTGGTTGACCAACAGCAAACCAACAATGGACCTCCATTGCTGCCCTGTGACCTCTGACCAACTCCCAGATCTTGGGGCCAGGGCAGGTCCCTTGAGCTGTATCCCTGCCCAAGAGAGTTCCTGGGCCCTCTGGGTGGGCCTTTAGTCGTGGTGTCATACAAGCGATGTGGGTGGTGTGAAGTGAGTGGAAGGGACCCTCCTAGCATGTCTCTTCTCCTCTGTCCGCCCTGCCAACAGATCCCTGCTGGCCTCCTGCCCTTGCCCCGATATTGGGGGAGCCCACAGTGGACAGTCATGTTCCTTCTCTCAGCCTGTCCCTGTGCACGTCACTCCCTAACCACAGAACCCCATGAAGGAAGTTCGGGATACACCATTAGCGATTTCCTTTTCCTATTCAGCAGAAGAGGAAAGTCTTTTAAGGAGAGGCAGCTTGTAAACTATCTTCATTCTTTCCAGTTGAAGAGAAATAAGATGCAGGCATGGGCTGCTCTGTACATAGCTCTGAGCTATGGAGGTGACAAAAAGACTTACCTCAAAGACTTCCTTACAAGGACTACATGAGATTAGCTGCTGTATGTAGTCAGAGCTGTCACACAGTGGAGGTGACCTTGGGAGAGGTGGGGATCTTAGTGCTAGAACAGCCTCATTGCTAGTCCTGTCACTGGGAATAAGGCACTGGCCACATCTTTGGGGTTCTGGTGTGTGTCTGATGCCACGCAGGTGGGTGAGGACAGGTGAATACAAAGGTGTTACTCAGTACTAGGCACATGGACTCAGTTAATGCCAGATCGTTCTAGTTTTCCAAGAGAAGTGGCAAATGCAGATTTTTATGTGAAATCTCCAGCATGGGTGCATCAATTAGCAAACTTTTCATACCCTCTGTAGAACAAAGTAGACACATCCATGGGCCACGCACAGCTTGCAGGCCACAGTTGAGACCTCTGTACATAGCAGTCTGTCACCAGCTGCCCCTAGTCCTCCTAGGATTGTCAACGTGGTGTCCTTTGATCTCTGGGAGGCCTGTGATCCTGAAAGCTCTGCCCAGGGACATGCTGTGGGCCCTGGGAGCCTGGGCAGCGACACCTGTGTTTACAAGATTCATGGGAAACAGACCAACAGTTTACTGAATCTACTGTAAGATGCCGCGTTGGTTTACGTGCCGTCAAGAAAAAATACTGCCAGTTATAAGGGTAAGACATTATTAATTGTAAGAAACAGCTGGCTGGTTAGCTCAGTTGGTTAGAGCATGGTGCTGATAATACCAAGGTCCAGGGTTCAATCCCTGTACTGGCCAGCTGCCAAAAAAAAAAAAGTCCCAATACAAGAAATGTTAAGATGTGAGTGTCTATTTTTGAGTCAGGGTGTATTTGTCAATTGTGAGAGGTGACAGCTACACTGCCGGTGGACAGTGACATCAAAACCCCTGTTTAAAAAAATGAATCTGCCCCTTACGCTAGGGGCAAATCTGAGCTGGAAACCCCATTTTTATTTTTAGTAACTAGTGACTACATAAACCTAGAAAGTACTTCAAAGAGCAGAAAGGGAATAGAATGGAGGGTGAAGTCCCCTCCCATCCCCGACTCCGTTCTCTCAAGGTAGGCACCAGTGTGACTGAGCCCCTGAGACTGAGCAGGCATGTGCATGCCAGCGCCCCTCTCCTCCTGCCGCTTCCCCTCCTTCCTACACACTCGTTTTTTCACAAGTGGGAATGTGGCCTCCACTTTCTCTTGCCCCCAGGGCTTTTTCTCCGGGTCCTGCAGAGCAGTGCTGAGGGATCTGCCCTGTGGTTGTGAACAGCTGCAGAGCACCCCAGTATATGATGTGCCACCAGTTCGATGGCCAGGCCTTTACTGATGGGTACTGAGGTGGCCTCCAAGGCTTCACTGCTGCTTGCCAGCCTTAGGGCATTCGTCTGTGGAATAAAGTCCTAGAAGCAGACTTTGCCACCCAAGAACGTGGGCATTTTAAGTTTTGACATTTTCAAGTTTCCTACCAAAGAAGTATCGACTTACCCTCCCACCAACAATGCAAGCCCAAGGGCATTTCCCCTCCCTTCCTCTACGAGCATACTTTTGTGCCTGCCCGTCTTTGAGCCAAACATGGTATTTCATAGATTTCACGTGCATTTTCCTATGTGCGCAGCTGCGTCTTTCCTCATGGTGAAAAGGCAACTATGTCCTTTGCTCATCTTGGTTACTTTTTGGTTTTTTTTAAAAAAAAGATGACCGGTAAGGGGATCTTAACCCTTGGCTTGGTGTTGTCAGCACCATGCTCTCCCAAGTGAGCTAACCGGCCATCTTTGTATAGGGATCTGAACCTATGGCCTTGGTGTTATCAGCACCACATTCTCCCAAGTGAGCCACAGGCCAGCCCCCCATCTTGGTTACTTTTTCACTGAACTGTAAGAGTGCTTTATGGGAAGGAGTTCCCACAGTCCAAGGCTGTCATCTGAAGCATCAAGTGGCTCTGGCATGGCTTGTCGGGGGCCAGCCGACCAGTGGCCACTATCACCAGCTATCAAGCGGCTGCGGAGCACTCTCTGTGCTACAGGGAGAGGTGTACATGTGCAGCTCAGGGGATGGAAGCCAGCTGTGCAGAGACAAGAGGCGCAGGAAGAGCATTTTGGGCAGAGAGAACAGCAGTCTAAAGGCTGAGATGGGGTGAGGTTGACCCCACCTCAGTGTACATGTGCAGCTCAGATTGGAAACTCTTACCTGTGGTCAGCTGAGGACACTTTCAGTCCCTCCCTCAAGAGGCTGGAAAGTGGCCTCTGCTCCTCAGAGTCCAGTGGATGAGGAGGTGTTGACAACAAAGCATATGGCCGGCAGGGTGGGCTCCCAACACCACCCACATAGCTTACCAGGTGAGTGGGGCAAGTCTTTACCTCTTGGCCTGTATTTCTGATGTCTCCTGCCCTGTGGCAGTGCTTTGAAAAACTCAGATCTCGTGCCAACAAGTGGGTGCTCTGGGTTGATACTACAGAAAACTTGCTTTCAGAGCCGGTTCTCAGTCACTGCTACCTTCCCAGCCCAAGTCACCAACACCTCCCTGGGCTCTTGGCTTTGGTCTCACCACCCACAGGCCATTCCCCACACAGCCGGAGGGATCCTGCTCAACTTGGCAACCTCACCCCATCTCAGCCTTTGCATTGCTGTTCTCTCTGCCCAAAATGCTCTTCCTGCACCTCTTGTCTCTGCATAGCTGGCTCCCATCTCCTGATTGCAGCTCATGTGTCTCATCTTGCTAGAGGCCCTCCTCAAGCCCCATGTAAAGAAGCCACCCCCAGTCCTCTGTGCCCACATCACCTGGTTGTGTTTTGTTCATGGCAACTATCAGTATCTAACAATCTGATTTATTGGTCTAGTTATTCCTTTTCCCCTGCCGGAATGTGGGCCTCGTGCAGGCAGGGACTCATCTGGCTTATTCACTGCTGTGATCCCAATGCTGAAAACAGTGCCTCGCACAAAGTCAGAATGTGTCACCTGAATGAATGAATTATTCCCCAGGGCTGGGCCTGACCTCCCTCTCTGGGAGTGTCACTTGGGCCTGTCAGGCAATTGGCAGTGACAAGCGAAGGTCCTTGTGAGGCCTCCTTCTGCCTCTGCCAGGTACTCACTAAAACATGGATGATGTAAGGGTAGTCGGGTGGCTGGGTGGAGGGACAAACAGGTGGACTGGCTAAGAAGTCTGTCCATCCCCAGCAGGAATTCTGAGAATCAGGTCCTGGCAAGTCCCCTTAGACCTGCTGCATGATCCAGATAGTCACACGATCCTGTGTTGTTTCGCTGGGGAGGGCACTAAAATGGAAGCCACTGCTCTCAGATTGGCCAGGGAAGGCCTGCAGCTCAGAATGCTTGAGGGTCACCAGCAGAATCTGGAAAAAACACAGGCTGCAGTGGCAGAGAAGCCTGGAGGCCACACACGTTCTTCAGGAGTTAATGGCACCTCCCTTTATTTCCTGGGCCCAATCTTGGGGCTGGCCTCATCTCGGGGCTCCCAGGGACAGATTCCAGTGCCACTGCTCGAGGCGACACACCAAGGACACTGATTAATAGTGACCTCAACACCACCTATAAATGATAATTGATACTGGTTGGCCAGGTGTGGTAGTGATGTGAATTCCTTTTAAAAATACATTTAAAGTAAAACCAAATGTCCAGAAGCAAATAATACTAGAGGTGGGGCAAAAAATCACACTGGAGTGGGTGCATGACAGAAACTGGGGACACACACAGGCTTATCATTTGGTCTCTATGGCAACTGATAATGATATATTTGTTTCCTATCTGCCCCTTCCCTACCCGATTAAAATGTCAGCTGCAAGAGGGCAAGGACAGGGCCTGTTGTGTTAGCTGCTGTGTTCCTGCTATCTCTCTCAGTGTTTGGCATACAGTAGGTACTCAATAAGTAGTCGTGACTAGAGAGTGAGTGAAAAGACATGCACTCTTGAGTGAGTGAAGGTGAGATCACATAATTTAGTGCAGCCCTGGAAGTCGGCCTCTTCTGCCTACCAGCTGTGTGACCCTGGGCAGGTTCCTTAACCTCTCTGTGCCTTTCGGTATCCTCTTCACGGGGTTATTCTAAGGATTACGTGGGATTTTACATGGACTGGGCTTCTCACAGTACTCGGCACACAGCAAGCCCTCCGTAAATGTAAGTTAGCTACTGTTCTTACCCATGTCTGGAAGGGAAACGGGAAACTCCCCCGGCCTCGGGCGGCGCCCGGCTTCCCAGTTCCGGCTCAGGCCTGCGCTCCCGCTGTCGGCCAGCAGAGGGCGTCCGTGCGCTGTGGCCCAACGCGCCGGCTCAGCCCAGCCACGCGTCAGCTCCCAGCCGGCCCCCAGGGCTGGGGGAGGGGACAGATGTGGACGCTGGGCAGGAGAGGGACCACCACGCTTCTGGGTGTGTGCATTTGGCATCGGGGCAGCCTGCTGGAGACCACGGGAGGAGAGCGCGCAAACTCTCCCCTTCCCCTGCGCTACCAGCCCATTTCTACCGAGAACCAGCTGAGGCTCTTCAAGGGCGTGCCCAAGGCCACCCAGCCTGGGTGCGCGTGGAGGGGTCGTGCTACGAGGACGCACGGCGGCCGCTGGCTGCAGGGCTCGCAAACTCAAATGCCTCAAGGGCCTGATAGGGCCGTGACGGGAGAACTGACCGCATTTGCCTCTGGAATGCCAGCTGAGATGGCTAAATCTTTCAATTTTTCAAGAGAGAAGCCAGACATCAGTATTTAGTGAAATGTCTCAATTTCTGTGGCAGCAATGAATTAAAGGCTTTTCGGTTTTTAATCATCAATTGCCACCTCTGAGCTACCTTTTAACCCTCCCTTGGAGGAAGAGGTTTTGAAACAAAATCATCTCCCGGCTTCTTCACCTGCCCACCCAGCCCTCTTCTTCAGGCCACAGTTTACCAGTCACCTGCCTCCTCCAGGCCCCTTCCCCATCTGGTTAGGAGCCAATCCACTTCCCCAGTAGAGCTTTCATTCATTCGTTCATTTATTCATTCATTTGCTGTGTGCCAAGCCCTGTGCTGGAGACACAGCAGTGAACAAAAGAGATAAAAATCCTGAGGTCTGGGTTGGGGAGACTGATTCACGGTCATTTTTTGAAGCATTAAGAACACACCCAAGCCGGGCCGGCCCATGGCTCACTCGGGAGAGTGCGGTGCTGATAACACCAAGGCCCCGGGTTCGGATCCCATATACGGATGGCCGGGTTGCTCACTGGCTGAGCGTGGTGCTGACAACACCAAGTCAAGGGTTAAGATCCCCTTACCGGTCATCTTTAAAAAAAAAAAAAAAAACACACCCAAGCAAAGGAGCAAAGGGTGGGAGGGCAGCGCTGGGCAGGGAGCTTCGCTGAGGAGGTGACCCCCAGAGTGAGGAGGAGCTTCCGTGCCCAGAGTCTGGCGGGGTAGACAGTTCCAGGTGACAGGAACAGCAAGGCCCTGGTGGGAAGATGCACATCACGTTGTCACATTAAAGTCCATGGTGCATAACACATAGTAGGAGCTCTGTGACTGGATGCATAAATGGCTGCAAGGTTCGGTTGCCCCCTCTCCACAGCCTGGGGGGTGGAAGTGGACACTGCCCAGCCTTAGGAGGCGGCTTAGCCAGTTCCAGGGTCACCTGAGTTACACCCCAGCCCAGAGAAGTGGTTTCCCCTCCACACTGCAGCAGGAGCTCCATGCCCCAGCCATTCACAATCTTGGGGTCACCTCCCCTGGTCTAGTCCAAACCCCAGGTCTCCTGGGTCACCCTGACCTTGTGACCTGGCCACTCCAAAGCTCAGGCAGGGTCACTGTCTCCCCAGGCTCCTCCTGCCCCTCTCTCTCACACACACACAAACCCAGTGGCTCTTGGGCCCAAGCCAGGGTTTCCTTGGAATGTACTTATTTTTCTTCCCAGATAATTCAGGCCAGAGGATGGGGCCAGCCACAACCAGCTGTGCTGACCTCCCTGCCTCTCTGACCCTTCGCTCACAGACTTGACACTGTGGTCAGAGGCTCAAAGCCAGACTCAGAAGCCCCTTGGCCCCCCTTCCAGGCCTGGCCCCTTGATCAGCACCCGGCTCTGGGCGTCTGACTGTAAACATTAGGACCCTCAGCTGTCCCTTTCCCACAAACCCCAACTCAGAACATGACTCAGCTGTGGCACCCAAAGGGCACTGCTCTCTATGGTTTATAGGGTGATTTCGAATCATAGGGCCTCCCACTTACCCAAGGGACATGTCAGCAACCACACGTCCAGATTCACTCGGGCCACAAAGATTTAATGAGCAGCTACTGTGTCCCAGGCATTTCCCTAGACCCAGTGGATACAGCAGGGAACAAAACAGGCAGAAACCCCTGCCCTCATGAAATGCACATTCTGGGGGTAGTGATGGGCCGGGAAAGGGGGTAGGGAGAGACAATAAACAAATGAGAAGTAAATTATGCAGAAGATCAGCTGGTGATAAATACTATAGAGGAAAATCATGCAGAGAAGGGGGATGGGGGGTGACAGAGGTGAGGCTGGGGTGCCATTGAAAACTGGAGATGTGGCGGAGAAGGCTGACGTCTGAGAAGGCAGCGTTTGAGCAAAGAGCTGAAGGAGGTAAGGGAGAGAGTGCTGCAGACATGTGGGGGAAGAAGGTTTTCGGCAGAGGAAACAGACAGTGCAAAGGCTGAGACAGGAGCGTGCCTGATTTGTTGGAGAAACAGCCAGGAAGCCAGTGTGGCTGGAGCAGAGAGACGATGGGAGAAGGGACAGGAGGAAGGTGGGGGGGAATAAGGGGAGGTTCAGGAGCCAAGGGGCAGACAGATCGTGCAGAGCCTTGTGAAGATCTGCCTTTTCCTCTGGGGAGATGGAACCACTGCAGAGGAGGGACAGTGTGACTCAGGTTTTCACGGAGTCCTTCTAGCTTCCTGCAGAGAGCAGACCATGGGGGTGAGGGGGGACGTAAGTGACCAGGGAGGTGACTGCAGGAGACCAAAGGGTAGAGGGTAGGGCCGGCCCAGGCATTCCCAGGAGAGGAGGGAAGAAGCGGTCCAATGCTGGACACCATAATTCCTTGATTCTAGGATGCACGTTTTTCCCATGGCCGCTTAGGTTCAATGAAATGCAGAATTTTCGGACATTAGAGCCTGCAGGACTCGCTAGTGGGGTGGACGTGGAGGATGAGAGGAGGAAAGTCAGGGGACTCCCAGCTTCTGTCCTGAGCCCAGGAAGGCCTGAGTTGCCTGTTCCCTCCTCAGGGAAGGCTCCGGCGGGGCCAGTTTGTGGGGGGCCATCCGGTGCTGGGTGGAGTGTGGTGATGCCTGTGAGACCCCCAGATGGAAGGATCAAGGAGGCTGGCTGGTCCTGGGGGTCTTCTGATGTTAACAGGACAAAACTGAGCCCAGAGAGGCTGAGTGACTTGCCCAAGATCACACGGCTCTGAGCCGCAAAGTGGAATTCAACTCCAATCAGTGTGACCTGGAGCCAGTGGCTTCAACAGCCTACCCTCCACCCACCAGGACGACTAATCAGCCACTTCCAGCCCAGTGAGGTCAAGTGAGGTCAATTTATTCACCACTGATGAGGGCCCTGAAGTGCTCCACTCCCACCACCTCACTTTTCTCCCAACCATCCCATGGTGTTGTTGGCACCCCTATATTAGAGATGAAGACACTGAGGCTCAGAAACTTTAAGTCACTAGCTCAGGGTGACCCACCTGAGTTGGGATCTGAACCCATGACTGTTATCATACAGCACCCAGGACTGTCTGTGTCCAGAGATTTCTCTCTGGGTCCCTGGGGTTGGGGTGTGAGGTGAACCAGGGACTAATAATACGAGTCCACACTTAGTGAGTGTCTTCTTCATGCTGAGCACATTGTGAAATAATTCACTGACTCTCCCCTCATCCCTATGAGATAGGGACTATTGATCCAACCCATTTTACAGAAGGGGAAACTGAGGCCTAAAGGACTTGCCAGAGGAAATCTGTTGGTCCCTGCAGCTCCTGATGCACCCCCAACCCCAGCCTTCCCAAAGGCCCCAAGGTGGTGGAAGAGGCTGGATGGTACTGGGTGACCCTGGGCAGGTTGCCAGCCCCTGGGCCTCTGTCCCCTCAGCCTGACCACAGGCAGTGACCCAGAGCACCCTGAGTCCCCCCAACTTGAAGAACCCAGCCCCAAGAGGGGTACTTCAACACCCTTGCTTTCCCCCAGCCAGGCCCAAATCCATTAGGCTGGTGCCCCTTGACATTTTTACCAAGGTCAGTGTGTTCTATGAAATCATGAATATGTTACCCCAAAGCATGGCACAGCAGGGACCCCAGGAGTGCTGAATTCAATTGACCAGCCAGGGCTGCATCAACAGGAGCTATACGAGATGGTCTCTGCACCCCGCTGAAGCTCTGCTCAGAGAAACCACAAAGCCGGCCCCTGCTGACTGGAACCCTTGTTCCCCTGGGATGCTGCTGCTGGAGGTGGGTAAGGACCCTGAGGCTCAGAGAGGGGCACCATCTGCCCTAAGACACACAGCTGGCAAGTGATCCATGGTGGGTTAAATGGGGGTCTGAGAGACTTAGATTTATCTGCTCTCAGCAGGCTGCAAACCAGACACCACTGCTACAACCTTGGCCTTCAGATGGCCCTGAGATGGGCACAGGGGTTCTTGAGTCTGGGGGAGCAGCTGTACCTGGGTGTGTGTGTGTAAAACGTGGACCCTGGAGCAGACAGCCTAGTGTCAAATGCCAGGCCCCCCAACTTACTGCTGTGTGACTTTGGGCAAGCAACCCAGCCTCTGGGGCCTGAGTGTCCGCATCTGTGAAATGGGAATGGTCACGGGCCCTCTGTGTGTGGGCTGTGAGGGGACTGCTAGGCCTGGGCCTCTCTCAGCACCCAGCACGGGGTCTTTAGCACAGCGGGTGCTCTGGCAGCTGCGGAGGGTACTGTGGGTGCAGGGCATCTTCCTCCCGCCCTTCTTTCCTTCTTATTCGACATCTCTTGATCCCCTCTCCTGCTCTCTGGAGACCCTGGGGTCAGACGGAGACCCCCTCCCCCAAGGAGCAGTGAGGAGCTTGACCCAGAGACCCTGGGCAACACCCACACCAGGGATATGGGGCCACAGCTGGGTTCCAGGGGTTTGGGCCTCGAACTCTGGGACCCCGGCCACGCTTTGAGCCTCAGTTTCCCCACCTGTGCAATGGCAAAAAATGGTGCCTCCCCACTAGCAGGAATCGCCCTAGAAGGTAGGATTAGGCTGGGTTCCCACTGCAGAGAAAGGGGAACCTGTGGGGGTCTGGAAGGGACCAGGAGAGACTGAAGGGGCCCTGGTGCGCACAGGCGTGGGGTGTGGAGCCAGGAAGGAAGAGGCTCCACCCCCACACCCAGCGTGGTCAAGGCGGCCCCAGAGAGGCCCCAGTGGGAGGCCACAAACACCCCGATCGACCCGTCCAAAATGTCTCCCCAGTCCAGAATTGAGGTGGCTCTTTGCTGCTCCTTGCAGAGGGCCTAGGACAGCATGGGGTGAAATCCCAGATTTTCAGCATTAGTTGAGTCCAGCACAGCAAGATGCCCATGGCTGAGGCTGGCCCCTGCCACCCTGAGAAGATGGATTTGCCTACATTAAATGCATGCATGATGTCACCCGGCCACGGTTTTTATGAGAAAATCAGGACATACGATGAAATGGCCGCCTATTTTTCTTAAAGTGTGTGTGTTGGTGTGTGTGGGGGGGTGCGTAGTCAGGGAGACAAACCCAGAGGAGACAACAGTTTAGCCTCCTTACTCTAACACAGTTCTCAACCAGGGACTGCCCCCTCCCTGGGACACTTAGAGGCATTTTTGGTTGTCACAACCGTGGAGCTGCTTCTGGCATCAAGTGGGCAGAAGTCAAAGATACTACTACACACCCACAGTGCACAGGACACCCCGGAGCAAAAGGGTTATTCGGTCCAGAAGGTGGCCAGAGTTGAAGACCCTGCCCCAGGCTGTGTGAATACAGGAGGCTCTCCTTTCCTTCTGGCTGTTCATATTTCCTAAAGGGCAGTGACTGGAGTGTGGACTGAGCAGCCAGAAGGACTGGGGTTCGAGTCCCAGCGCTGCCTCCCACCGGCTGTGTGTCCCGGGCGAGTGTCCTTACATCTCTGATCATCGGCCTCCACAACTGCGGCCTGAGGTGTGCACGGCCCACCTTGCACGGCTGTGGGATGATTCGGTGAGACCTATGCCTGTGGAGGACCTGACTCACAATAAGCCCTCAACCCGGGAGATGCTAATGTTCACGTAGATAGAAAAAATAATTGTACCAGTGTCAGTAACTTAGCAATGCCCCGGAGGCCAGGCCAGCGCATCACCTAAAGTCACTCAGATCACCCTCACAGAACCCTTTGAAGGAGGGGCTGTTATTATCCCTGTTTGGCAGTCATGGTAGTGGGCACAGAGAGGTTAGGCAACTTGCTCAGTGTCACACAGCAAGTAAGTGGCAGAGCAGGTTGGGAACCCCAGCTTCAGGGCCCCAGTTTTTGTGCTCCAGCCACTGGGTCGCTCACTGCCTCTAACATCAGGGAAAGGGGCTTTCAGTTGTGTTTTCCCCATTTGTCTTCTCTAAAACTTGGGAATTTTTCCCCAAAAGTCTTTGTTGAAATTCAGATTGTTGCTAAAATGACAGGTGCCCCCTGTAACCAGCCACTACCCTCCTGCCCGAGTCCCAGACACCCTGCCATGGGCCCTGGGTTTATGGCGGTTCTCCAGAGAGGGCCCAAGATGTTTGGGAATTTCATGCCCCGTCCTGTTCAGAGCTGACTTCAAAACCCTTCGTGTCATGAACCCTGCTTTGATTCCAGCCATGTTACGAGCATGAAATCCATGGTCCCTCTGAGGGTGTCAAGCTCCTTGGGGGATGGAGGTGGCCTTGTGGGGCCACTAGATGGGCCACAGGGCCGGGGTCAGGGCTTTGGAAGGATCTGAGACTGGGAAAGTCCAATCCCCCCTTTAGGATTTGGGGCTGTGCCCTGGGAGAGGGGACCCCAGGCCCACTTCCCTTAGTGAGCACCTACTGTATGCCAGGTGCTCTGCCAGCCCGTGTCGACCTTCTTCTCATCAGTTCTTGGTTGTAGGACCCACCCTAACTCTGAGATGATCTCATTTCAAGATCCTGAACTCATTAGTCTGCAAAGATTCCATTTCCAAATACGGTCACATCCTGAGGTTTTGGATAGACATGAATTTTGGGACTACACAATTCAACCCACTACAAGTACCCACTGTGTGCTCCAGGCAGGCTCTGGGGACAGAGTGGTGAACAAGGCAGGCAGGACAGGCTCTGCCCTCATGGAGTTCCAGTTCAGGGATGGGGCTGGGAAGAGACAGAAACACTTACAGAAATGCTGCTTTATTTACAGCTGCAATAAGTCCCACCGAGAAATGGTGGACCTCGCCACACGTATGGAAGAGGCCTCCCCGACTGGCCTTCCTCCCCCCCCGCCAAGTCCCCTCTCCTGCACCCTGGGGCCTCGGCTCAGAAGTCACCTCCTCTGGAAGTCCCCCGCCCCCGGATCCACAGACTGTGTCAGGTGCCTCCTCTGCACTCCAAGTCCCCCTGAACTTCCTCCCAGCGTTGGTAGGTGGTGGGTTGTATTTTTCCTTACTTGGATATTCTTTATTTATTTACAAAAAAGAATGCTTTCTGTAAAAAAAAAAAAAAAAAAAAAAGCATTGATAGGAAAGTGCAGTCGCTTTCTCCCCTCCCTAAATCCACTGTCCAGAAGTCTCTCTTGGCAGGTGGATGCACCCAGCACAGTCACTGGTACTCAGTAGGCGCTCCATAAATGTTGAATACATAAGTGCTGGGCCTTAGAGACAGGGAGATGATGAAGTTACCATCACCTGCCCCCAGGAAGTCACTGGGGTACCACCTCTATGCTGCCCAGTCCAAAGTGGGGTGCCCAGTCCAAAGTGGGGTACCCAGGCGGTGCTCCCTAGATGCTGGCAGTGGTTGGGGAGGTGCCCTTGGGGCCCCCTCCATCCCTTCCAGCACCATCCATGCTGCTGTCCCTGATGAGGGGAGCCCTGGGTGCAGGGAGGGCTGGACCCTGGGTGGGCCAGGCCCAGGAGGCTGGTGAGATGGCCACCGGGATGTGGGAAATCTCTGGGCCCTGACTCTGGTGGTCAACTTTCAGCATCCAGATCATCTGTCACCAGCCACTGTCCAGACAGCGGGACCTTGGAGGGCGGGGGAGGCGGTCCCTGGTCAATCCATTAGCATTTATCGAGTTCCTCCCATGCGCCGGGGGCTGTGTTATGTGCCCAGCAGTGACGATGACCAGTCCTGTGCCCCCTCACGGAGAGCGACAAACGCAGAGAGGTTGGGGGCCAAGTGCCACAGAGAAGGTGGCCAAGAAGGGCTCAGGGAGTGAGTATTCAATAGAGAGGCCAGGGAGGCCTCCGGGGGAGGTGACATCTGAGCAGCGAGGACGTCATGAGGTAGAGTCTGGGAAAAGCAGGAGGAAAGGCCCGAGGTGGGAGGTGGCCTTTAGGTCCAAGGAAGAGGGAGGAACCGTGGCCAGAGAGAGGAGCAGGCAGCAGGCAGAGCTGAGGGCAGAGGGCACGGGGCAGGACCTGCAAGGCCTGTGGCCACTGTGAGGACTCTGGCTGTTCTCTTTTTTTATTTTTATTTTTTTTGGATGGCCGGTATGGGGATCTGAACGCTTGACCTTGGTGTGATTAGCACCATGCTCTACCAACAGAGCTAACCAGCCAGCCCATCTCTGGAAGATTCTGAGCACAGGAGGGATGTGGTCTGACTCAGGCCAGCACTGTTGATGTTGGGGACTAGATCATTCCCTGCAGTAGGTGCCATCCAGTGCATTTCGGGGTGTTTAGCAGCACCCCTGGCCTCTCCCCACTGGGTGTTTAGCAGCACCCCCTCACCCCGTCATGGCAAACCAAACTCTCTAGACATTGCTCCGTGTCCCCTGGTTGAGAATCTGTCAGACTCCAGCCAACTGCAAAAAGATTGTGAGGGTGAGGCTGGAAGCCAGGGGACCCCTGAGGAGGTGAAGGCAGGAGTCTAGCCAGAGATGATAGTGGCGGCTGGGCTGTGTGGAGAGCGGCTGGTTCAGGATCTAGTTCGAAGGCAGTGCTGACAGTGTGGACAAGGAGAAAGAGGAGTCTGAGAAGACAGGAGGGTTTCTGGCCTAAGCCACCAGGACGAGGGACTATGCACCGTTGGCTGAGGGGGACGAGGGAGCCGTGCCATCTGTATGGGGGTGGGAGCATCTTGGTGGGAGGTTGAGGAGTCGTGGGGGTGTGGCTGTGGTGGAGCAGGAATAAATGCCAGAGCTCACTGTGGGTGATGAAAATGTCCTGGATTTGGCCACACAGTCAGGGGGGGCTTACTATAGCCTCCCTTTATGAAGCCTTTTTGTTGAGCCACATCTGTGCCCATGTGACCTCATTTGACTTCCACAACAGCCTTTCGAGGCTGGCTCCCTTGAAAGCCCCAGTTACAGATGAGGATGCAGGGGCTCAGAGAGGCTGAGTGACTTGCTTGAGGTCGCACAGCAAATCAGGCATGGGACGGAGAGGACACCAGGCAGCTCATCCTGGGGCCCAAACACTGGTCTTCTTCCAGCTCTTAGAGGTGGTCTGTGGATGAAGGAGGCATGTGATTACCTGTATTTTGTAAAGTTTTTTCAATGAACATGTTTCTTTTTTGCAATCATAAAGAAACAAAACCAAGAAAGGGTTTTATTGGCAGAGACCCCTTGTGAAGCTGTTTCCACCCACCCTTCTGAACATCTGAGTGTCCCTGTGCCTCAGTTTCCTTGTCAGCCACAGTGCTGGTGGGACAATACTTGGACACAAACTCTGGGGAGCACAAATTAGGAATGGTCCTCAAAATGGCTCTCAAAAGAGGAAATGCACCTACCCTGCAGTTTACTTCTAAAAATTGATCACTAGTTCTAGAAGACACTTGCCTGAGTCCTCAAAGACACAGACATGGGGCGTCTGTAGTCAGCATGGTCTGCAGTGATGAACTGCAGCAGCAACCTAGATGTCCATCAACAGAGGCCTGGAAAATATGCCGTGGTGCATCCACACAGTGGAATACTACACACCTGTGAAAAAGAATGAGGCTGCAGCTGGCTGGTTAGCTCGATTGCTTAGAGCACAGTGTTGCAACACCAAGGTCAAGGGTTCAGATTCCCGCACTGTCCAGCTGCCAAAAAAAAAGAAAGAACGAGGCTGCAGAGAAGGCTCGGGGTAGATTGCTAAGTGAAAAGAGCCAGATGCAGGACAGTGTATATTTTTATACTCTTTGTAAAAACAAAATAGGAAAGAGAATATATGTGGATTTGCTTGTGGATTCTCAGACAAATCTCTAGAAAGCATCAGAAGTCATTGTTAGCAAAAGTAGGGCTGAGGGTCAAGAGCAGGAGGGAGTCTTTATTTTTTCCCTCTTTCCAGCTCTTATTATTTATTATTATAAAATACTTCAGGCCAACAAAGAAAATGTAAAGAACTGCATCCCCCACCCCCAGTCTAAGAAAGAAAATGCTGTGGAGAGAACAGAGCCCCTGTGAGCCCTCCCCCCCATTTTCCTCCCCCTCAAAGGAACCGCCCTTCCGGATCTGCACTCATCCTTCCCACAGTGGCCTCACTTTGATTACTCAGCACCCCCTGCATTATGTTAAGTTTTGCACTTTTCTTCTATGTGGGTCCCCCCCCGCCAGAAATGTAGAAAAATAAAGTTTAAAGGCATTTTCTTGCATCGTCGCCCCTCCAGACTGCTCCTGCAGCTTCGGTTTCCTGGCAAAGGGTCTGTCCCCTCACCTGGGCCCCCAGGAGACCCGAGAAGGATGCAGGAGCTGGGCTGTGGAGCAGATGAAGACCTGGGCACAAAAACCCAAATGCGGCTCTCCTGGCTTCTGCAGGCCCAGGGCTTGGAGCCAGCAGGCTGGAGCCAGGCGGCCTCCCGGGCCTCCTCACAGCCGCTTTTGATAAAGCCCCTCTGTGCGTGGGGTGGGGGGGCCCGGCCGGCTGGAGCCAGCTCACATCTGGAGGCCAGCACAGGCCCGGGGCGGCCGGCGCGGCTGACAGCGGCGCCACCTCGAGCCACACGCCCGGCCCTGGGTAAACATGCCCGCGCCCACCCAGCAGCTCACCTTTCGCCCATAAGGCTGCCTTTCTTCTCGGACCCGAACAAGGGCCACCATGAACATTCCTCCTGGGCACAGGGCAGAACAGGCCGCTGACCTCAAGGCTGGGCCGAAATCTGAATCCAGGCACTGGGCAATGTAGAGGGGGCTTTGGAACAGCATCTACTGCATGCTGGGCCCCAAATGCATTTCAGGCTCACTGCCGCCCTGGGAGGGAGGACATATGGTTAAGCGTGTGCCTCTGGAGCTAGAAGACTTGGGTTCAAATCCTAGCTCCAGCTGTGTGACCTTGGGTATGTCACTTAACCTCTCTGAGCCTCAGTTCCCTCATCTGTAAAATGGGAATAATAATAGCCACTCTCTCTGAGGGTTAGGTGACTGTTAAAGACATTACTAGAAGTAAATTGCTCGGAAGAGTGCCTAGCCCATAAGTGTGAGTTGTCATGACTGCTCAGTAACTCAATCAACAAAGCTTTACTGAGGCTGTTCAGTGCCAGGCATAAGGGTTAAGATGGTGAAAAATGGGAGCTCAGCCCTTGAGGAGTGTCGCTGCTCAGCTGAGCAGGAAGGGATGATCAGGATGGGAGGCCCGAGGGTAGACGCCCTACCCACCACCTTGTCCTGCAGCCAGCTGCCCTGGGACAAGGCCATGGCCCAGCCACCCAAGTGATATTGGGGGCCAGCCAGGCTCCAGCCCAGTTTGGAAACAGGCAGGTGTGGGAGCCAGGTCAGGGCTTCAGACCCCTCATTCTGGGAGGGTCGCAACCCAGTACCAACCTGGGGGCAGTGACCCTGGGTCCTGATCTCTGTGCCAAGATGTGTGTTCCGGGGCTGGTGGGTGGGGGCAGGAGACAGAGCCAGGTTCTATGTCACCATGAGAGGCAGGTCCGGAGACACATTGGCTCTGTCTTTTGTGGGTGATGGGACCCTCAGCACATCCTGCTGCCTCCTTGGCCCTCTGTTTTCTCATCTGCAGGGGGTGAGGACCAATAGCATTGGGTACCAGTCACCTTCCTGATCCCCCCTTTCTTTCCTCACTGTGGGGGGGACAATAGTATAGGGTACCAGCTGTGCTGGGCATTGGGGAGATTCTAGAGAGAGACCATGGGAACGATACAGTGCCTGGCACAAAGGGAGAGGTCTGAGTAGAAGTCAGGGTGGCTTCCTGTTGGAGGCATTGTGCTCTCGGGTGAGGAGAAGCCAGAATGGAAGACGTTTCAGGAAGAGGAGGAGACAGAGGGTGTACCGAGCACCTGTGCTGTGCGTAGCTGGCACAAGAGGACTAGTTTGCCGGAGCCCCATCGTTGAATCTTTCAGCAATCCTACGAGCTCTGTACTTGAGCCACCCCCATTTTACAGATGAAAAAACTGAGGCTCAGAGAGTGGAAATAATTTATTTTTTCAGGGAGTAAAAGCTAGAGCCAGAATTTGAACCCAACAGAGAATAACTCCTCCCTCCCTGCTTCCCTTCCTTCCTCAGTCCTCACAGCATCCCCACAGTGTGCGACCCCCCAGAGATGACGCAAACCCAGCGTCAACCCTCAAGGAGCCCCCTCCTCAGATCTCTACCACCTCAGTTTCCCTCCTCTGAGCAATGGGTTCATTGTCTACAGCCCCTCCGGGCCCAGTGTCTTTGACTCAGAGCAGTGTGGATGCACGGCAGCCCAGCCCACTGCGGGGAGAGGGATAGGGGTCCTCCACCTGCTGCCACCCCCCAGTCCCTGGTGAACCTGCTCGCCAGGCTGGAGCCAGCCGCCATCTGGAGCGACGGGCTGTTTATGGAGCCAGGCGGCGGCGGCCCTGGCCCTGACCCGGCCAATCTGGAAGCGATTAGCAGCCCAGGCTGGGGAGCATTTGGAGTTCTCATCAGTCGGCCGGGACCACCCCCCCCAGCCCCCACATCCCTTGCTGCGAAGCCAAGGCTGCTCTGGGGGGTCTCCAAGGAGCCCCCTTTCTTGCAGGGCACTGCAGCTCGGACCTGCTCCAAGGCCGGGAGCTCAGAACACCAGCAGCGGTGGCGACGAGACTGGGCCACACACAGGCCAGGATGCGGGGGTGGGGGGAGGGGGGCAGAGGGGGACGATCTGAGGCCTTCCCTAAGGAAGGAAACCTCTGACAGAGTTTCTTTCTGGAGTGTTTGGTTTTGAATATGTATCCAAGTGCATAAAAAAAAAGAACAAGTCAAGCAGCACGGGAGGGTATAAAAGGTACAGAGCGGAAAATCGGTGTCCCTCCCCGTCCCCAGGGTTCTACCCCCACACACACTCTAGACAAAGCCACTGGCCCCAGGTTCTTGAGTCTCCTGAGATGGTGTATCTATACACACATCTATGCAGTTATTCTTTCTACCTCTTTCTGTAAGTGGCAGCTCTCTTGACTCTCTGTCCTGCCCTTTCCTTTTTTCTCCCTTGGATTAATCCACACTTCTACTACTACTACTACTAATAATAATAATAATAGCAACAGCAAAGATTTTTATAGGGCTTGCTCTGAGCCAGACACAGCTGTAAATGCTTTACATGGAGTAAGTCATTAATCCTAGCAGTGAGGTGATCCTATCAGGAGGTTCCTGTACTCTCATCATCCCCATTTTGTAGACGAGGAAACAGAAGCACAGAGAGGCAAGGCACTTGCCCAGCGCCACACAGCAGTGACCGGCAGAACTGTGATTCAGGCCCAGGCTGTTGGGCTCCCGGCCTGTGCTTCAAAATCTGCACCCTCCTGCCTCTCCGGAGATTACAGAGTATTCTGGTGTCTGGATAGATCCTGGTGGCTTTGATGGGGGAGGCTTTGGGTGATGCACCGTTCGGTTGTTTGCATCCTGGGCTGGTGGGAACTGTGTCAAGAACACCCGGGTGGAACGTCATCCCTTGGGGTGGGGTTGGGGTTCCCAGAAGGGACCTGGCTGGTCACAGGGATGAGCAGTCTTGGGTTGAGGGCCATTGCCCAACTGTCCTCCATGGGGAGGTGCTGCTGACGCCTGAGCTGGTCCCCTGTGAGGAGGGAGGAAGCCTCAGCTACCACATCCTGGGCCCGTTTCCAGGGAACTAAGCCCAGTCCAGTATGTCAGGGTTGTAGCTGCCTCTATCTGCACTAAGCCTGCCAATTCTCCTCAGGAGGGTGCACAGAAACTCCAGTGTCCCCTCTGGTCTCCCCTCCAGCTCATGCTCCACTGCAGCCAGAGCAAACCCTGTAAAACCTAGATGGAGTCTGGCCTCTCCCAGCTCACACCCCCTATCACCCTTAGATAAGGCCTGGCCCCCTCCCCCTACTCTCACCTCCATCCAGGCTTGGATCACACTATGCTATAACCATGGTCTGATGGCTGGCTCCCCTGACAGAATGTCAGCTCCACAAGCATAGAGAGTTCTGCCCGTGTTATTCATTTCTGTATCCCCAGAGCCTAGAGCAGAGCCTGGCACATGGTAGGTGCTCAGAAAAATTTGTTGAATGTATGCATGCATGAATGCATGAATGAATGAATGTATGAGTCAGTGGGAGCCCAGCTTGACCACCTTGGTGAAGCAGGAACTGTTATTGTCCCCATCTTACAGATGAGGAAACTGAGGCCCAGAGAAGATAACTGATTTGCTCAGGGACACACAAAGGTAAACGCAGGAAGGTGACACTATGAAATCATACACAGAGTCAGGGATGCCAAATTCAGTATGAATTCACCTCTGGGGGCGGGGAGAAGTGGGCTATGATCTGAGAGTATGCACAGAGGTCTTCTACCATCTCTGCCATGTTTTACTTCTCTCTTGAAGGTGGGAACATGGACACTCAAGCACCATTCCTGAACTCTTTTTTCAAGTGCAAAATAGTCCATAACAGCAAGTCACCATGTAGCCACATCACGCAGAGTGACTGACAGTGAGCGGGGGGCAGGCCTTTGACCTGCTCTGTCTGCCTCGGGGCTGCAGCCAGCTTGGCATGGGGGCCCCTCCCAGCCACACTCAGCCTCGGGGCCGTCCTGGCTCTCAGTGACGCAGCTGTGGTGGCGTTTGGCAACCTGGGATACCCACAGTTATGATAGCCCCGTGCATCTGCCAGCTGGGGGTGGGAGGAACCCGGGGCCTGCCCCTGCCTCTGCCAGCTGGCCCACCCTCCCAGCAGCCTGGCCAAGGTGCCTGAACACCCTCTCTGCTGCTCCTCGCCCACCTTACCTTGCTTCATAGTGCTTTTCACCACCAGAGATTACGACTGTTTTCACTGACCGTAAAGTCAGCACCTTGCAAGCAGGATGGTGTCCGAGTTTGTCCCCACTCTCTCCCCGGACAAACATACACTTGGTGCTCAATAAGCATTTGTGGAATAAACAAATGAAAACTGGACAAATGAATTGCAGCCCACCACTCCTGCCTTCCCTCCCTCCTTTCCTTCCAAAGATAGCTATTAAGCACTTACTACGGTCCAGGCAATTGCTAGGCACGGGGGACATGGCAGTGAACAAAACAGACAAAATCCCTGTACTTATGGAACCGACGTTCTAGAGAGAGTTGGATAACAATGAGACAACCCTGCAAACCAAGTGCAGAACTGTAGCTATGGAGGGTACGGAGAGAGGTCCTCGGTGCTGTCCACACCTGGAGCATGGTAGGCTGTCTCCCAGAGCGGGGGACTTGACAGCAGCATGTACACACCTCGATAGGAAGGTAAGACACACCAGGTAAGAAGGCAAAGCCTGCACCCCTCGTGAAGCTCAGAGTCTCATGAGACACAGACCTTCCGAGAGAGTAGGAAACACATTATAAAAGAGGAAATGCAGAGCAAGACAGTCAGCGCCTGACCTCGCCCTTCCAGCTAGGAAGGTTCCTAAGGAAGTGACGCCTGTGCATTGCCCCAGCACTGAACGTGATCCGCTGGCGACCCACGGCGGGAAGAGTGTTCCCGGCAGGCACACCAGCTGGTGCAAAGACAGGAAGACTGTCACCACCCCTCGGAAGCTGGCGACTCTGGCCTGGGAACGCCCCTTTCTGGCCTCAGCTTTCTCCTTTGTAAAAAAGGAGCGAGCAGTGCTGCCCACCAGGCAGGGATGCTGGAAAACTTTCTGGGAGCCTTTTAGGGGCTGGGCAAGTATTTGGTTTAAGTCCTGCAGGGCTGACTTTCTTTGTCCGTGTCTTCCCCGCTAGGCTGTGAGCCCTGTGGGAGAGGGGCCTGGTCTGTGTGGTCCCTGGCTTCTCCTGGGGCCCGACACAGCCTGTCACACAGAGGTGCTCAGGAAGGGAGTGTTTGTGGGATTACATGAGCGAGTGTGTCTCAGTTTCCTCATCTGTGTGGTAGGGATAATGCTGTGGCCACAGTGATGGAATGAAAAAGCTCTTTATGCTTTTGTGTAGTCTGTTTTCCCTGCTCCTAGTGGTGGGTTAGACCTCTGTGGACCCCTGAGAGTCCCCCCAAATCACCCTCTCTGGGGGCTGGGGGTGGAGAAGGAGATGGGAGGGTAGATTGGACGGATTCCCCAGCTCCAGACTTTGAGGCTGGGGATCCTGAAGGGCCTGTAAGGAAATGACAATCAGCTTTATTCACAATGGAAGGAAACTGAGGTACAATAACAACAACAATGAAATCTAACCAGTATAGGGTGCTTACTCTAAGCCAGGCACTGTATGAAGCCCTTTGGCCCCAGTTGTTTCATGCAATCTTTTCAGCAGTCATCATAGGAAGCTAATATTATGGCCCCCATTTCACAAGTGAGGAAATGCAAACTCAGAGAGGTGAGTCAAGCTACACCACTAGTTAATGAGAGAGTAAGCATGGGAACACAGATCTGACTCCAGAACCCAGAATCATAAACCTGGTGCACCCTATGTGGGGAGGTGGGTGGGAGGGAGGTGGCAAGGGGTACCTTGGAGATATCTGAGATGAGGGGAATGGACAGAGCCCTCATCTGTGGGACCATGGGCTATGGAATAAATAATTGCAAGATTGTGGGGTCTTGGGTCAGTCTCTTTTACCCTGCATAGTCCATGGCAGTTTTGAGAAGCCCCTATCTCCAGCCCACCTGGAATTTACTCTGCTTTATTCATTCACTTATTCATTCAATCAGTTAGTCAATGGAAAACAATACAGGATAACACAAGACCAAACTTATTCGTTTAAACAATAAATGTAAATGGGTTAAACAGAGCTATTAAAAAGCAAAGACTCTTAGATCAAAAATCAAAATTCATTAATTTATTCTTTAGACAAATATTTATTAAGTGCCTAAACTATTCTAGTTCCTGTTTTAGATTCTAATGACAGAAGATAAAAATAAAATTTCTGCTAAAGAAAGGAAAATATGGGGTGAGGAGTGAAGGTGATCCAGGAAGAGAGAGCTGTAGGTGCAAAGTTGTAAGGCTGAAATGAGCTTGGAGAATGGAGGAACAGAAAGGGAGGGGGCTGGTGTGGTTGGAGAACTGCACTAGTGAGCGAGTCTGGTGGAGGATAAGGTGGGAGGGATTGACAGGGCCAGATACCCAAGAGCATATACAGGGCAGAGGCTGTGACCAGGGCCCAGGAAGGTCAAGATGCAGATGAGCTGTGTCCTATTTACACAGAGCTGTGGCTCAGCAACTGTTCCTGGCTCTCCCAGCAGTCTCAGCTGGACTCTTGACCCTTCCCAGCTAGGGGCCTTTCCTCCTGCCTGAATGGACCCAGAATGGCAGACCACAGCCTCCCACTCTGGGAAGAAGACCTGCCATGAATTACTGGCTGCCAGGCCCTGCCATTGGTGGTATACATGCTTAATTAGCTCATTAAGTCCTGCCATCAGGTTAGTTTCTCCTCATTTTGCAAAAGGGAAAACAGGTTCAGAGAGGTAGGATGCCTGCCCAAGGTCACACAGCTGGTGAGTGGCAGGGCTGGGACTTGGACTCAGTGTGTTATACACTATAATGGGCTCTCCTAACACTGCATGGCTGCCTCCCAGGAAATGGCAGTGGAGAGGACTTAGCTGCTGTGTGTCCTCACATGTGTACCCTGACCTCTGTGGCCTCAGTTATCTATCTGGGAAAAGCCATGGGAGGTCAGTGTCAGGAACTTGATGACTACCTACTTCAGGGCAGCAGAGTTCTCAAAGTGCTGAGCAGGCGACTTCTCATCTCACCCTCACAATGACCCCATTTGACAGAAGAGGAAACTGAGGCTCAGAGAGGGAAAGTGATTGTCCAAAGTCACAGACTTGGGGTCTCCGGAGGGCCTGGGACTGAGTCTGTTCATTGAACAGTGAACTCCCAGAATGAGGAAACCCAAGGATGCAGAGACTTCGGGCTGTGTGAGGGGACAGGAGCAAGAACATCCACATAATCAAGGGGAGAGTGGGCCCGGGACCTAGGACACAGGGCTCCCAGCCCTGCCCCTCACAGCATCCCGGGTGAATTCCTGACAGGGGAGGGACCATGGGAAGTCCCCCCACGTCCCCACTCAGGCTGTGCCCTGGATCCTGCCCAAAAAAACAGGAAATGCCAGACAGTCTCCCATCTCCACCCAGGGCCCTGGGAAGACTCAGCCTGGGATTCCAGTGTTCTTGCACCAGCCCAGCTCCAGTGGGGATCCAGGCCCTCCCAGGGCGTGGGTGATCCTGAGCAAGGCCTTTCTCTCTGGGCCTTGGTCTTCCCCTCTCTAATCACAGGGTCTGGGTCACCTCCTGGCCGTGTGGCCTCAGGCGGGTGGCTATCCCCCTCTGAAGCCCAGCTCCCTCTTTTATAAAATGGGGGATAGCTGCACATGGCATGCTCCATCATGAGCCATTATTACCCAAGCAAGGTCATGATGGGGAAGGCTGGCCTCTGGAAGGATCACTGGGGCCCTCTGGGAATGATGTCCTAGCCTTCCCCGGACTCAGGACCACTCCAGGCACCTCTCTGCACCTTGGTCTCCCAATCTGTAGAAAAGGCAGCACAGTGACACCGGCTGAGTCTTGGGTTACTGCAGCGATTGAATGACAGAAGACGGGATCACAGAGGTGGGGTGGCAACAGGCAGTGTAATGAGGTGGATTCAAGAGAGGCACTGATCCAGACTTCAGGGGGCCTGGAGAACGTGGCCTACTGGTTGTTTACTTCTCTTTCCTAGTGAGAAAGGGCAGGCCAGAGAAGGATATGGTGGGGCCAGTGGGCTGAACTGGATCCCATCTCTTGGGGGTTTGAAGAGCACTAATGAGGGACAGGGTGAGAAGGGAAACAGGCCTGGGGCAGAGGTGGAGGTGGCACTGTTCCCTCCTCGTGGTCCTCCCAGGCAGGAAGCAGGGGCTCCCAGGTGCCTGGCCTTCTGTGAGTGGTCCTCACTTTTCCCTGGGCTCCAGGATCAAAGATCCCAACCCAGAGCCTTCTCAGTAAGTAAGCCATAACCCCACGGAGTTGGTTGAGCCTGGAAGATCAGAGAGGCACAGCAACTTGCCCTAGTTTACACAGCAGTGGCCACTACTTCCTCAGGCCCTCCCTGAGGATAGTGGAAGTCCCAGGTGTGAATGGAGAGGAAGCCACCTGCCAGTTCCATTCTGGAGGGCAGCATGAGTCCCAGACCCTGATGAGACTTGGGGAAACTAAGACACAGCAGGGAGGTCCCTTTGAGGCACCAAATGTGCAGTTGGCTTCTGTGTTTGGATCTGTCCACATCCCAGTGCCAGGCATGTCCTGGGGCACAAGAGCCTGGGGTCTGGGCTCTGACTTACTGCACTTCTCAGAGGCTGGGTTTCTTTGCTGTGAACTACAATCGAAGGTATGATAAGGGTGAGAGATACCAGGTGTAAAGCCAGTGCCCAGAACACAGCTCAGTAAACTGGGACTGTTGTTATAGCTGCTATCGTTAGAGACCTGTTACTTAATCCTTCTGGATCTCAGTTTCCTCATCTGTAAAATGGGAGGAATATACCCCTCCACAGAAGGTCCCACTGAGGGGAGAAAATATTTGCAAAATATACATCTGACAAAGGATTAATATCCAGAATATATAAGGAACTCAAACAACTTTACAAGAAGAAAACAAGCAACCCAATTAAAAAATGGGCAAAAGAGCTAAGTAGGCATTTCTCTAAGGAAGATATCCAAATGGCCAACAGACATATGAAAAAATGCTCAACATCACTCAGCATCCGGGAAATGCAAATCAAAACCACATTGAGATACCATCTAACCCCAGTTAGGATGGCTAAAATCCAAAAGACTATGAACGATAAATGCTGGCGAGGCTGCGGAGAAAAAGGAACTCTCATACATTGTTGGTGGGACTGCAAAATGGTGCAGCCTCTATGGAAAATGGTATGGAGGTTCCTTAAACAATTGCAAATAGATCTACCATACGACCCAGCCATCCCACTGTTGGGAATATACCCAGAGGAATGGAAATCATCAAGTCGAAGGTATACCTGTTCCCCAATGTTCATCGCAGCACTCTTTACAATAGCCAAGAGTTGGAACCAGCCCAAATGCCCATCATCAGATGAGTGGATACGGAAAATGTGGTATATCTACACAATGGAATACTACTCAGCTATAAAAACGAATGAAATACTGCCATTTGCAACAACATGGATGGACCTTGAGAGAATTATATTAAGTGAAACAAGTCAGGCACAGAAAGAGAAATACCACATGTTCTCACTTATTGGAGGGAGCTAAAAATTAATATATAAATTCACACACACACACACACAAACCGGGGGGGGGGGAAGAAGATATAACAACCACAATTATTTGAAGTTGATACAACAAGCAAACAGAAAGGACATTGTTGTGGGGGAGGGGGGAGGGAGAAGGGAGGGAGGTTTTGGTGATGGGGAGCAATAATCAGCTACAATGTATATCGACAAAATAAAATAAAAAAAATAAAAATTAAAAAAAAAAAAAAAAAAAAAGAAGGTCCCACTGAGGATTCCAAGAATTATCTCCCATGAAGCACTATGTGCCTGGCTTTTTTCTTTTGTTACTATTCCGATAGCCAGAACAGTGCCTGGCACATAGTAGGTGCTCAGTATATCTTTGCTATCGTTACTGCACTTACTGCACTTCTCAGCTGTCTGGGATCTTGGGCAACGCAGCATACATCACCCACTTGGCTTCCCCCTCCTCCTTCAGAAGGTGGAAAGGGCAATAGTACCTGCCTCCCGAGCTGGGCGAGCTGGGCGGGGACCCATTTACACCTTCTGCAGACACCTGGGAAGCACCTCCCGCTTTAGAAACTAGAGACACAGCTGGGAACAAAACAGAACACAAATCCCTGTCCTCGTGGGGCCAACACTTCTGTGGCAGAGCAGATGAATGAGGTTTTACATGGTGTGTTAGGAGGCATCGTGCTATGGAAAAAAGAAAAAGCAGCGCAGGGAAAGGCAGTCGGGCCCTGATGGTTTTATGAGGTGAGGTGGGAGCTGATAAGTGACAAAGGAGGGGGCGGGGAGGGGCCAGGGCCACGGTGGCCCTTAGAGGGCTGTGGGAGGGCTTGGGCTTTCTGTGTGAGGAGGGAGCCATGGAGGGCTCTGAGCAGAGGAGGGACATGGTTTGACTTAGCTTTGCTGGCCCAGCAAGGACTGACAGGGGTGAGGGGACAGGCAGGGAGCCTCGGGAGGAGGGGGCTGGAACAGGAGGGTGGTGGGCGAGGTGGGAGACATGCTGGAATCCTGGGTTTCTTCTCATCCTCAAGTCTCCCTCAGGCAAGTTTTTATCCGCATTTGGTAGCTGAGGAAATGACAGCTGAGAGAGCTGGTGAGACCCTCAGGGTCCGAGAGCCAGGCAGCCCCCAGGCCTGAGAGGTGACACTTCACCCCAGGCCTCGGGCTGTGGCCTGGACAAGCCCCCACTTGACCTGGACATCCTCCTCCTCTGGGGCCTCTCCTTGCCCAGACCTGCCCCAGTGGGAGCGTGTGAGGGGCCAGGACCCTCCGCATGGCCCTCCCCTGCAGCTGCCTGGGACGCGGCTTCTCCACCAGATGCCTGATTATTATTACCGTTATCATTAGATAATTAATAAACTATAATTATAAATCATATAAATAAAATTCCATGGCCTAAGGCTGTTGGAGTAGGTACCATCATTATCTCCATTTTAGAGCTTAGGACAGAGTCTTGGGCAGTGAGGGAGGGGTGAGCCTCACTGCCTGAAGTCACACAGTGGCAGGACTGGGATTCGAACTCCCAAACTTCCAGTCCCAGAGGCCAAGCTCTTGTCAAAGATGTGGAATGGAACAGGCTGTCAGAGGTTCCAGTCAGCCCACCTTGCAAGACAGGAGAGGAAACTGAGGCCTGGAAAGGCTCAGGGGCCTGCTTCTGGCCACACAGAGACCCCAAAGCAGGGCTTTGCTGAGAGGCCCCTTCCCAGGATCCCCCACAAGCTGGGCGGCTCTGGGCCCCGCAGGAAGCAGCCAGGGCTGGGACAGGCCTGCTGCTTTGATCAGCTTTACGAGCCATGGCTGTTTATGGAGTCCTGGGCCCCCAACCCCCTGCCACCCAGGGCTGTGTCTCGTCACCGGCACTCAGGATATTAGCAGTCCCAGGAGAGTCTGCCGGCCAGCCAGGGTCTTGGCCTCACTTCCTCCAGCCTGGCCCCCACGCAGCCCCTTGGCCTCAGCCCTGGGAACAGGGAGGGGCAGGGCAGGCGCTGAGGGTCCCCTCGGGTCAGATCTCTCTTAGTGGTTCCTCTGCAAACACAAATGCAAGCTCAGCCTGCTTCAGAGCCTTTGCCATCCGCCCTAGGTGGCTCTGCGTCACCTCCTTAGGGAGGCCCCCTTGACAGCCCCTTCCCCACCTAATGCAGCCACCTCCACAGTCACCCTCTAGCACAGCCTTAACTGAATTCTTCATTGCGGGCATCGGTCTTGAATCCTCTCACTCATTCTTTATCCTGTGGATTTTCTGTCTTCTTCCTGCTCACTCCTGTGCCCCATCCTAGCATGGTTCTGGCATACAGTAGGCACTCAGTAAGTGTTTCTTGAGTGAAAGAATGATAAACCCTTTGGGGGGGTGGGTTGTGGGCAGACTGAGGCCCCAAAACATCAAAGCTTCCATCTCCCACCCCATGCACGTGCCTGGAAGATTCACTGGGGCGCACATGCTGCGTGCAGAGGGGTATTTCAGCCCCACCTCATGGCTGAGGAAACTGAGGCTTAGAGAAGTGACTTGCCCAGTGTCCCCAGCCTGACGGAGCGGGGCTGAGGTTCTATCCCAGGTCTCTCTGCCCCAGACTCCATGGCCTTTGCCCCCAGCCCTCTCCCTCCCATCTTCTACCCCCACCTTCAATCCCCCAACCCCCACCCTTGGGGCCTGGCTCAAATCTGCAGGGGACAGGTGTCCGACCAGCCAGGCCGGTTCCAGGGCGCATAGAGGGGGCACGTTCCCCCAGAGGTGAAGCTGAGGGATGGCAGTGGACACCTGCTCACACACCTGCCCCCACCTCCTCACCTGCCATTCAGGGCCTATGATTCCCCCACTACCCACAGGCCCACAATGGACTGTTTTGTCCTAGAGACACCAGAACGCCTGCTCCCCACCCCCTCGGCTCCTTGCCCTATGCTCTGTGACCTGGAGCAGGTGCATGCTCCTCTGGCCTGGGAGGAGGCAGCAGGCAGGAGTTGTCCAGACTTCTCCCTAACAGACACCACAGGGAGCGCCACACCCCCACTGCCCCCAGCCAGCTGGGGAACTTCTGGCTCGGCTGGGGAGCAGGAGTGGGGAGGGAGGGGCAGCATACGGACACCTGCTGGGGGTGGGCAGCATACAGACAACCCGGGAGGCAGTCATTGTGCTCACCCCTTATTCTAGCTGAGGCAATGGAGGTCCAGAAACAGAGGGGGCAGGCCATTTGTCCAAGGTCACAGAGCAAGCAGGATTTGAGCTCAAGCTTGTATGTTTTTCCTATTCCTCCAACATGTCTCTCCTTGGGCAGCATACGTCACTACAGCCTTTGCTAAAAACTTACTATGTGCCAGGCATTTAGCCATGCCCAAATTCATTCAAAATATTCATTCAGCATACAAGGACTTGCTGAACACTGTGCTAGGCATGTGGATACAGCAGGAAAGAGACAGACAGACTGGGCCCTTGGAGAGCTGACCTTCCACTGGGGACACAGAGAATAAGCCAGCAAAGAAAGAAACCAAAGAGAAGGAGCCACCATGAGAAGAGGAGAAAGGGTGTCGTAGGCAGCTGGACCCATGAAAGCAAAGGCCCTGGGTAGGACAGTGGCTGGTGTGTCTGAGGAGCAGTGAGCAGAGCAAAGGAAGGGGGGAGAGGCGGTGGGGGGTGGGTCATTCAGGGCTGGGGAGATGGAGGCGGGCAAGGGTTGCTCACTCCACAGAATAAGGTAGGCTCTGCTTTCTCATCTGAAAACTGGGATGAGGGAGCTGGGTTTTATGATCTTGAGTGAGTTTCCTCTGGGAACCTGTTTTTCCATCTGTAAAATGGGCACAGCCCTCCTCCCAGCCTCACAGGGCAGGTTATAAGGTTTCAGAGAATGGGCCTGGCACTCAGCAGGTTCTTGGTTTAACAGGGCTCTGATCTCCTTCCTTGGGAGTGGATTGGGGTTGGGCATTGCTTAACCCTGTGGAAGCTCAACCCTACTGGCGTGGCTGGAATGGTGAGCTCAGGCCCTGTCCCAGCCCCAGCAAGAAGGTTCTTAGCCCCAGGTCAGTCCCAGAGAGCCAGCCTCTCAGCCTGCCTGCAGGGGCAATTTGCTACCTCCTCTGGAGCTTCAGTGCCCCTGAGATCCAGAGTGGGGGAGGCTCCAAGGCCAGTCACTGTCCACCCAGACAGGGCCTCAGAGAATCCAGATTCCCAGCATCTGAACTGCCCAATTAAGGGGCTGGCTGGTTAGCTCACTTGGTTAGAGCATGGTGCTGATAATACCAAGGTCACAGCTTCAGAGGTCCAGACACCAAATGAATGAATGAATGAATGAATGAATGAAAATAAACTACTCAATTACACAAATGAGGAAACTAAAGTTCAGAAAGGGTGAGGCACTTGTCTGAAGTCACACAGCTGGAAAGGCAGGCAGCTTAGGACTGAATTCAGCTCTGGCTAACTCTAAAACTTTTCCCTCTCAACCATAATGCACCCCCCTATTCCATTTTTTTATTTCATGGTCAAAACAACCCAATGAGTTCAGCATGCCCATGGCACAGATGAGGAACCCAGGGCTTAGAGAGAAATGACTTGTCTGAGGACTCAAAGAGACAGGGCTATTTTAATTTACTCAACAAATGATTTTTGAGCACTTACTGTGTGCTAGCCCAAAATAGATGAGCAGGAACCAAAACAGCTAAGTGCAGCTTTTGTGGCCCTCACAGCTTCATGGGAGAGACACACATGAGCCATTCCAGAAGTGATATGCACCAGGCTTTGCACACAGGCCTGGGTTTGAACCCTGGTTGTCACTTCCTAGCTGTGTGAACTTGGGCATATTACTTAACCTCTCTGTGCCTGTTTCTTCATGTACAAAATGAGAGATAATAACATTTGCCTCACAGGGTTGCTCATAGTTCTTAGTGCAGGGTAAGTGCTCTCTAAAGCTATTATTTTTTGTTCTTTCATTTTACAAATCTTTATTGAGTGCCTACTGCATACCAGGTTCTGGTCTGGAAGCTGGGGACACAGAAGTGACCAAGATGACATGGTCATTGCCCTCATGGGGGTCTAGTTCGACCCCCAGTATCCTGAATTACCAGGTCAACAGCTACAGAGCTGCTTCCAGACCCTCTCCTCCAGGAAGCCTTCCATAATGATCTTGGCTTGCTGCACCTGCCTTCCTCTGGGACTCTTAAACCAACTTTGACACCCTACCCCTCCACCCACGGGTACCTAGAGCCACTCGTCTTAACCTGGCATCCATCTAAAGATGGAGGGGAGGGCTTAGGCCTGGCAGGATGTTTTATCCATTAAGATCCTGGCAGATGCCAGGAGATCAGCAGGGTGAAGGTGGAGGCAAGAAATGACTTTTTCAGCATGATCGTCCCTCTTCTGCTGTCCAAGTCTGGCTCTCCCCTGGGCACTCCCAGCTCTCTATCACATGTGTCCTCTCCCAGGCCTGGCCATGAAGAAACTGAATGCAGAAAGGCCTGGGGACTTCTCTTGGGCACATAGCAAGCACACAGCCTCTGACCTTAGCCAACAGGCAGAGACCACAAATGGGGGGCTGTTGGACCAAACCAGACCCATAGAGGGACAGAGGAGTCTCATTTGACCTCCACAGGGTCTGAAACAACTGGAATTCCTTGCGCATGGATTTCCATCAAAATTCAGACTTCCCTTTTCCCCACAGCGATGGGCTCACTTTCCTGTACAGTAATGAGTCTCGCCCACCACAGTCTCCACCAAGCCCTATTGCCCCACCCTATGTTCATTTAAATCCCTTTGGGCCGGCCAGTTAGCTAACTTGGGAGAACATGGTGCTGGTAACATACCGGCCAGCCACCGGGGGAAAAAAAAACAACTGCCTTGCATCTGCAGGCATTGGAGTCACCTGACCCTTTCTTAAAACAAGGAAAAGCAGAACAAATGGTGGAATTTCAGGCAGAGGTCAGAGAAGGAAGGATCTGGGCCCCCAAAGGCAGTCCCTGCAGGCACTGGAACTTGTAACCCCTGCCTGGGAAGGTACATCCCCTCTGACCTTTCCAGGCTCAGCTGACCTCAGGGCCTTTCTTCAGCCAGGGTCCTGCCTGCGAGTGCACACACAGTCCTGAGCCTCTTCCAAATGGACCTGTGGGCCCAGATGTGTGTGTACTTGTGGGTGCAGAGGACATCTGGGGGCCCCAGATCTTGGATCTGCCATTTCCTGACTGTGTGGTCCTGGGCAAGGGCATTCCCCACTCTGGGTCCGGTTTTCTCATCTGTAAAATGAGCCTAGGGCTGGCACCCTAGCCAGGAGTGAGAGGAACTTTCAGTATTTGATGTGCAGCCAAGTGCTTGGCATGTGTTAACACCTTCAATCCTCACTAAGGATGAGGAGACCAAGGCACAGAGAGGCGAAGCACACAGCCCAAGGCCGCCAGATAGGAAGGGCAGAACTCAAATTCACTCCCCAGTCTGGCTCTGGGGGCTGTATGCCGATTCCCCACATGCAGACAATGTTGGCTGTTAGCACTATCATCACTAGCGCTCTTACTTGATTGTTGATATTGAGCATGAGAGGCACATCATGCTTGAGAACTTCCTGTGTTCAAAAGGCCCCAGTATGAGGGCCGGCCCGTGGCTCACTTGGGAGAATGCGGTGCTGATAACACCAAGACCACGGGTTTGGATCCTATATAGGGATGGCCGGTTAGCTCACCGGGTGAGTGTGGTGCTGACAACACCAAGTCAGGGGTTAAGATCCCCTTACCGGTCATCTTTAAAAATAAAAATAAAAAAAGGCCCCGGTATGCATGGTGTGTGTGGTGGACCAGGCCCTGCGCACACATGTGCGTGTGTGTGTGGGGGGGTCAGCATGTATGTGTGTGCACATGTGTGCCAGGGGAATTCTGGGGCCCACAATCATGTGTGTCTGTCCATCAACACACACGTCCATCTGTGCACTTAAGTGTCTGCCTTGCACCCATAGGTCTATTTGTACATGTGTGTCTGTCCCTGCACATGGATGTTTGTCCCTACATACATGTCTCTGTCTGTGCCCGTGTGTCCACCCTTGAACCCACACCTATCCTTCCATTCATGTCATCTGTGCACATGCATGAGTACTCTGTCTCCTCCCACGTTCAGGCATGAGTTAAATGCAAGGAACTACTCCTACACATGTGTGCACAAACTCAGGTCCACCCACTGGGCCCAAGGAGGCCAGAGCTCCCTGTGGCCCCCCTAGATGTTCAAGCAGCCCCACCCTCAGGCCTGTGGATTTCCACTGCTCTCCTCCTACCTCCACATCTCCCATAGGGGCTTCTAACCCCACAGGGGCACCAAAAGGCCTAGAAAAGGCTGACAAGCTGAGCCTGCACCCTCGTTCTCCCCCTGATGTCTCCTGCTGCTCTGGGACTGCTTGGGTGACATGGGGCAGGGGATTTGTGGCATCAGACTCACCCTTCTCCACCACCCAGATCTGGCATCAGAGGAGCGTGTGTCTGCTGTGATAGGGTGGGGCTGCTGCTGGCCTGGAATGTATCTGCAGGGAGCCTCCTGACCACATCCTTTTACCTGCAGGAACCCAACACTTGTCACCATGTCACAATCACACGAACACAGATTCTCATACTATGCTCATATGAACATACACCCCAAAATATACAGCATACACACACACTCAACACACACATCCAAGCACCCACCAAGAAACACAGACATATGACACACATGGACCTGCAAGTATACAATCACACCAAACCCCAGACTCACAATACACACATACACTGCACGCACCCACAGGCACCTACAAATGCAGAAGCACAAACAGCTCCGAATCAGAGATACACAACGCAGATGCACAGATAGACACACATAGGGACATAGGACATACACAGGGACACACAACCCCACACAAACACACATGCAGGCCGCACATCACTCACACACACGCGCGCGCGCGCACACACACACACACACACACACACACACACACCCCATACCTGCCATTCAAGGCTACTCAGCCGGCCCCGCACTCCCACCAGCACCGTGGAGAGCTCTGCCCCTCCTGTTCCCTCCCACCCAGCATCTGCCTCCTCCAGGAAGCCCCCCAAGTCCTCCCTGAATGGTGCTCCTCCTACCCATCTGACATCGACTCACATCCCTCCCAGCCCCCCACCCCTCCAGCAGTGTATCCCTGGGCTGTGCTTGCAAGGATTTATCAATTGAAAATTTTTCACACCTAACAGCAGGATAAGCCGAGCAATAACACCCCTCTTTCCACACCTGATGAGGAGCCTAGTGGGATGTGCTGAGAGGGCAGGGCCAGAACCACCATCCAGGAACAAAACCTGGCTCTGCCCCTCCTGCTCTTTACTTCCCTGCTCCTCAGTTTCCCCATCCATGAAATGGGGACAATAGGAGCTATTGTGAGAATGAATGAGCTAATTCTTGCAAAGGCTCAGAAAAGGGATGGGCCCTCAGTACTCTTATTCCTGTTGTGGGGGTGGGTGTTATTTCCCTCACCAGAACAGCTAGTATTTCCAGTATTTTCACCCGGGATCCTCAATCTGGGCTTCCCCTGTTGAACTTCTGAGTTCCCCGCGCGCAGTGAGGTGTCTGTCTTGTTCTTCACTGTTCCAGCTCAGCAAATGCTGGTGGAATGAGTGAATATGTGAATGAAGGAATGAACGAACCAGCCCCCAGGCTCAGTTACAGCCAGCCCGACTCAGAAAGGCAGCCACAAGACAGGTTGGCAAGATAGCCCCAAATAACATAGGCTTGGACCAGAATGCCAGCAGACACATCTCAGGTGGTGGGGGGTTTGCTGCTAAATCTGATGGCAAAGGCAAAAATATTCTCAGCAATCCTTAAGTTGTTTGAAATGCACGGAAGACGTGTCCTCCCATTCCATCTCTCCAACTGTCCCCCTTGGTTATCTGCTCCAGTCATACTGGCCTCCTGGGCCATTCTTGAACACACCAGGTACATTCCAGCCTCAGGGCCTTTGCACTTGCTGTTCCCTCTGCCTGGAATGCTCTTCCTGGCCCCCAGAAAGCTGCATGCCTCCCTCCCTCACCTCCTTCGGGTCTCTGCTCAAACATCAGTGAGGCCATTCCTGACCCCACCCCACCCACTGCTGAAAGGAGAGCACCCTCTCTCCATTCAGCTGCAGTCTGTGACTTTTCGCTGCCACTGTCCTCACCACTATCTGGTATTGTTCTTTTGTTTGGTGCAAGTCTCCCCATGAGCTCCCCGGGGCAGGGATCTCATTTTATCACAAGTTGGAACTCCAGAACCTAGAACATTGCCTGGCACATAGTAGTGGTAGTCAACAAATATTGGTTGACATGGTGCTCATAACACCAAGGTCCAGGGGTTTGATCCCTGTTACTAGCCATCCACCAAAAAAAAAAAAAATAATAATAATAATAATAAAACAGAGGCATGTTTTCAAAAAAATTTTTAATAAAATAAATATTGGTTGAATTAATAAATAAACAGAATAGGAAAAAGGATGGCCGGTTAGCTCGCTTGGTTAGAGCACAGTGCTGATAACACCAGAGTCAAGGGTTCAGATCCCCATATCAGCCAGATGCCAAAACTAGGGAAAAAAAAGAAGAATGGAAGGCTCTAGAACAGCCTAGAACACACAATAGAACAGAAACAATACAATGGAATAGACATAATACACCATGGCAACCCAGTACAACCCAGCAAAGCCAGGCTGGTCCTCAAGGCTTCAACAGGACTGAATAGAACAGCCAAGAAGTCCCTCCTCAAACCATGATCTAGACCCCAGTGGGCACTGTGGGGGCAGGTGGCTGAGAGCTGCATTTGGACCAGAGGTCTTCCCACATCGCATCTCCCCCAGCAGGCCTGGTCCAGCTCTCCTGGTTGAGGACTCTTCTGTCCACTCTCTCCCTGTTTCTGCCCAGCCGGACAGGTCAGGGGTGGTTTCTGATCTGAGCACTGGAACACTGGTTCCCGTCTGGGGTGATTCTTGCTGAGTCACTGGCCCCGGCTCTGGCCAGGATCCCGTGGGCCTGTTCGTGTTGAAGGTGGAGGAACATGGCCAGTGTATGAGACACGAAGTCTATGAGTGTGCAGGAGGTGGGGGGTGCTGGGCTGGCCACAGGCTGCTTCCCCCCGTCATGGGTGGCTTCTGAGTCGCCTGTCCCATGGTCAGCTGGCCCCTGCTCTGTTGCTCTGAAAAGCCAGCCCCTGCCCCAGTCCTGACCAAGGCCCTGGCTAGGCTGATGGCTATGAAAGAGAGGAAGAAAGAGAAAGAAGACTTGGGGGAACCTCCCCCCAAAAAGCCCTCCATGGGGGAAGGCTGACCAGTGAGAAGCTGCCCCCGGGCCTTGGGACCCCCAACCCACCTCTGGAGCAGGTTCCTGGTCCAAGGCCTTGCCCTCATCTCAGGGCAGGGGCAAGAAGGGGAGCCCTGCCTGTCTGCCAGGAAGATTTGGGGGGCCCCGATCCCAATGTGAACATTATCCTGGTGTCTCCCTTTCCACTTGCCCTCACCCCGATCAGTCACTGAGACAGGTCAATTCTCCCCCTAAATCTCCCTGAATCTGATCATGTTGCCACCTGTTGTTCCTCTGCTCAGGACCCTCCAGGGGCTCCCACTTCACTCAGAGCAAAAGCCAAATCCTCCTCAAGGCCTGCTGCTCCTGCCCACCCACTCCCTCCCACTCTCATCTCCTCACCTTGCCCACTCTGCTGTAGACACACTGGCCTCCTGGCTGCTCCTTGACTAGGCCAGCCATATCCTGCCCCAGGGCCTTTGCATGTGCCATCCCCTCTGCCTGGAACTCTCTCTCTGCAGATGCTCATGTGGCTCCCTCCCTTACCTCCTTCAGGTCTTAGCCAGTACGGATATCTGAACCAGTGACCTTGGCATTATAAGGCTGCACTATAGCTATGCTCTAAGCAACTGAGCTAACTGGCCAGCCCAAGAGAAACATCTTCCTTAACCCATCATGGAATCCACTCCCTCTGGTGTCCCAACTCCCCCAACTGTTTTTGATTCTTCCCTGCCAACCAATATCATGGTGCATTGTACTATGTATTCATTGCACTGTCTCCCTTGGTAGAATGACAGCTCCCTGAGGGCAGGGAGGTTGTCTGCTCTGTTCACTGTTTCATCCTATGTGCCCAGAGCAGGGCCCAGCCCACACTAGGTGCTCACTACATTTGGGACAAATAAAGAAATGAATGGATGAGCTAGAGGAATGGCGGGGTGGGGTAAGAAAAGCACACTTTAAGGTTCAGGTGGTCAGGAACTTCTTTGAAGAAGTGACATGAAAGCTGAAGCCCGAGGTTGAGAAAGAGCCAGTCCCTTGAAGTATTCCAGGCAGGGCTGGCCGATTGGTTCAGTTGGTTAGAGCATGGTGCTGTAACACCAAGGTCAAGGGTTCGGATCCCCGTGCCAGCCAGCCACACACACAAAAAAGAAAAAGAAGTAAAAAAGAAACAAAATGCTCCAGGCAGAAGACACAGCAAGTGCAAAAGCCCTGAGGCTGGCACCTGGTCAACGAACTCAAGAAGATCGTCAAGCTGAGTGCAGTGTGTGTGTGTGTGGCCCGCCGGGAGGGGCTAGGAAACTGGGGGTTGAGTTTGCACCCTGTAACCCAGGGAGTGCAAGGACTTCACTCTGACACCCCAGTACCCACTTCATGTCTGAGCTCCTGACAGGTGGTTTTCTGTCTGTCTGGCCCAACAACGGCTACAACTGGGATCTCAGCTCTCCACCCACTCCCCCCTCCCTTTACCTCCTCCCCACTTTCCCGCCTGGACTGGCAGAAACGGGAAACAGTGACTCAGGAGTCTGGCGGCTCAGGCCTCCCTCCCCCACTCCACGTCCAGGCGGCTGGGCTGGAGCCAGCCTTGGCCTAATGTCCAACCTCCTGCCTGAGGTCCAACCGGGCTCCAGCCAGGGGCGCCCTCTCCTCAGCTCAGCAGACGCTCCCCGGGGAATTTTATTGGCGGCAGTGGAGGGAATCAGAGCAGCAGCCTGAACTGTGTAAATGTAACCATCCCATCGTGGTTATCCCCACGTTCCAGGGGAGGAAACTGAGGCTCGGAGAGGCCGCAACACTTTCCCTGGACACACAACAGAACTGGCAGCCTGGGGATGCGGTGCTGGAGGTGGTGGTGCCCAGTTGGCACGTCCAGGGCAGCAGGCTAGGGGTCAGGGGCAGGTCTTCCTCACTGTAGACAGACCACACGCTTCCCCAGGCACCTCCCAGGCAGGAGGGACACCAGGCTGTACACCTGGCCTTGCATCCTAACACCCTCCAGCCCCAGAGCTGGGGTCTCCCTTCTCTCACTGACTCCCAACACCTACATACTCACCAAGTGCTATGGGTCAAATGTGTCCCCCAAGAGTTTATGTATTGAAAACCTAATCCCACTGTAACAGAGCTAAGAGGGTGGGAGATCCGATTATGGTATTTGAAAGTTGGGGATTTTAAGAGGTAATTAGATTGTGAAGACTGTGCCCTTGTAAATGGGTTGATCCATTCATGGAGTAAGGGACATGGTTCTGATGGCTTTATAAGGAGGGCACGTGAGGAGGTTAGCTCTCTTGCTCAGCCCATTCTCACCATGTGACACTCTGGTTGCCATGGGATCCTGTAAGGAGTTCCCACCAAGAAGAAGGCCCTCACCAGATGCGTTCCCTGGATATTGAACCAGTGCCCCAAACTGGAAGAAATAAATTTCATTCCTGTATAAATTACCCAGTTTCAGGTATTCAGAAAACAGACTAATACACCAAGAAAGAACCAGGCTAAGAGTCCAGAAAGGAAATATCCAGCAAAAGGGGACATGGGATGCTTCCCGGGGTACCCGTACCCTCCCTCTCCCTGTTTCCTCCATCAGCAACTCTTTTCCCACAGCTCCACCCACCCAACAGCCAGTGACCTCAGCTGGTCACAGTCACTTAATTCTGCAGAACACTAAACAACGTTTTGCTGATCTTCCTTGAAGAAGGCACACAGCGGTTCCCAGTGTGGGCACCATCTGGATCTTGTCTGGGTTCAAGCCCCAGCTCAGCCACTTAGCTGTTCAACCCTGGGCAAGTGTCTCCACCTCACTGGGGCTTGGTTTCCCCATTTGTGCAGCAGGGCTTATAATAGTGCAGCCTTCCGGGGTTGTTCTGCGTGCTGATTGAGTCAGCGTGCAAATCTCAGCACCCCGCTTGGCACACAACAAGGGCTCAGAAAATGTTCCTGTTCTCCACAAGCCCTGAGTTTGCACCAAGTCCCAGCAAAGAGGCTTGGGAACTGCCACTCCCATGCCCACACTGAAAGTTTGCCTGTGGAACTTCTTGGTCACCATGTCCCTCCCATAAAGGAGGTACATATCCAGGTTAGATTTTCATTCTCTGGTGCCCATTTAACAGGCCACGATTATTATTTCTGGCCTAAAATGTAGTGTAGTTCTGGTGGATGAATGGGCCCAGGCTACTTTCCATTCTGATGAGGTGGTGTCCAAGCACTCCTGGAAGACTATGCACTGTTTTCTGACCCAAAACGTCCAGTTGCCACATGGACACGGGACTTTGGAGGTGGAGGCCACTTTACCCCTGGGCCGCCCACCCTTTCCAACCCTGTGGTCTGTGCTCCCCAAGCCTCTCTGGAGAGGAGATGATTCTGGGGATCCCTGACTCCCTTCAGCCCTCCAGCCCTACCTAAACCAAGAGCCTGGGATCCCAGGGCTGAGCACCTTGTGTCAGGAAAACATAACAACGCTGACCTGATAGCCACAGGGCAGCCTTCTTTTCTATCCTTTTATTTTTTTCATTTTTATTTTTGTGACTGGTAAGGGGATCAGAACCCTTGGCTTGGTGTCGTCCACACCACGCTCAGCCAGTGAGTGCACCGGCCATCCCTATATAGGATCCGAACCTGTGGCTTCAGCGCTCCCAGCGCCACACTCTCCCGAGTGAGCCATGGGTTCGGCCCTTTTTTATCCTTTTAACAACCACTTGAGAGCTTCCTCAGCACCAATTAATGAGAAATGGAGGCCCAGAGAGGTCAACCAGCTTGCCCAGGGTCACGCAGCCAGAAAGGGGCAGAAGAGGGACTGGAAGCCAAACAAGTCTGATACAGAATCACTGGCTCTTACCTCTCCCTCAGCTTCCTCCACAGACGGCAGCTCGAGAGGCCGAGCATGGACTGAAGCCCCCTTGTTCTCTCTCTCCCTTTCCAGCTTGGTTTCTAGGTCGCTTGGAATCCAACAGACCGAGCATCATCATTTCTTCCCAGTGTGACCTTGGCTCATGAATCCTACTTTCTGAGCCTCAGTTGCCTCATCTGCAGAATGGGAGCAATGCAGACCCTCCCTCACTAGCTTGTTGTGAGAATCCCGCAAGATCATGGATGCTGTACAAAGTGCTCAGCCGACGATTCCTCAATAAGTTAAACAGAATTACCATACGATCCACTCCTAGGTATATACCCAAAAGAACTGAAAACAGACGTTCAGACAAATGCTTGTACACGAAAGTTCACAGCACCATTATTGACAATAGCCCAAAAGGAGAAACAACCCAAATGTTCATCAGCTGATGAATGAATAATCAAAATGTGGTACAGCCATACAATGGAATATTACTCACGAATAATAAAGAATTCCAGACACCTGCATACCACATACATACTATGGCATGGATGAACATGTGAATGAAGCCAGACACAAAAGGCCACAGATTACAGGATTCCATTAATATGAAATATCCAGAAAAGGCAAATTCACAGAGACAGAAAGTAGGTTTGTGGTCGCCAGAGGCTGGAGGGAGGGAGCAGTGGGGAGTGACTGCTTAATGGGTAAGGGTTTCCTTCTGCATGATGGAAATGTTCTGGAACTAGATAGTGGTGATGGTTGCGTAACACTGTGAATGTACTAAATGCCACTGAATTGCACACTTTAAGTCAGTTAAAATGGTAAATTTTATGTGTGTTTTACCACAATAGGAAAAAAGTGCTTGCGTAGTGCCTGGCACACAGCAAGCATCCTTGAAAGCTGGCCATAATTATTATCATTATTACAGGGGAATTTGTCATACTCAGGGTCCAGAGTTGGCTTGTGAGGTTTAAGTCGAGTCAAAGCTGCAGTCCACAATATACAGCACCTATCTTCCTTGCCATCCCCCCATGGCACCCATGCTTCAGTCCTTGGGGCTATACTTTCCACGCCACATGAGAGTCAGGAGGTAGCTCTTGGTAGCTCCCCTGGGCTGACATTGCAATTGTGGGGTAAGAAAGACAATATATTCCCACACCCCCAGTGCACAGAGACTCTGATGCCAGGTAGCAGTGAGTGTTAAAAGGTAGAGTAAAGCAGGAGCTGGTTTAGCCAGGGTCATCAGGGATGGCTCGGAGGAGGAGGTGACGCAGAATGGGAAGAGAGGGAGCGAGGAGCCTAGTAGACCTCTAACTGTGACCCATGCAGCCCTGCATGATGCACCCCTGCCCACCTCTGCCCCCTCAGCTCCACCGGGCTGCCCCTTGTCACTACCTTCTAACAACACCTTCTTGCCCAGGCACCAGCTGGCTCTGCCCCAGGGCCTTTGCACTTGCTGTTCACGTTGCCAGGAACACTTTCCCCACATCTCCTCTGGATCAGCTTCTTCCCACCATTTGGGTCTCTGCTCAAACATCACCTCCTCAGGGAGGCCCTCCCAGACTGCCCTGTCTCAAGGGGCCCCCATGTAGTCATACTATGTCACCTCCCCTGGCTTTATTTCCATGTTAGTACTTTTCCCACCCAAAATTATCTTCCTTGTATGTCTATTATCTTTCTCCTCCATTAGGCCATCAGCTCCATGGGAGCAAGACTTTTAGCCTGTCTTGTCTCTGGTGTATCCCCTGTGCCCCATGCCTAGAACAGTACCTGGCAAATAGTAGGTGCTCAAGAAATAATGTAGAAATAAAGCACAAATAAATTGAGTGAATGTATGAGTAAGTGAATGAATGAACACTTCTTTGTAGAGAGGAGGGGGTTCAGGCCCAGAGAGGGGCCAAAATGTCCCCAAGGGCACACAGGTGGGGAGAGGGGAGACTCCAGGGCCCTCCTCTCCATCCAGGCCTCACCCTGGGGTGTCAGCGAGCCCTGCATGTTGATGAGGGGCTATGGGGCAGGCAGGAAGCCACATGGGTAAGACCACCGGCCCACCCATCTCCCTTCCTCTTGATGCTGCTCCATCCGCCCACCTCCCCAGACCGCATCCTGCCTGGGCCTCCAGCCCAGCCTACAGCCCTGGGTGACCCACAGGGACTTTCCCCGACAGGTGAGGGTGAGGGCACGGGGAAAGTGCCAGGTGGCTGCCAGGATGGCCCTGTGTTCCCGAAATTGCCATCCAGGAAGTGAGCAGAGGTGACAGAGCACCCATGTCACCTGGCACTTAAGCCCCGGCCCTCAGTCAGGGCACCTGCCTGAGTGATCCTGGGCAGGTGGACCCACATCTGTGAGCCCCCGTTCCCTCCTGGGCCATCATTCTCGCCTCACGGGGCTGTGTGAGAAGAAGATGGGGCAGCGCGAGCAACACACATCATACAGCGCTGCCATAGGGTCGCACGGGTGTGCTTGCACTCACAGATACGGCATGGGACACACTTATACTAGAAAGGAATGTTATTTGTCTGAAATGAAAATTTTACTGGGCATTCTGGTGTTTTTCATTGTTGATGTTGTTGTTTTTGTTTTTGCTAAATCTGGCAATCGTACTCTGGCGTGAAATAAATGTTCAGTAAAGTCTGCTATATGAATGAATGAAACTAAAAAGCATTAGCTGAAGGAATAAACAAATGAATGAGTGACTGAAAACCCTTTTGTGTAGGCATTATTATTACGGTTATTGTTGTCTTCTCACTTATGGTTCAAAAGTTCCTGCTTCCGAGAACATTCTTTGTCCTATCTCAGGCTCACAACTGCCCGCTGGGGGAAGCCAAGGCTTGCCAAGGGAAGTGACTCACCCAAGGCCCTCCAGGCCTGTCTGCACCTTTCAGGCAGCTCCTGCCCTCTGCACAACAAAACCTGCCCCAGCTTTGCACACATGCCCCCTTTAAATCCCAGAACAGACCCACAAAGCTGGGGCAGCTGCCAATGAAGAAACTGAGGCTCAGAGAGGCGATGTGACTCGTCCAAGCTGATGGAGGCACCTCTGGGACACTGCCCCTTGTCCTGGGGCCCAAGTGCTGCAGCTGGCAGAGCTCCAGGCTCAGCTAACAACTGCTGAGTCCCCCAGCCCCACACCTGCCCACCACAGCCACCGCTAGAGCAGGACCCAGTGAGGAATTACTCAGCTTGGGCTTAACTTCATAAAGGAAATTCCTCCCCTGGCAGCGTCCCCGTGAGTCCGGGCCCCACAGCCGGGAACTACCTCCCCCAAGGCCCCTTCACCTCCTGGCAGTGCCAGTAGATGTGGAAACCCAGGCTTGGCTCTGAGCTGGCAGACGGTGGGTGGTGGGCGGGGCTTCTGCCAGATGCACCCCGTCAACGCAGCCAGCACTGTGTTTCATTCAGTCATTCAACAAACATTTGTGGAGGGTCTGCTGGGCCAGGCACTGGGCCCCTTCCTTGTTGATTGTTGGAAGAAGTAGATCAGATGACATGTGTTTTAAAAGAGCCCAGCACACATCAAGTGCTCCTGTATCCATCCTTCTCCCCTGAGCCTACTCTGTATACTTGGCACCACAGGTGACCCCGTTTGTCTTGTGAGGGAGACAGGATCATGCCAGGAAACCAGAGTGAAGAAGAGACTAGAAAGTTGATCAAACCAGCTAACACTTATGGCACACAACCTGTGGTGCCAGGTGTTGTCTCAGGTTTCTCTCACTTAATGCTCATAGCAACACTAAGTGTAGGACCATTACTCCTGTTACACAGAGCAGGGAGAGAAGGCCAAGGCTCTACCATGAGCATTAGCATTGGCTTTAACATCTCCCATATTTAGAGGAAATGAGCAATTATGTAACACCTACTAATTGAGTCAGCTCCCTTCAATGCACAGTCATTTCATTCATCCATTCATTCATTCATTCCACAAATCTTTATTAAGACCTACACAGGCCAGGCACTGAGGACGCAGCAGTGAATAAAACAAAGCTAAAAGTTTACAGTACTGGTAAGAAGAACACAGGGTCTGGAGCCTGGTGCCTGAGTTAAAGTCCCAGCTCTGCCACCTACCAGCTGTGTGGCCTAGGCAAGTACCTTGATCACTCTGAGCCTCAGATTTACCTTCTTTTTTTTCTCTCAGTTTTATCCGCTGAAAAATTAACAATAATAACAGTACCCACCTTGTGGGGTTGTGAGGATTCAATACATTTCTCCAAGCAAAGTGTTGAGCACAGAGCCTAGTAGACACTAAGAGCTCAACACCTGTAGGGCATTTTTCTTTTTAAGCTCCATTTCTCAGATAAGTAAACCGAGCTTCAGATAAGTTATGGCACCTGCCCAGTGACTTGAATCTAAATGTCTAAGTGACTGAGAGGTCCCCTCCTTCAGGGCTTCCATCCTCAGTCCCTTCCAGCTCAGAGGGGCTCAGGACCCCCAACTCCCTCCACTTGGGCACAACTTCTAACCTTAGTCGAAGCCCTACAAGACCCTAGACACCCTCACGCAGTGTTCCAAGGACCACCTGCATCCAAATTTCCACTGGGTGTTCATCTCCACTAGCTCTGAGTGCATCTGTCGGTGCAGGGCCCTGGGATATGCACTTTAGTAGGTGTCACTGGTGATTGCTCTACTGGGGCCCAGCACAGCCAACTAAGCCTGGAATGGGGGGCTGAGATGCAGGGCACCTGGGCTGGGTAACAGCAGGACGCAGGATGTGAGGTGGACTAGAGTAAGCTCTGTTTTATTTCAGACAGGAAGTGCAGGGGTGTAGGAGGAAGGAAGGAGGGAGGGAGAAGGGAAGAGGAGGAAGGAAAGGAGGGAGAAAGGAAAGAAAGAAGAAAGGGGAGAAGGGAGAAAGAAAAGGAGAGAGAGAAGGGGGGAATGAAAAGAGGGGGAAAGAGAGAGAAAAAGAAAGGAAGGAAGGAAGGAAAAGAAAGTTAATTTAAAGTGTAGTGCTGATAACACCAAGGTCCAGGGTTGGATCCTTATACCGGACAGCAAAAAATATACATATACATACAAATATATATATAAATATACACACATATAAATATATATATATATAGAGAGAGAGAGAGAGAGGAAAAAGGAAAAAATTCTCATCTGTCCCAACATTGCCCAAACAGTTCAGAGCCAGACCACAGAGCTCTCATTTTCTCCCCTGATTTTTCTGCCAGAGGCAGGAAACCTTCTCCCTTGGGAAGCTCAGAAATAGCTGAGCTCAAAAACTAGGCTGGGAGAGGAGGATTCCAGGCTAGAGGGAGGGATTTACACCAAAGGGCTCTGTAGTGTCTAGAGGTTAAGGGCACAGCCACTGGCGCCAGTCGGCCTGGGTTCAAATCCCAATTCTGCCCCTTCCTGGCTCTGTGACCTTGGATTTGGCCTCAATTTCTCACCCACAAAGCTGGAATCAATAACAGTAGCAGGGATGGCTGCATCTAGGTATTCACATTTCTTCATCAGGATTCTCTCTCTCTCCATCTTTGCTGGCTCCACTCAGTCAGACTCCCCCTCATCCAGGCAAGATGAACACCACAGTCCAGGTTTCCAGCAGCCTGCTTAGCAACCCCAATAGAAAGAAAGTGCCTCATTCCCCATTGGTCCAGCTAAAATCCCAGGCCTGGCTCTCATTGGCTGAGAGGATGCAGTGCTCTCTCTGATTGGTCAGTCCTGGGTCATATGCCCCACCCCTAAGATGGAGTTGGCCCCACCCAAAACCTTTGGACCAAGGCCTAGAGAAGTGTGGGGGTATGCTGGGTAGGAGCCAACAAGAGACGTCCCCTGCAGGTGCCCACAAGGGACAAGAATAGGAAGGAGGGTTGACAGCATTTGTTGAGCACCTAGCATGCACCAAACACTTTATTTACATGATCCTGTTAAGCCTCCTGACAACCTTGCCCAGCAATGTTCTTTTGGGAAACAGGAACGGGAGCCTTGGAGGAGGTGAACAGACTAGGCCAAGGCCACCCAGAGCCGGCCTCTGCCCCTGCCCTTGTCTGATCCCAACCTCCAAGAGCAGAGAAACCGCAGGGATGGACACTTGCTGTGGGAAGGACAGTTGCCTCCATTTCCTCATCCCGAGGCCTTGCTGAACCTGTCCCTCTGAGCCCCTGGGAAAAGAGGTCCAGGCACGTGCCCAGGCCCACACAGCAGGGACAGGAGAGCCAGGGTCTGGATCTGGAGCTGCCTGAGTCCAGCCAGAACCTGGAAGGCAGGTCCAGCTCCCACTGACAGGGCCAAGGAAAGGGTGGGGGGAGCTGGATCCCTGGCCAGGCCATCTTCCAGGTGACCTCTGGGACCTTGTCTCAGCGTAACATGGACCCAGGACAAAGCCCCAGCCTCTACTTTCACCCAGATGTGACAAGAAACAGCCCAACAGCTCACCCCAAACAGGGCAGGGGCAAGGTTGTGGGCAGGGTGCTCCAGCTGTGCCCACAAAAGGTGTCAAGGAGAGTGGGCTCTAGGGTCAGGAGGCCTCAGTTGGAACCAAGCTCTGTCCCTTAATCCTGTATGAAGCCAGCGAGGGTGAGTGCCTGGCCTCTCTCTGTGTCATCTGCCAAGTAAGCTCACGAGCTACCTACCGGTTGGGTTGCCGAGAGGCTCCTAGGAGCTAACACTGGTAGCTGACACCTATTGAGCAGACATGCCTCAACTCTGGGGCCTCAAACCTGGCTCTACAACCAGATGGCCACCAGTGAGCATCTTCCCCAGATGAACTCACTTAACCACCTCCTGCAGGCAGGAAGGTGCTGTTCTTATTACCTCCATTTTACCAGAAGAAACTGAGGCAGAGAGAAGTGACTTACCCAACATCACACAGTCAGGAAGTGGCAGAGCAGGGACTAGAACCCAGGCCAGTCTGGTTCCAGAGCCCGCCTCCTGTGCCCTGCAGGCAATCGAGGTTAGCTGCCACCACCGCTATTGATCCCGTTGCCAGCTGCCAGGCTTTCTGGAGGCGGGGTCCTACCCTGAGTCTGGAAACAGGGTGGGCCCCAACTTCCCAGTGTTCCACCTGAAACAGCCATCCCGTTGTGACCCTACTGGGAAACTGAGGCCCAGAGTGGACTGGGCGGTGCCCAAAGTTGCACAACCCTGGGTCAGCTGCGGCTTCTCAGGGCAGCGTCCCGCCCAGCTGGCATCTCCTGGACGCCCCCCTGCCCCCAACACACACACACTCCCGGGTGGGGCAGGGGCTGCCTTCCCGGCGGCTCCACGCTGGCTGCGAGACATTTGTTACTGTGTCAGTTCCAGCTCCCACCCTGACGGGGGGCCGGCAGGCAGGGGGCTTCCTGCCGCTCCGGGAGGGAGGAATGCGCCCCGCCCCCGGCTCCATATGGCCTCCATCCCGGCCCATCTGCTTCCCATTGCCCGCCGCGGCCGCTGCGGGGCCGCCCGGGCCCGCCCGCAGGGGTGTGAAGTTTATGTGGCCGGGCCTGGAGCCTGCGGTGACAGGGCCACACACGCACACACAGACACACACCAGACACCCCCACCAGCCCTGGTGCCTGTGCACACACGCGCACATGCATACACGCAAACACGCACATCACTCCACCCCCCATGGGCCCCAAAATACACCTATATTCTCACATTGTCACCAGACTGAATAACACCAGAGACCTTCAACTTGAGCACAGACATACCTCCAGAGACCCAACTCAGACACACACCGGTAAACACATCAAACCCTCACACACACACACTCGCTGCCCTCCTCACAGATACCCCCCACATTCACACCTGCACACACACACACATCTCTGCCCCAACACACAAATACACACAAGCTCACCCAGATGATACAAACACAAAATGGTGACTTACACACAGGCCCGGGTCTCAGATAGGCCACCAGTTGGAGAAGGGGCCTCCTCCTCCTGGGCCCAGGACAGCCACTCCCCCTCTCTCCCCGCTACTTGCCCTGTTCTGGCCCCTGCATCTCCCAAACCTGGGTGCTGCTATCAGGGGCCCAGACTCCTGTGCCAACAACCCACCACACAGGCCTTCCTGCCTCCTCCTCATCCCGTCCTAGAGGCCAAAAACAGAAGGCCAGGAGACCAGCAGCCACCGCTCAAGGTTGCCTAGGGAGTGCAGGCAGGGTCATATTCGAACCCAGGCCCCCTGGACTCTGCATCCAGTGCTCTCCCTAAACCCGTGAGGGAATCTCCATCTGACTCGCCTCCCCTCCTGGAAACCTGGACCATTCCAGAGAGACCCTGTCACTCACCATCACCTCCAGGGGCCTAGGGTGGACTTCAGAGATCTATGAACTTGGACTAGTACATCTTACATTTCACTAACCTCTGACTGGAATTTGGCATTTCCTTTTCTTACCGTCAGACGTGGAAAACGAACCACGGCGGCAGTCACTGGACTGTGGCTTTGTCACTCAGATCCCAGCCACTTTCATGTCTCTCTACAGTGTTGCAGAAAGAGCGTTTATCCTCTTCCCAACTTCAAAATTACCGTGGTTATCAGACCCCCTGCTAGACGTTGTTATCAAGTGTGTTAAAGGAGCACAGTTGTCACCATTAGGCTACTCAGTAACTCTAGCTCAATATAATTGGTTTTCCTTTAATCCTATAAACTCTCACTTACAAGTTTAAATCTAAATCTATAAACAGAAAAGGGGTCCATGACACAAAAGCAGATAAGAGCCCCTGATCTAGGCCCAAGTGCTATATTCTTAAACACTTTTACTGTTATTATACCTTTGACAGTGAGGACCACAGTGAGGTGGGATAGCTTGCCCAGGGTCGCACAGCTCTAAATGGCTGAGCCAAAACCAGAACCCACGCAGCTGGCTCACCCTTGAGCTCTAGACTACCCTGTCTGTGGGAACCCAGTGCCTGTGCCTGCCTCCAGAAAGAGGATCCCAGGGTCTAGGAGGCCCTACCACATACACCATCCAGCCTGGGGACCTGGGAACCTCCTGGCTGGTGTAGGGCGGATCCTGCCGGCTGCCCCGCCAGAAGGGAGCCAGAGCTGGTTTACAATGTGTGAGAATTCTCACCAGTGGCAACGGCAGGCAGAGCAGGCTCCCACTCCCAGGCCCCCTGCCCCACTGGGGGCTCTGCACAAAGTTGAAAATGAGCTTCCCTCTGTGGGGCCCCAGGAGGCGAGAACAGCTGGTGGGCCCTGGAGTCCTCTGTCCCCTGTCCCTCTATTCACCTGACCCTCTCTGTCTGCTTGTCTGTAGCTCAGGAAACCTGTTCCCTACTAGCCAGAAACCAAGTCACAAGAAAGAAAGTGGAGGCTTTCTTTGTTCTCCACTGCCTGGCTTCGTCCATTCATCCCTTCATTCCTTGATCATTTATTGAGCGCCTACTGTGCGCCGGGTTGAGAGCAGGACTTTAGCTATGAACAAGGTCCCTGACCTCACTGAGTTCACAGGCAGGTGGAGGAGGCAGACGGGAAACAAGCAGACCCAAGGTATATAATATCATAAAGAGAAATGCCAGGGCCAGGGGCAAAGAGAAAGGCCAGCGGCAGGGGGTGTTCAGACAAGTGGTCTGAGAGGGCCTGCCTAAGAAGGGGGCCTCTGGGTAGAGGCCTGGCAGAAGTGAGGGAAACAGCTGCATAAGGAATGGTATTCCAGGTAGAGGGAAGAGCAAATATGAACTCCGCCACGTGGCTGCCTTGAACTCTACTACTTTCTGCCTTCTTTGAAATTGGGCCTGTGGGGGCCTGTCCCCTCCCCAAGTCTCTCATCCTGGGGATCACCTGCCTTCTTTCCTCCAATCATCCTCCCTTTCCTCCCTCCTTCTCCTTCCAACCAGGGGCCCAGGGTGCTAGTTACATGCTATTTTCCTCCCTCAACAGAATCCCTCTGGAATTCCCTCTGGAATCCCCACTGGAATGGAGAGGCCTGGGGAGTCGAGGGGCTGGTGGGTCCTGCTCTCTGTTCTTTCCTCAGCGCCTGGCAGAGTGCCTGGCCCATCCCCATTTGACAGATGAGAAGACTGAGGTTCAGAGAGGCGCCTTGGGTGGCTCGAGCCTCACCGTGGCAGCGCTGGGGCTGGGCACTCAGCTGTGCCCCACTTCAGGTCCTGGCCCATAACTCCGATCTGATGGCCTCCATCTTCTGGTGAACAGCCCTGAAATCCGAATGGGCCCCGTCTCCTGAATTTCTCAGCCTCAACCTGCGGCCGAGTTAATAACATCCACAGCTGCCCAGGCTTCCCGCGTGCCCATCTGAACTCGCTTCATCCCCACCCGCCCCGGGAGCGGAGCGGCGGGCGCATGTGGCGGAGCAGCAGCGGCGTCCGCGGCGTCCCGGGAGGGCCGGGGAATGCGCGGGGGCGGCGGCGCCCCCAGCCGGCTCACGTTTCCGGCCGGGCCCCCGCAGCCGCGCCGCCCCCTGTTAAGGCGCCTCTCCCTCCACCTCCGGATTTTCCACGCAGAGTTAGGTTGGCGACGCGCTGTCTGCGGGCCCCGCGAAGGCGGCCGTGCGCTGCGCTCCTCTCGCCGGGGCGGCGGCTGGGGGGCGTCCGCGCACGCAGGGTCCCCTCCGCGGGCCACACGCGTCCACGTCCCCAAGCAGCCATCGAAAACCAGCGGCAGAAAACGCGCCCATCCTTGACTGGGCCCTCCTGAAAGTGCGTCCCGTGGGACCCTCCTAGCAAACCCGAGGTGGGAAAGGCTTCTCTTACAGGAGAGAGGAGGAGGCTCGGGGGTTGAGAAAAGGTCACACGGGAGCGGGTGGCATCATTATAATGCTTTTGATCCCTGTTCAGGCTTCACTGTGAAGTACCTACTACGTGCCAGGCACTGTTCTAGGGATGGGGATTTTGCAGTGAACAGAACACAAAACTCCCTGCGCTCTCATGGCTGACATTCCAGTGGGGGAGCCAGACATTGGCAAATAAACACCTAAAATAAAGTGTCAGGTGACAGACAGCGAGTGCTGTGGGGAAAATAAAGCAGGGGAGGGGGTTGGGGAGTGAAGGTGGCGGGAGGCACCAGCCGGGTAGGGAGGACATGAAATGGTTCATAGGATGGTCACAAAAAGGTTACTCTGAAGGTTGGAGCCATGTGGACAACTAAAGAACGTGTGTTCCGTGGTGCAGAAACAGCATGCGCAAAGGGCCTGAGGCACAAGCATACGTAGCTACCATTTCTCAATCGTTTACTATAGGTACCTTTCATGCATTCCTTCTTTCCATTCCTTTCAACCACTCTGACACTCCAGGAATCTGTATAATTCCCTTTTTCCAGCTGAGGAAACTGAGGCTCAGGGAGGCCTTTCCCCCAAGGTGGGGAAACTGGGGAAGTCCCTCGCCCAAGGTCACGTGGCCAAGGAATGGCAGAGCTAGAATTTGCACCCAGACACTTGCAGTCCAAACCACATTTAGACAGCTACAGTGATGAAAATGATAGCAATAGAACGGCCAGCTAGTGTTAACAGCATGTTACATGTGAAAACTCTCTGAAGCCTAAGAGGAGGGTACTTTGAGGAAACAGGCTGTGCAGCTGCAGTAAAGGACAGAAGTAGAATCTGCCCCTTAATTAAACAGTATTTCTTTTTCCACACCCCCAGCTCAATCACCTAAACTAAGGCAGGCAGGGTCTGTGGCCCGAAATTGATTAGAAGGAATGCAAAGCCTCCTTAAACATCAATAAGACCACCGAATGGCCCAATAGAAAATCAGACAGAGGATATGATCAGAAAAGAAATCCCCACGGATTAGGGAAAAAAACTATCTGCAAAACACATATCTGGTTAAAAACCTTGTATCCAGAATATATAAAGAACTCTCAAAACTGAATAATAAGTCAATTAAAAAATGGGCAAAAAGGCCAGCCCTTGGCTCACATGAGAGAATGTAGTGCTGCTAACACCAAGGCCACGGGTTTGGATCCCTATATAGGGATGGCCGGTTAGCTCACTTCAGAGAGCGTGGTGCTGACGACACCAAGTCAAGGGTTAAGATACCCTTACCGGTCATCTTTAAAAAAAAAAAAAAAAAAATGGACAAACGATGTGAATATTGTTTATCTTCACTCAGAGATACAGATTGTAAATAAATTCATGGAAAGATGTTCAACATCATTAGTCATTAGGGAAATACAAATTAAAACCATAATGAGATGCCATTACACACCCGATAGGATGGCTGTAGTTTAAGAGATTGGCCATACCAAGTGTTGACGAGAATGCAGAGCAACTGCAGCTCATGTCCTGCTGGTTGGGATGCAAAATGGTGCAGCCACTTTGGAAAACAATTTAAGTTTTTTATAAAGTTAAGCACGCACTTATACAATCCAGCAATTGCTCTCCTCTGTATTTACCTAAGAGAAATAAAAACATATGCCGACCCAAAGACTTGTTCGTGAAACTTTATAGCTGTTTTATTTGTAATGGCCCCAAACTGGAAACTTTAAAATGTCCATTCAAAGGTGAGTGGTATATCCATACAGTGGTACATCCGTGTAGTGGAATACCACTCAGCAACAAAAAAGAAATGAACTATTGATAGACAGTGCAATGTGGATGAATCTCAAAATAATTATGCTGAAAGAAGCCAAACTGAAAAAGAGAACAAACTGTGTGATTCCATTTATATAATTTCTAGAAAATGCACACTGATGAGTGAGGGGGGAAGAGTTACAAAGAAGGGGCATAAGAAAACTTTGGGGGATGATAGATGTTATGTCACTATCATAATTGTGGTGATAGTTTTACAGGTGCTTACATGTGTCAAAACTTACCAAATTTTGGACTTAATATATGGCAGTTTATTGTATGTCCATTACATCTTGAGAAAGCTGTTACACACACACACACACACACACACACACACCCCCACACTGACCTACAGGTATGTGTGATCTACACACACATACTACTCATCTATTAGAGTGACTAAAATAAAAGCTGATGACACCGAGTGCTGCCAGGGATGTGGAGCGCCTGGAACTCCCTCTCTCTGTCTACATTGCTGGTGGGAATGCAGAACCCTCTGGAAAACCATTCGGCAGTTTCTTATCAAGTTAAACACATACTTAATATACAACCCAATAATCCCATTCTTATATATTTACCCAAAAGAAGTGAAAATTTATGTTCACAAAAAATCTCCACGTGAATGATTAGAGTGGCTTTATTCACGATTGCAAATAACTGAAAACAACCCAAGTTGTTGAATGAATAAACAAACTACGGTACATGCGTATGGTGGAATACTACTCAGCACTAAAAAGGAATAAAAATGTTTTTCTTCCTTTTTGGCACCTGGCCGGTACCAGGATCTGAACCTTGACCTTGGTGTTATAGCACTGTGCTGTAACCAACCGAGCTAACTGGCCAGTCAGGAACACATTTTTTGTACACTCAGCAATGCGATGGATCTCACAGACGTGCTGAGTAGAAGGATCTGGCTTCTGTGGGACTGGACTGCTCTGTTTCTTGATCTGGGTGCCAGTCACACAAGTGGGTTCACTTTGAAAAAGACATTGAGATGAACACTTCTGATATGTGTATCTCTCTATACAATTGTTACATTTCATTGAAGATTAAAAAACAATCCAGACAGTCCAAGAAAAAAAAAATGTGACAAATCAGTCTCCCTCCTTCCCTGAACCCAAACCTCAGGTCTCCTCCACAGAGGGCACCAGATGCAGATGCTAACACACATCTGTATTTATGCTTAAAAGTATTCCAGAAGGGCCTCTACCTAGAGGAATTCCTTCCTGCCCCTTCCCTTGCGCCCCTGTGTGTCTATTTTATTTTTCTAACAAGCCTTTCTTAGGACAAAAGGTTAGATAAGGACCTATGCGGTTGGATGGGTCTGGGTTTCAATCCCTGCTCAGCCATTATCACCTGGGGGGGACCTTGGGCAAATCCCTCCTCCCTCTGGAACTCAAATCTCTATAAAATGGGGCTGTGAGAGCCACAGTGCTATGCTTCTCCCAAGGGTTGTTATGATCACCTCCATTCCTGGACCCCACCGTGGCCAAGATCTCAGACAGACCCGTGCCCTTCCACATGCTGGGGTGAAGAGCGAGATAGTCCAGCCAGCTGCACAAAAAAAAAAAACAAAAACGAGATAGTGGGAGAACTTAGCCCACCCTTCCTCCAAGCTCCTCTGTGGCTCCCTAGTACCATATTCTTTACCAAGATCATCTGCAACCTTTTTATTAATTCAACAAATATTTATTGCATGCCTACTATGTGCAAGGCACTGTATCAGTACTGTTCCTGCCTCTCAGAGTGCACTCTCTGGTGGGGGAGGGGGCTCGCTGAGGAGGAGACGACAGGAGCAGATTGGTGGGGCCGGGGAGGGGGTGGTGGGGAGAGTTATGCAGAGTCCAGGGCTCTGTCCATTCAGTTGCTAGTGGGAGGCGTCGGAGGCCAGAGCTGAACATGGAGGAGTGGCTGTGTGTGGTGGGCCCGGTAGAGACAGTTGGAGGAGTCCATCAGGGGCCAGTGAGAAGACAATTATAAAGAAATGTCTTTCACCATTTTCCTCCCTGTCTCCTCTCCCAAGGGCCCAGTTTTGTCAATTGGCACCACTGCCTGCCCCCACCCTTTCATGCTCAAACCCACAGCCAAGAGCTGGAAGGTTCCCTCGGCCTGGTGACCCCAGCCAATCACTCCCCAACCCACCAGCCATCCACAGAGATATCTCCCACCCGTTCTTCCGCTTGCTGACTCGGCGTAGAAGGCATGGGCCGCAGGTGCCTCCTGTCTTGTCTCCCACTTCCTTTTGGTCCCCTCAGTCTATTTCCCACAGGCAGCCAGAGAGAAGTCAGACCTTGTCACCCCTTGGCATAAAATCCCCTGGTGGCTTCCCATAGCCTAGAATAAAATCTAATCACCTGGACTGGCCAGTTAACTCAGTAGAGCCTGGTGCTAATAACACCAGGGTCAAGGGCTCCGATCACTGCACCAGCCAGCCACAAAAAAAAAGAGAGAGAGAAAATCCAATCACCTGGTCCTTGGCTGCGGCCCACTGCCCACCTCTCCCACCCCATCTCCCACCTCTCTCCCCTCCAGGCACACTGACCTCCCGCCATTTCTTAAACACACCAAGGACATCCCCACCTCAGGGTTTTTGCACTCGCTGTTCTCTCAGCTTGTAAGGTCCTCCGTCTACTCAAGTTCTCTTTGCCTGGCTAGCTCGTACTCCTCCCACTTCTGGGAAGGCTCCCCTAATGTACCCACACCCCTGACTAAGCTAGTGCCTCCCTGCGGCTCTGCCACGGCACCCTGAACTCTTCCCAGGCAACATCACTCCCCTCTGTGACAGACAGGCTCAAATCCCTGCTCAACCATTATCACCAGGGGTGAGGGGTGACCTTTGGCAAATCCCTCCTTCTTCTGGGACTCAGGTCTCCTCATCTGTAAAATGGGGGTGTGAGAGCCACAGCGCTATGCTTCCCCTGAGGGCTGTTGTGATAACTTTCATTGCTGTACTCCAGAACCAGCAGCTTTGCTTCGGCCAAGATCCCTGGCAGACTGTGTCCTTCCCAAGCCAAGGTGAACCATCAGCTTCCTGAGAACAGGGACTTATCTGCTCACAGCTGCATCACTCATGCCTGGAACAGCCTGGGCCATACTAGGTGTCAGTCAGTTTTCTGTCGCTTATAACACAATACCTGAAACTGGGTAATTCATAAGGAAAATAAGTTATTTTCTTACAATTTTGGAGACTGTGAAGTCCAAGTTCCAGGAGGCACATCTGGTGAGGCTCTTCTTCCTGGTGAGACTCTCTGCAGAGTCCTGAGGTGGCCAGTGTATCACATGGCTAGAGGTCTGATTGTGCTGACATACTCTCTTCTCCATATGAAGCCACCAGTCTTCTCCCAGGATAACCAATTAATCCATTAACCTATTAATCCTTCCATGAGAGCACAGCCCTTATGATCCAGTTACTTCTTAAAAGGTCCACCTTTCAAATGCCATATTGGGGATTAAGATTCAACATGAGCTCTGGAGGGGACAAACATTCAAACCATATCCATAGGGCTCAGGGAACATGTGCTGAATGCAGGAAGGACAGAGCTACAGTCATGGGAGCTCAGAGCTGGAGCCTCAGACCTTCTGCAGACCTGCCCTCTGCCCAGAGAAGAGACCCGGATGGGAGTCAGGGCTGAGCCCCATCAGGGAACCCCCGCCTCTCTTTCCCAAGGCAGCGGGCCTTACCAGCAGGCCCGGGGTTCAAATCCTGGTGCCTAACCAGAATTACCACATGACCCCGAAATGCCACTTCTTTATGTACCAAGAGAAATAAAAACTTACCAACTTTTATACTTTATATATGGTAGTTAATTGTATGTCAGTTACATCTTGAGAAAGCTGTTACACACAAGCACACACACACTTACCTACTAAAATGACTAAAGTAGAAAATAAAACTTACAATAACAAGTGCTGACAAGGAAGTAGAACAACTTGAACTCTTTCATACATTGCTTGTAGTCCACACAGAAACCTGTACAGGAATGCTCCTAGCAGCATTCTTTTTTTTTTTTTTTTTTTTTTTTTTTGGGTAACTGGCCGGTACGGGGATCTGAACCCTTGACCTTGGTGTTATCAGCACCACGCTCTAACCAGCTGAGCTAACCGGCCAGCCAGCATTCTTCATAAGAGCCAAAACATAGAAACAACCCAAATGTCCATCAACCGATGAATGGATAAATAGAACGTGGTCTATCCACACAATGGAATATTATCCAGCCATAAAAAGAATGAAATTCTGATACACGCTACAGCATGGACGAACCTTGAAAGCATTATGCTGAGTGAAAGAAGCCAGATTCAAAAGGCCATATGGTATATGACTCCATTTATATGAAATGTGTGGAGCAGGCAAATCTGTAGAGACAGAAAGCAGATTAGTGGTTGCCAGGGGCTGAGAAGAGGAGGAAATGGGGACTGACTGCTAATGGGTGATGAAATGTTCTAGAATTAGATACCAGTGATGGTTGCACAACTTTGTGAATATACTAAAACCCACTGAATAATACCTTTTAAATGAATGAATTGTATGGTAGGTGAGTTATATCTCAGTAAAGCCATTTTTTTTTTTTTTTTAAAGATGACCGTTAAGGGGATCTTAACCCTTGACTTGGTGTTGTCAGCACCAGGCTCTCCCAAGTGAGCTAACCAGCCATCCCTATATGGGATCCGAACCCGTGGCCTTGGTGTTATCAGCACCACACTCTCCCAAGTGAGCCATGGGCCAGCCCTCAGTAAAGTCATTTTTAAAAATCCAGGTGCCAGCACTCACCTAATGGCTGTGTGTCTTTGGACAAGTCCTTTGTCCTTTCTGAGCTCAGTCCCTGCCTCTCTCAAACGAGTTGTCACCCTACCCACCTCATTCCCTGGAATGACTGATTCACAGCCAGTAAACAGCCCCACAAGGTGAATTTTCATGGTCTCAGTGACTAATGGGCCCACCCGGGTCGGAGAATGGTCTGCCCATAGACACAAAGGCCAAGGACAAATTCAGTCCACTGGCAGTGCCCAGGGTGGCCACCGAATGGCACCCAGACATCACCCCACAGTCTTTGTGAGTGATAGAGTGGCTGTGACTGCTGAGCCCTGGGCTCCGTACATCCCAGGACATTGCCACGCTTGGAACATGGCTGTTCTGTATGTGTGTGTGTGTGCATGCATGTATGCAGACGTGTTCTTGTTTAGAAAGAAAAATACATGTCAATTATAAAAATTTCAGAGATTGATGAAAAAGAAAACCCCCACACCCCTCCATCCAGTCAAAAACACTGTTGACCCTCAGGGCATGTGCTTCCCTCTCTGTGAGGGCGGAGACGGAGGTAAAATTTGGCAGAAATGGGACCATATCATTTCTTCAGGCTGCTCTGTGAGCTGCTTCTTTCACCTTTTGGCACATGTTGGCACCTTTTCAAGGTAGCACATGAAAATATCATTTATCTGTGAAAATACTGATGGCTTGATTGCAATCAAGTTCACTAAGAGATGCTCCCGGGGGAAGACGAAGTGATAACACAGACATGGAAAAGGTAAAAATTATATAAAATGAAATACCCTCTTCCTCACCAGCGCCTCAACCTACCCTTACAGAAAATCACTGCGAACAGTGGGTACGTATCTTCCAGATCCTTCCTTTTTTCTTTTCTTTCTCTCCCTTGCTGTCAACAAGTATTCATTGAGTACTGACCACTCATTCATTCATTCATTCATTTAATCATTCAAGAAACAGTTTGAAATGCTAATCATGTGCCAGGCTTTTTCTTTCCCTGTTCATATGATATATACACAATATATATTTTAAAGATTGTATCATCATTGATAACAGCTGCAAAGTTCTCAGAACACACAACGATTCCAGTTAAAGCCCCAGTCCCCTTGTGCTGGGCTTAAGGTTGCTGATGGCGTTCTGCTTTTCTGAAAGTGCTGGGTGGAATGTGTTTATGTACTTTTTATTTTGTTATTGGGTCAGAGGTTGAACACGTTTTCTTAACCTGCAAAGTGAAGCCTAGAGACTCATCCAGGGTCACTAGGTGAGGTGTCAGTGGTACTCAGACCTGCAAGGAAAGGATTGAGGGCTTGGAAAGCCCCTTGCCCAGCCCCAGGTCATTTCCCTGGGGTAAAGATGGGTTTCCTTGGGGGATCCCCATCCCAAGCACTCCCATGAGTGACACAGGGGTTTCATTTCTCCTTGTGGCTGCTCTTTCAGCCCCAATACGGCTTTTATTTCAGGCCATAACACCAGCTAAGTAGAATTGTGTTTGGGAGCACTGGGTCCCCTAACCTGAGGGCCTTCTATCTTATACCCTAAGAAAGTTCGTGAAAGACTCCAATGGAGAGTCTTCTGGCTCCTCCAGACCCCAGATGCCCAGGCCTGGCACTGGAGGTTCCAGGGGACAACACAGGATGCCAGACCCCAGGAGTCTGCAGGCCAGCTCAGGCCCCAAGTCTTTGTTAAGAGACACAAAGAGCTTGACACATTAGGATTATCCTCTGTGTCCTCGGGAAAACTCTCTACTCTCTGTATCTGTAAAATGGGCATAATAGCCACTGTTTACTGAAGCTTTACTCTGTGCCAGGCCTGAGGGTAAGCAATTTATAGGTATTTACTCACTTAATCTGTACAATCCCAGGAAGAAGAGGTTGTTCGTCAGAAAAGGAAATGGACACTCAGAGAGGTCGAGCAACTTACTCTAGGTCACACAGCAGGCAAGCAATGGAGCAGAGATGTGAACCCAGGCAGTCTGGCTGCAGAACGCGAGCTCTTAACCATTGCAGGGCTGCCTCTTATGCCCATATTGCCTAGTGCTGTTGTGAGGATTAAATCAGATAATTTGTGCAGAACAGGTAGTAAACTGTCATGAAATGTTTTTTTATTATTATTTTTATTATTATTATTGTTATTTGCCTGACAGGTTGCTCTTTGCCTCACTGAGTCTTTGCTTCTCTCACCTGCTGAAGAATCCAGACCAGGTATCATCCTTGTCCCCACCACCCTTTGTGTCTATGTGTCACCAAACCCCACCCTCGCCTCATTCACCATGAGGGCAGGTGCCTCCTCCTCAACTGTTCTCCCTACTGCCGGGCTTGGTCCCCACACAGCCACCCAAAGGATCTTTCCAAAGGACACATCCACTCAGGTCCCTCCCCTGTTCAGACCATCCCATGGATCCCCATGGATCTGTAGTTTTCCCCCAGGCCTGCATGGCCCTGACCCTAATCCCAGCTGACCTCTCCCATCCGTTCTCTTGTGCCTACTCACGCTGTAACTGCTGAGATCAAGGGTTGGTGGAGCTTTTGCCCGAGGCCCTCTCTCTTGCAGGAGCCACAGAAGGAAAATCTGACTCACTGCCGAAGTCTCTCCCTAAGGGTCCCCTCCTCCAGGCCAGCCTCCTTACCCTCCTGCAGGATTGGGTGGGTGAACAATAAAAAGCTCCTGGATCCATTCCAGGCTCTGAGAAACACTTGCCAAACCTTTGGCTGTAGCCACCTGTAGGAGATTGAATTGTGTCCCCAGAAAAGATATGTTCAAGCCCCAATCCCTGGAACCCGTGAATGTGACCTTATTTGCAAATAGGATCTTCATAGATGTAATCAATTTAAGATGAGATCGTACTGGATTAGGATGGACCCTAAAGCCAATGACCAGTGTCAAAAGAAGAGTGGACCCACACAGAGAAACAGACACAGAAGATGGGAGGAAGGATTCTCCCCCTAGAGCCTTTGGAGAGAGCACAGTCCTGATAACATCTTGATTTCAGACTTCGGGCCTCCAGAACTGTGAGAGAATAAACTTCTGTTGCTTTAAGCCACCCAGTTCATGGTAATCTTTTACAGCAGCTCTAGGAAACTAATTTATCACCCAAGTGTGGGCACCCAGAGTGAGTCTGAGGCCCAGGGACATGGAGAGGGCATCAGAGGGATCTCTAGCCAAACAAACTCTTGCCAGGTGGGTAGTCCTGCCCTCACGGAGCTCCAAGTCTACAAGCCTCCCTCGTCTGCAGGGGCCACTCAAAAATGTCCTAGGGACTGAGCTCTCTCTCTCCTCCTGGTCCGCCCCCACACCCCCACAGCTACCACGGCTTTGGCTGCCTACCTGGGTGGAGAAGGATGTTTGAATTACACCCCCACCTCAAAGTTAGAAAGAACTAAATGACAGTAATAAAAGAACTCAGGGTTTCAGTCCCAGCTCTGCCACTTACTCGCTGCACTTACTCACTGTGTAACTCTTGACAAGTTACTTAATCTCTCTGTGACTAGGTCTCCTCCTTCCTAGGTCAGACGTGAAAGTTTAATGAGTTAACCTATGTGAGATGCTCAGCACAGTGCCGGGCACATAGTTAGTGCTCCAGGCTGGCTAGTTCAGTTGGTTAGAGCATGGTACTGATAACACCGAGGTCCTGGGTTTGATCCCTGTACCAGCCAACAGCAAAAAAAAAAAAAAAAAAGTGTGTACACACACACACACACACACACACACACAGAGGAAGTGCTCTGTAAGAGTGGTGACCAGACTTGTAACACCAAGGTCATGGGTTTGGATCCCCGTACTGGCCAGCTGCCAAAAAAAAAAAAAAAAAGAAGAGTGGTGACCCCCACGATATTTCCCATGGGTATATGTATATTCGTCCATCATTCATTCAATAATGTTTTACTGAGTGTGTGCACGAGGGATTGAACAGGGAACAAAGAGACAAAATATCCACCCATGTGGAGCTGACAATCTGATGGAGGAGACAGTCAACAGAGAAACTGTGACCAGTGAAATGTAGGGTTTGTCAGATGGTGACAAGTGCTATGGAGTGAGAACAACAGGGGACGGGTCTGGAATGTAAAGGGGAGAGGGATGGTGCGGGAAGTCAACCGTGCGACTCTCTGGGGCAGAGTGTTTCTGGCAAAGGGAACCAGCAAGTGCAAAGGCCCTGAGGTAGCAGCAAGCCTGGTGTGGCTGGAGGGAACGAGGGAAGGCAGAGGTGATAGGGGCCAGATCCTAAAGGCCCTTGGGGGATGAGGTGAGTGAGATGGAGCCATGTGTGCATGTACATACAGTTTTGTTTTTTTTTTTAAGATGACCAGTAAGCGGATCTTAACCCTGATTTGGTGTTGTCAGCACCACGCTCTCCCAAGTGAGCTAACCGGCCATTCCTATATAGGGATCTGAACCCGTGGCCTTGGTGTTATCAGCACCACACTCTCCCAAGTGAGCCATGGGCCGGCCTCTCAGTTGTTCGGTTTTTAAATCAAGAAAGATGTAAACCAAGCTCTTCACAGCATCACACTGGGGACAGAAAGGCATCAGGAGAGAATGTGTTGATTACATGTCACTTAAGCCTCAGATCCCATCTTTTCATTTTTTTTAATGAAGGAATAAATTCCCATAACATTTGTGATATGGACAATCTGAAAACAAAGAGCAAGGACACCCTAGATCCCTGCCTGCCAGGATACTTCCCGTCCCAGCTCAGGGGACACCCACGAGTAGCCGCTGGGTCACTAACAGGACCCAGATGTACCCAGAGTTGGCCTTGGCCCCAGATCTCCCTGCCTGGACAGTTGCACAGAGATCAGCTTTACAGCTGATTTATTTCCTGGACTCGTTTTAATGAAAATCCCACAGGGAGGAGCTAATGGCCTGGCCAGATCCCAATGCTGCCCGCCCAATCTCTCCCCACCCCAGAGCTCTGAGCTCCCACCCAGACAGAGGGAAAGTTCTTCAGTAAAAAGCCAACTGGAAAAAGTAGAAGAAATGATGGAGTCAGAAAATCACCATTTGGTAACCACCATGGTTTGATCCAGGCGAAAACAACCAGTGAAGGCTGACACGCACGGGTGGACATTTGAAGAGTAACAGGATATTCATCTCACGTGGTCTCCCAGTAGTTCCCCACCAGATACAGATTAAGTACAAAGGGGAGAAAGAGGAACTGCAGCAAGGAGAGACCTGGTGGACACCACCTTCATCAAGTGGTCAAAGTTGACATCAGGGACAGGACAGGCTGACCTCATGGGCCTCATGACACCTTGCACTATGAAAGACACATGCCGCTTCTGTGGTTCTGCCAAAAGTCCATGACCCAAATTTAACTGTGAGGAAACATCAGGAAAACTCAAACTGGGGAACATTCTACAAAACATCTGGCCTGGACTCTTCAAAACTGTCAAAGTCGGGGAAGACAAAGAAAGGCTGAAGAGCTGCTCTGGAGTAAAAGAGACTGAAGAGACAGGACAAGTAGATGCGTGCGACATGTGATCCTGGATCTCCCCCACCCCACCCTGCAAAGTGCCATGGAGGACATCATCGGGACAGTTGGAGAAATTGGATTATGACTGTGGATTACAGAACAGCATCATTGCACCAATGTGAAATTTCCAGGTTTTGAGCATGGAACCGTGGTTACGTCAGACAACGTTCCTATCCTTAGGAAATGCATGCTTAAATATTTAGCAGTAAAGTGGTGTCATGTCTACAATTTACTCCCAAATGGTTCAGAAATAAATAGTGTGTGTGTGTGTTTACGAAGACAGAGAAGATGCAAACATGATAAAATGATAACATATGGAAGAATCTGGATGAAGGATTCCAGTTCGCTGTACTTTTCTCACAACTTTCGTCAGGTTGAAATGATTTCAAAATAGAAAGTTTTAAAAATCTTTTAAGAGCGTCTCCTCGGGCCGGCCCGTGGCTCACTTGGGAGAGCGTGGTGCTGACAACACCCAATCAAGGGTTAAGATCCCCTTACCAGTCATCTTTTAAAAAATAATAAAATAAAATAAAAATAAACAAATAAATAAATAAATAAAAGCGTCTCCTTGCTCCTCCTGTCTCCATCTACCCTAATCCCACCTCCTGCAACCCCCTAGAGAAACACTTTTATTAGTTTATTGTCCTAAACTTTCAGAGTTTCTGTGTGCAAATACAAACAAGAACGAATACCATGCTTATGAGTTCCACCCCTCCGCTTCCCACAAAAGGGAGCTCGCTCTGCCTGTTATTTCTTTCACTTAGCAATGGCTAAGTGGGGGTTGTTCTGGATCAGAACGTAGGGACTGTCGTTCTTTTCTCAGCTTTGTAGTATCCACCCCCACGGTGTCCGACATCCCCTTTTAATAACCCCAAATAACTGTCACCCACTAGTGCTCATGTATGCCAGGCACTGGGCACACCTGCCACAATGTTTCTTAAATCCACCCTTCATCCCCGAGGCCACCACCACCCTGGGCCAGGCCAGGTCACCTGTGGTCTCTCACCTCCCCTTACTCCATTCTCTCCAGCGGCCAGGAGGATCTTTGGATAAAGACAGAGCTGGCCTCAGCACTCCCCTGCTTAAATGCCCCAGTGGCTGTCCTCTGGGCTCGTCAGCACCCTGTGAGCTCACAGGGCCTGGGGCAGCCCTATCCCTCCTGCCGTATCTCCCCACTCCCTTCCCCACCACCCTGCGTCTTTCTCAGGGAGAAAAGCTCATTCCAGCCTCGCAGCTGTGCTGTCCCTGTCCCCACATCCTCCCAGGCCGGCATCTTTCTCCTCCTTCAGAACTCAGCTGGAATGACCCCTCTTCCTAGGGCTCTGGGGACTGCCTTCCCTCAGAGAGCCCCACCCCACCCCGTCACTCTCTAGCACCCTAGGAAAGCAGCTTGTGTATTTAATCACTTATTTGTTTTCTGTCTCTCCCACTGATTTTTTTTGTGTGTGTGTGTGTCTGGCCAGTACGGGGATCCAAACCCTTGACCTTGGTGTTACAACACCACGCTCTAACCAGCTGAGCTAACCTGCCAGCCCTATCTCCCCCATTAGAACATAAATTCTACAGAGGCAGAAACCGGGGGCCAAGATGGGAACAGCTTCGCCCCAGGCACCCTGAGATGATCAGAGCCAGGATGATCAGAGCTAGGGAGCTCTGACGAAGCTTCATGACCTCAGGGAAGTCCCTCATCTCTGAGCCTCATTTCCCAAAGCCCATCCCTCAGGGATTGTGTGAAGTCATCCATTCACCCATGTTAGCACCTACTGTGGGTGGTAACCTACAGGGACTACTGGGACCTAGGACACAGTAGGCTTTCAGCAAATTGGTACCCACCCCACCCCCATCCTCCCAGCTCCCTAACTTCCCTTCAGGGAGGCCGGCCACAATTTGGTGATTGTTAGAGAACGTTTTTTTCTTTTGGGAGGAAAGCTGCAAGTCATTAAGGGCTGCTCCCGGCCTGCGGGTCACCATTTCCTGTTTAGAAGAAAGAATCATCTCTCCTTTGGAACACGAAGCTCCCCCCACCCCCAGCCTGACTCTGGGGCTCTGAGGCTCCGGGATGCCTGCTCAGCTCCCCGCAGGAAACTGGCACCTTCAGCACCTTTTGTGCTCAAAAAGGATACTCATTTACTCCTGGCCCCAGGAGGCCCCCAGAGGTGAGGTCACCACCGCCAGCCAGCGGGAGTGAATTACCCCAGCCCAGGACGCAGGCTGACCATCCTCCCGTCCTCGGAGCAGGAAGCTGAATGACCCCTACCCTTTGGCCTGGCTTCTCACCCTCCTGGCTCCAGCCAGCCAATTTCCTTGCATCAAAGGCCATTTGGTACCCAGCGGCCAGACGGAGGTGTGGGCCTGACAGGGAGTCCAGAATGGGGCCCCGGCCCTTGGAAACAGGAAGGACATCCTCTGTCTCCTTCACTGCATTCCATGTGCATCTGGGAGAAGCAGCCAATCTGTCCCAAAAGAGCTGCAGTGCTGGGGCAGAGCTGCATAGCCTGCCTAGTTGAGAATATCCTAGAAGCCAACTTTGTGCCTTCTGGGCCTGCTCAGCCTCAAAATGCAAGAGTGAGAGAATAAACAACAGCCACAGTGTAAACAGTACAGGGAGCTTGCACACATACCCCTACTCCTCACCTGGCCACAGAGGTGTCTCCAATCCTCCATCAGAACCCAGGCCCAGGGGGCAACCCATTCACACAAAGTCCCTAACAGTCAAACCCAGAACTCCAAAGGCACGTGATATCTCCAAGGGCAAGATTTAAGGCTGTGTCAGAAATACCTAAGCTCCAGGAATTTCTGCCCCCTTCTCCCTTCCTAAAGAACTTTTAAAATACTCACGCCTCTATAAGAACAAGTAGAGACTTTTTAATATATAAATTAGTCCCTTTATTGAATATCAATAAACTGTACATATAACTATACAAAATGTTTCCTTAATACAAAATGTTGCTTGCAATATAAATACCAGTGTACCTTTAAAAATGTAAACATCTTCCTCCCAGGCCCACCTGTCAGACCCCCAAAATAGTTCTGGGAGACACATAGGTCAGGCCAAAGCGCCCCACTTGGGCTGCTGACAAGTGATGGCCATTACTCACAGTCCCTTTTGAGACACTGTTAAATTGCCCGTCAAACAGGTGCCACCATGACAAACAGGAGGCCGAAATAGCTGCCCAGGGGCATCTCGGGGTCTAGACTTGTCCTCTGTTGGGGTCCACCCCCGCAGGCCGATGTATGCACCTGGGGGCGGATTATTGCATAGTCAGTCACACCTCGTGGAGGGTGGCCTGAGGACTCTTTGGGTGGGGGGTAGGAGAGTGGGGTCCCCTGAGTGGGCTGGGAGCTTCCCAGTCTCTGTTGGCTTTTGTCCTGTAGCTCAAAGCAGCTGTATCCAAACAGCTCTGGATACACAAGCCCACACAGAAAGGCCAACTCAGGAATGCTCCAGAGCAGTGGCTGCCAGGAAGGGTCTCCATGGCAAGCTGCCCTCCCATCAGCCGTCCACAGAAATGGCCACGGAAAGGCCTCTTTCAGAGCTCACTGAATCAGGAAACAATCTTCATCAAAGTCCTGTGGGGCTGACGCAGCCACAAGTGGGGAGCTCAGAAGGGAATTCCGTGGCAGTGAGGACATGGGGTCCTCCCGTGTGGAGTCGGAAGGGGCAGCGGGGGGGAAGGGTAGGTATAGAGAGGCAGAAGGAGCCTCTAGGGTCAGCGAGGACCTCCAGAGCAGCCCGACTCCTGGTGCTTATGGAGCAAAGACATGCGGGAGAAGGTCCGGGAGCAGGTCTGGCACTGGTACTTCTTGACGTCCGAGTGGGTCTGGAGGTGGGCCCGCAGGTTGGAGCGGTCAGCGAAGGCGCGGCTGCAGTGGGGGCAGGAGAAGGGCTTCTCGCCTGGGGAGAGAAAGCCGGAGGGAGTTGATGGAGACATGGGCTGACAGCTGGCATTGACTAAAATCCCTCCAGACACCCCCAGCCCTGAAAGAATCCCAGGACCCCAGAAAAACCAGGCCTCAGTTAAGCACACAGATCCAGTGTCCAGCAGCCTGGATTTGACTGGGAGCTCTGCGGCCTCCCACTGTGCCACCGTGGGCAAGTTGGCTGGCTTCTCTCATCTCTACAATGGGGCTGTTCATCCCCCACTCACAGGGGTTGGTAGCTGAGAGAAGGCAGGATAAAGTACTTATCCACATCATGCAGGGATGTGGGAAGTGCTGGACACGCAATGATGACCGAACACTTTTACTGATTAATCCTACTGTCCTTTGATCCTACTGTGATCCTCATTTTAGAGTTGGTGAAACTAAGGCACAGAAGTAGCACATTCAGGGTCATCCAGCAGGACTCCAAAGCTCTTGATTTTAACAACTATACACACTGCCTCTCAGTCAAGGGAGGCTGTGATTGGTGTTCCTTATTATCAATCCTGGAGTCATTCCTTGATTTATTTTGGGGACAAAACTTAAGAGTCAGCCTTCAGAGGGCTCCCCACCCCCATCCCCGAGCTGGTTAGGCCACTCCTGGGGCCCTGCCAGCAGCCTACTTTCCTCATCACAGCACCTACTGCACGGTAATCCCAAATCCTTGTCTGTCCCTCAGTCGGACTGAGAGTCCCGTTAGGGCAGGGGTCTCCCTTGAGTCCATTCCAAACTCCAGCTCCGAGACTACCTAAAAGGCTACAGAAACCTGTGGTCCTGGCACACCATCTGCCTGGCTAAGGCTGTTAAGGAAAAGTCTTGCACATGGGGCTGGGTACACAGTAAGTGCTTGTAGAATAAGTCTTTAAAAAGAAAAAAAGTCTCAGAGGAGCCTGACCCCTCAATCACCAGATAAGCCCTTTTCATAATCCCTGCCCCAACCAAGAGAATATAGTTCCAAAAACACTGATAATGCCGTGTTTTGCTTTTTCTTGGGGGTGCAGCATTATCCAAATAAAAAGTAATAAAACAAATAGCTATTGAGCTCCTACTGTGTGCCAGGCACTATTCTGCAACACTGAATATATCCTTTTTCAAAAAAAATACAATCTATCCTCTCACTCCCAGCCTGCTATGTCCCCGGGCTATGACCCACCTGTTAAATCCCAGGGCTGGAATTCAAGAAAAACTGGGAATAAATTAATTCCATCACCTACTGGCTGCCTAGGGCACTGTGCTGAGCCACTGGAGTGGGAGGAAGTCCAGAAGATGAGTTCCAGTAGGACCCATTCACTCAAGAGGTACGTATCGATCCCCTGAGCTGGGCTCACTCTCACAGGGCAGTTATACAAGAAAATACCCACATTGCAGGGTGAAGACCTAGTCAGAGGACTGGGGAAGGGATGACTGAGAACTTCACTCTGCCATTATTGAGCACTCTCTGCATGCCAGACCTGAAGGGTTTGATGCCTACAATCTACAAAGTCTGAATCAAGTTCTTCCTCATTCACATACTCCCTTGTGAACTAAGAGCTGATCCCTTAGTTACACAGATCTGGAAAGGGGGACGGAGTCCATCATGCAGTTGGGGGTTATGATTGCAACCCTTCCTAGGGCTGAGCATTGCCTCCACACAGTAAGGGCTCAAAGTATGATTAGACATAAACTTGAACAAAGGGGGAAGGAAACGTGATGGGGGGTGGTCTGTGTGCACACGCAGGAGGCACAGACCCCCAACCCTCATAGATCCCCCACCCCCCAGACGCCTTGATGGTGCTCCTGGCAAGTGTGAAATCGGCACCAGGCCGGCAGAGACAAAGGCTGCCAAGGGGGGCACTGTACATGTGATACCACCGGATTAAAAGGGCCTGCCACGCCGTGGGCCAGCAGCTGCGGCCAGAACAGGTGCTGGGCACCGCTGCCCCATGCACCTGCTCTGTCCCTCCCAGCCCCCTCCCACTGGGCCCACCATTAAGGCACACAATGGGAGTCAATGAGTATGGCGATGGTACATTTCAACGGTTTTTGTGTCTGAGCCATGCCTTTACATCAAAACAATGTCCAGATGGGAGGGGAGAGAGGCTGGGGGCCCGTGAGAGCACCCTGAGGCTTCAGCCCTCCCAAAATAGAGCCCCTATTAGCTGGGCAGTCACCGTGAGGCCAGGCAGTTGGACCTTTATGTTACAATCAAGACTATTTGTGCACAATGTAAGAGAAATGGGTAGCCTTGGTCATTAATAGCGATGCCAACAAAGCCTGCAAAATGCCAGGCCTCCCAAACCACCTCCCTGACCCTCACCACTCGAGGATCAGCCATCGGGCCAGGAAATGACAGCACTCAGTCTCCAACCCAGCCTGCCTGACCCCAAGGCCGAAAGTCATGACTCTGAACCTTCTCCCTCAACAGTCACTCTGCAAAGAGCAGCCCCAAACACGGTGGCCTCCACCATTCAAGTTCTGAAAAGATGGGTGGCTACCCTTTCCCCATTTCCAGAAAGTTTTTTTACAGATCTATTATGTTTTGTACCACCAGGACGAGATTGCATTTTCTGCCAGCAAAGCTAATGTTCCCTGGTCTACATGATAGGATTGAGTAGCGGGTAGGGAGAGCAGATCTAAGAACCATTAAAGGTAATAATAAATTACTATAAAATGATTAACAACCTGCACAGCCACCCTATAAAGCACGTGCTATTATAATCCTTTCTGAGGCTCAGAGAGGTTAAATTGCTTGCCCAAGGTCACACAACATGGAAGCAGAGCAAATATCAACTACCACTTTTGTGAGAGCTTATTATGTAGCAAGCATTTTGCCAGATGCTTTCTGTACATAGTCTTTCATATAACCTGCACAGAAACTCTGCCAGGTGTCCTTATGCCCAGTTTACAGCTGAGGAAACTGAGGCTCAGAGAGGTGAAACATCAGCCTGAGGTTTGAGGAAGTTCTTAAAACAAGATTCAGAGCCAAGTGGGGGGTCTGACAACATCCTGTCTGGCGAGGGTGGAGGTGGGCTGGGGGAGGGTGGAGCAGGGTGGGCCCCTTCACACCTGGCAGTAACAGCAAGGTGTTGGCTGCACCTTTCTGATATCCAGCTCTAACCCATTTGGCTGAGAAAGAGACGGCAGAGGGGCCTGTAAAGGTTTTGACTTTCCCCATCTGCTTAGCTGATGAATGAGTGTTTCTGCCAAACATTTGCAGAGAGCCAGGCCTCTGAACTTGAAACAGAAGTTAGGAGATTTAGGGCCGCAGTTTCCACAACTTTGAAAACTAGAACGGCAAGCCCAGACTCACAAAAGCTGGTAGGGAAAGCAGTGGGGAAGGGGAGAAGGGCGGCCAGACTACAGGGGTACGCACCGGTGTGGGTTCGGACATGTCCCTGCAGCAGCCAGGGCCTGGAGAAGGCCTTCCCACAAGTTCCACAGACGCAAGGCAACGTGTGGCTTCGGATGTGCATCTTGAGGGCGCCCAGGCTGAGGTATTCCTTGTTGCAGTATTTGCAGTTGAAGGCCTTGCGAGACTGGGGGTCCTTGGCCTCGGAGAGCTGGGCCAGCTGCTTGGGCACTTGGCCCAAGCCTGGGAAGGCAGCATAGGCCTCAGCCTCCAGAGAGGAGGCTGAAGTGGAGGAGAAGGAAGAAGGAGCTGGCGAGGCGGGGCTGGGGGGCTGGGAGCCTTTCCCACTGTCCTCATCCGACAGGGAGGTCAGCTCTGCCACCTTGGGGTTTTCCTGGGGCCGAAGGGAGGCCCAGCCAATGGGCTGGGCTTGGGGTGCCAGGAGGGAGTCCCAGATGAGTGTGGGCAGTGAGGCCGTGGGGTTGAGGACCTCAGGAGGTGGGATGGCTGCCAGCAGGTGGGCCTGGTCATAAGGCTGCTGGAAGGTAAACTCTGAGGGGAGACAGAGAAAAGGGCAAGGTCAGGCATTAATTAGATCATTCGTTCAGTCAACAAACAGTAGACCACTGCAGGCCATGGGCTAAGTGGGGCTGGCACTCGATATTTACTAGACGAATAAAAGAATTAGGAACCAGACTAGGTTCCTGCCCCTGCACAGCCCCCTCCTCACCCGGGTCAGCCAACTCGAGTCTCTCATAGGAAGGACCCCCCCTACACTTCCCAGCCCCAGCTCAAGGGGGTCATTCCCAGGTCTCCTTCCCTCTGAGTCCCCCAAGTACCCAGCCTGAGGGAAGATTCCAGCTACACCAGCCCCCAATCTCCCCAGCTCAAGAGCCAGCACCCTGCCCCAATCCCCCTCCTCATACACATCTCTTCTCCCAACCCTTCCCCCAAGTCCTCTGGACTCCGGACTCATCCCAGCCACTGGCCGGCGGGCTCCTCCTCTCGTTTCCATACTTGCGGAGCTTCTCTGCCTCTCGCCGGCTACCAAGTCCCCTCAGCCCGAGACCACTGCCCGCTACACGGCCCTCCCCACAACCGCCCAGATCTGAGACTCTGGATCCACCTGCCCCAGGTCTCCCGAACCCTCTCCCCACCCTTCTCCACGAAACATTTTTTCATTCGACTTTGGTCCAGGCTCCCTTCCCCAGGTGCTCCACCCCCAGCCTTCGCTTGTCTCCCCCAAACCTCTCCCCGGGGTCCGGCACCCCACTACTCACCTAGAGAAGAGTCTTGCAGCTCGCTGTAGTTGGGCTTCCGGCGCGAGCCGGAGGACTTCCTGACGAGGAAAGAGCGCGGCATGGTGGCTGAAGCAGCCAGGGATCGCCGGGTCGCGCAGGGGTCGCAGAACGCTCCACCCGCAAAGCTGTGCCGCGAGGATGTGAGTGTAGACGCGCCGCCAACTCAAAGCTTTAAGTACTCCAGCCGCGGCGGGGGCGGGGCCGCGGAGACCACGCCCCTTTGTCACAGCGCGCCAATCAAGGCGTGCCCCTGCCAGAGGCCACTCCCCGAGCAGGTGCGCCGGGGGCTGGCGGGGCTCGCGCCGCGTGGCGCTGCGGTCCCGGGTTGGGGCTCCTCCCAGGCCTGGCCGCAAGCTCAGCACGGGTCGCCCCCGCGGCGGGCTGCTGAGGGCGGGACGCAGGGCGCAAGGAACCCCCGTAAGCCGGGACCCCAGCGGGACGCCGCACGCCCGCCAGCTCAGCGCCCTGCGGTCTGATCGCCTCTGGCGCCCTCTGGTGCTGCGCGCTGCTGATCCGGACACTTGACCTTCTGAAACTCGCCTTTAGCTTAGGCTTGGGGAGGGGGCGGAAATTTCCTCTTGCCCCGCTGGCGTCTCACAAAGAGCGTGGCATTGACGAGGGACAATACAAACTGGGGACTACGCGAGGAAGTGGACACCCTCACGTGGCTGCTGGACGTGTGAAATGCCACAGCCTTTTTGCAAAGCAATCTGGCCTGATCTAGCAAAATGCATTCGTTCCTTCACTTCGCAAATGTTTACCAAGCGCCCACCAAGTGCCAGGCGCTGTTCCTGGAGTCGGGGATACAGCCCTAAACAAAACACTCAGAGTCTCTCCGAATGGTAGCTCCCCGTCCGGTGGGGGAGGCAGACGGAGTAAACAGACAATTCTAATGCAAAGGGAAGTGTGCTTTGATGCGGGGTGGGAGGAGAGACAGGACGCTGTGACAGTCTGGAGGCGGGTCACCTGACAGGGGGTCGGGGGCGACTTCCCAGAGGAAGTGAAGAAATATCAAGGGGGAAAGCCCAAGGTAAGAATCAGTAACTGCTTCAGAGCCTTTGAGAGCAGCTTCCAGGGAGGGGGTGGGGTGGTCAGGCCTCCAGGGCCTCAGAGGAGTTTGGACTTTGCCTCAGGGCACTGGGGAGCCACGAAAGGATTTTCAGCAGAGGAGAGACCCGTTGGAGTTTCGTTGAGAAAGATTACCCTAGGCAGGCAGGAGAGCGAAACAGAGAAGGGCAAGGAGGCCTGCGGCGAGTCTCCTCACCTCTCTGAGGATCATCTACCCTATGTTTAAAGGCTCTAACTTGGCTCCACAGAGGACACTGACTGATCACATGTGGGATGGGCCCAGGGGAGGGACAGCTGTACACTCACTCCAGCTCCCCTGGGAGGCATGCCAGGCCTGAGGGGTGGGCACAGAAATAAATCCCACAGGTTCCGCTGTACTGGTTTCACCTGTGAAGCAAGGACTATAAAACCTAAGTCCCCCCACTCACCAGCAAGAACGAGGGCAGGGACTACTGTGTGTTTTGGTCACTAGGTGCAGGGGATAACAGGTGTGAACAAAATCATCCTCCCCCTGTGCTAGTTGGTGAGTGGGGGATGAGATGGGGGAGACAGGCAATAGGCAATTAATAGGCTGAACACACCCGCCTCCCACCTCCCACGTAATTTAGTTCCCGTCATGATTTTCCACAAGAAGCCAGAGGGAACAGTCAGACCTCCCTCTGCTCAAAACCCTCTCTGTCTCATTCAGAGTAAAAGCCAAAGTCTTCACCAGGGCCAACTCAGCCCTGCTGATCTGACCCCTGCTGACCTTGTCTTGAGCCCCTCTCCCTACCCAATGCACAATCATCTCCACCCTAATCTCTCACTGTTCCTCTAACATCCCAGCCCTTTCCCACCACAGGACCTAGGCACCTGCCATTCATTCTCCTTTCCCCCAAAATCTCTGTTCTAGATTTTTACCTGTCTGGCTTTTCATTCTTTGTTTCAGTAGCAACTTCACCAACTGCTCAGCCTCATTGGTAATGAGAAAAATGCAAATTAAAACCACAGTGAGATACCATTTCACACCCATCAGGACAAAAAGAAAAAATTTGGTCAATATCAAGTGTTGGTGAGGACGTGAGGACTGGTGAGAGTGTCAATGGGCATAGCCTCTTTGGAACAGTTTGACATCGGCTAGTAACAGGTGACTCCTCTCGCAGCAAGTCTCTTCCAAAGCCAACTGGATCCCAGGGGTTCTCAGCCCTGGCTACACATTAAATTCCCAAAGGTAATGTTTAAAAACATTAAAAACACCTGGGCTCCACTCCCAGCCCCACCCCTGCAGACATCCTGATTTAATTAGTCTGGGGTGGGGCCTCTGACATTAGCATTTTTTAAAACTCCCCTAATGATTCTAAAGAGCAGCCAAAATTAAGAACTGCTTAGCCCCAAACCCAGAAGAAACAAAAGAGAATATTCACTGCACCCTTGTTCCTAATAGCAAAAACAAAAACTGCATATAACCCGAGTGTTTATCAACAGTAGAACTGACTAAGAAACCATGGTGCAATCCTATAATGGAATACTATACAGCAATAAAAATGAACTACAAGAGAAAAACACGCACACGAAATGGAAAAAACAAACACCCAAACAACAACAACAACAACAAAAACCCAACTACAACTCCATGCAACAGTAGGGACAAATCTCTAAAACATAACGTTGAGCAACAGAATTCGCAAACAAATGCATACAGTTAGTTGGATTTATGCAAGGTTCAAAAGCAGGCAAACTAAACCCTATATTGTTTAGGAATGTATACGGAAGTGGGAAAGCTATAAAGAAAAGCAAGGAAATGTTCAGTACAAAATTCTGAAGAGTGGTTAGCCCGGGAAGGAGGAGGTAAGGAGAGGCCAGACACCGAGCTTCCAGAATCCTGGTAATATTGTGTTTAAACTGTACAAAGTACATTATTCATACTTTGAGGTATGAATAATACATTTAACACAAAAAAAATTGAAGTCAAGGGAGCCTTCTCTGATCACCCCAGCCGAAGTAGGGCCCCACCCCACCCACAGGACCCACTTTCTATCCTATCACCCTATTCTGTTTTCTTCAAGGCTCGTAGTGGGGATTCAGTCAGTACTTGTTGAATGACTGGTTCCCGGCTCCACCTCGTCCCAGCTCGGTCACCCTAGGCCAGTTACCTAGCCTCTCTGAGCCTCAGTTTCCTCAACTGTAAAGAGTGGGTGGCTCCTGTCTCCTGGAGATGCCGGGATGGGGAGTCTCCAGGCATCTAAGGCTCCCAGCACCACTGGCTGGGCCTCGGACTTTCCATTTTCCTCCAATCGGTCGGGCACGTGCGCCAGGCAGGGGATAAACAGGTGAAGGGGCCTTTCTCGGATCTGGGCTCAGGTCTGATTGAATTATCCCCCGCCCCCCACCTCGGGGTCCGCCCTCCGGTTCCTCCCTCCCGCCTGGAGGCGATGCGGTGACCACGAGGTGGGAGGAGGCTGCGGACAAGGCCCCAGGGCCGCGGACAAGGCCCCAGGGCCGCGGACCAGCTCCCGGAGGTGCGGCCCCGGGCCCGGGAGAAGGCGCGGGCCGCATTGCAGGGGACAGAGAGGTGACAATTTTGATGTTGTGGTGTCAGGTTCTCCCGGAAATGGGCGACTTCTGCAGTGGACCGGCCTGGACAGGCCCTCCTTCCCTGCCGGAGGGGGTCTTTCCCCACGTCCCGGGGCGCGGTTCTTTGGCGCCCTCTGCTGGCCAAGATGCCCCTGTGCGACCGTCGCGGGATGCTGGGCGCGCACGCCTTCTTCCATAAGGGTGAAAAATGGAACTGCTGTGGAAAGCAATTTGGGAATATCTAATGTGACCAGGGAGGGCTTCTGGAAGTAAGATAAATTTGAACAGATACCTGCATTTTCTTTTTTTTTTTTTTTTTTTTTGCAGCTGGCTGGTACAGGGAACGAAAGACGCCTGCAGTTTCTACAGGTGTCTATCCCTCACTACAAGTAAAACCAATAACTAAAAAATGTGATTTGCAATCAACCAACAGAAGAAGAAAGTCTCCCAGTCTCCCTCAATCCCGGCCCTCCACTTTCCTCCCCAAAGGCAATTCTTTTTGCCAGTGTCTTGTCTGACATACCAGAAATGTCCTTTGTATAGACAAGGAGATATATATGTATGTGTATATTAATATGTACACCCCTTTATGTACCACAAGTGGGAACCTCCACACTAGCCTATTCCTTGCTAAAACAATATTCAGTGTTTTGAAAATCATACACCCAGCTTCCTTAATCTTTTGCAGGGCTGCAGACTTTTTCATTGTATGGATTATCCCATAATCACACGATTTATCCAAAAGGGAACTCACGATGGGCATTTAGATTAGATTACAATTTTTTTTTCTCTTATTCCTCTTTAGATTACAGTTTTTTTGCTACTACAAATAATGTGGCAATTTCAATGAATGCACATCTTTGCACTCCAAGTTAAATGGTCTGATATATAAAATGTTGATACATTTGTCCAAATGTCCTCTAACAAGGTTAAACTAAATTATACTCCCACCAGCAGGGAGTTGAGGGCTACTTTTCAAAATTTGGCCAACACAGGACTTTGTCTAACATTTTTATTTTTGACCAACTGATAAGGCCAAGTGGGATCTTCTCGTTGCAACTCACATTTCACATGAGTGGGGTGGAGTGCTTTTCACATGCTCTAGAGCCACCTCTGTTTCTGTGTTCTGAACTATTCCTTTATGTCCTTTCATCACCAGTTGATGAAACTTTTTTTTTTTTTTTTTTTGGTAGCTGGCCAGTAAGAGGATCTGAACCCTTGACCTTGGTGTTACAACACCATGCTCTAACCAACTGAGAACCAACCAGCCCTGAACTTCTTAATATCTTTTTGGGGGGTGGCTAGCTGGTACAGGTATCTGAACCCATGACCTCGGTGTTATATGGCTTTGCTCTACCCAACTAAACCAACAGCCAGCCCCCTGAACTTCTTAATTTCTTTTTTTTTTTTTCTAAGATGACCGGTAAGGAGATCTTAACCCTTGACTTGGTGTTGTCAGCACCACACTCAGCCAGTGAGCTAACCGGCCATCTCTATATAGGGATCCGAACCTGTGGCCTTGGTGTTATCAGCACCACATTCTCCCAAGTGAGCCATGGGCCAGCCCTAGAACTTCTTTTTCTTTTTTTTTTTTTTCTAAAAAGATGACTGGTAAGGGGATCCTAACCCTTGGCTTGATGTTGTCAGCACCAGGCTCAGCCAGTGAGCTAACCAACCATCCCTATATAGGGATCCAAACCTGTGGCCTTGGTGTTATCAGCACCTCACTCTCCCAAGTGAGCCATGGGGCTGGCCCTGAACTTCTTAATTTCTAAGAGTTCTTTGTTTACTAGGCTAACTGGCCCTTTGTTGATTAGATCATTAATCAGTGAATGGATCAATCGGGAGTTGGAGAGTTAATCTTGACTGGGAGGTAGAGATTGTTCAATGATTGAATCAAGGCTCAACTTCCACCCTCATCCTTGATTCAAAAAACAAAACCTCTTCCAAAGTCTCACACTTGCCTGAAAACAGTGATTCAGTTTTGAGCCTTGCCCAAAAGACCCTCTGTGAAGGAATCAAATTCACCATCCCAGGATACAAATTGCTTACAAGGGAAATTTCTGGGTCAGGGTCTAAGTCTGTTGGGAAGGGCCCAGAGCTGGGGGCTCCAAAATAACATGTACAAGCCTTTTTCATCCACATTCACCGAGTACCTGTGGCATGCCAAGTTCCATGTAGGAGGCTCACCCTTCAGGTGTCTCTAGAGCATCCCAAAGTGGTATTCAGTGTTCCTGCATGAGGGCCAAGGCCCACATGGGGACCAGTCAATACATTACGGTGCAGTCATATTACCCATCTAACAAAAAGGAGAAAGCTCTAGAAGTAATGGATATGGAATCATATCAAGATATTAAGTGCTGGGCCGGCCCGTGGCTCACTCGGGAGAGTGCGGTGCTGATAACACCAAGGCCCCGGATTTGGATCCCATATACGGATGGCCGGTTCGCTCACTGGCTGAGCGTGGTGCTGCCAACACCAAGTCAAGGGTTAAGATCCCCTTACCGGTCATCTTTTGGGAAAAAAAAAAAAAAAAAAGTGCTAGAAAGCAAGGTGCTAAATGGCATGCACAATATGCTATCTTTTGCATATAAAAAAAGAAATATATAGGTATTTCTTAGGGACATATTAACCACCTCTGGAAAGACACACAAGGAACTGGTAATGTGGCTGTCTCTGAGGAGGGAAGCTGGTAGCTACCAGCAGGGATGGGAGGGAGATTCTTTACCATGTTTTGATTATTTTTTTTCAATCGTTTGCAAGTATTAATAGCGTTAATTTTTAATTGGGTAGCAAAAGTTGTCCATCACAGAGGACTTGTTAAGTATATAACTATCCAATCAATGGAATCTTGTAGAGCTGTTAAAATGATGAAGCCCTTCTGTGTGTACACAAACCCTTCCCACTCCCATCTCTCTCATAGGAAAAGCCAAAGACGTCACCACGGCCCACAGGATCTGGCCCTTTGTGGCCCCTCTGAGCTGCCTCCTGCCCCCGACGCTTCCTTTCACCCTCGAAGCTCCAGCCACAACGGACCACATCACGCATTCTCCAGCCTCATATCAGAACTCTGCCTCTGATGCTCCTTTTCTCTGGAATGTTCTTCTCCCAAATGGTCACAAGGCTCACCCCCTCATCTACTCAGTGGAGACTCCCTGGCCACCATCTCGTCCTTCCTCTCCCCTCCCCTCTGGCACTCCTTACCCCCCTCCCTGCTTGATCTTTCTCCACATGCTCACACTCTGACATAGTTTATCTGTAGTGAATTGAATTATGTCCTCCCAAAACTCACTGGAGCTTGAATTATGTCCCCCAAGTTCTATGTATTAGAAACTTAGCCCACACTGTGACTGTTAAGAGGGTGGGAAATCCTATTATGGTAATTGAAAGATGGAGTCTTGAAGAGGTGATTAGATCATAGGAACATGCTATAGTGAATGGATTAAAAATGGTGATCAAGGCGTGGTTCTGAGGGATTTAAAAGAAGAGAATATGTCTCTCTTGCTCTCTCTGCTTCCACCATTTGGCAATGTGAGACCCCTGGGTCACTGTCACCACCACCAGATGGACTTTGGACTTCTCAGCCTCAGAAACTGTAAGCAATAAATGTCATTTTTCTCTATAAATCACCCAGTTTTAGGTATTTTGTTATAAACAACAAAAATGGACTAATACAATATCTTTTAGTTATTTTGTTGATTGCCCTTTAGACCAGAAGTTGGCAAACTATAGCCTTCAGACCAAATCTCACTTGAGGTTTGTTTTTTTGTTTGTTCTTTTTAAAAAATTTTTTTACCTGAGGTTTATTTTCGTATGGCCCTCTAGCTAAGAATGGCTTTTAGGATGAACATTTGCAATTGATTTGATAGGTAACACTAACTTAGAACCCCAATTAAAAGTGAAATATTAACTTAACCCTTGCATGTTAGTCCCATGCTTCTCATTAGTAGACCTGTATTAAAAAGTATATATGTATTGTAACAACATACTGTCCCCCACAAATATGTACAAGTAAATGTTAAAAAAAATTAAGGGCTAGCCAGTTAGCTCAGTTGGTTAGAGCACTGCCTTGTAACAACACCAAGGTCAAGGGCTGGAATCCCCCATAAGGCCAGCCAACAACAAAATAAACAAATTTTTAAAAATTGTACTCAAATATTATTGTTTTGTCAAAAAATTTGTAAAAATTTGTTTTCTCTTGTTATATAAGTATCTCCATAATATCCTTGCTATTTGGGCCCACAAAACCTAAACATTCTCTCTCTGCTCCAGACAGATCCACACAGGCGGGAACTATGTCTATCCTGTCCACTGCTGTGACATTAGCACCTAGAACAGGACCTGGTTTAGAGTAGGGGCTCAATAAACATTAGCTGAATGAAATGAATATATATGAACATAGATGAACTGATATATTTTAAATGAAAAAATCAGGTGAACAGCATAGCTAATAGGCTGCTTTTTGTGCAGAAGTAAATAAATAAGGTAATATCTACGATGTAGGCCTAAGCTTCTCTGAAAGAGACCCAAGAATCGGATTGCTTCTGAGGAGGGGAATGGGACAGGGGTAGAAAGAAGGCTGCTTTTTCTACAAACTTTTTTTGAAGAGTATGAATGTTTTATTTCAGATGTACATGTTACCATTTCAAATAAAGTACTTTTTCATGAAAAAAACCCAATCACAAAAACGAGGCATATCCTGATGGCCCCTGAGACCCTCTTTCTTACTCTGCCCAGTGGAGTAATAAGTAGGGTGACCACCTGTCCTGGTTTACTCAATACTGAGTAGTTTCTGAGACAGTCTGTTGCAAACTGGGATGAGGTGGTAATACTGGAAAAAGGAAGTTGTCCAGGGTCTCGAGGGTGGATGTGTGCTCTGAGTGTGGCCCAGAAGCCAGGCCTCTCTGCACCTGCATGACATTTCTGCCCCAGCCCAGCCTCACACCTGGGAAGGCCACTCCCCTGGAGCTCAAGGCCTGAGACAGGCCATGGGATCTCACTAAGGTGCAGAGTGCACCTTCCCCAGATAATCTCCACACAGTCAGGTGGGTGGAGTCAGGGGCTCATAGGGCACTCTATCTCTCAGAAGATCTCACATGCTATCTCAGCCTTTGCAGCCTCACCCTTCAGACTGGATCAAGGAGCCCTGTTATCTCCGTCTTCCTGGCAGAAGGCTGTATCTGCCTCCAGGAAAAGTCCCCCAGGGTCTTCCTCTCCCCCACTGCACCAACTTCTCACACCTCCAGACCTTTGCACCTTTCAGCAAGGAGGGGAAAGTGAGAGTGAGCTATTTTCTTAAGTCAAAGTTAGCTTTTAATTTCGGACTCAAAATGCAAACCCTGCTCATGGCCTAGAAGACGCCCATACCCTGGAGCTCACCTCCTTCCACTCTCCGCTCCAGTCTCACTGGCCCTCTTTCTACTCCTCGTTCACACAGGTTCTTTCTCATCGCAGAGCCTTTCCCGTTGCTGTTCTGTCTGTCTGGAACAGCCTTCCGCAGAGCTGGCCTCAGTTCAAACATCATCTCAGAGATGCTATTGTCATTTCCCTTTCCCATCTCTGTCACACTGGCCCATTTGATCCCCACAAGAAGCCCTGAGTGGTAGGGCAAGATTATCAGCCCCGTCTTCGTTTTTTATTTGTTTTTTGGAGGCTGGTCAGTACGGGGATCTGAACCCTTGACCATGCTCTAACCAACTGAGCTAACCAGCCAGCCTTATTAACCCCATTTTACAGATGAGGAAACTTAAGGCTCAGAAAGGTAGGTGATGAACTAACATACCCAAGGTTACAGCCAGCAAGCAATGGAGTGTACTCGACCAAATGGGCTAGGATACTGTGATAAACCAGCCAGGCACAGACAAGGTCCCTGCAGCCATGTAGCTCACAGTCAAGGGAAGAAGACAGGTAACAAGAAATTCAGCAGCCATGCTGTTTGGAGCAGTCCAGTGGCACTCAAGGCATGTCTGATGCAGTTCACTCAGCGAGTGGGATGCAGAGTGATTCCAGGTTGAGGTCACAAGCAGATGACAGAAAAGCAGATGATAGAAGGAGGATGAGAAGTCATTTCAGGTGGCAGTGACTGGTGATCGTGATAATGATTAAAAAGCCCAGGGGCAGCTGAGTGTTCCAGGAAGTGAAAGTGTTGAGAGCCCCAGGCCCCTTAGAGTTTGTGAGTCTGCCAGTATTTTTTAAAAACCGGAAGTGTTCAAATGGAGTTTAGAAAATTTTGGTCTGCTTTTCCTATTTTTATTGAATACATTAACACTTTTACCACATATACACAAATTACGGCAGAGCACAAAGCCTGGGGTGGAGCCTAGCCCTGCCATTGCTGGTTGTGTTACCCTGGATAAGTCCCTTCATATCCACTGTAACCACACCCAGGTCAGGAGCTAGAATCTTGACAGTCACCTCAGAAGCCTCCATGCAGGTACATACCACACCCTCACAAAGAGTAACCCTTATCCTGACCTCAGATGAGGTCACTTATCTCGGAGATAAGGTTGCCAGATAAAATGCAGGTGCCCAATTAAATTTGAATTTCAGATGAACAACAAATAAGTTTTTAGTATAAGACTGCATAAGACATACTTATTATACTTTATCTAAAATTCAAATTTAACTGGGCCTCCTGTGGTTTTATTTGGTAAATCTGGCAGCTCTACTTGGAGATTGGGTCCTATAAGCATTTACAGCACAATCTATAACCAGTCCCCTATTGATGGGCAATTAGGTTGTTTCTCATCTTTTGCTTTCCAGAGACAATAGCCCCATGAAAATCCTTGCACAAAAGACTCTGACCTCCTCTGCAATTTTATCTGTAGGGTGTGTTCCTAAAGGTCGCTTAGTCACTTTCCTGCCTGGATCCTGTGGCCAAGCTGTTGGGGACCCCATGACTCAGACAAGTTTCTTCTCAGTCTCCATGCAGAGGAGCTCCCCTTCTCTCTCCCAGTCTCAGTCTCTCCTGACCTTGCTCTTTCTCCTTGTCTCTCTCCATCTCTCTTTCCCACCTTTTGTCTCTCTGGGTGTCTCACTGTCTTTCCTTGGGACTCTCTGCCTGCCTCTGTCTCTCTCAGCCTTTCTTTTGACCTAGCAGCTCTGCATATAAAACAATCAGAAAAGTTGGCAAAGATGTACCTGTAAGGATGCTCACTCTAGCACTGTCTATAATAGTCAAACTGGAAATAACCTAAACACCCACTGATAAATAAAGTATGATCCATCTTTTCCAGAAAGCATCATGCAGCCATTAAAAATAACACCACATTAACATGGACAGATGTTGATGGATGTTACAGAGGGAGTGAAAAACTCAGATTATAGACAGGAAGTAAAGCATTCACCCATTTAAAGTTTCAACCAAAAATATGGTGATGCAAGATCATGTGAGAATTCCACTATTGACTGAAATGGTCCTCTTGGTTGTCTGCAGAGGGTGGGAGAAGAGGCTTCCACTTTTTGTTTTATATTTTTCTTCTCTGTCATTTTTTAAAAAAACCAAGGAGCATCATCTGGTTGGTTAGCTCAGTTGGTTAGAGTGTAGTGCTGATAACACCAAGGTCTAAGGTTCTTTGATCCCTGTACCAGCCAGCCGTCAAAATTTTTTTTAAAAAAGCATTATAATTTTTAACACTGTGCATATTTGCTTTATCATATTCTATCTGTGTGTTTGTGTGTATTTATTTATTTATATATACATACACTATTTTTTTCTGATCCATCTGAGAATAAATTGGAGTTTGTCAGGCCTCTTTACCCCTATACTATTCTCTGTATATCTGCAAGGGACAAGGACATTCTGTTATGTAACCATGACATAATTATCAAAATCGGGAAATCTAACATTGATAAAATACTGTTACTTATTCCACAATCCATATTCAATTGGCCCAATAACATCCTTTACAGCAACCCCCGCCCCATCAAGGATCCCATTCAGGACATTGCAGCACTGCAGTTAGTTGTCATGCCTCTTCAGTCTCCTTTAATCTATTCTTGACATTTTGGAAGAATTTGGGCTGTTTTGTAGAATTCCCTTCAATTTGATTTGCCTGATGTTTCCTTATGACTAGACTCAGGTTGTGTTTTTTGGCACAGAAACCACAGACACAGTGCTGTCTTTATTGTGTCCCATCAAGTCATGCATACTTTGTCTCATTATGTGTGATACTAACTTTGATCATTAGGTTAAAATGGTGTCTGCTAGATTTCTACACTGCAATGTTACTAATTTTTCCTTTGTAAATAATTTGTTGGGAGAACATCTGAGACCATGTAAATAGGCTAGATTGTTTTCATGATCAGAAAAGGTAATCACTACTTTTTTTTTTTTTTAAAGATGACCGGTAAGGGGATCTTAACCCTTGGCTTGGTGTTGTCAGAACCACGCTCAGCCAGTGAGCTAACCGGCCATCCCTATATAGGATCCGAACCCGTGGCCTTGGTGTTATCAGCACCACACTCTCCCAAGTGAGCCACAGGCCGGCCCCAGTACTTTAAATTCTTGCAACCAATAAGGACTGAGCTTGTCTACCTGATTCTAACAGTCAATAGAGTCATTGCCCCACCCCAGCTACAATACATTTGTTGTAACACTAGCCCGTCTTATATTACGCAAGGACTCCCTAAATTAGCCTAAGGATGCGTTTTACCTGAAACTCTTTTAAAAAGACACAGATTCCCAGTTACCATCAATCAGAATCTCCAAGGGAGGGGACTGAGAATTGATTCTGTAGCAAGTGCCTCCCAGGTGATTCATCTCCTTGGGCCAAGTTTGGGAAACACCTCACTTAACAGTAGCATTTAGTCATCAAACATTCACAGCTAGCCTACTTGGGTGGTGCCAGGCACTGAGAGGTCTCAGGAATGGATGAGACAACAGTAGTGACATTGGTATCTTACATTTATTAAGCACTTATTTTGTGCCAAGCTCTGTTCTAATGCTTTGCATGAATTATCTCACTAGGTTCCCACAACTCTATGAGGAAGACACTTTTTATTAGCCCGATTTTACTAAGGAAGAAACCAAGGCACAAAGAGATTAGAATAACTTGCCCAAGGTCAAGCAGCTAGTGAATGAGGATGCTAGGAATAGGAGACTCCACGCAGTCTGTGCTGGACACTATGTGTCTAAATCACGCCTCTGCATTGTAAGACCAAGTCGTTCACTTTGGGGCCTCCAGTCCCTTATCTGAAAAATGGAATGCTATTAGTACATCCTCTTGCAGGGCTAAGAGGATTCAATGAGATTGACTTTTCTAGAATAATTTGCCTGGTTTTGATCATCTTTCAGGGGCTAAAGGAGGGAGGATTAAACCAAAATTATTGTCAGGAACCAAGGATAAAAATAATTATCATCATTGTCATCATTCCTGTATTCATGGTACCCAGGAGACACTGAGGGACGCCAGGGGATAACAAGAGAGGGATAAAGGCAAAAAGATGTCAAGGGCCATCAAAGCCCTGGACAGGTAGGTGCCCACCTGGCAGCAACCATCTTGGCCTGCCCATCTGAGTCTTGACCCTTCTGCCTTCTAAGATCCGGCTTCCGGTGCTTCTGGTTTGATGACCCAACTCCCTACGGTGATGGACAGTGGGACACCAGAACCTCGGGGAGACACTGCCCCCTTCAGGCTCTACTTACTGCTGCACTGGACTCTCATTCGGGATGGAGTGGCCTTAGAAAGGAAGAAATCATTGGAAAAGGCTCCCCTTTTAGTTCTATTTCAGTTTCAGGAATATTTACTGAGACTACTCCAGGGCCAAGTATGGAGGCCAGTGGTGCACAAGACAGACACAGTCATTGCCCTCAAGAGTGTAACTCTTTATTTGTGAAACAGCCATTAAAACAAATAATCGCACAAATAACTTGTTTTGCTTTTGATGGCTGGCCGGTCTGGGGGATCCGAACCCTTTGACCTTGGTGTTGTAACACTGCACTCTAACCAACTGATACACAAATAATTTAAGAAGGTGTGAGTTGCCTGGCACATAGTTCAGAACATTTATTCTGCTAACGTACATTGAGTAGGATTGCCAGACCTAACTAATAAAATACAGGAGGCTCAGTTAACTGTGAATTTCAAATAAACACGTTCTTATAATGAACATTCCTGGCATTCACTTCCTGGCTTCGGCAAATTACACTTCCATGCAATATTTAGGACATATTTATACTAAAAAATAATCCATTGTTTGAAATTCACATTTAAATAGGAGTCCTCTTGTTTTATTTGGCAACCCCAATGCTGAACGATGGGGTTACAAGAGGTAAACAGCCATGAATCCTGACTTCGAGGAACTTACACCTGATTTATAAATCAGGGTTTAACAAATGCCATATGTCCTGATTAATATTATGTTTCTTCACTTTTATTTTTCTTGTTTTGTTTTTAGTACTAGAGGTTTCTACAGAGACACATACATGAAATTCTGAGCTAGACATCCAAACTGCAATTGGGAGGCAAAGGCAGGGGTGGGGGCACCAAATATTCCAGAGGGAAGGGCATAAGTGTAGACCCCGAAGTGGGGAACATGACCCCTCTGAGGTGCAGAAAGGCCTGTATGGTTAGAGCACAGAGTGCAGACATGGTGTCAGGAGCTGGGGCTGGAGGTAGGCAATGGGCAGAGCACACAGGGGCTCGAGAGCCATGTGAGGTGTTGAGACTTTGAGGGTAATTGAAGCTGCTGAAGGGTTTTAAAGGATATGATCACGTTGGGATCTCTGGCTGCTTGCTGGAGGACAGATGGGGTATCAGCCAGACAGCAATGGAGAGAAGCCAAATGGAAAGTTGTAGCAATAATTCAGATGAGATCGTGGTGGCTTTTAAGATGCTGGAGGCAGTGGGATGGTGAGAAAACACAAATGTGTTATTCAGGAGATAAAATCACATGGGGTCTTGGGGTGGACAAATGAGCTAACGATGGTGTTTGGGTTAATTCTTGAGCAACTGGAAGGATGAGGGTCATCTGCAGGGAAAGAGAACCCTAGCATGTGGCATGGGGTAGTAAGAGGTAGAGAATGAGTTTAGTTTGAGCCATGCAGAAATTAAGATGCCTTTAAGTCATACAGCTGGACAGGTCTATGAGGAAGACGGTTCTAGGAGCCTGGAGCTCCAGAGTTCCCTCGCTAGAACTGTTGGTCTAGGTACACTGATGTATGGATAGTAATGAAAACGAAGTGCAGAGTGGTGACTGGTTGAGTCTACCCAGGGTGAGGGTGTAGGGTAAGTGGAAAGTGCAGAGCCCTGAGGAATTCCAACAGCTAAGAGAAGGGAACCAGGAGGAGCAGGCTGCAAGGAAATGGGAAAGGAACATGGCAGAGAAGTAGGAAGAGAAACCAGAATGGGTTCACAGCAGAAGCAATTGTTGCTAAAAGGAGGGAAGGGATTAAGAGCAGTAAAAGCATCGAAGATGAAGCTAGACAAGGACTGATACCTACTGGGTTTAGGGACATGTCTTTGGTGACAAGTTCAGTTTCAGTGCTGGGGGTGGGGTGCAAACGACAGGTCAGAGTTGTTTGAAGAGTGAAATTGGGAAATAAGGGAAATTGAGGCAGTGAGTGAGGCCAACCAGCTCAAGATGTTTGGCTGTGAATGAGGAGAAATACAGGCCAGTGGTTAGAGGGTAGAGGAAACCTAATCATGTTCCGATGTTGTTTGGGAAGAGTAATAGCAAGAGACACTGAGGTCACAGGAGAGAGAAGGAGAAGGCACAAGTGGAGAAAGGAGAAAAGGTCCAGATGCTACTGTAAGCCTTTGAACTACTGGTTTCCAATTTTTTTATGGAGGAAGAGATAATTTACTGTTTATTAAATAGCTACCATTTATTAACCCCTTACCATGAATACTTTCCAGTTCATAATTATATTTTGATTAATGTGTGAATCCCCAGTGTCTAGCACAGTGCCAGTGCATAATAACTGCTTAGTAAATACCATATATACCTAAATATAAGAAAATCAGCCATTTTTCCAATAAAGTAATTAAAAAAGAAGTTTTCTGGCCAAATTGTAAGCACTTTTACCAGTGCAGATGAAATAGTCAAATGTGTACTTAAATTGTATATTTAAAACAGATTTAGGGGCTGGCCCGTGGCTCACTCGGGAAAGTGTGGTGCTGAGAACACCAAGGCCCCGGGTTCGGATCCCATATACGGATGGCCGGTTCACTCACTGGCTGAGCGTGGTGCTCACAACACCAAGTCAGGGGTTGAGATCCCCTTACCGGTCATCTTAAAAAAAATAAAAATAAAAAAAATAATAAAACAGATTTAGAAATATTGCTTTTGTCTACTCACACATTTCAACAGAGCTTGATTTACATTCGTTGTTGACAGAGTAACTGATGTTATCAGTTACTTGTAGTTATTTAACTCTAGGCATTAAGCATTCTAGGCATATCCTATTCAATTTCCCTAAGTAGCTTGAGTTGACACTTTCTGTATCTGTGCATGATGCTAGAACTTGAAGCCTTATCCTAAGTACAAAGTACCAATTCATAAACATGATTCCCCAAACTCTTCTTGGAGTCTTTCCCAACTCAGAAAGACACCTCCATTCACCCAGTCTTTCAGGCCCCAAACCTTGCAGTCACTCTTGCTTTCACACCTCACCTTCGAAACATACCTGACCAGATTGGACCACTTCAACAACCCCACTACTGCCACACAGTTCCAACCCACCATCATCCGTTGCCTGATTCCTGCAGCAGCCACCCCCAGTCTTTGCTCCCACTTTTTCCCTGCTGTAGCCCCTTCTACACAGGCAGCCAGGGTACTATTGAAACTAAGCAGGATCATGTTACATAGAACCCTCCAATGGTCCCAACTCAACCAAAGAAAAACCCAAGCTCTGCCACTCACTGCCCTACAAGACCCTCTCCGACCTGCCTTCCACGCACACCCGCACTGACTCATCCTCTCCACCACAGCCTTCCCAGCCTGCCCCTCACTGCAGTGCCTAGAGTGTAACACACATGCTCCTTAGAGCCTTTGAACTTGGTTCCCTCTGTGGGGAATGCTCTCCTCTTCATGGTCACTGGGCTTGTCCTTGTTTCATTTAAGTCTCAGTTCAAATGTCACTTGACCTGCTTTGGTATGACAAGGGATCTCATTTCCAATGGATAATGTTAGACCTCAAAGGGACAGGAGCACAAATTGCAACTGACTTTTAACTAGTGTCAGGGACTCAACTAATACTTTGGTCAAAGGAACCCCCATGGATGTAGGGGAATAAGAGGACTCCCAGATTTCTGGTTTGGGTAGTTACTGCCACAGTCCACTGCAAGATGAAATAATATGAGGGTATTTCAAAAAGTTAATGGAAAAATAGAATTGGAAGAATCTTTTCATGAACTTTTTGAAGTGCTCTTGTACAGAAGAGGGAGGGGCATGGGTGAAGAGTAGAGATGCTGAGCTCAGTTTTGGCCTTAAGTTTTAAGGTTCCTGTGGGATTGGGATCAGAATGAAACAGCCCAGGAGACAAGCACAGCAGCCAGATCCCACAGGGAGTACCCACAATGCAGCACCCTGCCAGGGTTCTGCATGCATTGCTCCTTGAATCCTAACATCCTTAAGAGGCAGATACTATTATCCCCACTTAATAGTAGGGAGACAGTTTCAGAAAGAAGTATTCGTCAGATGTCCCAGAGCTAGTGGCAGAGTGCAGGACTGAAATTTTAACTTGCAGACCCCCTTCATTACAACGTCTTGGCACTGCTACTCAGTCATCTGAATGTAGCTAAAGCTCCGTGTCTAAAGCCTTGTTCTGTGGAGCACTGTTAACTCCTCGCCTCCCCAGAGCCTTCCAACTGTGAGAAGTGGGGGTTGTGTTCATTTTCTAGAAAAGACAGGCCCAGAGAGGCCCAGCTGGTGAAGTATCAGAGCTGTGATTAGAAGCCAGATTGGACTCAGTGACAGACAAGAACTTCCCTGTTAGAGTAACAATCTTCTGGAAGCTCCCCAGGATCAGACTTCAGCAAATTGTGTTTAATGAAAACAGGCATTACAGCTTACCAGTTGGATAAATTATGAAATTTATTTATATTTCACCTTTTAAAAGCCAGAACATAACAAATTTCACTTTCTGGAAAGTCATATTATTAGAAATACATGAAGTGCACTTAATACAAGGAAAGAAGTTTCTTGGTACCACCAGTGAAATGGACATGCTCTCATCAGTCCCCTCAAAAGGTTTTGTCAAACTTCCCTCCAAACTTCTACTGAGATGACCTCAATTCAGGGAGGGTGGAGTGAACTTCTTCCAGAAATTACAGTGAAGCAGCTGACCTTAACATTTGGGTCCTCCCAAGTAATAGCACATTAGGAAAAATTATTTTGCCCCAAATGGGCCCATCTTCACTGGTTACTAGGTATCTGCAGCTCTTTACTGGCAGGCAAAGAGAGGCCCACAGCAGCAACATAAAGGCAGAAAGCCCAGTGTCACTTGCAACCTCAGCCACTGACCAGAAAACAATTTCCATATTCAGACTAAGGATGTGTAACATGAAAGGGCAAACCTAAATCCATATACCTTTTGGTCAATCAGAAGTTTTGCTCCTACAGATCAGGCTGACAGCTCTTAGCCTTATATTTATTAACCTTTGTGAAATGTTGAACTTCAAGCTTCTTGAGCTAAAGCAAGTCTCCAGTAGACAGCTTTTATTAACTACTACTCATCAGATCTACTGTGCCTTATGAACAGTGTGTCTTGTCAGAAGAGACAACAGGGTGTGATCCTGGATTTCCTATAGCCTTCCTTACTCTGCATTTTAGAATGCAGGTTTTCAAACACAGACTTACATGTTGAAACCAGTGTCATAAGGAAACCATGTGGGACATAAAAACAATGTTCAGTTTAATCTAAGTTACCATCTAGAAGATAAAAGTACTAGTATCCATTGCAGCATCCAAACCCTTCCTTCTTATTTGAGACTCTTTTTCGTGCTTCCAGGACAAAAATGTAAGCAGGCTTCCAAACAGAGGTAAACATGACCCACTCATCTGAAACTCATAACCAAAAATCTATGGCCCTCCTACCTCTCTTGGCTGACCCTCCTCCCCACCTGTGGATAAATGGATTTTAACTTTCCTAACCTAGAAATATTTCCACTAAAAATAGATGGTTATACCTTATTCTAAAAAGGCACCATGCAGGCATTTAAGACTGAACCAGTTAACTCTAAGGGTGTGCAGGAGTAAAAGGAAAATATCACTAATCTAAACTTACGGCATCAAATCATGCTAAACCCAGAACATTCACCCAAGAGGACTTTTGAAATGTTTCCTGGGATGGCAACTCCAGCTTCTGGCAGCTGCTGCCAATGAACCACTGACAAGCAGCGCTGCAGCACCGCAGGAGCTTCAGCACTGGTCAGATGCACTGCTGCCAGAGTTCACATACCTCAAGGACAAGGAAAGGAGATGCTTGTTTGATTGTGCTATTCATGACCCAGAAAAGGTCCTGACTGGCTCAGAGGACCTGAGAGATGAACACTGAATGGGAGGAACGAGTGTGAAACAAGAACAGGTGGAGGTGGAGAAGCTGAGTTCTCTTCCAGAAGAGGAGGCAGAAGCTCCAGGAAGAAGCTGGGGCCAATAAAGACTAGACCATGTAACAAACAAGGTTAACAGTATAGGAAGACAGCTTTGGCAAGAACCAAAAGGAAAGGAGAGCTCTGACCTAGGGACCTGTTTCCGTTTCCCCTGTCAGAAGTGACCCTGTCCCAAAGCCATGGCTCATTTCCAGGTCTGTTGTACAGTTAAGGTGTAGGAGTCAAAGGTTTCACGTTTAACACATACTGGAAGCTCTGGAAAATGAGATGGATGGCACAGACTCTGCTCACTGATCAATGATGGAGCGCTGCAACACCTGATTCATCATGTCCTCTTCATCGACATCATAATCCTAAGGGCAAAACAGACACGTAGCCTCAGCAACTGTTCACAGCTGCAAAGAAGCACTTTCAGTAGGAGAAGCAAGACAGCCTAGCAGTGGGACCTGCGGAGGGCTGCCAGGAACCAGATCCCAGTTCCATCATTTGCAACGCTAGCTATGTAACTCTGGGTAAATTACTTAGTATCTCTGCCTCTGCTGCCTCATCCTTAAATTAAAATAATGATGCCTCCCTCAAATGGGGATTGTGAGGCCGAGATAGCATATGAATGGGGCCTGGCACAGGCCAACTGCTCAACACATTTCCTTTAGTTTGTTAGGACAGTGGGCAAACAAATGCACAAATGTATTCAGCTGAAGTGTCGTTCCCAAGAGACTGGTGCAGTGCCCAGGGCAGGTGTTTTTAGGGCCATAAGGTACAGCAGAAACTGTAGTGAAACAAGTCTAATTTAATGAGGCCAAATGATCTCCTTGGGCATTTTTAGGTATAGCATTCATCTTTATAGCATTAACAAAAAGGATAGTTATCATGAAGTCTGAGTTTCAGAAACTGTCAGACTGAGAATACTCTTTTTGACAACTTAGGAACAAGCTTTCCTTCTCAGATCCTGAAACACAGCCATTAAATACTTAATGCTACTCTAAAATAACTTAACACATATATGTAAATAAAAGGTTTACTTCAAGGAGTTGGCCAAATTTATCTATCACTATGATGCCGGGATGACATGTGCCCCTTCCTTCAAAACCATCCAGCTCTAGGGAAAGAATACATACTCAATGGCTATATTTGGCTGGTGGATGTGTTCTGTTTGACCTGAAGTATTTTTATTTTTTATTTATGATTATCATTATTTTTGCAGAACTAGAAGGCTTCACACCTGAATTATTTTTTAAAATAATTAATATGCATGATACTTCATATGAAATTCTGCATTTCCTGCTTTGGGAGCCAGGGGAGGCAGCAGAGATTGGCAATACTGTACCTGTATTTCCATACGATGACAGTCAGCTGGAGTTGATGGCACCATGACACAGGTCAGGCCCTGTCCAGCCTATAAATCCTTATAAGGACCATTTCTGTTATTTGCCTGGTCCCCATAGGCATCTGAGGTTGAAACTAAGTTCTATAATACTCTGGCCACCAGCCTGGCCCACAAATAGAAACTGCCCAACTGCTATTCTAGAGACTGGGAGCCCATCACATCAGTGACAAAGCTCAACAATGGGGCCCCCTGTTCCCCTTTTGAGAAAAGGGAGGGAGTTGTGCTAATCCCACGGGGAGCGATCGGAGCCTGGGCTCCAAACTCACCACAAAAGTGTCATAAGAAAACTGGTGCCGGCGCTGGATGTGCTCTATAAAGTTGGCGCTGCGGTAGCTGGGGTCTCCCCAGGGCATTGAGGCACATATTGGACAAACCTTTCAACAAAGAAGCAAAGTCTTAGACGCCTGATGTCCGAGATGACATCAGCTCTCTGTGGCCTGCGTCTGGCCTCCTTTCTTTCAGGACAGCTTTCTGGACACACCAGTCCAGGGCTTGGTCACTCCTTCCTGTGCACATCAGCATCCCAGGAAACACTGCAAGTCTACTCAAGTCCAATGACACATGGGAGTGGGTAAAGGCTCAAGCCATGATACTACCTTTTCCGATTCCCTATTGTAGTTAGGGAAGTGGGTCAGCCCAGTGGGGGACCTAGAATATGGCCTTCCAACCCAGCACATCAGATGACCCAAAAGCACAAGGAAAATCAATAATCAGATGAGCAATGTTCCAAGGAAATAAAACAGCCTTATATACATACCAACAAAGGAAATGCTCAGAGGAGAGGGAATCAAGAAAAAAGTCCTCGTATGAGGGTACTTCAAAAAGCTCATGGAAAGGGCCCGCCCGTGGCTCACTCGGGAGATTGCAGTGTTGAGAACACCAAGGCCCCGGGTTCGGATCCCATATAGGGATGGCCGGTTAGCTCGCTGGCTGAGCGTGGTGCTGACAACACCAAGTCAAGGGTTAAGATCCCCTTACTGGTCATCTTTTTGAGGGAAAAAAAAAAAAGCTCCTGGAAAAATGAAAAGATAATATAAATCTTTCCGCAAACTTTATGAAGTACCCTCGTACAAAAGGTTGATTTGGACTTTGAAGACAGAGAGGTATTTGGAAAGGCAAAGAGAACATGAAGGGTGCTCCAGAAGATGGGGCAGTAGCGTGGAGAAAAGGCCAGGAGGCAGCAGTATTATAGGCAAATGGTCAGACTAGCCAGAATGGAAAATTCGTGTGGGGGGTGGTGGGATGTGCATAAGTGCTCTGGCTCAGAGATGGAAGTCTACCCAACTGCAAAGAGGACAGTGACAAAGGGGTATGGCAAGAGATAAATCTGGAATGGTAGAAAACTCTGAGTGGAAGAGGTAGGCAGGCAGCTGTAGCTGTGGAGCTAGAACACAGGTCAGAACCAGAGACTGAGAAGGTGACGGCTTCCAAAGGGAAGGGCTGCAACATCAAAAGCCAAGGAGCTGTAGAGGGAGAGGTGACAAAACAGAGGGTCAAGAGCTAAAGGAAGAGAAGACTTTTACAGAGACAAAATAATCAGAAGGATTTCAGGCAGCCAAAGGAAGGGAAAAGAGAAAAAAATTAGTCCGCAGTACCAGAAACTGCAGGGTAGTTTAGCAATATCTATCAAAGTTATGAGTGCAGGTAACCTTTGATCAAATTAATCCATATCTAAAACTTAATCTTATAAACATACATAAATATAGGCAAAGATATGTCTCAAACAGGCTAGTTATATCTTAAGATTTATGGTAGAGAAATAAAGAATGCTATCAGGCCTAAGAAGATTAGCACTGATAGCTGCTCTAGTACCCTTACAAAACCCCACGCAAATTCTGAAGTCTGTGTACCATCTTTTACAGCAATGGCGCTTAAGACTGCCCATACAACTGGGTATATAGTTCAAGAGTAGCAGTATGCGATAAATGCAAAACTAAAACAAAACTATAGAGGAAGTATACACACTTAACTACATAGGAAGACCTAGTCTGTCAATCACATTAAGAAGGAAAAAGGTAACGCACTGCTGAGATGGACAAAATTCAAGCTTTTTAAAGAAAATATATGCCAGTCTGTGATATTTAAATAAAATGGTAAAGGACTGGTAAGCCCTTTGCAAGTAATTTCAAGAGGATTTATCTTTTCCCACAACTATGAAGAAGCTACTCACAAAAGGAAAATGGCAGCTTTACGGAGGAGAAACTTGGTGGACACCAAAGGATCCAAGTTAATGTTACCAACAACAGGACCACCAGACATCACATAACCCTTAATGTGGCACCCAGAGGAAACAGCACTTACCTACCATCCCTGCCTTCTACTTGTAGGGAAGAGGAAATCGCTATGAAGTACAATACAACTGTTAAAATTTAAACATGGATTTCACATTAGATATTAGATTGTAACAATGTTAAATCTCCTAAATTAACTAACTATACACACAAAAAATGTGATTTTGTAAGAAAACGTTCTTGTTCTTGGGAGATATATGCTGAAGTATTTAGGGGGCAAAAGGTTATGGTATCTGTAACTTATTCCCAAATGCTCAGCAAAAAATATGTATATGTACAGAATGGTTAAGCAAATATGGTGAAGTGTTAATAATCTGTGAATCTAGGTGGAAGGTACACAGTTCATTATACTACTCCTGTAATTTTTCTGTAAGTTTGACTTTTCTCCCATAATAAAGTTAAAAAAAAAAAAAGTAACTCTTACCACAGGTTTGGTATCCATGCTATGGGATAATTTGCAGTGTTCCACAAGTCCTTCCTGGTCAAAGTTCTTCTCAGGACAGTAAGGACAAGGAAAGGTATAACGGTTTGGGACATTCCTGGAAGATGAAAAGCAAGGGGGAAAAAAACTTCTTAGAGTACCTTTCCACGCAACTTCAATCACTGTACGCTACAAAAAATAGCAAAGTTCACAAAATGTATTATGACAAGGATTCTGATCATTTCAGAATCAGGTCAAGTGTTGTGAAAATAATTTAATAGCACAGCTAACATATAAAATGAACAGAGTCAGGGCCGGCCCGTGGCTCACTCGGGAGAGTGCGGTGCTGATAACACCAAGGCCCCGGGTTCGGATCCCATATACGGATGGCCGGTTCGCTCACTGGCTGAGCGTGGTGCTGACAACACCAAGTCAAGGGTTAAGATCCCCTTACCGGTCATCTTTAAAAAAAAATAAATAAATAAAAATAAAATGAACAGAGTCCTCCCCTGCATACCCCACCCCCCCAAAAAAATGCGTGTATCAGCTTTAGCCAGCATAACAACTATACATTTACTTTCCCAAACTTGAGCATGCAAAGTGTCCAATGTCTCTGTAGCAAAGGATGATCTCCACTTAAGGGGGTGATTGAGTCATTTACCTTGGCTGAAGGGACGCATCCTTAGTGGTGGCCTTCACACCTTCCATGATGTAATTCTGGTATTTGGAACAGGTAGCCACATGGGCCCGGATCTTGGACAGGAAGAACTTGAACAGGAAGAATCAGAGCCCACTAGTTAGTGAGGACCTTGTACCAGGCCAAACATTAGTCCCTAAGCACGGGCAAGATGAAAACTAGACCTACATCACCCTGGCAAACAATCTCACCAGACTCCTGACTATGCAGATGGGACTAAAATCCTGTCTATTAAAGATTTTCCATTAATACCAAGGCTGATGTTTTACTCAACCAAATCAGGACAACTGCTTCCACTCTAAAATAACTCTCCTAGAGGTTTGCTTTATTCATGATATGCTCTCTGCACACAGACACATGCCAAATCCAGTGACATTTTAAAAGTTTTCTACAGTAGCATTTAAACTAGTCTCCTGACAGCAAGCCAAGAACCACATTCTATTATACGCAGCTGAGAAAAATGATCGTTTAAGTAAAAGGGATAAAGTCTAGTAACCCTGGTCAAAGTATTAATCACTAGATTGTGATAAATGATCTTAAAAAAACTGAAATTCAAATTCTACCTTTCATATAAAGTCTACGGTGTACAATAGTAAGATGGAAAGAGAGAAGAAAACCCAGAGAAGAGTATCTCATGACAAGTGTTCTAAAAAGAAAGAAAAAGTGTAAAGAATGAAGAAAGAGGGGAGGTAAAGTGAAGAAAAACATTCTTAGAGGTATGCCCACAGTACAATCACTAATCTTTAAAATGGAGAAAAATCTAAAGCATATAGAAAAACAAAAAAATTCCACCAAGCATGCATAAAAAAAGATGAAGGTAATGGGAAATTTTATTTCAGTATCTTGAGGGTCTAAACTGAAGCTGCCAACTGAGGAGCCCCCAATTAAAAGGACTGGGAAATAGCCCCACTGTGCATCCTTAACACCAAATCACTCTGAAAGGAAGGAGATAATAAAATATAACCATACTATGGTTATCCATACTGAGGTGTTAAAAATAATGAAACTGACATGCAAGGCTATCCAGTAAGTCATTAACCGAAAAAGAATTTTCGAAAGTGAGAAAAAGTTGAAGGAATATATATTATGGTATCCCATTTTTGTAAAAACTCCTACATCTGTGTTGGTAAAAACTCTACATCAGGGCCGGCCAGTGGCTCACTCGGGAGAGTGCGGTGCTGATAACACCAAGGCCACGGGTTCGGATCCCTATATAGGTTAGCTCACTTGGGAGAGCATGGTGCTGACAACACCAAGTCAAGGGTTAAGATCCCCTTACCGGTCATCTTTAAAAAACAAAACAAAACAAAACAAAAACAAAAAAAACCCCAATTCTACATCTGTATTTTTCAAAGGGTAGAAAACGTTAGGCAGCCTTCTAAATTGAACCACTTTTGGGCTGGCCCGTGGCTCACTTGGGAGAGTGTGGTGCTGATAACACCAAGGCCACGGGTTCAGATCCCTATATAGGGATGGCCAGTTAGCTCACTTGGGAGAGCGTGGGGCTAAAACCACCAAGTCAAGGGTTAAGATCCCCTTACCAGTCATCTTTTAAATAAAAATAAAATAAACTGAACGACTTTTGAAGCGGTAATCTCTGGAGTGAAGAACAACCTATGTTATTTTACATTTTTGTACTGTCTGGAATTAACAAAATTGTAATGATTTTACAACTAATAAGGCTATGTTCTTCTCTTAGAAAATAAGACAACAGTATTTATCTTTTCCAGTAGCAGTTATAACAAATGTGAAAATATACTTGAATGTAATATGATTATACAAAAGAGCATTGATGCATTTCTAATGTTAGATATTGCTATTATAATGATACGATTTCGTATTGACTTTTACACCATGATTCCTCCCTGTGAAGTGATAAAAAGTTGAAACATTAAATTTTATATCTCTAATGACAAAAACTATGAAATTTCCCCTCAAACTCACTGCAACAGATAACTGTTTTGAGTACTGACTTCATTTTATATTTTAAAAAATTATGAAATATCATTGCCATTATATTCTAATTAAAATTACATATAATACTTTTTTAAAAATGGGTCTTTTATAGGAAAAAACTAGGATTACTGCTTTCTATGGCTTTCAAAACTAAAATATATGACATTCTAAACCAACTCTCAAAAAAAGAAACAACTCAGTAAGGTTATGAAAATGAAACAGCCCAGCCATCACCACAGATACCTAGCATGCACACATGACATCAGTCACCTAGTCATGCTCTAACTTCACAAATGATGAGGCAACCGCTCTACCTTTACCCATCTCATCACAGAAAGACAGTGACTCTATGTTACTTCCACATACATTCTTATGGCAGCCATGGCAAGAAGTCTCTGTGCTCTCGATCTGCCGCTCGAGCTCCACGGCTCGGACGCCAGGTGCCAGAGGGCTGCGACACACCCCACAGACAGGTTTCTTCGGCTTCAGACATTCCTGCAGGCATGCAGAGCAAAAGCTAGAACAAGACATACAGAGAACCTCCGTCATGCATCGTGGAGACAAGACGACAAATATGGATCAACTTTTAAAAAGACATCAATGGATAATGCATTAAAAACAACTGGCTCCCAACTCCCAAGTCAAATACCAAGTCCTTCTAGGCCAGAAAAACTGGGGCAGGGGGTGGGGGATGGAGGCTGTGAAGTACACACAGGTCCAGCAACAGAAACAAATGCAAACTACCATGATACATGGCGAAAGGTGTTATGGCAGAGGCTTCCAACCTTAGCGGCAGGCGGCACTGAGGGATCTTGGTGGGGTTTTCTGAACCTCAGTTTTCTCCTCTGTGAAATGAAGGTATAATACCTACCTTTAGAATTGCTGAGAGGATGCAATATGTATAGCAGACCTTTAGTACAGTGCCTAGCACATATGAAATACACAACTAACAGGAACTGCTATCATTAGAGGTGAAGGCAAAGCACTATGTGATCACAAAGGAAGAACAACTAGCTGTGACCTGAGCAGGACAAGACTGGTAAGACTTCGAGGTAGCATCCATGATCAGCTGTAAGAGTTCAGCTGGCTTCAAAAAAGGGGAGAAAGTGGGCAGGGAAGTTCAGCTGGCAGGCCCTTAAGGCTTAAAATTCATGATACAGCTGAGGAAATAATCTAACAGACTATTCCTCATAAGCAGCAGGGAAAAGAGTTTAAATCAAGTTATCAACAAGACCAAATCCAAGTTTCAGAAAAATAACTCCGGTGCTATCATGGACAACAGGGTTTTGTTGTTGTCTTAAGGTAAGGAGAGATAAGAGACAAAGTAGAAACCAAACAGATGGCAAAGGACTGTGAGGGCATGACTTAGGCAATAGAGAATGAATTCAGGAAATGATTCATAGGCAGAATCAATACGACTTGGTAACCTCCTGAATGAAGAAAAAAAAGGAAAATCAAAGATGACTGAGTTTCTACCCTGAAGCCTAGGCAGGTGGTGATGCTGAAATCAGGTACACAGAAAGAATGGATAATAAGGCAAGCAAGTAGCCCAGTGTGCTTGCACCCTGACAGATTTAAGGCAGGATAACAAAATCTACTAGGAAGAACTCAGGGTATATAATCAAAAGCAATCTTCTTGACAATTTTTTACTGTCTCAAAGAATTTCCCTCCTCTTTGTGATTAAGCTAGATATGTTAATGCTGCTAGGCAAAATTCCAGACTAGGTTGGGAGGTGGGGAGCCTATTCATTCACCATTAAGGGCAGAGTGGAAACTAGACAAAGTGTAGCCCTATCCTCATGAAGCTTATATTCTAGAGTGGAGGAAAAGACAAATGTTAATTTCAGATAGAGATTAAGTATACCAAGGAAATAAAACGAGGCAAGGAGATCAGCTGAGGTGGTCAAAGAAAGCTTCTCATACACCAAGGTCAAGGGTTCAGATCCCCATATCAGCCAGCCACACACAAACATACATACATACACAAAACAAACAAAACAAAAAAACAACCTTCTTTGAGGAAGTGACATTTGAGCTGAGATCCAATTGTAAGGACAGCCACACACCTGGACACAAAGAAGTCCACACAGAGATGACACTAAAAGCAAAGGAGTGTTCAGAAGGCAGAAGGGACATTGAGGCTGTGATGTGGTAGACAAGAGCAGAAGGGCAAGCCAGGAGGTAGGAGAGGACGGCAGGGCTCGTGGCCATTACTTGCTGTATTGCCTCTTCACAAAGACAGACCACAAGATTAACCCATTAACCCAAGAGAACACAGAGGGTCCCAGAGAGTTTAATGAAACCAAACCCAGCATGTATATAAAAGGAGCTCAAAGTATTCCCCTCAAGCACATACTAAGGGTCAGCTCCATCTATCAAATGTTCCTGAGCTATTTTGTGCCCGAGTCATGCCCAAACAACAAGCATGCTCTCAAATGGTTCATATATCTTGGGCTGGCTTTTAGTTTCTATTTAATACTTCTGGGTCTTTTTCTAGTTCAGCCTTCTGGATGCTCCACCCTTTTTGTTACAGTGCTATGTTGAAACTCCCTTCTCTCTGCCCGTCTACAGCTGTATTCCACTAGCTGGAGAAGGGTGTACTTAGGGCCTGAAACAATAATTTTATAAAAATCTAATGCCCAGCCAAAGCTACAGTGATGCTCAAGTACAAAAGTTAAAAATCAACTAGGCACAGCAGAAAGCACTCAGATGGAGCTAAGGAAGACTTTTGCTGCCCACAGAGGTATTTCCATTGGGTCTTCAATCAGCACTGAACTGCTGAACACATGGAGCTAGTATGGTAAGTATAGGAAAGAGCCAAGTTTTGAATCCCCAAATGCTTCTTGTCCATTGACTTAGGAAATGTTCACTTGGCTCAAGGATACCTTAAATTTTGCTGTTCTTCAATTGGTAAACCATGCTGGGGCAAGACTTTTCACAAACGTTAATGGTAAATGAAATGCACTGAATTAATCCAAAATTAAACCTGATCCAAGGATAACCGGATTGAGTGAAAAAGCCACGCAGACCCCACTTCAACTCTCAAAAAGCTTGCTTCCATCATTAATTTCTTAGTTTATTCATCCATTACCTGATCATCCCCCTGACCCACATACAGGTGTGATCCCTGTAATATCCGCCCATTGCACAATGAATTTTCACAACAGTTTGAACATTCACTAGTACTTATCAATTCACTGGACTGTAAACTCTGTGGGCAGAATCACCTCATTATTATACCCCAAGAATGTGGCACATACAAATATTCCAGTCAGTTGACCGTAAGATTGAAATATGGATGCTCAGACACTGCACTGGGGACACAGTGAGAAGCAAAAAAAGGTATGGTCACTGCCCTCAAGATCCCTAAGTTTTGCTTTGTTCAAGGAAGAAGAAGTGAGGAAGCACCAAGAGAGAAGTGGGGGAGGTAATTTAAATGGGGATAGTGATCACGGAGGTAACTTAAACTAAGATTTGAAGCCTCAGAAGGATTTGGGGGTAGTGGTGGGGGAGGTATGGCTGGGGCAAGAAAAGTTCCAGGCTAACTGAACTGCAAAGAGGAACTGGCCAAAGCCGCAAAGAGCTTGAAGAAGCAAAAAGCACCCAGTGTTGCTGGGGAAACCCTGCCAGGTGCCAAGCACTGTTCTCTGGGCTAGCAAAACAGACACTTGCAGTACACTTGGGAAGAGTTAAGCAATGTGTACCGGACATTTTCACACACAGCTGCTTTAAACACTGTAACCAGTCTGTTAACAGTATTCAGGCCGTGAAGGCTTAGTTAAAAATGGAAGAAAACCTCATAACCAAGTAAGCAGGAATCCTAACAATTCCTATATGCCAACCCCTACCCCCTGTCACACTTAAGGGCATACTGGCCAGATCTACATAAAGACTTCCCTTTTATTCTTTTATAGTCTAGTTCAGTGTTTCTCCAACTTTAGTGCACGTGAGACTTACTTGGCAGAGCTGGACACATGACGCCAAACATACTATACTTTAGGAGCAACATACAGACTACTCAAGGCAAATTCTGGCTCTCCAAGGATGAACTTTAGACCCTAGCTAACCCCCAGCCAGGTGCGCCTTCACTATCACGTGTGGGGAAGTGCCTGACAGGCCGCCCACAACACGCAGGCGCTCAACGGACTGTAGCAGAGCGGCGAGAGAGAAGGGAGCCCCACCAACTTCCACAGGCCTTCAGCACCCCAGGAGGAGCCCTCCAGGCCGGTCCTCTCGCTCCCGCCCCAAGATCCTCCTCGTCGGGGCCTTGCTCCTAGGCTCCATTCCCATCCCAGTCAGGCGTCCCCGACCAGGCCCGGGCTCGTCGCTTACATGTGTCCGCAAGGCACCCGCACCGGCTTCTCGTACACCTCTAAGCACACGGGACACGTGAAGCGACCTAGCGGGTCGGCCTCCGCCGCGGGCCCTGCCAGCTGCACACCACCCTCACGGCCCCGCTGTTGCGCCGCCATCTTGCTGCCGCTGAGGGCCGCGCGACCGCGGCCGAGAAGGAGCCTGAAGGGGCGGGGCTTGTGGGCCGTACGGGCGGGTGGGGGCGGGGCTCGTGGGTGAGCCACGCCTCCTGGCCTCTCTGACGCGCGGGAGAGACCGAGGGAAATCTGGAAAATGTGGAAGAGAAATCCAGAGGCTGGCTTTGTGGCGTGGGCCACTGTTTCCCAAATTTAAATGGTTATTTCAGTACCACCTGCTCTGTTACTCAATCCTTCTCTTCGAATCGATTTGCTTTTTCTTTAAACTTCAACGAATTTTAAAGGGAGATTTGATATCAATCCTGAGCTGCAAATAGAAAATCAATCACACTTATTTATGCAAGGGAACTATACAAATAAATACGATGGAAACAAAACTATTATTAATTCACGCTGGATACTGTTGATGATGTAAAGGGAGACTAGCCATCATTGGGAAAGCGTTAAAGACAGGCTAACACCACACTGAGACTTCCTAGTAAAAGAAGTAACAGGAAGCTAGTCAACAATATTTAATATTGGGTTCTCATTCCTCTTTGTGATCAGGTCCAACTCCCACTCTGTGTAGATGGGGAAGCTCAGGCCTGAAGAGACAGAATAAATCTCAATCTCGCAAGAAAAGAGCAGGCCTAGAACCTAGGTGTTTTGAATCAGAGCTTTCTCTCCCGTTTCCACGGCTCCACGTGGCTCTTGTTTACATCCCATTTAACAAAAGATGCATCTTTTTATTTTGGGGGGAGTTGGCCTGCACGGGTATCCGAACCTTTAGACCTTGGTGTTGGAACACCATGCTCTAACCAACTGAGCTAACTGGACAGCCAAATACATCTTTTTTAAAAGGCAGTTTCTGCTAACAGTGCTTCCTGGCTTCCTGCTTCTCTTAACCAGGAAAGTCAGTGATGAATTAAACCTCCACCTGGAAAGGCCACAAAGCCCACACAGCAATGCGTCCACACAGGACAGTGTTTGTTAAGCCAGGTTAATTGAATCAAACTGGCCCCCTCCATTCTCCCATTCCCAGTCCTCTGGGTTGATTTTGCTTGACCTGGTGGCAGCAGGATAATTTTTAGGTATTGATGTGGGCATCTTTTAGCTAATGAACAACTTGGCTGTGCAGGCAGCAGCCCAAGAGGACCAACACTTACTTTACCATTTCTTTTCCTATGCCAGTGCCAAGCACCATGCATCTGATCTCTTCCCAGACAAATGTGCCTTCTCTGCTCTCCAGGGATGGGGTTGCCTTGAAGGGAGCGGAGCTGCGCTGTGTGTGTTTACAAGGCCCTGCATTGGCCTTGTAGCTGCTGTAGCTGTGGCTACTGCTAGACCCTGGAGCCAGAGTAGGAGGCAGGGGGAGTCATGGGGCAGGAGACCTTCAGACCTGAGTTTCATATCTACTCAGTACCTCCAGATTGGGCCGTTGAAATGACCTTTCCATGAGGTATTACACTCAGTCACAGAGACAAGAGGAAAGGATTGAAATGATACTAATAGTGAACTTTTTTGTGCTTACTATTCTTTTTGTTGTGGTTGTTGTTTGGCGGCTGGCCAGTAAGGGGATCCAAACCTTTGATCTTGGTGTGCTTACTATTCTAAGCACTTTATGTGAATAAATCCTCACAGCAACCTATGTCTTAGGTTCTATTATCTCCATTTTACAGCTATGCAAACTGAAGCACAGAGAGGTTAATATACCTTTTTTCAATTTTTTAAATTGTGGCATAATACACAACATAAAATTTACCTTAACCATTTTGAAGTATACAGTTCAGTGGTATTAAGTACGTTTATATTGTTGTGCAACCATCACCATTAGCCATCTCCAGAACTCTTGTCATCTTGTAAAATTAAAACTCTATATCCATGAAACATTAACTTCTTATTTTCCCGTCCCTAGCCCCTGGCAACCACCATTCTATTTTCTGTATCTATAATCCTGAACATTTGTAGCTATAAAATTTCCCCTGAGCACTGCTTTTACTGTGTCCCATAAGTTTCATCATATGTGTTTTTGTTTTCATTTGCTTGTAAGTATTTTCTAACTTCCCTTTTGATTTCTTCTTTGATCCACTGGTTGTTCAGGAGTGTGTTGTTTAATTTCCACAAATTTGTTAATTTTCCAGTTTTCTCTCTTTGTTTTTCTTTTTTTGGCAGCTGGCCAGTGAGGGGATCTGAACTTTTGACCTTGGTGTTATCAGTACTGCACTCTAAGAGGTATGCTAATCAACCAGCCCCCAGTTTTCATTCTTTCTTTCATTCATTCTTTTTTTCCAATTTTCTTTCTGATATTTATTTTTTTTTTTAACGATGACCAGTAAGGGCATCTTAACCCTTGACTTGGTGTTGTCAGCACCACGCTCTCCCAAGTCAGCTAACTGGCCATCCCTATATAGAGAACCAAACCTGTGGCCTTGGTGTTATCAGCACCATCCTCTCCCAAGCGAGCCACGGGCTGGCCCTTCTGATATTGATTTCTAACTTTATCCCATTGTGGTTGGAGAAGATACTTTGTATAATCTCTACTGTTGGGAAAATATAGGAAAATGGTCAGGGCCCTTCAGATGTTCAGAATCTTGCCAAGCATTTGATGTAAATATACACGTGCGCAGGTGTCCTGGGTTATGGACTTAGGTGTAAAGGATTAGTGGCTCTGATCCATGGGGCCCCCCACTCCTGGGATACTCCTGGGGGGGCCATGGGGAGGTCACTACTGCTGCTGTAGGCTGTTGCTGCCAGTGTCGCCGGGATCCTCTGTGAGGCAGCCGCCACTGCCGGACCTGTAAGCTGCTAGACCTGTAAGCTGCTAGACCTGTAAGCTGCTGCTGCCATTGCTGAGGACTGAGCTCATGTCATCTGCCAACGGCTCTCAGGATCTTTCACAATTACCCGGCGTGGACCTGCATGTGAAGGGTCTGGTGACCCAGTCTATACAATGGGTTTGAAGGGTCTGAGCCCTAGCTTGGACAATATAGATGGAAACTCAGAATAACTGAAATAATGAAACATTTTGGCTTTGGTTATGATTTGCCTTACTCAACAACTGGCATAGTCGTGTAGCCTTGCATCTACCTTTTAAAATCTATTGATACTTAATTTATGATCTACCCCATGTGCACTTGAGAAGAATATGTATTCTGTTGTCAGGTAGAGTGTTCTGTATATGTCTGTTAGAGCTAGTTTTATTGTGTTGCTCAAGTCCTTTATTTCCTTATAGTTTGGGGTTGGTTTTTTTTGTTTGTTTGTTTTTGTTTTGGCAGCTGGCCAGTATGGGGATCAAGTTCTTACTTATCTTCTGTCTGTTGTTCTATCCATTATTGAAAGCAGAGTATTGACGTCTCCAACCATTATTGTGGAAATGTCTGCTTCTCCCTTCAATTCTGTCAATTTTTGCTTTATATATTTTGATGCTGTATTAGTAGGTGCATAGGTGTTTATAATTGTTATGTCTTCTTGCTGTATTGAAACTTTTATTAATATATAATTTTTTTATCTCTTGTAACTCTTTTGACTTAAAGTCTGTTATTCTGATATTAATATAGCCATCCCTGCTCTCTTTTGGTTACTATTCACGTGGAATATCTTTTTCCATCCTTTCACTTCCAACTTATTGTTTGTTTTGTTTGTCTGTTTTGGTGGCTAGCTGGTACAGGGATCCAAACTCTTGACTTTTATATTACCTATATCAAGCTGTAACCACCTCAGCTAACCAGACAGCCCCCACCTTCAACATATTGTATCTTTAGATCTAAACTGAGTCTCTTATAGGTAGCATATAGCTGGGTTCTTTCATCCATCTTCCAATCTCTGTCTTTTGATTGGAGAGTTTCATCCATTTACATTTAAAGTAATTAGTGATAAGGAAGGACTTCTGTCATTTTGCTGTTTGTTTTCTATACACCTTATACCTTTTTGTCCCTTATTTCCTGCATTACTGTCTTCTCTTGTGTTTGGCTAATTTTTTTTGTAGTGAAATATTTTCATTCCTTTCTCATTTCCTTTTGTATATATTTTATAACACTTTTCTTTGTGGATACCAAGGGTATTACATTTAACATCCTAAAGTTATAACACTTTAATTCAAGTTTATACCAGCTGAACTTCAATAACATACAAATATTCTAAGGGCCAGCCTGTGGCTCACTTGGGAGAGTGAGGTGCTGATAACACCAAGGCCACAGGTTCGGATCCCTATATAGGGATGGCCAGTTATCTCACTTGGGAGAGCGTGGTGCTGACAACACCAAGTCAAGGGTTAAGCTCCCCTTACTGGTCATCTTTAAAAAAAAAAAAATTCAACACCTTTACAGCTTCATCTCTATCCCTCTCAGTTATTGATGTCACAAAATTACATCTTTATACATTGTATGTCCAAAAACATAAACTAGTAATTGTTCGTTATAATACATTAGTCTTTTCAATTATGTAGAAAATAAAATGTGGAGTTATAAACCAAAGTTATAATACCAACTTTTAGACTAACTGTTTTCTGATGTATTAGTCTCTTTTTTTATTAGGCTCTTAAATGACATGAAAAACAAAAAGTAGAATTAAAAACTAGTTTTACAATAATACTAGCTTTTATAATTGCTCTTATATTTACCTTTACTGAAATATTTACCTCTTCATATGGCTTTAAGTTACTGCCTAGAGTCCCTTCATTTCAACCTGCTGTATTCCCTTTAGCATTTGTTGCAGAGCAGGTCTAGTGGTAACAAATTCCCTCAGCTTTTGTCTATCTATCTAATTAAAAATTAATGTCTTAATTTTTCCTGCACTTTTGAAGGGCAGTTTTGCTGGATATAAGATTCTTGGTTGAAGATTTTTTTCTTTTAGCACTTTTAATATATCCGCTTACTGCCTTCTCCAAAGCTTCTCATAATAAATCTGCTAATCTTGTCAAGAATCCCTTGTCTGTGATGAGCTGCTTCTCTCTTGCTGCTTTCAAGATTCTCTCTTTGTTTTTAATCTTTCAATAGCTTAATTATAATGTGTCTCAGTGTGGGTCTCTTTGAATCCATCCTACCTGGAGTTCATTGAGCTTCTTGGGTGTTTATATATTCACATCTTCCATCAAACTTGGGAAGTTTTTGGCCATGATTTCTTCAAATAATTCTCTCTCTTTCTTTTCTCTTTCTGGGACTCCCACAATGCATATGTTGGTTTGTCTGATGGTGTCCCGTGGGTCCCTTAGGCTCTGTTCAGTTTTCTTCAATCTTTTTTCTTTCTGTTCCTCAAACTTGATCATTTCAATGTCCTATTTCCAAGTTCACTGCTTCTTCTGCCTGCTCAAATATGAATCCCTCTTGTGAATTTTTCATTTTAGTTATTATACTTTTTAGTTCCAAAATTTCATTTTGCTTTCCTCTTAGGTTTTCTCTTTATTAATGTAGCCATTGTGTTCATACATCATTTTCTTGACTTTCTTCATGCTTTCTTTTAGTTCTTTGTGCCTCTTTAAGACAGTTATTTTAAAGTCTTTTTCTAGTAGAGTAGGTCTGCTATCTGCTCTTTCTGTGCGGCAATTACTCTTGGTTTATTTTTTCCTTTGAATGGGATATATGTTCCTGTTTGTTTGTATGCCTTGTGATTTTTTTGTTGAAAACTAGACATTTGAGTCTAATGATGTGGTAACTCTGGGAATAAGTTTATCCTTCTTCCCCAGGGTTTTATGTTTTTTGTTTTTGTCTTGCTTTGTTTTGTTTCTATTGTTTTAGGCTGTCTCAATGCTGAGGAGCAGCCTGAGGTATAAACTTAAGGTCTTCTCAGGTCTTATCTGAGCATGTGCCTTTAGTTGGGCATACATGGTGACTTTCTAATTTCCTCCATACATGTGGTTTCTTTTGAATGTCCTAGTCCTTAGTGTCTGGTCCAGAAAAGGGAGAAAAGAAAAAAATGAAAGGTGGGGGAGGTTCCAGTCCTTTAAATCCTCTAGAAGTCAGTCACTTCATTCAAGAGGGAAGATCTTACAACAATAGGGAAGGGGTTGAAAGAATAGCTGTCCACCTTTGTGTCTGCATCTCCATGATCAGAAGCAGCAATTAGAGATAAGAATACAGACTCAGGATATTTGGAGGGCAGGGTCAGCTGCTCCAGGAACCCATACATGGCTAAGCTGAGACCTACCAAAGTTAACTGCAATTTACTGTCCAAGCCTTCCCCTGGAAGTTGCAAGCCTTCAGTAGACTCCAGAATTCCAAAGTAGTTATATCAGGGCCGGCCTGTGGCTCACTCGGGAGAGTGTGGTGCTGACAACACCAAGTCAAGGGTTAAGATCCCCTTACCGGTCATCTTTAAAACAAACAAACAACAACAACAAAAAAAAAACCGAAGTAGTTATATCAGATTTGGCCAGTGAAATTCTTGTTTAGGTAGGGAGTCAGGTTCCCGGTATTTCCTTCTCTCCCACCTTCCCAGAATCCCAAGGTTAATTTACCTTTTAACATAAATAGAGAGTCTGGATTTGAACACACACAGTCAGATTTCAGCACTTGAGCACTTAAGGGCTCCAGTAGTTCTCAAACTCTAATGTGCATCAGAATCACCTGGAGAGCTTCTTAAAACACCAATTGCTGGGTCCCACTCCCTGAGCTTCTGATCAGCAGGCCTGGGGTGTGGCTGAGGATTTGCAATTCTAACACTTTCCCAGGTGAGGCTGATGCTGCTAGATTAGGGGCTGAACTTTGAGAACCATCAGCCTACACTATCCCTTCCCATCAATGCTGAAACTAGACTGAATGTGTTCCACACCCTTCCTGTGTTTCCTAGGCAGTTTCAGTGAAAATGCCCCTGCTATCCCTTCCTTAGCTTGCAAATATATTGCCAGACCTCCCAATCCCTACATTCATACTTGCAGTTTTCCAACAACAATCAACCTAATCATATGTATCAATAGAATAAATATTTTCTTTCTTTTCCCTTAATGTTCTCGAGAAAAATATTTCCCACCTGAGTCTCTCCTCTCAGTTTTTGGCAGCCTCTCTCAGGTTGTTCACATTATCTCAGATCCTCTTAGGGTGCTGATGTGAGCCTGGAGTGGGAATAGGTCCTGCTCAAAGGCTTCGCAAACTTGATTTCTACTGTCGAGGAAGACATTCATTCAGGCAACAGAGAGTCCCTGTGGGTCTTCTCTGTGCCAGGCCCTCTGAGGATGCCAGGAATACAGTGTGAGGGAGAAAGATGTAGTCTCTAACAGGCAGTGAGATGGCTGGATGGTGACAGATGCTTTAAAAAATGATTAAATGGTTCTAAGGAAAATTTCAGAGAGAGCTGCTCTAGGTGGTCAGGAAGGGCTTCTCTGAGGAAGTGACATTAGGCTGAGGCCTGACAGATGAGCCGGAGTTCACCAGAAGAGTGGGGATAGCTAGTAACAACTGCATCCCTGTAGGGAAAGTGCAGGTAAATGGTCAGGGTCCCTCATGTTCAGAATCTTGCTGAGCATTTGATGTAAATATGCACGTCCACCCAGGTGTTCCTTGGTTATTGTCTGATGCAGATGCACGTGGGCACTTAGGTGTTCCTGGGTTATCAGACTTAAGTATAAAGAATGAGTGGCTCTGATCCACAGTGCCCCCCGACCCCTCAGGACACCCCCTGGAGGGACCCTGGAATGCTCTGAGAGGCTGCCACTGCTGCTGCTACTGCTGCTGCTGGATCTGCTGCTGCTGGATCTGCTGAAGGCTGCTGTAAGCTACTGCTGCTGCATCTGAGGAAGCTGGAGACTGAGCTCCTTTTGAAATGAACCTGTCAACTCTGCCAGTGGCTCCTGGGATCTTTTCCTATTATCTAGCTTGTGGACCTGCATGTGAGGGGTTTGTGACCCAGTCTGCACAACGGGTTTGAAGGGTCTGTGGGCCCTAGCCCGACAATCCCCAAATGAAAATATGCCCTTTCAGGGAAACAAAATTTAAATTTTGTTTTAATTTAAACAAAGTTAAAAATCCAGTTCCTCAGTCTTACTAGCCATATTTCTAAGGCTCAATAACTGCATGTAACTAGTGGCTACTTATTGGACAGAGCAGATATAGAACACTTATTGCAGAAAGTTCTATTGGACAGTGCTGCTATAGACATCCTCACACATGTGAGACAAATACATACACACAAATGTCCAGAACAGCATTGGTCATAGTAGCAAAAAACTGGGTGCAACCTAAACAATGACCAGGGGAAAGATTTAATAACTACAATGGATATAATTACTGGTATGTCAACTTCATAAGGTCAGGAATGTTTGCCCATTTTGTTTACTGTTGTATCTTCAGCTTCTGTAACAGTGCCTGGTGCATGCTAAGTAACTCCATAAATACTTGCTAAATAAATAGGAGTCAATATAGAATCATCTCCAAAATATATTTAATTAAAACAATAGCAAGGTGCTAAATAATGGTACTAGTACATGTTTGTATATGATGAATAAATAGATGCTTATGGAAGGTAGAGTGACCAATCATCCAGGTTTGCCTGAAAATGAGGGATTTCCCAGGACATGGGACTTTCAGTGCTAAAGCTGGGAAAGTCCCAGGCAAACTAAGATGAGTTGATCACCCTACTGGACAGATTCCTGAGAACCTGCTACCAGTGGCTCTCATTGGAAGGGAAACTGGGGCCCTGGGGCTTAGGTTCTGGGCCTAGAGGAAGATTTACTTGTCATTCTATTCCCTCTTGTATTGTCTAAACTTTATACCAAGTTCATGCATCACTTTGTAAGTAAAAATTAAACAACGGTGCATTTGGAATAGTTGAGATGAATTAGAAATGATCCCAGCCCTCAAATGATGTAAACTTCAGACCTCAGAGCACTATATTTCAGCCTCAGACTACAAGTAAAATTGATCACTATACTTTTCTAAATTAGTCAGAATTTATGTCATTATATATTGTTGCTACGTTTATAAACCTGTGGGCAGATAATTTCACCTTGTTTTTCAAGATTGCCAAACTGCTGAGTCAGGAGGAATTCCTGCCACTAGGCACCGCTAGAGGGCATATGAGTATCTCACAGACTCTCCTGGCCCTACCAGATAAACACTGCCTCCTTTATCCTTTCCTGTTTCCTAAGTGTTTACTGCACCTGCCCATTATCGCTTGCTGTACTTGGCCTGGAAATAAAAGTGGAAAAAGACAGTCTCAGCTTGCAAGGAGCTTTAACGGGGGAGACACTGGCATGTAAATATTCATTCAACCAATAACTTCTATGTGCCAAGCAAGCACCCTGCTAGGTGTTGGGGATACGGCAGTGAAGGATCTGGACACACACAAGAACAACCCAGGGGTAGAATCACATAAAAATCCTGCCTCTAGAAAATCTCATTTCATCAGTTACTCCACCAGCTCATTGCTTTTGCACAGTGTTTTACAGTTTCTATTATATCAAGGGCCAGCCACGTATTGAGGTAAAAACAATGATGATCTACTAAAATCTGGCAAGAACTATGACCAAATAATGGATATTATTAAGAAGAGTGATTAAAATAAAGACTTTTAAACTTGAAACATAATTGATTATACATATCCGTGGGATACAGCATTGAATATCAATACCTACATGCAATAGAAATAGGGATTTAAATCTAGCATCATCAACAAGAAACTGCACTCCATGCATATATTGTGACTTGAGACATTGGCTAATGGTAGAATGAAGTCATCCCAACAAACAAGACATTTTAAAACTAAGCATCCATATGAAAGTGGAATTTCTGGGTCATTTGGTAAGTGTGTGTTTAATTTTATTAGAAAGTACCATACCAAACCATTTTTCAAATATTTCCCACTGCCACTAACAACATATGAGTTGCTTCACAGTCTCACCAGCATCTGGTGTCAGCCACTTTTATTTCTGCCATTCTCGTAGGTGTATAGTGGCATCTTGTGGTTTTAATTTTCATCATGATGAATGATGTTGAGCTTTTTCATTTGCTTTTTGGCCATTTGTATGTTTTCCATTGCAAAGTGTCTATTCGAGTCTCTCTTTTTTAATTGGGTTGTCTTTTTGTTCTTAGTTGTAGGAGTTCTTTATCATGGTATCCCCAAAATCTTAGTCCAATTTTGAGCTTAAAATACTTTTAAAACTGCACCAAACTTTTACACACTTTGTGTATTCTGAATCCAAATCCTTTATCAGACTTATGTATTGCAAATATTTTTTCCTAGTCTGTGGTTTGCATATTCATTTTCTTAATAGTGTCTTTTTTTAATATGCCACACTGTAAACTTTTTTATTATGGAAAACTTTAGTCATATATAAAGTAAAGGGAATAGAATGGTGTATTTACATGTACCTATTACCCAGCTTCAATAATTATCAACTCATGACTAGTCTTGTTTGTTCTATATCATTATTTATTCCTCCCTCTACCCGCCACCTGCATTTTTTTTATTAATATCATTTTTTTATATTCTATGATGTTGTGGAGCAGTTGGGAGGGAGGGGGAGAGGAGAAAGGGGAAGGAAATGTGATGGAAGAAGGAGGAAGGAAGAGGAGCGGGAATGAGGCTTGTGGCACTCCGCTCATTCCCACAGGGGAGACAGCAGGCTTCCCGTGGTGGCTTGGTCATTGCCAGGCTGGGTGCAGATGTTGGGGGGGTGGCAAAAGCCCTCGCCCCCTACCTCCCCAGCTTGGGATCCTGGGACCCTTCTTGCTGCAGTCTGGTGGTTGTTGCTGGGCTGGTTGCACGTATAGGGGGGGCATGGCTGAGGCCTGAGGCCTCCCACCACCCTTGCTTGGGAGAGCCTGGGGCACTTCCTGTGGTGGCTTGGTGGTCATCGCTGGTCTGGTTGTGCAAGTCGGCACCTGCATTGTTTTGAAACAAATTTAATCACGTCTTTTGATGAGCAGAAACTTTTAATTTTGATAAAGTTTGATCTATTATGTTTTTCCTTTTATTGTTAGAGCTTCACGTCCTAACAAAAAACCTTTATCTACCCCAAGATTGCAAAGATATTCTCCAAGGTGTTCTTTTAGAAGTTTTATAGTTTTAGGGGCCGGCCCGTGCTCACTCCGGAGAGTGTGGTGCTGATAACACCAAAGCCACGGGTTTCGGATCCCGTATAGGGATGGCTGGTTAGCTCACTGGGTGAGCATGGTGCTGACAACATCAAGCCAAGGGTTAAGATCCCCTTACTGGTCATCTTTAAAAAAAAAAAAGTTTTATAGTTTTAGCTTTTATGGTTAGACCTATAATCCATATTTACTTAATTTGTGTTTATTTTTTTCTTCTTTTTTTAAAATTAAAAAAATGTTTTGGTCTTATTTTTGTTTGTTTGTTTCTTTTTTCATCTTTACTTAATTTTTGTTTATGATGTGAGGTGTGGATCCAATGTTATCTTTTCCCAAAACCATTTATTAAAAAGTCTACTCTGTGACCCCAAATTTTGCCCAAGAAAAAACTTTGGAATTTTTACCTATTAGGCCTCATGGCTAGCTTAACATCAGCACAGCCAGGTTAAGCAACTTTCCCCCGTTCTCCCCCTCCCCTTTCCCTTTTCTGCTCTGGGAACTGAGCAGTGAAATTCCTCTCCTGGGAAGGGGTAAACATGACCATTATCATCAAAGGAACATCTTGTGGACTGCAGGAACAGGCTTCAGGCTGGAGTGCTTAGGCTGGAGCGCTTTGCACTGATACAGTAAGAGCACTAATTAGAAGCCTATGCCCTAACCGACCAGGTGTTAGCAGACTACAAGGACTGTGTCACTTTGCGTACCACTGATTTCAAAATTGTCCATTACTTTGCGAGAACCCTCAAAGTTTTATAAACCTCTGCTCTCCTTTGTTTGTGGGAATTGATCTGGCTCAGTCTCCCCTCCATGCTAGTGGAATAAAGCTTTTTGATTGAAATAGCACCTGGCTCAGGTCTCTCTCTCCCTTTTCTCCATCTTGCCGAACCTAACATTATCCAAGAGAAATGTAAACACATGTCCATAAAAAGATTTGTGCAAGAATGTTCATAGTAGCTTGTACAAGAATGGTCAACTAGCTCCAAACTGAAAACCACCCCAAAGTGTGCCAACATGTGAATGGATAAACAATTGTGGTGTATTCATTGGAATACTACTCAACAATAAAAAGGAACAAACTATTAATACTTTATACTACCATGGGGCTAAATCTCTACAACATTGTGTTGAGTGAAAAAAGACAGACCCAAAAAGTTACACAATGTATGGTTGGATTTTTATGAAGTTCTAGCCAAAACTAATCATGGTGAAAAATAAGAACAGAGATTGCCTCTGTCATGTACTTGACTAGAAAGGACACAGTGGAAATTTCTGGGGTGTTGGAAATATTCTATTTTTTTAATAGGGATGATGTATGCATTTGTCAAAACTCATTGAATTATAACTCTTAGGATCTATGCATTTCACTGTATGCAAATTATAACTCAAAATAAAAATTAAAAGGCAAACAAATATATAATACATGTAAAGAACTTGCTATGGAGTCTAGCAAATAGTAAGCACTTAATAAAAGTTATCTGCTATTGTAAAATTTTTAATTATGTACTTTTAAGTAAGAAAAAAATACATCTTAACAATGCCCCTTTTTTTTTTTTTTTCCAGTTCAAGGTCCTATCCAGGATAGCATCTTGTATTTGGTTGTCAAATCTCTTTAAATTTTTTAATCTGGAACAGTTCTTCTGTCTCCCTTTGTCTTTTGTGACCTTAATATTTTTGAAAGATACATCTTTTAAAATTGTGTGTATGCATATATTTCTTAAGGTCCATAAACAATGGGAATTGTGATTACTTATGTTTTATTGTGAGTTTATGCTCAAATTTTGTATTGATAGGACAGATGATTGAAAAAATTGGGGGACCAAATTTTATAATTTTATATTATTTTATAATATGCTTGCATGTACATTTTCCTATTTGGAGAACTACGTTATTTGATGTGTAATGCTGAGGAAAAGTGGAGTTGCTGCTAATTGCCCATAGCACTTGTTTTCAGTAGCAATCATTGTTTCCAGCAATGTACTTTGGTTGCAGCAGCAGAAACTGACCTCAGCTAACTTTAGCAAAATGAGAGAAAAGCTGTAGTTGCAGACTTGGGAGGGACAGGTACCAGTGAGTTCTACACTGGAGGAATTAGTTCTAACTCTTTTCAGTCTCTGTGTAATCTGCAAGCATCTGATTGGCTTGGCTTAAATCATATGCCCATGCCTTGGGCAAGGGTGCTTTGGTTGACAGAAACTCCAGGGAATAGCCAATGGAGGCAGAGTGGCTTCCCAAAGCAAGATTGAGATGCTATTATCAGAGGAATGGGGGATGGACACTGGATTCACAAATAACCTATGTCCACTGGTAGAGGAGTTGGGCTCAGGAAGCTCCACTAAAGCTTCCATGCCCACAGCTCCTTCTGAGCAAAGTGGGGCCACAGGTTCACACCATATGATTCAAGTGCCCAGGCCACAGATGATTGGACCAAGACCCAGGGCCTAATCTAAGTTTACCATCTTCACCCACCTGGACTGTTGCAGTAGCCTCTTCACTGGTCTCTGTCTCCCATCCTCATCCATCTTCCTCCCTGTTTTGGTGCTTGCTTCCCTCTGGTACCAGTCTGACAACCACACTCCAGCCACACCGGCCTTCCTTCTTTTCCCCAAGCATACCATGTTCATTCCTGCCTCAGGGCCTTTGCACCTACTGTTTCCTCTCCTGCATGCCTCCCCCTAGTTATCTGTGCAGCTTTTTATACTTCTCAGGTAAACAGCCACCTCCTTAGAGGGGCCTTCCCGAAGCACCTATGTGAAGTCACCTTCCAAGCATGCCCATCACATGACCTGATTTATTTCCTTTCCAGGCTTTATCAAAATCTGTGGCAATCTTGTTTGTTTGTTTGTCTGCTTGGTTACTGTCTCTCTCCCCACCTCTAGCACATAAGCTCTCCCACAGATTGGATTTTATCTCTTCTTGCTGCCCACCCCTGGTGCCTGGCACACAGGTTCTCAGTAAAAAATTATTGAATGAATGAATGAATCAATCAATGATAAATTAGGCAGTTTGTCGACAAACTCAGCCTTCAAGCAGATAAACCAATCAGCCCAAATTCCTCTCTCCTTTTTATTTTCCATGTTCTCTCCTTTCGAAAGGTGGAATAGCAGCAGGAATGATATCTTTTTCTTTCTTTCTTTCTTTTTTTTTTTTTTTTTTTTGGCAGTTGGCTGGTAACTTTTTTCTTTAAAAAAATTTTTTTTATTGTGATAAAATATATATAACATAAGAATTGCCATTTTAACCATTTTATTTTTTTTTTTATTTTTTTATTTTTTTTAAAAGATGACCGGTAAGGGGATCTTAACCCTTGATTTGGTGTTGTCAGCACCACGCTCAGCCAGTGAGCGAACCGGCCATCCGTATATGGGATCCGAACCCGGGGCCTTGGTGTTATCAGCACCGCACTCTCCCGAGTGAGCCACGGGCCGGCCCCATTTTAACCATTTTAAAGTGTACAAGTCAGTGACATTCATTATATTTACAATGTTGTACAACCATCGTCTCAATCTGTTTTTTTAATTTTAGCGTTTACTTGTACATATTGGTGGGGTACAGTGTGCTGTTTCAATACACGCATATACTGCACAATGATTCACTTAGGGTAGACAGCATAGCTTTGTACCTGTTAGTCCACTGCTTCTCCTCCTCCTCCCCTACACTCCCGGCCTCTGGTAACCATTACTCTACTCTCTACTTACATGAGAACCATGTAAGTAGGAAGTATTTCATTTTATTTTAGATTCCACATATGAGTGAGATCATGTGATATTTGTCTTTCTGTGCCTGACTTACTTCACTTGATGTGATGGTTTCCAGTTCCATCCATGTTGCTGCAAATGATATAATTTCTTTTTATAGCTGAATAGTATTCCATTGTGTATATCTACCACAATTGTTTTATTTATTTATTTATTTTTAAAAGATGACCGGAGGGCCAACCCGTGGCTCACTTGGGAGAGTGTGGTGCTGATAACACCAAGTTCGGGGGTCATGATCCCCTTACCAATCATCTTTAAAAAAAAAAAAAAAAGATGACGGTAGGGGGATCTTAACCCTTGACTTGGTGTTGTCAGCACCACGCTCTCCCAAGTGAGTGAACTGGCCATCCCTATATAGGGATCCGAACCCGTGGCCTTGGTGTTATCAGCACCACACTTTCCCAAGTGAGCCACGGGCTGGCCCTCAATTTTTTTTTTTTTTAAATCCATTGGTTTTTTTAAATTGTTGTTTTTAAATCCATTCATCTGTTGATGGGCATTTAGGTTGATTCCATCTCTTGCCTAACGTGACTAGCATTGCGATGAACACGGGTGTGCAGGTGTTTTTTTGATGTATTGATTTCTTTTCCTTTGGGCATATACCCAGTAGTGGGATAGGTGGGTCATAAAGTAGATCTACTTTTAGTTCTATGAGGAGCCGTCATACTGTTTTCCACAATGGCTGTACCAGTTTACTTTCCCACCAATAATGCAGGATTGTTCCCTTTTCTCTGCATCTCACCAGCATTTGATAACAGCCATTTTAATTGGGGTGAGATCCAAATTTTTTTCATCACCCCAAACAGAAACTCCACATCCATTAAGCAACAGCTCCTATTCTTTTCTCTCCCCAGCCACTGGTAACCTCTAATCTACTTTCTGTCTCTATGGATTTGCCTATTACAGACATTTCACATTAGTTTTGTTACTGGCTTCTTTCACTTAGCATAATGTTTTTTTATTTAATTTCATTTTTTTATTGTAACATAGTTGATTATACATATATGTGGGGTAGCATAATGTTTTCAAGGATTATCCACGTGTAACATGTATCTGAATTTCCTTCCTTTTTGAAGGCTGAAGAATATCCCATTCTATGTCTATATAACATTTTGCTTCTCCATTCATCTGTTGATGGACACTTGGGTTGTTTGCAGCTTTTAGCTAATGTGAATAATGCTACAATAAACCCTGGTGTACAAGTATCTGTTTTGAGTCCCTATTTTCAGTTCTATTGGGTATATGTTTAACTTTTTGAGGAAGTGCCATGCTGTTCTTCACGGCAGCTGCACCATTTGACGTTCCTACCAACAAGGTGCAAGGGTTCCAGTTTCTCCCCATCCTTGTCAGCACTTGTTATTATCCTTTTCAAAAAAATTTTATTATAGTTCCCTAATGATTAATGATGTTGAGCATCTTTTCATGTGCTTATTGGCCATTTATATATCTTCTTTGGAGAAATGTCTATTCAAGTCCTTTGCCTATTTTGTGATTGGGTTATCTTTTTGTTGTTGTGTTGTAAGAGTTCTTTATGTATTCTGGATATTGTATGTCTCCTTTTTTTTTTTTTTTTTTTTTTTTTTTTTGGTGGCTGGCCAGTATGGGAATCCAAACTCTTGACCTTGGTGTTATAACACCACACTCTAACCAACTGAAGTGTCTGGCCAGCCCCCTGTAACGGATATTATAAAATTCTGCTCTTTTGAGCAACATAAATGCAAGGTTCCCAGGACTGACCAGAATGACATCAAGTCCAATCCTGTTTCCCAGCAGTCTCAGGCTGACTGTGCACCCCAGCCTGGCAAACCCTGTGACTCTGAGTCAAGAATAATCATAGCTACCTTGTGTTGAATATTCATTCTGCACTTGGCACCATGTATTAGCTCATTTAATCTCTCAACCATCCTCAGGGGTACTATTAATCCCATTTTACTGATAAAGAAATTGAGCCCAGAGAGGTTAGATACCTTGTCCAAGGTCACCCAGATAGAAAGTGGCAGAGCTGTAATCTGAATTTAGGCCTTTTGGCTCCAAGTCTACTTAGTTTATTATCCTAGGGATAATGCTGCTATATAACAAGGACAACCTGGGTGTGGCTTTCCCTTGCTTGCTTCAACAGAGTGGGAAGTACAAAGACGTTTGCTTCCAGCAAACAGTCCTTTGAAACCAGGAATTTGTAACCTACGGGTTACTGTTTTCAGGTGCAATTAAGAATCATCCAAATGAGATGCTGAGCTGTCCACATCCAACCCCATAAGCTATGTCTCCTTGGAAATGGGCTGGGCTGGGCGGACCCCACTAATAACAGCCCTCGGCCAGCTGGGTTACCTTTGGACTTGTGGGTGACTCCCGCTGGAGACATGAAGACTTTTAAGCAATTGGCAGTTCCGTTTATATTTAATTTAGGGGAAAACGGGGTCGGGGGGGGAAGAAAGCCTTTTTTACTGATTGTGAAGAAGCCTGACAGTACCAGCTTTCACTTCAAGATGTGCCTTCTTCCGAGTTACAAACCTCCCCCAGACCCTGCCTCCACCCGTGGGAGGTCAGAACGAATTCTGAGCTTTGGGAGCCAGACAGAATCTGTAGCACCCAGCAAAATCATATTACACAACAACAATAATCCTAATCATGGATAACATTTGCTGAAGGCTTTCTCCTTCTAGGCGCTGGGCGAAGTTCTTTCTGTGTATTATTACCCCATTCAGTATGCAAAATAACCTTATGCAGAAGGTACTATTATTAGCCCCTTTTTACAGGTGGGGAAACTGAGGCTTAGCGAGGCAATGCCACAATGCAGCCTGACTCCACATCATAACCGTGAAGATAAACTGCCTAACACAATTAAAACTATGCTCTCAGACTACAGGGAAGATCCTGGAATGAAATCAATAAGAAATAAGAGCTAGTATCGACAACACTGTAAAAATTTCATTGAATCAAGAGAAATGTAATAAGCAACTATGGGTAAAGTGCCTCTCTAGGCTCCTGGTCAAAGGGGGAGTATAAGAGGACTGATAATGATAGCAAATGCTGATGGAGTACTTACTATGTCCAGGGATCCCATGGACTATCTCATTTAACCTGCATTTTGGCAGGTACTATGGAAGAAACTGAGGTACAGTGAGTGTAGGTCATTTTGTCCAAGGTCACATAGATAGTAAGAGCCCAGGCTTATTGGCTCCAGAGTCCAGTCTCCTGGAGGGCGGAAGAGAGATGGATTGGCTTGCCCAACTCATGGGGCTACTGAAAGCAGTACCAGGAACTTCAACCCCAGGTCTCACTGGCTACAGAACCATTTCTGTTCCACTGTGGCATGTTTCTGGGGTTCAATGACAATTTCTTTTTTGGCATCTGGCCAGAACGGAGCTCTGAACCCTTGACCTTGGGGTATGACACAGAGCTCTAACCAACTGAGCTAACTGGCCAGCCCGCTGATGCTGATATCTTATCCACCATCTTTTGTTGCCTACAAGGCTTTGGTCTGGACAGCAAGGGCTGTGATCATCATCCTTCCTGCTCACAAACCTTCAGCTGCACCCAGGTACCCACAGGTACCTGACTCATAGCTTGTCATTTGAAGTCCTCAGAGACTGGAATGATCTCCCATCCCTCTGATGTCCCATTCTGCATCCGTATCTCTAACCAGCTGAACTGCTTGCTGTTTCTCATCCATCCTTACTGCAGGGGACAGAGCTGGGACCCAGGGCCAAATACAGCCCTCAGACACGTTCCTCTGAAAATCATGTATTTTATTTTATGTTCAGTATCAATATGGGCTCATAGCTTCTTCTCCCCCTACCGCCACACTAAGGTATTATAATCTATTACTATCATATTAATTTTGGTGCTCAAATTGTCCCAGGTTTGGTGAGGAGGAATCCCTGCAACCTGGCTTTTGTGTCCTTCTGGCATGTCTCATCATGCTTTTGGCACTTCCTTACTTTCTGGCTTAATAAGATGTTCCAGGCTCATGTCGTAATTTCCCTGCCCCATCTCTGGGAATCAGCCATTTCTCCAGAAAACCCTGGTTCCTTTTAGTGGAGAATGGTATTTAGAAAGCAAGATCTGGGTGCTAGGTGCTTGCTCCTACAGGGGTGTCATTTCTTCTAGGCTCTCTCAATAGATAGAACTAGGAGGTATATTTACACATTGTCTTTATAATTGAGAAATTTTACTTTAAAATCTGGATTTCTAGCTCCTCTTCAAGAACCCGAATATCTGGCCACGTCTGGTGAGCTGGGAACTTAGCAACAACCAGATGGAGCATTGTAGGGGTTCAACAATATTTTTTTTTTCACAGAAGTATTTATTAAATGCTTACTGTGAACCAGGTATTATATTAGGCCACATTACTACTAATTTCAGGTAATACGGTCGTCTTCCCTTGTCCTTGGAGGATACTCTGCAAGACACCCTGAAACCTTGGATAGTATTGAATCCTATATATACTACATTTTTTCCTATACATACATACCTATGATAAAGTTTAATTTATCAATTAGGCACAGTAAGAGATTAATAACTACTAATAAAATAGAACAATTATAACAATATTCTATATAAACATTATGTGAATGTGGTCTCTTTCTCTCAAAATATCTTATTGTATGTAATATTTTCAGCCACAAGTAACTGAAACCATGGAAAGTGAAACCTCTGATGGGAGGATACTGTGTATAATATGAAGCTATTGTACTTTAGTACCTCCTATGAGGCAATTGAATTTTTAACTTCTTGTTCTTGCCTTTCATTTCTTTCTTTCCTGCAGCTGGAATGAAGTCTGGATATTCTCACAAGTCCAAATCACTCAAAGCCCAGCTCAAATGCTACCTCTTCCTTGAGGCTGTCCTCGCTCTACCTTGTCAGAGGTCACTTCATGCTCTAAGCTCTATGTCCCTCTTACAACATTTACCACCTTCTAGTCTGAATGGTAGGTTTTCAGTTCATCCTATTCCTATTTCATTAATGTTCTCTTTCTGATAAGGACACATATAGTAGTGAATGTATAGTAGCTTATCAGCCCATCCTTGAGGGCAGGGGCTATGTCTGTCTTGCTCACAGTTGTGCCCTTTACATCTAACATCAAACCTGGCACATTGTAGGCATTCAGTGAGAACTCTGATCAGAAACATATACAGTTGAAACCTCTATTGTGTGGTGGACAGTGTATATATGTCAGGTAGTACTGATATAATTGTGAGCAAAACAGGTAAGAGTTCTGTTCTCATGAAGTTCACTGTCTTCTGGGGAAGAAAGATATTAATAAAGATCACATAAATATGTATTTGTGGAATGACTGAAAAAACAGGTATTTGTGTGTATTACTGTCTCCAGCTGAGTTTATACATATGTATGCACCCTTAGAAAATATATAGTACTAGTTGCTATTTTGTTTTTCCTTCTCACAGTATGTCTTTTTTCATTCCACAGTACGTCTTGCAGTTACATAGGTTTGCATCATCCTTTTTAAGTGTTCTGTAGTACTTGTCATTATGGATATACCATTCCCCTGTTGACGGACATTTAGAATGTTTCCAGCTTTTGCTTTTGCATTATAAACAATGATGGAAAAGGTCTCTTTGTGCACTTGCATGTGTTTTTCTGGTAGATTCTGAGAAATTCAATTGCTGGGTTATGGGGTAGATTTTCTCTTTCACTTTTTGTTCTATACACCTCTGTATTGTTGGAATCATGTGTTACTTTTGTGATTTAAAAAAAACTAAAAAATAGAAAGAAGTAGGTAGGTTGCTCATGTTGTTGGCTCTTAGGAAGTAGAGGTGCCTAATCATTGTCACATGACGTTACATAATCTGCTGATCATTATGCAATAAAACCTGAAAAGGATGCTCCTGTGATTTCCACATCACAAAGCAGAGAAATCACAGGCCTTCGACTGTGTTTAAAAGATAAGAAATGTGACTCTTCAGAGACTTTGGGTCTTTTCTGATAGGAGATGTCACCAAGTCTCAATGACCAGGATTTCCTACTGGTAAAACCCTTCTTAAAAATCTGTCACAGAACCACAGAGCTGGTAGGGACTTTTTCAGCAGTCTCATGTGAAAATGCAACCTTGTAATGGTCACCAAAGGAGCGTTTTGAGTTGTTCTAAAGGCAGATGTATTTCAGGTGGGACAGTTTTTCTCACTTGCAATTTCTGTGAACATCATCACTCTGTAGGTGATTGAGAGAGGAGCTTAAACATGATAAAGTACACAAAGACATTGAGTGGGTCTCAGGCAATGACAGATATAGTAATCACCACTGTTTGAATAGCAGATTGTGTTTTCTAAATGATTCCCCAGTATTATGTCAATGATTCTTCAGCCAAGCCCCACCAATTTTAGCTGGGGTCATCAAGGCTCAGAGAGAACCCTGCAATCAAGGAATATTTGTTGGGCACCTCCTCATCAAACATGTGCAGAACTCAAGGGAAATAGAGATGAATAAGGAGCTCAGGGTCTGGTGGGAGTGTAAGGTTAAATACTCATCTATATACAATCCACTGTGGTAAGAGGTGAGATAAAATTATGTAAGACAGTATTGTGGAGAACCAGAGGAAGAAGGATCCTTACCTGGAGAAATCAGAAAAGGGTTCAGAAAGGAAGTGAGGACTGAACTGGGGCTGGAAGCCAAGAAGGCAAGGAAGGGAAAAGCGAGGGGAAAGACATCTACACTGAGGGAACACCATACAGAAGCACAGAGGCCAAAAGGGTGAAAGAACATGGTAGCTGCAGGGAGCCAAGAGTATGTTGTAGGAAGAGAACCTGGCATGGAGTGGGCCGTGAGCCTTCAATAAACGTCTGGGGTAAGTCAGAGACAGAATGAATAGTTCAATTGCAGATATGTTGAACAAAGTCTTGAGCATGTACTAGCACTTTGTAGGCACTAGGGATTCAATGGTGAACCAATGAAAGGCAAGTCCTCAGGTAGCTCACTGTCAATGTGGTGGGTAGGGGTATAGAGAAACCCATGACCAGTGAAGTGACAAGCCACCAGGATTGATGCCAGTGTAAATCATCCAAGTATCTTAGGTGCCTGGTGCAAAGTCGCAAAGCAAGGTTTATTCTTCCCCATCTCTGGCTTCCATTTAGGGTAGCTGAGGACAGAGAGAGGTCATTTCCTTTGATTTAACCAGATTTAAAAAGCAAAATGTATTTAGTTCTTTACTATATGCTAATTACTGTAATAAGAAGGTTCCACATAATTATATATTTTTTGTGTGTGGCTGGCCGGTAAAGGGATCCAAACCCGTAACCTTGGTGTTATAAGTCTGTGCTCTAACCAACTGAGGTAACCAGCCAGCCAGGGCTTCCATCTATTAATATAATTAATCTCACAAGTTTCTCCTGAGGCAGGTACTATTATTATTCCATTTTACAGGTGAGAAAGCTGAGGCACAGAGAAGTTAAGTAACTTATCCAAGGTCACACAGCTAGTAAGTGGCAAAGCCAAAACTGGGACCCACGCTCTTAACCACAGCTTATAACCGGTAACATCTTTGACCATCTGAAGGCTGGATCTAGTCTGGCGTGATCCTGGCATCTCACTTGCTCTATCAGCCTTGGTATTTCCGTCTGTAAAATGGATCGAGGGATCCGACCGTGAGATCCTGCTCGCTCAAGCGCAGTCAGGAGCGCAGTTAGAAAATCATCCTGACAAGGGGCAAGTCTGGGAGGTGGAGGCCGGGGTTGGCTGAATCAACGTTTGTAACTCGGAGCCTCCACCTCCAGGCTCCAGACGGGTTTCCATGACAACCCGGCCAGCCACCATCCACTACCCAGTGGTGCGTCACTTCCGGATCTTTTATTTCCGGGTTCCGGCAAAGGTCCTTTAGGCCCCAACACCGGGTTCCACGGCTTCTGTGCTCGCTCTTCTGCACCTTTCTCCTTCCTCCACCGCCGATTTGTAGTCTCCAACTGCCGCGGGCATCGACCTCTTCCCGGGTCCAGCGCGCAGCCGCGGTCCGGCCTCCCTTCAGGCCCTGCTACGGGGGACGTCACTTCCGGGCCGAGTGTTTCCGGGTCGCCGCTGGCCTCCGGGTACTGGTCTCGGTCTTCTGCAGCCGGCCGGAGCAGCGAGAACCCGGGCGGGCCCGGCTCCCGCGGCGGCCGCGCCTCCCGCTTGCTTCTCTCAGCCGGGGCGTCCTCGACGGCAGAGTCAGGGGTGAGTGAGGGGCGGCCGATGGCGGAAACTGCCTTCGGGGCTTTCCCGGGCGGAGGGGGCGCCGGACACGGCGGGGATCGGCGGGCCCTGGAGTGGGGTCCCTTCGCAGCCGGCGGGGCTTCGGGCGGTTCCGCTTCTTTGGTGCCTCCAGGACCCCTACCATGTCCTCAGGATTTTCCTTCCCTCGGGGACTGCCTCACAGGCTCTTGGGACCCGCCGAGAGTGGCTCAGGGCAGCTGAGGAAGAACACCTCCTTCGGGGAGTAGCCAAGTAGGAGGACACCCCGATTCCACCGTGAGGCAGTTACCGCGCAGTGGTCCCCAGCCCAGGCTCTCGCGGCAGACCTGGGTTTGTACTCACTGTGACCTTGGATAAGTCACTTCATCTCAGTTGACTCATTGGTTAAATGGGAGTGAACCTGCTTGCTAGGACTGTACTGGGGATGAAATGAGATAATGCAGGTGAAACACGGTCTCTGGCACACAGCAGGTGTCCAATAAATGATAGCTCCTGTTAATTCGTTTAGAAACCCATGGGGAGGGCCTGAGTTTGAGACTGGGGTGTTTTTCACAACTGATATGGTTCCAGAGGCTGTAGGAATTACCGAGCTGGGAATAGCAGTCGCCAGTTTCTGTCCCCTGCAGGGAGGGGAAACAGCTTCCTCAGAGCCCCCCTTTGAGAGCGGCAGCTGCCCCTAGGGAAGCCCGCTTTCAGCACCGCTGAGGTTATTTTCACAGGTTTGGAAGGCTTCTGAATGAATTTCCCCGGAATCTAGAAGCAGCGTAGGGATCTGGTGTTTCACAGCCAGCGGAACGTGCCTTGAATGTGTCTCGGGAGCTTCCTGCTTGGAATGAGTGCATAGGAGTGGGGTAGGGAGGTAGAGGGGGTTAAACTGCCTTCCCCTGCTCCTGTTTGGAGGTCGACGGAACTCTGATCTGGCTTCAGCCAGACCAGGGATGTGTAAACCTGTGGACAGGGGCAATGCTGCGACTAAAATAGCTTCTGCCTGTGCAGAGAGGAGGCGCCTTCAAATGCTGCTTGGGGAACGTTTCTGCTTGAATGGGCCAGCTGAGGTAAAGCCAAGCTCACGCTTTGCTATCCAGAATCATTTCAATTCCATTCAGTGGGACTTTAAACATACAGGTTTCCTTTTAGATGTTTTAAAAATAATAATTTAAAAAGCCACTGTCACCCTGACTGTGCAGTATATCAGTTTCTCCTCACTGACTTGCTTTTCGAAGGGGACCTGGATTGTGGGTGAGGGAGGTGCTGACCAGGGAGATCAGCTCTGGGCATCTGTCTGACTCTATTTGGGATATTCACAGTGCCTTTTTTTTTTTTTTTTTCTCCCACTGCCAGACTGGCACAGCTTGGCGTTCTTTGGGTTGCTTGGAGAAATTAACAGCTTCTGTCACTGGGCTGTCTTGGTCTCCTGTAACCACGATTTTTGCAGAGAGTATGTTTTTTGTTGTTCTTGCAGACTGCTGGGAATAGATTGTTGGCTCTGTGCTGAGAAAAGACACGAGCTATGACCAGCGGTGGCCTGTATTCTCAGAAAATGTATTCAGCAGGAATGATGTCAGCTGCTTCACCACTGGCCAGTCTCTGGCCAGCCTCTTTCCATGGCCCTTGAGCTTACGTCATAGAGAAATTTGTGGCTCTCCCAGCCCCATTCTGTGTGGGAAGATGGGAATTTTGCTACTATAGGAATTTTTACCACTGGACTCTCCTTGCTTTGCTTTGTCTAACTTAGCCAATCCCTTTCAAGTAGAGCTGTCCAGCAGATGCATCAGAATGGCTTTGCTTAAGAGTTGGGGTTTTTGGCGTCCGACTTACGTTCAGATCTCAAGTCCACTTCTCCCTAGCTTTATGACTTAGTGCAAGTGAGTTGGCCTCTCTGAGCCTCAGTTTCTTCTTTATCTTGGGGCTAGCATGTAGATTTCATAGAGCAGTTAAAAGAGGGTTCTCACACACTGATCCCTTGGTAAATGGTACTGATCGTAACAATGAATAATTATTAATTAACGATACTTAATTAATTAATTGACTCTTTATAGCTCTGTTGGGCAGGTTCCTTAATGGCTGAGCCTTGGTTTCCTCATAGTTATTGTAAGGATTAAATGGGATGATGCAGTTTAAGTGGAAAGCCCAATGCCTGGCGCATAGTAGAACCTCACTAATTGTTAGTTTCCTTCTCTCTCGCCTTAATTATCTTTCTTCTTCTTCTTTTTTTTTTTTTTTTTTTTTAAATTCTATATAAAGATGACCAGTAAGGGGATCTTAAGCCTTGGCTTGGTGTTGTCAGCACCACGCTCAGCCGAATGAACTGGCCATCCCTAAATAGGATCTGAATCCATGGTCTTGGTGTTATCAGCACCACTCTTCCAAGTGAGCCACAGGCCAGTCCTTTTATCTTTTAACATTCACTTTCTTTTGCCTTTTTCCTCACCTCCCTAGGTTGGTTCAAGGTTCTTCTTAGATGGGTTTTCCATCCTTGTTTTTAGCATTTGGAACACCACCTGGGCTCTGTGGATTCCTTTTCCTTGTTTGTTGTTTGCCAGCAACAAACAAGGGTGTGGACTATGGTGTGATTACAGAGCAGCAGACACTGAGCTGAAGAGCTGAGCTTGAGGGTGGCTGACTTTGTATAAATCAGCCTCTTTGAGCTAAAGGCAGACTTCCTTGGAGAAAAATCATAGCAGTCTTTAGAAGGCTTGATGTCCCTGTTTAAATGGTTTTCAGATGTACCAAAAAACAGTCCTTTAGGCCAGAGGCAAGATGGAAGCTTCTTTTAGACAAGTAAAAATGGTAAATGCATATGATATCTGTTAGCAAGAACCGCAATTAGTATCTTCTTTTGGGTTGCAGTATATTTTTATTTTTTAAGAGAACATACATACTTTGGTAGTAGATGATAAGCTCTTCCAGCTAGAATTGAGGGGAGGATATGTCTTCTTCACTGCTGTCCTCTACTCTAGCCACCTTTCCGTATTCCCCCCACTGTACCCAGCCCAGGGCCTGGCAGAAGGTGGGTGCTGCAGAAACTTATTGGACATAGAAATCATGGGGTGGTTAAAGGAACACCAGTTTCAAGTCAAGGCCAGGCCTGGAATCATGGGTCCACCTTCTATTAACCTTGAACTGCTTGCAGTGTATCATGCCGTTTTTTGGAGCCTGTTTCTTTCTCCAGCTGATCTCCCAGGATTCTTGGGAGAAACTAAAGAAGTGGCATCATGAATGTTCATCCTTTGCATCATTCATGTTACCTATTTTATCAAACACCTACTATATGCCAGGCTCTGTGTTAGGTATCGAGGTGAACAAAACAGACACAGCCCTTGCCTTTGTGGAGCTTATCAATGGGGAGAGACAAAAGAGGAAGCTAGTAAATGAATAAGTAAAGTTGATAATTTCAGATCATGGTTATCCCAGGATAATGTGACAGTGAGGGACTGAGAAGGTGGGAGTGGTTGGGGAGGTGGGTGGTCAGGGAGGGCCTCTGAGGGCTGACATTTGAGCTGAGGCCTGAATAATGAGAGATGAGCCAGTTATGGGAAGAATCAGAGAAAGAACATGCAAAAGGAACAGCACATGCAAAGGTCCTGACATAGAAATGAGCTTGACATGTTTGAAGAACAGACAGAAAGGTCTGTGTGGGTGGAGCTTAGAGGGAAGGGAAGACTGCTATGAGAGGTGAGCAGGGTGCGCCACGTATATAGCCTTTGACCTTGGTTGGGAAGTAGAATTTCATCTTAAGTCTATTTATATTTGCCTCCTGTGCTCTTCAGGCTTATTTGTCCCTGCAGCACTGGGCTTTCTCAGCAGGATAGTGGGTAGGAGAAGGTGGCCGGTCTGTGTCCCTGTTTTGCTGCACATCCTACCTCTCACCCCACCAACTGTACCCCCAGGAGTCTCCCAAAAACCATGGAGAAGCCAGACTAGTGAGTCGTTGAGACATGGATGATTTTATTGACCTCAGGATAGTTACCAGCCTCGTAGGCCTTTAGGACTTCCTGAGCAGATCTGCTAACAGACTCCACAGATCAGTCCAATCCCACTGCAGCTTCTTTCTTGGCCCCTTGCCATCTCCCACAGTCATTCAGCACATGCTATGTCCCAGGCACTGTACTGAGGTTACCTTACTGAGCAATGGTCACAGTCCTGCACCCACGGAGCTTCTGGACAGGAGAGGAGAGTGTGAATATGCATGTTTACCACCCTGTTGGAGATATTTGCCCCTCTCTGATCTTAATGCTTGGCATCTTGAGGGTATGGCATCCTCAGATCACAAGAATGGGTGTCAAGGCCTTATTTGGAGCCAGCACTCTGCGAAGAGCTTTATATCCTGATTATGTATGATTGTCACACCAACTCTGAACTCTAGGTACTATTATTATCCCCCTTTTACAGATGAGAAAACTGACACCCAGAGAAGTGGAGTAATTTGCCCCAGTAACCTACAGAAGCAGACCCAGCTTTCACACCCAGGCAGCCTGGCTTCGAACTCCATGTTTGTAACCCTACACGTGTTGCCTCCCCTGGCCCCGGCACTGTCCCTCTATGAGTCCAGATTTGCTCCCAGCATCGTGGCACGTGTACACGTTCTACTAACAAGTGGCTAGGCAGATGACAAGATTGTATAAATCCTGTGTGTCCCAGCTCAGAACATTTCATACTCTCTCAGCAGGGGGCTGTAAAATGATCTTAAGGTAAAGGGAAATGCAGGCCCTTAAAGTCAGCTAAAATCACTGTCCAGGGGACAGTAGCCAGTGTGGTCTCTTTTTAAATTGTAAATACAGTCACGTCCCTCTCCCCTTTGCTTTGAACTCTTCAGTGGCTTCACATTGCTCTTTGAATAAAATATAAAATTCTTAATGTGCTCTTTGAGGCCTTGGGGATCAGGATTCTGCCAATGCCTGCTGCCACATCTCCTGCCACTCTCCTCTGCTCTTGCTGCTTTGGCCTCACTAGCCTTCTTTCTGTTCACATGCCAAGCTCCTTCCTGCCTCAGGAAGGCAGGGTGTGGTAGCTAAGGGCATGGACTTTGGAGCTGGACTGCCTGAGTTCTAATCTCAGCTCTTCCTCTTCAGAGTTCTGTAATACCAATCAGCTGCCAAAAAAAAAAAAAAAGAGTTCTGTAACCTTAGGCAAGTTTCTTCTGTCTCAGTTTTTGCATTGATACCATGGGAATAACAGTAGTACCTGTCTCTTAGGATTGTTTCAGAAGATTGAATGCATGAGTACATGTCAAGAACTTGAAGCACATGGCACGTGTGAAGTGCTCTGACAGTGTTAGCTCAGGGCCTTCCTGGCACCTCTACTGGTACCCTACGTTTGCCTCTTTGCCTGGCACATTCCTCATCCTTCAGCTCTAACTGCCTCTGCCTTGGGGGACTTTCCTAAACTCCCCCTTCAACCCATAAAACCACTTTAGGTGCCCCTATTGTACTCACGCCGACTTTTCCTTCATGAGTGTTAATCACAGTTTTCATTTGTGAGCTCAGCGTCAAGGACCTTATCTGTCTTGTTTCCACTGTAACCTTGCACATAGCATGTCTTCTGTAAACGTGTTGAACGAACGAACAGAAAGGGTCCAGGGCTGATGGTGCTGGCATAGCCTAGGCTGGTTCTGCTTCTTGTGCTGCCTCAGCTCTCAGTGTTGGCATGTGGACCATTTTGCAGAATGATGTGCTTTTTGTTCCTCTCTTTCCAGAGCACCCCACTGGTCCAGATGGGCAACATGTCATTGCTTTCAGTGATGTCCCTGCCTCTAACCCTGAAGCCATGGATGATATGACGTAGCCCCCCTCAATCGGATGGGGAAGCCCAGTTCAATGGATACAAAATATAAGGATGACTTATTTCGGAAGTATATTCAGTTCCATGAGAGCAAAGTGGATACCACCCCCAGCAAGCAGCGTCCGAGCAGTGATGAATACCTGCGGGTGGCAGCCTCAACCCTGCTCAGCCTGCACAAGGTGGATCCCTTTTATCGATTCCGGCTGATCCAGTTCTATGAGGTGGTAGAGAGCTCCCTGCGTTCATTGAGCTCCTCCAGCCTGCGGGCTTTGCACTGCGCCTTCAGCATGCTTGAAACGGTGGGCGTCAACCTCTTCCTCTACCCATGGAAGAAGGAATTCAGAAGTATCAAGGTGAGGTCCAGGGAACTAGCCCTCCATACTGGTCTTCCTTCTCCCTTCTTGCGCCTTCCAGTTCATCCTGAGAGGGGTTACACCAATCTGATCACATCCCTCCTCTGCTCTTAGGCCCTCCCGGGTTCCCCACTGCCTTTGAGATAACAAGCAGAGTTACCCCATAGCTCGCCACCGTGCCTGTCTCTCCAGCGTCATCTTCTAACTGGTTCCCTGCCCCTGGTGCCATATCTTAAGCTGAGGTCAGAAAGGCAGGCAGCACTCTTGGAGCCCAGGGCAGAGGGCTTGGGAAGTGCTGGCCTACGTTTGAAAGGGCTCCTCTGGCTGTTGTATGGGAAATAGACTGTAGAGAGCATGAGTCAGGTGAGGAGATGGTTAGGAGGCTGTTGCAGATGTCCGAGCAAGCTGAGAGATGGTTTGGACTAAGTGGTGGCAAGTGGGGGGGGGGGGGGGGTTGAATTTGAGAGAGAGAGGATTCGTGGCAGGGAACACAGGAGAGTTTCCACCAAGTCAGGCTCTTAAGTCTGACATATCATTCAGACCTTCATGGAAATGCCAGAAAGGCATATTCTCAGTGCTTATTGGATGTTCTTCCTATAATCTGATCCCCTGTATTCATCCGCCTTCATCCTGGCTTCCTCTTCATATGGAGCAGAGCCTTTGTGCTATATGTAGCGAGCTGGTGGTTTTGTTCCCTCCATTTAAAAACAGAGCTGAGGGCTGGCCCGTGGCTCACTTAGGAGAGTGTGGTGCTGATATACACCGAGGCCATGGGTTCAGATCCCTATATAGAGATGGCTGTTTGGCTCACTTTGGAGAACGTGGTGCTGACAACACCAAACCAAGGGTTAAGATCCCCTTACTAGTCATCTTTAAAAAAAAAAAAAAAAAAAAAAATGGGGCTGATGTGTAATTTCCTTGCCCCACACTCTAGGCTGTTAGGAAGTGTTAGCTTCTGCCTTCTGTAGTGAGGAGCTACTGAGATCCTGCCCTTCCCTTTCCTCTCCCTACATGTTCCTCTTCAGACTTGGGATGTCCTTTGCTTTGACACAGTCTCTATTGTGTTTTTAAGAGAAAACACCACCTCTTTTTCTGCCCTCTTCCTTCCCCTAGACATACACGGGCCCTTTCGTTTACTACGTCAAGTCAACATTGCTAGAAGAGGACATCCGAGCCATCCTGAATTACATGGGCTATGTGCCTGAGCTGGGGACTGTGTACAAGCTCAAGGAGCTTGTGGAGACCCTGCAGGTGAAGATGGTCTCCTTTGAGCTTTTTCTGGCCAAGGTTGAGTGTGAGCAGATGCTGGAGATCCACTCACAGGTGAAGGACAAGGGCTACTCTGAGCTGGACATCGTGAGCGAGCGCAAGAGCAGCACGGAGGACGTGCGTGGCTGCTCAGATGCCCTGCGGCGGCGGGCTGAGGGCAGGGAACACCTGACAGCTTCGATGGCCCGTGTGGCGCTCCAGAAGTCAGCCAGTGAGCGGGCGGCCAAGGACTACTACAAGCCCCGTGTGACCAAGCCCTCGAGGTCAGTGGATGCCTATGACAGCTACTGGGAGAGCAGGAAGCCGCCACTGAAGACCTCATTGAGCCTGCGGAAGGAGCCTGTGGCAGCAGACTTGGGGGATGACCTCAAGGATGAGATCATCCGCCCATCCCCCTCACTCCTGACCATGTCCAGCTCCCCCCATGGCAGCCCAGATGACCTTCTACCCCCCTCCTCTAGCAATGGCCTTGGCCTGCTGCGTGGCACACACTTCTCCACTCAGGATGACGTGGATCTGTACACAGACTCGGAACCTAGGGCCACGTACCGTAGGCAGGATGCTCTGCGGCCAGAAGTGTGGCTGGTCAGAAACGATGCCCACCCTCTCTACCACAAGCGCTCGCCCCCTGCCAAAGAGTCTGCCCTATCCAAGTGCCAAAACTGTGGTCTGTCCTGCAGCTCCTCCCTCTGCCAGCGCTGCGACAGCCTGCTCACCTTTCCTCCAGCCTCCAAGCCGAGCGCCTTCACCAGCAAGGCCTCTGCTCACGACAGCCTGGCCCATGGGGCATCTCTGCGGGAGAAGTACCCAGGCCAGACTCAGGGCCTCGACCGGCTGACGCACCTCCACTCAAAACCCAAATCCTCCAGCACAGTCACCTCCCGCTGTGGCTTCTGCAACCGCCCAGGTGCCACCAACACCTGTACCCAGTGTTCAAAAGTTTCCTGCGACACCTGCCTCAGCGCCTACCATTATGACCCCTGCTGCAAAAAGAGTGAGCTGCACAAGTTTATGCCCAACAATCAGCTGAACTACAAGTCCACCCAGTTCTCCCATCTCGTGTATAGATAGACTCGACCTTGCACCTTCCCACTACAAGGGCTACACCACTGACCTTTCTGGTTTCATGGTGAAGAAGTTTTAATGCGTTGATCTCAGAAGCAGAGTCCTGCACTTGACCACGTAGGTTGGGGGTATTGTGGGCTGGCTGCACCCACATGGGAGTTCACTAAGGAACTCAGATATTTCAACTGATGGCTGCTTTGTCGTCTGACAAGGGAGAGGGTGGCACTTCCGTTCAGATTCATTTTTGCTAATCTCTCCACTCCCTGTTCAGTTGGTAGTTGGTTTTTGGTTTTTTTGGTTGTTTTTTCCTTTAAAGAGGATTTCTATCTCTGGGATTCTCACCATGCCTACCCCTTCTGTGAAGCCAACTTGGACTGGGAAGGGCCCGTCAGGTCACCTCCACATGCGCACCTGCTGCGGCGAGCTAGAGGCCTGTTGGCTTGTGAAATGAGCCCTCCTGCCACACCTGGCCTCTCCTAATGGCTCATCCCTTGGCTGCCCCCTTCCCAAATACAAGGATCCCCAGCTGGACTCCCTGCTCCCTACCTTTCCCGCCTCTCCAGTGTCAGAGGTGAACCAAGTCCAGTATTAGCTGAATGTCATCTTGTTGCCACTACAGCTCAGTCAGCCCATGGCGTTTGTGAACTTTGCTCCAACACACTGCAGTGTGCACTTTCCCCAGCAGGAGTTTTCCCTCTCTGTTGTTTGCACATGCCCTCTTACTGTACCATAAATAGATATTCTTGAGATTTATTTTTAAATAAATATTCAACTTGTCGTGTGTTTCAAAGTGGTTAAAAAGTTAAATATGTAGCTGTTTAGAAAAATGCTCTGCGTTCTTTAGTCTTCCACAGGAGGGGCTCACACCCTTTCGCGTTGTATCCTTCACTTACTACAGCCCAAGGGTAAAGTGGAGAGTTCGGGGCAGAGGAGGAACAGAGATGATGTCCCTTTTTCTTGAGTTGGCAAAGAGCCACTGTCTTCCCTACAATAAATATACACCTACCTCCAGTGTGCACTTAGGGGGTTAGTGTGGGCGTCGAGCTCTGTGCGCCTGCAGACTGTAATAACCTAGTGACGATTCAGGGACCTCACCCTTTGGATCTGCAGCCCTGGTCTTTGGCGCTTGCTGAGTGTGCTTGCACTCCATTTCTTAAGTCTCGTTTCAGAGGGAAAATCATTTGGGATTCCCACCATCTCTCCATCTCAGTCCTCTTCTCACCAGTTTCCAGGACTCATCTACAACAACATTTGCGATCTTTTTGCACTAAAAGCGGACACGAGTCGGCATGCGCCCATCAGTGAGACAGCAGATGCTCAGCAGAGCCTAAGCACTTCCAAACCTGAAGGCCCCTTCAACTCCTCATGTGAATTACCGACCCCTGGATTTTCCTTTTGGGGACACAGAGCAGGAGTGGGGCAAGAGTTCGAAAACAAAACTGCTTCCTTGTGAACTAATATATTTTAGCCATAAGTATTTGTGATGTACACAGTGTTAAGGGGTTTACACGCAGTGGGTTTTTCCAGGAGAAAGGTATTCAGCTCTTGAGCAAGTTAAAATCTCACTGAATCCTGAAGCCACTGTGAATCTGCTGATGTTCTTCCAACTAAATCAAGTGATTTTAAGGTTTTCCAAATCTTCTATGGCTTTTTTTAAATCTGTCTGGTAGATCACATGTAGATATACAATGTGTATATAAAGCTGAATTTCAACCAACTTTATTATTAATACCAGCCTATCCAGGCATCCATCTGTGATGTTCTTCTTTTTCACATTTCCGAACTGGCAATGCCTGGCCCACTCCTGAGAGCTCTAGTTTTCTTGTTTTCCATTTCCAGATGGTTCCATCATTACAGTAACTTAACTCTTTTAACCAACCGTGATGCCACGTAACTTACACAGTGGACAAAGACAGGATTGACTAACTCATCCTAGGAGGAAAAAGTCCAGTGATCATCACGGAAATACTGCGCTCGTAGACTGGAATAGGAAATTCTGTGACCATGCTCCTTGGTGTGTATGTTATTGTATGAGGTTGCTGTGATTGAGATACTTAAACATGTACTAATTTAAAAATGCAGATGTTTTGCATTTGATTTCTACCGAGAGTTGAAATGTTGAGAGATGAATAAAAACATAATAAAATGTCTTCCATTGTATTGTTAAATGAAGTGTTTCAGGTTTTATGTACCCTTTCCCTGCTTCTTTGAAGTTTGGGTTGCTTGGTGGTGGTGGTGGTTTTTTTTTTTTTTTTCCTCAAGTCATATTTAGTTCTTTAGTGACAGGACTCAAATTTTCTCCCCCATGAAACTGACAAGTAATAGCCATCAGTTGAGTGCTGTGCTACGTGCCAGGCAGTTTATACATTGAGACTTTACATGCATGATTTCATTTAATAGTTTCCATCATTCTATGAGATAGGTACTGTTATGATCTCCATCTGTGCAAGAATGTGCAGCTGAGGTATAGAGTTCAGCCATGTTTCCCAAGGGTTGGAATGCGTATTCCAGGAAAAATGGTTGGTGATGGTGTCTGAGAGGCGTTAAATAACATTGAAGGATGTTATAAAAAGTTAATTCCATTTTTAATTCTTCCCATCCATTTAACTGTCTTGAGGAGGTCAGTTTCGTGTTACCTTGTCTTTAACAAAACAGGTGTCAAGCTCACAGCCTTTAACAGGGTCTTAACTAGTTACCTTCTATCTAGGGCAGGCCATGCTACTTTTCCATTTACAGCAGTGATAGTAGATTTCTTTTAAGAATCAATTTAAGGGCTGGCCATTAAGCTCAGTTGGAGTGTGGTGTTGATAACACCAAGGTCTGGGACTCAATTTCTGTATTGGCCAGCCACAAAAAAAAAAAAAAATCAATTTAATGTGTGCTGTGGTTTGAATGTCTTCAAAGCTCATCTTGAAACTTGATCCCCATTGTGAGTATCAAGATGATGGGAAATCCAACTATGGTATTTGAAAGGTGGGGTCTTTGGGAGAGGATTGGATCCTGAGAGCCATGCCCTCGTGAATGGACTCATCCATTCATGGATTGATGGATTAATGGGTCAATACATGATTGCTGATTGTGGAGTGGCACCGGTGGCTTTATCAGGAGAGCCAGTGAGCATGTTAACATGCTCTTGCTGCCCTCTTGCCATTTGACGTCCTGGGCTGCCTCGGGGCTCTGCTGAGAGTCCTCATCAAGAAGGCCCTCACCAGATGTGTTCCATCGACCTTGGACTTCCCAGCCTCCAAAACTAAGAAATAAATTTCATTTTCTTATAAATTACACAGTTACAGATTTCTGTTATAAACGACAGAAAATGGACCAATACCAAGTAGTTTTACAAATGAGAGTTAGCTTAAAAGCAAAATGTATGGCAGAAATCTTGAGGGTAGTAGAAGAGCAGCTTTAGTTTGGGCAATCTTGGTTTTAAGCACCAGCAGGGCCTCTGCCCACCCTGCTGACCACTGTGCTGTGTTGGCCCCACGAGGCAGCTCAGCTGTCTGGAAAGAGACTGAACAGATTTCTCCATTTCATACACTGGCTGAACAGGTTTCCCCATTTCGTGCATCCAGACCAAGGCCCAGGTGCTGGGATTGCATTTAACTACAGTGTAGCCAATGGCACCGCCATCCTGGCTGTCAGGAACAGCAGCTTGCTAGAGATGAACACCCAGCCTGAGAGTGCAAAGGAAGCCAGACATTTGCTCCCACATCCGAATGAGAGCAGTGACTTCAGAGCAGATTGCTTAATTTGTATATGCAAATGACAAGCATATTTAAACATCAGGCCCACCAGCTGTACAGCAATAGCTCTGGTGCCAGTTCCAAGCACCAGTTGGTAGCTGATTACCCCACATGCCTGATGACCAATCTCGGAGGAATGGGAGCCACAGCAGACACATAGATTGAACCCTGATCTCCATTCAACCCTTCTCCCTTGGTAATGGAAACCCTGAATTTTAAATCTATGGCCATCCAGAATAAAGACTGCATTTCCCAGCCCAGTTTCCCAGGAGAGGTTGAAGTGGAACTGCTGGATCATATGGTAATGCTATTTTTAATTTTTTGAGAGGCCTCCATACTGTTTTCCATAGCAGCTGCATCATTTTACAGTGCACAGGGGTTCCAGTTTCGCCACATCTTTGCTAACACTTGTGTTCTGGGTAGTTTTGTTTTGTTTTTTGTTTGTCTGTCTTTATAGCGGTCCTCCTAATGGATGTGAGGTGATGTCTTGTGGTTTTGATTTGCATTTCTCTAATGATTAGTGATGTTGAGCATCTTTTCATGTGCTTGTTGGTCATTTGTATATTTTATTTGGAAAAATATCTATTCAAGTCCTTAGTCTATTTTTTAATTAATTAATTTTTTTGGCAGCTGGCGGGTACAGGATCTGAACCCTTGACCTTGGTGTTGTAACTCCGTGCTCTGACCAGTTGTGCTAATCAGCCAGCTCTCTTTGTATATTCTGGATATTAATTCCTTATCAGATATATGATTTGCAAATACTTTCTTCCATTCTTTAGGTTGCCATTTCACTCTGTTGTTTCTTTTGATGCATGAAGTTTTTAAGTTTGATATAGTCCCATTTGTCTATTTTTTGCTTTTGTTGCCTGTGCTTTTGGTGTAATATCTAAGCAGCCATTGCCAAATCCAACGTCATGAAGCTTTTTCTTCCCTATGTTTCCTTCAAGGAGTTTTATTGTTTTAGGTTTTACATTTAGGACTTTAATCCATTTCAAGTTAATTTTTGTGGGCTGGCCGGTTAGCTCACTTGGGAGAGTGTGGTTCTGGTAACACAAAGGTTACAGGTTCGGATCCCTATACAGGCCAACACCAAGAAAAAAAGATCCTTGAGTTAATTTTTGTATGTGGTATAAGACAGGAAGTCTTTGTTCTTTTGTGTGTGGATATCCATTTTCTCCATTACCATTTGCTGAAGAGACTGTCCTTTCCCCATTGAATGATCTTGGCACCCTTGTCCTCGATAATCATTTGACCATATATTAAGCGTTTATTTCTGGGCTCTCTATTCCACTGGTCTATATGTCTTAATGTAAGTACCACACCATTTTGATTATTGTAGCTTTGTAATGTTTGGATGTCAGAAAGTGCAAGACCTCCAGCTTTGTTCTTGACTTTTTCAATATTGTTTTGGCTATCCCTATATAGGATCCGAACCCGTGGCCTTGGTGTCATCAGCACCGCACTCTCCCAAGTGAGCCATGGGCCGGCCCATGTTTGCATTTAAAAAAAAAACAAAAAACGTGAAATCTGAACAAAGTCTATAGATTGTACCAATGTCAGTCTCCTGGTTGTGATATCATTCTATAGTTGTGCAAGGTGTCACCACTAGGGGAAACTGGGTGAAGGGGTACATGGGACCTTTCTGTACTATATTTTGCAACTACCTGTGAATCCATGATTTGTTTTTTAAGTTAAAAAAAATAAAAAGAAACTCCCCTCATCTCTTTGACTACCGGTGGTATAGCTTAAGAAAGGCGGGATACAGAGGGCCGAGCCCGTGGCGCACTTGGTAGAGTGCTGCGCTGGCAGCACGGCGACGCTCCCGCCGCGGGTTCGGATCCTATATAGGACTGACCAGTGCACTCACTGACTGAGTGCCGGTCACGAAAAAACGACAAAAAAAAAAAAAAAGAAAGGCGGGATACAGGCTCAATTCTTTCCCCTCTTTTTTTACTTAGAATAATGAGTTGATGCCATAGAATCCCCCAACAGTGGGGGAAATATATCACAAGTTATACTTACATCTTAAATAAAATTCAGGACCACAATTTTTTTTGCGGCGGGGAGGGGGTGTTGCTGGCCAGTATGACCCCTTGCTATTGGTGTTATAACATGGACCACACAATTTTTACTTAACCTCATTTATTTTTTTCACACAGAATCCCGGTTCTCAAGGACACAGGAAAGGCACTACTAATTTTGATTTTGTTACCTATGTCTAAACCTAATCTTCATCTGGTTAGCTCAGTTGGTTAGAGTGCAGCCTATAACACCAAGGTCATGGATTCAGATCCCCATACCGGCCAGCCACCAAAAAAGTAAATAAATAAAAATAAAGCTAATCTTGACTAATTGGAGGGAGTCATAGGCCTGGAGTGGCCCTTGGAGAGTTTCTTAGTCACTTACCACAGAGTGCTCCAGGAGCATCTGCAAGTTCACATTGTGAAGGGAGTAGGATTAGAATAACATGATGAATTCCTGGTGGCCCACTGCTCTGTTTAAGAAATGGAACATCAGGGATACGGCTGAAGAGACAGTGGAAGCCACAGTGGGTATGACACAGTTCAAATGGAGTTCACCTTCCCTAACCCGAGGAGCCTCTTGACCCTGGCATATTTTTTTTTTTTTTTTTTTTTTTAAAAGATGACCGGTAAGGGGATCTTAACCCTTGACTTGGTGTTGTCAGCACCACGCTCAGCCAGTGAGCGAACCGGCCATCCGTATATGGGATCCAAACCCGGGGCCTTGGTGTTATCAGCACCGCACTCTCCCGAGCGAGCCACGGGCCGGCCCTTGACCCTGGCATTGACCATTCTAGCCCTTCCTCACACTTCCACTACACTTGGCCACATCCCTAAGCAACATTGTTTTGCATGGTTGCCTATGTACTGCGTTCTTCTGCAGCTTGCCATCTTCATTCAGCTGTCCATCTTCACTGCTGTATAGTGTCCCATTGCATTACTGTGCCACAGTTTACCCACGTTCCTAGTGAAAAACATTTGCTTGTTTCTAATATTTTGCTACTACAAATATTTGTGTAGGTGTCTCCTCCTGTATGAGTGTGTCCATGAGAATTTCTCTAGGGCAGGGGTGGCTGAATGTTTTCTGTAAATGGCCAGATAGTGAATACTTTTTGTGAGCCGAGATGCAAAATCAAGGATATTATGTAGGTACTTATACAGCAAGAGAGAACACAAATTTCCATAAATGTTTTATTGACAGAATTCAAAACCTTATTTATACACATTGAAATGTGAATTACATATAATTCTCATATGTCATGAAATATTCTTTTGACTTTTTTCAGCCATTTGAAAATATGAAAAACATTTTGTGGGTAATACAAAAACAGGAGGCAGGCTGGATTTGGGCCACAGGCAGTAATTTGCTAATTCTTGCTCTAAGGCCTAAACCTAGGAGAGGAATTGCTGGGTTGAAGGATGGCAGGTGTTTTTCATTTTACTAGGCTTTGGCTGATGCTCTTCAAGGTGATTACATCAATTTGAACTCTTACCTGGTTCCCTAGTGCTCTTTTTTGTTTCTGTTTTTGCAGATAACTGGTATGGGTATCCGAACCCTTAACCTTTGTATTATCAACACCATGCTATAACTAACTGAACTAACCAGCCAACTCTTGAGTGTCTTTTTGAGAGCGAAGAAAGAGTTCTAGAAATTCCCCAAGATATTGCTTCATTCTCCTGCTGAGTTGGGTTATAGGCCCATTCCTCAGCCAGTCTCAGGCAAATCTCTGGGAATGGGACCAGCTTCCCCTCGAAGCATATGGTCACCCGTACTCTTTGACAGGGCACAGGGAGGAAATGGTGATTAGGGGAATCAACAGGTTTGTCACACTAGGGATTAATGGGTGTGTGTTTGAGTAGTAGTATGTGTATTTTTAAAAGCATGTTCTAACATTTCTACTCCTTTAACTCAGTTTTAGTCATTTTGAAATCTCAAACATTGAAGAAGGTGAAATTTTTATGTCTCTCTAAAAGTGACAAGATGCTGGCCTAATATTCTGAACATCTTTCCATGTCCTTAAATCTTTAACTGTTGGCAAATATTCTATCATCTTACCAATCCCCTATCAATGGAGAAAGAGGTTTTTTCCAATTTTTCCCCATTACAGATATTGCCAGGATGACCATCCTTGGAGCCAAATTTTTGTGCACTTCCATTTTGTCCTATGAGTGGAATTGCTGAGACATTTTCATTCAGGCTTTGATAGGTGTCACTATGGCCTCTGGAAAATTTGAACCAGCTGGCCCTCCCACCAGCAGATATGATGAGTGTAGGGCTCATCTTTGCCACAAAATAAACTAATCACATTTTTGTAGACTTTTTTTTTTTTTTTTTTTAAAGATGACCGGTAAGGGGATCTCAACCCTTGGCTTGGTGTTGTCAGCACCACGCTCAGCCAGTGAGCAAACCGGCCATCCCTATATAGGATCCGAACCCGTGGCCTTGGTGTTATCAGCACCGCACTCTACCGAGTGAGCCACGGGCCGGCCTTAGACTTTTTTTTTTTTTTTTGGTAAGCAAAGACCTATTTTCTTCCCCATGTGCATCAGGGTATCAGCCTAGAGCTGCCTGCGTGCACAGAGGGCCCTTGGTCCCTCTGTTCCTAGGACCAGGCTAGCGCCAGCTGATGCTATGCCCCCCAGGTTTGCCAGGCATCCTCACTAAGCAGTGAGTATGTGGCTTGCACCTGCCTGCTCTCCTGCACTTTGTGAAAAAGTTATGGCAATTTATTTTTTATGTTTTGGGTGACTGGCCAGTACAGGGATCTGAACCTTGACTTCGGTGCTATCAACACCACGCTCTAATCAACTGAGCTAACTGACCAGCCCAAGAACCTCCACTTATGGGCACATACTGTTGGCCAGCTCCCTGAGATGACTGCACTGGCTCTGACCCCCTGTCCTTTGTCTCCTGGATCTTCTCTAGGCCAGGAGCACAGAGCCATGCTGTCTCTTGGGGCAAGGGGCTGCCTTCCAGAGGTAATGGGGCCCACTCCCCAGGCCAGCTTCATCTCCCCTTGGCTCCCAGTGGAATGAGTGGGGGTGTGTGACCCTCCCCCCTCCTGAGCTTTCTGGCCTCTGAGGAAAATACTACTTCTCTCTACCCTGAGAGCTTTTTATAGCAATTGAGAAGGTTGAAATGTGAATAAAAAATACCCAGTTCCTTCAGTGGGAATGAGGTGCCTGCCCAAGATCTGTCCCGCTCCCGACTCCATGTTACTCAGGCTGACACTGCTCAGCAACACTCCATTCCCAGCCTCCCTTGGAGGCGGCCTGGGAAAACCCTGCTTTTTACTTACCATTGTCCCGACCCCTCTGGTGGTATTTCTCTGACACTGAGGCCAAGTGTCAGGTTACCACCTGACATCACACTTGCAGTTTTTATTATGGTAGAGAAATATTTCTTAGAACTCAGGTCTTCAGTAAAAGTGGGCAAAGGGAAGCCTACTGAGGCCTCCTGAGCCTCCCCAGGGGATGGGATGAAGGCAGGGTTGGAGGGAACTAGGGCCAAAACAGGTTCTGCCTGTTTTCGTTTTATTTACATGCATTTTGTTTGTGCCTGCTACCATAACAGCTTCAGATGCCTTCTGGAAGTACATGGGGATATGAATGAACTAATGCCCCAACCTTCCCACACATAATGCCACCACCTCCTATCAGAGGGTGTGAACAGGCCCCAACTCCTACAACAGTGCGGGTTTAACGGAAGAAGTTTCAACTTTTACCTTCTGGCAGAGGTCCACCGGGGGCTGATCAGCAATCCCAGGTGGTGGGAGACCAGGTGGCCCTGCCCACAGGCCTGGGAGAACAGAACTAGCAAGTGCCGGGGAAGATAGGCTCCTAGCACCAGTGAGGAAAAGCTGCAGCCTGGCTGAGGCCTCACGAGCTCGTTGCTGAGGGCCAGAGGCAGGAACAGGACCCAGGCCTGTCCAAGCCAAAGCCCACACTCCTAACCATGGTGCTTCACAGCAACATGTCTGCTGCTGGCCCAGAGAGGCTGGTTAGGTGTGTGACACAAAGCCGAGCCTAAGAGTGGTTGATCTGTGCATTTGCAGCCACGTGAATGTGAACACAGAAGCCAACTCTCATTCAGCAGCATTTATTTTTATTCCTAAAATAAGTATCCAGTGACATGACTTTTCCATCTGTTTTTTAACCCTTTAAAGAGTACAGTGAGATGAAGCAGGGTCCTCAAAAACAAGATAAAGCAGGGGCTCCAGCATAGCAGCCATGGGTCCCCCATCTCTGACCCTCCTTCCCCTCCCTGGTCCAAAGCTCCATCCAGAAGGGCAGCCAGTCATTTCCCAGGAGCCAGGAACTCACAAGCCTCTCACAGCTCACTTGGGGGAGATGAAAGAGTAAGCCCGACTTCCCTTAAAACAAAAACCCCAATACTTTAAAAAATCCTTCATTTTTACAAATAAAATGACGAAAAAGAATGTAAGATTCTGAGAACAAACGAAACTTTGCAGGAGCCATGCACTGGCATAACCCACACAGACACCCCAACTGTCCAGTGAGGAGTAAGGGGCCCTCCCCATCCCCTGGGCGGGCCTCCTTCAAGCAGGGCTGGGCTAGGGGCCCACAGGGCTGACAGGTGACCTTGTTCCTGTGGCCACCAAGGTGCATCTTCCAATCCAATCACATGGCCACAGCCAGGGAGAAGATCAACTCATGGGTAAGTAAGGCCAAGGTTTTCCCCACCCCCTGGGATTGTGTCGCTGGGGTGGGAAGGAGTAAAAAACGGTGTGGGACAGTGGGATAGGGGTGGGGCCGGGGATATTAGAAAACCAGCCTTCCTTCATTACGTGGCCAATGACAATGGAGTCCCTGAATATCTAACTGCATTCATTTCAGAAACGGCAGGAGCCTAAAAAGCAGGGAGTGCAGGCTCTTATTCTCTGGGAGGCTTTACTTTTTCTGGCAGCTATCTAGCCGGTATGGGGGTTTGAACCCTTGACCTTGTGGAGCCTTTACTGTGGTGTTTTTATCCAAAATATATTGCCCGAACTCTGGAGACTAGTTTCCTGGGAGAACACGTCCTTAATGGTTCTGGCTGCTGTATCAGGAACAGTGCAGATCTGGTTTCCTACCCACTGACCAGCAGGGGAAACACATGCCGGCATTTTGGAGGGAATGGGGGAGAGGGAAGGGGAACATTTCTCTTTTTTGCATCTAAAATCCTAACCAATGGCAGGTAACTGCTGCTGAGAAATTTGTCTTCACACTGAAATCAGGGAGCAGTTCTAAGTCAGAGGCCACCCCAGGTCACACCTGCACCTCTGTCAGCCCCCAGCCTGCCACCTCCAAAGCAGAAGTAGGGTCCTGAGGACTCTACCAAGCATGGGGCCCCTGTGGGAATGTGGAGCTGAGACTTCATGAGGCCGAGTCTTGCTGATGGCACCTTCAGTGAGGATTTTAAGAAAGCTCCCCACTCACCAATCTTTCAGCAATCCATCACACACAAAGGAAACTGCGGGCTAATTGGTGCCTCTCTGGGCTAACTTGGGCTGCCAGCATTCTGGGCCAGGCCCTGCCCCTTGGCTCCGGGCAGCATTCCCACTGTGAAAAGAGGTGGCTGGCTTGGGGTGGTGGAGGGAGGGCTTCAGTTCTGCCCCTGGTCTGAGCATCTGATGATGGAACTGAGCCACCTTCAATCTGGCCCTGGCCTAGCCCACGGCCAAACTTGATCTGGGGACTAAAGTCAGCTCCTTTCCCTGTAAGACCTGACACCCCAAGTCACAGGGTGTGGCTGTTCTGAGTGGTCCTACAACCACAGGGTTACAGAAAGCGTGCAATTTATTCCAAAAAGTGGTTCAAAAATCACAGAGCCTGCTGTGGAGAGGCTGCCGAGGGATCCTCAGGGTGTGGGGCCTGCTGCTGCACATTTCCAGGTCCACTGGCTAAAGGGCCAGCTTCCCCAAAGGTACTCACTGACTTTCCAGCCTTCATTGCACTAAAGTATAACCTCCTACATGCTAGAACTCTCCTGTCCCATGGCCTAGACCTAAAGGAAAATAAATACGCAGGACAGTTCAGTTAAACTGGATATTTTTATATCTTGTATGCACTTACTGCCCCAAACAGAATTATTAGGGCATTTTTTGGCAGCTGGTCAGTAATGGGATCCGAACCCTTGAACCCCTGACCTTGGTGTTACAAGGCCATGCTCTAACCAACTACGCTAACTGGCCAGACCCCCAAATAATAGATTAGGTATGCTAAAGGTAGTAGCAATTTCTGATTCTCGGATTTGAAAAAATCCATCAGGAAACTATACCCCATATGCCTTTAGCATATGACTAAGGCGAACTGAGAGGCTGCGGGAGTATCGGCCAACCCTCATTCATGGGAACTCTATCCCAGGTTGCTAAGCCCTCCCTCAGCCAGCAGGGGGCATAGGTGGCTCATAGGAGATCCAGGCTGGTACCTTCCAGGAAAGGTACCCATCCCCTGACCCCCAGCAAAACCTTGGGGCCCTTCCATCAAGCCCCCCATGTGCTCTTCTACTACAGGGTGTTTTCAGGTCTCAACTAAAAGTGGGAGGCCAGGCATGATGTGGCTGGGGCATCAGACCTGGTGATGAGGGAGTCTGAACTAAGATCCTGACTCTATTGCTTGATCTGTGAATTTAAGATTAAAAAAGAAAGAAATCCGGGCAAGCTATTGAGTTTGCAGAGCAACTCACATCTCTAAGATCAGTAAATCAGTTCCGACCTGGAGTGTGAGAATAATCAGGTTGCAGATCCCTGTCCCTAAGGCCCAGGTGTGGGCAAAGGTCCCCACCCTCTTGGACCTCTTCTACTTTGCCACTAAAAGGAAATGGTGGAGACCAAAATTATGCAAGGTCATGGCTTAAATTATGGGGTATCAACAGCCCATAGATGGGCAAAGTCAAGCAATTACAGGGCTTGTGAGAGGGCAGTGAGGACAGGATGCAAGTCAGTACCTCCATTTCATCTGAATGTGATTGGCAGTTCCTCACCCTGAGATAGTCGGGGAGGCCGGGACCATGGGTTGGGTGCCAGGGTGTGGGTGTTGTATGCATGTGACTCCAGACCACTGGAGTCCCAAGTGGGGGAGGGTTGGGGGGTGGGAAGGGAGCAGCACTGGGCACTGCTGGTCTGGCCCCTGCTCTACTGCTGTGGGGAGCTGGGACCCTGGCATGGGGGTCAAATGGGACCCAACATGGTGGGGAACTAGGAGAGGGGAAAGAGGATAGAACTCTAATTAGCAGTGATAGTGGCAGCATGTAAATGGACAGCAGACACTACAGAGCCTAGGAAAAGGGGCCTCTGATTGGACAAACAAGAAGAACCAATAGGGGAATCCTGGTGAGGGAGATCAGGGGTGATTACTATGCTCTCACTACTTTGTAAAAGTGCATGAATTTAAACTGAATCAAGACAGCAGTTGCTGGCCCGTAGAAACCCTGTATCTCTAGGTTTTCCCTCTAGAGGGTGCTCTGACCCCACACAGAACAGGCTCACTACCCCCAACCGCCCCCCCCCCCCAAAATCCAGGTTCCAGTGGGGCTCTGGAGACCAGTACCAGTGTAAACATTCGCAGTATGCCCAGAGAAGGGCAGCAGCTGCCTGCCACCTGGGGAGATGGCTGCGAGGTGCCAGTCAGAGATAAAAGAAAAAAGGTCACTTGATTTCTCTTTGTCTGGGAGTGCAGGGAACATCACAAAAGGGAGTGTGAGGTTTTCAGAATTTCTGGGCCCTGTCATTTAGGTCAGAATTGCTGCTGCTGAGGCCCCAGGCACCTTGATGACTCAAAGGCAAATAATGGCAGCTGGCTACTCGCCCTGCAGGGACAGACCCCATTCCAGCAGGGGGCTGTGACCAAGGTGGTGGCAAGGGAAGGGCACAAACCGCAAACAAGCACTGCCCTCGGGTGGGCACCCCAGCTGGACGGATAACTGCTCTGCTCACCTGGCTGCAGAAGCTGAGGGAAGTGTTACCTGGGACAGGTGCTCACTCCCATCTGTGGGCCAAGAAGTAACAGAGAGCAGAGGCCCTGCTCTGTGAGGAGTGGAGAGATGTTTCAGAAGCAGCCATCTGGCTCCAAAGACCTGGAAAGTTCCGGGTTAAGAAGACTCAGCAGCCATAACTTCACCCTACTTTCTCTGAACAGGCTGCCAAATGCAAACGCCTCCGGGAGGCCCTTGCTGGATATGTGTGGGCAGCAAATGCCCTGCCTGTCCAGAAGCCACAGTGGCACCCTATTCTGTCACAGCAGCTCCTGCTCGTCGTCCTCAGAGCCGGAAGGGCCCTGGCGCACCTCCTCATACCACTTGTTGGTGAGGGTCTTCATCTGGATGCGCCCGTGGTGGAGGTCCTGGGGCAAGAGACACAACCAAGCCTTCATCAGGGATCAGGACTGGGATGGGGGGGTCAGGGTCAGGGCCAGGGCCAGGGCCAAGGCCAAGGAAGGGACGGCAAGCTTCTTTGTACTTGCTTTGTACCTCGTGTGGGGTATGTTGGGAGGAAATGGGAGGCAAGGTGAATGGCCACTGGCAATTTCAGTATCAACTCCAGTTGGGATTTTCTTTGTGGGGGGTGGAGACAACAGGTGGGTGGAGGAGGAGGAGGATGGAGGATGGAGGATGGCATGATGTTAAAAAGCTGCTATTCACAGTGTTGAGTTCACCCTGCTCTGTTAGTTAAACTTTGCAATGCTGAAACTGGTTGGGGAAAATGATTGAATAGAAAATCTTACTCTATTCATTTATTCCCCAGCCTACAAAATGAAAAATAAAAAATAAAAAGCTGTTCCCCGCTTTGCCACATACTGGCTGTGAGACCTTGTGGGGGTAACTTCACCTCCCTGGGCCTGTCTCCCTGCTGTCAAGTGAGAGGACAGCTGCATCCATTGCATGGGTTGCTGTAGAATGAAGGAAGCAACATGGAGTCTGGTACAGAGCCCGGCTCCACGTAAGAGCTCACACACTCACAGCTATCGTGACTGCCCGAGGCAGCAAATGGGGCTCAGAAACAAAGTGGGGCAGCGCGGAAGAGCCCGACCCCCACTGCAAGGCCTGCCTCTGCCTGGAGGCCCGCAGTGCTCAGAGGGGTGGAACAGGAACCTGAGCCTCTGGCCACTGCCTAAGGCCTGGCGTGTCTGAAATTCCTCAGCTCAGAGTCAGTAGCTGATCGATGTCCTGAGTCCATCATCCAAGAAAACCAAACTGTGTTAACAACTCTATTATTACACTAGCACTAAATACGGCTGTGAGGAAAAAAACAGCAGATGCCGAGCCCACAGCACATCCAGCCCCAGCGGGAGCAGGCAGCCTAGCGGCCCACGTGCGCCTCCCCACCCCCACCCCTGCAGGTCCTGAGGGGAGGGAGGAAGGGAAGGGCGCTGGCCCGGGTCTCACCTCCTGAGTCAGCCTCCGCGTGAAGAAGGGGTTCAGGTACTTGGCATCCAACCACATGAAGCCTTTGAGGTCCTGCCGCCTGATGTAGTGGGCTTCATACTCCTCCTCGGTGAGCTCTGACAAATGCTCTGACTCGATGGTGTTGCCCTGAAGGAGGGAAGGCACCACCAGCCTGGCATCTTCCTGGAAGCCCCCACACTACCCAGGCCACCTAGCAGCCCTTCATCCATGGCCGCCAGTGTCTCCAATCCTAACTGTACTTCACAGTCAGGGCAGAGTCACTGTGGGCAGCAAACGGCCTCCCGGGAGCCCGCAGGGAGGCAGGAAGGTCTGCAAGAACATGATGGATGTCTGGCTAAGCCGGCCATGACAGCTACATCAGAAGCTCTGGCACAGGGCTAGGCTTGGTTTTGAAGCTCTCCAGATGATTCTTTCATGCAGCCAGCACTGGGCCCCGCCATCCTAGGCTATTTCATTACCAGCAAATTGAACAAAGGGGTTCCTTTTGTCACTTTTTGGCTGCAGCTCCACTAAATATGGCTCCATTTTGGCCTGGCTTTTGCCAATCAAGTCACTATAGGGAAGGGGAGAGGGAACAAATCCTGGGAGGGACTGGAGAGGGATAAAGAAAAGGATGCTTTGTGGAGGGGGAGGGCTGCAGGAGAAGAGTTAGGTCTCAGGTTCACGACGGATCCACGCTGTCCAGCCCCACACTCCAAGCAACCCCACCATCTGCAGGGACGAGCAAAGATGAACAGGATTTGAAGGCAGAGTGCATCTACTGCTCTGCTAGAGGAACTTCCAGGGAGGGACAGTAAAGTGTGCTCTGTCACAGTCCACTGGGCCTCCACCTGGAAGCCTGGGCAGGAGGTGCAGGTATAGGCAGTGGGGAGAGAATGGAGGGGAAGGGATGCTGTGGCTTGCATTGGAATCACCTAGAGGGCTTGTGAAACCACAAGATACTGGGCCCACCAGACCCACCTGCAGCGTTTCTGATACAGTAGGTCTGGGGTGGAGTCCAAAAACTTGCATATCTAACAAGTTCCCAGTGATGCTGGTGGCCCTGGGGCCCCAATTGAGGACCACTGATGTAGAGTGTGGTGATTAAGAGCTCAGGCTCTAGAGTCTGTGTGACCTCAGCTGTGTGATTTGAAGTCTGTGTCTCAGCATTCCCATATGCAAAATGGGTATGAGGAAAGCATCTGCTTCCTGCAGGTTATCAGGACAATCTGAGATAATGGAAGGCAAACACATTCATTGTGTCCGTGCCATAGAACAGTGCCTGTGTGTGTGATAAGCCCTCCCGGTTTGATATCCACCTGAAGGTCTGAGAGAGCCTATACCAGAGCTTTTGTTAAAAACAAACAAAAGAGTTAGTAGATAGGGAGCAGGGGGAGAAGGGCTGCCAAGAGTAAAAAGTCCTGCAGAGCCCAGGCCTGAAGGTCACCTGGAAGTTTCCTCCCAGCAGCACTGCACTGGCTGAGGGGCCCCCGTGTAGAAACTGGAGGCCAAGGTCCACCCAGCCCTGACACTCTGACATTAGACGTGGACCACATAAGGATCTCTGTGCCTCCAATGAATGATTAAAGTTACTGACAGTCTCAAATAAGGGAACTAGAAAAAGATGCATTTCCAGAAATGGGGGTGGGGATGCACGGGCGGATACAGGAAGGTGGAATGAAAGCCCAGAGCAGCCTCCGCTTCGTCAGAGAGCCGGGCTCAGCACGGGGCGCCTGAGGGCGAAGACAGGGCAAGGAAGGCACACGGGTGGGCAACCTGGTGGCAGGGGCAGCTACCAGGCAGGAGGGGGCTTGCAGGTAGCAGAGGTGGGCACAGGAGACTCCACTGGGCTCTGGGCACCCCCAGCCCCAAATCATGCCCTCCCCTGTCCTCAGGGGAGGGCACCTTTCATGGCCCTCACAGCCACTGCAAGCCACCCTCCCTTCCTCAGGGCCCCAACAGGAAGTTTCCAGTAAATGTTGGGGAAGGAAATGGTTTTGAAACCTTCCAGTCTGGGCCCTGATGCAGGGCTCAGCTAGCGGCTGGAGAGGCGCACTGCTGGGACAGCATGACAGGCCCAAGCTCCTGTGGCTGCACGAAGCTGCAGAGGGAAGCAGCCAGTGCCAGTCCATGCCCCCATGGCATCAGCAGGGTTCGAGGCTGGCAGATGCCCCTCCCCCACAGTCAGGCTTCAGAACTCCAGCTCCTTCTCAGGCTGGGCAACTGGTGCATGTGGAGCCACCAGGCACCCTCAGAACATGCCTCCCTCCCTGCTCCTGGCAGCAGCCCTCCGCCCCCACCCCCGTTGCCATGGCTCTCACCATCTTCTCCGTCTTGCTGAGGTTGACATCCTTCTTGTTCCTGCGGCGTGCCTTGGCATCCTCGATGTCCATGAGGCGGATGAGGGGCATGGTGCTGCCGCCCAGCAGCAGGATGGTGAAGAGCACGATGATGATGGTGGTGGTGCCAATGAGCTGCCGCTTCTCCATGGGCTCCAGGTCCAGGTGCAGGCTCAGGGCATAGGGGATGGCCCCCCGCAGGCCTGGTGACAGTGAGAGAGTAAGGAGGGAGCCAGGAGGCGGCAGCTTCACCACCAGGTTCTCTGGGGGTCTGGGCAGGGCCCGCTGGAGAATGCTCAGTCACTCTGAGCCTCTGGGGTGTGAGAAGAGCAGGCTGAGGAGATGTGGACACCAGGCAAGGCTCACCTCCATGCCTTTCTCAGGATGGCCCGTCCTGGCTGTGAGGCGCCAGGTGCGTGTGTTTGAGGATCCATCTGGCCTGCCACTCGTGTTTTAGAAATCACCTGACAGCCGCTGTGGGTGGAGCCCCCTGATGAGCATCAGGCCCTGTGCTAGGTGTCCTGCGTGCACAGGATCACCGGAGCTTCCCAGGAAAACCTGCGAAGCAGGTATAGCCTTCCCCACTGCAAACAGGTGAGGGCCACACAGCCAACACAGGCAACGGCATGAGACGCAGTCTGCCCAGTGCCCCTTGTATCCGAAGGTGCCACCCCCATGTAGCCCCCTGGCAGTACTGATGGGGGCTCTGGGCTGCTCTGCTGGTCCCCTGCGAGGCTGCTGTAACACGACCCAGCGGCATGGATGGAGCTCGGAGACAACACTTCCCTCTGTCAGAAATTTCCTGGCTTTTCTGGCACCAAATGGAGGGGAACGGGCTGTCCTGGCCCTGCACCTGGGGAGTTCCCAGAGCAGCTGGGAGGACAGACAGCAAACAGGACTTATGAGAGGCACCAGAAAGGGTGGGGCAGGGGCAGTGCAGACAGAAAAAAGACCTGGGCCAGACCTGAAGCCCCTTATCACAATGGGGCTGGGACAGTTAGGCTGCTGCAATGGTCCAGACCTGAGATGGGGGACAGTGGAGAAAGAGGGAAGGGGGTGGAATTTGGAGACATGGGGGGTGCTAAGTGACAAGTCAGCCTCTCTAAACCTGTCACAAGGGGCTGGAGGATTAAGTGGTATGGCATGTGTAATGTGCTTAGAACAAGGCGTGCACTCAGCAAATGCTTAGCACTGGCTGCCGCGCCTACATTTCATACCTATTTTCTTATTTCTGTGGAAGGGGCATGTTAGCAAAGAGGCCAGTTGGGCAGGGAGTTCAGTCCTAGACAGTGGGATGGCAACATCTCCACGATATCCAAGTGGACAGTCAGAAGTAGGAGTCTGGGTCCCAGAGGAGGGTCTGGGTCAGAGGGAACAGCTTTAGAGTGAAGGGAACTTGATGGAAGTTGAGGCCGGGAGACCGTTCAGTGAAAGGGAAGTGGCCAACCCAGAACAGAAGTGGGTCTGAGGGCAAGACCTGAGGAAGCCACTATCAGAGGGGTCAGCAGAGGAGTGGAAGGGGACGGTGGGAGCCTGAGGAGATGACAAAGGGAAAGAAAGGAAACCAGGAGTGGGGCCTGGAGGCCAGTGAAGAGGGGGTGCAGGGTGCAGGCAAGTGAGTGTGGCGGGAAGGTGGGCAAGGACAATGGCTGACCAGTGCCACCAGGTTTGGCTGCAGGAGGTCATTGGTGACCCGGGCAAGGCCAGGTCGGTGGGAGGTGAGTGAGAACAAGCGGAGCGCAGCCAGCTCAGAGAGGTCTGGCCATGTCTGACAGAGAAGCGGAAGCGCTAGAGGGGATGTGTGGCAGCGATTTTGGTGGAAGTTGTTGGTGTTTTGCTAGGAAAGAGGAGAATCTTTGACTGTTTAAATGATGATGGGAGGAGCTAGCAGAGACGGAGGCTGAGGATCCAGGAAAGACAGACAGAAATGCACCGAGGGAGGGCCCACATGGCCTGGGAGAGAACCGAAGCCAACAACCCCCCATCCTCCACAGAGGTCCCTGTCATCATGCCCCCTCTCCCAAACAGCTCACATAACTTTATAAAACACCTGCTACATTTCTTAGGTTCTCTTTGAGATTTTTAAGACCTTGGATCACTACTTTACAGAGTAGTTTTTTCCCTCATTGGCAAAAATGATTAAGAGAAAAATGAGTTTCTCTCAATATATATAAATATATGCATATATATACACACATGCTTCTTTTTTAAAGAAGACCTTTTGAAAGAAGAGAAGTCTGAAACAAACTTACAGATATGCTGTCACACAGAGAACATTATGAAGCATGTTGATACATCTCCACCCATGTGGAAATATTTTAATTATAATATTTAAACGAGAAAGCATAAAAAACTCTATGTACTGCCCGAAAATAAATTTAAAGATGCCTAAGGATCCAGTTCTTTAGGAGCCAAAGGTTTATGAAATCATTTCCATCCTTGAGAAAGTAGAGAAATGTGATTGAACAGCACTGAAACATTCAAATTAAACTATCATAACTTTGTGAATGAAGGGTAGAAATATCCAAAACCAGCCTGTAGTACAAAAGTTTCAACTTTCACCTTTGTTATTATGAGCCCATTAATTACGTCAGCGTAGAAAACACACAGGTGAGAGCCGAACCTCGTGCTGCACTGCCTCCAGTGGCCACGTGATCCTAAGCATGTCCTCTGCCCTCCTGAACCTGAGCTTCTTCATCTGTACAGCAGGCATGTACCACCTCCTTCACAGCACTGTGGTGAGGGGTACCATCTGTTAGGACCTTTGCCCTGGGCCTGGATTATAGTAGGTGCCCATTAAATGGGAGCTTTTATTATTTTTAGCTTATGAGGCAAGTTCATTTTCAAAGGGTTCTAGCAAATAACCACATGTTCTCTTTGCATATGTGCCTTTATAACATATTTTCTCTCCACCTGTTTATTCAAGATTTGACTTACCACTAAACCACATGATGAACATCATCTTCGGTGTGATTTTATGATCCCGGAAGAAATTCAGGAGGTAGGAAAGTGGGAAAATGTTTACTGCTCTGCCGAACAGTACAAGCACCTGTTAATAGCGACAAACTAAGTCTTAGGTGAAAACGTCTGGATCTTCAAGTTGAAGCTTGTTGAAGGTGATGCTGACCATGTAACACACCCAATATAAATGCAGTATTCCCCTCAGTCATAAAAGACACGAGTAACACAATGCTAGTCAGAGATCCACATGGGTGTGGAGATGCCAGTTTCTATGTGTCTGGGAAAGGATAAAACTTTGTACGTTATGTTTCGGTAGCCAGAAAAGAAAGGACTAATGAGATATCACAAGGGCTTTAGTAATGACAGCAGAACAAAAGAGAATACCAAGAGTCTGTGCAGAAGTATCCAGAGATTAATTTAAGGGCAACCTGACTCCGAAGGTGCCCCACTATGGGATAGACCTGCGCTAATCATTCCCAAGCTAGCTCTAGAGGGACAGACAAGGTGTTTCTGCCTCTCCCATGGTGGCACTGCTCCTCAAGGAAAGGAAGAAAGGCTGAGAGGGACCTCCTATGCACAAAAAACTGCTCTCTGAGCAAAGGAGCAAGTAGGTAGGTTCTACAAGGAGGCCACACCCATCCGGCCTAGCCAGTTCCTTGCCATGGCTTTTAGTTTCTAACCAACTCCAAAGACAAGTTAGTCTGAATAAAACATAGCATTATGTAAAGTTTAAATCTTATCTAAGTGGATTCTTAGGACTATTTATTAATTTACTTTCATTTTCTTCATCTTGGTTCTCACCATAACTAACTTGCAAAGGATGATACACACATGTACATCCTTTAGGTTTTAAGTTTATTTTTTTAACAAGTATGAACTGAGTGTGCTATAGGTAGTGTGCCTTGGATGATAAAGTTAATAATAACTGCTCCCAATTATCAAACACTTCTATGCCAGACAATGTGCTAAGCATTTTACATGCATTACCTTGCTAAATTTAAATCCTTGCCACGGTCTTATGTAGTAGGTATTATTGTCTGCATTTTACAGATAAGGAAACCAAAGAATAGAGGGATACAGAACTGGTCAAAGTTGACCAGGCAGGAAGTGGTGGATTTAAGTCTCAAACCCGTTTCAGACCCCAAAGCCCATGATATTGATCACTGAGTCTAAGGGTGGGAATTATAACCCATCTAAATAGCAGAGGCAGCCTCCACAGGCCGCAGGGCTAGCCTGGCCTATGTGCTTAGTGGAAACTGAGTTATCACCCCAGGGCATCCTTTCCTTTTTCTCCCAACCCACGGCTGAGATCATCCCCTCCCTGTTGCACACGCTGAAATTTAATCCTCCATTCCTACACTCATGTTTCAAGTTTGACTAAATGTGGCCCCTTTTACCCATTGATCACATTTAGAGAATACTATACTTTCTCTTGTTTTTTGGCAGCTGGTGGCCAGCACGGGGAACCAAACCCTTGACGTTACAAGGCCATGCTCTAACCAACTGAGCTAACCAGCCAGCTTTATTACATTTTCTGTAAAAGATTTTTGCTGCTGTTCTCTTGTTCTGAAACCCGAGTTTGGAGGACAGGATAACAGTGACAAACAGAAATGAGCTCTTGCTAGGGCTGGCATCTTATAAAAACAAAAAAAAGAAATGAGCTCTTGCTGACTGAGAGGTGGAAGTATCCAGATTGCAAGAACATCTTTTTCCTTAGGGTTCCTTATCTTCTCTGTGTCTCAGTTTCCCATACACCAAACAGGCAGGCCTTACCAGTCCGTACATTGTAGGTGACAGTGCTTTAAAAAATAAAATAGGTTTGCCTCCCAATAGCTGTGTTTTGTGAAGTGGAGTTGGCAATAAAAGTTAATTGAAGATAAATTATGGTAATTAAGCACCCATTCCATTCCCCTAAAGGATTTGATTCTGCTGCAAATGATTAAACTTCTCTTTTTTTTTTATTTTTTGGCGGCTGGCCACGCTGGCCAGTTAGGGGATCTGAACCCTTGACCTTAGTGTTACCAACACTACATTCTAACCAAGAGAGCTAACCGGTCAACCCCTTTTCCTTTTTTTAAGGTATATCTTTTTTTTTTTTTTTTTTGATGGCTGGCCAGCATGGGAAGGTATACTTTGTCTCCTACTGCCACCCTCAGCCCAATTAAAACACTGTTTCCCAAATCCTCTTGATCCTAAACATCACCTGGGATAATTTCTCTGGATGACTCTCCAAGGGATGTAAGGCTGGTGATCTTTACTTTAAATAAGTGTCCAAGGTCATGCTTATAAATAGACAAGTTTGAAGAAAACTGATTAAGAAGTTTAACAGTATAAATTATCCAGAAAAAGTAGAAAAGAAAAAGAAATCATCCCCAGTTCCACAATTACTGTGAACATATTTTTTTCTATACATAATATTTTTACATGTTTATCATCAATTACATATTGAAATCTGTTTTTACCACCTAACATAAAAACACATAAACTTGTACTTTTTAAAGGAGACCATAATATTCAAGGCCATTAAAAAACAAGCAAAAGTCCTTTTCCAGGAATATTTGTTCACTTAATTCCATCCCTTTCCCCCTTATTGTATGTTTGTGATTTTTTAACAGAAGAAACTTTAAACAGAAGTGTCTATGTAGCTGCTTATGTTAACAGTTAACAGTTACATAAGTGAATCCAGAACATGTGGTTATTGATCTACAAATAAGTAATTAAATAAAAAACAAGGAAAATACTTACTATGCACCAGATGACAAAGGAAATTTCAAACTTGTGAGGGAAACTAAAAATGGACAGGCCAAGAAATGCAAACACACATGTTTCTGAAACAAACCAAAGAATGGATTATTCAGCCCCAACTATTTTCTTCCAGTATAGCACTAAATTATTAAGCAAGCAAACATTCAGAAGTCAGAATCCAATAGTACACTATTTCCTGGAAAATCCTGCAACCACTTCTTGGTCAAACCTACACTTACAGTTTCTCATTCTTTTCTATCACACAAGCAAGTCTCTGCTATTCAGAATCTCTAACGTAATGAGTCAACTGTCAAATGCTTATGAAAATAAACACTCTCCCACTCGGGGAAGAAGATAAACATATGAATCTGCCCATTTGCTGAACACTGTCATTAGCAAGGATCCCAATAGTGGCAGAGCAGCAAAAATTCAGAGCAAATGACTGCAGATGCCACATGACAAGTGTGAAAGGGCCTTTTGTAAACTTCCTTGCCAGAGCGGACAAAGCCAAATGATTGGCTTCACATACTTAATGCTGCCACAAACATTAAAACATGGTTTAAACCCAGCAGGATTTGCAGGAAGAGATATATTTCCCAATCTTGGTTCTGCTCACAAGCCAAAAAGAGCCCTGACACTACTCTCTTATACAGTCACTTGTGTACTTTTAAGAAAAAGCACCTTATAAATTTCTTTCTTTTTTTGTTTTTTGCACCTTATAAATTTCTAACACTAGGCTCCCTGCTTAAACTGTGATGTCCCCTGGAATAGCCTAATAACTAGATAGAAGAAGACTGTATTTTCTTTTCTTTTTTTTTTTTTTACAAAAGATGACCGGTAAGAGGATCTTAACCCTTGGCTTGGTGTTGTCAGCACCACGCTCAGCCAGTGAGCGAACCAGCAATCCCTATATAGGATCCGAACCCATGGCCTTGGTGTTATCAGCACCACACTCTCCCGAGTGAGCCATGGGCCGGCCCCTAAAAAGACTGTATTTTAAAATAGTTGAACATCAGAAAACATGAGGCTATTTAAAAATATTTCAGCAATGTTTTTTCTTCAAACATCTAACCTTTTTTTAAAAAAAAGATGACCGGTAAAGGGATCTTAACCCTTGACTTGGTGTTGTCAGCACCACGCTCTCCCAAGTGATCTAACCGGCCATCCCTATATAGGGATCCGAACCCGTGGCCTTGGTAAGTGAGCCACGGGCCAGCCCTCAAACATGTAATGTTTTAAAAGAAGTCCACAAGCTGAACAGTATACTCACCCTTCTCAAAAAATTTTATCTATTAAATATTTTTGTGATCTTTCCAAATCTGCACATTTAGTCCACATTCAAATCTACTTTATGCTTTTCCCTGGCAGCAGAAATTCTAGTATTATGAATATATCATAGTTAATTTAACCAATTCTCTATGGATATTAGACTGTTTCTGAAATCACAGGCTACAATAAACACCCTAGTACACAGGCTAAATTCCTGATGGTTGAATTGTTAGGTCAAAGAGCATGTACCTTTTAAATTCATACAGAGGCTGCAAGTGACTCTCCAAAAAAGACGCATCGATGCACATGCCCACACACAGGGCTTGTTTTCCATACACCCCTGGTAAAAGTGGGTATTATCCATCTGATGGGTATGAAATAGAATTTGATGGATGTTTTGATTTACATCCTTTTGAGAGGTTCAGGGTCAGAATCTTTAGCCTTGGTTTGCTGAGGGGGGTGCTGTGGAAAAAATGCCCACCAGCCCAGGAATAAAGAGACCCAGCTTCCAGGCCCACTTCTTGGCCATGAGACTGTGGGCCAGTCATATGACTTCTCACCTGAGCTTCCCTATCTGCAGCAGTCTCTGCATGGCCTGCACCTGCCTCCTAGCACACAGCAGTATGGAACTAGCACTTCAAAATGAGGCAAGCCCCTGGGACATCAGGGGCAATGCTGATGATGACAGCTAGGACACAGCCACTTGGGAGTCAGCTTAAAGGGACAGTGTGAGAGTGGTTCCTTCATGCCCAGGTATAAACTGGAGATATGAGGGTATGTCTTGAGTGTGGCACGAACAAGAGTGCAAACAGATATTGCTTTAAAGAAAAAGTCATCGTGGTCTATCCCAGTCCAACAAATGACACCTCCACTGCAGAATCTCCACGAGTTATGGCCTTCAGGATGCTCTTGTGAACAAAGGGCTCTGTGGACAGGACTGAGAAGTGCTACTGCTACATCCCCTTCTTAGAAATTCACAATGCACATTAGCTAAAAAGTCTTACATTCCTAAACTTGTTAAACTTTATTTAACCCAGGATATCCTAACCTCTCTTCTTACTATGGAGCCTTTTGTATCTAACCCTCATCAATATCATTTCCAAGGAATACATTTTTGGAAATGTCACTTTAATACATTCAAAAGGCATGTCTCAATGTTCATAATTAGTGTTCTCATTATTTTTAGTCTTAAAATTATAGGCATCAAACATTCTATTTACTAGGTATCAGGTTACTTTATGGAATTTCAAGGCCACAGGAGCAAACAGAAGACTGGGGAATGCAGCATCTGGCTCTGAGGAATTCTGCTGCCAGGGAAAATCTCAACCGACTCCTAACATAGGGTGAGGAAGAAGGATGTGCTCTGGGTAGGCCTACAAGCAACCACACAGAGGCAGAACTCACCGCACAAGAAGGCCACGGTCCGGAGGGTTTGCTGCATGAGGATCTGGGTGACCGGGGAGAGGTTATGGTGCGTGTAGTGCGACATCACGATGCCTGAGAACAGGATGGCCATGATGCCTGGAGAGGGACAGAGGGTCAAAGTGCACAGATTAAGCAGAAAGAAAAGCACCTGCTACATGATACCCAAATCAGCTCTCACACTTCCTACAAGTCCCTGGAGCCGAGAGTATTGAGGATTCTAAGAAAAAGGAAAAAAAAGATAATACTTGAGGCCTCCCAGGGGCTTCAGAGAAATACCAATGGCCCCTTCGCTCTGGCAGCTTTATTACTAGCTGGGTGCCTTGGGCCAAGTTATTTCCCCTCTCCCAGCCTCAGTTTTCTCATCTGTACAGTGAGTCTAACAGTGCTCACTCATGGAACTGTTAGGAGGGTAAGTGAAGATGAGCCATGTAAAGTGCCCTTCACAGTACCAGGGCTGAACAGGTTATGAGCTGTCATTGTCATCCAAAGATATAAGGGGGCAGGTGAACCACTCTGTGGATGCAGAAAAGGAGCACAAGAATCTGGGTATGGAGAATGGGCAGATTTTGATTGTTTAAAACACTTTTCACTAATTTTGAGTTTTCTCATACTCATCATGTATTACTGTTATAATACAAAAAGGGAGATGTGTTATTAAAAAAGGTCATGTATCTTTTCTGCAGAGCTCTCCATGAGAGAATCTAGAACCTTCTTTGCTTACTCAGGATTCGAATCTCAATGTTTGTCCTCTGACCCTAAATAACTCCTGAGGTACTTTACACAGGTTCTTCTCAGTATATCCCTGCCTATGCAGCAGAAAATGCATCTCTATTTCATGTAAGGAAGCTGAGATTTTTACAAAGTCATCAAACAAGCTGCTTAGACACTATATTAATATACTAACTGCAAGTTAAAACTTTATAAAGCACTTCTGCCATTTTGTAGAAACAGGGCTTAACTGGCTGACTTTCCATTTATAAAAGGATGAAAATCCCAGACATACATCGCAGACTTACATTGCAGACATTTCAATTACTAAGTTTACTGTATACACAATACCCTATGAAACAGAAGAAAACCCTGCTCTTTGTATTGCCCAACAGGTGCCTGCTGGCTGAGTGATGGCAGCAGCTGGAACACTGTATCTCCTCACCCTCTTAGGAAATAGCAAATTCCTTCGCTCTTTCATTTCCCCTATAAAGGAGGCCAGACAGGGAGATTCCAGCAAAGCTTCTTGCAAGACACACCTGACAATATGGGCAAAGGGAAATGAAGGAAGGAGACTTTTTTACTTGTTCTTTGGAGCTCAAGAGTCATTCTGAATCACTTCTCTACTAGATAAAAAGCAAGCACATAATAACAGAAACCTCCAGTTTTTCTCTACATTCATTTGCTCTCAGTATGTTCCTTCAGGTGAATATCAGGAGGGCTGACCCTTCCTGATTCTGCAACAAAATGCAGGCACTGATGCCATCAAAAGGCAAGACCATGTACAACAGAAGGGGAGAGACCACAACCTGGTCTGGAACTCAACCTCAACTGTGAGACTGGGGGAGGGAAGGCAAGGCACAACCAACTTAAGTGTTTAGTGAATCAATCTCTCTTCCTCACTGTAAGTTCAATGTTAGATTCTGGCTTCTGGGCTTTCAAGGGGCTTTGTTTTGTTACCAGATGGCAGTTTTAGGTGTCTGGTCAAACTGTAGAAAAATCTTTCACCGAACCAAGTGGAGTCCACGTTGTGGTGCTCACCAAAAGAAAAGGAAGAGAGGGACAGACCGACAGAACATTAAAACACTAGGACTTTATTGTTAAGTGAAAGTACATGCAGACAGGTGCACAGGTGTCTCCAGGAGGGAGGAATGTGCAATGGATTCCTAAGGTGAGAGTTTATATGTTGGGCTGGGATGGGGGTGTTTCTCTACCCTAACTAAGGGGAGGAATATTTGGCTGTTGGGGAGGATCTAGGGTGATTAAAGCCTAATAGCCGATGCAATATCAGCTTCCTGTCAGGCGTCCTGGAGTTTCTAAAGTTTTTGGTCATGGGCACTGGGGTCTTTTTTCCCTTAACTCTTTCCTTTCTGGTTTAGTGTCATGGGTGGAAGGTCATATAGTGGTTGTCTGCACCTTTGTTCCTCATAGTGAGCAGGTGTGGCAATTTTTGTAATCTGCAAAGTTCCAGGTATAGCATGCTGATTGGTAGAGAGGTTAAGCTGTCATCAGCTCATGGGTTCATTAATTGCCAGACAAGGAGGCAGACAGTGCTGATCCAGTCTGAATATTTATAAGCAGCCTCCCTGGGGCGTGTCCCTATTCTGTCCTGCCTCAGATTTACCAGCCTGCTTCAAGAGGGACTATCAATTCATTGGCAAAGTTGAGACTGTGGCTCTTACCTTGATATAAAAGTCAACCCAAGTGGAGCCTGAGCCATATTGAGGTCATGATGCAAGTTTCCTTCCACTCTAATCATCATTCCACCCACAGAGAGAAGCTGTCACAGCCCACAGAAGTCCAGTGTTAAACACACACTCCAGAAAGCAAAGTCTCTGGGGAGTCAGACCTGACAGTGGAATGTGGAAATTCCCTTGGGACTGAACACTAGGAGAGCCACTGCCAGAGCCCTCACCTGCCTCAGTGCTCTTCGGCAAGGGAACAGGCTCAGCACAGAAGGGGTTTGGTTGGCTGGTTCAGTCCAGTGCACTAGACCAGGGGCTGGAAACTCAAAACTCTCGGGGGCCAGGCAATAAAAACACAAAGAATAATAATTGGAGAGGAGGGAAACAATCAGTGGGTGAGTGGCCCATAGGGGAAGAAAGCACAGCCTATTTACAAAGGCTGATGGCAGCCCTGTGGGACTGGGGACCTAGCACTGATCGGTCTTCCTTCTGGTTTTTTGAGAGATGCCAGAAATCTTTTCTTACGGGAAATCTCTGAAATTTTAACGATGGCAGCAAATTCAAATGTTTAAAAATGTGCTGTATAGATAAACACACCCCATCTGGAGGCTGAGTTTGGACCACAGCTGCCATCTGTGCACTTGCCCCACTGATGTTGGAAATGGGCCAGCTGAACAATGCAAGAGTGCTTTACCCTGGTTAGGGTGGGGTCAGGGCATCCCTCAAGTTCTAGAGGCAAAAGTAAAGAATCAGGGGCAGGAGAGGGTGCAAAAGCCTGAGGGACAGATCAAGTGTCTGCCCTATGTGCCCTCCCTGAGCACAGGGGACTCTTGACCACCCTCATCCACAGCAGCTGCAACCACAGGGAGAATGGTAGAAACTAGGCTCACTTTTTAAAAAAAATTTTCCCCTTGTCATTTAACGTCTGAATAGGCTCACTTTTGTAAGTGAAATAAAAGGCGTGGCAATTTAAAAATATATACATTAAAGAAGAATCCCCAACACGTTTACTTCTTAAAGAAGGCAAAATCAAGTGCTGGCCTGTGGCTCACTCGGTAGAGTGTGGTGCTGATAACACCAAGGCCACGGCTTCAGATCCCTATATACGGATGGCCGGTTTGCTCACTTGGGAGAGTGTGGTGCTGACAACATCAAGTCAAGGGTTAAGATCCCTTTACCGGTCATCTTTAAAAAAAAAAAAAAAAGAAGGCAAAATCATTTAAGAAAACAGGTAACAATGCAGCAAAAATATTCAGCCTCCTGGAAAGAAGGAAGGAAAAAAGAGAGGGAGGGAGGAAATCCATTTCTGCTGTGGTTAAATCCATTGTTTTAGATGTAATAAAGGAATACAGTAAAGGGATTCAAGTCTAAAAGGCAGTGAAAAGGTATCATGGACAATTTCCACTATAGTGTACCTTACTGTGGGTAAAATATAACATACTTCTTGAGGGTTGAGTCAAACCACATTCAGCCTTCTTTATTAATTACCCAATAATAAACTTATTTTGCTATAAAACATTCAGAGTCATCAAGGTATAGAATAAAAGAGAATCCCATTCACATTGCTTGCCCAGAGGTAACTACTATTAACATGTCAATATGCAGATTGCCAATTCTTTCACTAAGCAATTATGAAGTTTATCTATTTTTACCAGCATCAGCAGAGAGCATGTGCAAGTGCCCAAGCCACCTGGATCCATGCCCGCCTTCCCCAGGAGCTCTGGAAGCTCAGAGTCCCACCTGACACAGTGGGCCCAGCCACCCCAGAGGAGAGCAGTAGAGCATGTGAGGGGTGTGCGGGCTGCCTGGACCCATTCCCACCTTCCCTGGAAGCTAAGAGTCCACCTGACATAGCAGGCCCACCCACCCCAGTGGAAAGCTTGCGGGGAGTAGGCCGGCTGCCTGGATCCATGCCCACCTTCCCCCAAGAGCTCAGAGTCCCACCTGACCAAGCAGGTCTGCCCAGCCACCCCAGCAGAGAGGGTACTGGGAGCAAGCCAGCACCTACTACCATGTTCACCCAGAACTAAACCTACAATGCCTAACCCAACTATCAATATAGAATACTTCTATAGGTAAGAGTCTCTCCCTTCAAAAACTACTCCAAAAATTAAAAGAAGCAACTACACCACCAGATGTCCAGACATCAATGCAGAGCTACAAGAAGCATGAAAAAACAAGGAAACATGACACCCCTAAAAGAAGACAATAATTCTCCAATACCAGACCCCAAACAACAGGAAACCAGTGAACTGCCTTAAGAGAAATCCCAAATGACAATCTTTTTTTTTTTTTTTTTTTTTTTTAAAAGATGACCGGTAAGGGGATCTTAACCCTCGACTTGGTGTTGTCAGCACCACGCTCAGCCAGTGAGCGAACCGGCCATCCGTATATGGGATCCGAACCCGGGGCCTTGGTGTTATCAGCACCGCACTCTACCGAGTGAGCCACGGGCCGGCCCCCAAATGACAATCTTAAGAAAACTCAACATGATGCAAGAAAAAATAGAAATTACAATGAAGTCAAAAAAGACAATACTGACATGTATGAGAAATCCAACAAAGAGACAGAAACCATAAAAAAGAACCAAAAAGAAATCCTGGAACTAAAGAATTCATTCAATGAAACAAAAAATACAACTGAGAGCTTAAGCAATAGAATAGATAACGGGAAGAAAGAATTTCTGAACTAGAAGACAGGATTTTTGAATTAACCCAGATGAACCAAGAAAAAGAAAAAATTTAAATAATGAAGAAAGCCTACAAGATCTATCAGACTACCTTAAGCATACAAACATCCATACTATGAGTGTACTAGAAGGGGAAGAGAAAGAAAAAGGCATTGAAAGCCTATTTAATGAAACAATAGCTGAAAACTTACCAAGTACTGGGAGAGATAGGGTCTAACAAAAAGTAGGCAAACAATGCCCAAAGCTGAAACAGGGTTGTGAACAGTTTATGTTTCCACCAGCCAGAGTGGTGTGGCCTCATGGACATGATACATGAGGTAGAGTCCTCAGCAGGCTACTGTCTCAGTTAGTCATGCTACTCTGGATCTGCTAACAAAGTTTAAAAGTAAGCCTTGTCAAAAGGATTAAACTGATTCTAAGAGACTTAGATACATGCCAGAAGAAAAGTCCAGAACTCTGTAAAGGAATACAGTAAAATCTTATACTCAACAACATAACTTCACAATGACTGGCATCCATTTAAATTAATAATAGCAAGCAGGGCTGGTCAGTTACTCAGATGGTTAGAGCACCACATTATAACAACAAGGTCAAGGGTTTGGATCCCTATACCTGCTGCCAAAAAAAAAAAAAAATAATAATAATAATAATAATAGCAAAGAGCAGGAAAATATGACCTACAAGTAGCAGAAAAATTAATTAGTAGAACAGACCTAGAATTGTTAGAGACAGAAGGCTACATAGTACATAATTTCACTTATATGACATTCTGGAAAGGGCAAAAACTATGGTGACAATGCAGACGAGTGGCTGCCAGGGCTCAGGGATGGGCAGAGGGACTAAGTGCAGAAAGGCACATGGGACCTACATGGAGTGATGGAGATGCTCCACATCTTGACAGTGGTGGTGGTTACATGACTGTATATGTTTGCCAAAACTCAAGTAACTGTACACTTAGAATGGGTGCATTTATTATATGCAAATTATACCTCAACAAAGTTAATAAAAAAGAAAAACCATCCTGTTGCAGAGACCGAAATATTCTCTGCAATGGTGCCTCTCTTCCAGAACAAGGCCCCTGAAGGGCCTTCACTCAAAGGCTGGGGTGGGGTCAGACTGCTGAGTCATGCTCCAGACACGGTACGTGGCCTATTTCCAGGTCAATGTCCTTACAATTTACCGAACTGCGGACATGGGCCTGACCATCACTTGTGGGCAGGAAGACCAAGAAAGTCAAGCCTTGCAAACCGGGGCTGTAGATTGATTATAAGGAGGTGAGGGCTCCAAGAACCGTCATCGGGTGAGTGGCCACTCCTCCTTCAGCTGGGGAGCATCACCTTCTAGGACCACACCAAAGAGCCATCTCTGCTGCTGGGAGCTGTAGGCCCTCCTTCCCTGGGGTGTGTGGAAAAGGCTCTAGGGCCAGACCGTCCACGTTTGAATATCACTGCCACCACTTACTACCTGGGAAGCTTTGAGTTAATAACTTCACTTCGCAGTACCCACTCCATGGGGGTGGTGGGAGCATTAAAAAACTGAATACAGGTAAGATATGTCTAGTAAACTCCTCTGTTACATCATGCCACAGCCACACTTTGCTTGTCCCTCTACTTAGTACCTGGTTTTCTGGTTATCTGTTTTGCAGGGACCTGTGTAAGAGGAGGGGGTTATAAGCATTGGTTCTTGAGTCGATAACAACTACTCTGAATAACTCTTCCACCCATTCCAGCTGTGACCTTGGGCAATTTATTTAATTTCTCTCAACCTCAGTTTTCTCATCAGTGAAATAGGGACCTGCCCAGTACCTCCCTCCACAGGCTACCTACTTATGAGGGAGTCTCATAAGACCGATGGGGAACCAATGTGAGAAGGAAGGTAAAGAGAAAATGTGACCGTGACACCAATGTGACTGTTTGTGCCTCTGGGTCCAGCAAGGCCTAACTCCAGATGCATTCCTAGGGAGTCAATAAATCTCTTTTGTGGCTTGAGCTCTTCTGAGTTGTGACTTTGCTTCTTACAACTAAAAGTGACCCAACTGAGGGAAAACCTTCTTCATCAGGTAGGACAATGTGCCATCACCGTGGCATTTCTGGGCTTTCTGTCACTTACCCGAGAGTGATATTCCTTCTGCGAGTCCATAAGGCAGATAAGCAAAAATGATCATCATGCCAAACTCCAAGGAAGGTGTTTTCCTCAAGTCAATATGCTTTAGCACGTAAATGACAATTGTCAAGGAGAATCAAGGGACAGTTGATGGGAGATGTCACGAAACTTCTGCCTTCCAAATATATAAAGAAAACAATGGAGACAAAAGATTTTGAAACAACCCAAGGTTACAAATGAAAATATGTTATTATGGAACTTTTTCTTTGTAGGGAGAATTTTGCTGTAAGAAAGGGAATCTGACAAAACACTAACAAATGTGAACTCCTAAGACAAATGGTGTGGGAAAATTAAAATCAACCTAAGTCAACTCACTTAAAAATGCTTTAGAAGGCTGGGAATGTGCCTGGGCTCCAGACATGCTGAGGGCAGCCCATACTGCCAGGTCCCTCCCAGGGCTGTGTCACCCCCCCCCCACCTCCTCCAGCGACATCAGATGAGATCACTAATGGGCACCCATCTTGTTTTCTAGACCCTGGGGTTCAATGCGCTACTGAAGGACAGTCTTTACTATTCCTGGAGATTTCTCAACTAATCATGCCCTTGTGAAAGCAAAGTGTCTTCAGTATATTCAAATGTTCACAATGACTGTCCTGGAGCTCATAATACCCATTTACTCAGCTTCATTATAACAGATGCTTTTTTTTTTTTTTAATGAAAAGATAAACATGGAGGAAAATACTGAACTGGAAAAAGTTTTCTTTTACATTCTGTTTATTGGTACAATATGAGAAGCTCTCGGTCAAATTAGTAGAGTCTTTAGACTTCTGGACAAAGGAGCTGATGGGAAAATTCAATGAAAATGGCAGAAAAATATGCCTGTAACCAGGCAAAAGAGTCTTTTCCGGCCATCTGTGAAACAACTGCTCATGCAGGAGGGCCAGGAGGCCAGCTCTCTGAGACTCAGGCTTAGGCGTGTACAGACACGGTCTGGTGCCTGTTCCTATTTTAAACATGAGGAATTTTCTACATTAATAAAGGTGTTACTGGCCTTAACAACCCTCTTTCATTCTCTGGCTGAAAAAGCTTATGAGTTGTTAAGCATCAAAAATCAGTGCAAATAACTTAGGTGAAACACACTTTGAAAGTCCCTTTTCCAATTCCTCCAGATAAACACTTTCAGTGAGGTAAAGATTTTCTCAATTTTCAAAAAAAATTAATTTCCAATTTTTTGAATGTGAAAAATGAGACAGCAAAAAATGAAAATCATCAGAATATGGTTATCACACTATGGGAACTGAGAAGCCTCCCCCAAATCGTATTTGATATCCAACAATGTACATGTTTTTTAAGCTTTGAAGAGTGACATCCTAAATTTCACATGTTAAATTTTAATATCCTTGAGTTTAAATTAGAGTGTTTCAGGGCCGGCCCCATGGCTCACTCAGAAGAGTGCGGTGCTGATAACACCAAGGCCATGTGTTCAGATCCTATATAGGGATGGCCAGTTAGCTCACTAGCTGAGCGTGGTGCTGACAACACCAAGCCAAGGGTTAAGATCCCCTTACCAGTCATCTTTAAAAAAAATAATAATAAAAAAAAAATTAGAGTGTTTCTCCAACCAAAACTAAGCATAAAAATCCTCCTTCAAACAGAACCTTAGACTAAAATTCGCCCCCTTAAGGAACAGGAGAAAACAGCTAGACATGGATATAATCAAGAATAATTTCAGCCCTCAGTGTTCATCATATTAAAAGGATATCAATGCAGAAATTAAGCCACTGAGAGTGCCGAGCGCTGCTGAGCCAAAGAACATTTTGAGGAAGTAGCCAAGGGCTTGTATAAATGTTTGCCACCCACTGACATCTGACATATTTTTTCTTGTTAAACCTTCAGCTGTGCTAGGAAATAGAAGAAAACAGAAAGAAGTTAAAATGTAATAGATGAAGTTCTTAAAAATTAACTTAAAACTTATTTCTTGCTTATTCCCTCCCTCATTCATTCCATCATTCAGTCATTCAAACACTTATTTGTTCACCTATTTGTCCCAGGCACTGTGTTAGTTTCTGGAGCTTCAGAGATGAGAGCAAAGTCCCTGACTCCAAGAAGCTCCCCCTAGTCTAATGAGGGAGAAAAACAAGATGACAACGGATGACAATCTGGGGGAAGGTAAAAGGCTGTAGGAACACAGGATAGGCATCTCACTCAGATTGGTGGAGGTCAAGGAAGGTTCTTGAGGATATAAGGGCTGGCTTTAGACTTCGGATAAACAAGAGTGGCCCAGGTGAAGAAATGAGGGAAAGTGTCCTAGGCCAAGAGACAGCATGTGCAAAAGCAGGGATCCCAAGCACATGTAGCACCCTGTGGGGACATTCAAGTATGGGGTTAGCATGGCTAAAACACAGGCAGCAGAATGGAGGCGGGGAGGCAAGAGCCCAGGCGAGAGCAGTGGGCTAGGGCAGCACCTGTGGAGGGCATTGGCATTTCTCCCTGAAGGCCCGAGGGAGTCAAGGCGAAGTGTTTTCAGTGCAGGAATCCTGCGATAGAACTGAAATTGAGGCTATGGCAAGAAGCCAAATTAGAATGAAGCCGCCCAAAGAAGAAATGTCCAGAGGTTTCAGGAGAGAGGGAGGCTTAGGGAGGCATTAAGGAGGAAAAGTTGAAAGAACTTTCCTCTCACTATAAAGAACAAAGTAAAATGTCAGAAGCCATTAAAGTCAATTACTGGTTTTATCCCCAAAGGGAAAACCATTACACCATTAGCATGGAGCTGTTCTCATTAAATATCCTCCTCCTGTCAACTCTGCCTCCTGACTATCTCTCAAATCCATCCACTTCTCTCCACCCCTCCCTCTGCTTCCCTGCCAGGGCTGTGCCTCACTGATCTCTCTGTAGACACCTTTGTCTTCCTATAGACCAATTCCTTCTCCGCTCAGTGGCCTGAGAATGCAAATCTGACCAGGTTACAGTTTCCTGATGCTTCTAGGAGGAAGTCCAGTCCTCAGCATGACCTGGCTCCTGGACCTACCATAACTCTGACCTCATTTTCCTCCTCATTTAGAGTGGGGCCTCACTGTCACTGGCACCTCCCTGTAGGTCACCTGTCACCCTTCCCTGGCCCCAAGCTAGCTCTCCCATTCATCCCTCAGAACCCAGTGTCAGTGCCACTCCTGCAGGGATACCTGCCCTGACCCTTCACAGAAGCCAGACCATTTCTAGGTTCTCATGGTGCCTGCCTTCCCCTTCATGGCATGTGAAAACTGGTGAATCATTCCATGAGGACCACGCCTGTGTCTATCTTGTTCATGGCCATATGTCCAGGACCTAGAGCAGAGCTCAGCACACAAAAGACACTCAATATATTTTTGCTGAATCAGCAAATGAAACAAAGACTAGCCAACAGTAATATTCAGCTTCATTCATCAGCATTTCATGAATTTGTATCATTTTAGAGCAGGATAATCTCTGAAAAAAGGGTAGTTTGGTCAAATAACCTCAGGAAGCTGTTAGAGAAGATTCACAGCACAAAATAACATAACAAAGGTTCTGAGAAGTCCTGCAAAAAAGAAAGCAAACTCACTTCACACAAAGGTTTTCCACACTCACCTGACCACATGATCTTCCCCATTCTCTTTCTTTCCCAGCAGATCACAGGTTAACATCCTGCTTTGGGGAATGTGGGAGCTGACAAGGGCTGTTACTGGAAAATGCTTTCGAAGGTCACAATCACTTATAATTTCCCAAAATGAAACTGTGGACCACATGCATACAGTGTGCACCCCCACCCCCCATCACTACCATGGTTGGCTCCCAGACTGGTTTCCCTGCTTTCTTTCCATACAGAGGAGGCTGGGGCCCAAGTGAGTGAATAACTGGGTAAGGTCACCCAAAGGGTTAATAGCAGATCCAGAGCTGGACCAGTGGTTTCTGAACTCAAGATAAATAAAAGTAGAACTTGGATTCTTTCTGGCCAGGTAATTTTCTATGCTTTATTTTTTAAGGTCACATTTCTCATACCTTAAAGAATAAAAGACAATGCTGCTGCAGGATTCATTTCATGGGCTTAAGCGTAGCTAGAGAGAACAAAAGGTTTCCTCTACAGCAATTATTATAAGAATACATTGTCATAGTAACAAATCAAAGCTAAAAATAATTCAATTAAAGTTAATGAAGAAACAGAAGACAGCTTTCTGGCACTTATGAAGGTGACAACATTAAAAATGGGTTAATTCATTCTGATAGACAGTTGCAAACATTAAATGTGTCAGATCACTTTGGAAATGACTGTTCATGAAGTATACCCCTTAAAAACAAGAGGTTTTCCTTATAACCAAGGAAAGGTGACAACAGTTCCCTGGAGCTGTTTTTTTTTTTTTCTTTTATACTACCTAAAAAGGCGGGGGCAGGGCAGGCAGGACTACCATGCCCCCTTTCTCTCTCCTGTCTGAAAATGCCTACCAACCTTCAAGGCCTGATTCACATGACAACTCATCAGAGAAGCCTTCCTTAAATCCTGCACGGTGGCTGTGTCCCAAACCATACTCTTGGCACTGTGTTCTATGAGCATCTTTTGCCCACCACAGCCCAAGTCCATCCAAATCCAAATCCAACTGTCAAATCCAATCCATCATCTCTGAGCAGTGCCTGGCACACAGAGGGCCCTCACCAAATGCTGATGGCAGACAACCAGCCTTTAGCACGTTTGGAGAGAGTCCATGAAGCTGGTTGCTAGACCAGCCTGTGGCTCAGCAGTGGCAGTGCTGGTAGTGGAGGAGGGGGCTGAAGACTGCATGTGGGTACTTTAAAAAATTTGCGGAAAAACAGAATCAAAAGATAATATGAATCCTTCCATGAACTTTTTGTTTTTTGGTGGCTGGCTTATATGGGGATACAAACTCCTGACCTTGGTGTTACAAGGCTGCACTCTAACCAACTGAGCTAACTGACCAGCCTCTCCATGAACTTTTAAAAATACCCTCATATACGCATGTGGTCCACAGATTCAACAGTGGAAACTATCACCATAGGTGAGCTTGGCCTTCAAAAGTCTTTTCCAGTAAGAACCTTTGCCTACTTACCATGACTCCATCATTTCTCATTTTAAAAAGAAAATAGTTACTAACCTTTTGCCTTTTTGTAGCAAAGAGACCTGGAAAAATTCAGAAAAGGTCCTACCTCTGACAGATTTTTTTCTTTAAATAAATCAGACAAAGCAATTGAGTTTAGCTCCTAATGCATAAAAATAATTCATGATGTCACCTCTGAGTTGGGCAAAATTCCTTATCACAAATGTTCAATATGTATAGGCAGGATATGAGATAAAAGTAAAAACCAGAAAGCTAAGCAGCTTTCAGAGTAGATCTTAAACAAGAAAAAATACTGCCACCAGATTTTTTAAAGGTCTTACAGCATGATATACTGACAATTTCCTAATAAAGCTATAAAAATTTCTACCAAGAGAAATGTGAAAAAGCCAATAATAGGGAATTGGTTAGATAGATCACAGTAAATCCATATAAAGGAAAACCAATAAAATGATGTTATAGAAGAATGTTTTATCAACTCTGTTCAGTGGTAAAGTTACAATATAGTATTTGGGGTATAAGCCCATTTAAATAAAACATATATATACTTATACCAAATTGTTAAACACAATTATCTTTGAGTAGTTAACAATGTGTGTAATTGTTCTTTTTTGTGTGTTTTCTAATTTATGAAGAATATATATATTAATTTCAGAATAACAGAAATATTTTAAAGTTTTTTTTTTTTTTTTAAAGGTCTGTTGAGCACCTCTTGCAATTAAGCAATATTTGGTCAGCTCTTCCTGCAAAGATAGGTCAAACACAGGGCAAACAGGGTGAAACATTAACTGGGGGCAGGGTGAAAGAGGAAAGGATCTCATATTAACTGGTGTCAGATGCTTTTCATATAGTATCATAATTAACTATTCAGCCCTCAAATCCAATCCTAGGCTAAGGCATTATCACCCTCACTTTATGGTTAAGAAATCTGTAGCTCACAGAGGTGCAGGAGCTGGTCCAGAGTTGCAAAGCTATGAGTAGCATCATTGGGACTCAAACTCTGGTCAGCCTGACTCCAAACCCTAGCTCTTTCCCCTATAAAATGTCATTTATTCTAAGAATTCTGAATATAGTCTATAATAAAGCTTTTAAGAAAATGCTAACCCCCACAGAGTGGTTATGCTTTGCCAGGAATCTCACAACAAAGGAAGCAAGTCAGATTTCAGATAAATGGAAATTCTATTCTCTAACAGAACATAGATCGGCCTCCAAAATGCTCTTAGCTCATCTCTGATGCACTGCCCAGGGCTCTTTTCTCCAACTGCTTTGACTGTCTGTACCTTTTCTGCTTTATGGCAAAACTCTTTGGGTCTCCCGCCCACACGTTAACAACCACCATAAAATGCAGAGTCCAAGGAAACAGCCCCATATCAGATAAAAGCATTTAGGATGATCTTAACTGCATTTTCTTTTCCCAATGACTTCTTGACATCTTATGATTCGTCTTTAATTTCTCAGATCCTATCAACTAGGGCAGTAATACCAATGAATATTTTTAAAAGATTTGCAGTTTCCAAAGTAGCTTTTACACAATAGCATCTTTTTTTTTTTTTTTTCTGACCGGTAAGGGGGTCATAACCCTCGGCATGGTGTCATCCGCACCACGCTCAGCTAGTGAGCGCACTGGCCATCCCTATATAGGATCCAAACCCGCAGCCTCAGTGCTACCAGCGCCACGGGCCCAACACAATAGCATCTTAAGGCAGGACACGTATTAGTGTCACTACTTTATTTTACAGTTGTGAAAATGGAGGCAACATGCAACAGCTAGTGAGCGGGAGGGCAAGGCCTCTGTCTACTACTTTTGTGTCAATAAGGCTGCCAAACACTGATCTCTCAGCTGGCTGCTTCATCCATCACCTGGGGAGCTTATGAAATCCTAAGGTCTTGAGACCCATCCCAGACCAACTGAAGCTCTGAGGGTGGGGCCTGGGAATATGAATATCACATTTAGTAAGCACCCTCAGTAATGCTGATAAGAAGCTGGGCTCAGAAACCTCTGCTAAAAGGTAAGTCAAAAAATGGTGGACTCTCCTCTCCTACTCTGGCCCCTGACAATACTCCTATGGCACTTAAAGGCTCGTCAGGACAGAAAGATGAGAAAAGACAGCAGCTGAACCAATCAGAGGACAAGCAAATGTATATGCAGCTGCATGGAAATCTCTGACCCTTGTTACATGGACCTTTAGTTCTGTCACTTGAAGACAGCAGTTTGTTCTCTCACAGCCACACACTTACTTGGTCAGGACAATGGAGACTGCATCATTGAGAATACTTTCCCCAAAAACCAGCATGTTGAGCACAGGGTCCACGTGAAGCGCATTGAAAATAGCAATAGTAGCCACTGGGTCGACAGCAGATATTAAGGAGCCAAACGCAAAACTGGAAGAAGAGAAAAGGAAGGGGGAATTCTGTAATGCAAATAGCTCAGCCCCCATAGTAAAGCGTTACAGTTAAAGGCTATATTTAACTTTCACTGGAGCAGAAGTGACCACAGAAGATGGTGTGTTTTTTTTCCCACTTATCTGCTGATTGACATTGTGGGTGGAACAGTGAAAGGCCCACTCTAAAATGAGTTGTTAGGAATGGCCTGGTTTTCCACTGTCAGCACCGAGACTTTATTTTGATAACGATGGATGGAAGACTTCTGCTTAAATACCTTACACACTGTCTAGCCCTCTTGTCAGAGCAGCTGGGGCCAAATGGCCCATGAGCTCCTGGGTCTGATCTCTCCTCTGCCCTCTGCCATCAGGCCATCAGAGGGGCTATCTATGACCAACCCTACCCTCCACTCTGATTTGTAACATCTAAGAAAGTGCCAGAAGCCAGCAGCAACTCCAGCATGCTTCAGGGGATGGGCAGCTTGGGTGACAGACACCAACACTGATGCTATCTCTCAGCCAAGCCAGTGGGTCTCGTTGACAGAATCTGTGAAGATCGAATCACCTCCAACAAATATTTATTAATTGCCTGATATGTTTCAGGCACTGAGGCAAATAACAGCAAACATTTCTGTGGCACTTACCACATCCCAGGCACTGTCCTAAGCACCTTACATGTAGTAACTGAATAATCCACACAGCACCTGAAGTGGTACTACTATTGCCCTGATAAAATAGGAGAAGACTGAGGAACAATGAGATGAGATAACTTGTCCAAGGCCATTCAGCTAACAAGTGGCACAGCCAGATTTCAAACACAGGCTATCTGACTCAGAGTCAGTACACCTTAACACTATGGTGGATTCAGCAATATCCAGAGACTAAGACAAGTGTACGGTACACAGGAAATAAATCAGGGTGACGTGAGAAAGAGTAACCTGGTGGGGAGTGTGTGTGTGTGCATGTGTGTGTGCGCATGCATCACTTGGATTGGCCAAGATACCCAGGCACAGGTAACAAGTGACCCCTAAGCGGGGAGCGAGCTTGGCTGCCTGAGAAACATATGTGTGGCATCAGGGAGCAAGGGTGCATGGCAGGAGACGTTAGAGGCTGGAGAGGGAGGTAGGCCCAGATCCCCTATGGGCCATGTGGGCCGTGTCTGGACGATTTATTCTCTCAGCTCCTTGGCTGTTTCCCCCATAGTGTTCTCCAAGCCTTCTGTTCTCTCTTCTGCTATGCCTGGCACTGCTTTCTTTCTAGCTCAGCAGAATGGCCAGGTCTGCCCCCTCCCACACACAAGGCAAAACACGGAGACCAGGGCACAGCCCCACATCAGAATCATGAGCCAGAGACTCTCCGCCATCTGGGGCAGGGTGCATGCTCTGCCCTGCTCTATCACCAGTCACCCAGCAGCCTCTGCTCCTGTGATGGGAGTCAGGGAGAAGAGTGCTGATCAGAGGAAATGCCTGGCTGCCTGGCCAGTTAGCATTCTCTTTGTAAACGAATAATTTGGCCTTCTGGTTTCCATGGCGTTTCCCTGTGAGTGTGATTAATGTGAAATCATCCAGGAGGGGGTCCAGATCCCAAGCTGAGGACTAGTCCTCACAAGAAGAGCTCAGCTCAGACCTCAGTTCCCAGACTTCACCTGTCCTCATGGAGCTCATTACATGCTGGTGAGCTCCGAGGGGATGACACTGTGTTTTTGTCATGGGTGTGTTCTCACGATCTGTAGAGAGCATGGCCCAGAGACACTTGTGGAAGGCAGGCAGGAGGGAAGGAGAAAGGGAGGGAGGGAAGAATGGAGAGGGAAGGAAGAAAAGGCAACTCCACCTGAACACTGCCAACCTGGGAGGCCCTGTTTTGTCTGCAGCTGGTCTACGGCTGGTCCTCAGCCCTTGCATTGTACAGCAACATCACAAGGGGCCATGAAGGAAGAAGAACATTTCAAGAGTGTATCCTGAAGGGGTGCAAGAGGCAAGGGAACCTGGGAGCTGTACTGGGTTATGTGTCATGTGCGGACTGCTTGCAGCTCAGGTGGCCTCTCCCTCAATACCCAAGCACAGTGCAGTTGGACGGCCATGGTTGGCACCTACGCCCCCCTCCTTCCACTCCTGGTCTTGGTGACAGCACCCGAATTTTTCTTCCCTCCCCCACTCTCCATCCTTGTAGTCACATGAGGCTCTAGGTATGGGTGTGGGCCGCAAGTTTGGACAATGAGGGCCACTGCCAGGTATTTTACCAGGTCATCGGGAATAGGCTGGCCCTTTTGGCAGAGAAGGCTAAAGTGAGAGTGATGTGATCCTGGAGCCATCAGTGCTGCCACGTAGGGCAAGGGTTAAGCCAATCAGGGAGGAATGGAGCTGAGACCCAGTGAGAGGAGAAATTCCTAACATCTTGGGCCCCTGGAGGATGTCATGCCAGAAGCCATCATCCTGGGGACACTTTAGTTCTATGAGCCAATGAACTTCTCAAACTTTTTTTTTTTTTTTTTTTTGCTTAATCTGTTTGTGTTGGGTTTTAGCTGCACTGAAAGGGGACTGGCTTATATACTTTCCCACAGTCTTTCTGACATCCCAGACTGGAAATCAGAGAACAGGAACTACAAGATGAACTCATAAATAGAGAGAGGGATGTACAGATGGAAAGATACATTCTAAAGCAAATACAGTAAGAGGGTAATTGTAGAACCCAGGTGGTGGCTGTATGGGTGTTGACTGTCTGATGTTTCACCTTTTCTGTATGTTTGAAATTTTTCATAATAAAAAGCTGGGGGAAAATGCTTTGTATAAATCATATAACACACTTAGCTTTGGTTGGGAATATAAATGGGGGCAGAGTATTTCTGACAGTGAATACGAAAAGCGTGAAATATGAACTGCCTGAATCACTGAAAGGGCTGTATCCAAGGGGTCATTTAACCTGGCCTTCAGTTGTTACACTTCATACTTTGTGACCCAGTCTTTTAAAAGGCCAGAAACTAGAAGTTCAACTTAAAAATATATTTTCTTTATTCCATCACCTCAAAAGATAGCAACATCAACAAAATGAAAAGGAAATAGACTAGAGTAGTGAAGTAATTCAGGGTATCTTAAGAGTGAAATCTCAGGGGCCAGCTGGTGGCTCACTCGGGAGAGTGCGGTGCTGATAACACCAAGGCCACGGGTTCAGATCCTATATAGGGATGGCCGGTTTGTTCACTGGCTGAGCGTGGTGCTGACAACACCAAGCCAAGGGTTAAGATCCCCTTACCGGTCATCTTTAAAAAAAAAAAAGAGTGAAATCTCTCTCCAGCAGAAATATCACTAAAACAAAATCTGTGCAACAAAGTTATATTTTTGTGTTTTCTATAGTGCAGAGGTTGCAATAGGCAGTCTGTGGGTTTCATGTTTGGCCTGCATGGTGTTTCTGAAAAACTGAATAAGTTATCAACCTTTCTAAACTGGAATATTCCCTATAAAAATCTAGAAACCTGGCCTCTTTTGAAAAATATTTTTAGGGCCAAGCCCGTGGCGCACTTGGTAGAGTGCTGCGCTAGCAGCACGGCAACGCTCCCGCCGCGGGTTCGGATCCTATATAGGACTGACCGGTGCACTCACTGGCTGAGTGCCGGTCACGAAAAAACGACAAAAAAAAAAAAATTTTTAAAATATCTGCTAAGTCTGGGCCAATATTCCTACATAGTAGTTACTAGCTGGAGCTGAGAAGTGGCTGCCCCTGTTACGGTACCACCTCTAGACTCACACCTGGCCAGCTTCCCCTTGTTAGTGCTCTGCCAGGCCCTGTGGTTGTGTGAGTTAATGACCCTACAGCAGTCCCCATCATGGAACAGTCACTTTTGAATAGGAAAGGAAACGTCTGCACACGGGGAGAGAAACCCTACCTGCTCTTACCTGGCCTGTCTAAGGGGTAATTCTTCTCCTCTCCTCCACCTCAACATCCCAACCACTGAGTCAATTCAATTTCACAAAAATTTATCCAGCATTGTCTGTATTTCTAACCAGTTGCTTCCAAAATAGGTTGAACATTTGAATGCTGTGACACCTTCCTTTGCATCAACTGGGTTTAGGGCATTTCTCTTCACTTGAAAAATAGCTACAAAACATAGGACATCAGTTCTGCTTTATTTCCAGCTCCTGTGGAATAGGAATGCAACTTATGCTACTTGTTTATATATCAAAACTGTCTTACAACAAAATCCTCCAAATTTAGTGGTGTGGGAGTGGGAGGTGGGTGGAGGTGGGAATGGGATTGGACTTATCAGAGGCACATTTCTTATGAAAAGGCTTCCAAGATCCCAGTCCCAAAGTACAAAGTTGCTGCTAAAGCCTGAAAGCTTTGGCTGGCCCTGGGGGAAGGACCTGGGCTGACCACTTGGCCTTACTTCCCAGCTCCCCAGCCGTGCTATAAAACCAAACCGATGGTGGATGCAAAAAAAACCGAGCAAGGTTGCATGCTTACAGGACTTCTCAGAGAGGGGAAACCAGGCTGCACTCTGCTTGGGCACTTTTCAGCACTAGATCTGGTACCTCCCAAGAGATAGCTTGCATAGGTTGCTTCTTGCTAAGCCGACTGTGGAAATTCCTGGTCGGGGATCCCAGATAGCAGCTCACTGGATGGTGCTCACTGAAGTAGCTTCAGATTGAGGGAGAAATCCACAACAGAGCCCTAGGCCCTGCCTGCTTTCCCCATCCCAGCCCCTCCCTAACCTTGGTAGGAATCTCAGAGTAAAGATTCCACCTTGCCCCCCACTTCCATCCCTATCTATCAAGAAGATAACTTTTCATTATGGCTATTGAAAAAACAGAAATTAGTTGAAGATATTTCTTAATAATAAAAGGACAATGGTACAGTGTACGTGTGTATGAGGGCAGAGCAGCTAACTGACCAGAGCTATTACCTCCAATGCTTAAACCAAATTAATTATTTCAATCAGCAATGTTCTCACTAGGGACTTTCAAAAGTCCTCAGTATAATTTTGATTCATTTCAGAGACATAAATTAATTCAGAATAAATTCTACAGCAGAAATTACAAACAAAAGAGAGAGAGAAAGAGAGAATACAGAAATACCACACCCAGAAAGCAATGTGGAGAAAATTTTCCCCAGTTTGAAAAGCAGTCACATGGGTGTTACAGGATGAAGGATTTACCTGTCTGTCATGTTGAGTTTAGAGATTACATCAGCCTGTAAAATAAAACATACAAACACACAGACACAAAAAAAAACCCTGGAGAACAGCCAAGATTAAAATGTCCATTAGTGCTTTATTACAAACTAATAAGGACATTAATCTTCAGTCCCCAAACCACTTGAAAAATAAAGAAAACTCCTAAGTTTTAGTTTAAGCATGCATTTGATCAGCATACAACAAAAGTAGGGAAAAGAATGCTACGTTTTCCAAGCTCAATTAACTGCAGTTTTCTTCTCTAAAGTTGATTCCTATTTGATACTAGAAGCTGAGCAATGAAGAAAGTTGCATGACAGACAGATTTATTCTGGTCCCATTGAGGCAGTAATAAAGGTGGAAATCAGATGGAATGGGCGTTAGCTAGAGAGAGAAGAAAACAGCTGACACACATGACAGAAATCTGCCGGTCACCCAGATGCCTGAACCTCAACTTAGATTTCAGAACTGGGGCAGGCAAATTTCCTGCAACTGACAATGAAAAGGAAAAGAATTGTACTGGACATGCATAATGCAAAACTACAGATACTACCTTCCTAGATATGTTGGTCTAAATTAGTTTGAAGCCTGAGTACAGAACTCCCAATTGATGCCACTGGGAAGTGGTTTAGCAATGGTAGAAAATCTGGAGTATATAATTCTACAGGTGGATAGTTTAGAATTGAGTGAACAGATTCACAATCATCTCTGAGGGCTGGCCAGTTACCTCAGCCGGTTAGAGCATGGTGTTGTAACACCAAGGTCAAAGGTTTGGATCTCTGTACTGGCCAGCCACAAAAAAAAAAAAAAAAATTCAGAATCACCTTTGATTTTAAGATGCAAACTTTCATTCAAAAAACAGCATTCAACCCCAATTCAGTCTACCTGACAACATAACCTACACTGTTACAATGTGAAGATCTTGATGGTATATACTATATATTCTGCTTTATTTTTTGGTATTCCAATTTGAGACAAGATTGGTTTGCAAATAAAATCGAATACTTGGGGGATTATAGAAAAGATTCACTCAATTCCAGACACCAAAATTCTTGGGGCACTTAGAAACAATTTAACATGCCTTGACTGTGCCTCATGTAAGTAAGTTGGGATATCCTTGCAGGAGGGCATTTACCCTGAAAGTGAAACCCAGGCCCCATAAGGTATCCTACCCCGCCTCCCTGCACTAGCTCTAAGAATATAAGATTTTCAAAGTTTTTCAAAGATGTTTTTCTTACCTGACCCAGAAAATAAATTCCTCCACCTACTACAAAAGCGGAGATCGCCGTACCAAAAACAGCAAACAGCGTAATGGAACCAATATTCTGAAAGAAGTTACCCTGTTGGAAAGAGCAGAAATCAGAGAAAAGATCAGAAAAGCCAGTCTGGTCATGAAGGCATGGCTGCAGCACATGGCCCTCCTCGCATGTTTGATTCTCGTGAAGGGTACCATCACTGCCCTGTTGGGCAAAGTGGAAATCTGGGAATCCCCGTGCACCCCCACACCTACCGTAGTGTCTTCTTGTGACTCACATCTGCCTGTTCCTCTCCCTCGCGCCGTCTCTCACCTGAGCCACTGCAACAGCTTCTCACAAGTCTCCTCAACTCTTCCTGGCCCTCTTTCCCTGCACTCTCCAGGTGCTTCCAGAATGATCTTTGTGAAACACAAATCTGATTGTGCTACCTTCACCCTGACCCCCACCTTCCACTCGAAATGCAGCAAAAATATGAACTTTAATCATCCTAAGATCTCAGGACATTTCAACTCTTCCTGAGGGAAGCCTTTCATTGGTCCCTTAACCAGCTCAGATCCTATTCTATGCTTTCAATGCACAATGACCCTCTCCTCTTAGCACTTGACATGGCTGCAACTTTACCTTTATTTATGTAACTATTTGATTGGATCCATCTTTCCCAGGAGGCAGCAGGCTCAATGGGGTCAATGACCACATCTGCTTTGTATAGCACAGTCACTGGCATAATGCCTATCAGGTAGAAGATGCCCAATAAACAGGTACTGAAGGAATTAACTGTGTTTCGTGTTGATCAAAGTCCAAAATCTATACAATTATAATTTTTTACTTAATTAAGATACAAAGAATCTTATTGCAAAGAATATCAAAGTAATAGGTTATACTATCAGAAACCCCTTTTTGCTGTCCAGGTCTTTTAAACAACTTTATTTCACTCTATCAGTATCATCATCAAATATGAGAGATAAATTACGTTTCCATCTATATTTCACAGCATTTAAGAGAAAATATTCAAGTCCAATAAGCATGGTGACATCTTTCAAATTTCCATAAAATTAAGGAAATTAAGTTGTTTATTAGAACTCTATGGACTCCACTTAGGAACCACCACCAAGGAGCCTTGATGATCCTTCATTGTGGGTGTGGACAAGGAATCCCATCTTTTGTTCAGAAATTGGACACCTGGAGAGTTGCTGTCTTGTTTTTTTGGCAGCTGGTGGGTAAGAGGATCTGAACCCTTGACGCTGGGGTTACAATACCATGAAGCTACAGTTTTAAAGCTCATTTCAAAAGAGCTTTACAGCTCAGCTCAGCTCAACTGACAGCCCCACTAAACCTATCTCCTTCAGGAAGTCTCTTTGCAAATTTGATTTGGCTGCCCATGATCTGACATTCTATTCCTTTGTTTGGCACATCAATCTTTAACACACAAAGAATTTTAAAATGAGGTAAAACACAATGATTTGTTTTTTCTAAATAAAGAGCTTTCATCCATGAGTTTTTCTTTGCAAATAGCTGCTTTATTTTGTTATATAAAAACAGATTAGGGGCTGGCCGGTAGCTCAACTGGTAGAGTGTAGCTCAATCAGCAAAGCAGGGTGCTGATAACACCCACTATCAAGGGTTCAGATCTCCTTACTGTCCAGCCACACACACACGAAAATAATAATAATAATAATTAATTAATTAATCAAATAAAAACAGATTAGACTAATCAGTCTGTTTACAGGGATCTAATTCTGTTATACTTTATGTAGCTGCTTAATATTAATCTGGATACTGAAAATTTACCCAAATTCAAGTTACCATGCTAAAAGAACTCTGCTACATAAAGCAAATTAATCTGTTCTCTCTGACAAAATTAACATCCTATTCTTTATATGACATTTACAATTTAAAGTGACAGCTACCCACTTAGTACGTATCAATTGATGACAATCTTACAGAGATGCATTCCAAGTCTAAATTTACATAAGCAAATACAGCAATATTAAAACAAAACATTAAGAGGCCTGCCTATGGCTCACTTGGGAGAGTGTGATGCTGATAATACCAAGGCCACGGGTTCGGATCCCATATAGGAATGGCCAGTTAGCTCACTTGGGACAGCATGGTGCTGACACCACCAAGGCAAGGGTTAAGATCACCTTACCGATCATCTTTAAAAAACAAAAAACAAAAAAACATGAAGACAACTTCCTATCTTTTTGGGGGAAGGGCAGGAAGTGGACAAAAGTCTCTGAACTGGCATTTCCAACTCACGTCAGTCCCTTTCACATAAACTGTCAAGTTTTCTGCTTTAAAGTCATCTTCAATGTTTTTCTAAGAAACTATTAGAAAATAAAAACATTACATGCTCTAATATTCAAAATGTTATGTTTTTAAGTAAAATCAAACCAATTTCCTCAGCACTGTATTGAAATATTTTCATAATCTGCTTATAATTCTTTAAGATTTGTTTACAAAATGGAAGAGTAAAGAAATATTGATCTTCAATTTCTTTTTGTTTGTTAACAATTATCTGATGGCAGCATGGTCTGTAAGACTTGGGAACTTTTTTTACATCAAACTTCCTTTTCACTTTTTCTTTGGAGAGATGCACAACAAAATAACAACTTTTAAAGAAAAATCTGGACTGAACATCTTAGACTATTTCTGTTTTAGTACCCAAGTGGAAAATTAAAGATTTAATTTGTATATTTTTAACAAACTCTCTTGACAAATTTAACTCAAGTTTAATATTAATATTATTAGTAACAAGAAGAAGCGGCATTCCATTTATTTAGTGTGGTGGATAGTGCTTTGCCTACATTCTTTCATCTGGTGTAGATCTCAAAGCAAGCTGAGGGGTAGAGTTTTTATGGTTTTTTGGGGTTTTGTTTTTAATGTCTACTCTACCATAAAGGAACCTGTAGGGGGCAGCAGATGATTAGATCTATGTCTCTCTGGCTCCAAAGTCCAAGCTCCTTCCTTTCTCCAAAGCTTGGCTTAACCTCCACAATTTTTTATCATATTCCCAAAAATAACTTTTGTATTACTATAAAATATATTTTAAATGCATTATTTTACATTATTACAAAATAATACTGTATTACTAACATTTTAATTTAAGTTGAATCGCCTTATTTTAAAACTTAAATACATTTAAAGAAAACTCACAAACAAGGAAAAAACATACACACACACACACAACCAGGTTTAGCTTTTTTTTTTTTTTTTTTAAAAAGATGACCGGTAAGGGGATCTTAACCCTTGGCTTGGTGTTGTCAGCACCACGCTCAGCCAGTGAGCGAACCGGCCATCCCTATATGGGATCCGAACCTGTGGCCTTGGTGTTAGCAGCACCGCACTCTCCCGAGCGAGCCACAGGCCGGCCCCACACAACCAGGTTTAAAAGTGAGAAGCTCCCCACTAGGCAGAAAGAGTCGCACCAGGAGCTAGAAGGCAGGGACCAGCAATGCCAGCCTGGGAAGGAGAAGCTAGGCCAGGGAGAGGGTGGGAAGAGATGGAGGCTGGGGGATAAAGGGCAATATCAGCTGGGGATTGAGGCCAGGGCAGGGCATAGAGAGGGATACAAGGAAGTCTAGATGAGCCTAAGGAGGGAGAAAGTCCCCACAGGGTGAGCTGAGAGCAGCAAAAGTCCTGGGCACATATCCCCATCGTCCCAGGACATAGCATGTGTCCTCTTAGCATGTGTCAGTCTGCGTCCAACAAGAGGAGTCAACGTATTGTCCATGTGCCACTTAAAATCACTTTGGACTGGTCAGTTAGCTCAGCCAGTTAGAGCATGGTACTGATAACAGCAAGGTTCAGGGTTCTATCCCTGTACTGGCCAGCCGCAAAAAAAAAAAAAGAAAGAAAGAAAAAATCACTTTGGCCTTCTCCCTGGGCAAAGTACCCCTCTAAGGAAAACACTGGCTCAATAGTGTTTAACTGCCTAAAACTGTTAAAGCAGCCACTGGATCACATTTGCCTCTCCTCAGAAGTCAGGGACCACAGTCCTGCTTGCACTGTGTACCTTGGGAAGCAACAAAGCCATCACTTCTAAATTAACACCCAAGCTTTTAAGGAACTTGCCTCATAAGCACAAGAAACCATCCAGACAAAAGGCACTAATGTATGCCTGAGTCTTACCTTGTGTAATGAATATCCGGACTCAAAGATAATAGGTGGAAGCAAGAGGAGGAAAAACATATTTGGACGAAACATTTCTTCTTCCTGTAAATATAAAATGGGTATTTTCCGAGGCATGTTTTTTGTGTAATTAAGAAATAAATTCATCAATGAAGAGCTGAAATAATAATTCTCTTAGGGCCTGGCCCAGTGGAAATGTTTAAATGACTACCTAATACTACCTAATATTAAAATCAAGCAGAAGGAGGGGGGTTAGGGAGAAAGTGGGCACAAAGCACAAATTGTACACAAATAACGAGTCAACAGTATATCCCCGAAATATGTATAATCAATTATGCTTCAATTAAAAAAAAAAAAATCAAGGAGAGACCAAAAAAAGAAAAAGAAAAAAGAAATTACACTGCATTTTAAAAGGTAGGATAAGCAATTTTAAAACATGACCAGAAAAAGAAATAGCACAATTAACTGCTTCCAAACACATGTAGTATGCTTTTTATTCTAGTAAGGAAAGAAAATTACAACTCTGCCATTTTCCTAAGTGTGACTGTGAAGAAACAGTCCCCACTTCATGCCCTTGCGACATGGGATGTGGCTATAAAGCGAGCCCTTTGCTGTGCTTTCAGATTTGAATATTAAATGCCATAATGAAAGGTGTTTCTAGGATATGGCTGTCTTTGACGGGATGAAATAATGAGAATTTCATTTTTCTCTTCTTTTTTCTTTTTTTGAGAGAATTCCATTTTCTATATTAATATATTTCTCAATTGTTGGTGGGATTTGGGGAAAATACAAATTGATCCTCAAGCCCAAAATGGCTACATGACTATTTAATACTGCAAAATCAGGCCATTTTTCATATGAATATTTCCATGTCACAATCCTGACAGTCTGATTTCTTGTCAAAATCTCTATTCATCAGAATGTCAAAGTATATTCTTATAAATGTATAGCTGTTACCATAAAAACTAAAATAACATTCAAAAAAAGGCTCAAAATAGAAGTAAATGATAACTTCTGAAAATGCCTTATTAAGTCCTAAAATAACAGCATGTACAACAAGCTCATGACTCAGATGGGGACTACATAAAAAGAAATAGGCTGAGCACTGTGTTTTGTGGGGCCACCTATTCTCAGGATCTGTGCAGTGGAATCACTGTATAGATCAGATCCTTTTGGAGTTTTAAAACCTAAACTCCTCCTGGGAAAAATAAGAACCCAACTGTAGTGGGGTTACATATTGTCCCCCCACCTCCACCCCCAATTCATGTCCACTAGGAACCTCAGAATGTGACCTTATTTGGGCCAGCCCATGGCTCACTTGGGAGAGTGTGGTGCTGATAACACCAAGGCCATGGGTTAGGATCCCATATAGGGATTGCCTGTTAGCTCACTGGGTAAGCATGGTGCTGACAACACCAAGCCAAGGATTAAGATCCCCTTACCAGTCATCTTTAAAAAAAAAAAAAAGAACGTGACCTTATTTGGAAATAGGTCTTTGCAGATATAAATAAGGATGGAGATGAGTTCACACTGGATTAGGGTGGGCCCTAGCACCAATAAAAGTATACTTGTAAGACACACAAAAGGACTCAGAGACATGAAGAAGACCATATGGAGACAGAGGCAGAGATAGGAGTTTTGCTGCCACAAGCCAAGAAATTCCTGGGGCCATCAGAAGCTGAAAGAGGCAATAAAGGATTTTCTTCTAGAGACTTTGGAGGGAACTTGGCTCTGCTGACACCTTGATTTCTGACTTCTGGCCTCCAGAACCATGAGGGAATAAGTCTCTGTTATTTCAAGCCACCCAGTTTGTGGTAATTTGTGACAGCAATCTTAGGAACCAAATATACCACCTTATAGGGAAACTGTGTCACAGAAATGTCCCAGGTTCCTTTTGGCAATGTCTCCCCTCAAATGGGCAGAAGTGATTTTAGGTGGTACTTGAGTAGTGTGTATCAAATACCACTGACCTCAAAGATTGAGAAAGTCAGGCCCTTTTGATCCTTTTTCAATCCCAAATAAGTCAAAGACACCTTAGTTTGGCACTACCATGTTCAAAGCCTCTCTCCAGTGTGCTAATCTCCCTTGACAAAGAGAGCAGACCTGGCCTCAGAGGCTTCAGCAGACATCTGTAGTACTTTGGTTTTTATCACATTTATTTATAGGTTTCTGACTTAAAACAGAATTTTAACAATTCCTTTAAAATAAATGTATATAGTATTCCAATGTTCAGAGCAGCATTATTCAAAATAGTCCAAAGGTGGAAACAACCCGAGGTTCCATCAACAGCTGAATGAATGGTTAAACAAAATGTGGTATTTATATACAGTGGAGTATCATTACGCCACAAAAAGAAATATAATTCTGATATGTGCTATAACATGGATAAACTTCAAAAATATTATGCTAATTAAAATAAGCCAGACACAAAAGGGCAAATACTGTATGATTCCACTTGTATGAGGGACCTGTAGTAGTCCAATTCATAGAAAGTAGAATGGTAGTCGCGGGGGGGAGGAATGGGGAGTTGTCACTTAATGGGAACAGAGTTTCTATTTGGGCTGATGAAAAAGTTCTAGAAATAGATAGTGGAGATGAGTATACAATACTGTGAATGTATTTTATCCCACTGAATTGTACCCTTAAAAATGGCTAAAATGGTAAATTTTGTGTTATGCATGTTTTACCACAATAAAATATTTTTTAAAAAACTGCTAAAAATGTAGACCGATTAAAAAGTTAGTTGATAGAAAAAACAGTATTAAGCATATGACAGGTAGAAGGCAGTCCCAGAAGGACAATTTGAAAACAGAACTTCATGGAAAGAAAGCACTATACCACGCTCCTTCATTGTTTTTCTTATGTCCCACTGCTCTTGCAGTTTCCAGACAGGTGCCCTGCTTCTCACTTTGACTTTCTACAAACACCTGCTCCTCCAGGAAGCATGCCCATTTATCCCAGCCTACAAACCTCACCTTTTTCTGAGATCAAGCACTGGTTGTCTGGATAACTTTTTAGGCACTTAATCACATCCATCACCCAACTCTGGTTCAGTTGTCTATACTATTAAATACATTACTATTACTTTATCTTGAAAAGTAATGTTCATTGGAAAATAAATTTAATAACATTGGTGCACATAAAATTTAAAGTGAGAGATAAACTCCCATCCCCCTACTCCCACTACTTAGAGAAGGGGTCACAAATGCAAATGTTTCTTGGGGCCACACTGTACGACCATGAGAGTAGCCACTGCAGGGTGTCTCTGACTGCTGCTTTTTCAAGAGAAGCTAGAAGTTCAGATTTTTATGTGGAATTTCCGACTTTTATATAGATTAGTAATATTTTTAAATCAAACTAAAATAAAATAAAACTAAAAACTTTTAATTCTTTTAAAATCAATTCAAATTTTGATCAATTGATTTCTAAATCAAATCAAACAAAATGGGTTAGTGGGCAATATCTATACATCAGGTTATATCCGGGCCTAGGAGTAGAGAAAGGGTTTCCAGTCTGTGACCCCTGCCCTAGCACAGCCCACTGTTAGGGTGGTTAAATTTAACCGACGTGCAGGAAGGCAGAGACACCAAATACAGTGTGTTCTAGTGGCCCTTCCCCAACCCCCTTCCCACCTGAGGGGAGTTCAACAGAATTCATTAATTCATAGAACATTTCATGAATATTATTTATAACAGTGTCAAGTTGTGTTTTAGGTCAGGCTATAAGGCTTGCTTTGCAAATTTTATACTCTGCAGTTTGTTTGTTTGTTTGTTTGTTTATTATCTATTTATCTATTTATTTATTCATTTTACTTTTATTTTGTCAATATACAATGTGGTTGATTATTGTGGCCCATTACCAAAACCTTCCTCCCTCCTCCCTCTCCTCCCTCCCACCCAACAATGTCCTTTCTGTTTGCTTGTCATATCAACTTCAAGGAACTGTAGTTGTTATGTCTTCTTCCCCCCCCCCCCCCCCGCCCCGGTTTGTGTGTGTGTGTGTGTGTGTGTGTGTGTGTGTGTGTGTGTGTGAATTTATTTATTTATTTTTAGCTCCCACCAATAAGTGAGAACATGTGGTATTTCTCTTTTTGTGCCTGACTTGTTTCACTTAATATAATTCTCTCAAGGTCCACCCATGTTGTTGCAAATGGCAGTATTTCATTCGTTTTTATAGCTGAGTAGTATTCCATTGTGTAGATATGCCACATTTTCCGTATCCACTCATCTGATGATGGACATTTGGGCTGGTTCCAACTCTTGGCTATTGTAAAGAGTGCTGCAATGAACATTGGGGAACAGGTATACCTTCGACTTGATGATTTCCATTCCTCTGGGTATATTCCCAGCAGTGGGATAGCTGGGTCGTATGGCAGATCTATCTGCAATTGTTTGAGGAACCTCCATACCATTTTCCATAGAGGCTGCACCATTTTGCAGTCCCACCAACAATGTATGAGAGTTCCTTTTTCTCTGCAACCTCGCCAGCATTTATCGTTCAGACTCTTTTGGATTTTAGCCATCCTAACTGAGGTGAGATGGTATCTCAGTGTAGTTTTGATTTGCATTTCCCAGATGCTGAGTGATGTTGAGCATTTTTTCATATGTCTGCTGGTCATTTGTATATCTTCCTTAGAGAAATGCCTACTTAGCACTTTTGCCCATTTTTTAATTGGGTTGCTTGTTTTTTTCTTGTAAAGTTGTTTGAGTTCCTTGTATATTCAGGATATTAATCCTTTGTCAGATGTATATTTTGCAAATATTTTCTCCCACTCTGTTAGTTGTCTTTTAACTCTGTTAATTGTTTCTTTTGCTGTGCAGAAGCTCTTTTGTTTGATATAATCCCATTTGTTTATTTTTCCTTTGGTTGCCCGTGCTTTTGGGGTCGTATTGATGAAGTCTGTGTCCAGTCCTATTTCTTGAAGTGTTTCTCCTATGTTTTCTTTAAGAAGTTTTCTTGTTTCAGGGTGTATATTTAATTCTTTAATCCATTTTGAGTTGACTTTAGTGTATGGTGAGAGGTATGGGTCTAGTTTCATTCTTCTGCATATTGATATCCAGTTCTCCCAGCACCATTTGCTAAAGAGGCAGTCTCTTCCCCAGTATAGGCTTGGTGCCTTTGTCAAAGATCAGATGGCTGTAGCTGTGTGGGTTGATTTCTGGATTCTCTATTCTATTCCATTGATCAGTGTGTCTGTTTTTATGCCAGTACCATACTGTTTTGGTTATTATAGCTTTGTGGTATAGTTTAAAGTCAGGTAGTGTTATGCCTCCAGCTTTATTTTTTTTGCTCAGCATTGCTTTGGTTATGCGTGGTCTTTTGTTATTCCATATAAATGTCTAGATAGATCTTTCCATTTCTGAGAAAAATGTCTTTGGAATTTTGATGGGGATTGCATTGAATTTGTATATCATTTTGGGTAGTATGGACATTTTCACTATGTTGATTCTTCCAATCCAAGAGCATGGGATATCTTTCCATCTTCTTGTATCCTCTCTAATTTCTCTCAGCAGTGGTTTGTAGTTCTCATTATAGAGATTTTTCACCTCCTTGGTTAACTCAATTCCTAAGTATTTTATTTTTTTGGTGGCTATTGTAAATGGGCAGGCTTTCTTGATTTCTCTTTCTGCATGTTCACTATTGGAGAATAGAAATGCTACTGATTTTTGTGTGTTGATTTTGTATCCTGCTACTGTGCTGAAATCATTTATCAACTCCAAGAGGTTTTTTGTAGAGGCTTTAGGCTGTTCAATATATAGGATCATGTCATCTGCAAACAGGGACAGTTTGACTTCATCTTTTCCAATCTGGATATGCCCTTTATTTCCTTCTCTTCTCTGAATGCTCTGGCTAGTACTTCCAACACTATGTTGAATAGGAGTGGTGAGAGTGGGCATCCTTGTCTAGTTCCTGTTCTTAAAGGAAAAGCTTTCAGCTTTTCCCCATTCACGATGATAATGGCAGTGGGTTTATCATATATGGCTTTAATTATGTTGAGATACTTTCCATCTGTACCTAACTTATAGAGGGTCTTTGTCATGAATGAGTGTTGAATTTTATCAAATGCTTTTTCAGCATCTATAGAGATGATCATGTGGTCCTTGTGTTTGACTTTATTAATATGGTATATCACATTTATTGATTTGCATATGTTGAACTAACCTTGCATCCCTGGGATGAATCCCACTTGATCATGGTGAATAATTTTAAGCATGTGTTGCTGTATTCTGTTTGCTAATATTTTAGTGAGGATTTTTGCATCTATATTCATCAAGGATATCGGCCCGTAGTTTTCTTTTTTGGTTATATCTTTACCTGGTTTTGGTATCAGGATGATGTTTGCTTCATAGAATGAGTTTGGGAGATTTGCGTCTGTTTCAATCTTTTGAAATAGTTTGTAAAGAATCGGTGTCAATTCCTCTTTGAATGTTTGGTAAAATTCTGCTGTGAATCCATCTGGTCCTGGGCTTTTCTTTGTTGGGAGCCTTCTGATAACAGCTTCAATCTCCTTTATTGTTATTGGTCTGTTCAGATTTTCTACATCTTCATGGCTCAGTTCTGGGAGCTTGAGTGTGTCCAGAAATTTATTCATTTCCTCCAGATTTTCAAATTTGTTGGCGTATAGTTGTTTATAGTAGTCTCAAATGATTCCTTGTATTTCAGATGAAATCAGTTGTAATATCACCTTTTTCATTTCTAATTTTTGTTATTTGAATCTTCACTCTTCTTTTTTTTTGTTAGCCATGCTAATGGTTTGTTAATTTTATTTATCTTTTCAAAAAACCAACTTTTTGATTCATTGATCTTTTGTATCGTTTTTTGGGTTTCAATTTCATTAAGTTCTGCTCTGATCTTAATGATTTCTTTCCGTCTGCTAACTTTAGGTTTGGATTGTTCTTGTTTTTCTAGTTCTTTAAGGTGAAGTGTTAGGTTGTTCACTTGCCATCTTTCCATTCTTCTGAGGTGAGCATTTAATGCAATAAATTTCCCCCTTAATACTGCTTTTGCGGTATCCCACAGGTTTTGGTATGATGTATCATTATTTTCATTAGTTTCAATAAATGTTTTGATTTCCTGCTTGATTTCTTCTTGGATCCATATGTCATTAAGTAGAATGCTGTTTAATTTCCATGTGTTTGAATAGTTTCCAGAATTTCATTTGTTATTGATTTCTAATTTTAATCCATTGTGGTCTGAGAAAATACATGGGATATTTCCAATTTTTTTGAATTTGTTGAGACTTGATTTGTGACCTAATATGCGATCTATCCTGGAGAATGATCCATGTGCTGATGAGAAGAATGAATATTCTGAGGTTGTTGGATGGAATGTTCTGTAGATAACCGCCAAGTCCAATTGGTCTAGAGTATTGTTTAGATCTTGTGCTTCTCTGCTGATTCTTTGCCTAGATGATCTGTCCAATATTGACAGTGGGGTGTTCAGGTCCCCTGCTATTATGGTATTAGTGTCTATTTCCTTCTTTAGGTCTAATAGAGTTTGTTTTATAAATCTGGCTGCTCCAACATTGGGTGCATACATATTTATGATTGTTATGTCTTCTTGATGGATCAGTCCTTTTATCATTACGTAGTGTCCCTCATTGTCTCTTTTTGTGGTTTTTAGTTTAAAGTCTATTTTGTCAGATATAAGAATAGCTACTCCAGCTCGCTTTTCTTTTCTGTTTGCATGGTAAATCTTTTTCCATCCTTTCACTCTTAGTCTATGTGAGTCTTTATGGGTGAGGTGGGTCTCCTGAAGGCAGCATATAGTTGGGTCCTCCTTTTTAATCCAGTCAGTCAGTCTGTGTCTTTTGATTGGGGAATTTAAGCCTTTTACATTAAGAGTTGTTATTGAAAAGTGTTGATTTATTCCTAGCATTTTACTGATTATTGTTTGGTTGTCTTAGGTGTCTTTTGTTCCTTGCTTTCTGATTTACTGTTTGTTTTCTGTGTTTGTTGGTTCCTTAGGTTGCAGATAGCCTTTTTGTTTGTTTGTTTTCTCTTCATGAATGCCATTTTTATTATACTAGTGGGTTTTGATATTTCTTGGGTTTTTATGGCAGTGGTAGTTATTTTTCAGGAACCAAACCCAGTACTCCCTTGAGAATTTCTTGTAAGGGTGGTCGTGTGGTGGTGAACTCCTGCAGTTTTTGTTTGTCTGAGAAATATAGTATTTGCCCTTCATTTTGGAAGGATAGCCTTGCAGGGTAGAGTATTCTTGGCTGACAATCTCTGTCTTTTAGTATTTTGAATATATCATCCCATTCCTTTCTGGCTTTTAGGGTTTGTGATGAAAAGTCTGATGTTAGCCTGATTGGTGCTCCCTTATAGGTGATTTGACACTTCTCTCTTGCAGCTTTTAAGATTCTCACTTTGTCATTGAGTTTTGCCAATTTGACTATAACATGTCTTGGAGAAGACCTTTTTGGGTTGAATACGTTTGGAGATCGTTGAGCTTCCTGGATCTGAAGATCTGTGATTTTTCCTATACCTGGGAAGTTTTCTGCCACTATTTTGTTGAATATGTTTTCAATGCAATCTCCTTTTTCCTCCCCTTCTGGGATACCCATGACTCGGATATTTGAGCGCTCAAGGTTGTCTGATATCTCTCTCAGATTTTCTTCAATGCCTTTGATTCTTTTTTCTTTTTTATTGTCTGCTTGTGTTATTTCAAACAGCCCATCTTCAAGTTCAGAGGTTCTCTCTTCAACTTCCGCAAGCCTTCTGGTTAAACTCTCCATTGTGTTTTTTATTTCGCTGAATAACTTCTTCAGTTCGGTAAGTTCTGCTACACTTTTTTTCAGGGCATTGATTTCCTTGTACATTTCCTCTTTCAGGTCCTGTATACTTTTCCTCGTTTCATCATGATGTCTAGCTGAGTTTTCTTGTATCTCATTCAGTTTCCTTAGAATTATCACTCGAAATTCCTTGTCAGTCATTTCAAGGGCTTCTTGTTCTATAGGATCTAGAGCTTGAGAGTTATTATCCTTTGGTGGTGTACTTTCTTGATTTTTCATATTTCTGGTATTTTTTCTTTGATGTTTATTCATTGTGGCAGGGGGTTTCACAGTCCACAGGTTTGACACTATTGACTGACGAAGACATTGCTGTGGTTGCCAATTTGGTATGGCTACCTCAGTGACTGCTCAGTTGGCCACTAGTGCCTTGCATGTGTGGTTTTCTCGGGTCTTGGGCCTCTCTGGGGAGCCACCTCTCTGGTCAGCTTGGACTCTGCTGGGCTGCTGGATCACGGGGCGGTACCTCAGGGTGTGTGGTCTCTGCTGAGCTTCCACCTCCTGTGCTGGACTTCTCCCTGTTCCGTGCACTCTGGCCCCGGCTGCTGGGATGTGCCGAAGCACCGCAGAGCGTGTGTTCTCTGCAGAGCTTCCCCTTCCCCTGCAGGATGTCTCCCTGCTCTGTGCACGCTAGGCTGGGCTTAGGATGGAGCCGGGTGGCAGTGGTGAAGCCTACCTGCTGCTGGATCGCACGGTGGCAGTCCCCCCACAGGGTGTGTGGACTCTACGGAGCTTCTAACTCCCTTGCTGGACATCTCTGTGCTCCGTATGCATTAGGCTGGGCTGCTGGATTGCGCCGCAGCGGTGTGGTCCCCGTGGAGTTCCCGCCTTTCCTGCCGGACGTCTCCCTTCTCTGAGCGCACTAGGCCGGGCTGGGAATAGAGCCGGGTGCCTGCGGTGAAGCCTACCTGCTGGATCATGCAGTGACGGCCCCACAGGGTGTGTGGTTTCTGCAGAGCCTCCGACTCCCTTGCCGGACGTCTCCCCACTCTGTGCGCACTGGGCTGGGCTGGGAATGGAGCTGGGTGGCGCTGGTGAAGCCTATCTACCGGATCATGCGACAGCGGCCCTGCAGGGCATGTGGTCTCCGCGGAGCTTCTGCCTCCCCAGCAGGATGTCTCCCCGTTCCATATGCACTTGATGTTATGTTTTTATAGTTTAAATCGGTTGATTTGTGGGAAAGAGTGACGCTAGGGACCATCTATTCTGCCATCTTGACCGGAAGTCCCCTATACTCTGCAGTTTCACAGGTAAATTATTCCTAGCACTTAGGAGCTGCATCAAAGTAGGAGGGTGTAGTGGATTGAATTATGTCCCCTCAAAATTCATTGAAGCTTGAATTGTGTCCCCCAAGTTTTATGTATGAGAAACTTAGCCCCCACTGTGACTGATAACAGGGTGGAAAATCCTATTATGGTAATTGAAAGGTGGAACCTTGAAGAGGTGACTGGATTGTAGTGCCTAGTGAATGGATTAAAAATGGTGGTCAGGGGTGTGGTTCTGAGGTCTTTATTCTATTTATTTATATATTTATATTTATATTTATTTGTTTATTTATTTATTTATTATTTATTTTTTAATGTTTTTTTTAAAGATGACTGATAAGGGGTTCTTAACTCTTGCCTTGGTGTTGTCAGCACCACGCTCAACCAGTGAGCAAACCGGCCATCCCTATATAGGATCCGAACCCGGGGCCTTGGTGTTCTCAGCACCACACTCTCCTGAGTGAGCCACAGGCCGACCCTTCTGAGGTCTTTAAAAGAAGAGAGTCTGTCTCTCTCTCTGCTCTCTCTGCTTCCGCCATCTTGCAATGTGAGACCCCTGGGTCCCTGTCGCCACTGCCAGATGGACTTTGGACTTCCCAGCCTCAGAAACTGTAAGCAATAAATTTCATTTTCTTTATAAATCACCCCGTTCCATGTATTTTGTTATAAGCAACAAAAATGGACTAATACAGAAAATTGGTACCAGAGAAGTGGGGTGTTGCTTATAATAAGTACTTGAAAATGTGGAAACGGCTTTGGAACTGAGTGATGAGGAGAGGTTGGAGGAGTTTGGAGGACTCAGAAGACAAAAAGACAAAGGAAAGTTTGGACTGTCTTAAAGACTGGTTACATGGTGGCAAGCAGAATGCTGATAGAAATATGGACTGTAAAGACCCTTCTAAGGAGGTCTCAGATAGAAATAAGGAGTTTTTCAGAAACTTGGGTAAAGATCACCTTTGCTGTGAACTGGAAAGTAACTTGGCAGCATTGTGTCCATGTCCTAAGACTTTGCGGAAGTTGGAACTTAGGAGTTGTGAACCAGAGCATTTGGCTGAAGAAATTTCTAAGCAGCAAAGCATTAAGGAAACTGCATGGCTACTTGTCACAGCCTACTCTGAGTTATGGCAACAAAGGCATGACATAAAGCCAGAATTTAAAAGAGAAGCAGAGCATAAAGATTTGGAAAGTTTGCAGCCTGGCCATGTGGTAGAGAAGCAGAGAGCATGCAATGGTGCAGCCCAGTGACCCTTAGCTAAGAAGATTAGTGCAAAAGAAAGGAAATATCAAGAGAAGGATAAAAAGGCCCTGAAGGCATTGCAGAAGCCTCTGGGGCCAACCCTTACATTTCAGGCCCAAAGACCTAGGGAGACAAAATGGTCTTGGGGAATAGGCTTGAGAAGTCCTCCACGGGCTCACTGCTCAGGGCCACCTCGGGAAGCTGCCTCCAGCACCAGCACCCCAGCTGCTTTAGCTGCTCCAGCTGTGGGTAAATTGGCCCCAGGTGTGGCTGGACATGCAGCTTTGGAAAATACAAACTGGAAGCCTTGGCAGCATCCACATGGTGTTAGATCTGCAGGCTTGCAAAATGCCAGAGCTGGGAAGGCTTGGGAACCTCCACCACGATTTCAAAGGATGTATGGAAAAGTCTGGGGGCCCAGGAAGAGATCTGTTGCAGGGGCAGATTCACTGCATAGAGCCTTCGCTAGAGCAATGCCGAGCGGAAACATGAGGTCGGAGTTGCAACAGAGAAATCCCATCAGCACCATGCCTAGTGGAGCCGTGAGAGTGTGACTGCCACGGAGACCCCAGACCTGTGGAGCTACCAGTGTGGAAGGACAGCCTAGGAGAGCTGAAGTATGGCCTGTGATCAGGAAAGCCATAGGAGCAGAGCTGCCTGAGGACTTGGGGACCCAACCTCTGCACCAGCGTTCAGAGGACATTGAACACGAAGTCAAGTTACATGATTCACCAGCAATAAGATTTAATGTCTGCCCTGCTGGGTTTCGGACTTGTTTGGGACCTGTTTCTCCTTTCTTGTGGCCTATTTCTTCCTTTTAGAATGGGAGTATGTACCCTATGTTTGTCCCACTGTTGCATCTGGGAAGTACATAACTTGTATTGATTTCACAGATGGGACTTTGAACTTTGGACTTTTGAGCTGAAACAAGTTAAGACTTTGGGGGTAAAATAATGTATTTGCATGTGAAAAAGACATGAGTTTTGGGGGCCCAGGGGCGGAATGTAGTGGATTGAATTATGTCCCCCCAAAACTCATTGATGCTTGAATTGTGTCCCCCAAGTTTTATGAGAAACTTAGCCCCCACTGTGACTGTTAACAGGGTGGAAAATCCTATTATGATAATTGAAAGGTGGAACCGTGAGGAGACGATTGCATTGTAGGACAGTGCCTAGTGAATGGATTAAAAATGGTGGTCAGGGGTGTGGTTCTGAGTGCTTTAAAAGAAGAGGAGCGTCTTTCTCTCTCTCTCTGCTCTCTGCTTCTGCCATCTTGCAATGTGAGACCTATGGGTCCCTGTCGCCACCACTAGATGGACTGTAAGCAATAAATTTCATTTTCTTTATAAATCACCCCATTCCATGTATTTTGTTATAAGCAACAAAAATGGACTAATACAGAGAGGATCGAATGTGATAAATTTTAGCCATATAATTCTTAATTATTTTGAAATGGACCTTACTTTCCTCCACAAAATCAAGTTTGTAACACATTCGTTAATCTCTCTGTACTTAATATGGATGCTCAAGTTTAAGGTGAAATTCAAGTTTCAATTAGTCCTCGTAACCCAAGATGATGCTCATACCCCAACAACCATTGTGTAAACACAAAGGTATGTACATCAGCAAACTGAGGACAGGGTGGTATGTGGAGAAAACAGTGACTATACAGGCAAAGAAGTATGGATGCAAGACTCAATTCAGCCACTTTCTTTCTAGCTCGGTGACATTGGTTATGCCCCAACCTCTCTGTGTCACTTTCTTCACCTGTAAAACTGGGGTGATGATAATACCTGGTCAAACTACTTCACGTGCTTATGAGGATAACATAAGCTAATGTGTATGAAGTACTCTGTAAGCTCTACAGTACTGGACAAATAAGTTTTATTATCCTCAGCTGTCAGAATTCTGACAGTGTTTAATGTTTAAAGCTAATTAGTATTTTCCCACCTATAAAGTAGGTTAGTCTAGGATTACAAAAATGCAAATAACAACAAAACATGACATTAATTACTCCATGTTCACTTGAAACAGTGTGAGATTTATGTTTCTTCCAAAAACTCAGATGGAAAGATATCAACCTGAGTCTAATAAAATGTTGAAAAATTAAGGGGACAATAAAGTTCACTGATAGTCAAGTAATGATAAAAAAAAGCCAGCATAACCATCAGTGTTACTGAAATTAAGAACAACCAAAAACTGTGATTATGTTAGAAATGAACAGTTGGGCAAACCTACCTTCCAATTTGCCAGTTTTTTAAACTCTATAATTTTTATAACTGCTCCCATGAGAATACCTAGAAGAGAAAATATAAAATTTAACATACATTTAAGATATGAGAAAGATTACTCAGGTTTATCATTCTAGAGAAAACTGAATATTACTCATTATGTCTCCAAATGGTTTTTATAGAGTTCTGCAAGTTTTATGTCTGAAAACGTAAGAATGGAAATTAGTGTAAAGTTTTATGAGTCACATGAGTTTCTCACTTGCATTTCGGGCAAACACACTATAATGAAATCTACAAAAATCTGGGGGGAAGAAAAAGTTTTACAAACTAAGACCCAAGAATACTCTGCCTGGTATGGAAGATTGAATGCCTGTCATTTTGCTACATCCGCCCATTTTCAATGGGTGAAATGACAGAAAGTTTACAAGCTAAGTTTGCCCTATACTGTTAATTCCTACCATTTTCAAAAACAAACACAAGATCACTTTCTCAGACTCAAATGGAAGCTCTATGTCCAATATTCAGTTAGGGATAAAACCCAAATGCTGAAAATAACCTAGAGTAAAAGTTCTGTGAAATTCCTGGAAGAAACCAAACCATCTCAGTTCAGGCATGTTTCCATAAGGCTGACAGGCTCATTACTCTCTCATAAAGTACCTACCAAAAATAATTCTTGAAGAACGGTCATGGGTACAATTTATGATTGCTCTGTTACTTACCAGATAAATGATTCTTAACCCTGTTGGCCCATCAAAATCACCATGGGAGCTTTTTATAATATAGACACCCAAGCAGAACTCCAAACCTACTAAATCACAATCTCTGGTAGGGGGTGACACAAAGCAAGCGTCAGACCTCTGCCTTAAATGCTTAAAGATGAACACATCCCCTTTCCTATAGAGGAAGGAGCTTGCCCTATCCACAACAGAGAAAGCTCAGGCTAACTGGTTTAGAACATGGTGCTGACAATACCAAGGTCCAGAGTTTGATCCCAGTACTGGACAGCTGACAAAAAACAAACAAAAAAATAAGTCTAAAGAAGTACACATTATTGGGTGGGGCATAAGATTAGGAAAAGGACCTGCACTAACGCCAATTGCTGGGGGTGGGCCTTTAAGGAGGGGGGACAGAGGATAGTTTGAGATAAACAGAAAAGTCCATTTTAACTTTATAAACCACTATACTATTTGAATTGTTATATATTAGTAAAACAACAATAAAATTATTTCGAAAAAGAGAAAGGGATCAAGACAAAATACAGCTCAGCTATAAAGGGAGTCAATGAACACGTTTTCGGAACAGTAGTTCTACATTCACCTGGCAGTGACATAAGCACTGATTCTAATCCCTCTCCTGCTTCAGTTCCCCAATAATTCCTTTTTTCTTATCTTTTCAAGTCATATACTACATTTTAAGGAATTTTAAAACTTTTTATTAACCAAATAGTTCATGAATGCTATGTAAAATGTTATCTCTGCTATATCCTAGAATATTCAAATATTCTAAGAGAGAATCTTAGTTCTCTCTCTTCCTGCCCCAAGGTAACGAAAACCATCCTGATATATTTGGGGTATATTCTACCAGACCCTTCTCTACCCTCTTATGTGTATATACATATTTAACCATACAGTTCTGGTACGTGTGTGTGCATGTACATGCATGGGATGCCTGAGGATATTTATGTAAAATTTATGGTATTGTAATATATTGTTCTACTACTTGCTATTTTGCTCATGTGAAATCTTAGAGGTCTAGTCAGAGATTATTACAAATTGATCTGCTTCATTCTTTTTTTCCTTTTTTTTTTTTTTGTAGCTGGCAAGTACAGGGATCTGAACCCTTTACCTTGGTGTTATGAGCATACCTCATTCTTTTTAACACTCCTCACCACAGCATAAAAATGCCACAAATTGAATAGATATTTCTCTAAAGAAGATATACAAATGGCCAAGAAACACATGAAAAGATGTTCAACATCTTAAGTCATTAGGTAACTGCAAATCAAAACCACAATGAGATACCACTTCACACCCAACTAGGAAGGCTATAATTTAAAAAATTGAAAATAAAAAGTGTTGGCAAGAACATAGAGAAATTGGAACATACATTGCTTATGGAAATTTAAAATGATATAATAGCCATTGTGGAAAACAGTTTGGCAGTTCTTCAAAAAGTTAAATAGCATTACCATATAACCCAGCAGTTCCACCCAAGAGAAGTGAAAACATATGTCCATATAAAAACTTGTACACAGATGTTTGTAACAGCATTATTCATAACAGCCAAAACATGGAAACAACTCAAATGTCCATCAACTAATGAATGGATAAACAAAATGTGGTATATCCATAAAATAGAGTATTATTCTGCAATGAAAAGTAATGAAGTACTGATACATGCTGCAATATGGATAAATGTTGAAAATGTGCTATGTGAGGGGCTGGCTAGTTAGCTTAGTTAGAGTGCAGTGTTGTAACACTGAGGTCAAGGGTTTGGATCACCTTTCAGCCAGCCACACACAAAAAATAAAATAAATGCTAAGTGAAAGGAGCCAGACAAAAGACCACAAATTTTACTATTCCCTTTATATGAAATGTCCAGAAGAGGCAAATCTTTTGTTTGTTTTGGGCAGCTGGCCAGTATAGGGATCTAAACCCTTCGCCTTGGTGTTATTAACACAGTGTTCTAACCAAGTGAGCTGACTGCTCAACCACATAGGGCTATGGAGAAGTTTGGGAATAATAGCTAAAGAATATGGGATTTCTTTTGGGGGTAAAGAAAATATTCAAAAATTGATTGTGGTGATGGCTGTACAACTCTGTGAATATAATAAAAACTGCTCAATTGTACATTTGAAATAGGTGAATCGTGTGGTATGTGACTTACATCTCAACAAAACTGTTGCTAAGGGAAAAAAAAAAAACAGGTTGTATGATTCCATTTATATGAAATGTGCAGAATAGGCAAATTCACAGAGACAGAAGGTAGATTAGTGGTTTCCAGGGGATGGGGGAAGGGGGACACGGGGATTGACTGCTAATGGGTATGGGGTTTCTTTCTTTCTTTTTTTTTCTTCGTTCCCCCTGCCCTCTCTTCTGGGGTGTCTTTCTGGGGTAATGAAAATGTTCCGGAATTAGAGAGAGGTAATAGTTTCACAACCCTGTGAATATACTAAAAACCACTGAACGGTACACTTTAAAATGGTGAGGTTTATAATATGTGAATTACATTTCAATTTTTTTTTTTAAAAGTCACAATCTTTTTAACCATTCCCCCACTGATGGCTGTCTCCAACTGTTTGCTGTTAACAGTGGTGCTGAAATGAACATGATTGTACCTGCCACTTTGTGTAAGAGTATTTCGCTAGGGCAGATCCAGAGACTGAATGGCTGAGTTATAAGGTATGAGCATTTTTATCTCTGAAAGTGTTGCCAAATTATCCTCCAAAGTGGTTGTCAACTTACACCTCCACATGAAAGCAACCCACACCCTCACCGACACTGGAGAGTCATCAGACATTAACATTTCTGGCTATATGATGGACAAAAAATTGTACTTTAACATTTCAATTTGTATTTGCATTCAATTTGCATTCAATAATCATTCCTGATTACTAGAGAAACTGAACCTCTTTCCATGGTTTCAGATCTCATTTTTAAAGCTAGTGTTTTTCTGCTCTACTAAAATCTCAACTTTCTTTTTTCCTTGTAGATGTTATACCAAATTTTTTGTAATTATACTTAATAAAGCAGTTACATTTGAAAATCAGTAATTATTCTATTGCCTATATTATTACTTATGAAGTGCTAGAAAGCTTTGTGAAATACAATGTGACATTATTATTATTATTACTATTATTTGAGTAATCCTTTTGAGAATGGTCCTAGCACTAAAACTATGGTGCAGCATTAAATTGGCAAACTACTATTTTAGCTCTTGAGACTGGGGCTCAAAGTTAGGTCAAATCTCCCCCAAAAGTTCATGTATTGGAAGCTTGACCCCCACTGCAACAGTGCTAAGAGGGTAGGAAATCTAAGAGGGTATCTGAGAGGTGGGGCCTTCAAGAGGTGATTAGATCATGAAAACTGTGCCCTTGTGAATGGACTGATCCATTCGTGAAGTAATGGGCATAGTTCTAATGATTTTAAAAGTAAAGCAAATGAGATTAGTTCTCTCTTGCTCAGCCCATTCTCACCATGTGACACACAGGTTGCCACCAAACCCTGTGAGAATCCCCACCAGGAAGAAGGCCCTCACCAGATGTTTTCCCTGGACCTTGAACTTCCCAGTCTCCAAAACTGTGAGAAATCAATTTCATTTCCTTATAAATTTTTTTTAAAATTAAAAAAGTTAGGTCAAATCAATCTACTCTATAGGAGAAATTAATTTATATCACACAACTGGCCACCAGATGAAAATAATGTCCTAGACACAATTCTGTATATTCCTATCAGTAAAAAGAATTTGAGTGTGCACACTCAAGTTACAAATTTTTATTTATTATTAATCATATAAAAGTGCTACTGTACTTAATATACTTTTAAGATACAGACAAAAACAGAAATTGTAAAAGAGTGAGATTAAAAATAGAGACACAAATTCTAATATTTTCTTTTGCCCCAGTGGATGTTCATGCACACACTTCATTATGGATACTGCTAGATTCATTCAAAGCATCAAGAGCTGTTAATGATCATGTGCTGAGCCCCTTCTCCCAGGATTTGTCACTTTAAATTATTTCTAATCCTCAAGAGATTACTGCAAGTAGGAAGGCTCAGATAATTTAAGTAGCTTGTCTGAGGGCATAGGGCCAGCACCTCAGGATGCACAGTCCATCTTCCTACTTAGGATACTAAAGACACAGAGAGACTGCACTCCTGTGGTCTATCTGCACTCCTGCTGTGAGCTGCTAATGTTCATGTCTCTCCCAGAGTGCACTACTGGGCTGTCCTCATCACTGTAAAATATGAGTGTTACTGATCAGAAAGGTTACAGGAAAAATGCTTTAAATGTATTAATAATCAGGTTACAAAAAATTGAAATATGTAGGCTGGCCGGTTAGCTCAGTTGGTTAGAGCATGGTGTTATAACACCAAAGTCAATAGTTTGAATCCCTGTACTAGCCAGCTGCCAAAAAAACAAACAACAACAAAAAAAACAGTATGCAGAAAGAACACGATCCTAGTTCTCTCAAAAAAATAAATACATTTATTTGTACTGTGTTAAAGAAAAATACACACACACATCCATACTGTGTGCCAGATACTGTGCTAATGGGCAAAATATACATTATTTTAGCTCATTTACACAACTGCCCTACAAGGCAATAAACTGTAATAATACAGATGATAAAAATACTAATTGCAACAGCTAACAGTTATGATTACTTAGCAGTTAGGCATTAAACTAAGTGGTTTCCATTCATCACCTTGTTTATTAAAAGCAATACTGTGAATTGTTACCTGCATTTTATAAATAAGGAATCTGAGGAGAAGGCCCAGCATCACTTAGCTAGTAATTGGCAGATCCAGAACTGCTTTAAAGATGAATTATTTTATTTTCATTTAATTATGTAACAGATGGACATGATACAGACTTAGAAAGGTACAAAAGAGAATTTAAAAAGTATACAGTGAGGACTTAAATCTCCCTCCCATCTCTGTTTCCTTTTCTCTTTCCCAGAGGCCACCAGTGTTACCACTTGCTTGGTAACACTGTATATTTCTTCTGAGTGTCTGTACATTTATAATCATATATATACATATGCATATACATACCAAATAATTTTTAAGAAAATGGTAGTATATTCTTCTGATTTTTTAATGTAACATTATACCTTGGAAACCATTCCGTAACAATACACCTTGAAGAACTTCCCCATCACTTTTGTTCTGTTAATGGCTGCAGTGAACTCCACTGTATTAATGTGCCATAAATCAATATATCCCCCAGTAATGGGTACTTAGATGTTTTCCAGGCTTTTGCTATCACTGCCATTCCAATCTAAGTAAATGCATCCTTTCACATGTATGAAGGTATCCATAGGAAAAACTCCTGAAAGCGGGATTGCTGGGTGAAGGGTACAGGCACTTTTAATTCTGTAAAGAGATTACCAGTTGACTTCTGTGGTAACGCTGTGAGGTCCCTCGCAAACCTCCCACCCTGGGCCACCACACCACCCCCCAGCTGCTGTTAAGTGATGGCTACTAAGTGCTCACAGCTGTCCCCTTCTCCAGAAAACTGCCCTTAGCTGTTGCAAGGCACCTCATCGTGGAAGCTGGAAGCTGAGCACGTCTTACACCAGCTCTAGCCAGTGACTGACTGATAGGGGCACAGAAGCCCAGTCCCTTGCTTTAAGGAAGGACAACTCTCCCTGTGTTCTTGCCCAGGGCCCTCCCTCACTCAGGCGAGACTTAACCTGAGATCAAATCTGTGTTTGGTCTTTCTCCTTCCCTATTTTCCTTTACTTCTCTCCTCACAGATTTATTCCTGAAGAGCACCCCCCTCAATAAATTACATGTCCCCAAACCCCTGTCTCAGACTCTGATTCTAAGACTGCTATCAGGAGTGGAGTGGTCACAGGAAGCCAACTTGAAGGACGGGATTCTGAAGTTTGATCACTCAGCAGCTGATGGCAATGAGGACCCCATCGTTGGTGGCAGGTAAAGTACCAACAGTCCCTCATGTGGGATAGCAGTGCAATTGTGAAGACTTCACTTGTGTTGGGCTGGGCCAGATACTGTGGAAGAAAACACACTGGCTCATGCAATATCTCTGGTGTTGGAGAGGTAGGGGGGAAATCATAATTATATGATGGTGGAATTTTGTGGTTGTTGCTGAATGCCATTGATGCTTTTAAAAGAGAAATGACAGGCTCAGACAACCACCACCTTAAAGCAAAGGATGAGAGTGAGAGGGCCTCCTTGGCAACATTAAAAGAGGCCCTCATCTCCCACAGCTGGCCAGCATATAGAACTGAAGACTGAGCACAGGACTTAACCATAAGAGTGGCAAATCTTCAGAGAAAGCTGAACTCAGGAAGGCAAATCTCCTACGTCTTCTATTATGCCCAGATAAAAACTCTCAGACTTGGGACAAGGGTACCTGGGGAGATGAACACGAGCACCTGTAACCTTCAGATTCTGGTGGACCCCCTAGACCTGCAGAAATGGCCCCTGCCTCCTTGTTGGAATATAGAACTCCCCAGGCCATTTCAAAATTACATAGAAGCTCCACATGAGGCAAGTGCCTTACAAGACAAGGATCAGCCCTCATTCCCCCGATGCCCAACCACCAGACCAATGACTAGGGTCAAATCGTAGTAGTGCTGGGCCTGCTAAGGGGGGAGAATATATACCAAAGGACCTGGAGGACACCACTAACAGGTACAGACCACAACTAGGAGAATGTGCCTGGGAATGAATCCTGAGGTACTGGACAAAGACGGGGAAGCAAAATATAAAGCAAGATGAGAGAAAGCCTGTTAATCTGGGAACCCACGACATAGGATTTAATATTGTGGTGAGGGATCCAGGACATGGTTTTAATCCAGTGCTGAGATGGCTCCTGGAAGCTTGGGAAAAGCAATGGCCCACATTAAATGAAGCAGAGATACCAGAATAGTGTTAAAAGGTTCGTGTACTCTATAGGACTAGAAAACCACGAGGTGGCTACACTCCTCAGGAGGGCCTACAGGACTCTATTTCCCAAGTGACCAGGAATGCATTGGTAAAGGGGCACCAGCATCACTGAAAAACCTAATGATGGCTGTTCTCTGTAGGCCAGGGTTAGCAACAGGAGATGCTGTCACAATACTGGACTTCCCAGTAGCACTGGGGATGACAGAATTCTGGAATTGCAGAGGCAAAATGGCAACACTTAACCAGAAAAGGCATGGCACCAAACGGGTGTGGACCCACAGGGACCCATAAAGATTGCCAACAGAACACAGTGGTCTGAGGGGCAAGATACATAAGCAGTTAGCAAGAGTATTGCTAAATATATATAACCAGAAGGGATTGAGAAAGGATGAGCAGAAAGTTAAGGTCAGTCATCCCGATAAAAAATCACTATCTGTTGCTCAATTTCCATACCCGAGCCAGTTCTTGGACCCAGAACCCATAGATGAAAAGAAAAGTCAGGTACATGAGAAAGGACCCTGAGATACCACAGATGTAAACATTAATGATTACCCAGTCCTTTTCCAAAGAGACCTACAGCCATTCAGTCAGATAACTATACACTGGGGAAAGAGGAATACTGGGGAAAGAAGAATACTCAGGACTTTCAAGGGCTGTTAGAAACAGTGTCCAGGTTGATACAGATACCAAGGCACTACCATAGCTCCCCGCTCAGAGCAGGCACATATGGCGTCAGGTAATAAGAACAGTCCTGACCTAGCAAACAGTGGCCCACTTGTCAATTCATCTAGTTGGTGGTCATTTCCTCAGTTCCAGGGGCATACTTAGCAGTTGACAGAACCATAACATTACTTCCTTGACCTATCAAGTAAGAGCTATCATAGTAGGAAAGGTCAAGCAGAAGTGCCTAAAACTGTCCCCTAACACTTCTGGCCAAATTAGTGAATGAACAACAAAGCATCCTGGAGAGAATGGCAGAGATTACTTCCACCCGCAAATACTTCAAGAACATATGGCAGTGGTCCCCATTTAATAAACCAGTTTGACCCCTGCAAAACCTGAATAGATGGCGAATGACAGAGCACTAATGTAAACTTAACCAAGTAGTTACACGGAAGTGTAGCTGCTGTGCTACAGTTCAGCTTAGGTCTCTTTAGGGAAGAGCAAATTAGCAGTTTCAAGTCTTGGTGTGTGGCTCTTGATCAGTAAGATGTGTTCTCCTCCATACCCATACCGGCAGAAGCAGCCGGTGTCCCCATGGGACAATAGGATACATTCATGGTCTTGCTCCAGGACTATGTTAACTCCTGCTTTCTGTCATAATACAGTATAAAAGGACTTGGACCATATGGATATCCCACAGAGCAACACACCAGTCTACTACACTGATGCTAATTTTGATATGGTGAGAAAGAAGTACAGAGGAGATGCCTTGGTAAGACATGTAGCTTCAGAGGACAGAAAATTTCAGGGCCTGCCCATCAGGCTTGAGTTTTTAGGGCTCAAGCAAACTGGGGCATATCATGACATTCTCTCTAAGAAAAGGACAAGACACTGCACCTTCCACCTGCTACCACTAAGAAGCACAATGCTTGGGATGCTTCTTACAGATTTTGGAGGCAACATACCCCACACTTAAGAAAACTACTTCTACCTATTTATTTGGTTCATGGAAGGCTGATGGTTTGAGTGAGGCCCAAAAGAAAGGCCCCTGTACAGGTCTAGCTGCAGTTCAAGCAGTCCCGCCACTTTGGCCATCTGATCTGGCAGACCCCATGGTACTGGAAGTATCTGTCATAGAAAGGGGTGCTGTGTGGCATCTCTGGCAAGCCCCAAAAGGAGGGTCACTCAGCACAGGTCTCTAGGGTCTGAAGCAATGTCATGCCACTCACAGCAGAGAACTACATCCCATTCAGAAAGCTGACCCTGGTATGCTACTGGGACCTGGCAGAGACAGAGTATCTGAGCATGGGATGTCAAGTGACCATATGGCCAGAAATGTCCTTCATAAGCTGGGTTGTCATATCTACCAAGTTATAATGGCAGGTGGGCCCAGCAGCAATCTAACTGTAAGATGAAAGTGTTACATTAGAGATCAGGCATGTGTAAGTCTAGAGAGCACAAGTACATTGCATGGAAAGGTGACCCAGACTCCTACATCATCTACCACTGTTACATCAACACCTCTCCCTCACCTCCTACATTCACCTTCACAGGGAGTTCTTTACAACCAGCTGACAGAGAAAGAAACCAAAGCTGGGTTCATGAATGATTCAGCCAGTCTCTGACCTTGACCATTTTAATTTTAGTGTCTGTGCTATGGACTCATGAACATAGTAACTACAATGGCAGAGATGGAAGCCATGCATGGGCCCAACAGCATAAACTTCCTCTCACCAAGGCTGATCCAACTACTACCATGTTGAATGTATGACTGGACAGCCACAGAGACCCACACTCATCACCTGATATGGTACTATCTCCTGAGAAGAGCAGTCAGCTGCAGGAAGGCAACTTGATCACATCTTGGAAAAGGTGGCAATTCATCCTGACTGGTACTGACACATATGCCGGCTGGTATGTCTTTTGACTAGTACCACTATCCAAGTGACCACAAGTGTCTGGTCCATCAGCATGGGATCCTGCATCACAATGTGTCAAACCAAGAGACTCACTTTATGGCAAAGGAGGCACAGCAGTGGGCACATAACCATGGATTCCATGTAGTCCTACACCATACCACATCATCCTGAAGCTGTCAACCAGCCAAAGTGGTAAAATGGCCTCCTAAAGATGAATCTGAGACTTGGAGATAATATCCTGTGAGGATTGAAGCCAGGATACATATGCTCCTTAGCCAATGGCTGTTATAGGCTGGTATGTCCCCAACAGGTAAGCATGGACACAATACACAGTGGGTAGAAGGAAAAGTGGCCCAACTCAACATCACTCCCAGTGACCAACTTGAGAGTGGGGATTCCTACTTGGGGAATTTCTGCTTCCTTAGCCTGGAACTTTAGGCTCAGTGAATCAAGAGGTCCTGGCTCCCAGAAGGGGACATTTCTACCAGGGCTCACAAAGACTCACATGGCTGCTGCCTGGTCACTTTGGACTCCTTGTGCCAACAGACCAGTAAGCCTAGAAAAAGGCTACAAAACTGGCTGGGATAATGGACCCTGATCATGAGGAGGTAGGTCTGCTGCTATATAATGAGGCAAAAGGAATATAATTACTGAAGTAATACTTTGTAACCAAACACAAATTTTCTGAAAATAGTTTACATAACTTAGAGACCTTAAAAATGTTTTTAGCATGTTTTGTCAGCTGTAATGATAGAATCAAGTTACACTATAATTAGGTAATTTTGAAAATCCAGTCCTTGATTCTGCCACCTATTCTAAGACAGATATACCCCCAAGATACTCTAACAGGGAAATCTGCCAGGGAGATGGGAATCAGTATCCATCTCTTGTTTGTCTCTCTGTTTGGGAGGGAAAGACTGTTCATATGTTTTGTTCTTAAAGTAGCTCACTTTTTTAGAGGAACGTTATTCCTTTCTAATCAGCAGATGAAGAGAAAATTTATGTGCTAAAAGAGGAAATACATAGAAATCAGCCCAAACGCAGCAACTTTCAGAATGCAATTATTTAACAACTTTCTTCCTCTTTATTTTAAAATTTAGACAACCACACTATTCTGGCATATCTGAAGATTGAAGTATAAAATACAACTTAAAGATGATAAAATGCTGAACCAAAAGAATATGACTATAAAACTAGGGAAGATTCCAGGCAAAAGCACGATTCCAAAGCAAGATTCCAGGCAAAAGCATGAAGTTATTATACACTGAACACACATTTAGCTAATGGCTGCAAATAGCAACAAGCTACTGCGAGAATAAATTGTCACCTCTGATCCATATTTCTGACTGAGCTAGCAACTCTTTCTTCAAATACAACAGCCTAGAAAATCCTTAGAGTCTAATATGGTCACCTTGTCAATTTGACAACCAATTTTGGCCTCTGCCTCTAAGACAGCTGCTCTTAATACCAATAAATGAAAACCTGTCTCTTCTCTAATAAAAATCAAAGCACCTCAGATTAGGGCAAAGTTACCTATGAGACAGTTGAAGCTCTGTTAATGCTAGTTAGATTCTAATAATCTACAAAATAATAAAAAGTATTACAGTTACATTTAGGATTGTCCTGTGATAAGTTTTCATATAAAAAATTTTTTAGAACTTAAGTACAACTAGAATATAATTACTGTATCTGCTTTTTCCAGAATTACCTTTACCTTACAATAAAGAATTTACCTTTCAATAACTCAGGAATTGAGTTTTTTCCACCATCTTCCACTCAAAACCCTCATTGACAAAAAGAGCACTATTCTTTTCCTTTTAAGCAGCTGACTAGTATAGGAGCACTAATTAAAAAAAAGAAAAGAAAAGAAAAAAAAAATCCTGTAGTAAAAAACAAGAAGGAATTAATATAATTAAAAGCACAAATGTGGTTAAGAAGGTTATATATGATAAGGGGGGCACTTTTGTGTATCCTATTTACTCAATGATTCAATCAAATCTACTTCACAAGTTAAAGCATGGTTTTTCTAACTATCAGCAGTATTAATGCTAAACTTTATCATTTAAAAGTCAAATTTCTGCTCATTGGTTCAGATCCCTCTACTGGCCAGCCGCCTCCCCCACCCCCCAACTCCCACCCCCCTAAAAAAAAGAAAGAAAGAAAAAAAAAAGTCAAATTTCCAGCCCTTTACTTTGCACCATTCTGGACTTTTCTAACTACTAAAATAAAGCATGATTGTGGGGAAAAAAAAAAAATCTACTCCTGTTTTTTCTATATACAACAGAGGATAGTGAGCAATAAGATTATTTCATTCTTATTCCTTACAAATTTTAGCCCAAAATATATAAAAAGTGAATCAGTGCTATATGGCCAATAAAAATAAATGCATGAACTCTGCTAATACATGGAAAGAATAGAAAAAAGAGAAGAACACAAAAAATGATATAAACTCAAATTAAACCACATAAAATTATCTAATACATACATACATGTCTACACATGGTTTGGAGGAGAATGAAGATGATTAAAATAGTTGGAGCTGTAAAAGAACAAGATTTTTCTTTTTTCTGTATAGTTATTACTGTGCTTTTCTTTTTTAAAGGCCCTGCTGTAGACTGGATGCTCCCCAACCTCATTGAGGCTTAATCCCCACTGTTAACTGCTGATGGTGGGAAATCCTATAACTGAAAGGTGGGGCCTTGAAGAGGTGATTAGATTGTAGGACCATGCTGTAGTGAACGGATTAATAATGGTGATCATGAGTGTGGTTCTGAGGGCTTTAAAGTGTGAATGAGGAGGTTGGTCTCTCTGCTCCATCATTTTTGAAATGTGATAACCTGCCGTCACTGTCACCACCACCAAGGCCTTCACCAGCTATGTTCCCTGGACTTTGGACTTCCCAGCCTCAGAAACTTAGAGCAATAAATTTTGGGGTTTTTTTTTTTAACAAATTACTCAGTTTCAAGTATTTTGTTATAAGTAACAGAAACAAACTAACACAGAAAATTGGTACCAGAGAAGTGGGGTGTTGCTTATAACAAATACTTGAAAATGTGGAAGTGGCTTTGGAACTGGGGGTTAGGCAAAGGTTAGAGGAGTTTAGTGGACTCAGAAGAAGACAAAAAGATGAGAGAAAGTTTGGAACATCTTAGAAACTGGTTATGTGGTGGTGAGCAAAATGCTGATAGAAATATGGACTGTAAGGGCCAGCCCGTGGCTCACTCGGGAGAGTGTGGTGCTGATAACACCAAGGCTGTGGGTTCGGATCCCTATATAGGGATGGCTGGTTAGCTCACTGGCTGAGCGTGGTGCTGACAACACCAAGTCAAGGGTTAAGATCCCCTTACCGGTCATCTTTAAAAAAAAAAAAAAAAAGAAATATGGACTGTAAAGACTGTTCTAAGAAGGTCTCAAATAGAAATAAGAAGGAGTATATTGGAACCTGGGGCAAGGATCACCCTTATTGTGAACTGGCAAGAAATTTGGCTGGATTCTGCTCATGCCCTAGGACTTTATGAGAGTTGGAACTTAAGAGTTATGAACAAGGGGCTTCAGGTCAAGATAGCAGAATAGACAGTCCCCAGCATCACTCTCTCCAGCAGATCAACTCTTGGAGGGCAACGACAGCCAAGCTGGGGCCGCTAGAGCTCAGGGGAAGAGCAGGAGACACCTACAGAGTGCATGAAGGCGGGAGAAGCCATGATGAGAGAAAGAAAAAACCACTCTGACCATTTCAAGCCCCGGCCATTTCCAGGCTGGAGCTGCTGAGCACATGGAGCAGGAGCCAGCAAAAGCTGCAGCTGTGCCCTTTGGATGAAGTTGCTTGGAGATGGCAGGAGAGAAGAGAGCCTTGGTGACCTCCAGGCCAGCAAGACCACCAATAGGGTTCCCATGACTCACACAGGACTGAGGAGCCACAACAGATAAAAAAAAGGAGCCACTCAGTGGCCAGTGAATTATTACAAGGGACTGGAGCACAGCCCATCCCATGGGAAGTGTTGGGAGCATGGGCAGTGGGGAAGACAGGCCCACCAGGAGAACACTGGAGCACAGCAAGGACAGCTGATCTGCCTCCCAATCAGCATAGGACCACTCAGAGGAGACTGGTCAGGAATATAGAATTGCATGGGGTGCAGTTTGATGAAAAGACTCAGGCCCAGACCAGAGTTTCTACACAACCCAGGTGCAGGGGATTTTGCTAAACCTGGGAGTACCTATAAAGTTAACCATTAAAACCTGAGCTGCACAAAAAGCCTTCCCCAGGGAATCAGCAGCAAAGCAGCAATTTAGCTCAACCATAGAGCTCAAGTACTGGTCCCCACAGGAAGCTCCCCCACTTTAGAAGTAAGCAAAGGACAACAAATTAGTTCCAGCGCAGAGTTTAAGTGGTGGGAACAGCAAATAATCCAACACAGAACTGAAAGAAAAAACAGAGTACCCATTGGGGCCTGCCCAGGGTCCTGAGGCATGGAGTGGGAACCACCAGCAACTAGGTAAGGAGCATGCCAAAAACATCACCTCCATGGGAGTGGCCCACCACAGCCACCACAATAACCATGGCTGCCGCAAAAGCAGCTAGACTCCATAACCACCATGCAGGTGGTCCGCCAGCCACTGGAATGCACTGACACAAGGAGAGTCACCGGCAGAGACCAAAGAAAAGAAGAGGCTGTCTCTCCACAAAGCCCATTCCAAAGAGACAGAAGAAGCATCTGCTCTATGATAACATTGGGGGACCTGAACACACATCTCAGCATTGGACAGATCATTTAGGCAACAAATCAACAGAGTAACCATTACTCTTTCAGGAGAGAAGAAATTTAGTGTTATCAGAGGGGGGAGGGGGATGGGGGAGAGATTGGACAAGGAGCATAAAGAGTAAGTACAATTTGTAACAATACTTATGCAAGTAATATTGATTTGATCAATATATGTCAACATTGAACCCCAAAAATATGTATAATCAATTACACTCAATAAAATTTTTTTTTTAAAAAAAGTTGTGAACCAGAGTATTTGGCAGAAGAAATTTCTAAGCAGCAAAGCCTTGAGGAACCTGCATGGCCAACCGTAACAGCCTACACTGAGATATGGCAGCAAAGGCACAACATAAAACCAGAATTTAAAAGAGAAGCAGAGTGTAAAGATTTGGAAAATTTGCAGCCTGGCCATGTGGTAGAGAAGCAATAACCATTTTCAGAATAAAAATGCAGTAGTGCTAAAACAATTAGTACAAAAGAAAGGGATTACCAAGAAAAGGGGAAAAAGGCCCTGAAGGCATTGCAGAAGCCTCTGGGGCCAACCCATCCATTTCAGGCCTAAAGGCCTAGGGAAACAGAATGGTCTTGGAGAATAGGCCTGATGTGCCCTCCATGGGCTTGCTGCCCAGAGCCACCTTGGGAAACTGTTTCTAGCACCAGTACCCCAGCTGCTTTGGCTACTCCAGCTGTGGCTAAATTGCCCCCAGCTGTGGCTGGACGTGCAGCTTTGGAAAATACAAGCCAGAAGCCTTAGTGGCATCCACATGTTGTTGGGTCTGCAGGCTTGCAGAATGCCAGAGCTGTGAGGGCTTGGGAGCGTCCACCCTGATTTCAAAGGATATATGGAAAAATCTGGGGGCCCAGGAAGAGATCTGTTACAGGGGCAGAGTCACCACAGACAGCCTTCGCTAGAGCAATGCCAAGCAGAAACATTGGGTCAGAGTTGCAGCAGAAAAACTCCATCAGCGCCATGCCTAGTGGAGCCATGAGAGTGAGACAGCCATGAAGATCCCAGACCTGTGCATCTACCAGAGTGGAACACTAGCCTGGGAGAGCTGAAGTGTGGCCTGAAACCAGGAAAGCCATAGGATCAGAGCTACCCAAGAACTTGGGGACCCAACTCCCACACCAGCATGCAGAGGACATCAAATATGGAGTCAACATACATGATTCGCCAGCTTTGAGATTTAATGCCTGCCCTGCTGGGTTTTGGACTTGCTTAGGACCTGTTATCCCTTTCTTTTGGCATATTTCTCCCTTTTGGAATGGGAATACATACCCTATGCTTGTCCCACCATCATATCTTGGAAGTAGATAACTTGTTTTGATTTCAGAGATGGGACGTTGAACTTTGGACTTTTGAGTTGAAACATGTTAAGACGTTAGAGATGAAGTGAATGTATTTGTGTGTGAAAAGGACATGAATTTGCCGGGTCAGGGGCAGAATGCTATAGACTGGGTGCCTGCCTCCCTCACCTCATTGAGGCTTAATCCCCACTGTTAGCTGTTGACGGTGGGAAATCCTATTATGGTAACTGAAAGTTGGGGCCTTGAAGAGGTGATTGGATTGTAGGACTATGCTGTAGTGAATGGATTAATAACGGTGGTCAGGGGTGTGGTTGAGGGCTTTAAAAGGAGAGTACATAAGGAGCTATCTCTCTCTCTTCTCTCTCTGCTTCCACCATCTTACACTGTGAGACCCCTGGTTCACTGCTGCCACTACCAGATGGACTTTGAACTTCCCAGGCTCAGAAACTGTAAGCAATAAATTTCATTTTCTTTATAAATCATCCAGTTCCATGTATTTTGTTATAAGCAACAGAAATGGACTAATACAGGCCCAAACTACAGAATTCCAGAAAGTATGGAAAGTATCCTGAAAGCTTTGAACACGAGCCAAGGAAACCTCTTTAGAACTTCACAGTTTTTATTTTATTTTATTTTAGGCAGCTGGCCAGTACAGAGATCCAAATTCTTGACCTTGGTGTTATAGCTCCGTGCTATAACCAAGTTAACCTGCCAGCCCTAGAACTTCATGTAAATGCTATGTTTTCACAAAGAATGAAAAAAGGCTGGACACTCATTTGGAAATTCAATAAAGTAGGAGGGAAATGTGCTTTTAGAGTGCAGGTGGTCCTTTTCTATACCAACAATTTCTTAGGAACTCTGAACACTTAGCCATAAAGCAAAAGGCCAATAATGTCTCTAAATGATTGCAGACTAAAAAGTAACTTCAGGAGCTGGCCAGTTAGCTCAGTTGGTTAGAGCATGGTGTTAGAGCAAGGTCAAGGGTTTGGATCCCCATATAAGCCAGCCACTAAAAAAATAAAAATTAAAAAAAAAAAAAAGTAACTTCTGATTAGAAGAGGTAGGCTAGGAAAATTAACCCCTAAAAGAAAGAAAAACACACTTTCTCTGGCAGCTTGATCTGGATTCTTTTTTGACACAAAAGTTGGAAATTTTGAAATGGTAGATATCTCAATATTTTGTTATACTTTGATCCAGTTAGAGAAAACAGTTTTCCTTCAACTTCTATCACTTTATGAAATACAGAACTATTTTGATAGCTTTGTCAGCATTTCCAAATTCTAATCAAATGTCCTCTAATATATAAAAAAATACTTTCTGAACCCTGGCACTCTTTCCCTGGAAGTGCTCTTAGCTTTCCAATCACCTGAGTTAGCAAACAAGTAGTGAAAGCAAGGCTTACTTTCCATCACTTCTCTCAAGACCAGGCTATACAGGCTACAAATACTTCTGCAACAACAACGAAGAAATGAAACTCGCAGATGGAGAACTTTGGCTGACCCCAACACCACTCCACTCTGTCCCCAATTTGGAGGTGGCCATGGGGTCAGAGTTCATCCTACAACTTCTGGTGACAGAGGGAAGAGGAGGCCATCTTTTCCACTGCAATTGCTGCTGTAAGGGCTTACCACATAGAGAGAGCCTGCCTGAGAGTGGAGCCAAAAAGAGGAGTAGCACTGTTGAGAAATGGAAAACTGCATCCACAAGACTTGAAACTTTCTCTTGTTCTGACGAGAGAGGAAAACATTTTCCAGGACCCACCACCCCAGCACACTTCCTCTTGGTGTCACTGGCCAGAACTGGGTTTCACACTGCCTCGCTGCCTTCACACCTCTCAACCAATCATTGGCAAAGGAGAATAGAATTACCATGATGACAGAGACCAATCTTGACTTGGAGGAGCCCATCTTTCTTGAGCACACTGTGGCAGGACACCAGGTCAAAATAAGATTCTATTTTCAAGGAAGAAGGGGGAAACGATTCTTGGGTAGTCAACCAACAATGTGTGCTGTAAGTCCTAATGTAAGCATCGGCGTTCAGTTAGCAGCAGTTACCCAAACATTCAAGAGAGAGTAAAGATCCTGACATTCCAAACCAAATTAAAAGAACTATCAGTTTAATTTCCATGTGCATGATACCTAAATAGACACCAACTATAATTTTTATTCTTAAAAAAGTATGAAACTGTTGGCTCCTATCTATGGTCGCACAAAAAAAAAAAAAAAGAAAGAAAGAAAGAAATTATGAAACTGATCACAAAACTGTAAATTCCTTGGAATGTTTTTTTAAGCCTTTACTGAATGCCCCAGAATAATGAGTCTTAGCTATGTAGGTATTTCCAACGTGCCTAATAGCAAAAAAAGAATGTTAATAAATGAGTCTTCCATTCTTAGAGCTATCTTGTTGTCTATGTTTGTTAGAATCTGCCAAGATTACAACTAAAGAATCTGCTAAATAGAGAACAGTAATTCTTTGAGCAAAACTGGTTTCCAACTCTATACTGAAGATCAATACTATCTAGGGCATGTTCCTTAAAATACAGCATCACCTGAAGGTTATAAGGCTTAAATGAGGTGGTAATGTAAAAGTTCATTTGCCAGAATCTGGCACTTAGTAGTACTGTGAAGACTAGGAAAGATACAGGAGGGAGGGAGAAACCAGTGAATAGTCTGAATGTTCATTTCCACAGCTATATTTTGAAAGAATTGCTACTCCACTAAACAAGATCTACAAAGCAAAGAAAATGAAGTCATAAAACATCAGTGGTGATAAGGAAAAATTAAATATCAGTAGGCAAGCGGAAACTAGTACAAGTAACAATACAATAAACTGATAAATGCTTTGGATGTTAGTAAAACTTTATTTTCTGTGCCTGAAAGCATCCCCACCACGTTAGCCATGAATTCAGTACTTACTGAAAAGTCCCTGCTTCCTTCACTAACCACTTCAATGAACTTGCACATGCTTTCACATCTGTTATTACACTGATTCATTCACTCCAACTAGAAGCTAATTATCTTAACAGTTGCCACAGGAAACAAAAGAGAGACATCTAAGTGGGATAAAATGAAATGATTTCTGAAGACTTTATGTCTGACTTTGATACTGAGTCATTTCTCTTTCGTAAACTGTAAAGTCAGAGTATCCTTCTAGTTGTAAAATTTGATGAGTCTATGAATTAAGTGTCAATTACCTGCCTTAGTTGAGTGGATATCAGCTAGCCTAGCAGCAGAGGTCAATAAGCCCCAAACACAGTTCTACGAGAAGTAGAAGGCCCTATGAAGGGCCTTTGAGCTGTATCCATGAGCTTCTACATGATGTTCAGAAGGTCACCACCCTTCTCTGAGCTGTAAAAGGGATCATAACACCCTTATGGCAGGTTGCAGTGAGGATTAAATGAGATCAGGTATGTAATGCACCTCTTGTGGTTCCTGGCACTAAGGAGGCACTCAGAAAATAGTAGTTATTGTTACTGCTTCTATTATAGGATCACCAATAAGCACTTACCTAAAGAAACAACAGCAACACTCTCTGGCAAGAAATGTAATCTGTATCGGATCAGTAAATGCACCAATATGATGCAAATAGCTGTGGGAAAAAAATAAGACATTGTTAAAAAAGTCTGATTTTGAATGATAAACACCAAGTTCAATGAAGTGGTTACTTCTAGGGGGCTGTCAGAAAAATGGACAATTGGCAATGACCCAGTGAACTTCATTTGTATTTTTAATTTTTTATTTCTTAACCTGAAGGTAGATTTATAGTGTTTATTATATCTTCTCTATACTTCTTTTTATGCCTGAATTAGTTCATTTTCCAATAGTTATGCTGGAAGAGCAACAGAAATCTACTTTTTTTCATAAGCTGTTAAACCTTATACAACCATTTAAAATTATTCAAATTTCTTGATTCTGAGAAATGGTCCTCAACTCTTTTGAAGTAATCATCAACTTGAAAACTCTAAATGGTGAGGAGGAAGTCAATAAAAGTAATCACTTTTACATAAATATAATTGCAAAACAAATTATGCCGACATGAAATATTTTGACACCATGTGACTGACTCTCTTTTAATATAGAAAAAAGCAAGGGTGTTTTACAAACAGGAAAAAGTGAATACTATGATTTGGTGACAAGAGCATCAAGAAGATCTGAAATGGGACACTCCTGCTCCCCGGCTGAATACGGCTGGGTACTGCCATTCCCCCTGCTTGAGGGCTTCCCATGAGCCAGGAACTATGCTGAACACTTCCCATACACTGACTCATTTAATCCCCCAATTACCCTCTGAACTAGCTGTTATTACCATTATCTCCTTTGATTACAGATGAGAAAACTGAGGCTTTACAGACGTCGCACCACTGGTAGGTGCTGCAGTGTTGAGTCTGATTCCAACCCTGTGCTCTTAACCATGGTTCACACACCCCACCACCTCGCTCCCAGCTGGCTGCCTTCAATCCTCAAACTCCAAAACAGGAATAATGGCTGACTTTCCTCACAGAGGTGTTGTTACAGAAGAAAAGAAGATGTAAAACTATTTGAAAGGAGTGTTTCTGGACAAAAAAAAAAAAAATGAGCATACTCTCACATAAACCTTTCCTATATAATTTCACGGTCCAAATGTCAGAGTACATGTCTCTTTTTTTTTTTTTTTATTAGGCATGTAGGTGGTATACCATTTCATCAATCACAGTATTATTTTAATAGTACTAAAAATAATTTTGTTGTATTTTTTTAAAAGAAATGTTTAAACAATCTGCATGGCTGTTAAATGGCCATCACAACTCACAAAGATAAATTAGATTTCGTCAATGCCACCAAAAAGAACCAGGTGGCCAGAGAAAGGAAACAACTGTAAATATAGAAATTTTGTCCTCCTTTCATTCTGTGCTTTAAACTATCAATCTGTGGTGTTATTTTAATATAAATATTTAATCCCGTTAGAAATATCCTACATTAAATACTAGGAGCAAGAAAAAACTCTGGGCTGGCTGGTTAGAGCTTGGTGCTAACACCACCAAAGTCCAGGGGTCAATTGCTATACTGGCCAGAAACCAAAACAAAAAAGAAGAAGAAAAAGAAAAGTTCCAATGCACAAGCACAATATGTGACCAATGAGCATGCCTATTGTCAGGAAAAAAAAACAAAAAAAAGGTACGTGAGCATACAAGTAGACAGAAAATAGATCTAGGGAGTTGAGTTAGTTTCTGCTCTTCCCTTGTGCCATGCTGGATTTTAAAAAATTAATTTAAAGTGGGACTTCCAGGAAGATAGCAGACTAGAGTTGCTCAGGGTGCATTCCTCCTGCAGAAGAAGATCGGAATGCGCCCACTGGCGCTGCAGTCGCCAGAGCCATTGTCTGGTCCCTGAACCATTGCCCATCACAGAGCAGCTCCCCATAGAGCAGCAGTCCTGCAGGTGGCCCATCGCTGTAGCAATGGACTGCACAGGCGCGAGAGAGGCAGCTGCAAACACCACATCATTGCTGCTGCCACGAGTTAACCTTGCTGCTGCCAAGGACGCTGCAGACACAAGTGAGGCAGTTGCAGACACTGCTGATGCTTCCACCCCACTGCTGCCAAGGATATCACTGATGCCAGGGAGCCAGTTGACACTACCAGCGACACTGCCATGGCCACAACATAACCCCACTGTTGCCAAGGACACTGGAGACGTGAGGGAGGCAGCCACCACCACTGCGGCTGCCACTACAGACACCGCAGACACGACAGAGGCTACTGCAACCACCAGTGCCACTGCTACCCCAACAAGGTAATCCTGCTGCCACTGTGGAGACCACAGATGTAAGGAAGGCAGGTGTCGCCTCTAGCACTGCTGCTGCTGCCCCCATGAGGTATAACCCCGCTGCCGCTATGGACACCACAGATGCAAGGGAGGCAGTTGCAGGTGCTGGTTCTGCTGCCACTCCCATGAGGTAACTGTGCTGCCACCAAAGACACTACAGACACCAGGGAGGCGGTTGCAGCCACCATAAGATAACCCCACTGCTGCTGTGGACACCATAGCTGCATGAGCCGCTACTGTGAACACCGTAGCCAAGCAGGGAACTTGTCCAACTGCCACCACCAACACCACCAGGCAGCCACCACTGTTGTGTGAGCAGCCACCATCATTATGTGAGCAGCCACCACAGTTGTGTAAGCAGCCACCACCACTGGAGCCACCACTGCCATGTCGGCAGCATACCAAAGCCACCACCACCACAAGGGCGGCCTACTACCACAGCAACAGCCACAGCACCCGCTGCCACTGTAGCAGCAGGTGGACCACTGACTACTCAATTGAATTGACATAAGGAAGGTCACTAGCAGAGTCCAGGGAAGGAGAGTAATAGAAGAAGTAACTGCTCTACCCAATGACCAGACATTAATGTAGAGATACTAAAAATATGAAAAATCAAGAAAATCTGAGTCCACAAAAGGAATACAATAACTTTCAAGAACCAGACCCCACAGAGCAGGAAACCCTTAAAATGACTGAAAAGGAATTCCGAGTAAAAATCATAAGGAAACTCAACGTTTACAAGAAGACACAGTTAGACAACACAATGAACTATGCAATGCTATTCAGGATATGAAGGAGGAAATCTACAAAGATTAATACTTTAAAAAAGAATGTACCAGAACTCATGGAACTGAAGGAGTCATTCAATGAAATAAAAAACACAACTGAGAGATTAAGCAGCAGGCTAGAGCAAGTAGGTGAAAGAGCTCTACAACAAGAACTACAAATCACTGATGAAAGAAATTGAAGAGGACACAAAAAGATGGAAAAACATTCCATGTTCTAGGATTGGAAGAACTAACATTGTGGAACTGTCCATACTACCCAAAGCGATCTATAGATTTGATGCACTCCCCATCAAAATACCAATGACATCCTTCACAGAAATAGAAAAAAACAATCCTAACATTCATATGGAACAACAAAAGACCCCGAATAGCCAAAGCAATCCTGAGCAAAAAAAAAATAAAGCTGGAGCCATAATACTACCTGACTTCAGATTATACTACAAAGCTATAATAACCAAAACAGCATGGTACTAGCATAAAAACACACGTGGACCAATGGAACAGAACAGAGAACCCAAAAATAAACCCACAAACCTACAGCCATCTGATCATTGACAAAGTCACCAAGAACACACATTAGGGAAAAGACTGCCTCTTCAATAAATGGTGCTGGGAAAACTGAACATCCACATGTAGAAAAATAAAACTAGACTCATACCTCTCACCATATACCAATATCAACTCAAAATGGATTAAAAACTTAAATAAAGGACCCAAAACTATAAAACTCATAAAAGAAAACATAGGGGAAACACTTCAGGAGGTAGGACTGGGCAAAGACTTTACAAATATGACCCCCAAAGTATAGGTAACAAAAGGAAAATTAAACTTATGGGATTATATCAAACTAAAAAGCTTCTGAACAGCAAAAGAAACAATTAACAGAGCAAAAAGACAACCTACAGAGTGGGAGAAAATATGTGCAAACTATGCATCCAACAAAGGATTAATACCCAGAATATACAAGGAACTGAAACAACTTAAAAGCAAAAAGACAAACAGCCCAATTAAAAAATGGGAAAAGAGCTGAACAGGCATTTCTCAAAGGAAGATATACAAATGGCCAACAGATACATGCAAAAATGGTCAACATCACTCAGAGTCAGGGAAATGCAAATCAAAACCACAATGAGATATCATCTCACCCTCCAGTCAGACTGGCTATTATCAAAAAGACAGAGAATAATAAACGCTGGCAGAGAAAGGGGAACCCTCCTACACTGTTGGTGGGACTGTAAATTGGTGCAGCTATTATGGAAAACTATATGGATATTCCTGAAACAACTACAGATAGAACTGCCATACAATCCAGCAATTCCACTGCTGGGTATATACCCAAAGGAATGGAAATCATCATGTCAAAGGGATACCTGCACTCCCATGTTTATCGCAGCTCTATTTAAAACAGCCAAAAATTGGAACCAACCTAGATGTCCATCATCAGACAACTGGGTAAGGAAAATGTGGTATATTTACACAATGAAATAATATGCTGCCATAAAAAAATGATGAAATACTGCCATTCGCAGCAACATGATGAACTTAGAGAAAATCATGTTAAGTGAAATAAGCCAGGCAGAGAAAGAGAAATACTGCATGTCCTTACTCTTAAGTGATAGCTAAGAAATAAACAAATAAATTTTAAAAAGAAGAGAAAGACACAACAATCACAAAAATACACTGAACTTTCAAAAGGAGAACAGAATTGAGGTTACCAGAGGTGAGAAATGGGGAAGGGAGAGGGGTAAAGGGCCACAAAAAACACTGTATGTTATATTGTATACTGCTGAGTATACTAACTATCCTGATTTGAGCATCACATATTGTACACAGATATTGATATTGAACTCTGCACCCTACAGACATGTACAATCAACTATGTTACAATAAAAAAAAGAAAAAAAGAAAATGAAATAAAAAATTAATTTAAAAGTTTATTCTCATACATAAATCAAACATCTATTTATAGCTTTAAGAGCAAAAGGGAAAACCGTCTATTGATAGAAAGAGATAAATATGAGATTTATTGAAGCCAGGTAATGGTCTTCAGCCATTAAAAAGGATAGGTCTAAAAAGACAAAAATATTTGCAAACCATATATCTGATAATGGTCAAATAAATAGAAAATATAAAGATTACAGAACTCCTACAACTCAACAACAAAGAAACACTACAATTGAAAAATAGACAAAGGACCTGAATAGACATTTCTCCAAAGAAGATATACAAATAGCCAATAATCACATGAAAAGACGCTAAACATCAATAATCATTAGGGAAATGCAAATCAAAATTACAGCGAAATATGACTTCACACCCACTAGGATGGCTATACTTTTAAAAAACACAAAAGCAGAAAATAACAAGTGTTGACAAGGATGTGGAGATACTGGAACCCTTGTACCACAGTACAAACTTGTGGAAAACATTTTGGTAGTTCCTGAGAAAGTTAAACACAGAGTTTAACCCAGCAATTCCACTCCTAGGTAAATATTCAAGAGAAATAAAAACATACATCCACACAAAAGCTTGTACACAAATGTTCATAGCAGCATCCTTCACAATAGCCAAAAGGTGGAAACACCAGTTGGTTAGAGCATGGTATTACAACATCAGGGTCAAGGGTTCAGATCCCCATACTGGCCAGCCACCCCTCTGCCAAAAAAAACAAAAAACAAAAACCCAAAGGACAAAAACCCAAACCAAAAGGTGGAAACAACCCAAATGTCTATCAACTGATGAATGAATAAACATAATGTAGTATGTCCATATATTGGAATATTATTCAGCCATAAAAAGAAATGAAATTCTAACATATGCTACACTACGACATGGATGAAAAATGAAGACACTGTGCTAAATAAAAGAAGCCAGCACAACAAGCCACATATTGTATGATTCCATTTATATGAAATATTCTGAATAAGCAAATTTCTAGAGACAAAAAGCAGGACAGTGATTGTCAGGGACTAGGGGAAGGAGAAATGGGGAATGACTGCTTTTAACGTTTCCCTTTGGGGTGAGGAAAATGCTCTGGAACTATATAGTGATGATGCTTGCACAGCATTGTAAACATACTAAATGCCACTGAATTGTACACTTTAAGATGGTTAAAATGGTAAATTTTACGTAATGTGTATTTTACTGTGATAAAAAAAGAGAATGCGACAGATATAGAAAACACCAACACAGAAAGATCTCCAAGACATCCTGTGTAATATGAAAAAACAAGCTATAGGACTCATTTATGTTAAAACAAACAAACTCCAAAGTCTGAACATGTATATACCTGTTAATGTATATTTGCTTATGAATATACATATGTATATACAAATACAAGCATTTGTTTTCAAGTATACTTGGAAAAAACAGCAAGAAAGAACAAAAACTTCTGTGTGGTATGGAGGGTGTGTATACCGTAAGTTAATGTGCCTCCAATATTTCATGCCTGAAGTAGTAATTATGAAAAATATATTAAAGCACAGACTTGTCCATTTTAATAACTCCATTAAGTTTAATGGTCCATAAAATGTGTATGTCAAATGATGTTAATAGTTAATTGTAAGTCAATAACAATGACTCATTATTGTTTCTCATAAGTCAAAGATCAGCAAGGGTTAAATGCAAGTCAACCGATTTCAAGCCTCTAAAAGTCAAAAGTAACCACAGGGCTGGCCAGTTAGCTCATCTGGTTAGAGTGTGGTGTTGTAACACCAAGGTCAAGGGTTCAAATCCCTGTACCTGCCAGCCACCAAAAAAAAGAAAGTACCCAGAGTGTTAGCATCCCTTCTCAACAAAAGGGGACACATGTCATCCTGTAATGTGCTTACAAAACACAAAAGTTACAATTTCATGTGAATTAATTAAAATAGTAAGCAAAAGTAGCAAATAAGTTCCAGGTCAGGAGTTCTGAGGTCTAGAATAAAGTACAGACTGATTTCCCTCAATTCATTATAGTTCGTATAGTTAATGAGTTAGCAAGTTATCTATTATTAGTAATTTTTTTTTCATCTTATCAAATTTACATTGTTTGGACATCTAACCAGCACTAAACAATAATATACATGAACAGAGGGAAAAGTGCCTTCATATTTACTTAAAATGAAAGCCTCATTCCATTCTGCTAGTGCACACCAACCTACTCATCATGGAGATACCAACTCATAAACTGTGAAGAATCTGATTAGGTGAAAATAAAACCCACCTAACATTAGTGTGACTCTAGAGTCTAAGTGTTATGATCTATTTGAAGAGAAGCCAATCCAGGAGAAATACACAGCACTATTAAATACAGTTCAGCCCTTTCTAGCCCCAAAGATGTATCAACACGGAGCAGGATTTTGCCTAGATTAAAAAACACATTACTGAAACCTGTTTTATAGTCTCTGGCATAGCTAATTTTAAAGGCTCTACACCCTGAAAGTTACTTTGAAAGTCTTACTTATACTTTTCACCCCACCTTTAAACAGGTGATTACAAAAGTTTCTTCCAGGCCTCCCATTTATATTCTCTTATGTATCAAGCTGACAGCAATGTAAAGACTAACAATACTACTTAATCCCAAAGGAAGACTTCAGCTACTAAAGATTTCTTAAGCAAGATGAGAACTGCTTTTCTTCTTTGTATTCAACTACTATCACAAAAGAAAAACAAAACAAAAGAGTCCTTGAATGTTGAAGTAATCCCCTAAAATAGAATTCAACTATTTACAGGGTAAAAAACTACCAGGGTATATTAAATCTATATGGGATATTGTACACTTCAGGCTTGTGTATTTTTTCAGTATTAAATTTAAAAGTTTCTAAAACTCTATGACAGACAAAGATGAGTCTTAAAATTTCAAATAAAATGACTACATTATTAAAATTCTTTGACCATTTACCAGAGTCTGAAAATAAATGTGAAAGTTACACTTTTCCACAAAAAACAGTTCTAACAGACATCAAAAAAAACCTAGTTCTTCCTTTCAACCTTCTGAAAAGATCTACTCTAACTAGAAGTATGACTTTGGTATCATTAAAGAAAAGCAGAAAATGTACCAACTTCATATTCAAACAAGAGCTTGGACTTGGGTCAAACTCTAAGCTATTTCTTCCTTATTCAACTAATCAAAAGTGGCTGCGTAGTTTCAACTGGATTTCTTTTGTCTAAAACAGTTGTCTACCGTCTCCTGTCTCTGAGAGGCATTTAAGTTTTTGCTTTTTATCTAAACCTCTTGACTGATGTCTAGTAACATGGATATCCATTTCTAGTTTCCCAATAACCAGGTATGTCAATCTCTTCACCTCCCTGGGCCTGAATTTCCTCACCCATTAAAGGAAGAGATCGAACAAAATGAGATTTTAAGTCTGTGAGAGTGAATCCATGTAAACAAAAATATTACATAAGTAAATAACACAGGCTGGCCAGTTAGCTCAGTAGGTTAGAATGCAGTGTTATAACACCAAGGTCAAGCAAGGGTTCAGATCCCTGTACCAGGCAGGCACGCCCCCCCCCAAAAAAAATAAGTAAATAACAGTACAGGTAGTACTGATATATACAAAAGTCATGGCCATGATTAATGGGAATGATAAAAGTTGAGGAAAACAGGATGCTGGGGCAAGGGTTTCTGCTCTTTCATAACAGCAAAATCTTTAACTAAATAAACTTTTACATGGAAACCTAATTGACATAATAGACAAAATGCTGCTTTGGTTAAAGCTAGGGTCAAGAGGTTGGATACTCCCCCATTTTACTCCTCCTGCTACCACCATCTACACACACACACACACACACACACACACACACACGCACACGCACACGCACACGCACGCACGCATGTATGAGCAGAATTTAAAATCCACTAAACTAGGTGTTCAAGATTCTTTCTAGCTCAAAAATTCTTTAATTCTTTCATTCAAGGGCTAAGTTATTACATTAGGGGCTCTTTCGAACTGCTAAGCTCTATGATTTTATAAAGAAAAGGGGTGTCCTATTATGATGTTACGAACTGGTCATTTTCCCTTAGTTTTTGAAGTGAAAACCAAATGAGAGGAAGATTTGACAAAGAAAACAGTGGGGACTGGGTTAACCATACAGACAGAGCACACAAACACTCGAGATGGCAGCCAAGGGCATCTCTGTATTCACCTAGGACGAGGAGGGTGAAGAAGATGGTCATGCCGCTTGACTGCTCCTCTTGCTGAGCCTGTTCCCCTGTCTGCACAGGAAGGATGGGCTTGGCAGGGGTCGGAAGCACCAGCTTTGTTGTAACAACCAGGGTGGTGTGAAGGGTGACATTGAAACTCTCATGTGTTGTATTGGGGAACATGCTAGAGGATATAAAAAGCAGCAGAATTAGATAAAAGAGAAAAGGAGTATCAACACCCACACCTCAAACCAGAAAGAGAACCTGGCAAAGAGCTTTAGGGGATTCACAAGTCTTCCAAGAAATAGGCAGGCCTTGGAGAGAAACTGATTAAGAAAATGCCTGCCTGTGCAGTACAAGGGTACTAGCGGCACTGGGCACTCCTGTATGCAGTCACTTAAAGGGCAGAAACAAGGGGGAATCAGGGCTGGCATAGAAATGAAATGCTGCTCTGTGTCACTTAATGGGGGATTTTAAGGGAGGCAGGCTGGAGTCTCATACATTCCAAGGTCCAAAACTATTTATTTAGGATCTTTATTTCTCCAGCTTACATTCTTTTCCTTGGATTATTTCTGCCAAGTTGAAGAATCACCTGAATTTGCCCAGTGGTTGATCTGGTCAGAACACCCTACCCTACCTTACAAAATCCTTCTCAGATTTCAAAAGACTCTAATGTTAACCTCCTCTGTAACACTCCACCGCACCCCAATTCACATACCCCACCTCTTTGTTCCCACAGCTCTCTCCTCACATTGTGTTGGGATTGTGAACTAGTGCAATACTGATATAATAATAATTGCAATTATGATTATAACAATTAATATTTATTAAGCAATGCTTCATTCCAGGAACTAGATAATATATCACTTCTCACTTAATAGGCATCACATGCCTGAGGTGAATACTATTACTTTCCCTTTTTGACCCATGAATAACTTAGGCTCAGACAGGTTGTGTAACTTGGCTAACATCTCAGTCAGTGGCAGAATCAAGCTTCAAACCCAAATTAGAAATCATTGGGCTACACACCTCTTTTGCTTTGCGCTGCTCAGGCCCAGTTTAGTGTCTGGGACAGAGCAGATGCTCAGTAAATAAGCTGACTAGGGCTAACTAGTTAGCTCAGTTGGTTAGAGAATGGCACTGATAACACCAACGTCCTGGGTTAGATCCCTGTCCCAGTCAGCTGCCCCCAAATAAATAAGTACATAAGATGGCTAAATGAAATGACCCCCATCTGGCCAAGAGACAGATCTGAAAAGTTATCAGGTGAGGGAGTCCAGTATCAATCAAGGGATACCTTGTTAATCTTCACATATTCATTCCACAAACTCAGGGAATCTATAACATGCAACAGAATGTGCTCTACATGCATGGACTAACAGTGGTACCTGCTCCGAAGTACCTGGAGGACACAGACCCCCCTCTCTATCTCATCTGGTACAGCTAGCCTCACTGCTCTCTAGACTCCGGCCATCTGCCTTTCTTCCTGTCACTCAAAAGCACTAAGCCCTTTCTTGATTCAGGCCTTTTGAACTTGATGTTACCTTCATTCCTCCTTCTGGTTATTCAATTCTCAGCTTGAATGTCACTTCTTCCTGAGTACGCTCCCTCACCCTAGCACTATTCCATTTCCTACAAAGCACTTAATCACGATCTTAAACCACCTTGTCTATTTATGGTCTTGTTTTCTCTCAGAGTGGAAACTCCCTGAGAGCGGCTCCCGATTGCCCTCTTTATTTTTCTTGGCGGCTGGCCGGTACGGGATCCGAACCCTTGGTGTTACAAGGCTGTGTTCTAAACAACTGAGCACACCGGCCAGCCCCTGGTCTGCCTCCTTTATCTACCCAGAGCCTGGAATTTAGTCGATGGCCAACAGTTAGGATGAATGAAACTTAGTGTAGGAAACAGACATGAAAACTGATCGTTACAGAGGAGGCTGCGACCGACTGGGGGGGGGGCGAACTGAAAGACTTCCTGGAGGAGGCGGAGGAGTGCTCAGTAAACCTCAGATGACCGAAAACTGGAAAAGTGAAAGATAGGTTGCACTTTCGGGGCCGGCGCTGGGCAGCCGATCCCCAGGCCAGGGTCAGACCTCAAGGAGAATGCAGGGCCCGACTAAGCCCAGGCCCGCGCATCCCGCCCTCCTTGTACGCGCCGGCATGGTCGGTCCTGGCCAACCAGCACAAGGGGCTCCGCCTTCCAGGGCCGGAGGGCGGCCTGAGGAGTTCGCTGTCACCCGCCGGGGCCCAGCCCTGCCTCCTCCGCCGCCCGGGAAAAACCCACTCACTCCTCCTCCGCCATCTTCTCCCCCATCCTTCGAGCTTCCAAAACCAACGAGTTCAGAGCCGCGGCCCACTTTTGCTTCCGGCTTCCGCTGGAGGCGCGAGCGAGCCGGCGAGCGAGGGGCGGGGCCTCGGCCGTAAGAGGGCGGCTCTCTGTTCTTTCGTCTCGTTGGCCCGAGGGTGGGACGAGGCGCGTGGGAGGACCTTTCTGGGGACTTTCAGGACTCCTGTCCGGCTTGCGGCACGTGACCATTTGGTCCCAAGATTTTCCGATTTTTCACCACCGGGCGGGGACGTTTTTGGTGAAACTCCCGTGAAGTCACTGTGACTCACCCTGAGGGCGAATACCCTCCACCCAACGCCCTGGACTTCGTTCTGCTAAGAGTTGGGAAGACTCCGAGGCTAGACTCGGCTGTGCCAAGGAACTCCAGTGGGGACAACTATCCCAGTGTGAGCCTCAAGCTACAGGAAAAGTCTTAACTCAGCTGTAAAGAGGAATAACAACGTGGACTTTGCAGTATTGTTCAATATTCCATATGTAAACATTTCTTGAGTTCCGATTATATGCCTAACATTAAAATAGGTGCTGATGATCTAGAGGCGGATCATTCATTAATTTGTTCATCGACTCAACCAATACATAATAAACACCTCCTGTGTGCCTAGTAGTGGCCCGTGGGGTTGGGGTACAGGAAAGAATAAGGTAAGTAAGTTTGGAGAGGTAGGTGGGACTCATCAGGAAGGCCAGTACCCTATTGTAAGGCTTTTGGATTAGATTTGCCACCTCTGCTACCGTCTTCCTTCGTGGTCCAACCCACCGTATCTCATCTGGATAACTGGAGCAGCTCCCTGAGTGGTCTCTCTGACTCCACCATTGTTCCTCATGGTCTTCTACACAGCAGCCAGAGTGTGATCCTTTAAAATTCCAGTCACTCCTCTACTCAAAACCTCCAGTGGCTTGCAATTTCATTCAGAGGGAAAAACCATGGAGAACCTACAGGACTGAATCCTGCCCCCTCTACCTCTCTGACATGGATGCTGGTCTCCCCTCCCACACAATTTCCACCACTGTCACCATGTCTTCTTCCTTGTGCCGGAAATACACCAGGAACACTTCCGCTTTGGCACTTGCTGGGCCCTTTGTCTAGAATTTTCTGCTCCTAGGTAGCTCTTTAGCACCTGCCTTTTCTACTTTCAGGCTTTTGTTTAACCCTTACATTAGGCCTTCCTGATGCCCCTAGTTCCCTGACCACCCTATTAAATTCAAGGCCACCAATCTTCCCTGAATTGTTTTTCCACATGACACCTAAAATATTATACGTTTTACTTGTGTTTATTGTCCATCTCCCTCCATGAGAATGGAAGCTTCACGAATGCAGAGATTTTTGTGTTTTCTTCTCCGTTTTATCTTCAGTCTCTAGAACAGTACTTAGCACATTGTAGACAATAATAAATAATGATTGAATAAATAAATAAATGAGAATTGGGAGTCACAGAAGGGTTTTTGTTTGTTTGTTTTAAAAGATGACTGGTAAGGGGACCTTAACCCTTGACTTGGTGTCATCAGCACCACACTCTCCCAAGTGAGCTAACTGGCCATCCCTATATAGGGATCTGAACCTGTGGCCTTGGTGTTATCAGCACCACACTCTCCCAAGTGAGCCACAGGCCGACCCCATAGAAGGGTTTTGAACAGAGGTATGACAGCAGCTTTGTTACTCATGGGAAGTTGATTGGGGGTGGGGGTAGGAGGAGGCAAGGATGGAAGCCCCAAGACCAGCTAGGAGGGCTTTGCAATACTCTAGGTGACAGATGATGGAAGTTTCGATGAAGGTGATACTGTGCAGGTGGCAGGAACTGTTGGACTCGGGGTGCATATTGAAGGCAGGGTTTGCTGATGGGTTATGGCATGTAAAAGAAAGGAGTCAAGGATTAGGTCAGGGTTTTGGCCCTGATGAACTGAGTGGAAAAGAGATCTGTCTAGCTCAAACCCTGAGTTCTCCACCCTCCGAGACCTCTTATGACTATTGTCAAAGCTAACAGAGAATGTGATTCGGATCTGCCAATGTTTGCTGAATCCTTTCTGGGGGTGTGGTGCTGGACTATTGTTTTCTTAATTGCTTACATGTCTTTGAGGCAGATACTATTATCCACAGACAGAAGCACAGAGAAGTCAAGCCACTTGCCTGCAGTCACACAGCTAGCAAATGGTTTAGCTGGGATTCAGGTGCAGTCTGTGTTTTTAACCAGCAGCCCTATTGCTCTCCACTGCCTCAATTTCTCTGGCTCTCAAATTGGGCTAATCAGGTTACTTTCCTCCCTTAGCACAGAGCCTGGCAGGAATGAACTGGCCCACAAAGGACTGTAAACTGGGTTCTCTCCAGTCACAATTGTTAACTGAGGGCTTGTTGCTCTCACTCCTCTACCAGCACCAAAAAACTCCACCTTGCTGGAATTCAGGGAGGGCTGACCCTCTCTACCCACTGACCCATTTACTGCCCTTGCTAGATTCTGCTGTCAAGACCAGATCAGGGCTTTGTGATGGCCATAGGGTTCTTGGCCTTGGCCTCCTCTGGGCCTATCACCAATCACGAGGCTGCAGAGCACCTGCTCTCAGGCCCGTGGGCGAGTCCCAGGTTCTTCTCACTTGTTCCCGGGAATGAACATAAAATCCCTGGTCACTGCCCCAGGAAGGCAAACAAAGCCATTCAACACGCAGTTCCTGGGCTCCTGTGCTGTACCAGGGAAGGGGCCAGCCTAGGGCGCAGCAAGTTCTGGTGCCAGGCACTCCTGTCTCCCACCCTCAGAGGCTTAGGGCCTCATCACACTTTTTGCAAGCCATTAGAGGATTAGAGAGGAGGTTCCTGCCTTTGTTTTCTGTTGTCTCTGTCTGGACTGCTCTGCCCTCCTTACTTCCAGTCTTCCTCCATCTTGTCATTCAGGTCAGCTTAAATGTCACCTCCTCAGCAAGGCCCTCCCTGACCACTCAGTCTAAGGCAGGGATTGGCAAACTTTTTCTGTAAAGAGTCGGATAGTAAATATTGTAGGCTCTTTGTGCCTTGTGATCTCTGTCACAACTCAACTCTATAATGTAAAAGCACATAGAACATATAAGTAGATGTAGCTGTGTTCCAATAAAATTTTATGGATACTGAAATTTGAATTTCACATTATTTTCACATCACAAAATGCTATTATTCTTTTCATTTCTTTCTTTCTTTTTTTTTTTTTGGCAGTTGGCCTATAGGGGGATGTGAACCCATGACCTTGAGGGTTATAAGGCTGCGTTCTAACTAACTAAGCTAACAGGTCAGCCCTTATGAGTTATTTTTCAACCATTTGAAAGTGTAAAACCAGGGCTGGCCGGTTAGCTCAGTTGGTTAGAGCACAGTGCTGATAACACTAAAGGGCCAGGTTTCAACCCCTGTACTGTCTAGCTGTTACCCCCACCCCAAAAAAGTGAAACCATTCTTAGCTCATAAGCCATATGAAAACAGGTGGCAGTCTGGATTTGGCTCGTAGGCTACCAGTCCCTGAGCTAACATCTTAAACATAAAGAAGTGTTTCTGAAGCACTTGTCATGATCAGATATTTTTTCCCTTCTTCCCTCCCTTCCTCCTTTCCTTCCTTCTTTCCTTCTGTCCTGAGCTTATCCATTTATATCTAGGATATAAGCTCCCTGAAAGCAAGGATCTTTTCTCTCTCCTGCCTTTTTCTGTCCTTTATCTCTTTTAACGTTTCTTGAACACTTACTCTGTACCAGGCATTATTCCAAGCACATTACACTCAGTCATTTATTTAATCCTTATAACCCTGTATGGTAAGAAATCTTATTAGTCCAGTTTTACAGATGTGGAAACTTGAGGTCTTGCTCATCATTATTTTCTCAGAGCTTAGAAAATACTGAAGCTGTCAACAAAACAGGGTCACCAACAAACTTTTTTGTGTTTGTGGTGGTGGCTGGTCGGTACAGGGAACCGAACACTTGACTTGGTGTTACAACACCATGCTGTAACCACTGAGCTAACAGGTCAGCCTCTAACATTTTTAAATAATTTGACATTTTATAGTTTTTTAAAAAGGGAATCAAGGCAGTTACCACGTATCTCAGTCAGCGTTCAATCAGAGAAGGAGAACCAGTAGGAGATACATATTAAGAGATTTATGGCAAGAAATTGGCTTAAAAACAACAAGAATTTATTGTCTTATCATTCTGTAGGTTATAACATGTTGGCAGCATTGCATTCCTCCTGAGGCCGTAGGGCAGAATTAATTTTCTTGCCTTTTCAGCTTCTAGAAGACATATTCCATGGCTCTGTAGCCTATTCTCTATGTTCAAAGCCAACAGTTGCGTCACTCTGTCCTCTGCCTACAAAGTCTCCTCTTCTGACCTTCACTCTCCTGCCTTCCTCTTTTCCTTAGAAGGACCCTTGTGATTACATTGAACCCATCCAGATAATCAGAATAATCTCCCCATCTCAAGATCTGCTGATTAGCAACCTAATTCCATCTGCAACGTTAATCTCTCCTTGCCATGTTAAATAACATATTCACAGGGACCAGGGATTAATTAGTACATGGACATCTTTGGAGGGCCATTGTTCTGCTCAGCACACCATAGGAAAAATAATATCTGCGCTGGACTTCCCTTCATTTATTTTTACCATTTAGCATTGTTTTATACTGATTTACACAGGGGAGAGAGTTGAGCATAATTTCTTTTCATTTCTTTTTTTCTTTTTGGCAGCTGGCTGGTACAGAGATCAAACATAATTTCTTTAATGCCTATGACTCTAATGTTTTAATCTGGCCCTGGCCACTTAGCAGGTAAGAGGCACTAGAATTACTAGGCAGAAATGAAAAACTTAGGCTTGTAGAATTCAGTGGAGTCGGGTGCAGCAGATATATCTGAGTTTGCGGAAAAATGTAGATTCCAGCCCTACCACAGACCTACTGGATCCCAGGTGCAGAGCCTGGGAATCTGAATTTCTACTTGCCTCTCCACCCCCCATCCCCACACCAGCAGACTCTTTTGATGCCTGCTCATAACTTCTTGCAGGGTCGTAATGCGAGCACTTGTGACACTCTGCCTAAGGACTTGATGTGGTTTACATGTCCCCCTAAAGGTGTGTGCTGGAAACTTAATCCCCAATACAACAGTATTAAGAAGTGATTAGGCCAAGAGGGCTGTGCCCTCATGAATGGGTTAATGCCATTATAGCGAAGTGAGTATGGATTTGTTACTGCGGAAGTGGGTTCGTTCTTTATGAAAAGATGAGTTCAGCCCTCATTTTCCTCTTTCTCACTCTCTCCTTCTCCATCCTCTATGGGATGACAAGCAAGAAGGCCCTCCTCACATGCCCGCCCCTCAGTCTTGGACTTCTCTGCCTCCAGTACTGTGAGAAATAAATTTCTTTTCTTTATAAATTACCCAGTTTCAGGTATTCTGTTAGAGCAGCAAAAACAGACTAAGACAGGGCATCCTCTCAGCATGGCACAAGCCAGATATGCTGAGGAGTTACCACTCTTCAACCAATGACTGGACTGGCGGGAGTTGGAGAATAAATCACCCCACTCCCCCACCCCTCAGTTGGAACAAGTCTGAGGTGCATGATTTCTTTTGTTTTTTTGTTAACAGAGTTGATTATACATATCTGGGGGTACAGAGTTAAATTTCAATACCTGTGTGCAATATGTGATGCTCAAATCAGGATAATTAGTTGATGGAGTTTGGATGTGTTGTCCCTTCCAAAACTCATGTGGAAATTTGATCTCCAATGTGGCGGTGTTGGAAACTGATTGAGTCATGGGGGCGGACCCCTCCTCAATGGATTAATGCTCTCCCTGGGGGTGGGGGGATGAATGAGTGAGTTCTCGCTCTATTAGTTCCCGAGAGAGCTCGTTGCTTAAAAAGACCCTGGCACCTTCTCTCTCTCTCTTGCTTCCTCTCACCATGTGATCTGCTTGTACCCGCCAGCTGCCTGCCACTTTCCTCCATGAGTAGAAGCAGCCTGAGGCCCATGCCAGATGCAGCTGTCCCAGAATCTTAAGCCAAATAAACCTCTTTTCCTTATAAATTACCCAGTCTCAGGTATTTCTGTTATAGCAACACAAAACGAACTAAAACATTAGTGTATTCAACATTATGCAATGTAATTGTTTTCTGTGGCCCTTTACCAATTCCTCGCTTACCACCCTGTATGAATCCATTTCTGTTGCTTATAACAAAATTCTTGAAACTGGGTGATTTATAAAGAAAATAAAATTTATTGCTTACAGTTTCTGAGGCTAAGAAGTCCAAAGTCCAGGAAACACATCTGGTGAGAACCTTGGCAGGGTATCACATTGCGAAAGTGGCAAAGCAGAAAGAGAGACAGACTCTCCTCTTCTTTTAAAGCCCTCAGAGCCACTCCCCTGACCACCATTTTTAATCCATTCACTACAGCATGGTCCTACAATCTAATCACCTCTTCAAGGCTCCACCTTTCAATTACCATAACAGAATCTCCCACCCTCTTAACAGTCACAGTGGGGACCAAGTTTCTAATACATAAGACTTGGGGGACACAATTCAAGCTTCAGTGAGTTTTGGAGGGACATAATTCAATCCACTACATGCTCCTTGAGGTGCATGTTCTAAACTAGTTCCTGGAGCTCTGCGGTGGGATTAAGCTCCAGCTGCCCACAATGGTGACCTGCTTGACAACACACCTGTATTGAGTTCTTTCTCTTCCCAGTCTTAATTCTCCATTCCTGTTTCTGGGCAAAACAAACTAGGACACTCCCCTCAAGAAGTTCTTAGGGTAATCACACTTGGTAACCATCACTGAAGATGATCCTGTTAATAAATATCCCCCATGCTTATTGTGTGGCAGTCCCCATCGCTGGCATGGGGAATGGAGAGATGAGTCTAGTAAGCCCTCTAGGGAAGGAGGAAGTGGGATTTCAGCAGGTGGAGAGAGCACCATTTTAAGATTAGCCAGTGAAACTTTGGGAAAAGATGGCAGCACAAACACGAGTTTCTACTTTCACTATCCTCCTAAGCCCTACTAGAGTGACAATAAAGAGATTTATTTTTTAAAGACATAAACCCTCATGGACTAGAGAACAGAAGAGGAGACAGTAATAAGATTTTGGGCAATATAAAGCAAATGATTAATGGGTAAGTGACTCAGCAGAACCTGGAAAACTAAATCTTCAGCTAGCAGTAGGGAAATACAAGGCCAATCTGTTTCTCTTCCGACCCCCCACCCCACCAAGCTTCCAGAAGTCTCAGGAACTGGTGGTGCCAGGTACTTCTGTAAGTAAATTGAAATGGGGAGAGGGGAGGGTTGTGGTACAGAGAGAGGAAGTGAAATAAGGGATTGACTAAAAGTCTATTGGAGAAGCAGTCAGACTTCCAGATCCTGCCAGGAACATCATCTTGAAATTTCAAAATACAAAGAACAAAGACACTGCAAACTTCCAGAAGAGAGGGGAAAACAGGTCCCATTGATAGCATCAGAATACCTTTGGACTTCTTGACCAAAACTTACAAGAAGGCAATGGAGGGCCAGCCCATGGCTCCCTTGGGAGAGTGTGGTGCTAATAACACAAAGGCCATGGGTTTAGATCCCTATATAAAGATGGCTGGTTAGCTCAATCAGGAGAGTGTGGTGCTGACAACACCAAGCCAAGGGTTAAGATCCCCTTACCAGTCATTTTTATTTAAAAAAAAAAAAAAGGCAATGGAGTAATGCCTTCAAAATCTCAAAATTCTGAAGGAAAATGGTCTCCATCCTAGAATTCTATACCCAGCCAAACTATCTCCAAGGAAATAGAAAGAATAAAAACATTTTCGGACATGGAAAGTCTCAACATTTCTATCTCCCACACACCCTTTCTCAGGGAGCTGCTGGAGGCTTTGCCACCCCAAGAAGAGGGGGATCAAACAAGGAAGGATAAGACCTGTGACCCAGGAAACAGAAAACCAGCACACATGACCCAGGAAACAAAACCTAGCATTGGAGAGAAGCAGACAGGATCCCTGGATGAAAATAGAGGGAGAGCCCAGGATAGTAGCTGTTGGATAACCAGTGCTGGTGTCAGTAGGTCCGAAGACTCTGGAGGTTTCTTCCAAAAGGTAAACAGATAGAATTTCTGATGCATTGGAAGGTAATGAGAGGACACTTGGACCACTGGCAAAGAATTTGGAGTTGAACTGATAACAAATACTGAGAAAATTAGGCAAAGGGTGGATGGAGGGGAACGAGACTCAAGGAAAAATGAAAAGTTATGCAGGAAAGCAAAGATCACTGTAGTTTACCATGAAGCTCAGCTGTGAATGGCATTTACATACTTAACAATAATATAAGTAGTACATATTGATCTCACCAAAAATTAACATATTGAGAGGATGGAGGGATGGGAAGGGATTGTATGTGCTGGGGAAGCAGGTGTAGGGGAGGAAGAGAGCGGAACCCTCATAGCCTAGAGTGGGAAAGCAGATTTTACTGAACACTGAAAAATCAAGAAGTGATGATAGAAGCATGTTATTTAGGGACACGGGGATAAATACACAAAAATATTAGCTCAAAGTGGTCTAAGTGGTTGTCTTTGGGGAGGGGGAAAAGGAAGGAGGGTGTGAAGTGGGGATTTCTGTTTTTAGAAAATTTGACTCTTCAACTTATGTACATGCATGACCTTGATACAAAAAAAAAATCTAAAACCATAAAATAAAGCAGAACAGGAATAGTATATACTAAGATGTTGTTTTGATCATGGTAATCTCTGAATTGTAAATCAGGGGTATTTTTTTTCCTTTTTGCTTGTTCGTATTTTTTATAGTTTTTTCCCTGCAAATCACATATGGTTTGAAATAAGAAAAAATGTGATATTGTTTAAAGGGAGAAAGAAAAAAGGTAAGCCCAGGAGCAGCCTGGAATCTAGCTTCCATCTGGAACCAGGTCTTAGGGTGGGGACAGTGGGGAGGCTACCAAGAGGAGAGGAGGAAGAATTGAAAGAGATCAGTGACTCATAGAAGAGGGAGGTAAGGCAACGTCAAGACAGAAATATCAAGACACCCACGGCCTTGACCTCCTGTGTTTAAATACATATGACGAGCTGGCATATTTCTAGTTTTTGAAAGATGACCAGCAGTTACCAATGTTGTTAGTCATAGGCACAGTGTCAAAGGGCTTTACTTCCCTTCTTTTCTTCTGCTCTTACCTGCCTACTATCTGCTTTACGTGGCAGTCCAAGAGGTCTTTCTGAAGCCATTATCAGATCAAGTTACTCTTTTTCTCAAAATCGTCCCATGTCTACCCATTTTACTGTGAACAAAAACCAACCTGTTTTCAGAGGTCCACAAGGCCCTGTTTGTTCTGCTTCCTGCCCCTGCAATGGTCTCGGACCCTTTCTTGTACCTTTCCCTCTCTACCCCAACTCGCTAGGCTCATGCTCCTCTCATGTATCTGCTCCTTGAATGTGCCATACTAGTCTCCACCTCAGGACCTTTGCACTTGCTGTTTCTTTGCCTGTCTTCTTCTAGATTCACATGTAGCTGCCTTCTAGTCATAATTCAGGTTCCATCACAAATGTCCCTTCCTCAGAGGGGCCTTCAGGAACTACCCTGACTGAGGTGAAACCCCCACCTATCCCAACCAGTTACTCTTTCTTCCAACATTTTACTTTCTTGTCCTCATGGCAATTTCAGCATGTGAAATTATCCTGCTTTGTCCTTTTTTAAAATGTTTTAAAAATTGCTATTAAAATATAATTCATGTAACAAATTCCACCATTTTAAAGTGTACAATACAGTGGCTTTTAGTACATTCTCTATGTTGTGCAACCACCACTACTACCTGATTCTCAAAAATTTTCATCAACCCAGCAAGAAACTCTGTACCTGTTAGCAGTCACTAACCCCTCCCCCACCACCTGGCAATCTTTAATCCATTTTCTGTCTCTATGGATTTGCCTATTTTGAGCATTTCATAGAAATGGAATCAAATATGTGCCATTTTGTGTCTGCCTTCTTTCAGTTAGCATGATATTCTGTTTCTTTTTAAAATTTACTTCTTTATTATCCATCATCCCCATAAACTCTCAGGGGCTCTAGTACCTAGAATAGTGGGTTTGGGAAACCAACATGGCCCATCCAATCAACAGATTTCTGTGCGTTCATCTCAAAGATTGAGGCAGATCCATATCTATGACCCTAGAAAGATATCTGTGATCACACTGTTCAGTTAAAAAAAACTACAGAGCAGTATTTATTCAACAAATATGTATGGAATACTCAGCCAGTCTGTTCAAGGCACTGGGAACACAGCAATGGCAAGTGGAGGAAAATCCCTGCCCTGATAGAGCTGACAATCTGGCAGAAGAGAATGACAGCGCACAAGAAAGAAAAATAAGGTAATTTAGGTAGTGAAAAATGCTAGGATGCAAGAGCACGTGCTGGAGGTGGAGCTGTGATTCAGACGGGTGGTACTGAAGACCCCCCTGAGGAGGTGGTGTTTGAACTGAAAATGTAGAGTGTTCCCATTTTTGTAAAAATATACTTCTACGTGTGTGTATATGTCTGTTTATTGTAAGCATAAAGAAAAACCCTGAGAGATACTCATCAGATGGTTTGCACTTCTAACTCTAAGATGCTTCTGTTCAATTCTGTGCATTGGCCTGGGCGAAACTCTTGGGATACCAAGATGATTCAGGCAGGCATGGTCCTGCCCTCAGAGACAACCTCCTTTTCTAATTCCCCACCTCAGCTGGGCTGGACTGGACTCCACACACATCATTGAAAGTAATAGAACCCCCACCTCAAACTAACTTTGTTCAAAGAGGGGAATTTGTTGGCTCATATAAGAAAAAGTCCAGTGGCAAGTATAGTTTAGGCACGGCTGGATCCAGGAGCTCAATAGTTTCAACAGGCCTCTGCCTCTCTCCAGCTCTTATCTCTGCTTTCTCTCCTATTGGTTCCACTTCAAGCAGGCTCTCCCCATGAGGTGACCAAGAGGGTCTCCAGCAGCTCCCAGCTTCCATCCTTCTGGCTCAGCAATTCTGAGAAAAGAGAGAGCCTCTTTCCCTGGCAAACTTCCAGAGCTGCCTTTCACTGGTCTAGTTCAGATCACATGGTCTCCCTAAACCAATCATATTGACCTGGGGGATGCAGGAATCCAAGTGAGGATAATGTGTTCACTCCTGGAGCTAGAAGGGAGTCTTCCTCGCCTGAACTGCATCTACTGAGGTTGGGAAAAGGTCACCCAAATTTCTACTGGGAAGGCCAAAAAAATGCATTATCAGCACATATTGAGCATTAACTATTGCCACACAATAATGATATGGGACAGGAGCGCTTATTCCCATTTTACGGAGTGGAATTGCAGCTCAGCAACTTTCATTAGGCTGCACAGCTAAGAAGTGGAGAAAGTGGCATTTGATTGGAGTCTGTCTGATGCTGAAGCCCCCAAATGATGATGACGATGTTAAAAATAATAATGATGATGATGATGGTAATAAGAATGGCTGTTTGTTGAGCACCTACTGTGTGCTGAGCTTTACAAGCAGGATGTCATTCAATTCCCCCAGCAACCCTTTGAGGCAGGTGGGGTAGACAATATAGCTGACTTCCTGACATCAATCCCAGCCCAGCCACAGGTGAGTTAGTCAAAGCTAATCATGGGACTTGGATCACCTTGCCAGAGACTGGTTTAGGAATGGGCATGGTTCACACATCTGGCCAATGTGACGTGAGAAGTTTGCCACAGGCTTCAGGGAAAATTCATCACTCTTCTAGGAGAGAGTCTGGAAGTGAATCAGTTTCCTACCAGACATGAAAGAGGATGCCTGTGGCTGTGATAAGCTCCTGGCAGTCACCCTGTGATCACAAGGAGAACCAGAGGATGAAACCAACTCTGTGGCTAGAGAGATGGAAAGAAGCTGGGTCACAGATGCTATCATTGGGTTGCTGAATCTACCATTCGGTCCTATAAACATTCTACGAGGAGAGTCAGGATGTACTGTTCCTGTTAAGCCCGTTTGAGTTTTATTACCTTCTTTTTTTTACCAAAGGCATTCTAGAGGACTCGGTGTGTATTTTTATTGTCCTTATTTCACAGATGGGGAAACTGAGGCTCAGAGAGATAAGTGAGTTGTCTGAGGTCACACAGTGAGCTGGGCTTTGATCTAGGGTTTATCTGACTCCAAACTCACCACACAGTAATAGCCTTTCTTCCTCTAGATGCCTTTTAAGCAAGGTGACATTGAATCCCTGTGAAGTCTGTTATTATCCCCATTTTGCAGATGAGAAACATCTGTGGGGGAGGGGAGGCTGTTTAGCAGAGAGGCTTGTGCGGCCGAGACTTTGCTTTCAAGACTTTTGCTTCCGAGGCTTTGCTTTCAGTCTTCTGATTCAGAGCCGGGAGCCAACAATCATCAGATGGAAGGGGATGGTATGGAAGCGGGGTGTAAGGAAATCCTGTGGATTTCCTTTGGAAATCCAAAATGCTAGAATCTTATTCTGATCCAGGAGGATTGGGAAATAGAGCTCCAGAAACTCATTTGTCCTCTCTCAAGATTGGCTCTTAATTAATTTTAAATTTGAGTTAAAAAAAAAAAAGACTTAGTAAACACATCACATTTTAGAAAAAATTGGAAATATACGTATGTAGTAAGATAACATAATTCAAAAAAAAAATCTCACCAGTTCTCCAGCTGTACAATATTTGGCAATTATGCTCAAGTCCTTCATGCCTCTGTTTCCTTTGCACAGGGTTTTCAGGAAAGCTTCTCTGAAGAGGTGGCATTTGAGTTGAGGACTGAAGGATGAGTTGGAGCCACCATGGGAAGAGTGTTGCAGGCAGAGGGAACAGCAGGTGCAAAAGCCCTGAGGTGGGAATGAACTTGGCCAACTGAAGAGACAGGAGGACAACCAGTGGAGTTCATGAGAAACAAGGAAGGGAGAGAGTCAAAGGAGATGAGGTCAGGGAGGTAGACCAGAGTCAGATCACAAAAGGGGAAATGAGTTGGGGGTCAGGGAGCCACTGCATGTGCCCACCACAGGTGCAGGACAATAATTTAAGCAGAAGGTTTAATAATTAGCATAAGGCTCCTAGGAAGAAGGGAGGGTGAGAGACACTGCCAGTCTGGTACATTTTTACCAAGTGCTCACTCTGTGCCAAGCCCTGCCTCAAGCCTCCAGAAGTGTCTGCTTTGAAGATCAGAAATTCAGGGGCAGCCAAGTCTATAAAGAGGCATTTTTCCAAGCGGACACTTGATTGGCCAAAAGATGGATGGAAAGATCTTCAATGTCCTTCCTAAGCAGGCAATGCAAGTTAAAACACTCAGAGACATTTCACAGCCATGGTCTGGCAGCAATTTGAAAATCAGAAAATACCAAAGTTTAGAAGAGTGGTTAACAGCCCAGGCTCTAGAACCAGCCTCTCTGGGTTCGTGCCATGCTCTGCCATTTCTAGCTGGGTGATCTTGGGTTAGTTACTTCACCTTTTTGTGCATTCATTTCTCCATCTGTTCAATGTGGATGATAATAGTCCTTACGTCAAAGTTTCTTGGGAGGGTTAAATGAATTATTTCCTGATAGATGTTTAGGAAAGGCACTTGGCACATAATAAGTGTTATAGGACGTGGTGTTATTATTTTCACTGGTGAGGAAATGGGGAAACCAGAATTCTCACGCATTGCTGCCCAGCAATTGAAATGCACAAGCCCTGTGACAGTGATCCCACTTCCAGGTATCCACCCCAGAGAAGCTGTAACATGTGCAAAGATGGGTGTGGCATCTTCACCCATAATAAGCCAAAAGTGGACTGGACTGAATAGGCATCAGTGGGAAAGTGGGTAAAGAAATTGTCCCATATTACTACAATGGAATACCAGTGAGCAGTCAAAATGAATGAACTAGATCTAAACTGATCTTAAATATATAATGTTGAGTGAGAAAAGGAACTTGCAGAAATAAACAATCAATATGATACATTTATGTAAATGTTAAAGCCACAAAACAATATCATATATGTAGTAAGAGCAGGCGTGATATTGAAAGATTTAACAGCTGGCATGACCTGGGCCCTGACCAGTCAGAACAGAGGCTGCCCATATGGATCCCAACAGTGGTCCATATTCCCACTGCTCCTCGGATGTGATTTCTCCATGCTCACCAGCTCTTCTACCCTTGTCACCCCTGTCCTGTCCATTCTACACATTATTAACTGTGTGACCTCAGGCAAGTTGTTTCATCTCTCTGTGTTTCAGCTTTTTCATCTGTAAAATGGGACTAATAGTAGCAAAAGCTAACACATACACAGTGTTTCCCATGTGCCAAGCACTCTTTTTAATCTTCATAATAATCCTTTGTTGTAGGTTCTATTATTGTTCCCATTGCACATATGAGGAAACTGAGGCAGAGAGTGGCTGAGTAATTTGCTCATGGTCTGTAGAACCCTACTTACAGGATTGTTGCAAATATATACTAAATGATACATGTTAACAGCTTCAAAAAGATCTGGCACTGAATAAGTACTCAATAAATACTTGCAGTTGCTATTATGTCACTGCCCTGCTCATAAGTATCCAGTGGCTCTCCACTGCCCTTAGGAGACAGTTTGAACTCCTCAACATGGACTACAAGGTCATAGTCTGTTCTCTTCCCACCCCTTTACTTTCTTCCCCGTTTCCCCTTATTCTCTGTTCTCTGGTCAACTGGCCCTCTCTCAATTCCTCCCACACCCCTCAACTTCCCTGCCACTGGGCCTTTGTGTATATTTTCCCTTGCCCAAAGTGCTGTTCCCTCCTGTTCTTCTTTAATCTGGTTAGTCTCTAAACCCCTTCACAAGTCATGTACAATGGCACCTCTTTTAGGAGGTCCTGTTAGACTGGTTGAGTCTTCCTGGTCAATGTTCTCATAACTGTCTATAATATCCCTTAAGTAATACTTATCCCCTCCTGGAATTGCCTCTTTGGTGTTAGTATCCCCCTCTCAATGGTGAGCTCTTGAAAAGCAGGCGAACTTTTCTGACTTCATCATTGTTGTAAGCCTATGGCAGGCATTACACATTGGCTCACTCAACACCCATCTCAATCCTCTTTAGTGTGCCTTCCTGTACAAGAAAGGCTAGAAAGAGAAAAACTACATTTCCCAGACTTTCTTGCAACAGGAGTACCTTATGTGGCCCAGGTTCTCCTGATGAGCCTTCAGGGCAGAAGCAAGCAATAGGATGCCAAGTGGTGTAATCCTCTGGCAAGCACAGTGGTAGAGGAATCTGGTCCTCTGGGGAGTAGGAGAGGAGTACTAACAGCCAGTCCCTAGTTTCCTAGGACCTGAACAGAAGTGGCAGTGGCAGCAGTGATGTTTCTGCTGGAACAGTTCAATAGTGAAGGTGGGTGTTTCTTCTGGTTTTGATGCCCTTGACTGCACTGTTTGCAGTTAACATCCAGGGTACTACCTAGTACCGCTAATAAATCCCTTTCTGCTTAAGCTGGCTCTAGTTGATTTTATTCTCTGCAATTAATAATGCCTGACTCAAGAACTCGATAAATATTTGTTGAATGAATAATAAATGGTGACCTCTTAGAAACCTCTTTGTTCTCACTGCTTTTATCTCCAGGAAGGAACATCTCAGTCTGAGTCTACATACATCACAGGCCCTGAGATAGTAGGGTTCTTTCAAAGTTCGAGGACAGGAAGATGACATGGAATGTCCTTATCACTGGAAAACAGAACACCAAGGCCTTGTAGATGAAAGAGAGTCCAAGGAAGGAACTGGGGCTGTCTCCTGGGCCTCAGAACGATGGGCTCCGGCAAAGGTTGGTGTGTGAGAAAAAGGAAGTGACCAGGGTGAGTCACTAAGCTGTCCCAGGGCCATCCAGGGGGGGTTCTCATTGGGTCCCTTTCTTCTGTGCATACCAATAAGTTACCTCACACTGTGCATGTACTGCTATCCAGCTGTAAAGCAGGTTGGAAAAACATAGTTAGGAGGCAGAAATTTTTTTTTTTTTAAAGATGACCGGTAAGGGGACCTTAACCCTTGGCTTGGTGCTGTCAGCACCCCGCTCAGCCAGTGAGCTAAGTGGCCATCCCTATATAGGATCCGAACCTGTGGCCTTGGTGTTAGCAGCACCACACTCTCCCGAGCGAGCCACAGGCCAGCCCTAGGAGGTAGAAATTTTTAAAAAATGCTTGAACTTTGTGTCGCCCAGAGCAATTTTAGCTATGTATGACAGAAAACCAATTTTAGGAAATGCTTAGGTTGGGTTCCTGCAGAAGCAGATGTGAGACAAGGATTTGTGTAGAAGTAGTTTATTTGGGAGATGATCCCAAGAAGCTCTGTTGGGGGAGTAGGAAATGAGACAGAGAAGGGGGAGAAACCAACATAAGGTGAGTTACTGAGCAGGTCATCACTCCGGGCAGCTGGAGCTCGACCCCACTGGGGAACTCTAGGACACAGAGTAGAACGCACCTCAGAATTGTCCACTTGAGGGGCAGGACCAACTCCTGTCAATCACTGGTTAAGGGATACTCCTAGGGGAGGGTGAACCCTCCAGCATTCTCAGCCCGTATGTGCTGAATGTGTGTGGATGACAAAGCCCTCAGGCAGAGAGCACAGGTACTGAGAGTTGGAAGCCATCTGGTTGCTGTGCGTCAAAATGATGAGTGCCAAGGGGATATGGGCAGAGGACCAGCATTATCTGTTACAGTGACTTAAGCCAAAAAAGGAACCATATTGGCTCATAGAGAATTACATGCTCAGGGATATGTGCTGGCTTCAGTTACAGCTAGATTCGGGGATTCATAAGTTATCAGGAGTCAGTCTTTCTTTCATGCACCCAATGGCAGCCACCTTTGAGCTTTAGACCCTCATCACAATAGCCTTGCACAGAAGAAGGAAAATGATGCTTTCCCATTAACTCCAGCAAAAACCCAAAGGCTGACTCATTGGTCCACTTGGGGCACATACCCATCTCTGAACCAATCCCCGTGGGCAGAGGAATGAGGTGTGCTGATTGGCTAGCTTGGGGCATTTGGCCTTCCCTGGAGCCAAGGATAAATGGAGTTGGCCTCACATCGACAGGGAGTTAAAAAGGGGGCTCCTAGGGAAATTGGGGTGCCATGATAAGAGGAAGGAGAATTGATACTGAGTAGACAAGACAAAGAGGACAGATGTAGTCCAAACCTCCCATGTGCAGATGAGGAACCCGCACCCCAGCTAGGGGAAAGGACTTGCCCAAGATAATTCATTTAGACAGCAGCAACTCAGCTTCTTCACCCAGAGTCTTTTCTCCAGGAGCTGGTGGTCTCTCAATAAATGGGGTCTGTTTAACCAACACAGTCCCTTTAGTGTCCCTCCCATCCTGGCTTCTTCTCCCAATCTATACCCTATGTGACTTTAACATATATCTTTCTGCATTTGTTGAAAAAAGATTTAAAGCCCCACTTCCCAGGCAGAGAAAATGAGAAGTTAAAAAAAAAAAAAATGGTGTAATGCAAAGGTTGGCAAACTTTTTCTGTAAAAGGTATAGGAAATATTTTAGGGTTTGCAGGTCACATAAGGTCTCTGTTGCATATTCTTTTCCTCCTCTTTCTCCTTTCGTCAACCCTTTAAAAATGTAAAAACCTCTTCCCAGTGTAATGGAAGAACATAAGACGAGGATTCAAAGTGTGGGAGTGGGGCTCTGGCACTTCCTAGCTGTGATTTGGAGCAATTCCCTTCATCTCTGGGCCTCTCAGCACCTCAACTGTAAAAGAGAAACCATACTCCCTTTTCATGAGGCTGATCCAAGAAATAAAGACAATTATGAATATAAGGTGCTATATATTAGAATAAAAATTAAAAGCGCTGGCCTGTGGCTCACTTGGGAGAGCGTGGTGCTGACAACACCAAGTCAAGGGTTAAGATCCCCTTACCAGTCATCTTTTAAAAAAGAAAAAAAGAAAACAACTCTCTTGTTAAGCCACAGTTATCTTGGGTCTTTAATTTGTATTCTTTTTTTTTTTTTTAAAGATGACTGGTAAGGGGATCTTAACCCTTGACTTAGTGTAGTCAGCACCATGTTCTCCCAAGTGAGCCACGGGCTGGCCCTTGTTTTCTTTTTTTTAATTAAGGTAAAACTCACATAACATAAAATTCATGATTTTAACTATTTAAAAATATGCAATTAAATGAGGAAATAAATTTTTTATTTCTTTAAAAAATCTTTCTTGGAACTATGTGGGTGTCAGTGCTCTGGGGCCAGGATGGCAGGGCTTCATGGTACATGGTGTGGAGCCTGGGCTCCTTCTGCCTTGTCGTTCTTCCATCTCTAGGGAGACATCCTTGTCCACGTGGTCCAGGACGGTTCCCAGTACCATGCATCCCATTTCAACCAGCAGGAAGGGAAGGGCATTTCTCACTCCTTTTGAAGAGCAGGACCTTGAAGTGGGCCATGTGGGTATGTGGGGGAAGAGCTTTCCATTGGCTGTAACTTAATCATGTGGCTACACCTAGCTGCAAGGAAGGCTGGAATATGTAGTAAAGCCATGGGAAGCCACATGCCAAGCTAAAACTCAGTTGTACTCTTAGTAGGAGAGAGAAAGCAAGAACAGATACTAGGGGATTATTGGCAATCTTTGCCCAAAGTATCTGACTCAGAGAAGTTCTACAAAAGGTAACTGCTGTTGTTGTCCCTTTGAAAAACTCGGTAGATATAATTGAAACACACGCACATAAATACTGGGTATCAATATCATCCTGCACTGGGATTTGGAAGCAATTACAATAGGGTTTAAATCTTTATTTCATGCCTTCCCAGGCTGTGTGAAGTTGGGTAATTTATGTAACCCCTCTGAATCCTGTTTTCATCATTTGTCAAGCAGGGATAATGGTATATAATGGTATATTATCCCTGCTTGACAAATTATATTTAGGGAAAATCAAATAAGATGATGGACATAAAGCTCAAGTACAATGTGCAGCCCAAAGAAGGTTCTTAGTAAATGGTAATTTTATTGATAAGTTTATGGTGGGTAAGAACATGACCTTGAAGATCAGACAGTTCCGGGTTCAAATAGACTTCTTCTTGCCTGGGCAAATTATTTAACTTCTCTGTGCCTGTCCCTTCGTCTGTGAAATGGAGGCAATAACTGTTCCAGTCCTTTGGACATTTGAGGCTTGAAAGAATGACACCTTGAAATCTGTCAAGCAAAATGAATTATTAGATTCCTTTCCCTCTTTGAACTGATGGAGGAAAAGGCAGGGTAAAAGGCTGTTGCTACAAACATGTGACGTTAGTAGCAAAGAAATCACACCCCAAAGAATTAGTGCTATATGATGCCACTATATAAAGTTCAAAAATAGGCAAAAGTAATCACGGGTGTTGGAATCAAGATAATGGTTGTCACTGAGGATGGTAAAGACTGGAAGGAAGCTTCTGGAGGAAGGGGGCTGGGAATGTTCTGTTCCTTCATCTGGAAGCTGGTTACCCTAGTGTTTTGCCTTTGTGAAAATTTATCAGGCTGTCTCTTCTGTGTGCACTTTTTTGTATGGATGATACACTTCAATAAAAAAGAGCTTCCCTCAAAAAGTCTCTGTGGTCTGTTGGAAACCGGCAGTAGCTGAGGGGCAGGGGGTCATAGATGGGGGCATCCTTCCTTTCCACTCACCACAGTTTGTTTCAATTCAAGGCACAGGCGTCAGCTTCCCTCCAAATGCTTGACTTGGCGCCCACCCCTGGAGCCTTTAGCCACAAAGTTCCCTTTGCCCCTGTAATGTGGCTTAATTACCACATCCAGGTCCAGTCTGGTGCCAGCCAGCCTGACTGTCCATGTTATCAGCTCTGGTACTGTGGGAGAGACTTGTTTAGACAGGGAAATTTCAATAAGTAACCTTGAGCAAGAACATCAGATCAACCTCAGATTGAACTTACCAGTGGGGTTGGTGCTATTCGTTCTCTTACTCATTAATTCAAACAACACTTTTTGGGCACCTAATATGTACATGGATCTAGGCAAGGCTCATGGCTGGTACAAAGATGCTTCATTCATTCATTCATTCATATATGCACGCAATAAATATTTATCGAGCACCTACTAGGCACTGTGCTTGGTGCTGGGAATGCACCATTGGTGTAGAAAATAAACATGGTCCCTGCTCTCCTAGAGCTGACTTATTAGTGGAGGGAGATAAACAATTAATAAACAAGTAAATTCACAGTATGTTAGATGGTATGAGTGCTTTGGAGAAAAATTAAGCAGAGACAGGTATAGGGAGTGCAGGACATGTTTGGGGTTGTGGGTTGCAATTTTTTACAGATTTTCAGTAAAGAACTCCCTGAGAATGTGAAATTTAGGCAAAGACTTGAAGAAGACGAGGGAGTGGGCCATTCAAATACGTGAGGAAAGACTGAGAAGGAGCATCCATCATTAAAAAAATATTGACCCATCATCATTAAAATAATACCTATTCTTGAAAGAAAATTGTACCCAAGAAGAATGCCCTCCAAGATAAATTGTTACATGAAAACAAAAGAAACAAACAAATCCAAGGTGCAGAAATGTTTATTTTTTTAATTTTACTTTTTTTGTAATTGAAGTGTTTATATGAATTAAAATATATATAATATTTTATAACCATCATAATGAAGATTGCTTCAGGTAAAAATCATCAATGGATACTAAATCTAAGGGAGTAAATTGATGAAGAACAAAATATTTAAATGGTCTTTGTGTGCCCCCTCCTCCCACACACATGGATTACTTAGTTTCAGGGAGAATGACACCTTCACTAGCAGATCAAAATCAGCATCACCAATGAGGGGCAGATGGACCTCACACTTCTCCAAAAGTAATACCCTGAGGATACAACATCACTTAAGTCATATTTCAGCCAGGGATGCATAACCTGAATCAAACTGGCGCAGATCGTATTCTCCACAGACAGCCACACCAATATGTATCCCATCTCAAATGCTCTTCTTGCAATGTGCCACTGACATGCCTCATCGAGAGATGGGGTCCATGTTTCCTGCCCTTGAACCCAGGAAGAACTATGTAATGTCCTCAACTAATAGAATGCAGTGAAAGTGCCACTGCGTACCTCCAAGGCTAGGTCATCAAAGGCAATATGGCTTCCTCCATTCTCTCTCTCTCTCACTTGGATGCCTGCCCTTCTATCCCTGCTGCCATATTGTGAGGAAGCTCAGAATACATGTGTGGGGGTTCTGACCAACAGCCCCAGCCAGCATCCAGCATCAGCTGCCAGACAGATGAGTGAATAAGCCTTCATTAACTCCAGCTCTTTGCCTTTGAGTTTTCCAGCTGAGGTCCCAGATATCTTAGAACAGATAGATGACTTCCCCACTATGCCCTTTTTGAATTCCTGTCCAACAGGAATTTGGGAATAATTTGTTACACAAATCCTAAATGAGGAACATTCTATGAAGAAACTGGCCTCTATTCTTCAAAAATGTCCATGTCACAAAAGACAAAGAAAATCTGAGGAATCGTTTCAGATAAAAGAAAACAAAAGAGATATAATAACAAAATGCAAACATGGTCCTGAACTGGATCCTGTACTAGAGGGGAAAAACGCTGCAAAATATGTTATTGCCACTATTGACAAGATTGGAATATGGATGGCAGTCTTTTTTTCTTGGCGGCTGGCCAGTCCAGGAATCCAAATCCTTGACCTTGGTGTCATTGATATTGCGCTCTAACCAACTGAGCAACTGGCCAGGCAGAATATGGATGGTGAAATGAAAGTACTGTATCAAGGTAAACTTCTTGAATTTGCTAACAGTGCTGTGGTTACAGAAAATAATATCCTGTTCTTAGGAAATATATGCTGAAATACTGATGGGGAAATGGAGCATGATGTGTACAACCTCAATGTATGTAACCATTCTCAAATGGTTCAGAAAAATAAGTATTAATAATAACAAAAATATTCACATGAAGAAAGAAAAAATACTAAAATAAACATGACAAAAATCTTAAAAATACATGATCCTGGACAAAGGATATATAGGCCTGGAATTCTCTGAATTATTCTTGTAACATTTCTATAAATTCAAAATTGTTTTGAAATCTGTAATTGTGGTTGTGCCTGGGGATGGGAAATGGGTGAGTAAAGGAATAGGGGAGTAAGGGAGACTCATTTTTTTCCTTTTTGTACTTTTAGAAAGTATGACCTAGTCAAATAAATAAATAAATAATGGAAAATAAAATTTCACTCTTTAGACACATATTCTAGGCACAGTGTTAAGTCAGTTAATGCTTGAGATGATTCTCATTCATTCCTCTCAACTCTACCCCCTGCACTTAGGAGGAAACTGAGGCTCAGAGAAAGGAGGCGATTTACCCAAAGGAGAACCCAGAGCTAGGAGTTAACCCAGGTCCATCTCACTCCAGAGGCATCGATGCTCAGTTGGCAGGATCTTTGCCTATGAGGAGAGGAAATTTCTTATAACCTTCTTCACTGTCTAAAGAAATAAACACACTAGCATCTGGTTCTTAGCTTTGTGGGTGTGGATTGTCCATTGTAAAGAATAATCCGTGGTGTAGCTATGGAATCAGCTAGTCATTCAACAGACATTTATTGAGAATCTTTACAAGGCCCAAAGGTAGATTTACCACGATGTACCGGTGCTGGGTGGTGTTGGGAATTCTACAGTGTTCTGGAATGAAGGCAGGGGGTACATCCTCTGTATTAGCACTTCTGGTAAATTTTCTAAAGAGATATTAGAAGGAAGGATCCCAACTCTCCAAGTGTCCAACAATTTAAGATGAGTGATTATTTGGCCAATAAATACTTTCTTACCTATTTCATATTTTTAGTGTCAAAGGACAAAAATCACAACAAATTTAAAGATCTCAACTGGCTTTATTGCAATTCTAGAATCGGGCAAAACTTCATTCCATAAAATAGAATAATGAGCAGAGCAGAGAAGGTAGATTTTATAAACAGAAAAGGCCAAAGAAAGTAGAAATGAAGAACAAAGAGCAGATTGGTCATTTCAAAGTTACTTTCCTTGTAAGGTGGGGACAGGGAGACAGAGCAATAAAAAATAACTCATTATTTAACCACCGGTCACTTCAGGTTATCCTCTTTGTGTAAGGACTAAAGCAGAGGGAACTTCATTAGCATGCTTACTGAAGATTTAAATTAGTCTGTGTGGGAAGCTGGCTGTTATCTCTCTCTCCTGATTTCTTGGAAGATCATACTACAACTTAGTTTAGGTTTGGTGACATGGAACTTAGCAGTGGTGACTCCATTTTGATTTTTAGTCCAGTCTTTTGGGGCCTAGTGCAGGAACTTAGTCCAAAACAATGGCCTCTGATAATTTTTATTTAACAGTAGTTTTGGATTCTTCTAAAATTGCATGAACTTCAGGACCTATAACCCTCGATCCACCCCTGCTGGGCCAGACCTTCTATCGGATGCCAAGGGTCAAAGAGCAAGCCCAGACTCTGCTGGGGCTGTGCAATTGCAACACAGTGACTTATGCCCTGATGGAAGTAGAGACACTGTGGGTGGCCCTGGTCGTGTCACTCAGGGAGTCTCTGGGCTCTCTTTTCTTCTTTTCCTCACAGTTGCCTCCAAAACTCCTATTTGACCAGCAGTTGATATTCTTATTACCTGCTCTCCAGCTGTCCCCAAAACTATGTGGGGTTACCACATCGAACTGGCACACCGAACTGGCATCGGCTTTATCTACAGTGCTGTGTGATACTATCAGCTGATATAATGAATACTAGGCACCATTCTAAGCCCTTTACTGAAGTCATTTTATTTAACAACCCTTCCAGGGAGGTATGATTATTATCTCCATTTTACAGGTAAAGACATTAAGTACTTTGCCAAGGTCAGATAGCTGGCACCTAGGTAAAGCAGAGTCAAACCTGGGTCATGGGGTCTATAGTCCCCCAGTACTATGGACATCTGTGGCTTGGGTCTGCCCAGAATCCCAATTTTCTTTTGGGAACCATTCCACCCCCACAGACCATGTGGTTTGGGTGGAGCTGACCACAAACCTGGCTCTAGGGTGGGTCACATCACCCTGTCCTGGCCCACCAGAGCAGCAAATCATCCTGGCCATGATAATTAATTCAAAGGTGAATTAATAGGCAAGTCAATATGAATGAACCTTCCCTCAGACTTTACTAAAATTTTGAGGAAAAAGGTCCTCCCCCAGGGTAGCCAGGATGGTAAGAGCTCAGCAGCCCAGAGCTGCCGAGGCCATCTTTGTCACCTGCTTGAAAAGGAAGACAGCACAGAGCAAATCTGAGCTGAGACAGAGCAAGATGAAGTCCCATTGACATTGCTAAAGCTCCTGGATCCAGCTATGCCTGAAATACCCCTGGACTTTTCAATTAGATAAGCTAATATATTCTGTTCCCCTCCCTGCTTTTTTTTGTCTCAGGCTAGAGGAGCACATAGCAGGAGCAGATATTGAAACATTGGTTGTGGTTTAGGTCATGATCATGGCACACACACACACGCCCCCCCCCCCATTATTATCATTTAACTTTTTTCTGTAACAGTTTTATTAAGATATAATTTGCATACCATGTAATTTACCCATTTAAAGCACACAGTCCACTAAAAAGAAAAAATAAAATAAAAAATTCAAATCTCAAATGACACTAGAAAACAAAATACAATACAGTGTAAAATTCAATGGAGTTTTTTTTAAATATTCAGAGTTGTGCAACCATCTCCATAATCAATTTTAGAGCATTTTCATCAACCCCAAAAGATATCCCACATTCATTAGCAGTCACTCCCCATTTTCCTCCAAATCCCCCCACCCTAGGCAACCACTAATCTGCTTTCTGTCTCTATAGATTTGCCTATTCTGGATATTTCATATAAATGTAATCATATAAAATATGTTCCAATATGCTCATCTGTCTTGTAGCATGTATCAGTACTCCATTTCTTTTTATTGATGAATAAGCTTCCATTGTATGGATGTACCACATTTGACATATCTACTGATCTCTTGTTGGACAATTTGGGTTGTTTCCACTTTAGGTTTTCATGAATAATACTGCTATGAACCTTCATGTACAAATTTTTTGCCTTGACATATATATGTTTTCCATTCTTGGGGATTGTATTAGTCCATTTTGTGTTGCTATAACAAAATACCCGGAACTGGGTGATTTATAAAAGAAAATGAAATTTATTGCTTACAGTTTCTGAGGCTGGGAAGTCCAAAGCCCATCTGGTGGTGGTGACAGTGACCCAGGGGTCTCACATTGCAAGATGGTGGAAGCAGAGAGAGCAGAGAGAGGAGAGAGAGAGAGAGTGAGAGAGGGAGAGAGGGGGAGAGAGAGGGAGAGAGACTGACTCTTCTCTTCTTTTAAAGCCCTCAGGGGGCTGGCCAATTAGCTCAGTTGGTTAGAGCGCAGCCTTATAACACTAAGGTCATGGGTTTGGATCCCCATACTGGCCAGCCACAAAAAAAGAAATGAAAGAGTCAGACTCCTTAGTTTATAGGAAAGCATAAGATAAATAAAGGCTTGATGGATCATTAGCAAAGGCTCCAACTTCTTTTTTTTTTTTTTTTTTTTTATTATTATTTTTTTTATTTTTATTTTTTTTAAAGATGACCGGTAAGGGGATCTTAACCCTTAACTTGGTGTTGTGAGCACCACGCTCAGCCAGTGAGCGAACCGGCCATCTGTATATGGGATCCGAACCCGGGGCCTTGGTGTTCTCAGCACCACACTCTCCCAAGTGAGCCACGGGCCGGCCCAAGGCTCCAACTTCTTACATTACAGTTTATGGAATATTTTTTTAAAATAATAATAAAAAAAAAATAAAGCCCTCAGAACCACACCCTTGACCACCATTATTAATCCATTCACTATGGGATGGTCCTACAATCCAATCACCTCTTCAAGGCTCCACCTTTCAATTACCATAATAGGATCTCCCACCCTCTTAACAGTCACAGTGGGGGCTAAGTTTCTAATATATAAAACTTGGGGGACACAATTCAAGTCTCAGTGAGTTTTGGAGGGACATAACTCAATCCCCTACAGGGATATATTTAGAATTTGAATTGCTGGGTGATATGGTAACTCTATGTTTAACCTTTTGAGGAACTGCAAGACTTTTCTAGAGTGGCTGCCTCACTTTTCTTTCCCACCAGCAGTGCATGAGCACACCTTACTTTTGCTGTGTCTCTGGAAAGTTGCTCCAACTCTCTGGGCATCGGTACAGAGGCTGTAGACCTAGTTGCAGTGTCGTTCTCCTCTTTCCAGTTGAACAAAACTGGCCTGAGTATCTATGGGCTATGCACCCGGTGGGATATTTATTAATGTGCCCTTGATTTTCAAGTTAGGATTCCTTCACCTTATGAAGCTCTGGAAAATTTGTGGTTGGATCTGTGAGTGTCAGCTGACATTCCAGAACTACGGTGTGGATCAGTGGGGTGAAATGAATGACACATTGGCTGAGATACAGAAACTGTGCCAAGCTTGAAGCCTGAGAGTGTGAAAACCCCATGACTGAGTCATGGTCCTGGGTGTGGAATGGAGTGGGGAGGTGAGAAGAGAGGGAGGGGGCTGGTTAAAATGGCAATCCCGCCCTTCTCTCTGACCTCATCACTTCCTCTCTTTCCTCCTACGCTAGCAGTCCAAATCACTTGCATTTTCCAGAACTGCTCCCCAGACCTGTGTACATGCTGTTTGTTCCCTTTGCCTGGAACCGGGGTGGGTATATTTCTGGCCTCTCATCCAGCCCCTTTATCTCCATTTTCATTGCACTTATTAGATTGTATTGAAATCATCTCTTTGGTTGTATTTCCTACTAGACTCCAGAAACAGTTTTACCTTGTTTACTTCTATCTCTCCAGCACCTAGCCTGGCACAGAATAACACCTTAATGAATTTAATTTTAATTCCCCTTTTAAAAAATTACTAATTAATTCATGATAGCATTTACACAAACACACATGAAACAAGTCTACACCTTTGCTATGGGTCCACATGGAAATGCATAGAAAAACATCTGGAAAGATACTGCCGTGCATCAAGGTGTAAATTACCTCACATCGTGGTGGTTACAAGGATAATGTACTTATCACTTATTAAAAATAAATTAAAAACAAAGTTTAACAAAACAGAAGCAGCACATACTTGTTGTCATAATGAATGCAAATAACTCAAAAGCATGCAGTTGAAAGAGAGTTACCTTGCCCCTCCTAATAAATATTTGTAGAATAAATGAATAAATGTCATACCCATAAATAATTGATGAATGAATGATTAAATAAGAAACAGTTCTGTCCAGAGAGACTTTAGTTCAAGGTGATGGCTCCATCCCTAACGCCAAACAGACCAGTTGATTTCCCTGAAAGTCTGGGCTTTGAGCCAAGGTTTTATTTCTTTCTGGGATGGGCCCCTATCTGGGAGTCCTTTTTCCATGGAACCTTGGAGAATGACTCATGAGGTTGTGCTTGGACAGTGAGTCCCTAGTGACCACAGAGTCACCTCCTGCTACTCAAAGCAGTTGGTTTCTAGGTAGACTCCTTAGGAGGTGGTTTGGTGGGGGCCAAGGGTTGTTGTGTGGCCAGCAGCTGGTTGCTGTTCCCCAGGAAACAGCCTCCAGCAGACACTCAGTCCTCAAATGCAACAGGTGGTGTGGAGTCTGCTGACCCAGAGAATGGGTTCAAGGTCTAGTGCTGCTAATGAACTTGCTGTGGGGCCTTTCCCATCTGTAAAATGAAATGAGATACACGGCAGACACTGATGGTTGCTTATCGCATAGACGTCCTGCCCCTTCTGTTTTGCTTACAGAACCCCAACTGGGGGAGAGTGGCATTGTGTGGCCATGTGCCTAAGGGGAGCCTGGGCCTACCCACCAGCCCCAAAGTTTGTGTGTCCAAGTGCATGCATACACTTGTGTGTATGTGTGTGTTTTTCTATGAGCACAGGGGAAAATGTGTAAATCTTATTTAGTGTAAGTGAATCATAATAACTCCATTACATCCACTTGCCTGCGGTGGGTTTCAGCACATGATGATGTTCTTCTCACTTTCTTTTTTTTGTTATTTTGTTTATTGTTGTTTGTTTGTTTCTTTTTTCTTTGTGTTTTTACTTCTTATTTTTTTTGCTATTTTTAAATTTTATTTATTTATTTATTCTTCTCACTTGCTATGTGGCCTTAGACAAATCACAGTCTCTCTGTGCCTCAGTTTCTTCTCCAAAATGGGGATGGTTCTTACATTCCCATGTTTGCTGTAGGGCTTAAAAATAATCCTTCTAAGGAACCCATGATACAGCAAGAGTTAGAGCAACATTCCTTTTTTTTTTTTTTTAAATAAATATGACCAGTAAGGGGATCTCAACCCGTGGCCTTGGTGTTGTCAGCACCACACTCTCGTGAGTGAGCCACAGGCCAGCCTTAGAGCAACATTTCTTAGACACACATGGTTGCTTAATTCTCAGTTGGAGAATACTCTTATTCTTTTCATTATTAACTAGGTTTGCTAACCTAGCTAATCCCATTTAGAAAATGTGTGAATTATTATATTAAAAGCAGATTCTGTTGGCTGCACAAGATAATTTCAAAACAGTGGGGGTGCACGTGAGGAGAAAAGCTGTCAGGACAGAGGATGTTGGCTGTGAAACATTGAAACTCACTGGTCTGGAAAGCCATCTTATAGTAAATGCACAACTCCTGGCCCCTTTCCTAAATGTTCTCATTCAATGAGTCTGGGATAGGGCCTGGGTCTCTGTTAACAAGGGCCCCAGTGGATTTTTATCAGCTGGTGTGTATGCGAATCATCAGTTTCAGAGATAAATTCTAATCCTTGACTTTACTCCTTATCCTTGGACAAGTCATCCTATTTCCATAAGTCCCGATTTCCTCATCTGTGAAATAGCGATAATATCACCAACCTTGGTGGCTCCCAGTACGGGTTAACAATGGTTCTCAACTAGGAGTGATTTTGTCCCCCAGGAGACATTTGGCAGTGTCTGGAGACATTTTTGGTTGTCACAACTGGGGGGATATTGCTACTGGCATCTAATGGGTAGAGGCTGGAGATGTTGCTAAATATCTTTCAATGCACAGGACACCCTCACAAAGAAGAATTATCTGGCCCAAAATTTGAATAGTGCTGAGGATGAGAAACTCTGGGATAAATGTGTAAAAGTACCATGTGCTCTAAGAAGGGCAGAGGCCAAGCAGCATTTTCTACTGACTTAGCACAAACAAAATTGCCCACAACAGAAAGGCCTTTCCTAGTCCAAGATGGGTGTGAAGAAGGTCTGAGAGCCAAAGAGAGTTCATTGTTCTGAGTGAGAGGGGGCTGGGGAGCATGGCAGTGGTGCCAGAATCTCTGTGTGTGACCCACTGGGAGAAGCCAACTGGCTAGCGGGGGTTGCCCGGGCCTTTGTTCCCAGCCGCACTTGGACAGTGTGCTGGAGGTATTTACAAAGACGGTGAGTACAGCTCAGTGACGAGAATGAATGTGCCTACATTTTCTGAAGTTGCTTGTTTCTACATTTTATATAATGCTAAGACAGTATCGACTGTCTACGTCAATGTCCCAGGAGTGATGTCGTCTCCTGGGGGACATTTGGCAATGTCTGGAGACACTGTCACAACTGCAGAGTGGGTGGGGGTCAGGGATGCTGCTAAACATCCTAGTGCATTGGATGGCACCCACCCCCACCCCACCCTAGCATTATTTGGCTCAAAATGTCAAGAGGTATTGAGAAACCCCAGGTTATATCAAAATGTTGTTATCGGGGCCTAAAAACCACCCCCAGCTATCAGGGAGTGGTAGGGGAAAAGGCCCGAGAGGGGAAAAAACCTGAAGTCTGTTTGGACAGGTCAAGTAGTCCCTGAGATCACTTGGGAGCCAGGAGTGGTATTTCCCAAGGCCCCATTATGTGCCATGACCTCTGCCCTCTGCTGACCACAGGCATCTCAGAGGGCATCCACCGTCTCAGCTCTGGAGAAATGTCCAGCCAGCTGTTTTCTTCTGATTTCACTAATGTAGATTTCCTCTACAAATGCAAATCTCTCCCACAAAAGATAGCTTTTCAGGGCTACTCTTATATTTACAGCCCCTCTGAGTAACCATCATGAAACATGTCAAAGAAGTATATTTGGGGGTGGCATAATTTTGGTTTCCTTCATCATCATGTTTACATTGCTGCCAACAGTTAGAAGGCCCACCACCATCTCTAAGGACACATGCTAAAACTTATACACATTCTCTCCATTTACATCCCATTTGGCCAGACCAAGTATCTAGGGAGTCAGAAGTCCAACTAAATTTGGGGTTCTTATTACTTATACATATGAAGAAGAAAATGGACTGGGGGAGGAATGTAACTGGTACTGACTGCCACAATCAGCTACTGTTTATTTGTTGAGCTCCTGCTGTGTACCAGGTACTTGACACCCTTTGCCAATTTAATGCTCATAACACCCCTGGCAGATGGGAGTTATGATCCCTATTTTATAGATGAGGAAACAAAAACTTGGAGAGGGCAAGGGACTAGCCCAGAGTCACAAAGCTAGAAATGACCAAGCAAGATTACAACTCAAGTCTTTCTCTCTCTCTCTTTTTTTTTTCTGGTACAAGAATTTGACAAGCATCCAACTCAGGTCTCTATGTGCTACCCTGCCACTGCTTGGTCAATGGACTCTGATTGAGTGGGCCAACCAGTTGAATTAGATGAACATCTGTTTGTTTGGTCTGCCCAGTATCAGTGCCTTCTCATTATATTGCTCCAGTTCTTGTTTGGAGAATGTAGCAAATGCTATCAGTGTGCTGGTCATTGTCCTCACCTTCAATGCATGCTGGCCCAATCTTTATCTTTTTGTCTGATGACTTTTTTAGACCAGAAGGGATCACTTTGCTCTTACATGTTGGAAGTTCTGGGCAATTAACACTCCTGGAAGCAGACAATGACTGACAGGAGTTGGTCAAATACCTCACCTTCCTCAACCCTAAGATGGGATAACTCTGAAGTTCATATTTTACACTGGTTGCCAGAGTCCTCTGATGGAATTGCTCCACTTGTCCGCAATAGTAACTTGCTTGATAATGCATCCTGTACCGGCTGCCTTCCCTTCCCTCGATCCCCTAATGTTGCTTTCTGGGATCATCTCCCAAATAATCCACTTGTACCTCAAATCTTTGCCTCAGGGTCTACTTCTGGGGGAGCCCAAACTACTGGACAAAACTATCCTTCCCCTTCCCTAGTCTCAGCCTATATTGTTAAAGGGGGACTGAACCCTACCCCCCAACTCTAGAAAAGGACACATGCCTCAGGTATGACTGATCACACCACCATAGATCTTTAGCTACAGCAGTTGAATCAGGGATGGCCATGTGACCCCAAAGAAGTCCAACGGCAGCTTCTTCCAGGATTTCTGCTGGAACAATTGAGAAAGAGAAACTTTTCTGCTGTGGTTCCTAAACTGTCAGGATGTTGGCATTGGGGCCCACAGTTCTCTGAGAATGAAGCAACATCAGAAGACAGAAGCACTGAGAAGAAAAAAAGAAGCTAGGTCCTGATGGCTTTTTTTTTTTTTTTTAAAGCAGCTTGCCAGTACAGGAATTGAACCCTGGACCCTGGTGTTATTAGCACCATGCTCTAACCAAATGAGCTAACCAGCCAGCCCTCCTGATGGCTTTATATGCATACCTGGGTCCAATACAGTGTATAAATAATTTTAAATTTCATTTATTAGGCTGGGGCATGAGTTCTCCTGCTCCCCACAGGCAGGACTACTCCCTATTCTTTCACAGGTTTGCCTTCCCTGCCTGACACCTGAAGCCCTGTGGGTTTACAGTCTCTGGGTTTGGTTGGGAAGAGTGCTGTAGCAACTCTTCCCGTGGAGCAAGGAGAGTTACAGAAAGTGCAATGTGCCAGAATAACCTGATTGAGAAATCAACTGCTTTTCATTTTCTTAAGTCCAGGGTCATTGGGAAAGAATGAAAGGTATTTCCCCTCCTCTTTGCTAAGAAGGTAGTGGGGCTTTTGATCTAAAGGTCTGTTTTTTTTTTACCCCCAGGCAGAATGAACAGGCCATCTTTCCCCAAGGTCAAGGCCAGAGAGTCTCAGATTATGGTAGACAGGACCACCTATACTAGGGAGCTTGCTCCAAAGGTGGCACCAGCCCAGGTGTCTCAGTTACAATCTTTGGGAACAGAACCGGGCAATTTGCCTTTCAAACATGCTTCTCTGAATGTTGAGAAATTTAGGAGCATTTATTTGTTAATGACAGAAAACCCATTTGAAATTGGTTTATACGAAACAGGCAATTTATTGGCTTAAATAACTGAAGTGTTCTGGCTTCAGGCCTGGCTGGATTCAGAAGCTCAAATGAGGTTACCAGACACAATCTCTTGCCATCTCTTGACTTTACTCTTCAGTGAGTTAGCTCCATTCTCAGTCTCTATTTGTTAGCAAGATGGTAACCTCTTTTTTTTTTTTTTTTAAAAGATGACCAGTAAGGGGATCTTAACCCTTGACTTGGTGTTGTCGGCACCACGCTCAGCCAGTGAGCGAACCGGCCATCCGTATATGGGATCCGAACCCGGGGCCTTGGTGTTATCAGCACCACACTCTCCCGAGTGAGCCACGGGCCGGCCCAAGATGGTAACCTCTTGCTCCGAGTTTGCATGCTGCTGGGTATGAGTCTGGTGGGAAAGGGAGTCATCTCCTAGAAATTCTGCTGAAGTCTCAGCATTCACTCTGATTGGACTAACTCAGGTTGTGGCCCATCTCTGAACCAATCACTGTCACTCGAGGAAGGCAGTGGTCTTATTGTCCTGGCCTGGTCACAAGCCTATTGGTGGAGCCAAGGGGTAGGGAGAGCCCCACCTGAACTGCAGGGACTGAAAGTGAGGAGAAGGGGGGTTTCCCAAAGAAATACTGGGTGCTGTGAGCAGATACATGGGGAATGAGTGTTAGACAGACAAGGACATCAGTGTCAAGTGTAGAAACACTGGTGTAGGCCATAAATCTCCCCCTCATGTTCCAGGGCTGTGGACTTCTTGGCACCCTGAGGGTCCAAGTTGCTTTTTGGTCCAGATCACAAAGGGAGATCCAAGTCACCTACTCAGAAAAACCACCAAAGCCACGGAACAGACTCTGTTGATTGCTTCACTCCCCTTCTCCCTTGTCAACAGAAACTAATTTCGTTGGGATGAAGAGCAACACATTGACCCACAAAATAAATTCTCATTGGTCAAAGCCAGCCATGGCAATCCTGTCTTAGGGTAAGCATGGAACCCTGTCCTGGCTGTTGAGGCATCAGAGGAAGTCTGCTGAGGGCTTCTGGGATGGATTTTCCTCCATGTTAAAAGGAGGAGAGAGGAGATGTTTCCTCCCCCTACTCTTTTTCTGTCACATATACATTCTTCCAGCCTTTGGACATTGCTGGACTAAGATGTGATATTTAGAGATGCAGCAGCCATCTTGAGACTATGAGGAATCCTTGAGATGCTGACTCATTACTCCAATACTGAGATACTGAAATATCCAACCCTGAAACAGCCTACCTATTGGTTTATTATTCCTGAGATAACAAATGCCCTAGGCAGTTAAGGCTTATCCAGTTACCTGCAGCCCAAAGCACCCTAATGGGCCCACCCCTAGACAAGGAGGGCAGAACAAAAAACCCTGCCACTTCTCCGAGATTATTCTGAGATTATTCTGATCAAGCCTCTTCCACTTCACTCTGAGTGTTCTATTGAGAAGCTCTTGCACATGATAATCATTAATAATTCATTAGGACACTACCACTATGAATTGAGTTTTGTAAACTTCTTTGTAAGTCTGAAAGTTGCCTGAAGCCCTATGTAAGCAATTATGTGTAAGCATTCATAACACAGAGGTTAAGAGTGGGCTGGACTTGGAGTCTGGTTGGATTAAATGATGATTAAAACCCCTTCCTAGGGTTCTACTATCATTTTTTATAAGACACAAACTCTTTAAATATTTTCCTTTTTTTCTTCTAAAAAGGGGAAAAAATTGAAAAAATGAATTAAAAATACAAGTAAATAGCCACTGTCAATTTAGGATTCACCCATTCATTGAACAGATATTTATTGTTCACCCATATTGGTCAGGACTCTTTTGATTAGAAGGTACAGAAACCCAACACATACTGACTTTAGCTACAAGAAGAAGAAGTCCAGAGGTAGGTTTAGCTTTAGGCAAAGCTAGATGCAGGTGCTAAAGCAATATCACATGGGATCTGTGCCTCTCCCTTGCTTCATCCTGTTCTCCTCTCTGTTGGCTTCATTCTCCAACAGGCCCTTTCCACACAGGCAAGACAATAATCACCAGCAGCTTCAGGCTTACAAACAACCAGTTCAGCAACTGCAATGGAAAGATTGCTCCTGCTTTCCAACTGATCCAGCAAAAATCCTGGGGCACACTCTCATTGGCCAGGACTAGGTCATGTGTCCATGCCTGAGCCAATCACTGTGGATGGGGTAGAATTCTCTGGTTGGAGGCCTGGATCATGTCTCCACCCCCAAAACCAGGAGATGGTGTCTATCCATGGACTTCATATCAGTCAGGGGAGCAGAATCACTGTGAGTGTCTAGAATAAGGGATTTATTCTAGGGACTAGACCTCCCACAATTGTGGGATGGGTGGGGAAGTAGAGGCTCAGAAGAGGATTTGGGGGATCAGAAAGGTGTCACCAATCTAACTGAGGAATCACACACATCTAGCTACAGAAGTGAAACTGCAAAGAGGAGTTTGAGGAGAGGTCTATGGGAAGCAGTTGCTTCTGTGAGTCTATAACCAAGCATCTGGCCATGGGCCTAAGCCAGCCTTCGGTCAGCAGGGTCAGCAGTTAGGAAAAGGAGCTGGAAGCAGCATGGTGGAGAGCAAGGACAAGCCCACCAGTCATAAAAACAGACAATTATAATCTAGTTTGATAAGAAGAAAGCACAAAGTGCAATGAGAGTCTCAAGGGGTTACAAAATCCAATCTATAAATCAAGGAAGACTTCCTGGAGGAAACAATATTTGAGCTGAAGGATGAGGAGAGTTCCAGACGAAATTGGGGAAGAGGGAGAGGAATTAGCACATGCAAGGGTGTAGAGGTGAAATAGAATACTAGAGAACTAAAAGTAGATCAGTCTGACTGGTGTCTAAGTATGAAGTAGGAAGGGTCAGGGGTGATGACAGCAGGGGCTGATCTTGCAGGTCTTTATAAGTGAGGAGTTTGAACTCTGTCTTAAGAGCAATGGGGAGCCATGGAAGGATTTAAAACAAGGGAGAGGTAAGTATCAGAGTTAAGTGTTAGCAAATTGGAGAAGGGAGGATTTTCCAAACCTCTCCCTTCTAGGAAAAGTCCAAATACTTCAAGTGAAACTGAGCCCTGTGTCTTCAAGGGTTTTCTAACTTTGGTTTCCTTCCTCTGGAGGCAATCTGGGGAAGAGAGGGTTGGGAATGTGACTGCATTGGTTATAATATTTTTAACTGCAAGAGGCAGCATGCCTGACTTACAGTGGCTTAAGCAAAGAAAAAATGTAATCATTTTTATAACAAAACATCTGGAGGTCGGCAGCTCCAAAGTCATTGCAGTGGCTCAATCATGTTCTCAGGGATCCAGGCTCTTCTCATCTTTCTGCTCTGGCATCTCCAGCAGCTGGCTTTTGTCTTCAGACTCATTGCCCAAAACAGCTACTACAGCGCCACATATCATTTGATCAGAGGACACTGATCAAAGCAGGAAGGAAGGGGTAGGGGCAAAAGGCTTTCACCCTATGAAGCTCTATCTTTTCGGGGGGCGGCAGGCAGGAGCTGGCCAGTACAGGAATCGAACCCTGGACCTTGGTGTTATCAGCACCATGCTCTAACCAGCTGAGCTAACCAGCCAGCCCTGAAGTTCTATCTTATTAATGAAGTGAAGCCCCAGATTTCCCCTGACCTCTCATTGGCTAAGAGCTGGATCATGTGCCCATCCTGGACCAATCACTGATGAAGGGAATGGAATTACTGCCCCTACTTAAGACAGATCATGATTTATCTGCTGGGGCTGAAGAGCAACCCACCCTCCAGAGATAAAGAGATTTCTACCCCTCAGTTAGGCCCCAAATCAAGTTTCTTTGGCCAGAGCAGATGTGGAGGTGGGGTGAAAATGGCTGTGGGGTAGCTAAGGGCAGCGTGTCAGTTCAGGTCCTCTGGGAAGCAGATGCTAAAATGGAGTTAAGAGGGCAAGAGGGGCCGAGCCCGTGGCGCACTCGGTAGAGTGCTGCGCTGGGAGCACAGCGACGCTCCCGCCGCGGGTTCGGATCCTATATAGGAATGACCGGTGCACTCACTGGCTGAGTGCCGGTCACGGAAAAAAAAAAAAAAAAAAAAAAAAAAGAGGGCAAGAGGATTATAGGGGGTTAGAGGAGTCTTATGCCTGTGAAAGATAAATAGGAGAGAATGGAGCAAGGGGGCTTCAGACTGCAGTGCAAAGCTGACAAAGTCTTTGTCAACTCAGTGGGGAGCTCCAGAGCAAAGACTGGTTGTTAGAGGAGTCCCATGTTGGACAGGACTTGGCCAGGTCCTAGTCCCCCACCATGCTCAGTCATTGTCCGGGGGCTGCCCAGGAACAGCTAGCCTTGGCTTGAGAGTTTGAAAGTTGAGGCAGATCTTAAGGAGCTGCAGCTGAAGGCTGTCAGCTAACTACCCTCTTTGCTGGGGAATGGCAAGCTCTCTCTCTCTTTTTTTTTGGCAGCTGGCTGGTATGCGGATCTGAACCGTTGACCTTGATATTATCAGCACCACACTCTCCCAAGTGAGTCACTGGCTAGCCCTTTGGCAAGTTATTTCTTGAAGCTGTGCTCTTTTAGGGCTGCCACAAAGTACCCAGTCTGGCCTGACCATGCTCAAGGAAGTCAACTTTGAAGTGACAAATCTGTTTCTACTCAGACCAGCATTAGACCTGACAGAGAGAGTCAGAAGAACAAATATTGAGAGATTAGACTCAACTTAGAAACTGAGTTTCATTTTTTTGAAAAAAAGTTCCCCACACATTTTTATGGATATTTTTTATTATAGTAAAATTAGTAATTGCATATATGCACGAGAAGATAAAAATTTGTCACAGTAGGGATTATGTGCCAGGCACTGTGATAAGCAATTCATATATAATATCATTTAATCCCAGCTCTGACATTTGAGTGAGCTACTTAGCCTCTCTGTGCCTCAGTTTGCTCATTGGCTTAATGGGGGTTACAGTAGTATCTGCCATGTGGGGTTGTTCTGTGGATTCAATGGGTTAATCCATGTGAAGTCATTGGGACATGGCCTGACTCTGAGGAAATGCTCAATAAATAGTAGCTATTATTTTCATTACAAGTCCTCATTTCTTTATCCACAATTCTGAAATCAAAAAAAGGCTATGAAAAGCAACAGTTTTCCAAAAGTCTGGTGCCAGCACTCATTTGGGAGCAAATCCTGACCTGATTTGAGGTTATTTATAGTCTTGTTGAACCCACCTGGTCTGAGTTTCATATGTTTTGTATCAATGTCTCGGAGTATAGCATGCCCTAGAATATATGGCATATAAACCACATTTCCTTTCTAAAATCTAAACAGTTCTAAATTTTAAAACACTGATTTCTTTCTTTTTTTTAAAAAAAAGATGACCAGTAAGGGGATCTTAACCCTTGACTTGGTGTTCTCAGCATCACACTCTCCCAAGTGAGCAAAGGTCCGGCCCTGAAACACTGATTTCTAATAAGGGATTGTGAACTTGTGATATCATTCCTCAGGACAACCCTCTGAGGTGGGTACTATTAATATCTTCATTTTATAGACAAGGGAACTCAGATTCAGAGTGATTTTTCCAAGGCCACTTAGCTAGAAAGTAGAAGAGTAAGGATTTGAATTCATGCAGGCTGTTTCCAGAGCTTCTGTTTGGGGGGAAATTTTTAAAAGTAGTTTCCTGGGCCAGCCTGTGGCTCACTTGGGAGAGTGTGGTGCTGACAACACCAAGTCAAGGGTTAAGATCCCCTTACTGGTCATCTTTTAAAAAAAATAAAAAATAAAAGTAGTTTTCTTTACCGCAGGACTATTCAGAGCTTTTATTCGGCCAACATGCTCTGTAAATCTCCGGGACAGAGCTAAAGAATGCAGCATTCCCCAGATCGTTTTTTCTTAGAGGATGGCCAAGTGCTAACACTTTGAGAACCAGGGAGACCCCTTGGGCAAGAGGGGCTGGAGAAGCTAAGGACCCTGGGCAGAATAGCAGCATAAAGGAGCCAAACAAAGTGGACACCAGGCAGACAGGAGAATCCTGTCACCAGTTGACTGTGTGTGTTGCCTTGAAAGAAAAATCCCTCCTCCTCTTAAAACCTCAGCCTCCTGACTTGTAAAACAAATGACAGAAACATCTTTGAGGTCCCTTAGCTCTCCAGCAGCATTTTCTCTACCGTCTTTTAAAGAAAAAGCAGCAGCAACAGGCTGACACATTTGAAGTAGACTTTCAAAAGAACTTCAAGGGGAGATAGTTAATGCCACATTCCCCTTCTTGGAAATCCTTTGAAACATCAGTCTAGGCTGGGGAACTGCTCGGTGGTGGGAAAGCAGGCTGGAAGGATTCTAAATGTCCCTTGAGCTCCGTGATGCTGAGCGCCAGATCACCTTCCAACCCTTTAGTAACAGTGAACTTGTCAATGACATTTGTTTCTTCACAAATGTCCCAACAGCCTCTCTGAAATTATTTCAGCAAGGACCAGGATTGCCACATTAAATGTATTTATTTCACACACTTAAAAGAAATGCAAAACCCAATTGTTCCAATGACTTTCGAATTATATTACCTAGTTTTTGAAATTGTGAAAGCTGGCCCAATATAAACAAAATTCAAGAACAATAAAAATATCCAGAAAAATAAATCTTCTTCTCATCCTCCTTCCACTCCTCCTGACCCCGCCCCAGAGGCATTCAGTATTACCAGTCTTGTATATCTCCTCCCAGGTAAAGTTTTGATGAATGTAAGCATATATTGTTGTATCTGTTGTGATGTTTTGGCTCCAAGTACAAAGCAACACCCAACCTACAAATGTATGGTTTGCTTATAAGAAGTCTGGAGGTAGAATGGTTTCAAAGTTGGTTCAAATAGAAAAGCAATGATACCACCAAGAATCCAGACTCTTTCCCTCCTTCTGCTTTGGTATCCTGAGCAGTATGACTTGTGTGTGCTGATACCGGATGAGTCAATAGCATAAGCAGCAGGAGTTTCCTAGAAGCTATTCCTATGCCAGGACAGTGAAGCTTCATTATGCACAGAAGAGCTTGTGACCTACATGATTACATCTCACAAAACCCAAACTGAATGGATTCCCCGACTCAGTTGCCCCTTAGCCAATCCCTTCCTGCCCATGGCTCCATCCCTTCCTGCCCATGGCTCCCCCAGTGCCACCTGACATGTGGGGGAGTTGGAGAAACAGTGGTCTAATGGTTACCTTTACAGGTGTTGCAGAACCACATGACCCTGTGAACACATTGCTAGGGCTTTGGAAAGGGCTGTGCAATTGAGGGGCCCTGAGCCTTTGCTTCATTCACTTCATGGTGGACCTACCTCCAGATTTACAGGAAAGTTGGACAGGACTGGGGGATGGATCAGATCTAAAAAATGAGTGAAAGAGAGAAGTCCAAAGGGATTGTAGGGTGTTTTTTTGCTTGAGCAACCATGTGTTTAGTAAGGGAGAAATAGATCTGGGGGATCAGTAATCAAAAGTTCAATTTCGGCCATGTTAAATTTGAGACTCCTGTTAGACGTTAATAAGTAGCAGTCGGACACACAAGGCAGGCATTCATTATCTCCATATTTCTTGGCAAGTAAATCATACATTGTAGGTTGTTGGCTTTTGTACTTGTAGCCAAAAGCATCCCAATGGCTATAATATATGCGTATACATATATCTCTATCTATCCATTCCACCTACCCATCTATCTATCCATCCATCTATCTAAAATTTACCTGGAAGATGATGCATGGAACTAGTAATGGTGCATGCTTCAGGGGATGGGGAGACTGCGGATAGTACGACGGAGGTGGGAGAAAGACTTGGAAGACTTACTTCTTCTGGTACTTTTATACTGCTGAGTAAAGAAACGGAGGCTCAGAGACAACTTGCCTAAGGTCATGTAGCTGGTGGGTGACAGAACTGCCTTTTGAACCAAGGTTGGCTTGGCCCCCAAGTCCAAGCTCCTTCTGTTTTACTCTCACTCCTTATGGAGCTGGAAAGGTAACTGAATCCCTCCAGGATCGATCTTGTCCTTGTCACCTGTCTTTCCCTGGGCTGGCTCCTCTGAGTCTCACTGTGGCATCTCCTGTGGCTGAGCATCTATAACTGCCTACAAGGATTCCTGCCTGTGGTTGGGAAAGGCTGTGTGCACCCGTCTTCCTCTGCGTTATGGAAACCGCAAAGCTCATGGCTACAGCTGCAAGTGAAAATAGTCCTGGAAGGTCCCCAGACTACCCCAAATAGATGAATTTCTCCTGCCTTCCTTTACTTAAGGATTAAAGTGAGTTAGGATTCCTGTCAGAGGGTCCTGGGTTCTAACTCCAGCTCTATGACAACTGATGGCGCTGTGTGTCCTTGGACAAGTTACTTACATTCATGCTTCAGTTTCCTCACCTGCAAAATGGTATCAATAGCAGTAGCTATCTCACAGGATTATTGTGAGGGTCAAGAGTCAGCAGACGTAAATTGCTTGGCTCTCTGCCTAGCTGGCACATCATTAGCTGAATTGCTTCCACTCCACACCCTTCATCCTCCTACAGGGCCTTAGCACACCCTTCCCTTTATGTGGAATGCTTTTCCCTCCCCCTCTTCCCTAATTAATGCCTATTTACCCTTCAGATCCTCCAACATTTTATTGTAACCTTTATCAGGACAGGATTGTTTTAGTCCCAACACCCAGCACACATGGCGTTTGGCATACAGTTGGTATATATTAATTGTTCACTGAGTGAGGGAATGACTGAATGAATAAATGAGGTAAGTGATCAGTTAATGCTAATTCATTTGATAAATGTTCTGTACATGAGGATAAGTACCCATCTCGTTGTATCATTGTGAGGATTAAAAACATTGTGCATTTATTTATTTTTCTTTTTTGTTGTTTTTTTGGTGGCTGGCCAGTACAGGATCGAACCCTGGACCTTGGTGTTATCAGCACCACACTCTAACCAAATGAGCTAACAGGTCAGCCAACGATGTACATTTAAAGTGTCCAGAATGATGCCTGCTCCCTAGCACTGAGTGAGGATTATTACTAACGCTATTTCATGTTATGATCATTATGATTACTTCCTGAAGGTGTTCTTATGGCTTCCTGGTGGGCTTGGGCTCTCCTGGCCCTGCTCTGATGGAATGTCCCTCCAGGGCCTTTCAGAGCTTCACCCTGTCAGCTCGGTCCACTTGACCATCCAAGCAGCCTCAGTCCTCCTCTACATGAAAGCATCGTTCCCGTCCTGAGGAAACACATTCTTAGCTTCAGGCCCGGCTTGTGCCTGGCGTTGGCTTCAGTCTCTCTGTAGATCATGGACCCATTATGTGGTGTCTGTCCCATTCATGGTAAAACAGATGTGGGCACCTCAGGAAGCCATGCTTACAAACAAGCTGCTCAACCCTGTCCTCCAGCCAGAGCTGTCTGGATAAAGATGGGCACCTGATTGGAAGAGCCAGTCAGATCCTCTCTCTTGAGAATTTGGGATCATGACCTGGTGATTCTTGTGGGCCATTGCTTAAAGGAAGAGATTGTGCATTCAGGTGCTATGAGGTGGCCATTTTTGGTCATGGGCTTAGGGAAGAAGAGAGAGAGAGAAAAGAGAGAAGCAGAGACAGAGATGAGGGAACCTGCGGGCAGAGTGATAAAGACACATGGGTTACAGCTGCCACAATCGCTGGTGACTTTTCAGGTGCTAGTTCCAGAAAGTGTGAAGCCACTGCATTCCTGCCCTTATCTTTGATGTGGTAACAGTGGCTCTCACAAAAGGACAGTGGGTGGTACAGGGAACACCTGTTGTCTTTGACTTTCTGGTCTTGATGTCCCTTCTTTTGGAAACAGCATCTTGATTTTCTCTGGGAGCTACCCCTCCCCTACTCTGTCTACATTGTTCGGACAAAGCTGATTCCATCTCTGTGTGGCTCTAGGTTGGCCCAATCACAGCATTTTGTCTTCCAAGGCCATACAGTGATTGGTTCAGGAATGGACACATGACCCAGTTAGAACCAATGAGACTCCATTCTGGGACATTTTGTTGACACCACTGAGAAAACAGAATGTCTTGTCCCTTCTGTTGCTGAGAGGCCACTGTGACCATCATCTTGTCCCCAGGAGGGGAGACTCACCGCAGAGATTGGAGTGCACATCTGGAGATAGAGAGAATATCCCTGGGGTAGCGTTTTAGCCCTTGGATCCAGCTGTGCTTGAAGTTGGCACTCATCCCAGTGTTTGCAATTAAGTGAGCAATCAACTTCTCTTTTTGCTTAAACCAATTTTAGTTGGATTTCTGTCACAACAGAAATGCTCCTGACTGATACTCCTTATGGTGAATCACCCCTTTTCACGGGAGCTAGTTTGAGTAGGTTCTGTTTCAAAAGATCCAGAGATCCTCAGCCAGGACCTTGAGACTCTATTCTGATGACCACACTTCCGTTTCATTCCCAATGATTCTGTAGGTTCACAGTTTTTGGCCTTGGTTCCTTTTCTTGCCTTTTTCTTTCAGAGAACACACCTGGGAAAAAAAGAAGTGGGAACTCCCATTCATCAAGTGATGACAATTTTTGTTTTAACTTTTCAATTTTTTTGCAGCTGGATGGTAAGGGAATTCAAACCCTTGACCTTAGTGTTATCAGCACCATGCTCTAAACAAGTGAGCAAACTGACAAGCCCCAGTGATTATAATTTTAATCATCACGACTGTCCTATGAGGAGGGTATTATAATCAGTAATAGATCTTCAACATAACCAGTGCCGCTTTATTTTTTTTTTATTTTTTTTTTAAAAAGATGACCGGTAAGGGGATCTCAACCCTAGACTTGGTGTTGTGAGCACCACGCTCAGCTAGTGAGCGAACCGGCCATCCGTATATGGGATCCGAACCCGGGGCCTTGGTGTTATCAGCACCACACTCTCCCGAGTGAGCCACGGGCCAGCCCCACCAGTGCTGCTTTAGACAAGCCCAAGTACAAAATGGCGCTGCCCACCTCCTCCCCTCCCTCCCCTCCCCTGTTCTCTTTTACAAGAAGCCTCATGGTTTCAGAGAAAATGAAACTTCTGGCGTTTCCACATGTAGAGAACTCTCCATTCCCATGACCTAACTCAATCCCCACCCCGGAATTACATCACCCAGCTCTTGGCGCCAACATACTGATATAAGCTCTACCACCCCCACACCTGGTGCTGTTCCCCATTTTCAGGGCAGTCCTGGGCTGTTCCCCACTTTGAACGCAGCCCGGTAGATTCTTTTCCTTTAATAAAGCTTGAAGGGTACCTGGCATCTTGGCTCACTTTCTTTCAATCAGCCCCATCTTGAAATGCAGTTCAGGGTCAGGAATCAGATGAGGATCAATCTAGGGCTTTACAAATAAGGAAATTGAGGCCCAAACTGGTGAAATGGCTTGCCCAAGATTGAAACTGGCACTCATCCCGGTGTTTGCAATTAACTCAGTAAACACTGAGCTGGGATTTGAACCCTGATTAAATCCTGGCCTTTACCCACCATTTGTACTTCCCAGCAACAAGAGCATTCCTATGCACAACCCCCCACCTAAATGATATGCATCTAAAGTCCCCAAGTTAATGCTCTCTGACCAATTCCAGGTCTGAATGTTTATCTTAAGAAACAAGCAGACAAAAATAACTGAGAATGTGCTTCACAGCACTGAAAGTGAAAAACCGGAATAATCTAAATGTCTCTGAATGGAGATTTAGATAAAATATGATATGATAGACTGTGCTAGGAAAAGCTATATATATAATATGTGCAAGGGTGCTTCAGAAAATTCATGGAGGACTCGCTGGTTAGCTCAATTGGTTAGAGTGTGGTGTTTGTAACACCAAGATCAGGGGTTCAGACCCTATACCAGCAAGCTACCAAAAAAAGGAAAAAAAGTTCACGAAAAAAATAGAATACAAATCTTTCCATGGACTTTTTGAAGTCCCCTTCTATTGTAAGGTAATGGTTAAGGACATAGTCTCTAGAATCAGGTTGTTGGTATTCAAATCCTGCTTCTGCCCTTTACTAGCTCTGTGATCTTAGTCAATTCACTTATCTCTGTAAGAGCTTTACTTTCCTCTTCTGTAAAATGAGGTTTTGGGGGAAGATTAACTGAGTTAAAACATAAAGTGCTTAGAATTATCTCACAAGTGGTGATACCTGTAAGCTCTAAAACTGGATTGTTGGTGGGAGTCCTAGCCTTGCCATTTACTTAACCTCTCTGTGCCTCTTTCTCTATCTGTAAAATGAGTCTGATAATAGGATTATTGTGACTAGTTAGCATATAAATATAAGTAAAGTGCTTATGACAGGGCCTGGCATACAGCAAGGACTTAGTAAATGTTAGCTACTATTACATTACCTTTTTTTTTTTTTTTTTTTGGTGGTTGGCCAGTAAGGAGATCCAAGCCCACGACCTTGGTGTTACCAGTGCCACACTCTCCCAAGTGAGATGAACGGCCAGCCGCCTGCACCTATTTTTTTACAAATACTGTGTCCCTTCTATATGATAATTGCTAATGTTTTGGAGCACTTTTATGTACCAGGTACTGTGCTAAATTCTGTGCTAAGCCCACCACCGCTTGTTTTTGTATGGCCCTCAAGCTGAGAATGTTTTTTACATTTTTCAGTGTTTACAAAAAAAATCAAAAAAGGAATATCTTGTGACACTTGAAAATTACATGAAATTCAAGTTTTAGTGATCAAAAATAAAGTTGTGTTGGCATAGTCATGTCCATTCGTTTTCTTTGCTCTACAACAGCAGAGTTGAATAGTTGCCATGGAGACTGCATGCATGGTCTGCAAAACCTAAAATATTTACTATGTGGCTCTTTACCTGAAAGGTTTGTCAACCTCTGCCTTACCTGATTCTTACTATGTTTTTATCCACTTTCTACTACTCCCATTTTTACCTACTGTACCATTTTACTCTTTTTCTTTTTACTCCCTTTCTACCGGGTGAAGACTGAGTCTCAGAGAGGCTATGCCATGTCCAGTGTCACACAGCAAGAAAACGCTAGAATTAGATCCTGGCTTCTGAGTTGAGGATTTAACTGCTGGGCTAGAGCCGTCTTTGCTCTGTGCCTGAGACTCACCCTGGGAATCCCTCCAGTTTACGTACGGCCTGTCAGCCTTGTTATAGTAAAGGCCCATCCAGAGCAAGGGACTGTGTATCTCCTCAGACGGCCTCACAGGGCACCTTGCCAGGCTCTTTTCTCCTCTGGAGCCCAGCCGGGCTCACACAGGCTGCTCTGTGAGGCTGTGGGCAGGAGGCCTCTCTGGCCAGCCAGTGTTCGGTTACCCCAGTGACATTCAATTGTTCCTAAGAGAGGAGGCCCGTTTTTGGCAGCTCCTAGACCTGGATTCCAGGAAGCTCTGCCTGACTCCCTTCCTGTTTGTTTCTAATCAGCAAATCTGCCTGTATCACTTTTCACTGGGTTATGTAAGTCCGCCTGTTGCTCTCACACTGTCTCAGTGATAGGACACTGGGCACATCACTGGCCGGGGAGGAAGACGTGGGACTTAGAGGGGCAAGAGGCAAGACCCAGGGTGGGTCCACAGGAGTTTAGCACTTCCAGGATGGAACCATACTTCATTCTGTCCAGTCCCAAAGGCCCCAGGGATGCATGCCTTACCCTAGACTGAGAAGCCCAGGGTCCCAGCCCTGAAAAGTGATCCCTCGGGTGGCCGGGCAACTCTGTGGGAGAAGGAGCCCTGTCCATGTGGACACTAGCACAGCCCTCTGCAGGCTACTTTGGTAGGAGCTAGGAAAACAGAAAATTGTCACGCAGACTCTAGAGGCAAGTGTCTGGGTCCAAATCCTGGCTCTGCTATTTACTGGCTAATTTGGGGCAAATTTCTGCAACTGAGCCTTAGGTCCTGTATCTGTACAATAGAGACAATAATAAAATCTCTCTTATTTGACTGTAATAAGAATTAAATCATTTATACAGGTAAAGGGCTTAGAGCAATGCCTGGCACATAATAAGGGCTCAATAAGTACAAGCAACTATTATTATTATTAAAATAGTAACTATTGTTATTGGTATTCACCAGAGAGAAAAGGTCATGCATGTGCTCACGGAGGTATGAATGGTAAAATTCATTGCAGCTCTAGTTTTCATAGAGGCAAGTTGAAAACCATCTAGATGTTTCCCAATAGGAAGTGGCTGAATGAATGATGGCCCATCCATACTGTGGAATTCTGTGCAGCAGTTAAAAAGAATGAGGGAGATTTATATGGCCCGATATGAAAAGACTTCCAAAATACACTGTTCAGTGAAAAAAGAGAAAGTAGCAGAAGGATATAAGGAGCACGAAAATTTATGTAAAACACAAAAATGCAAAATAGTCCACGAGTACATATACATATGTAAATGCACAATCAAAAGTCTAGAATGGGCACCTGCACTGTCTGATATGGTTGTCAGTAGCCATACATGGCTATTTACATTTAGATGCAAATTAATTAAATTAAATTAAATAGAGAGTTCAGTCCCTCAATGGCATCAGCCACACTTCAAGTGTGGCTAGTGGGTTTCATATTGGACAAAGCAGATATAGGATATTTCCATCAATGCAGAACATTCTGTTGGATGGTACTAGTCTAGATGGATAAAAAAGCCAAATTGATAATAGTAATTACCTTGGCATGGGGGAGCAAGGACTGCAGGACATTATTTATCTATTTATTTTTGGCAGCTGGTCCGTACAGGGATCTGAACCCTTGACCTTGGTGTTATAACACTGTGCTCTAACAAACTGAGCTAACTGGCCAGCTCTATTTATTCTTTTAACACATACTTATTGAGTACTTACTCTGTGCCAGGCACTATCCTCAGCACTGGGACTACAGCTATGCATTAAACAGACACAAATTCCTGCCTTCTGGAAGTTTCCTTTCCAGGAGGTGGTCTGTCAAGTGGAAAGAAGTGTTTTGGCAAAAAACAGAGAAGGTGGCGTTGATAAAGAATGTTGGCAGATGACACAGGATGATCATTAAAGCCACTTTTTTCATTTACTCACTTTTTTTTTTAGATGAGGAAACCTCCTTTCTCATGTAATTAAAAATTTATAAAAGGCAATGAAAGAACCCCAGGCCTGGAGAGAGGATCCTGGATTTCTACCCGATTCTGACTCTAACTTGTTGTGCACCCTGGGCCACATCACTTAGCCTTTCTGGGCCCCCATTTTATTTTTTTTTTATCTCCAATGTGTATTCGAGAAGGACTCTAAGGCCCACCAGCCCTGCCCTCCTGCAACTAGATGCTTCTGTGAAGTCTTTCCACCTGTCCCACAGATCACTGGAGTCCTTTGGAAGCATTAACATGGCAAGATTCTGCAGAAACCTGAAACAACAAACCAAGGAGAAGGAGGAGGAGCAGGAAAAGTAAACTTCAGCAGCCAGGAGAGGTTTGAATCTCCAGCAAACTGCCTGAGGGCAGCCTCTGTATACCTGGGTTAAACAATACGGTACAGAATTCCTGACACATTCCTGTTATGTCGTGCAGACAGACATTTCACGATAATAGCTAATATTTACTAAACACTGACTGTGCGCTGGGCACCCTTTATACAGATTAACTCATTTAATCCTCATGATAACCCTATGGAGGTCAGTACAATTTATCACCCCCATTTTACAGATGAAGAAACTGAGGTTTCAGCAAGCTAAAAAATGCCTGATTATTAAGTGGAGAGACCAGGCTTCAACCCAGAGGCCAGACTCCAGAGCCCTCAGTCTTAACCACTGCATTTCAGCACCTGCTGTGTATAGCCAACTAGAACATAAAACAGAAGAAATCAAGGCTTTTGCTTATTTAAAGCTATCTGTGCATGTGTCCTGGGTGTACAGACCAAGTAGGGATTTATTCTGATCTAGGTGTTGGGGTCTTCCTGCTTCTTTGCCAGCCACTCTGCAGACACCATTCTTCCTTGCCAAGCCACTCTGCAGATGCCAAAGGAATCCTAAATCAGACCATGTTTCTCTGCTGACAACCCTCCTATGGCCCCCATCGGCAAAGCCTTCCATGACCACCCCCACTCCTATGTCCTCCAATCTCATCCCTCCAATTTCATCCCTCCACTGTGTGCCTCACTCCACTCCAGGCACACTGGCCTCCTCCCTGCTGCTCCAAGGCTCCAGCAGTGGTCCCTCCTCTGGGTCCTTGCATGGGCTGTAACCTCTACTAGGGAGGCTTCTTGGGGGAGGTGAGCTCTGAACTGAGCCCAGCAGGGTGTTAGCCTAGAGGGGGTAGGGGAGGGAAGGGTTCCAGGGAAAAGGTGAGACACCCAGAGAGAGTGAGCAAGCATACCTCATCCAAGGACATAAAGGAAACCAATGAGGTCTCGTTCCTGAGAAAAGAAAACTGAGTGAACAATGGCAGAGGAGGGGTGAGAGAGTTGGGTAGGGGCCAGTTCATGCAAGGCTTGGCAAGCATGTAAGACTGTTTGGATTTTCTCCTGAGGGCAATGGGGAGCTATGGAAGGGTTTTGAGAAAAGGAAGAATGCATTTGGATTTGCTCTTCACAGCCCACTCAGTCTTTCCAGGGACACTTTGTTGGTCACAGCTCGCCATCTGGTTTGACTACGGGTGACCCTCAGACTCACCTTCAGCGACTCATTCAATAAATATTTAGTAACTCCAAGGTCAAGGGTTCAGATCCCCGTACCAGCCAATAGTCATAAATAAATACATACATAAATAAATATTTAAATGGCCCATACTAGGTGTCAAGCAGTGACTCACGGGATGGGGATACAGCCATGAATGTGATGGACACGTCCTGGTTCTCCCAGAGCTGACTCATTAGTGGCCATTCACCAACATTCTCACTAGGCAAACTATGGAAATAACTGCAGGTTTTAATGAGAGAATGAAGTATGAAAAATAAATTTCTGTTGTTTATAAACCACCCAGTTTTTGGTTTTTTGCTATAGATGCCTGAACAGACTAAGACAGCGAGTAGTAGATGGGGGTAGGGGTGAGCGTGGTGGGGAGGTGCAGTTCCCAGGAGCAGGTAAGAGGGATCTTATCCAGCTAAGACACTGAAAGTCCAGGGACCAAAAAGCACCATAAGTAAAAAAAGTCAAAAGACAAATGGCAAACCAGTGAAAATTTCAACTCATGTACAAAGGGCTAAAGTCTCACTAATAGATAAGGCATTTTATTTCTAGAAATAGAAAGAAAAGAACACACCCAGTGGGAAAATGGCAAAGAAAATGACCAGGAAAATACAAATAGCTCTTAAACATATTGAAAGATGCTTTGAATTCTCATGGAAAAAGAAATGCAAACTGAACTACACAGAGACACAACTTTCACTCTATCTGGCTGGCAAAGCTCAGCACCATCACTCACTGCTGGTGAGCATGTAAACTGGCACAACGTCCTTGGGGGCAATTTGGCAGGTTCTGTCAAAATTACAAAGACACCCCTTTTAACCCAGAAAGTCCATTTCTGGTCATTTACCCCACAGACATAGCTGCCCGTGTGCAAAATAATGTATATGCATTGTAACACTATTTGCTATGGTAGAAAGATCAGAAACAATCCAAATTTCTATCGGTAGAAGACTAGTTTAATTATGGTTTATACATAAAATTGATTATTATGTGGCTATTAAAAAGAATCAGGTAAGTGTAAATGCACTGATATATTATTAAGTGAAAAAAGTAAGGACAGAACAGTATTATAATATGTTATTCTTTTGTAACAGTGGGGGAGAAGCATTTATATTTTTATTTACTTCTATATGCATAAAAACATAAAAACAAAAGAAACTAACAGTAGTAGTTAGCTCAGTGCTTGTGTGTGTTTGTGTGTGTGTGTGCTCTGGTGAGGGGCAGGTAGTGATGGGAACTAGTTCAATAGAGAATAAGAGTGGGAGGAAGATTTTACTGGATTAAAACTATACATATACTCATATCATATATATGTATCAAAACATCAGATTGTATCTCATAAGCAAGTACAATTATGAGTCAATTTAAAATACAGTTTTTAAAAATTCAAAAAATAACTGGCCAGCAGCCAAAAAAAAAAATTTTTTTTTTAAAAAGATGACTGGTAAGGGGATCTTAACCCTTGACTTGGTGTTGTCAGCACCAGGCTCTCCCAAGTGAGCCACAGGCCAGCCCTAAAAAAAAAATTTTTTTAAATACTCATAACAGTTTTATGGAGATATAGTTTACATATCATACAAGTTACCCACTTAAAGTGTACAATTCAGTGGTTTTCAGTATATTCACAGATTCGTGCAACCATCACAATCAATTCTAGAACATTTTCATCACCCGCATAAGAAACACCTTATCTGTTAGCAATCATTACTCATTTCTCCTCATCCCCCTAGCCCTAGACAATTACTAATCTATAGATTTACCTGTTCTGCACATTTCCTATAAATGGAAACATACAATATGTGACCTTTTGTGTCTGGCTTATTTCACTTAACATAATATTTTCAAGATTCATGCCTGTTTTAGCATGTATCAGAACTTCATTCTTTTTTTGGCTGAATAATATCCCATTGTATGTATCTGCCACATTTTATTTATACATTCATCATCCAATGGATATTTGGATTGTTTCCATTTGGGGGCTATGACGACTTATGCTGCTATGAACATTTGTGTACAGGTTTTTCTGTGGACATATGTTTTCATTTCTCTTGGAGATAGACCTAGGAGTGGAATGGCTGGGTCATGTGGTAACTCTGTATTTAACTGTTTGAGGAACTGACAGATTGTTTTCCAAAGTAGCTGCACAATTTTACGTTCCCTACCAGCAGTGCATGAGGGTTCCAGTTTTTGGATACCTTTTAGTACTTTTTGTTTTTTGAACCAGACAATTGTGTGAGCATATATGGAAGGAATTGAGAACAGGAGGAGATTGTGTGAAGAGGTGGCATGGGAGAGGAAGGCTGGTGCCAGATCACCAGGCCCTTGTAGGCCTCAGTGAGGTATGGGGTTTTATTGTGATTTCATCAAGAAACTTTTAGAAACCTTTTTTTTTTTTGACTGCTGGCCAATATGGGGATTAAAATCCCTTGACCCTGGTGTTATAACACTGCACTCTAACCAACTGAACTAACCATCCAGCCCCTTTTAGAGGCTTTTAAGCAGGGAAGAAATATGAACTGATTTGCCTGTGTGCGAATGTACGTATATGTTTCCGTCACTTTTATACTTAATGCTTAAGTGGATAATAATTAATACGGTTCCCTTCTCCTGCAGCAGGTAACTATTTTTTTATTATCTTATGTTAGAGTTTCTTTATGCATACATAAGCAAATACAAACACACATTCTTGCTTTCCTATTGTTTTTATACAAAAGGTAGATACTATCACACTGGTTTTTTAACCTAACAATATGTCTTAGAGACTTTTCCATATCAGTAATGTAAAGAGTTTCATCCTTGTTTCTTTTACTGCTGCATAGTTGTATTAGTCCATTTCTGTTGCTTATAACAGAATACCTGAAACTAGATTATTTATTTATTTATTTATTTATTTATTTATTTTTTTCTTTTTCGTGACCGGCACTCAGCCAGTGAGTGTACCGGCCATTCCTATATAGGATCCGAACCCGCGGCCGCTGGGAGCGTCGCCGCGCTCCCAGCGCAGCACCCTCCCGAGTGCGCCACAGGCTCGGCCCAGAAACTAGATAATTTATACAGAAATGAAATTTACTTCTTACATTTTGGAGGCTAAGTCCATGTCCAGCGGGGTACCTCTGGAGAGGGCCTTTGTCTTCGTGGTGACTACCTACCTACAGAGTCCTGTGGTGACCAATATATCACATGGAGAACGGCCTGAGCAAGAGAGCTAATCTCACTCGCTCTCCTTAGAAAGCTATCAGAAACATGCCATGACAACCCATTAAACCATGAACCCATTACACCATGAATTGATCAACACATTCATGAGGGCACAGTCCTCAAGATCCAATCACCTCTTACAGGCACCATTCTTGAAATATCATAATTGGATTTCCTGCCCTTTGTTATGGTGGGGATCAAATGTCCAACATGTGAACTTTTGGGGACACATTTGAGCCATAGCTATGGTATTCTGATCCTTCTTTTTTTTTTTTTTTAGTTTTGGCAACTGGCTGGTAAGGGGATCTGAACATAGCCATAGTATTCTATTACTTGATGGGCCACGGTTTACTTCACTTGTCTCCTCTCAATGGAAAACAGTGCTGTTTTCAACTTCCTATTGTTGTTGTTATTACAAACCATGCTTTCAATAAATAATTTCATACAAATGTCATTTCACACGTATTTGTAAGACAAATTCCCAGAAATGTAATTACTGGGTCAAAAAGGCATATACATTCATCGTTTTGATAGATTATGCCAAATTGCGCTCCAGAGAGGTTGGTCTTATCTATACAACCCACCAAGAATCATGAAGGTGCCTATTGCCTCAAACTCTTACCACCCCATGTGTGTTTTCAAGCTTCTTGATCTTTGCCAATGTGACAGATAGAACAAGGTAGTTCCTGTATTTTAATTTGAATTTCTCAGAATGAGAGAGGCTGAGTAGCTTCTCAAGTGCTTAACCACCATTTGGATTTCCTTTTCCTTGAGTGGTCTGTTAACATCCTTTGTTCATTTTTCTATTGGGTTGTTGTCCATTTTTCCTGGCTGTCTGAAAGAGCTCTTCTTACATGAGGCAGAGTAGTTCTTTGTGGTATGAATTACGAGAATTTTTTCCTGGTTTGTCATTTGTGTTTTGACTTCATGTATGGGTGAGGTTTTTTCCTTTTTTTCTTTGCCATAAAGGGTTTTTTTTTTTTTGTCCAATGTTGTCAAATTTATCAGTCTTTTCATTTATGGATTCTACACTTTGCATCATAGTTAGAAAGCCCTCTTTCATATTTTCTTCTAACATTGACAGTTTCATCATTTATATGTTTTACATATTCAGCGACATGTCATCCTACTGTATGTCTCATTTTATAGCTTGCTGTTTTCTCACAACATTGTTAATAATACACAGAGAAGCTCTAGTTCATTCATTTTAACTGCTGCGTAGTATGCCATCAGGTGACTAAACCACATTTTATTCACTAGTTCCTCTAATGATGGAATTTAGGTTGGTTGTAATTTTTCAGTTATACTCAATGCTGCAGTCAACACCCTGTGTGTATCTGCCTGTGCTCACTTGGCCAGAATTTCTTTGGAGCTCATATCTAGAAGTAGAATTTCTGTCAATCTATGGATGTGAAACAGTATCTCATGGTGGTTTTAATTTGCATTTCCCTGAGTACTTCCCAGACTGAGCATCTTGTCATATGTTTATGGGCCCTTTGGGTTTCCTGTTCTCACAGAAGAAATGCCTTTTCAAATTCTTCATTCCTTTTTCATTGGGATGATTGTCCTTTTTTAAAAAAATTGATCTATAAGAGTTCTTTATACAGTCTGTAAACAATTCCTTTGTTATATTGGTTGTGAGTATCTTCACCTGGCTTGTCACTTCTCTTTTCCCTTTGAGAGGTCTTTTGTTGTAGAGGAATATTAAATTTTGATGTAGTCAAATACAAATATATTAATCTTTTCCTTTATAGAGTATTTTGTGCCTGGTTGAAGAAATTCCTTTCTGTCTGAGATCATAAAGATAGTCTTCGCTATTTTCCTTCTTTTAATCATCTCAGAGTTAAAAACTTTTTTTTTAACTCTAAAATTATGCCAAAGGAGACTGTAAAATGATTTTGTTTCCTGAAAGAGGTATGGATTTAAAAAATTGAGAAACATAGCTCTAACCTCTTCCCATCCTATGGCCTGAAGGGTACCAGAATATGCTACCCTAAAATATGACTCTTTAGCATATGAATTATTTTGAGCTAAAGATCACTGAAAACCAGCAGAAAAGCTCTAAAAACAGGGCACATATTTTACTTTTGTAAAGGAAATTTACATTTGTAAAAAGTTCCTCCCTTTCCTGTACCAGGAAGAGTATGACTCTTAACAACTCTTTTCAGTGGAGAAGGCATCAGCTTAAATCCACAAAACAAATCTTATTAAAAAACCCTTGTTTACTGTACCTTTCCTGATCAACTTCCTGTAACTTGCCTCCCCCACCCAGAAGCCCAAAACCCCTTTTCTTTCGTTTAGCCTAAGATGGCATTTAAACGCAAGTTCTAACATTCCTTTGAGTTACTCATCACTGGGTGCTCCCATGTGTACACACACAATGAACGTGTTAATAAACTTGTTTGTTTTTGTCTTGTTAATCCATCTTTGGCCAGTCTAATTTACAGGCCCAACCTGAAGAACCTAAGATGGGTAGAGGAAAAGATTTTTTTCCTCCCCTAAGGCCTCTGGCGAAGGCCAAAATTATACTTGCTGTCATGTGGGGTTGATTGATTATGGCTGAGCTCTGGGATGTTAAAACCCCAGACTCAGATTTTCTCTCCCTGCCTTTGATCATCATCCCTCATTCCATACTGTGACCCTGGGGCTTAGTTGTGGCCACAGCTCCTCCCTCTTGCCACCATTACTCTGCTCTGGCTGCCTCAAAGCCCTCCCCTAGGACTCAGGGGATACCTGGGGGGAGAGAGGGAGAGAAGAAGAAACAGCTGTTATTCTTTCCTGAGCCCATGACAGTATCTGATTTCATCAGACACCTGCCACAGCATAATATCGTTGGCTAATTGGCTTCCACTGTCGCCAATCAGTGGGTGATATTGGGAGCCCTGCCCATCTCTTGAGAGTCAGGATATTTTCTCACCCCAGCAGTGAATAAACTGAGCCCAGCTTTGGAATGTCAGCCCTGTGTTCAGGAGCTGGGCTGGAGCAGGGGCCTCAGGTGCCAGCCCATTAGATACAATTAGATGTAATCATCTGAATTCAGAGGCAGTTTCATTAGTTGGTTGGATATTACATTTTGTAGACATTCTAATTAAACATTGATTAATTTCAATTTTGCAGTTTTCTTTTATATTTTGGAGTCAATACTGTTTTTCAGGTCTCAAACATCTTTATGTGTGCTTGAAACATTCTGAGACTCTGGACTCTGGCCTACGGTGTCCATTGGTAAAACTGCCCAACCACCAGCTTTCCTTCATCAGACCAGATTTGCCAAGCCCACTACAGCCCATAGACTCCCCGAGCACCTTCTTGTGTTTAAAATTATGGACTGCTCCCAGTGCTGGCCAGCTGCCAAAAAGAAAAATAAATAAATAAATAAAAATCATGGACTGCTTCCAAATCTCCCTTTCGTATGTAGCACTGAAGGATATTTGCAGAGATTCTTATTCCTCTTGGCAGAATCAAGGAATATTTGTTGGACCCCTTCATTTGGGTAAAATCTTGGAATGTTGTCTGAACCCTCTCTTACATATAAAATCATGGCATATTTGCAGAATACCATCTTGTGCGTACAGCCATGGCTGCCTCCTGTGTGTAAAATCAAGGAATATTTATAGCACACCCCCCTAACTGCAGTATCGTCAGCTGCATGCAGAGTTGCCTGTGTTTAGAACCATGGAATCTTTACAGAGTGCCTTTGTTCTAGGTAGAATCGGGGAAATGAACACCCTCCTCTGTGTAGCATCATTAATTGCTTGAAGAGTCCTCTCTAGTTATAGAATCACCAACTGTGTACAAAGCATATTGTAAAATCAAGGAAGGTCTACACAGCCCATTTCTATCTACAGAATAATGTAATATTTATAAAGCCTTCTCATAGGTATGAAATCATAAAATGTTTATAGAGCACTTCCTGTGTATAGAATTTGGGGCTATTAGAACAACTTTTCCTTCTTGTATATAGAATTATGAACTGTTTTTGAGGAATACCTCTTGCATATAGAATCATGTGTTTACAGACCCCCTTCTTGTGGCTTAAATTTTGTACTGTTTGCAAAACACCTGTCTTTGTATAAAGTCATTGAATGTTTGCAGAACCTCCTTGCTCATCATCGTGGAACATCTACAGAGCTTCTTTATCTGTGTAGACTCAAGGAATGTTAGCTGGATCCCCTTCTTTGTGGCATCAGAGAATGTCAGCTGAGCCCCCTATGGCATAAAATCATGGAATGTTATTAAGCACATTCCTCAGTATAAAATCTTCAAACTCTACATCCCCACTTACATGTTGTAGAGAAGTAGGAGATGCAAAGTATCATGGTCAGGTCATGGTCTTCAAGGCCAAGTGAAGATTAGGCTTTGTTCTATAGGCTATAGGAACCACCAAAATTTGGGGGGTAGAAGAGTGACATGATAAAAATTACGTTTTAGGAAGCTTAATCTGGTAATGGAAGTAGATAATTAACTGAAGGCTGGTGGTTTATAAAAATAATTTTTTCAAAACAAAGCGAAACATTGATTTTACTAAGTGCAGTAATCTATAGTAAATATGTGATAAAATAAAGAGTTATTTATTCGCTAGTTCAGGGGTCAGCAAACTACAAAAAAACAAAAACTATCTGGCCTACAGCCTGTCTTTGTAAATAAAGTTTTATTGGAACATAGCCACACACATTTGTTTACATATCATCTATGGCTGCCTTTGTGCTGCAATGACAAAATTAAGTGGTTGTGACAGAGATTGTATGACCTGTAAATCTAAAAATATTTACTATCTGGCCCGTTATAAAAGAAGTTTGCTTACCTGTGCTCCAGTGGGAAAAAAATACTTGGAAATTTTTTTTAAGCTGGAATTTTTTTGTTTCCTCACAGAAGATGCAGTTGAATTCATAGATTATTCATTCATTCAACCAATATTTACTAAGCACCTACCATGTATGAGGCACTGATACAGGCACTGGGGGTGCAAAGATAATAAAGAGACAGTTCTTGACCTCAGAGACATGTGAAATCTAGCCATAACCTCACATGATTTACAAGAAACCAGCTGTGTGACCTTGAGCAAGTTCCTGAATCCTTCTAGACTTCAGTCTCCTCATTTGTAAATGAGGGTGGTAATAGTACCTACCTCAAGATACTGTTATAGTATTAAGTACTACTATAAAGTGCTTAGACTAGTACCTGACACACAGTAAGTATTACTCAAGCTACTCAAGCACTTGTTTAAATACACACATAACATATACATGCATGCTAGGTATGTATGTATATATACAATGGTGTGACAAGTGTCTATATTTACTCCAAATAGGAGGGAGGTTTTTGTTTTTTGGTTTTTTGCTGGCCAGTACGGGGATCAAACCCTGTACATAGAAGAATTTTATCAGTCAGGATTTAGTTCAGGAAATAAAAACCACACCAGGTATTTTAGGCAAAAAAGGATTTAACAGAGAGATATAGGTGCTTGCAAAATCATCAGGAGGGCTTGAAGAATGGAAGTCGGGAGCCATTTTTGACTTTTGATTTCAAGGTTCCTCCCTCATGGCCATGCTCCAGAGGTTATCAAACTGCTGCTGCCCCTGCCATCACCACAGCCACCATCCTACTGCCTCACACTCTCCAAACTGGGGATCAGACAGTGCACATGCTCCTTCTGGGTGCCGGAACTGGTCTGTCAGCTGACACAACCTCAGCAAGATGACCTCTGCCTCTCTTCCACCTGCTAGACCTCTTGCAAGTGCACCTAATTGACAGAACTTAATTTACCTTTGGTCTCCCAGCTGTAAGAGAGTCCAGGGAAGCCCATTGTAAGCTTTTGGGCCTCTTCCAATATGATAGTGAATGAAGTTTGAAAGCATTCATCCAAGAATCCAGCTCAAAATTCTGGGAGATTTTATCATGGGAAAAATATTTGAGCTGAATCTTAGAACATGAGGAGAAAGAAAACACAAGGTTTCCAGACAGCAGAAACAGAGTATGTAAAGGTATGAAGGCATGAAAAAAAACTTGGGATGGTTCATAAATATCTGTTGGTTTTGCCTACCCAGCATCCATTCCAATGAAGGAACTGCACCTTGATTTCACTTTGGGGAGCCATGCCTCCTCACTATCAGTCATGTGGATCATGTGAAGGTGATCTTGCCCCCTGACTCCAGGGGTGGGCATGTGACCTGACTTCTGGCCAATCAGCACATCCATCCCCTTAGTCACAGTGATTGGTTCAGGAAGGGACATGTGACTTAAGCCTGGCCAATCAGACTTAATTATAAAAGCTCTTTTTTGGTAATGTGGCTGTGGGACCAAAGCCTGGAACAGCTGGGAACCACCTGGTCAGGGGGAGCTGGTGAATCTGATGATGCTAACCTAGAGGAAAGCACAGATATAATATCGAGAGAAACTGAGTGCTGATGATATCATATGAGCCCCTGGATCCAGCTATGCCTGAAGCCACGTAGCTCTGCTTCAGGCCATTATACTCACTTGATACAATAAATTCCCCTTTTGCTAAGTCAGTTTGAGTTGATACACTATGTTAAGAGAGAAGTTTACTAGTATGAGAGCCACTGTACTAGAAAGTGTATAGCAGCATTATTCATAGCAGCCTCCAACTAGAAACTATCCAAAACCCAGACAACAGTTGGCTGAATTATAAAGTTTGGTGTATTCACACAACAGAATACTATTCAGCAATTAAAATGAATGGCTTACAACCTCACTCATTGATACGGATGAATCTCACAAAACAGATAAGCAAAAGAAGCCAGAAATAACAGTATATACCCTATGATGCTACTTATATACGGTGAATGCTAGTGATGTCCTATTTCTTTATCTGAATGCTGGCTAAATGGGTATATTTAGTTTTTTAAAATTTAGCAAGCTGTACACTTGTGATATGTATATTTTTCTGTATTATACTTCAGTTGAAAACAGAACAAAACACAACAAAAAACCTCAGCAGGTATAAAACTTGAGTGTGGGGGAAAGGGTGATAGATCAGGACTAGGTGGATTCAGGACTCAAATTATGTCATCAGGACTCAATTTCTCTTGGTTGTTTGCATCAGAATCTCTCCATATGCTGGCTTCATTCTCAGATTTTACTTAGGTCTAGCATAAAAGAGAAAGTTGCCTTCTCCAAAAGCACAAAGAAAGTCTGGGAATTGAGTCTCATTGGCTCTGAGTGGTCTGTTCATTCCTGAACTTTTTCTAAATTCTGCCCATTGAATACAATATTCAGACTGGCCAGGCTGGTTCACATGATAAGTCTAGAGGTGAAAATGGAGTTAGCAACCTCAAAGAACCATAAAAAGTGGAAAGCAAGGGGAGAAGGAAATTGGGACTGTTGCAGAAGTCAGGTGAATGAATGTTGAGTGGCTTAAAAAGTTAAAAAATGCCTGGGTCATTATTTTCTCCTAGCATCTAGAAAAATGCCCGGCACTTAATTTAGTACTTGATAAGTATTTGTTGAATGAGAGAATCAGTTCTATCAGGTAATACTCTCTAGGAGTAATGTCATGTCTTAGGCCGTTCCTGTCTAGGATAGGAAAGACTGTGGACAGAATTTAGAAAAGGGATATAAATTATTCTTTTGACTGCAAAGACATCATCCTCTATAGAATCAACACCCTTGTAGGACTTTTGCTAACTCTTTTATAGCAGTTCCTCATATCTTAACTCTCTCTCTTCAGAGAAACTTTGTGGCAGAGGGACAGAGCCCTAGAAAAGTCTGATCACAGCAACTGTGAGTGAAGTAGGAAGTATGGGAAACCTTCATTCACTGCTGCCGAGAATGTACGTTGGTTCAATTTTTTGGAGAACAATTTGGAAATAGTGAGTTAAGCAGATTTGCATACCTCGACTGCTCAGCAAATCCACTCGTATATATATGCTTTGGAGAAATTCTTGCTCCTATGCCCAGGATACTTATAGAAGTATGTGGTTACAGTTACTATTGCTGGTACATAACAAGTCACCCTAAACTTAGTGGTATAAGACAATAACCATTTTATTATGCTTATAGATTTGGAAAGGCCACAGAGGGACAGCTTGTCTGTAGCTTAAGCTGTGTAGATTTAAAGGCTGAGGATGACTTGACAGCTGGGGGCTGAGATGTCTAAAGGTCTTACATGTCTAGTGGTTGATGCTGGCTGTCAGCTGGGACCTCAGCTGGGGCTGTTGACTAGACCACCTATATGTGTCCTCTCCCTGTGGCCTGTGCTTCCTAACAGTACGGTGGCTCAAGGCTCCAAAGGTGAGTGTCCCAACCAAGTCAGAAGCTGCATTACTTCAGAAGGTAGGCAGTGTCATTTCTATCTCTTTTTATTCACAATTCCATCTGAATTCAAAGGGAAGGGGATTAGAGCAAGTTCTAATGGAGCACGGGGATGGGAAATATTGTTGAGGCCATCTGTGGAAAATACATTCTGCCACAGATGTTTATTGCAGCAGTGCTTTCAATGAATATTGTATCATACCCTTTGAGAGGGCTGGCTCACCCTGTAAGCAAAAATCTAAATATTTTCTCTATGAAAATACACATTAAGGGGGATAATGATTATAAATAGCTTTCTGTATATTCAGGTCAGGTTTTGCAACTAAAGAAGTTCGGTCAGGTCAGGTCTTGTGTCAAATAAATTATGAAAAAGCTTTTAGATTTTTAGGTTTTCTGGATTTTGAATTGTAGCTAAGGATCTATGGACCCGTAGGAGCAAAAAATTGGAGATAAGTAGACATCATCAGGAAAAAGGATTTTAAGAAGTATGGCCTAGTTATGTGATGAAATGTCAAGCAGCAGTAAAAATGAATAGATTTGAACTACATAGATCATTATAGATATATCTTATAAAAATCATGTCAAGAGAAAGCAAGTTGCAGAAGAGTATATTCATGATTAATTAGGACAGGCCAGGTTATGCTGTAGTAATAAATAGCCCCTATATATCAGGGGCTTAAAAGAAAGTTTTATTTCTTGTTCATGCTACATGTTCATCCCTGGCCAAATGGGGTTGTAGGAGTTTCTTTCTCATTCTGGAATTCAGCTGGTGGTGCAGCTACTTTGTGGAACATTGATGGTTATTTGGTAGAGGGAAAAGAGTGGCAAAGGATGCACTGGTTCTTAAAGCCATTGGCAGGAAGTGATACCTGTTGCTTCTGCTCTGAGCCTGTTTCCTCTGAAAAGGAGCTGATTAACCACAGCTTGGCTGGGGGCTAGCAGGGTGAACCTCATGGTCAATGCTCAGTCCACAGGAGTTCCTGGCACCGGAAGCACTGGATGCCAAGGCTCTTGGGACTTGGCGAGCAATTACACACTTGCCTGTGCTCTTTATTTCTCATTGCCTCTAGGAATTTGAACTCACATAGTCATTGCTCTGCAATGTTATCTTACTACTGATGATTACTGTTTATGGATTGTGCAACGGCTTACTCAGGGCGGGTGCCTGGAACCCTTCCCAATAGAGTTTGAGGAGATGAACGGAGCATAGTGTTACTTGTTTTTTAACTTTAGGCTGTGGATTCTTTTCTCGACGTGTTTGATTTGGGCCAGCCTGCAACTGGGTGTTGACAAGCACAAGAGGCCCAACTTGTGCTCTCCTGTGATTTCTCCAGCTACCTCCTTTTCTTCAGGCCACTCCTCTGCTCTAAAACCTCCAGGGGCTTCCTATGGCTCACAGGAAAAAGTGTAAGAATAGCAATGGCTCCCATTCATTGAGCACCTGCGACATACCAGGCATTTTACAGAGACATTATCCTGAATCCTTGCAGCAACCCCAGGAAGGAGGAACTGTATGATCTCCATTTTACATCATTTACAGGTATGGAAATGGAGGTTGAGAGTGGTAAAGTGACTTGCCAAGATGACAGAGTGAGGGTGAGGAGGAGGCAGGACTGGCTGGTCACCAGATCTGTCTGACCCCAGGGCCCCCACTGAGCCACAGGGTCAGGCCCTTCCAGTCTTACCCCTCACTTTTTCCTTTTCTTCAGAGGGACCAGCTGCTCCAGCCGGGTAGGCCTCCTCTAACTCCCCCTTGGGCAACCTGTCTCAATGTCCTTTCAAAGACTAGACTCTCACCAGATACCTTTCTCCACTGCCAGCCACATGAAGTCCGGCCCTCATCATGTTGTCCCACAGTTATTTACTTCCCTGTTGGTCCTGCCACTGGACTGCAAGAACCTCCACATAGCCATCCCTGTATCTATCATGCCCAGTATGTGCTCAGTGCACAGTTGCTATTCTTTCAGCAGTCCTTTAACAATTATTGAGCACCTACTTCTGCTGGGCGCTGTGCCAGGTGCAAAGATACAGCAGAGAATAAAACAAAATCCCTGCACTATGGAGCTTATGTTCTGATATGGAAAACAAAAATGAACAGATAAACACATAGAATGTGAAATAGAATGTCAGAGGATGAAAAGTGCTATAGAGAAAAATAAAGCTGAGTAATGGTACGGACAGAGAGTGCTGGAGTGGTGAGAGGGAAGCTGTTTTAGAACAAAGGTCTTTTTGGGGAGGTACCATTTGAGCAGAGATCACAATGCAGTGAGTTTGTTTGATGGAGGGACTAAATAGTCAAATGAATGAATGCATGCATGTACCCATGCTTGAATGAGTTGGAAATCTAACACGGAGATGAAAAAGGAGTGTGGAGGAGTTTGAAGTAGGGATCTCCCGACATTTTTTTTTTCTTTCATTAAAAAAAAAAATTATTTTGATGCCTTGTTATTTCAGATGGGACATGAAGCACAGATTGGTCATTGGTATATAGTCTAGATGTGGAAAGTCTACACAGAACAGACTGGATATTACAGCATATTATGTTACAATTGTTAATTTTCTTAATATTATTGTGGTTATGGAGGAGAATGTTGCTTTTCTTAGGATTTGCTGCTGAAGTATTGAGGTATGAAGTACAGTAAGGCAGCAACTTATTTTTAAGTAATTCAGCAAAAAAATAAAAATAAAAATTGTTGAATCCAGGTGGAGAGTGTATAGGTGTTCCTTGTAATATTCTTTCAACTTCTGTATGTTTGAAAATGTATCCTAAACAAGAGGGTTGTAAGGGGCCATTGTATGGGCTAACAAAAAGTATTTGCAAGTCAGATTAGTCAAGCTAGTTTGAGATTTCTGGTCCAGGGCCTCACCTGCACTATCTTACCTAATTTGCATCACATCCCTGTGGGTTGGGCAGCACTGGGCCCATTTTACAGGTGATGTACAGACGCTCAGAGAGGAAAGTGACTTGCGCAAAGTCATTGTCAGGTGAGGCCAAGCCAAGATTTGAACCCATATCTATCTGAGTCAAAATTCTCTGCTAGGGCCAGCCCATGGCTCACTTGGGAGAGTGCGGTGCTGATAACACCAAGGCCACAGGTTCGGATCCTATATAGGGATGGCTGGTTTGCTCACTGGCTGAGCGTTGTGCTGACAACACCAAGTCAAGGGTTAAGATCCCCTTACCAGTCATCTTTTAAAAAAAAAAAATTCTCTGCTTTCCTTTTCTGCTGTTTAAGCCTCTTCTCTCTCATCTAATTTCCCAGGGTTGTTGGATTAGGTGAAAGCTATGGTCGTTTACTATGTGCCAGGCTTTGCATGTATGAGGGATCTTCAAAAAGTTCATGGAAAGATTCATATTATCTTTTATTTCCATCTTTTTCATGAATTTTTTTGAAGTACCCTCGTATTACTCAAATCCTCACAGCAACCTAATGTAGTTGTTGCTAATAACATCCCCCATTTTACTGAGGCAAAGAGAGTAAGTAACTTGCCTAAATCACACAGCTAAGAATGAAAGAGCTCGGAATCAGAGAACTCAGGCAGTTTGGCTCTGTAGCCCCCACTTAAAGGGTCAAAGAAACACTGTAAAATCATAAGTCACTTTAGAAATGTAAAGCAGGATTATTGTTAGTTCTCATAGAACACTTGCAAAGTCCTTTCCCCTTCCCCATTGCTTCTGGGATTCTAAGACAGTGCCCTGGTTTCAGATGTGTCTACCCTGGGACATTTACCTCCCCAATTCAGCTGGCAGCTCTTTGAAGCTGGTGCTGGTGCTACTGCCCCTCACCATGAATCTCTAGTGACTGTTCAGTGCCTTCCGAGGTCGTCTGGACTGAGGCTGATCTTAAAATATTGTTTTGGGTGTGGTCTTATACTGATGAAGTGGAAGGAGGATACCCATTTGCCTGCAGGATGAGACTCATGGGCCAGGTGGAATGTGGGGGCAGTCACAACTTAGTGCTCAAGGATCCGCCTTGGCAGACAGGCCAATTTTGATTTGAGTTTTTACTTCAAGGCTTGGGTGACTTGTGTCTCCTTCTAGGGGCCTCAGTTTCCTCTTGCACAATAGGAATAATAAGAGCACACATCTCAGGACTGCTGGGGATAAATATAGCCTAGTGTCTTTCAGCACAAGTCTTCACATTGACAGCTGTTATCATTATGCTCTTTCCGATTCTGTAGGATGTGGGACCCTGCCTAGAGCTTCAAGCTCATCCCTATTCTCCCTATTTTATCACGTAGGATTCAACCTAGAGATAGATCAAGCCTTTTTCTACCTTAGGGCCTTTGCACCTGTTAGTCCCTCTGGTGGGAATGCTCTTTCCTCACCTTATTCCAAAGCTGGCTCTTTCTCACCCTTTTAGGTCCCAGCTCATGTCACCTGCTCAGTGAGGCCTTCCTTTACAATTCTAGCCTGCCTTTAATACAGTACATTCTCCTGTTTTACTGTGTTCATATCTGTTATCAATATCCGATATTAATGATTTCTTTCTCTTCCCATATGAATGTAAGTTCCAAGAAGACACAGATTTTATCTGTTCTGTTCCCCGTCGCATCCCCTGAGCCACCAACCTTGTCTGGCATTCGATAAGTAAATGGTGAACTGAATGAATGAGGGTGTATACGAGGACGAGCCCCCAAGCCTTACAATCCCCGTTCTTCTGCCGCAGTGGGCAACGAGACCGGTCAGACTTTGCAGATGGCCCCTTGGCCCCCGTGATGGGTGGGCCGGCGCGCGGAGCCTACCCGCACTTGAGAGACGCTCCCGGAAAGCCCGGGCGGTGGCCGCGCCGGGAGAGGGGCCGTAGCCTCTTGGCAACCCTCCCTGCGGGGAGCCGCACCGCGCCACCGCAGGGGCTGCGCGGGAGTCTGGTAGCGAGCGTGCGCAAGCGGGTCTTTTGCGACGGTGCCCGGCGGCGCTATCCCCCGCCCCCAGCCCCGCCCACGGCGCGCCCGCCCGGCCCCGCCCCTGCCGCTGCGCTCGCTCGGGGCCGCTTTGGCCCCCGCCCGCTTCATGTGGCCCGGCCCGCGGCGGCCGGCGGCTGGGAGCGGCGAGGAGGCGGCGGCGAGCGGCAGCCCGGGAGGCGGTGGCCGAGGCCCAGGCGGCGGCGGCGGCACAGGAGGCGGCGGACGGGGAGCGGCGGGAGCAGGCCCTGCCCGGCCCTCGAGCGGCCGCCCGGCTGCAGCATGCGCGTCCGCCGGGGGCTGCTGCGGCTGCCGCGCCGCTCGCTGCTCGCCGCCCTCTTCTTCTTCTCGCTGTCGTCCTCGCTGCTCTACTTCGTCTATGTGGCGCCCGGCATAGGTAAGAAGGGGGCCTGGGATCCCAGGGGCTGCTGCCCTGGCCTTGAGGGGAGCCGGGGAACCCTCGCGCCGCCCTGAGGGGCCCCGGCCCTGAGAAGACTCCCGACCCAGAGGCGACCCGAACTTGGCCCTCAGAAAACTACAGGGACCCCACCTCAGCCCACGGGGGGACCCACGCCCGACCCTCGGGGGACTCCAGGACATTCCCGCTCTCTGCACCCCGACTCCCTCCCCCGCGAGCCTCCGGCCCACCCTCTTCGCCCTCCTGACCCCATTCCCTCGCGAACCCGGCGATGCCTTCACACACGCCCTTCTCTTAGCGCTGGGACCCCCCCCTTCCCTTTCTTGCCTCCCTGGAACCCCGCTTCCCGCTCCTCGGCTCGAGAACTCCCGCCTCCCCTCCCCCGGGGTCTCCTCAAGCTCCCGTTCCCGGCATTCCCCACACCCCGAACCCCCGCGCCCGCCCGCCCCTCCTCGCCTAGCTCCTGCGCCCGGGTCTCGAGGCGCCCCACCTTCCCAGCTCCCATCCATCCTCCCCGGTGACCACCGTTTCCTGCTCCCGTGAGCCCCCTTCCTGCCCTTTCTTCCCTCCATCCCCTGTTACCTCCACCTTCAGGTCCTCCTCCCCAGCACACGTTTTCCTCCAAGTGGCCTGATCCCTTTCCTCTCTGGGTGGTACCCCCCTGCCTTTTACTGAGGCCCATCCACTGTTCAAGCTACCAACCCCCAGAGTGTCCCACGCCTCCTTCCCATCCCCTCCCCCCACCCGCCCTGCCTACCACCAAGGGCACACTCTTGTCACCTCCGCCCCCTTCCCTTCTCTCTGTCCCCAGACCCGCAGCCCTCAGCCACAGTATCCTGTATCGAAGGCCTGGGGAAAGGGTGCTGTCGGCCCTCTTCTTTCTTCCACTTCGGCCCTCGCCTAGCCTTGAGGGTAGAAGGTGGCTCTTCTGTATCTGATGGTGCCTGTTTTGGGGACAAAGGGGAAGTTTAAATTGGCCCTAGGGAGGGGAAAGGGCCTTTGGGAATAGTGCCACGTGGATGGCGTAGCATGGGGAAAAGATGGCATGGGCAAAAGATGGAATGGGCATTCATTCTTCTCCAAGGCTTATCTTTTAAAGGAAATACAGCCTTTGGAGAAACTGGACCCTCCCCAAGCAGAGCTTTTATAAGACCTTGGAGCAGACGTTTAGGACAAGAGATGAGAAGGAAAGACAGCGTGAGGGTTAAAGGCAGAGACATTGAGGTCGGACTTGGATTCCAGTCCCTGCCCTGTATGACCTTGGGCAAGTCACTAAGCCTCAGCTTTTCTCCTCTGTAAAATGGGGGTACTAACCTTTAAAGCTCTTATCATTATACCTCATGCATAGTTTTCAAAATAAAGTAAAAGCAGCTATTATATGTAACTTCCAGGAAAGAAGTGAGTATACAGAAGGGGGTATTTGTCTGACTTGGCATCACATGGGGTTTTAGAGAAAACCTCAGTTTAGGATGAAAATGATCAGAAGATACTGCTGTTGAGGGTGGGGCAGGGAGAATAATTTCTGTATTATTTGGACGCTAGGAAAGGGTTGATGGTTTAGCTGAGGGAAATGCCTTTTAGGGATTGTAGTAGTAACTAGTGCCATTCTCTGTTGACCTGTCAACATTGAACTAGCTGAATAGAGAAATTTCCAGATAGAGCAGGAGATTCTCCTCTGATTATTTTTTTAAAGCATATTGCATTTGATGGTTAATATTGTTGTGTACTATTAACTAGGTCTGGGAAGATAGAACAGGCAACATCAGATTGCCCTAACTGTTTACAAAGTATCCTAGGGAAAAACATCCCTCTAGGAAGGTACAATATGTGGCCTGATGGATTTGATGAGTAGATGGTAAAGGATAGGAGTTCTGGCAGAATAAGAACAGATAACTCATTAGTGGAATTAATTGAGAAAAGAGCTCATTAGCATTATGGATATTAGACTCTTAATAAAAATGGGTGTGAAATAATGGATTTGGACCCAGAGGCAGTCTTAGAGCCAAAACCTCTTTTTTTCCCTCCTTTTGTGAAAGTGTCAGGTATTTCTTCTGGGTCCGTAAATCAAACATATCTCAATGGAAAAATACATCCCACTGGGATGGTAATCACCCTTTTGATTAGAAAGATTAGAAGCCAGATTCTCCAACAGAAATGGAACTTATCAACTTAAGATTCTTCAATAGATTTTTAGGTTAGTGGAACCCCTGTGTAAAGTGTGCTACTACATGTTTAGAATCCTCTTTTACTGATTGCTGGAAAAGATGCAAAGCACTTAAATTTTCATTAGTATCTCCTTATATGTAAGTCTTCTAAAAGGCAGATCTACTTAGGATTCAAATGCTGTGTTGGTGAGAAAGGGGAATTCTAATAAGGATGTGGAGTAGTTTTAAGGCTCACATAACCGTGGTTACATTTAGCTGTTTGGCAGTTTTTCTTATCTAGTTTTTTCTGTTAATGAACTTAGTTTTTCAAATGTCTAGCTTTGGACAGGGTGGGAAATCTTCTCAAAAGGTTGAGGCAATCTGGAGACATAAGGCGTTATGTGCCTTGGGATATAGGACCTTATTTGAGACAGTTGTGAAGATGAGCTTAGAAAATAATATTAGGTTGAACTATATGAGATTTGTTTTTGCAGGTTGAAAACGTTGTATATCATCAATTTCATATAGTTCAGTCTAATACATTTCCAGATAATGACATCTGTTTTCTGGCACAATGGAAAGTGTCAGACTTGTAGTCTTATTTCCTTCCAGGTTTAATTTTTCCCAGTCTTTGCTTTTGGTTTGCTTTGAATACCCTGTGACCACATTGTACTTAAGGGCTGAAGAGAAATCATTGCTTCAAGATTATATTCAGAAAGAGGTAGACTTGAATTTGAAATAAGAAAAATCATGTTATAAATGTTTTAAAGTTGTTCATATATAATATAACCCAGAGAAAATTTCAGCCTAACCATTAACTTAGTATTTTTGAGATCTAATGCCAGTTTTTAATATCAGTGACCATAATGTAAGAGCAAAGGGCAATTTTCTTGAACTTGAGGGTCATCTGTGAGATGGAGATAATGGTACCATCTGACCTAGAAAAATGAGTGTGACGAAAATTACTAAATATGACTATAGTGTGTTTGCAACAAAGTGTTCTTAGCTGCTGTAATATCTCCATCCCTGTCCGGTTAATATTTTTAAAAAATGGCTTCACTGAAAGTTATGTTGTAGTTATTAATTCAGAAGTAGTGTTTTATATCAGCAATTTAAAAGTAGAAATTAAAAGGATGGGGCAGAAAGTGTGAGAGAAGTGGTGGATTTGAAAAAGGAAGAGGAAATTGGTATTGTATGTAAAAATGTATAGATTGCCCCTTCTCTTCAACCCTCTTCTCCCAATCCCCGCCTGCATGATTCTTATTTATTTAATCACTTGTTTGATGGACGGTGTTAAAATATCCCTTTTCCTTTCAGAGTTCTGAAGAAAACTTTGAACTTATTTATGACCCTTGAACTTAAAAGAAAAAATCTAAGAGCTCAGAGTTTCCATATTCCAGTCTGACCAGGTCATTTGAATGATAACAGAAGTGAGCTATTTGTAAATATACATATGAAGTGCTGATTTTAAAACATGTTAATAAGTTTATGGTGCCATCATATGGCAAGGCTACACAGAGGCCTGACCTTTGCAAATTGTTAAAACAGTTACTGATTTTGAGGGAGGTACCTGTGCATGGTTAGGGGTAATAATAGTTTATACATTGATGAAATTTATTAAAGTTCTCTTCTACCATTTAAATTAATTTTTCTCTTGCCTTTTGATTACAAAGAAAGGAAATGTGAAATGATTTTTCCATTTTGGCCTGCTTGGTTTTTTTTTGGGGGGGGGGCTGGCCAGTAGGGTGATCCAAACCCTTGAACTCGACATTACAAGCTGTGCTCTAACCAACCATGCTAACCAGCCAGCCCTTGGCCTGCTTAAAAAGTTCTAAGAAGAATTTTATTTATGCCTGGTTTTGGAAGGCAGGGACCAGTAATTCTAATCCCACGTGATATAATTACATGACCTTGAGCAAGTCACTTGATTGATCTGTTGTGATACTTTCAAAAAACAAAGCTGTTTGGAAACTAGAACTGCATCTTAATCAAACTTTTAGTGAGTTTTTAAAAAAATCATATCAATAAAACTAGTGAAATTTTTTTTATATAGAAAGTTTCATTTCATTTCACTTACATTCTGTACAAATATTGAACCTAAGGTTTTAGAGAAGATGCATGTTTACATAATCAAATATAACTTTTTCTAATAACCACAGAAAATTTTCAGATTTCCCCCAGTCAAGTATAGTCTGAAAATTACCCTCCCCCCCTTTTTTTGTTCCTCACATGAAAATGCCCTCTGAATTCCTCAGTGCACATAGTTCCTGAGCTTTTCTAGAATGAAGTCCATATGGGGAAGTGGTGGGTTATTTTATTTTAGAAAATAAAAAAGCCTCATCCTGTTAGAAACCTTCTTTTCAATCCCCTCCCCGCCATGCTCTCACTTACATACTACTTTAAGTATAGAGATGTGCATTCTTTCTTAAGGAATCCATATTTGGGGAACAGGTTGAAGTTATAAAACTGAACAGAACCGCTTTTGACCAGGACTTTGGTGATGTTTTATGTCTTCTCTGCAGAGTTTTTGCTATATTGGAAGCAAGGTCTTGGGTTTGGAGTTGAAATTTTCTTTAATAGTGAAAATATGCTAGTCTTGGATAATCTTTGGAAGCAGCCTTTCAAACAGTATCAGATACTGTCCCAGGACATTAATATTCTAGCCAATAGATGATTTTGCTCCAATCTTGTCATTTTTACCCCCTGAACTGGACTGGCTAGTAGGAGCAGCAAATAATAATCACCAGGAAGGAGGGTTTCTTTGTTGCCATGACTCTCAAGAGCTCTTTGAGAGAGGAGAAATTTCAAAGCGGTAGAAGGCCAAAAATTCTACTGACTTACTTGCTTCCTGAAATTTTGCAGCTTTTTAGATCATGGAAGTTCTGCTGGGCACATCCCACCATATAAAGCAAGCAAAAAGTTTAGCAAGCAAGCGGTAAGGAATGTAATGCTGCTGAGGCCTGTCAAAGAAACAGAAAAGTGGAGGTTAACATTGGTTAAGATAAAGGGTAATCGGAGACAAACAGATTGGGTGTGAGGTTGAAAGAAAAGAGGCAGGCCTACGTGTACTCTCAGTGAAAGGACAGTTATTCTTCAGTTTTTAGTAACAGCCAAATAAAGGTCTACCTGCTTCAAACACTAGGTGTGTTTTTGTAGAAAGTTGTGAGAAAATTAAAGGAATTTAAGATCTGTGGGTCAATAATAATCTACCATTTGAATATCTGTGTTACCACCTCTGAGAGATCTTTGAATTCTAAACTTTTGACTGCTTCTTTTGTTTTATAGATGATCATACAAACCCAGGTTGAGTCATTAACTTGCCCAAAGTTGAGAATTATTACTATATCCCTGAGACACATACAATGTGGCTGAAAAGACAAGATTAGTCATAAGAAGCAATTAGAGAAAAATAGAATTCAAAATGTAATCAATTGCTAAATTGTGTGATACTGGCCCTTAATGAGATGAGGGTTCAGACATAGGAGAGAGAAATGTAGAGAGGTGTTCATTCATTCATTCAACAAATATGTAGTTTTTGGGGGCACCTCCTCTTGTCAGATATGCTTTTGGAATTGAGTAATCTAGAAGTGACTAAGGCAGAACATTTCTGCCGTCATGGTGCTCTCATTCTAGGGGAAGGTTCTTGCCCTTGTGGTGCTTTTATTCTGCTAGGGAGACAGCCATATACAAGATAATTTTAAATAGTGGTAGGAGTGACTATTAGATTGGGTGATTAGGTAGGAATGAATGTACTAGATTGGGTGATTAGGGAAAAGCTTCATTGAGAGGCAGTATTTGACAAGGGGTGGAGCTGGTCACTCACAGGTTGGGGGTTGGGGACGGTTTGGGAGTGGAGCGTGCCCAGCACAAGTGAAGACAGAGATGAGCTTGGGTGAAGGTTGGATTTTTGTCAGTGAGAGAAGAGTGGTAGGGATTAGCTCAGAAAGGTAGAAGAGATCAGCCAAATAGGACTCTATAGACCATGGTAAAGACTACAGCATAGGAGTGAACATTACCTTAGAAATTATCCAGACCTAGGGTCCAATCAACCCTGACTGAGTGGGCAAATTATTTTTAATTTTCTTATTTGTCAAATAGGGGATGCTACCTTTCTCAGGGTGGTGTTGTGAAAAGAATTTAGCAGGCATAACCATAGGAGATGTACTCTTGGTCTAATGCTAGTTTTTTAAAAACTAGAGTTAGGATTGGGTTCCACTCTGACTTTACGATTAACTAGGTATGAAACCTTTCCCTCCATTTTTTCATCTGAAAAACTTTTTCTCAAGTTCTCTTGAGAAAACTGGACTGTAGTATAGATTCTAGGGTTCCTTTCAGATCTCAAGTTACATGATTCTGAGCAAGTGTGAATTGAACCTTGAAGTAAAAGGAATAGTGACTTCTTCTGTCAAAGAAAGATGCCCCATTTTTTAAAGTTCAGATTTCTTCTTGACTTCATCTCCTCCCTTTAGTGAATTACTGAGCCCCAGACTCTGTTCTGCAGGAATGGTGACATATTTGTGTGTAATCATCAGACTTCACAGTTTCACTCTGTGAAGTGTTTTTACTTTAGGACATTTGCCTGGGAGCTCATGACTTAGAATTTCTATACTGAAGTCTATCTTTGAAATCGTTGTGACAAAGAAAGAAAAAAAATAAATTTGTATTGTCTTGGTCAAAGGAAAAAAACTGAAAGAATTTTATGGGAATATCTTGGGATGTTAAGACCATTTTTTCTTTTCCCTTTTTTGGGAGCCTTTTTTGTCCTCTGGGTAATCCTTTTAAGTTTTAATCTGTTGAAGTCAGTCCTTTCCTCTAGCTTCACACTTCAGCTTTTAAGCATGAAATAGAGCCCTTGGACTCATTACCTCAATCCTCTAGGTAGCTGGATGTTAAATGAAAATGAATATTACATTTCGATCCATTAATTCTTTTATTTGGTGGCTTTATTCTGAGGATCATTCAGACTCCTGCTGATCTCATGAATTCGGTGTTTTCCCAAGGATGGGAATCACATTAAATAATATGAGTGCTGTCTCTTCTCAAATTCCTCCCTTTTCTTCCTCCTTTTGTTAGCTTGAGTAAGCAGACTCTGGTTATTGTTCCTCCTCCCCTCCAGGTTACAGAGATATCCAGGTACTAGGCAGCGACCAGAGGGAACCTGGTCATTGTTTCTGAGGTGCCTTAGTTACTGTCATCAATTATGAACAGTTCTCTGAGGCGGTTAGTGGCCTAATTATGATGATGAAAAAAGTTGTGGAGTATCAGGTACAGGAAAGTGTAGGTTGTAAGAAAGCAAGCACAGTGTTGTGTTTTTAAAACTTAATATAGGGCATACTAGTGAGCACAACTGCTTATGATTTTTATTAAAAAGTTGTTAAGACTTTTTAATTTTTCTTTTTTTAAAGATGACTGGTAAGGGGATCTTAACCCTTGAATTGGTGTTGTCAGCACCACGCTCTTCCCAATTGAGCTAACCGGCCATCCCTATAGGGATCTGAACCCGCGGCCTTGGTGTTATCAGCACCACACACTCCCAAGTGAGCCATAGGCCGGCTCTGTATGACATTTATATGACAGTAAGGAGAATGTTTTTCACCTTCCGGGTGGCCGTAAAAGTATGATTAGTAGACATTTAAACATTTTGCTTAATTCTCATGTGTTGAACAACCATAAACTTGGAAAGATGGAAAAACAGGAGTATATTTTTCCTCACAGAACTACTAATTATCCCATTTTGAGGAGTTCTGCTTTTAAGCACCAAGCCTAAATTATATTCATGATTAAGATGTATATATTTTCAGATCATTAGGTCATTCTGAAGGTTTGAATATAGTATTTTCCTAAATACTGTGTTGTGGTCATGTTTGTGTAATTAAAAAAGGAAAAGTTCTTCAGTCCTGTTCAGAATAATGACAAAATTGCCAACTTCAGGAAGTCTAACCAGATAGAACAAAAGTAGCCTTTTGTTTTGATAGTAGTCTGGCTTTAGGATTCATGATGTATTTATTTTAAATCTGTGTATTTTAAAATAAGCATTTTAATCTTTTAACTTTTTTAGAAAAACTAATTTTATCCATATTCTCATAATCTATGGAGTATTGATAGGGAGGTTTTCTGGATTGTAATTTTTCTTGTGCCTAGGATAGTGCCTAACGTATTGTATGCACTTAAATATTTAATGAAATGAATGAAGAAAACTGTTGTCTGGGCAAACCAGCCTCTTCATTGTTGGATTGCATTTACTCTGTGGGAAAGAATGAATTAATACTGATTTTGAAGTGACTGAATTCATTTTGCCCAAGTCTACTTTGTACTTTTTTTCTTACAGTTTTGTTGTTTGTTTGGTTGGGTTTTTTGGTGGTAAAATATAATATAAAATTTACCATGTATTTTGGTAATTTAAGTGTATGCTTCAGTGGCATTAATTACATTCACAGTGTTATGCAATCATCATCACTATTTCCAAAATTTTTCTTCTTTTTAAAATTGATTATGCATATTCATTAGGTACAAAGCTGACCATTACACCTGTGCCCAAGATACGATGATCAGATCAATGCTATCAGCGTGCCCATCACCACAAATTACAATTTTTCCCCATGTCCCCCACCCAATTAATCCCTGAGCCCCCCAGGCCCACTAAACCTAGGTGTGATCTCTCCCTCTGTAAGTCCAGCACACCACTGTGGTCTTTCTTTTCTTCTTTCTTTCTTTCTTAGCTCCTACTTATGAGTGAAGATGTGCAGTACTTTTCCCTCTGTGACTGGCTTATTTCACTTAATACAATTTTCTCTAGGCTCATCCATGTTGCTGCAAATGGCAGAATTTCATTCTTTTTTAAGGCAGAGTAGTATTCCATGATGTATATATACCACATTTTCCTTATCCAGCTGTCTGTTGATGGGCATTTGGGTTGGTTCCATATCTTGGCTATTGTAAATAGAGCTGCATTGAACATGGGAGTGCAGGTATACTTCAACATGATAATTTCTATTCCTTTGGGTATATACCTAGAAGTGGGATTGCTGGATGCTATGGTAGATTTATCCGTAGTTGTTTGAGAAACCTCCATACTGTTTTCTTTTTTTTTTAAGGGGATCTTAACCCTTGACTTGGTGTTGTCAGCACCATGCTCTCCCAAGTGAGCTAACTGGCCATCACTATATAGGGATCTGAACCCGTGGCCTTGGTGTTATCAGCACCACACTCTCCTGAGTGAGCCACGGGCTGGCCTTCTCCATAGTGTTTTCTATAGTCCTTGTAATAATTTACAGTCCTACCAATAGTGTAGGAGCATTCCCTTCTCTCCACATCCTTATCAGCATTTGTTATTCTTTGTTTCTTTGATTATAGCCAGTCTAACTGGGGTGAGATGATATCTCAGTGTGGTTTTAATTTGCATTTCCTTGCTGCTTAGTGATTTCAGGCTGTGTTTTAAGTGCCTGTTGGACATTTGTATGTCTTCCTTCAAAAAATGTCTATTCACCTCCTTTGCCCTTTTTTTAATTGAGTTATTTATTTATTTATTTATTTATTTTTTACCATGTAGTTGCTTGATTTCTTTATATAATATTCTGGATGTTAATCCCTCGTGGATGTATAGTTTGCAGGTATTTTCTCCCATTCTGTAGATTATTGTTTCACTTAATTGTTTCCTTTGCTGTGCAGAAGCTTTTTGGTTTGATATAATCCCATTTATTTATTTATTTTTTCTTTTGTTCCTTGTGCTTTTGGGCTCTTATTTGTAAAGTGTTTGCCCAGTCCTAGTTCCTGAAGTGTTTCCTTTATATTTTCCCTTAGTAGTTTTACATTTCAGGTCTTATACTTAAGTCTTTAATCCATTTTGAGTTAATTTTGGTATGTGGTGAGAGATACAGGTCTAGTTTCATTCTTTTGCATATGGATATCCAGTTTCCCCGGCACCATTTATTGAAGAGGCAGTCATTTCCCAATGTATGTTCTTGTTGCGTTTGTCAAATATCAGTTGGCTGTAAGTCTGTGGGTTGATTTCTGGGTTCTCAATTCTGTTCCATTGGTCCAAGTGTCTGTTTTTATGCCGGTACCATGCTGTTTTGGTTACTATAGCTTTGTAGTATAATTTGAAGTCAGGGAGTATATGTGATACACCACATCAAAAAAATCAAGGACAAAAGCCATATGATGATCTCAATAGTGCAGAAAAAATGTTCGACAAAATTAACATCTCTTTGTGATAAAGACTTAGCAAATTAGGTATAGAAGTAAAGTATCTCAACACAAGGAAAGCCATTTATCACAAACCCACTGCCAATATCATCCTGAATGAGGAAAAACTGAAGGCATTTCCCTTAAGAACAGGAAGAAGACAAGGATGCCTACTCTCACCATTCTTATTTGACATAGTACTTGAAGTACTAGTCAGAGCAATTGTGTAAGAGAAAGGAATGAAGGGCATCCAGATTGGAAAAGATGAAGTCAAACTGTCCCTATTTCTAGATGACATGACCCTATATATAGAAAAACATAAAGACTTTATCAAAAAATTCTTAGAGATGATTAATAATTTCATTATTGTTATGGTATACAAAGTCAAAGCCCAAAAATCAGTTTCGTTTATATTCTCCAATAATGAACTAACAGAGAAATCAAGAAAGTAATACCATTTACAATAGTCACCAAAAAAGTAAAATACCTAGGAATCAATTTAACGAAGGAGGTGAAAGATCTGTGCAATGAGAATTACAAATCATTGCTGAAAGAAATTAAAGAAGAAACAAAAAGGTGGAAAGACCATTTCATGCTCTTGGATTGGGAGAATCAACATTGTGAAAATGTCCATACTACCCAAAGTAATCTACAGATTCAATCAATCCCCATCAAAATACCAATAACATTCTTCACAGAAATATAAAAAACAATCCTAACATTTATGCGGAACAACAAAAGACCCTGAATAGCCAAAGCAATCCTGAGCAAAAAAAAATAAAATAAAGCTGGAGGCATAACTCTCTCTCTCTCTCTCTCTCTCTCTCTTTTTAGGGTGTTTTCTTATTCTATTTTTTAGTGCTTTTTATTTCTAAAAGTTTTCAGTAGCCCAAACAGAAACTCTTTTCTCATAAGCAGTAACCCCAACATTTGTCATTTTCTTTCTTTTTTTCAAAGTATAGGCATCCTAGGTGTGAAATAGTATCTCAATGCAGTTTTTTTTTTTGCATTTCCCTAAAAACTAATGAAGTTGAACATCTTTTCATGGTTTATTGGCCATTTGTATATCTTGTTTGAAGAAATGTCTGTGCATTTGCCCATTTTGTCTATGTCTTTGCCCATTTTTAAATTGGGTGGTTTGTCTTTTTTGTTGTTGAGTTATTAGAAGTTCTTTGTATATTCTGGATAATATTAAATCCTTATCAGATACAATGATGTGTTGCTTAAAAACTGGGATATGCTCTGAGAAATGTGTTGTTAGGTGAACATCATAGAGTGTACTTACACAAACCTAGATGGTATAGCCTACTACTAACATACCTAGAGTATATGGTATAGCCATTATAATCTTATGGGACTATCATTTATATGTGGTTTGTTGCTGATTGGTACGTCGTTATGTGGTGCATGACTGTATATGATTTGCAGATATTATCTCCCATTCTGTGGGTTGTCTTTTTACCCTGTTGATAGTGTCCTCTGATACACAAAAGTTTTTAATTTTTAATGAGGTCCAATTTATTTATTTTTCTTTTGTTTGTACTCCTTTAATATTCTACTCGGTAAGTATTATCACTTAATTTTTGCTGCCCATAGTAAGCCCATTCTTTTTTCTGCCCATGAAGGTCTTTATAAGCTACTGATCTGGTTTTTGAGACAACAGGAGTTAAAATTTTTTTGTTTCTCTTGCTATAACTTGTTTACATTTGGTGCTGGTTTCTTGATACGATTCTTTGTGTTTGAAATGGTTACTGTATTTGCCGAACTTAAAATGATCTCCAGATTTTGTTAAATGTATCATGCTTGAAGAGTCTTATGACCTCTTCTGATGAAAGAGGGACTATCCATATCTTTTTTGATGTTTTTTGTTTGTTGGTTATTTTGTTCAGTGGGACTGAAATATAACTTAAGTTCTAAAGTTTTTTGCTTCTAATTACAGTTCTCTAAAAGTGCATGTAAGACAGGGCCAGATGTTGGGACACCAGTTTTTTGGGGTGGGAGACAGTACAGTTTACTGGTTAAACATAAAACAGAGAAGAGAGGGCTGGCCCGTGGCTCACTCGGGAGAGTGTGGTGCTGATAACACTAAGGCCACAGGTTTGGATCCCATATAGGGATGGCTGGTTAGCTCATTGGGTGAGCATGGTGCTGACAACACCAAGTCAAGAGTTAAGATCCCCTTACCGGTCATCTTTTAAAAAAAAAAAGAGAGAGAGAGAAATTTGGGAAATACTGATTGGAGAACATACGTAGTGAAGCACTGGGCTCATTTTTTTTCATTCAGAAATGAAAGCACCTGATGATTTTGAAAATAGGGAAAAATAAAATTTACTTGGCATTTTCATGGCCCCAAATCTCCTTTTATATTTTGCTATTTGATAATAAGTGGTGGTTATAATAAAGACCCTGAGGCATGACTTTGAGTTTGATATTGTGGTTTTTTTGTGTGTGTGTTCTGATTCTTTGAGAATTGGTAATTCTTTGTTTTTCAGAACATTGTATGTCCTCGTGACTCCCCTGTCCATAACACAGGCACTAGCGTGGCAGGTGGCCACAGGAAACAGGGTGCCAAGATGGCCCCTGGACAACAAGGAGGGGTGTGATGTAAGCACAGGATTTCTTTTTTTTTTTTTTCCTATTTCCTTCATAACATCATCAGAAAATGATGTTAAATGCGATGAAGGAGGAAATAGACAATTCTAACATCTAAAACCTGCTGGACTCCTGCAACTTTGACATGGTAAATTTGGCAATTTGATTTTTTTTTCCTAGGCTCAACTGAACTACAAATGTATTTCTCTAATGTGAATGATAACAGTGATTAAAAGCAGGTGGGTACTCAGAAAATTTGTATATTTGGGGGCCAATGATAAAAGAAAAAAATTGCAAACTTGATTTTGCATTTGCCTCATTGGGCTATTTTCTTACACCTAAATTCATTATTTGAATCTTTATGTGTTACACTTCTACAGCATGCCAGGCTTGGGGGTGTGGTGAAGAACAAAGCAGATACCGTATCTTTGCTTTATAAATTTTCAGAGTTTTGAGTGATTTTATACTTTTGGACAGGTATGTTTAATTGAGGATCAGTTCAGCTGGTGTTCATTTGGTGTTAACCATCCTTAATCACCTGGATTAATAGTACAGTAGTTCACCCTCATCTGTGTGCGTGTGTTACCTGCAGTCCACTGCAGTCTGAAAATATTAAATGGAAAATCCCAGAAATAAACAATTCATAAGTTTTAAATTGCATGCTTTTTTGAGGAGCATGATGAACTCTCATTGTGTCGCTCTTTTCTGCTAACATCCTTTGTTTAGTGTATCCACGCTGTATACACCACCTGCCCATTAGTCACTCAGTAGCCATCTCGGTTATCAGATGAACTGTTGGTATCCCAATGCTTATGTTCAAGTAACCCTTATTTTACTTTTATTACAGTATATTGTTATAATGGTTCTATCTTTTTTTTTTTCCCCCCAAAAGATGACCGGTAAGGGGATCTTAACCCTTGACTTGGCATTGTCAGCACCATGCTCACCCAGTGAGCTAACTGGCCATCCCTATATGGGATCCGAACCCATGGCCTTGGTGTTATCAGCACCACACTCTCCCGAGTGAGCCATGGGCCAGCCCTGTATAATGGTTCTATTTTATTAGTAGTTATTTTATTAATCTCATGCTATGCCTAATTTGTAAGTTAAACTTTATCATAGGTATGTATTTATAGGAAAAAACATAGTATATATAGGGTTCAGTACCACCTGCAGTTTCAGGCATCAATTGGGGGTCTTGGAACATATCCCCTGCGGATAAGGGAAGACCTCCTATATTATTCATAGCACAGTTTCACGTAAATCATGACTAACACACTCAGATGTTTGATGGCTATATGGGGGCCCAGTTTGTGGGCAAATGACAAGTGGGAGTTTTTTTAGGCATTTAGGATTCATGATGGATTTTAACCTTTTAAGTTACAATAAAGTGCTTTGTATCTTATATAGTATGTATATGTTAATGCTTTGAAATTGCAAGTCACAAATGAATGTATTGATGGTTTGTCTTGAACCTAAACCTGAAATCTAGATTAAAAGAAAAAAGCTGATAAACATAAGAAACCATTAGTATTGATTCAGAATTGAGTATTTGGGTAATTCTTAATAATATATTGCTATGAACATTGTTTTTAATTTTTAATTGGAAAAAGATTTAGGTTAATAATGGCTTTCATGTTGTTTTCAAATTTATGATAAAAGCCATACCTTTATGCTTTGAACATGCTCACTGATCTCTGCTTTGAGAGGTAGTTTTTGCTTAGAACATGAGAAATTGTCTCATCTTTTGCTTCTTCTAAAGAGGACGGAGGAAGAAACACTTTCTGAAATTGAAGTTCGTATGGATGATATGGAAACTAAATCTGTTATTCATAAATGGTCTCTTGTGCTTCATATTATTGGATGTAAGGTGGAAATAATTTTGCCTCTATTGCTAAGATTATTTATTTGTAAATAAAAGCTAGGCCAGCTCCTATCAGTTGCATTACCTGGAAGGGGAAATTGGAATCCTTCAGCATGCAGTTCGTGCCTGTGTGTATCTGAATGTGAGAGTGGGAGGAAGTTAAATGTTTTGGTTTTGGTGTTGGCTTACTTTTCTATTTCATTGTTGACTTGGCATACTTGGCTTTTTCATTCTGGTTTTAAGTATTAGAAATCTTAAGATTTGTGTGAATTAGAGAATTTGTATTTATTTGAATTTTATTTGGCATTAGGGGAAATTAACTCTAGGTAAGAGCTACTTTTTGGGTCAGCTATATGATTAAGGTAATTTTTTCCTTAATGATTATTTTATTTTATTATAGAAAATTTTAAACATACAAAAGTAAGGTGATTAGGATAATGGACCTCCATGAACAAAAGTAATCTCTTGATGTGTGGTTTTAAAATCTTCAAGATTTTATCATGAAAAATATAAAGGCCATAGACTCTACTCCCCTCCCTCCAAACAAAACAGAACTCATAAGCAGATTTAGGCTAATTCATAACTTGGATTTTTAAAGCTTTTGGATAATTGGATTTCATTTTTGTTCAGCTACGTTGCCAACCCAGATACCTAAATGAGTGTTTATCTCTAAAAATGAATGTCAAACAGTATACAAACTCATGGGATTACTGTGAAGATTAAAGGAGAGATATGAGGGTACTTCAGAAGGTTCATGGAAAAATAGAATTGAAACATAATGCAAATCTTTCCATGAATTTTTTGAAGTACCCTCGTACTTGTCGGATGTTTGCAGGGCCTGGTACTATACCAATTCAATACTCCACAGATAGATGTCCCTTCCCCTTTCCCAATCCTTTAATCACAGTACTCAACTGGAATAGAGACATGTAGGTAAAGAAGGAAACTTTGTTAGTATTAGCACCTCCAATGAACTGATACATGGTAGAGGACGGTTGAAACAGTTGAATGCAATGAAATTTCCACAGGATTTAATTTTTTCCATTACCCTGTCCTTCATTTGAACCCTCGAAATTTAGCTGAAAGTCCGAGAGTAAGCACATTTGCAAAGGATACACCTTCCCCTGCTGTGGCATTACCTTGAAGGCACTTCTGGGCTTGGGGAGCAGGTGTTGCGGCCGCCGTGGCTGCTGCTGCTGCTGCTGCTGCAGTCCTTGCAGCACTCTGGGAGCAGATGATTACTACTATAGTATAGAGCACCTGTGTCCTTTTAACTCCCTTGGCCTTTTTTCCTGAGAATCTATTGCTAATTTCTGAAGCTATTTACATCAGCTTTGACCAAGGGAAAGGATGGCAAAAATACCCCTTTAGGGACTTGTTTTGGCATAGATTTTGTTGTTTGTGTTTAGTAACATTCTTCAGTAGCCACAAATTAAACAACTCTGATCTAATTTTAGTATTATTAGTTCCATTAATTTATTAGTTTTATAATTAAAATAGTAAAACAGTCTGGATAGATTGAAGATATAGTTTTGAGTTGTATGTGTGAAAAACTGACTTCCTGTGAATTTTAAGCAAAATTACCAGTAGATTATTTATGTAAGCTGTGTCATCAGAAACATTCCAAAATGAATCATGTTTAATTAGGATCTAATAATGTCCCCCTTGTTCAAAAATATTTTTAAACTATTAAATCAACCTTAAGAATAATAAATAGGAATTATAATTTATTCATAATCGTCTTTTCATCACAAATGTTTTCGTTTCTTTGTTTCCTTCTCATCTGTTTATATACACAGATATATGAAAATTTTGCACCTTAGGAATTGCTAGGCTGAGAGAAGGATAGCAGCAATTTAATAAATGCTGTGTTTGTGCTAGAATAACCTCTTATAATTTCTTTACTATAAAATCTTTTCCTGCTACTTCTGTTTCCCCCGCTATAACTAAACAGTGTCTTGATAAGATTATTTCTGGCAAGGGATTCTTGAAAAGAAAGCTATAAAGAAAACATACTTTCTGGGCCAGCCCATGGCTCACTTGGGAGAGTGTGGTGCTGACAACATTAAGTCAAGGGTTAAGATCCCCTTACTGGTCATCTTTAAAAAAAAAAAAAAGAAAGAAAGAAAACATACTTTCTGTCTTTACCAATATGTGGAAAACTTGATGAGTAACTCTAGCCCCTTTGGTGTTAAACCTGTTTAACCTTATTCCTAAATATTATTAATAAAATTAAATAGAAGAATTTCAAATTTCATTAACTGTTATAACAGTATGGCTAATTTAATGTGAGAGCTTAATAGTTTATTTCTTCCCTTCATTGGATACACAAAGTAGAGATAAAGCTTTTCTCAGAAACCTATTTGGATTTAGTGATTATTTTTCTTCAGATGCTATTTTTTTCCTAGTTTGTAATAGTAAGTTAAACATTGAATGATTGAGAATCTGTTCAGAGATGGGTCAAATCAATTGAGCAGACACCGAAGGGTTGAACTGCCCTGGTCACATTAAACATGTATATTACTGGCATTATTTCCTTTGTTTCTTCATAAATAGCTGTATGGCATAGCTTACCTTTTCTTTTAAATCTGTAGTTAAAGTTAATTTGTGTGGCCTTTTCTAGGCTGACCTGAGCTTTCCTAACCCTTTGGAAGATCCCACCAGGAAGCATTAGGCATAATAAATACTCAGGATATTTCTTTGCTTGAGTTGTTGGAAATGATTAGGTTGAAACTAAATGTGATATTCTCTTTTTTCCACCTCCGCCCTTTTTTTTTTTTTTTTTTTTTTTGTCTTTTTTGTGACCAGCCCGCACCACGCTCAGCCAGTGAGCTCACCAGCCATCCCTATATAGGATCTGAACCAGTGGCGGGAGCGCTGCAGCGCTCCCAGCGCCGCACTCTCCCGAATGCGCCACGGGGTCGGCCCTCCACCTCCGCCTTTTAAAAAATATTTACATTTACAGAATGTGAATACCATTGATGTCGTGCAATTTATTCTTTTCTGTAAAAGTATTATATTAAATACAGTTAGTTTTGCTATAACGATATATAAGCATTCCTAACATTCACCATGCCATGCAAAATCATTCAATAAAAGCCATAGAGCTTATGAAGAAAGTGGGATTAGGTACATAACACTCAAAAACCATGTAGTGACACATTTTTTTTAAAAAAAAAAAGGGAACCTGGGCCGAGCCCGTGGCGCACTCGGGAGAGTGTGGAGCTGAGAGCGCAGCGACGCTCCCGCCGCGGGTTCGGATCCTATATGGGAATGGCTGGTGCGCTCACTGGCTGAGGGCCGGTCACGAAAAAAGACCAAAAAAAAAAAAAAAAAGGGAACCTAATGAAAATAGTACATTTTACTCATGTTAAATGGTTAAGACATATCATAAATTTGCCACTTTACTTTGAAAAATACCTGAAGTGTGCTTGTAGAAGTGGGCATTAGAAGGGTTGCAGCTTGTGAGTTACTGTGAAGTAGTGGGAGGAGAGTTATCTGAAGCAGCACTGAGAGTTGTAACATCGGGTGGGTGTGGAACCCACTTGGTGAACTGAGTAGCTGTTGGATGTTTGAGGTGTGTACATATGTGCGTGTGTCTTTTCAGCTGGGTATAGTTTTCTGGGTGTTCCTTATGGGTGAAATTGCACATAGAATTCATGTTATGCTCATATTGTTCCCCAGTATACAATTGTGTTAGAAAAACTTGCATTTTCAAGACAAACATTATAGCAGAACTGACTGTGTAAGACAAAATGTGATGTAGTTTGTCTAGATATGTGAACTTTTAAAACATGATTTCTATTAAGATTTTGAAATCTCAAACTTACCGAAAAGTTTCAAGCGTATACAGCAACATTTCCTTGAAGCATTTGGTAACATGATCTCCCCCAAATACTAGAGTGTATTTTTCCAGCAAACAAAGATATTCCAAAAAAAGGCCAATCCAATCATTAAGGTTAATAAATTAACATTGATATTTTATTACCATCTAATCCACAGATCCCCATTAAAGTTTTGCTAATAGCCCCAATAATGTTCTTTATATCAAAAGGATTCATTTTCGAATCACCCATTGTATTTAGTTGTCACATTTCTTTAGTTTTCTGTAAAGTCTACAAAAATTCCTCAGTTGACTTTTATGACCTTGATACTGTTGAGGATATAGGCCAGCTATTTTGTAGCATGTCCGTTACTGTAGATTTGTATGATGTTTCCTAATGGTTAGATTCAGGTTCTGCATCTTTAGCAGCAAAATCACAGAAGTGATGTTATATTCTTCTTGATGCAGCCTGTCAGGTGACACAGGATTGTGATTTGTCTTGTTGCTGATGATGTTCATTTTGGTCACTTGATTGAGGAGGTGTCTGCTCAGTTTTTCCACTGTAAAGTAACTCTTCTCTTTTGTAATTAGGAAGTATTTTGTGGGGAGGTAATTTAAAACTATACAAGTCAATGTTTATTTTTCTATCACTGTGAACTCTTGGGTTTTTTTTTTTTAATTAATTAACTTTTAAAAATCAGTATGGACTTAGAGCTTTAATCCATTACTATCATTTTCATGCTCGATTGTCTTGATCAGGCCAGTGGGAACCCCTTTGTCCTGGCATCCATGCTTTTGACATGTCCTCATCATTCTTGAACACTTACTTTCTGGGATAACAAGGTGTTCTGGGTATATTTTATGCTTTCCCTATCCCAGACCCGTAATTAGCTATTTCTCCAAGAAACTCTGATTCTTTTTAGTGGAGAATGGGTATTTAGGAGCAAAGATCTGGGTGCCTAGGATGTTGTGGCTTCTAGGCCTTTTCAGTGTAAAGAGCTTTGGACTATGTATAAGCATGCACACATATACCATTGACATATGTATTTACTTCTATATATATGTTTTGAAAACTATGAATTCACACCAGTACTTCCATTTTTAACATATCACCTCAGGGTTCATTCTAGTTTTCTCCATTTGCATTTTGTAACGCCTTTTTCTGCCAGTGCTAGCTCCCATTTTCCCTAATTTATTTACTTATTTGATAAATCCCCTTGTATGTAACCATGCTGTTGTGCCCCAGCCCCTGTTGGAACATCCTTCTCTCCCCAAATGTGCTTCATTTCTCTGCTGGGCTGCCCTCCCTCCTCACCCAACTTAGGTTCTGACATCCCACCCTACTATCCCCCCTTCACCCTGCTGGATGTTCTCACCCTTCCTGGCTCTGACACTCCATGTAGGGCAGCTGTCCTCATCCTGCTTTGCTCAGACATAGCCCTTTGGGCCACTGTGTCTCTCCCACCTACCGCTGGCACAGACAGACACCTGCCAAACTTTCCTCTCCACTGCACCCCCAACAATGGCTATAGGACTGAATTTTTTCAGAAGAAAAGGGGAAGAGGCTATATAAAACTTTTTGATAAGTAAATTCACATCATTTTGGGGGAAAAATTTATTTGCCTTGACCATGTCACCCACTTTTGCATCCTGAAAATATAGTCACCATACATGTCTGAAATTCTTTTTAGACTATTTTCTTTGTCTCTTGATGCACAGGGTATGTTTGATTTCTTCTCATAGACTGCTCATTTTTAGCTAGCCAAGGGGTGACAGAGTGAAACATTTAACCCACATAATTATGATCAGTCTTTTTTTCCCTCTCTTCAGTTTTTCCCATGACTTAAATAGGGACTGTGCTATTTGAGAAACCCTATTTCCCAGAAGTGACTGTTTTGGTCAGTAGTTTGCATTTCTGTCTATCCCTTTCCTCTAGCTCAGTTGTTTGTCTGTCTTCTCCCTCCCAAAGTGACAGTATTGGCAGGTGCTGCTCCATTTGTTGAGCCCTTACTTAAGTGTTTTGCATGTGTTGTCCTATTAATTAACATTGTAGTTTTTTGAGATTTAGGTGTTTTACAGATGAGGAAACCAAGACTTGGAAAGGATAAATAAATTGTTCAAGGTCACCTAACTGGTAAGGAGAAGAGCTGTAATTTGAGCTCAAGTTTGTGTTTTTTGGGGGTTTTTTTGTTTTGTTATTTTTCCCCTAGAGCCTGTGCTCTTAAGTAAATCTATGCTGCCTATTTAGTATTAAGATAAATTTGGTTATACCGAGTTCTTCAGTGTATTTGTCCGTTTCTGTTGCTTATAACAAAACACCTGGAACTGGGTACTTCGTAAAGAAAATAAAATTTATTGCTTACAGTTTCAGAGGCTGGAAATTGAAAGTCCAGGGAACACATCTGGTGAAGGCTTTCCTTGGTGGTGACTTCAGTTACAGCAGGAAATCACATTGCAAAATGGCAGAGCAGAGAAAGAGATAGCCTCATGCACTCTCCTTTTAAAGCCCTCAGAATCATGCCCCTGACCACCATTATTAATACATTCACTACAGCGTGGTCTTGCCATTTAATCACTTCTTCAAGGCCCCACCTTTCAATTACCATAATAGGATTTCCCACCCTCAACAGTTACAATGGCAATTAAGTAAGTTTTGGGGAAGACATTGGACCCAAGGCATATTTTCACTGTTTTTGATTTCTTTTGTTTTTTTGGCAGCTGACCAGGACAGTGTTTGAACCCTGGGCCTTAGTGTTATCAGCACCAATGTTTTTGATTTCTTTTGATTTAAGAAGAAGAAGTGTAAATTCTTGAAAGTTACAGTTGGAGAAAGAAATAGATGCCATTACTGTCTGGAAACACTGACACTTAAATTACTGTTACTGGAATAGGCCAAAAGAAGTGGTAGGTGCCCACTTCTTTCCAGTCTAGGCACAGTTCTTCTCTTTATACAGAAAGGGCACTTTGAATTACGAGGAACAGAACTTTTCTAACTTCTGTTTGGAAACTAATGTGAAAATTAGGGTCTTAACAAAAAGCGTACTTAAGCTGCCTGATGCTTTTTAAGGAAGAGCAGCTTAGACTTCTGTAGAACTTATTCAGTTTAACAGCTCATCTCAGTTCTGTTATTTTTTGTGAATCGAATGATGTGTTGAAAGTGGGGTGCCCATCATGTGGCTTTGAGTTATTTTCCAGGTGCAGAGATTAAATGTGCCTTTGTCTCCTTCACATCAGCTGTCTCTTGTGGCTGGTGTTAGGCATTGTGAGGTAGCTGTCTTGGATTAGGGAACCTCCCCCGAGGCTACTCCTCATGCACAGTTGTTCTTTATACAAAGCCGGAGGCCTGCCCTGGAGTCACACTGGCACCTTAACCTCATTTGTGCTACTCCCTAACCGTGGAGCCCAGCTAATTTCTGAGACAAGCATGCACTGTCAGCCGCGCTTTTTGAGTCTCTTAAAAAGTGGCGAGCAAAGTGAGCTTGTTTCTTGATGATGTATAACCATGAGAATTGTAAGGATATTTATACTCAGAATTTCTAGACTTCTAAAAATGCAAGGTGTGGAAAGCTTGCTTAATCATCTGGCATACGGGCATTTAGAAACACTTAGCAAGTCATATGCTACTGTGTTTTGCTCTGTTTAAGACAAAGGGAATTTGCCAGCACCTGGGAGACAGAAAGTGCAGTGAGCTCTGGAGCCACACCTTCTGAGCTCATGTCTTAGCTCTGCAGTTTGCTGGTTTTGTGACTTTGAGCAAGTTACTGAACCATTCTGTTCCTACTTCAGTTTCCTGATATTTTCTTTTTTTTTTTCTTTTCTTTTTTTTTTTAAAAGATGACCGGTAAGGGGATCTTAACCCTTGACTTGGTGTTGTGAGCACCACGCTCAGCCAGTGAGCGAACCGGCCATCCGTATATGGGATCCGAACCCGGGGCCTTGGTGTTCTCAGCACCACACTCTCCCGAGTGAGCCACGGGCCGGCCCAGTTTCCTGATATTTTCTACCTAGTTGTGAAATACTTAACAAGGTCCATGCCGTGGCAGGCATACCCAATAAATGTTAGCTGCTGCTATGGTTGATATTCTGCCTACTGGGAGAATATAATCTTAGATGTGTTTTCAAGACAAATTCACGTATGTGAGATATAACAGGATCTGAAATATTACAATATTTTGGAGTGGAGAGGATATTGAAGATTACTGGGCCTACCCCTGTATTTTACAGATGTGGAAATGGAATTTTAGAGATGTTAAAAGATATATACTCCGCCTCTAAGGCAGTAAAAGACTAAAACTGAATCCCAGTCTAGTTATACCAAGAAATTTCAACAGATATATCAGATATTCTCATAAAGTTGGTGTTGGGTGATGGCGATGATGATGGTATGATAATACCAGGACATTTTGTTGGTTGGGGGTAAAGCAGAGAGAGGCTTCTATACAAATAGAAACAGCACACTCAACATACCTATTGTTTTTATAAAACAGACTACAATGAATAAGTCTAAAAAGACTTGGCAGGTGAGAATACACTGAAGATAGTAAGAAAGCATAATCATAGTGGGCATAGTTTTAAAACAGTTGAATTACTACCTGAGGCCTCTTGACAAACATGGGGTAAATGGGATGTCAAGGTGTTTTGTTGCTGGGAGAACCAGGTTACATGCATCTCTGGAGTGGCAGCAAGGATAAATCAGGTTCAGAGGGCATTGTAGTTCCATAGTCAGAATGTGGTAAAATCAGTCATTTGGGATCATTACAGGTCAGTTACTGGCTAGAGTTTTGTTTTTTCCCCAGTAACTTTTATTATTTTTTATTATAAAAATAATATTTATTAATTGTATAAAATTTGGGAAATACAGCAAAGCATAAAGAAAATAAAGACAGCCTAAAATCTCATAACCCAAAGATAATACACTATTAACATATTGGTGCTGTTTCCTTCTTTCTTTTTTGGGAGTATGTGTATAATTTTTCAAAAACATAATTGAGCTCATATTATGTGCAATTTTATATACTAACTAAAAATGTTAAAGTATAATATAGAGGCAAAGTGACTGTCAGGTTTTTATCCCAGTAAGAAAATGTGGACTCTACTGTATACTTTAGAAGAACATGCTTTGTTGTGTGTTTTATATAGTAGTAGTGTCTGAAGCTGGTTTAGTGTCCTGTACCTTTGTTTTTATCAGAATGACTCATATTTTCCCATCCATAGGTAGTCACAGAAATTAAAATAATATTAAATTACTTAATCCTCAAGGAGGTTTTGCCTGCTTCAACAAACACCATTTTGATCATTTACAGCTCTTATCTGCTATCTGTTAAATAATATTCTCGGACCAGAGTAAAGGTATAATCTGATAATTTCTGTTAAAATAACTGGTTGCCAGATAAAGCCAGGTAACTACAGTTTCCAGTAGAGATGGCAATCCATTCTTGCCAGGAGAGAATTAAATTTGATTATATGTTGAACGGAAAACCAGGTACTCCGGGAATATAAATTATAGATAAATCTATCTGAGAATAGGGATTCTTCCATAGAATATTTTGTGCCTCCATGAATTCATATAGAATTTCAGGAAACAAAAAATAGTTATTAAATAAAGGATACTCTTATGTTGGACATATCAATCAGTGTGCCGCCTTTGGGACTAAATATTCCATTGAAAGATACTGGAAGTAAATTAGTTGTTAGGTTGATAATCAGTTAAATGGCTTATAAGAATTTAAGGATGTAACTTCTTTTTTCTACTGTATATATATTTAGCTTCAGGAATGCGCTTTCATTTAATATTTTATAATTAAAAGAATTGTCCCTTTTAAACATTACTTTTCTAAGATTGACTTCACACCAGACACTTGAAGATTGTTCAAAATGCAGTGAGTTAAAAATAACACATATTCTGGGAGGGTGAAATAAGGATAGGGATTGACTGGTAAGGAGCTTGAGGAAACTCTCAGGGATAATGGCAGTGTTTCTTATCTTGATAGGGATTTGGGTTACACAGGTGGGTGTGTTAAAATACAGCATACGTACAGTACACTTAACTTATTGTATGAAATTTTACTTCAAAGGGGAAAAAACTGAGCAATTAATGATATGCGTGCCGACGTATTTACCACGAGGTATACTGATCTCTGCAGTTTACTTGGAAATGCATCAAAAGTTGATGCATAGATAGATGGATAGACAGACAGATTTGCAATAAGCAAGTTAATAGAATCAAGATGGTAGGTATGTGAGTGTTCACTGTAAAATTCTTTCAACTTTGCTGTATGTTTGAAATTTTTCATAAAAAAGTTGGTTTTAAAATGTTATAAATTAGGGACTGGCCAGGTAGCTCACTTGGCTAGATAGAACATGGTGCTAACACCAAGGTCCAGGGTTTGATCCTAGTACCAACCAGTCACGCCCCCCCAAAAATGTTATAAATTAGTATCTTTAAAGTTCTAGTTACCGTAGGACAGAAATGGAGCCATTTGAATGTGACTACTGCCTTGGTCATTTTAACTTTGAGATTCATAGAGAGGGAGCTAAAAATTGTCAAGTTCTTCATCTTTACTATGTTAAGGATCTCTCAGTGTCTTTCTCAGTAAGTCTAAAGATTATTTTTCTGAGTATCGTACTCTCCTGGAAATGATCAAGTAATGTAAAACCCATATAATTGTCAAAGAGGTAGACCTGTGTTAATTTCTACATATAATATTCAATGATTATATAAACACTGTCTTGCCAACAAACTTTTTAAGGCTAGCTCTCAGTACACTCTTGTATTTTTTCTATTCTTGCTCCTCTACTGTCCAAACTTCAGTCTTGATATTTTCTGTTGACTTGGCTTCTAGTTCACTAATTCTCTATTTTTGCTTTTTCTAACCAATATTAAGCCCATCTATTAAGTTCTTAATTTCAACTACAGTATTTCTCAGTTCTAGAATTTTTATTTGGTACTTTTTTATAGATTCCAATTTTCTGATGAAATTCTCCATTTTTCCCACCTTTTTTTTCTTTATTTCCCCTGCTCTTTTCTTGAACATAGTTATTTTTAAAACTCAAGAGTGATAGATATCTACCTCACCTATGGATCTTTTGCTATCATTTGGTTTTTCTTTTGATATTCTGTCGTTTTTTCCTGTCTCTTGGTGTGCTTGGTAATTATGATTGAAAACTGGACACTCATAGCCAGAAGGAGGAGCTCCTTTATGCAGATCTTGCACGTGTGCCTTCTTCCTTATATTGCAGAAAAGATGATGTTTGTCCATGCTCCATTTTTTAGTCAGTTTATAGGGAATTAAAAAGAAATATGATCTATTTATTAATTTAGAAGTGAACCAACCAATATAAACTTAACATTTATGCATCACTACTATACTTTTTGTCTAACAAGATTAATGGTTAATTTAAAAGTCAGTATTAGCACAGAGAAGTTAAATGATTTGTCTAAAACAGAGTTTCTCAGTCTAGGCACTGTTGACATTTTGGGCTGGAGATAATTCTTTGCTGTGGAGGGCTGGGTCCCGTGCATTGGAGAATATTTAGCAGCATCTCTGGTCTTTAACCACTAGATACCAGAAGCACATCTCCTTCCCGATTGCGACAACCAAAAATGTCCCCAGATATTGCCACATGTCTCCTGGGGAGCAGAATCACCCCTAGTTGAGAACTACTGGTCTAAAAGGAGGGATTGGCTTTCCTAATTTAATATATTACTAGAGAAGTGGAATTGAATTTGAGTTATTCAAGTCATTGTCTTTCACCATTGAATTATATGCCAGCTTCATTATTGACTGACAATTTGATGGTAAATCCTGGGGCCTTAAAATGATTATAAGAGCAAATGGGATTGTTTTTTACCATTAGCTTAGGTCACTTGTAAACTTGTTCTGGGGTTGATAAGACAGGCTCTTGATTTCTAGGAGATAGTGTTACAGCCTGTGTATGGTATTTCTTTGGCCTTCTGCAGAGCAGTATTGTTGCAGTCTGTCTTCATTGCAGTCTGATACATGCACAGTAGTTCTTTAAAACTGACAGGAGCAAATCAATATGGAGAAGTCCATTTAGAGAATGTAAGTAACCATTGTAATTTAAGGTAGGATGGATATAAAGAGATCAGAATTAGGGCTAAAAGTAAGGGTTAAAAGACAAAATGACAGCCTAGAAGAAAAACGACTTGGAGTGGACATTTCTGAATGGTATGACACTGCCAGAAATGATTTAAGCTGTTAGCTGCTCTTTCTCTTATTCTGCACCTATTTTCCGGTTTTCCAAGTCATTTTGCTTTGATGCCAAAGGTCTTATTAATATTGCATGGCTTTTTTATGGTACTTTCTTCCTATCACACCTTTTAATGCTGAGTCAGAGGAGATTGTTACAGCAGCAGCTCAGGACCAGTTAAGAGGAGAAATCCCTCTGCAGTGCTCAATTACTGCCATTTTTCTTGCACATTTATTTTGTAGCAAGCTTTTCACTTTAAATACTCTACAGCTTCAGTTTTACTTTTTTCTTACTCTTAAAGAATAAGGCTGTAAAAACTATCCAAAATGTGTGACATGAGGTTTTTGAGAACTCTTAAAAGTGGGTCTGAATGTTAGTGTGAATTATATTCAGTTTCTGGGGTGATAGCTGTTATTTTCCCACTTTTCTAGCTATCATCTGGATATGTCTCTTCTAAGTCCCTGATTTCTGTTTTGTAAAATTTAAAATATTTTCACATCACCTTTATGATAGACAACTGTAGAAGACAAACAGATATGAGAGAATGGGACAAATAATTGTTTGGTGAGCACTGGGATCCAGGCTTGAATCCAACATTTTTCTCCCCTACCTTTGCCTGTCTGAGCCACAGAGTCTGACCTTCGAGAGCTCAGCAGCTGCTATCCCTGCTGCTTTCCAATATAGGTCTGTCTGAGCCATAGAGTTTATCATTTTCTGTTGGATAGGAAATACTGTGTTGTGATGGGCCTTGGGAGAAAAAGGAATTTTTGAAGCTCCTGGGTTTGTGGTATGAGTTGAGAGGCACCCTCTGCAGCTGCTGGAGCTCCTTTTGGAGATGGTATCATGGAGAAAGTGTTACTAGGTCTGTGCTGAACATTGTAACCTCTTATTTACCTTTGCTTTTAAACTATGATACATTTAACAAACTCACTGTCAACTCACCTAATGTGGGATGGTTTGTTTAAGTGCTTAAATCAGGATTTTCCTAGGATTACAGTATTCATTGTTTTCATGGATTTTATTTTATTTATTTTTATAAAAAGATGAGAGGTAAGGGGATCTTAATCCTTGACTTGGCGTTGTCAGCACCACGCTCTCCCAATTGACCTAACTGGCCTTTCCTATATAGGGATTCGAACCTGTGGCCTTGGTGCTACCAGCACCACACTCTCCCAAGTGAGCCACGGGCTGGCCCTGTTGTCATGGATTTTAAAGGTTGTTTAGAAATTGTTTACCTCTCTTCACAATCAAAATAATAATATAGATAAATAATAATAACACAGGAACTCTTTGTACTATATTTACAACTTTTCTATAAATCTAAAATTATTCTAAAATAAAGGCTTATAAAAGTAATAACTATGACTTACTGGAGGCCTACTCTGTTCTAATCACTAAGTTATGGGTCTTACGTTTGTCATTTCTAACTCTAAGACTGTAAGAAGTTCAGTCATGAGCTTAAGACCGCAGAGCTGAGCAGGGTGGGGGGAATCAGACTCATTGTAGCCGAATGAAAGCCTGATTCTACCTGATGTCACCAATTGAGATAGAATTATTTTGAACAGGTAAGTAAGTGGCCCTTCAGTGTGTCATTTAACTCTACAAATATGCCTTGATTTCTGTCTGTTATAGCACCAGTAATATTGTGTGGCACTTTATGATTTGCATGCTTGTGTCCGTATGTGGTCTCTTTCAGTTCAGGGAACAACTGTTTCTTTTTTTAATTAAAATATATTTTGATCTAACATGTGAGTGCTAATCAAGGCCCTGTTCTTAGAGCACTGCATGTGTTGCTGGTTTTCCTAACTCAGTGAGGTAGGTGCTGTTACTTTCCTTATTTTGTAGATGAGGAAATTGAGGTACAGTGAGTTTAAGTAACTTGATAAGATTATGTGGTTACTATGAGAAAAAGCCAGCAGTCAAATCCAGGTAGTAGTATTCTGGAGGCCAGGCTCTTAACCAGTAAGCTGTATTCCCATTTTAATGTCTTTGGATCCTCTTTGCTTAAAACAGTAGACATTCACATGTTGATGGATGAACAAATTAATAAATTAATGAATACAAAAGCAACTTCTTGGTGGGTGGAAACAATGAAATTCTGATTTTATAAAGTATTTTCCTTTTTCACTGTGATCGGAGGGCATAAACTCTCAACTGCTGGTTGTCTGTAAGCACTAGGCGGGCCCTGGTGAGGTGAGGACTTACGGTCAACTGAAAAGATTGCATTCTAGCCATTCAGCACCTGGTGATTACATTATGGTGGGAATTGTATGGCCATTGTTTCTAGGTCTTTCATATTTAAAGAGAAGCTGGAAATCTGGATTATTATTATTACTTTTTTTTTTTTAAAGATGACTGGTAAGGGGATCTTAACCCATGACTTGGTGTTGTCAGCACCACGCTCTCCCAAGTGAGCTAACCGGCCATCCCTATACAGGGATCCAAACCTGTGGCCTTGGTGTTGTCAGCACCACACTTTCCCAAGTGAGCCGCGGGCCGGCTAGAAATCTGGGTTTTTTTGTGAATAATAACAGTAAACACTTAAGTACATATAGTACTTATTGTGTTCCAATCTTTATTCTTAAATGTTTTACAAATATTAACTCATTTAATCCTAAATGAAATAAGGATATTGTTATACTCATTTTATGGAATGGATAATTTGGCTTCTATATGAAAAGGATGTCACTGGCTGCCTAGTTGCAAATGAACTGTGAAAGCAGTGAGGGTGGAACGGTAGAGTTACCATGACCGAGGACAGGAAGACTGCAGGTGGAACAGGTTTGTGGGTCGGAAGGACAGTAATCTGGTTCTGGACAAGTTTGGGATAACCGTTAGACATCCAAGTGGAGATGTCGAGGAGGCTGTTGGTCTGTAAGCCTGGAGTTCAGGGTAGAAGTTAGGGCTCGATTTATAAATTTGAGAGTGTTCTGCTTATATATAGTATTTAAAATCATGAGACCAAATGAGATCACCAAGGGAGTGAATGTAGATAGAGAAGAAGTCCAAGGTCTGAATTTTGGGGCCCTCTAGCATTAAAATGAGAACAGCTGTAGCTTTGTCTGGACTGTTTTGTCAGTTAGGAAATGTTGATTCTGATTATGGACACATGTGGCACTCGTGACTCTTAAATGGATTTTAGGTACAGAACCTTATGTCCCCTGAATTAGGTTTATTATTTACTATCTATAATCTTATTAAGTTATAATTCTAGTTTTTACATACAGCTTTTTAAAATTGTGATGAAATGTACATGACATAAAATTTGCCATTTTAACCTTTTGGAGTGTACAATTCAGTGGCATTAGGTACATTCGCAATGTTGTGCAGCCATCAGCACTATCCCATTATCAGAACTTGATTTCATCATCCCAAACAGATAGTCTGCACCCATTAAACAGTAATTCTTCAGTCTCCTATCCCTGCAACCCCTGATAATCACTATTCCACATTCTGTCTCTGAATTTGCCTATTCCAGGTACTTCATATAAATGGAACCCTGTAATATTTATACTTTTGTGTCTGGCTTATTTCACTTAGCATGTTTCAAGGTTCATCTATGTTACAGCAAAAATCAGTGCTTTATTATTTTTTAAAAAAACTTATTTGATACCTCTTGTATTGAGTATTATTTCTAAGAGGAATTCTTTGCTACAAAGAGGTCTCCATAACTTGGCCTTGTGTTCCAAATACTCAGGTCTGTGTGTCCAGGAAGATTTAAGAGTTTGTAGTGGTTCCTCAGCCCATGCAGCCCTCTTTCTTATTTGTACTACAAGTAAAATAATGACAATGATATTAAGTAGCTGGATGATTTACTCTCTGGCTAACATATTTGATGGATTTTATGATACTGTAGCATTTTTAATTAAAGAATAAGCCTGTCTCATTTGAAATAGAAAACCTGAAGCTTAAAGGTAGTAATCAAGTCAGAATAGATTTCTTCTGGAAATGGGATAAATGGATTTAGTGGGAGGTATTTTTGGGGAGCATGATTTTGCAGCTTGCTCATTTGACAAATTGCTGAATTTGGGAGCAAGTCCTATGAACTTCCCTATTGCTTCAAGGCAGGTGTAGTGAAAAAAAATAAGTTGCCATATCTCCTAAATAACCTATTTATTCTTTGCCTGATACCAAAAATATTTTTGGTAGAGATATACACTGAAGGAAAACCTGGCTGTCCTTTGGGGTTTAGGAGTCAAACCCAGTGAAAGCTTAGCTGATATGCGAACAAGGTGTTGTTTGTTTAACCAACATTTGGTATTGTAGACAAGGCTCAGTAATATTCTTGACTGTGGTGGTAGAAAGTGACCAAGGATAGAATGAAAATTAATTTTTAGCTTCACTTCACAACAGGCAATTACAACTCCTTCCCAACCCCCCAAACCCCTCACCTTTTTAGTTAAAAAAAAAAATTGGGGTAGAAGAAAATTAGAGGCAAGAGGTTATTTTTAAGATGCAGTCATGGTTTAATCTTATTTCCAGTAGACTTTTCAGATCATTTGCCATAATCTGTTGAGTCATTCCAGCAGTTCTGAAAATAGTCAGCCGTAATCAGAGTTGAAAAGGAAGACCAAAAGTCAGAGTGTCCATTGTTCTCTGCTTTTGTATTGTGGTTAGCTTTGGGTCTTGGCATTAAGTCTCCCCCACCCCCCTTTAATATAATCCTCTAGTAGGCAAGGAATTAAATTAATATATCTAGGAGATTTGAGGGGACTTTGCTGTGGGCTCCAGGAACCCTGAGGACTTTTTATTTTTGCCTGTTAGCAGTAACAGCAATAACAATGTTTATATTGAAGTGGATATGAATGCCAAGGATCTCCAAGGTCTTAGTAGAAAGCTTATTAGTGAGCCTTTAAGCCAGATCAGAGCAAAGATTGATTCTCAACTTGTTTTTCTATAACATAGGAATAATAATATCTAATTCATCAAAATTAAATGAAACTTTTTAACTCTTAAATTTCTTATTGATCAAGGCTTGTGCAAGGAGGAAGTTTGGGAAAGATTGAGTCCTTGTTACGCATCTGTCTCATTTGATCCTCCCAAAGCCCCTGTGAGCTCATGGGTGAGTTCCAGGGCTCAGTGATGGTGTGTTTTATCAAGCACACATTAGGCTTTTTTCAAGATCTCTTGGCCAGCTGATTAGAGGCTTGCCCTTCAGATGTGGCACCCACACCAGTGCGTATCCACTTAAGGATTTGTGCCTGTCTTGTGAATATGATAGGAAGGCATCTACATTCTTGTAACAGTAGGTGAAGAAACTCAGAAAAGGGCCTAAACTCTTGTCCAGCCAAATTATTAACTGTCCAGGACTATAAATAATGCCATGACATATAATCCAATCCTGTTTGAGTTCCTGAGTTGGTTTTGCTTTTTTATTTTGATTTCCTTAGCCTGTCTCTGGGAAATTAGTAATCAAGTTGACCGTCATCTTTTAATTTAGCCCAGGACCCCGAGGCAGTATGAGGGCATATCAGGAGTAGTAAGATTTAGGCTCATTACCAGTGTCATTTGATTTTCTACCTTGCCATTCTCCTGTGAAGAAGGTAAAATTTGTTTACTCTGTGTCCTAAGGTGGAAAATGTTTTTAGAGTACACGCTAACCTATGATTTAAAAAGGTATTTCACCTGTCACATCAGCAAAATACAGATATAGTGTTGGAGTTATGACCCTTATTTTATATTGTGTTCTGATTATATATTAATTTTTGCTTCATCCATTCAGCTGCATAAGAAAAAAGCAATTTATACTCTTGCCGCATGCAGACAATTCCAATTCAGAAATCAGAAACAGATTGAATAGAACCAAAGTTTCCACTTACTCATTTTACCACTTGTTCTTAGGAAGCCTTACTTTAAGAATCACCAACAAAAATTTGCACCTAGCATTTGGGCTCAGAGATTGGTGTGTTTACAGTCTAAATGGTGTGAAAAAGGGAAAATTAAAATAGTACACTTTGGCCAATGCTAAAATGTCAGTGGATTGAAGAATAGTGCTGTCCTGGAAATGCTGCTTTGGGGACATGGTGCTGGGGGACGTGGGTGTGAGAAAGGGGGTGGATTTGTACAGGTGGAAGGAGGTTATAAGTACCTTATGAGGCCCAGTATCTGTGGTGTTATTTTTTGGCTAGACTTTTGGGAGCATGAGCACTTCAAGGCTTCTCACCCTCAAGATGAACTGTACTTTTAGTCTGCATGTGGGTCATCATTGCACAATAGGTCGTGTGGTTACCTACAGCTCTGGTGCCCTGTGGTTCCCTTTCCAGCCCATGCTCCCCAGGTGCCGTTAAAAAGTCATAGCACCCTCTAATACTCTCAGCTCCTTAAAAGACTGGAGAACTACCGCAAGGAACAAAGAAGTCAGCAAAAAGATAACACCGTTTAAAAGATAAGCACACGCACACACATCACAGGGTGGTATTGGAATGCTCCAAGCCCATAATTTTGGAATGATTATATAGGCAGAGGAATACAGAAGCAATTCTCTACTTTTCAGGATGACTCCCATTCATTACTCCCCAGAAAACAGCAGGTACTAGTCATCTTAACCACAGAGGATGAATGCCATTTAAGCTTGTTCTTTTAAATAGTGTAAACTTTTGCTTTATAGTCTTATTGCCTAAGACACCCACCCCCACCTCCCCACCCCACCACCAATGGGCCAGATAGGCAGTTCACCATCTTCTATCCAATTGTGACTCTTTTTCCTTCAGCTGGCTTCTGAGTAGTTTGTGTGCACTTACTCTGGTCCTACTAGTACTATGGGGCCTTCACAAACTTCACAGAGCCTGCACAAAGGCCAAGAGCAGCAGGTCTTTCTAAAGGAGGAGATCAATTGGCAAGATATATCTTGAGCTGGGTATTGAAGGTATTTATTTATCCTTCTCTCTTTTTTGGAGGTGGGGAGAAAGTTTAGTACAGTCTTCAATTAATAGCATAATGTCATCTCTGCTTTTATTACTGCATCCAGCAAAAATTATTTAGCACAAATGCGGTCATAATCTCATAAAATTATTTAATATTAGTGTCCTGCTGTAAGCATCATTTTTCTAGGGTCTATTGTGTTCTAACCACAAATTAGCACAAGAAAGTCTTTCTGTGGATTTATTCGGAGGGATAGTTTGGGTAGAGGTTGTAGTTGGTCATTTTTCTTTCAGGTGAATTTTTCTTTTATTCTAAATATAATTAACAGTTTCCCTATAACATTATATATATTTTTAAATTCACTTTTTATGTGATAATATTTTAATCCCTTAAAGATTTTTCAATTACCCCATTAGTAAACTGAGTCATTTTATGGGTAGGGATCCAGAAAATGCCAAGCCTTTGTTTGTGGGGGCTGGGGTTGGGGTGGGGCGAGGAGAGGCAATAATAAAAACTCTAACCTGAAGACTCAGGAAGGGCCTACAATTGTTAGAATTCAATAATTATGTATATTTTAGGGTAGTCTGATAGTGCAGCGACCCTGCTCTAAAGATGAAATCGCTCACCCCTTTAACAGTTTGCTGGATTGTTGAAATAAAGGCTAGAGCTGAAAATTTTGCTCCTTTTTAACAGTGATCTAATTGTGAAAAGCACAGGTTGGCTACTGACAGTTTTCAAATGTTAGGCATTTGCTGATTTAAAAAATAACGGTGAGAAGGGAAAACCAAGATGAGAAGAGAGATTAAAAATAAAATAGCCACATTAGGTTTTGGATCTTCAGACAACAAAAACAAAACAAAACAAAATATGAAGATGCTAGGTTTACTCAGGTAGTTATAACAGGTCAGATGTTTCCTCCCTGCACACTGAACCCCTAGTGTATTGATCGTAATTGCTTCTGCAGCAGAGGCATCTGCTGATAAATCCACATGGACATAAGAAGCTTTGAACACCCAGAGAGTCTGGTTGTTGGGTGTGGTGGGAGATGTTAATTGGCCTCTGAGTGAACTAGGAGGTAGTGTTAGGGATCTTATCCCTTGATAAACTTACTCCCTCTGGCGATCTTGTTAATATTTAAAAATAAAGTGCTAAATCTATTACAGAACACTAATTTAATTTCTGTTGCATTTCAGAGCTGTATTGTTGCTAGCATAGGATCAGTATTATAAGGTCTTTGGGCTTACTGAATTTTAACCTCTTCAGGTTTTTTTTGTTTTGGGGTATGCAGACCTGGAAGTTGATTTTTGTCTGAGAGTAACACCCATTTTAGGAGTTAGTCATTTGTGTTTGGTGAGTCTACAGTTGTTACTGAAGAGAGCCACAGAACAAGCCACCCATAGGAATTGTAAAGGAAGGGGAGGCACAGCTGGATTTGGTCTTCATTGGGATCTTTCCCCCTTTCCTCTCCTCTTATTCCCTCTTCTCCCTTTTCTTCCTGAGCCCATGCTTTTATTAATGATAGGTGATCTTTCCTGGGAATTTTTCCTTTTTGAAATCTTGGGTTTTATGACTTTCAGTTTAGGAAATAGAGCAGCATTTTCTGAAATCTTGCCTGGTTCTAGAGAACTGCTAGTAGTCCATTATGTCTAGAGTTGGGAGTGGCAAGAACCGAAGTGGCAGAGGCAGTGGCCAGGTTTTATGGACTCTTGTAAGTCATGCCAAGCATGGGGAATTGAAAGTGATTCAGAGAGTTTTAGTGAGGGAGCAATAGGAGGATTTATTTGTAATTTCCTTTAGCTCTCTTATAGGTAAAGAGTAAATGCAATTCTTGATTCCAAAAACCAAATTTTGTAGGGCAGAGAATAGCCACTGTATGCTTTGATTTGTCATGTGAACATTGCTAAGGTCTTATTTCCTATATTACAGTTCTTGACCCTTTTACAGGATTCTTAGTATATATGTACTTTGATTTAGATTTAGTTGGCAATTTAGATATATGCAAAACCAGATTTCTCCCACAACTTTTTATTATGAAAAAATTCAAACATATAGAAAAGCGAAATGGTGAACACAGTGAACATTACCCTCCCTCTAGAGTCAACGATTATTACCATTTTGCTTTGTTTTAACTCTGATTCTATTTTTTTCCTCTGAGCTGTGTGAAATTAAATTGTTGATAGATTTCAGACAGTTAACCTCTAAATACTTGAGCACGCATCTCTTAAAATTATATTCTCTTGTATAACCACAGTACTATTATTGCAACTAAAAAAATTAACAGTACTTTCATAATATCTTCTAATATCCATTCTGATCTGGATTTCCCCAGTGGTGCTCAAAATATTATCTGTAGCTGCCCCCCGCCAATCACATATATTATTTGTTTTGTCTCTTTGATCTTTTAGTCTATAGCAGCCTTCCCACATCTCCCCCTGCTCCCTATTATAGCAAATTTTTGAAGAGTCCAAGACAGTTGTTTTGTAGAAAATCCTACCTTCTGGAATTGCTCAGTATCAGTTTGATGTGCTCCTTAATTCCCTGTATTTTTGTAAACTGGAAGATAGTTTTTAAAGCTTGGTTAGATTTAGGTACAAGTTTTTGGCAAGAATACTCAGATGGTATTATTAGCTTGTTACAACATTAGTGACACCTCTTTGATCTCTTGGTTAAATGGCACTGTTCTGATCTCTCCATTGTAAATGTACATTTTCCCCTTTGCAATTAAGTAATCTGTGGGAAGAATTTGTTCTTAATATTCAAGAGTGCAGTCTTAAACAGATTTTGACCAATCATTATGCTGTTCCAGCATTCCCTTGTAGAGTCGATTGGCCCTTATGTTCTGTGGACTTGGTGAGTCTTGAATTGCTTTAACATGTGAATATCACTTAGCTAAAGAAGAAAACTTAATGTCTGATTATTCTGGATCAAGGGAAAGAGTGATGTAATAGATTACAGAAAAATAGATCAGTATTCTGCATGGCTCAGAGAACCCGTTTCTAGGACTACAATTTGATGTTGCTAAAGACAGGTCATCTAGACTGAAAAGGGGGGCTAATACCCATACAGTGTTAAGGGAAGACCTTGTTTTTTTTTTTTTTTTTTTTTTTTAAACTATTTATTCCTTAGAGGCTAGAAAATTTCAAGTGCTTTTTCTGTTATCTTTTGCCTTCCTATGGAAAGCATGGCTCTCATTTCATGTGTTTGACGATTTGGGTGTTAATATCAGCTGAAATGATGCCTTCTTGGAAACACTTAAATTCCCAGTGAGTAGATAATTCCATTAGTCTGTTACAGTCTTCCAGGCGAACAATAATATGATTATAATATATTATCCCTATAGGACATGAATAATCTTCCCAAAAGAGGATGAGGATAGAGACCAAAGAAAAGTCTATGGAAGAATACTTGGAGTTGTAGGCTAGGCAGAGGAAATTTCCTTGGTGAAGTTAAAGCTTAGAAGCATTAGGATAATTATGAATCATTTGAGGATAGGTGAAGGTGGAATGAATAATGGTTTGGGATTAGGGGAGTTATTTGGGTCTGGAGCAGTGAAGAAGGGGGAATCCTTAATAAAGTAAAAGCTTGGTTTTGGTTTTGTGCTTTTTTTCTCCCAGTATGAAAATGTATGATCATTGTTTTAAAAACAAGTAAAGAAAGAAAAAGAATGTGTCTTAATGCAGCATTCTTTTTTGTTTTTGGTGTTTTTTTTGGCAGCTAGTAAGGGGATCCGAACCCTGACCTTGGTGTTACAACACTGCACTGTAACCAAAGGAGTAGCCAGCACTAAGGCAGCATTCTTAAAGTGTGTTCATAGATATTAAATAGGTGCTGTGTGAAAACGGGTTCTCTGTAACTCTGGATGCTTTGAAATTTTGGGTCAGTTTATTGAAATGGATTTGGTTACTGCAAGAATTTTCACTGTTGGAACAGAGAACCCCTTTATCATACAAGGCTTTTTCTGAGGATCATAGAAATGCTACATTGTAACAAAGAAAAGAAAGTGCAGATGATCCATAATTCTACTAAGCAGAGATAAATACTGAATATCTTTTTTTTTTTTCTTTTTTTTAAAAAAAGATGACCGGTAAGGGGATCTTAACCCTTGACTTGGTGTTGTCAGCACCACGCTCAGCCAGTGAGCAACCGGCCATCCCTATATGGGATCCGAACCCGGGGCCTTGGTGTTATCAGCACCACACTCTCCCGAGTGAGCCACAGGCCGGCCCATAAATACTGAATATCTTGATGTGTAATTTCTAAAACTGTTTTATGTGTATATGTTCCTCGGTGTCTTTTGCTAACAGAAACATGATATATATACTGTTCTAGAGTATGATTTTTTAAATTAAGTTGTGGGTACTTCTAAAACAGTAACCATTTTTTTACTTTATTTTTTTTGGCAGCAGCTGGCCAGTATGGGCATCCAAACCCTTGACTTTGGTGTTACAACACTGTTAACCAACCGAGTTAACCGGCCAGCCCTAACAGTAACTATTTTTGTTGGTTTGTTTTTGGCAGCTGGCCAGCATGGGGATCCAAACTCTTGACTTTGGGGTTATAACACCACACTCTAACTGACTGAGCTAACAGGCCAGCCCTATTTTTTAATGATTGTTTCGTTTGCCATAATTTATTTTTCCTAGTCCCTTTTGTTACACATTTAGATAGGTTTGAGGTTTTGCTTTTATAAGCAATACTGAGATAACATCCTTGAACACACTTATCTGTCCATTCTTTTTTAAAATTTTAAAATTAAAAAAAATTTATTGAAACATTGTTTATACATCTTTATTGGGTACAGCATTATATTTTAATCCATGTGTACAAAGTGTGATGATGAAATCAGGGTAATTAGCATACTCATCGTTGCAAAACTTAATCATTTCTTTGTGATGTGAACATTTGATCTCTCTTCTAGCAATTTGATAACATACAGTAAATTATTGTTAATTATAGCTCTCTACTCGACTGTAATATTTCTTTAGGATGAAAGTAGGAGCTGTTGGGTTAGAGTATAACATTTTATTTTGATCTGTATTGCCAGGTTGCCTTCTAGAGGTTATACCAATTTATTTTCCCATCAATAAGGTATGAAAGGCCTATTCCAGCATATCATCACCAACATTCATTATCATCAGTCTTTTGAATCAGTTCGACAAGCAACTTCTGGCTTCATCCTAAAATTTTGTGTTACATGTTTGCAGCAGGTTAGAAGAAACTTTCTTGTAGGCAGATAGTATTTCAGAGTTGAAGAAATTCAATTCTTTCCTATAGAATTGCATTCTTTTAAATCATCACTGATCAAGAGGAACTTAACAGGAGACCAAAGGGGTAAACATTAAAATGAATTTTTTTTTATCATGATAAGAGAGGAAACAAATGAGTAAGAGAATTAGATGCCCTGTTATGACCCATGTTCGCCCTACGTAGCTCCAGCATGACTTCCTGACCAGTGAGTAAGGAGAAGGCAGTGGTTATGGGAATGTGCTTATCCATCTAATTCAGACCCCTCTCCCCAGCTTTGTCATGAAGGGGTTTTATCATTCTGGAAAGGAAAGCCAGCAACAAGTACGGTCAAACCTGAACCCCCTGCGGAGAGGTGGAAGAGAGAAGACAAAGCATTGTAAACCTGAGGTTTATGTAAGCCTGCTTTTCTGAAAGGAAGAGAGGAGAAAAACAGTGAATTTATGATTGTGGGATTTTGAGTTGAGAGAGACTTTGCAATCAAGTGATTCTCAAGGGCCAGGGGGAAGGGAGAAGAATCAGAATTTCCAGGGGTTTGTGTAATTTGTAAAAGCTCATTCAATATTATGTGATTTTTATATTTGAAACATTCAGTATAAATATAAACTAACATTTTTTTCTTTTATTAATATCATTTTTTTTTTACATTCTACGATGTTGCAGAGCAGTTGAGAGGGAGGGGGAGAGGGGGAAAGGGAAGGAAATGTAATGGAAGAAGGAGGAAGGAGGAATGGCGGGATTGAGGCCTGTGACAACCCCCACATTCTCACAGGGGAGACCAGGGGGCTTCCAGCAGTGGCTTGGTCATTGCTGGGCTGGATACACATGTCAGAGAGGTGTGGCAAAAGCCCTTGCCTCCTACCTCCCCACCTTGGGAACCCAGGGCCCTTCTTGCTATGGCTTGGTGGTTGTCACTGGGCTGGCCACGGGTTGGGAGGGGTGTGGCCAAAGCCTTCGGCCCCACACTGCCCCAGGTCATGGCCAGCCTGGGCTCACGTTAGGGGTGTGTGACCGAGGCCTGAGGTCCCCCCCACCACCACCCTGGCTCGCGAGAGCCTGGGGCTCTTCCTGCGGCAGCTCACTAGTTGTTGCTGAGGTGGTTGTGCTTGTTGGGGGAGTGTGGCCAAAGCCTGAGGCCCCCACCCTTGGGACTGGTTGTGGGTGTTGGGAGGCATGGCTGAGGCCCCCTATCTTCCCCATTTCTGGTTTGGTAGCCCAGGGGACTTCCGGTCCTTCTAGGTGTTATAGGTGTTCTTTGGTGAAATGATACCTTCACTAGTTAATATCAAACTTTGTGTCTGTGGTTGTGGGTACTTTGTTTTTTCTTTCAGTTCTGTGTTGGGTTATTTGCTGTTCCCACCACTCAAACTCTGCACTGGAACTAATTTGTTGTCCTTTGTTTACTTCTAAAATGGGGGAACTTCCTGTGAGGATCGGTACTTGAGCTCTGTGGTTGAGTTAAATTGCTGCTTTGCTGCTGATTCCCTAGGGAAGGCTTTTTGTGCAGCTCAGGTTTTAATGGTTGACTTTATAGTTACTTCCAGTTCTAGTGAAATCCATTGTACTTGGGTTGTATAGAAACTCTGGTCTGGGCCTGAGACTTTTCATCAAACTGCACCCCATACAATTCTGTATTCCTGACCAGTCTCCTCTGAGTGGCTCTACACTGATTGGGGGGCAGATCAGCTGTCCTTGCTGTGCCCCAGTGTTCCCCGAGTGTGTCAGTCTCTCCCACCACCTGTGCTCCAAACACTTCCCATGGGATGGGCCGTGCTCTGATCCCTTGTGATGACTCACTGGCCTCTGAGTGGCTCCATTTATCAGTTGTCTGTGGCTCCTCACTCCTGTGTGGGTCCACAGGAACCCTGTTAGTGATTTTGCTGGCCTGGGGGCCACCAAGGCCCTCTTCTCCCCTGCTGCCTCCAAGCAACTTCATCTGAAAGACACAGCTGTGGCTTCTGCCAGCTCCCACTCTGTGTGCTCAGCAGCTCCAGCCTGGAAGCGGCCGGGGCTGGAAACAGTTGGAGTAGTTTTTTCTTTCTCTCATCGTGGCTTCTCCTGCCTTGATGCACTCCATAGGTCTCTCCTCCTCTTCCCCTGAGCTCTAGTGGCTGCAGCATGGCTGTTGTTGCTCCCCGCCCCCCAAAGATGACCCGTAAGGGGATCTTAACCCTTGACTTGGTGGTGTCAGCACCATGTTCTCCCAAGTGAGCCATGGGCCAGCCCCTATCATTGCTTTTTTATAGTTGTAAATTAGTTGATTTGTGGGAGAGAGTGACGCTGGGGACCGTCTGTTCTGCTATCTTGACCGGAAGTCCCTGATAACATTTTTTATTTAGGAAACTTTTTTGTAATACAACAAAATGAATTTGGTAGCTATGTGCAGAAGATCTCCTGTGCTATCAGTGATGGGGGTTGGGTCTTGGGGCTTGTTTGAACAGATTAAGAAAATCATATCTAGTTCAATAATGCTATTGTACAGATGGGGCAGCTGAGGTCCAGAGAGGATCACCGAGCCAGGGACGGGACTTACTTGAGGCAATGTTGTTGGTCTCCTCAGTCCAGGAATTCCCCTTCCACTGTAATGGAAATATAGCTTTAACCTGCACAATTTGCTAGTGTAGCTTTAACCTACACAATTTGCTTCTGTAAACGCTTGCTAAAACGGGGAAACATATCTAAAGGCATTTTAAGTAAAGCAGCTTCTAAGGGGCTATTGAAATGTAAAGCAGCTTTTAAGAGGCTATTAAGCAGCAGGGGGCCCAAGTACACTAAACATTCCAAGAAGAGCATGGCCTCACCCGGTCGCAAGAACTGGCTGGTTCCTTATCTAAAAGCCTCCTTGCCAGGCACCAAGGAAGATATACGATTGAAAGAAGCGCCGTTATCGGGGGTACCAGCCTACTAAAGCCCACCTGTAAATCTAAAGGCACCACAGATCTACCGGGGTACCAGCCTGCTAGAGTCTGCCTATAAATCCAAGGGCGCCACAGATAACCGACAACTCATCCTGTCATAAAGATCTGTTCAGGAAAAACTGTATAAAAAGTGCTTGTGTTGTAAACTGGGGGCCGCTTTTCCGAAAGGCAAAGCGCCCCAGCATGCTGGAAAAATAAAATTCCTCTTGCTGATTGCAACGGTCCTGGTCTTGTGGTCTTTGTGAGGCGAGCCACTCCGGCGTGTAGGATTTGTGCTTGGTGCACGGGTCTTACACCACCTTTTCCCTTAGAAGGGAGATTTTTATGAGTGATTTCATATCCTCCCATCATGTCTGTTCTTTGTGCAGTGTAGATATATGTTACTCAGCTCTGCTTCTAAGATAGGGGAGGAATTGAGGAGGATGTGGTGGCCACTATTGGCACCCTTTCCAGAATAGTGTTGATGTGGAGATAATTGCATTGTGGCAGCTGTACACTTTATATACTCACCGTGCCCTCCAACCCTGACAGGTAAAAGTGGAATTGTGAGTGTTTTATTAAAGTTGATTGTCATGTTAGGTAAATTCAGTCTGGCTGGCAAAGTCCTTTGTTTTTTCCCTGTTGTATATTAAAAAAACAGTAACAACAAACTGTTATAGAGAAAATTGGGGAAACAAAAGGAAAAAAGTCAACTAACATCATTATTACCTCCTAACACCTAAGCTTATGGTAAATTTGCTTCTAGTCTTTTTTAGCCTTATGCATGTGCTTATTCTTTAGTAGTAGATAGCTAATATAACAGAAGTTTTTTCATGTTCTTAAAAGTGTGAAAGTCTATGCTAGGTATAATACATTTGTTCTGTTTATAAGGTTTCACAGCTTTACTTTTTTTTCTTTTCTTTTTTTGGTGGCTGTCTGGTACAGGGATCGAATCCTGGACCCTGGAGTTATCAGTACTCTTACTTTTAAAGCTATGTAAGGTTCTATCAAGTGTGTATATTACAGTTTACTTAGCTGTTATTTTATTCTTGATTTTGAGTTGTTTCCCAGGCTTTTGCTTTTAGAAATAATTTAATAACTTTGTGCATAGAATGTCTTCATATTTGGGGTAATTTCCTTGAAATTGCTAGATCAGAAGGTAGGAGCACTTTTATGGCTTTGTTGAATTTGCAAAGTTTTCCCAAAGAGTTATACCAATTTTACACTTACACTAGCAAAGTTAGTAAAGCACCCATTTCACTGCGCGCTTTTCTGGCTTATAGATTCTTTCTTGTGTAGTTACAGAAAAACCAGTACACTTCTAACTAGAGAAGACAAGGCACCTCCACTGAGTGGCCATAGCAGTGGGCTGTGTGCTAAATGTAATTCATTAATTTAATAAATAGCTAAATGGCTACTGTTCATTAGACATTGTAGATGGAAAATGGAGTAAGACAGTCTGTACTCTTAAGGAGCTTTCAGCCTGTTTGAAGAGAGAGACATGCTCAGATTTATAGTGGTCATGGATAGAAGTTTACATATCAGTTGGGAAAGAGCCCAAAGATGGGAGTGGACAGTTGTATGTAATCTTGGGGGTGGGATGATATCAGGAAAAGCTAAGAAAAATGACATTATAGCTTAGTGTGAGTGGCCAGAGTGCATTCACACAGAGGAGACATGTCAGCAGTGGCAGGAAGCCGAAATCACGAGGCAAATCATGGACAGAGACGCGGTTGGGGAAGGGGGAGAGATTAGGCCAAAGAGGTGGGTAGAGCCTTTGTTCTAGTGTCAGCTCTGGAGAGAAGTGTTCTCTGCTGGTCTTTTGCCTCTAGCACATTGTCACTGGTAATGGGCCTCTTCACACTGTGACCTTCTCCCCAGTGCTGGCAGGGTGTGTTTTGGTGGATGCAGGCATTCAATGCCAAAAACACAAGAAACTCTGACCCAGGGTTCCTCCAGTCATGTGGCATGTGATTTGGGCATCTTCGTTTGCTGAGCCTCTCTTGTAGGGTGTGTGTATCTGGATATTGGTACTTCTGAGGGTTGGTAATTGCTCATGCTATTAGGAATTTGGGGGAAACACCAAGCTGAAGCTTAGATTATCATAGACTACCCAGTCAGTTAATATCTGTTTAGACAGCATTTTCATGTTTAATCTCATGTACTGTTTAGTAATTTAACAGATAATAGGCTAACAGGTCAGTGGAAATGTTCAGAGGGTACTTCTCTGCTGTTAATTTTTACCATTTGGGTTTTTGTGTGTGTGGTTTTTTTTTTTAGTAGCTGGGAATAATAATTAGAGAGGGTGGAAAACAACCCATGATTGACTTGGTGGTTCTTCTACCTCAAATGGGAAGGACTAGGAAAGCAAGAGATACACCAGGTCGAGTTTTTCCCCCAAAATAATTTTTGGGATTTTTACTCTGTTAATGTGTGTGTATGAGTCTCCCCATCCCCAAATTTTCTTTAAACACCTTTTGTGTAAAATTGTCACGTAGTTGCTCCAAAACATTGAAATAGATGTGACAATGGGTGTAAACTTTGTTGCCAAAAATTCTTTGCATCTTTAAAAAACTAAAGCTATGTTTTCTTTTTAAAATGTGTTGATAACTCCCAATACATAGTATGAGTATCCAACATTTTAAGTAGGAAAATTTTACCTTTACTAATCTAAATTCACATTAAAGCTTTTTTATAAAATTTTATAAAACATAAAATTTTTGGATGCACCATACTATGTTGTGAATATTGGCACCCACTAATAAATTGGAAGCCAGTTAATGTGTGAGATATTGTCAGTAAAGATCCAGATAAAGGGAATCAGTAAGCAAAATGTGGGAATTAATAGCTGTGGGTTCAGAACCTGTGAGCTGTGAGATGATAGAACGTATTTGTTAAAAACTTGGACTCTGAAGACAAAGACCTGTTGTGAAATCTTGACTCCACCTGGTCAGGTTTATTTATTCAGATCTCAGTTCCCCATCTATAAAATGAGGGTAACAACCTGCGTAAAGCTAAACGACTACACCAGTTGTTGGGCTCAGGCTGGGTCTGAAGCTCACAGACCCCTCAAGCCCGTTCACAGACTGGGTCACAAACCCTTCACATGACACACACACACTCACACTCACACTCACACTCACACACTCTTTGCCTACAGAGGATGTGCTGGACCACACCCAACTGGACCTGAGGCGAGGGTCCTGACCAAACGATTCTATTTTCCCAACAGTCTGCCTCTCAGTTATTGTGAGGATGAAATGAGATAACACACACAGGTATTGTATATAGGTAATGGCACCTAGAACTCAATAAATGTATTATTATTTTTATAGTAATCCATCTCTTTATAAGCAGAATAAATGTTTTCATTCTTTACAGAACACTTGTGCAGAGCAGTGAACATTGATAATCTTCGATTGTTTGGGGGTAGGGTTCAACTAGTTTTCAGGTTCTGGTTTTTCTCAAAAAATATTGGTCAAAAAAGGTAGTGCAAGTTTTGCAGATATTCTAGCATGGCAAAAATCAAACTTCAACATTCCTTGGACACAGTTTGCTCTTTCTTTTCCCTTAATGTTTATTGTATCCTGTATGTGTATCCTATGGGGGGAGGGAGAGAGCACGAGCCAGCATTTGGGAGAGTGAGAGCAAGCAACCTTCTTCCCCTGTTTTCTTCTATTTATTCCTTTTCTGCTTCTGTTCTCTTTGTATGCTCTCCCTCTTTGTGTCATTTATTTTATTTCGTATAGACATATGAATGAGGTATAACCCCCGGTCCATAGATGGGCACCAATGTTTCCTGTAATTTACTTGACCATATTATAAAACACACATTTAGTAGTCTGTAAGGGGTCTTGAGGATGAAGCTATACGATGTGAGTAAATCCAGGGAAAGAAAACCTAGCCCAATAGGTCTGTACACTAAGCAGCGCCTTTGCCGACTGTCAAAACCTGTCTCCCCGCCCAGCCCACCCCCCCAATTACCCGGAGTTCTCTCTGGCTGATCTTGATATCTTCACTCCACTCCTGCTCACATCTTCAGGAGTTGGAAGACATGGAATTCCTGCTACTAAATGTAGAGAGAAAGTACAGTCTTTGATAAGATTTGGGCACCCAACTTTTAGTAACCAAATGGGATGCTGCACACAGAACCTTATTCAGTTAATTCAAAGAACTTAGGCCTGGATATTGAAAAGCTCAGTCCTTTATCAGGAGCCTTGAATTTTGAGTAGAGGTGAATCCTTGTTTGGATTGTTACCTCCTGTTTGGCCCACTCGAAATCCAGTCGTGGATATTTCTTCCGTGTCGTGGCTTTCAGAATGAAGCCCAACCCCCAGATACAGCACAAACAGCCCTTTGTGATCTTGCTGTCGTCCCCTCTCACAGTTTTCCATATCTACCCTTCATTTTGGCCACACCAAACTGGTTTTAGTTCTCAAATGTATTTTCCCCTTTTATGCCCCTTTGTCTTCATTTTTGCTCTTCCCTATCCTATTTCACTGCTCTTCCTTCACAGCTATACTCTAGTCACCTCTTCTGAGAGTATTTTTACAATTTGAAACATTTATAAAAAAGTTCATCATCTCTTTGTGGCTGGTGTTCTATATGTTTTTTTAAAGTGTAAAAAGTCCTTAGGACACGAGGTTTCTTCATTAAATATGTTTGGGAACCTTTGCTTTCCATATCCTCCCCTCTTAGAGAAAGCTCTAAGTCCAGCAGAAAAGTAACCTGTTTAACCTGACAACTGCAACATATTTAATTAACAACAACTTTCTCTTTTGGAAAAAAATTACAAATCTATGGAGACATTGCAAGAATAGTACAGTGAATATACTCTTCACCTATATTCACCGGTTGCTAGCATTTAACCACATTTGCTTTAACTCTATATGTATACATGTATGTACCTATATACACGCATATATACATACATATACACATGTCTTTTTCTGAACCATTTGAAAGTAAAGTTGTAGGCAACATGATGCTTGACCCCTAAATATTTCAATATTCATCTCCTAAGAATAAGGGCATGCTGCATAATCACAACACTATGATTATACTTAAGAACCTTAACGTTTGTGAATACATATTAATCATAAAGTAATTACAATTAAAGTAATATCATCTGATACATTTCACATTCAGTTTTTTTCACTTGTCTCAAAAATATCTGCTTTAGTCCCCTCCTTTTTTTTCTATTAAGGATTTAATCAAAGTTCATGCATTGCATTTGGTAAAGCTAGAACAATCAAATTTTTTTATTTTTATTTTTTTTAGTTCAGACAAATTGTTTTGTAGAATATCCAACATACAGGCTGGCCAGTTAGCTCGATGAGTTAGAGTACTTTGTTGGTAACACCAAGGTCAAGGGTTCAGATCCCCTTGCCAGCCAGTCACCAAAAAAAAGACCCACAGTCTATATTTTCTTGTTTCCTCTCAAGTAGATTAGCAAGAATAAAAGGGTACTTAAAAAAGTTCATGGAAAAATGGAATTAAAAGATAATATGAATTTTTTTGTGAACTTTTGGAGACACTTCATATTATATAGGAGGTGTTGGGTTCTCTTATTTGCACCACATTAGGAGGCACAAATGTAGGTTGTTCTAATATTGGGATTGCTGAGATGGAACATTTGGTAAAAGGGTGACCTGCTAGATCTCTCTACTTTTAAGCGCAGTTACATGTTTCCTTTGTAATCAGCACATAGTATGTGAGGTGATGCATTAAGACTGTGTGTGACTGTCTTCTTCTCCAGCAACCCTTTCACCTGGGGGTTTTAGCATCCTTTGATATCCGTGTCATGATTATGACCCAAATATGACTGCGAACAACACACCTACAAATCACAGTTCCAGTTTCTTTATGGTTCTAGAGTATATCCCACAAAAATGAACAGGGTACTATCTCAAAAGTTACTTGAATTACTTTGATATACAGTTAGAATTATTTGTTTCTGTTTGTATTCAGTTTTAGGGTTTGCTTGTTTTTCCCTTTCTGATACATAATTTATTTAAATGTGTAAAATGTCCAAAATATGGAAAGATGTACTCAGGTCTCAATCCTGTCCCTTTCCCCTTCACCCTGTCTCACCCGTTCCCTATAGATAATTCTCATTAGTTTCTGGTTTACCTTTCTTGTGTTTATTTTTGTAAAAATATGTGAGTGCATATAAAATTTCTCCTTATTTATTTTCCACACTGTATTTCTTAAGCAATAAGTAGCATAATATACCCCCTATACCCCCATGCTATTGCTCTGCTTTTTTTCAGCTAACAGTATGTCCTGGAAATCAGTGCATAGATTTTCCTCCTTTTTTTTTTTTGGTACATTTTATTGAAATATAAAACACATAGGGGTGGCTGGTTAGCTCAGTTGGTTAGAGCTTGGCGCTGATAACACCAGGGTCCAGGATTTGATCCCTATACTGGCCAGCTGCCCCCAAAAGAGAAATATAACACAGGTATTAAAATGTGCACAAGTGAGTGAGCAGCTTGGTGAATTTTTACAAAATGACTGTACTTGTATAGCCAGTACCCTGTCAAGATTACCAGAAGCTGCCTTCAACCCTCCCCCACCCAAGTGTAACCATTCTCCTGACTTCTGCACTGTAGATTAGTTGTGTCTGTTTTGGGACTTTATAAACGGGATCATACCACACATGCTCTTTTCTGTCTGGCTTCTTTACTCCATGTGATGCATGAGAGATTCACCCATTTGGATGAATTTCCTTTCCATTATTCCTGTTGCTGTATATTCCAAGATTGGAATAAGCTACAACTTTATCTGTTCTACTACAGATGTACTTCTAGGTTCTTTCTAGTTTTGGACTATTATAAATGGTTCCTCATTCTTTTTTATGGTCTCATAGTACTCCATCCATGTGCATGTACAATAATTTATTCAATCAGTCTCCTTTGGATAGACATTTTGTTTTTTCCCCAGTGTTTTTCTATTACAAGTAACATTGCACAGGGTTTTGAATAAACTTGTATATTACAGTAAGGAACATTTTTTATTAAAGTCTCAAGAGGAATGAGAGTAGCAGGGAACATTTTGGGGGTGGGGAAGCTAATCTATTTGACAGCACTGCTCGATTGATGAAAAGGAATTGCTGAGCTTTTTTTAGAACAGGGTAGTGCAGTGAAGACAGTTAACTTGCTGCATTTGGGGTTACTCTTAGAAAGCAGTAGGAGGCTAATGCAAAATAAAGAGAAAAGCTTCAAATCTCATATCCTTGAGCATAGCTGAGTTCTGAGTTCAGGAGACTCAATTGTGTGTTGTCTCAACTTATTTTTTTATTCAAATACAGCATTTATTGTGCATCTCCTATGTTCCAGACACACTGTTCTAGACACTGGGGGTTACAGTATTGAAGGAAGTAGACAACAGTCTTTGTCCTCCTGGAGTTCACATTCTACTAGTGGGGACAAGATAAATTTTAAAATATATAGTATCTAGGGACGGCCGGTTAGCTCACTTGGGAGAGCGTGATGCTGACAACACCAAGTCAAGGGTTAAGATCCCCTTACCAGTCATCTTTAAAAAAAAAGTGTATGTTAAATAGAAAAATAAAGCAGAGAAGGGTGATTGGTGTGCAGGTATGTATATACATGTGTGGGTGTGGTATGTTGGCACATGTTGGGGGCAAGACACAGATTATAAAGAGTGGTCAGGATAGGAATGGCTTTCTTTTCTGTTTCTGAACTCTTTCAGCTTACCAAGCGAACTGCAACAAACAGTATAATGATACACATGTTTAGGATAAAAAATTATGAACTCTTAAGTATATAGAATCTTGGGTTCATTGTGTCAGATTATTTTGCTCGTAATCTGGACAGTCAGATTTCATATCTTGTGAGGAATTTTTATGAGTCATAGTCATTATTAATGTATGTGTGCAAGTGAAAATTGTGTTACCTGATTCACAAGGATATGGAGGCTGACTGGAATTCCAGTGGAGAGAGGAAAAGTATGTCTTCCTGTTAGAATGATGGACAAAGAGGAGGAAAGGCTCTGTCATGTGGAAAAGAGGTGACCGAAGGGCAGGAGACCAGGAAATGCTCCATTTAAAGCCACGGCCCAAGGCTGCGTACAACACTGGCATCTGGATGGAAATTTCTTTTTTTTTTTTTTTTTTTTTTTAAAAGATGACTGGTAAGGGTCATCTTAACCCTTAACTTGGTGTTGTCAGCACCACGCTCAGCCAGTGAGCGAACCGGCCATCCGTATATGGGATCCGAACCTGGGGCCTTGGTGTTATCAGCACCGCACTCTCCCGAGTGAGCCACGGGCCGGCCCAAGGATGGAAATTTCTGATCCCATAAACCTGAATGGGGCTTATTTTTCTCACCTGAATTATGGTTATAGGAGATCCTTCAGTCTAGATACTGGGACTGGATAACAATTACAGTGTCTCATTAAAGTATAAAAAAAATTATTAGACTGAATTTGTGTTAAATGTTATTTTAGTGTTTATCACACTGCATTATAATTATTTAATTGTCTGCACCTTATTTTGTCTTGTCTTAGTCATTCTTGACCCCCAGTGACCTCGTACTGTACCTAAAACACACAGTGAAGTAGATTCTCAACAAATAACTATTGAAACAGTGGAGCATTTAACAACTATTTGCCAGTTTTTAAAAAAAAAAATTTTTTTCTAAACTGTAAGTCAGCCACTGTTTATAGGACAACGTTATTTGAAAGTGCTGCTTTTTCAAAATTTTCAAATTAAAGCTCATCAAAATGTTATAGAACACCTAACTTGGCAAAACTCTGGTTTTGATTTCACTAACCATATGACCTTGAGCAAATTACCTCTGGAGAACTTGACTTATCTAAAGTAAAAAATCAAGATGATAATCTGTTCCACAGAGATGACAACGTGTGTATGCATATATACTTCCTAGTTTAGGCCAGAGCCGTGGGCTAAATTTAGTAACAAGACTTTTAATAGGGAAACTTGTAAGGTCCTACAGTTTGAGCTATATAACAAACTGCATGAGCACAGAACAGTTGAAGAGCAGCTTGGTAGCTACATTTCTAGTAAATTAAGGAGATTTTACCTTCAGCAAGCTTAATATGAATCAATAATGTGGTGTGATTGCTGTTTACCAACAACATTTAGCAAATACGGATTGATTACTAACCATGTAATAGAAGTTTTAAAATCTATTAATAGAAATATCCAAAACGGAATTTCCCATAGTGATTTCTGCTGAGAATCACTTGATATTACTATGTATTATGTGGGGCAAAAGTTCCAGTTTGGGAAATGGTGGGTGGGTGAGATAATTGGACATTTCTATTCTGGGAGCTCTTTGCTAACAGCTGGAACAGGGCTGCTGGTGGTTTCGCTTGGTCATCCAACTGCACCTGGACCACTCTGTCAGCATGGGCACTGCCCTTTGGCAAGTGTAGACAACAGGGCCAGTAGTCAGAGAGAGCAGCCAGGATGGGGTGGGAAGTTGTGATGATGCCATGGCAGGGGCACACATAGAAGTGGGGCAGGAGGGGCTGGTGGCAGGGGAAGATTGAAGAAAGAGAACCACTGGGTAAAAGTGACTGGGAGACATTTCGGACCCATCCCAAAGTAGAATTTTCTTTGCCGATGGCTGTATTTTACATATAATTTACTCTGTGTTCTTTGAAGTCATAGTTTCTGGGTAACGTGGAAGCGGTAGATAGTATTGAGAAGAGTATTCTTGAAAACCCCGTCCAATCCCAAGTCTGTGAATTTGTAATTATTTCCTTTTGTTTGGCAGTATTTATTTCATCAGTTTTTTACTTTTTCAGCATTGTGCTGGTTCCTGTGGGAAATTAGAAAAAGCATTAATAATATGTGGTCTGTGTGAATTTATTAGTTGAATGACAAGATTAACATATGAGATAATTGTTAGCAAACTAAGACAAAATGTAAACAAAAGCCAAAATTTTGGTGGTCTGTAATAGACTATCACATAAATTTGAGAAAGGAGATGACTGGCATGGTACTGAAGGTTTCCTTGAGAAGTATATGAACTGGAGTTTGAAGGATTAATCAGAATTGCATGGTAGAAAGAGCAGATCCACTGCAGGTCAGTAGCAGCTCAGGGATGCAGGCAAGAGACGTAGAAGGCTTTTGAGCAGGAGCAGTGTGGATAAGTCTGTAATTAAGAAAGATCCGTCTGGCAGCTTTGTGCAGGAGATAAAAGATTCAAGAGCTATCTCCTTAAGAATAATCATTTAAACCGTGTGGGTGCTTGAAATCTTAAAGGGATAGGTTGTGGCTAGAATATAGATGAGGGAAGTATTAAAGCTTAGTGGTTAAGAGCACAGACACACCTGGTTCAAGTCCCAGCTCTCAGATGACCTTGGTAAAAATACTTAGAGAAACAAGCCTAGAAGTTGACTGTAAATTGGATAGTATTACTTGCCTCTTAGGATAATTATGAGGATTAGATGAGATAAAGAATTATGTAATTAAGTGCTAAATAAATGTTGGTTACTATTCTTATTTATTACATAGCTGAAGTTCCCTAAAGCAGTGGTTTTAGAAGTATGGTCCTCAGACTGGCAGCATTGGTATCACATGTGCAAATTCATGGACACCTCACCACCCCCACCCCCACCCACTCAGATCTGCTGAATCAGAGTCTCTGGGGGTGGGGTCGCAGAAATGGGCTTCAAAAAGCCCTCTGGGGAATAGGCAAGGAAAGGTTTGAGAAAAACTGCCTTGGAGGAATCCTACAGTTGGGATTTAGAACGTGAAGCTAAGAAAAAGTATTTTAAGGAGGGACTAAGCGACTGTGTCCTTTGCAGTGCAGAGGAAGGGAGGTAGTGAATTCTTTGCAGCACCTAACTAAAAGCTCTGCACACAATGTTCAATAAATTCTTGTTTTTATATTATTGAAGACTTTTAATAGGGACACTTATTTAGTAGTATGTTGTGATGAAAAGACAATCTCAGGGTAGTGGGAACATACTGTACAGCCCAAATGATATAAAAATACCACAGAACCAAATTGGAGATTTGATATTAGATGAAGCTTAAATCTGCTTAACAAATATTTATGGACTGCCCACCTACTGTGATTGAGCACAGTGTTATATGCTGGAAATAGAAAATGAGGTATTACTGTTGTTTTCAGAGGCTTCACAGAATTATACTTTTTTTAAGGATTTGAAGCTATCTTTTTTCCTTCACAACTTTTTCTAGCTACTAGAGAAGAATAAACACTATATCTGATCTATTCTCTGGCAATGCCAGAAGTTAAGCATGTGGTTGTCTTCCAGTCAGTGCAAAGCCTAATCTGAAACCACTACCTCATTTCTGAAAGCATTCTGACCGTTGACTTCTGCTTGTTATTTCACGACTTGGGATATACCTTAGAGATGATTTACCTTTTGTAAGATTTTATGTCTTTGTTCGATGTTGGCTACCTGGGGTTTTCTGACATCGTGCCAATTGGTTTTTCCCCAATCTCACCACTGTCACCATTACCAGTATAAGCACTGAACATAATAGCGTGAAATAAAGAAAATTGACTTCTAAGCTTCATGCATTCAGCCATTATTTACTCCCTGTTATGTACAGGACATTAGGATAATAATGTGAAAACAGAACATGTCTTGTTGAAGAGCCAGAATTGATGCCCAGGTAAATTGAGTGTGGGTGAGTGGCCCAGGCATTAGGTCCTGGACTGCCTGGGGCCTGGTTGGAGGCCAGCCAAGTATTTAGATGATTCCACCGCAAAACACCCACAGAGTTTAGTTTGTAAGTGTGCCGCTGCTGTAAGGCTTCCCTTTTCACAATGATCAGAGGAAAGTGAGTAAGTTAGAATGGCTGTTTAAGAAACTGTTTTTAGGCAGGTCCAAGTGTGGTGGTGTTTACAACTAAGTGATCACAGCCAATTACTGATTTCTTTGTTCTTTCTCCACTCACACTGCTTCACTGTGACTCGCATAAATTAAAAAAAATTTTTTTAAACCTTACAATTTCTTGAAAATAGATGGCATAGTACTTGAGGTTGCAAATGGAATACAGGAATTACAGAATTACATTCTGATATGTATATGACCTCCTAGTTTTGCATCATAGAGAGAGATTTCAGGAAAATCCAAGTGGAGATCACTCCAAAAATGACTATGATTGGCCAGTTAGTCTGAATACTCATTTGTTAAGAGTGTGTTTTAATTGACACTTGGATCATGCCGCCTGCTCTTTCCCCCTTGCTTTGGACATTTGGGCTGTGCTGGGTATGTAGTGAGGACTGCTGACATTCTTTCATTATTATCTCCCTTTTCTCTCCAAATACCCCAAAGGAAAGTGGTTGAAGCCTTAGTCTACCACTTTGAAAAAGGTGCCAAGACCAGACCTAGATTTAAGTGTTTCCAATAAGTACAGCGGTCAGTTGTTTCCTTTCTCTGAGCATAGACATCAAGTATTGAAAAGGGGAACTTAAAGAGAGCAGAAGCTTTTTAAAAAATGTTTTAATTGATTCATAAAGGTCTTTCTGATCATCTCAGTGCTTGAATGCAGATTGGATATTTGGAGACCAGGTGAACTATAATTTTTTAAGTTTATGGTTTTTCTAAAATTGCTGCATATTGACAAATGCCCCTGAGCCCTACTACTGCCCGAAGAATGTTGGTGTCCTGAAAACATTAAACCTGGTATGGAAAATAGAGTTATGGCCCTGTGGGGTTTTAAAGCTGAAAGAGGTTTTAAAGGTCCAAAAGAAATGCAAAATTATGTTGTAAATTTATTTTATGATTGCTTTGGAATTCATCTCTCTTTCCCCTTCCCTTCTGTTTTTCGCAGTGAATACCTACCTCTTCATGATGCAAGCTCAAGGCATTCTGATCCGGGACAACGTGAGAACAATAGGTGCTCAGGTTTATGAGCAGGTGCTTCGGAGTGCTTATGCCAAGAGGAACAGCAGCGTAAATGACTCAGGTATATTTTTAGTAAAGAGTTGGTCTGTTTAGAAAGTCTCTTCCCAAGAGAGGTAGATTTGGTTTGAATAATTATTTTCTGTGGATAAAGTGCATTGTTAAAGAGGAAAAATTTGGCTGAATTTTACCTTACTACTAAAAAAGAAGCTCTTGCCAAATGAATCCTTGTTCATTTTTGCTGACAATCTATTAAGGGTGACTGGATGACTCCATTTTCATTCCTGATACTTTTCAGGGAGGTGCAGAGTATCTTTCAAAATCCCTTTTTTCATGTAATTCCCACCAGTATCTCGCCAGTAGGTAGATTAAGCATATACTTAGGACACCAGCAAAACAGAAGCACCAGAAGGTGTTTGGGGAGGTAATTTGATATTTAATTTTTAAAAATGTGTTCGTATAGCCAGAGGGGCAAAACAGAACTTGGTTGGATTTCCTTACACTTATTTCATTGCTTAACATTTGTGGGTTTTGTTTGTTTTGTTTTTTTGAATTACACCTGGTGGGTAGTGGTCATGGTCCACAATGTCTTCAAAGTTTACTTAAGTCATAATTAGACCCTGGTTGCTGTACAAGAAGAGTTGCTCCAACTCTGTTATTCCTGTTGCACTCCACTTGGATTTGTTCAACCCCTTTGGACTTGTTTTCCACATTGTTTATGAATGCTTCTGTGAAACAAATTTCCATTTTATAATGATCATGTAATCTGGGGACAATTTTTAAGAGTTATAAAGCAACTTCTGGAAGGAACGTTTAATAGATACCTGGTTTACCTTCCCTAGTTAGGTATGGTATTCATCTTGTGGTTTAATCCCAGCTACATGGTTGAGTTTGGTGGTCAGACTCATTCCTCTTTTAAGAAAGTTTTTCAGGGCCGACCCCGTGGCTCACTCGGGAGAGTGCGGCGCTTCCGCCACGGGTTCTGATCCTGTGTGTGGGTGCCTGGGTGCGCTCACTGGCTGAGCGCGGTGTGGGCGACACCAAACCAAGGGTTGCGATCCCCTTACCGGTCACAAAAAAGAAAAAAAAAAAAAAAGAAAGTTTTTCAGACCATTCAACTGAACATAGCAGTGATGGACACAAGAAAATATTTTTGCCTCAGTCTTTGGGACTTTTACCTGTGTATTTTATTATCTTATAAGCACTAATTGTATAAAGAGGAAAAAAGAACACAGAGGTTAGATGGCCTGCCCAACATTATAAGAACTTGTTTCTGAATCATGTTTTTTTTGTTGTTGTTGTTTAAAGATGACTGGTAAGGGGATCTTAACCCTTGACTTGGTGTTGTCAGCACCACCCTCTCCCAAGTGAACCACAGGCCAGCCCTCTGAATCATGGTTTTGACTTAAGCTATTTTTATAAAAGACTGTGCAAGGCAAGTTCTACACCTTTGAGATAAAACTTTTTCTCTTTCTTTTTAACTCTTCCAAAAACCGAATATAGGAAGTATATCCATGTGGTTAAGTGGGACAGCCATGAGGCTTTTCCATTCCAGAGATGGTTTTTTTAAAAAGATTCTGAGATTTTATTTTACCAAGCATTCATGATTTGCCTGTTACTTCTTTAACTGGGATGTAATGCGCTTATCTGTGGCTTCTTACTGATTTCACCCAAGGCCAGTATTTAAAAATATGCATATTTTGAAAACATTCCTTCCTCTAAATCAGTCCTCTCTTCTTCTGTAATAAGTTCTAAGATTGTCCGAAGTTTACTATAAATGTGAAATTGCTTTCCAAAGGTTGCAGATGAGAATTATTTTGTGGTTCATGGGAAATCAAGAGAAAGCATTACCTCTCAAAGGGAAGTTAAATCCTTAAAAGAATTGACCACATCCTAATTTATTAGTCTGCCCGCTGGCCAGTTTAGCAGCAACAAAGGACCATAGTAAACAAACTGATAAGCTTTTGATACTTCCTTTCTTCTTGTTTGCAAAGAGCAAGTGAAGGACTTTTCAGAGCTTTTTAGATAAATTACAGTCACACTGGGACAAATTGAGTTCTGAACCGGATGTGAACGCTGAGGACATTCTTGTTGTCCTAATTCATTGTGTGTGGTGTTAGGTGTTGAAAATGATGGCCACACTTGTTATCTCACTTGGCTCAGGTATGGCTCTGTCAGGTAAGGCAGGATTTTAAGTCACTTCCATTTTTCACATGTAGTACAACTAATTTGGGGGGAGATGGAGTGACTTGGTTGTGTGACTCTTTCCCTAAACGCTGCTAAAAACTTGCTTCTAGTTAAGTGATGAAATTAGGGAGTCTTTGACTGCTACTCTACAGCTCTTTCCCCTGTATATCACTCTGGATAAAGGAGCATTTGTGCTCTCAAGTCATTTATCCAATTCAGATGTTCGTGCTTCTCTGAGGTCAGGTGAGGCTATAACGTCCATCTGGGCATTTGGTGAGATGGTCAGTTCTTTCAGAAACTAGATGGGCACATGGCAGGACCCCATCCCCACACCATTGCTGGTCTTACAACACTAATTCCTCTAATGAGTTTCATCCTTCGAAGGTCTATCCAGTGACCCATTTTTATTTGACTTTGCATGCTTTTGTTCTCAAATATCATACACCAAAATAATTCTTTCTGGCATCCCTCTGGTTGGAGTAGTTAATCACCTATTTTGTGTTTAATGTTAAAGATTGGAAATCTTTGCCATCAGGGACTGTCTTGCTGTGTATTAGATACTTTATTTGCATTATCTCATGTAATCCTCACAAGAACTCAGGAAGATAGCTACTATGTTCCTGTTGTAGGGATGGAGGGACCAAGGCACACAGAAGTGACAGACCTTGGTGACTATCTGATTTCATGCCTGTCCTCTGATCCTAGCAATACCTTCATTGCCTTTGTTGTCTTTGTATCCCTAGTGTCTTGTGTACTTCTAGCACATAGGAGGCACTTGGAAAATTATTTTGGAGAGCATGAGTGAATGGGTTTAACAAGAAAACACATCTTACGTATTGTAGCATGTTTGTAATGAGATTATTATCTTGACTGGCTTCTGTGTTACTAGCACATCCAAGGTGAGTAAGCATTTCATTTGAAGTGTTTCCATTGAAAACCCACCATTTTAATTCATTTCAAAGCATTTCTCTGCCTAGCTCAGTGAGAAAGGGTATTCTGGGCCTAAAGCTGCTGAGACAGGCAGGTGACTGCCACCTCTGACCTGGCCATTCCTGCCTGGAGCACCTTTGGCTTGATGAGGATGGCCTAAACTGTGCTCCCCCACCCCCCAAAATAGTGCTGAGGCACGTACCCACATCCAAAAGCCTTCATTAGGCCAAGTGTAGCTAAAAATCTTAGTATCACAGTTCAGTGATGTTGGTTTCTTTAAGCTTAAAAGCTAAAGTGGTAATTGTCTAGTAAGAATGTACTTTAGGGAATCAGGATTGTGAGCCTGGAAATAAGCCTGAAGAGGGACCTGGAGAAGCTTCTTGTTGTCACTGAAAGCCATTGGTATGTGAGATTGTGAATCTTCAAAACTTAACTGTGAGCAGTGGGGGGAATGCTCAAAAAGAATATTGGCATCGGAAGAGAATTCTCTGGTTTCACCCAGTCCAGCCACTTAGTTTTACAGATGAAACGAGTGGTTGAGTGGTCTGGCACTTCTCATTCTTAATATGAGTTTCCAGGTGCCATTCTCCTTAGTAACTTTTAACCTGAGGTGTTGGAGAATTTTGTACCTCTATACACACATGCATATGACATGCACACACACCTCCCCAGACGTGTGGTCCCGTTCCCTTTCTAGTCACCTACTCAGAAAACTGTTCTGTTGCCCACAAGCTTCAAAACAAGTCTGTTGCCATAAAATGAGTGCAGTCATGCCAGTGTGCTTGTGATGTAGTCAGTGAGATGTATATTCTTAATCTCTTGCTCTCTGTGTTTTTGTTTGTTTGGCAGTTGGCAGCTGGCTGGTGTGGGGATCCGAACCCTCAGACCTTGGTGTTATAACATCACACTCTGTCTCTCTGGTTTTAGGTGCCCAGTCCGTAGTCTTCATTGTGGCCACTCTTCCAGTAGGTTGTCATTCTTAAGCATGCTAACGACTCTTGAAGAATACTAATTCTTCATATTTCACAGATATTTGTCCCAGTGACATCTTTCTACTTGTGTAAATTTCCACAGTTTGTTTTTCAAGCAGAGAGGCTAGTGTTTGATCTTTTCTCATATGGGAAGGGTAAGAGGTGGTTCTTTCTAGAATCTGTTGGTCAGTACTTTCCAGTCCCTACTCAATTGGATGTGGTAATACAAGGGATAACACAGATTTTTGCCACTGCCATGTATTAGGGTAGCTATACTGACTTTGACTATACATTAGAATTCCAGGGAAGCTTTGAAAAGTATTGATGTCTGCACCTAACTCCCAGAGGTTTTTACTTAATTGGTCTGTGGTATAGCCTGGGAGTTAGGATTTTTAAAAAACTTTCCAGATGATTCTAATGTACAACCAAGGCTACCAAGCCACTGGTGTAAAGCAAAGCAGAAGAAGCGGCAGCTGGTGGACAGAAATGTTGGCCTATGAGCCCCATGAATTTTATGGCCATTTGAATTTATAGGTAGGGGGCCTGTTGTTTTCCCATCTTATAAGTATAAAAGCAGCTTCCTTCTTTGCCCTTCTGCCTCCCTTGCTAGAACATGTCCTGATTTGAAATAGATTGTTTAAATTGTAAAGTAAAGCTATAGCTTTAGAGGGGCCAGCCCGTGCTTTCGGAGAGTGTGGTGCTAATAACACCAAGGCCATGGGTTCGGTTTAAAAGAAAAAAAAAAAAAGCTATAGCTTTAGATATTCAGCAAGCTTGTGTTTTTTCTCTCAGCAGTTCTCTCATTCAGTAAGTACATGCTTTAAAAGAGTAAGAAATTAAAGTTCAGAACCCCTGGGGAGAGTATGCAGTGTAACCTGCCCATTTGTAGGTAGCTGGAGGAGGAGAAAAATTAGGACTCCTCTTAGTAACTATGCACAGTTTTACCCGGTCATGAGCAATTAATTTCCTCTGCCTCTTTCACTTCTTTAAAAGGTTTCTACTGCTACTAAGAAAGTAGATTTTATTTCATTAAAAATTTTATTTAAATAATTTAAAATTAGAAATGAGGAAACTAGGGTTTTGTTTCCCTCCAAGGTGTAGGGCAAGGTTATGGAGGACTTTCACTCTGGAGTTGTGCGTTTGAGGGTTAAAAAAAAAAAAAAGACCTGTTATTAACTTAGTAATCAGAAAAAAAAATAAGTGGTGTTTTAGTTCATGCTGGTTACTACCAGGATTATATCAGTGTTTAAAGGAAGTAGGAAGGATTTTTTTATGTCTTCAAACACCAAATAGTAGAATCATTAAAGTTTGTAATGTCTTGTCTCTTCTCCCCCCCACCCCCATAAGACCTAAGATGGAAACATCAAGACTAGCTTAGCTATACAGGCTGATGGGATTGAATACTAAATATAAATGCTAAAATAGTTGGCTAAAAGAGGCGAGAATAGTTGTTTTAGAGAATAAGAAATGGGAGAAGGGGGACTGCTGGTTTTTTAAATTATGTTTAATTACAGTTGACTATAAACTGAGTATACATAAGCCTATAATACCAATAAGAATAGGAATGCTGGTTAAAATAGTATCATCTGGTTAACATTATTGATGGGTTTAAATTTTTAGCTATAGTGACCTGCTTCCACCAAATTGACATCTAAGAAAAACACTTCTTTGGTAGGTATCTGAAAACTGCAGGATTGATTTCATGTACCAGTCTGAGTTGCCTTTTTCCCCTTACCTCCCTAGATTATCCTCTTGACTTGAACCACAATGAAACCTTTCTGCAAACCACAACATTTCTTCCTGAAGACTTCACCTACTTTGCAAACCATACCTGCCCTGAAAGGCTCCCTTCCATGAGTGAGTAGAGCTCTAGCTTATCTTCCTCTGCTTTTAAAACAGACTTTTTTTTTTTTTTGATTAAAATAAAAGGGAGAGTGCTCTTGATCTCTCTACCTATGTAGAGAATGTAAACACTTCCCTGCCATTGGAAACAGGGTTTGTGAAAGTCATTTGTGCTCCTGGCTGCTCATCAGCACAGCTTCCTGTAAGGTTGCCTATGTTTTTTGGTGCTGTTTTCTACCTTTTCTGTATTTTCACTCTTTCTTTTGTACATGTCCGTCTTTTGTAACTTGGGGTCTGTTAGGGTGTCCTGCAGAAAGTATAGGCAACCAGCTTTGCCTTTTTAATATAAATCTTCTACTTGTTTCATATTAGGGAAGTCAGTTTCTTAACAAAGTGCTGGTTAAAAATATTCTTGGATTTTTTCTTTTTTTCTTTCTTTTTTGGAATCCCACATGTAATCTAAAACAATGACAGTAAACTTATACCTTCTCTGTACTTTTGAGTTTTTAGATAGTTCCACTCTTTTAAAAAGTTTTTTTTTTTTTTTTTTAAAGAAATGTGCAGGAAAAGGAGAATCTTACGTTTGCAGAGTTGACTTTTATGCTCAATCATAGTGAAAATAGAGGAAGTGTTAGAAATAGTCATGCACGGTATTTGGATATACTTTCATCCATACATGAATAATTAATTATGCGTATTAAGTTGTGTTAGAAGCTTTGCTGTTTCATTTGCATGTCTCACCACATGAAATATACAGGTCTTCCCTTTAAAATCTGTTTGTCTGTATTTACAAGTAAGCTTAGTTTGGGAAGGCTAGGAAATAGGCTGTTGACAAACCAAAAACTAATGTTATCAAGCCATCTTTTTTTTTTTTTTAAGCATTTTTTGATTTTTTTTTTTTTTTTTTTTTTTTTTTTAAGTTCCACTTTTTTTTCTTTTTTTCCACTGGCCAGTATGGAAATCCGAACCCTTGACTTTGGTGTTACCAGCATCATGCTCTGACCTAGTTTCATTTCTTGAGCTAAGTCAGACGTGGCTAGTGTTCTGAGTTTGGACATGATCAGTCAGAGCCATCAACTCACTGGCGAGTGAATGGAGAGAGACAGTTTATCTGTACTTGCTTCAGGAGGAAACTGACATGGTGCCAAGCTTGGCTGCCTTTTTCCTTCTCCTCTGTGAAGTTCAGCTGCTGTTTTACGCGAAGTCTTGAATTCTTGCCACACCATTGGTAAAAGCAGAACTCTAAAGTCTTAAGTCCTTGATTTGCTTCTTTACTCAGTTGGCAGTGATGAACTGAAGTGCAGTGAGATAGAAAGCACAGCCAGAGACTCCTGTCCCTTTTAAAAATAGTCTGCTGAAGAAGCACCAAACTTCTTCAGAGAATAAAACCCTGGACACAGGGAAAAGAATCTGTCATTTTCTAGCCTCCTAATCTTTTTTTTCCCCTCTCTGATTAGAGGGCCCAGTAGACATAAACATGAGTGAAATCGGAATGGATTACATTCATGAAATCTTCTCCAAAGACCCAGCCATCAAGCTTGGAGGTCACTGGAAGCCTTCTGACTGCATGCCTCGATGGAAGGTAGGGTGTGAAGTCAGACTCGAAGTGCTGCGAAACCCACCTGGGATTTGCCATTGCTCTGAATCAACATGCCATTCACTAAGTATGAATTTTGTAATTTGCACCCTGCCACCCACTGCCCCCCCCTCCATGCAAAGTATTTGCATTTCATAGAACTTTTTGGAGGAATGGGTTTCCCCAAGGACTCTCCTGTAGGCACAGAAATTTTCTTCGTTCTGATGACTGAGCAAAACCCTTTGTCTTTCTAACAGAAATATTAGCAAATCAGGAGGGTAGGGAGGTTGGTAGGTCTCTAGTGACATATTTGCAGAAGTCATCTCCACAAAGTCAGTGCATTATGCCTATTCTCCATTGGTTACTATAAGATTAGTGAAATAAAAAGCAATTAGCTAGCTGAGATTTGTTTAGTGTTTTTCTGTGTGACCATAGTCAGGAGACATCAGTAGTGTGGATCAAGCTTATGACACCGGCTTAACCTCATTCTTTCAACAAGTATTTATTAAAGTGTCTATTCTATGTCAGCCCTGTCAGATACTGGTGGTATAGCGGCAATCATACATATGAGGCTACTTCAAAAAGTTCATGGAAAGATAGAATTAAAAAATAATACGAATCTTTCCATGAACTTTTAGACCCCTTCTTTGTGTGTGTGTGTGTGTGTGTGTGCGCACACATCGCACATTATAAGAGGAAGTTCTGTTTTGTGAAGCTTATTTTAATTGTATTTTTATATATCTATAGATGTATTTGAGCAGAATGTATATCTTCCTATGGGTTGTGGTCTAGAATGAATTCATTCAACAGGCCTTCTATTCTTACACACAAAGTATGGTGTGTGTAAGAATAAAAGATCCATTTAGTTCCCAGGGTCAACTTGCCAATGTAGATCTTATTCAGATGAAGTTGAGAACTAGACAACCAGCCTCCAAGAACTCCCTGAAGGTTGGTCATCAATTTTGCAGGGGTGTCCTGCTGTGAAGCAAAAGTTCAGGGACTGAGTGGCTTCTTTTGCTGTGATCCACTCCAGGTGGCGATCCTTATCCCCTTCCGGAACCGCCATGAGCACCTCCCAGTCCTGCTCAGACACCTGATTCCCATGCTTCAGCGCCAGCGCCTGCGGTTTGCATTTTATGTGGTTGAGCAAGTGAGTGGTCCTTTTTGTTTCTTCTGAGACAGCAATTTAGAATGCTGCAGGCTAATCCATCTTTAGTGTGAAGAGCCAGTAAAATAAATCTGAGGATTGAGTTGCACTGAGGTGGGAAGGGGAGCTGAGAGCCATTCTGTGCTCCTGGTTTGAGGTGTTGCCCAGTACTGGCAAATTTGAGTCCAGGAGGGAGCTTTGTTTGCTTGTGAACAAAGGCCTCTTATATGGTGGTTTTGCCTGCTTTGGGTGGTGTCTTCAGGCTCCAGACCCAACTCCTTATCTCCTTAAGGAAAGGAGTTGCATCAGGGTCCAGAACAGAGGACATGGCCTTGGAGTCAGGAGACCTCAGTTCTTGTCCCATTTCTGCTATTAACTAACCATGTGGTCTTGGGCATTCTGAGACTTCTGTAAGCCTCAGGATTTGGTTTTATTTTACTTTTAAAAGTATTGGGATTGAACTAGATATAGAGATCACAAACTGAAGACACATAAGGCAAATTCAGACTATAATTTTTTTTTTTGTCCTGCATGGTATTTTTTAATTTGGCTTTAGATGGAACATGACTGTCCAGTTGGCCTCAGTCCCCACTACTATTGTTGTCCCTTGCCTGGCCTAGTTCACATATTAACATTGCTGACCTGGCTTCTGCAGGCATTTTTTAAGTATGTGATCCTTGAACTAGAGGCTCTATAGAAAAATGAAAGGTTCACAGATTCCCCTTAATACCTTGATTCTCAACTTTGAGGACCTTTTTGCAAACTTACCTCTCCATACGGGCACACTTTTGAGACTCATTGCCTGAGCTGCTCTAAGTGGTCATTGTGTGGCTTGTCTTATACTGTAATGAGGGAAAAAGGTCTGAGCACCACTATTCTAAAAAGAGAAGGCATCTGGGAATGAGATAAAGTAGTCCAAAGCTCTCTAGAAAGTAATTTTCATTTCTGTTTTGCCTGTGGCTTGTTGAGATTATATTATAAAGTCTTTCCTATTGATTAAATATCAAATCAGATATTTCTCTTTGATTAAATATCACACTCTATATGCCTATCCTAAGTTGGGTATTTTGATACTGGCAAGGGTGAGTCAGTGTTAGCATTTAGATTAGTTAGGCTATAACTGATTTGAGCTGGTTTCTCCATGAGCCACTGAATTCTTTGTGCACAGGCATGAGTCCCTGGTGTGCTCAGTGACTTGTCTTAGTTGGGCCTTCACAAGAAAGCAAGATAGAAGAAACAAAAACCTCTCTTTTTTTTAACCAGGATTGGTTTATAAAAGAGAACAGCTAAAGATTGGTTGATATGCTGAAGAGAATGATTGGCAAGTATCAGGTCATGTGGTAATAAAAAGTAGAAATGATAATGTTCTCTTTTACCTTTGTGGAGCTGGGTACTCTTCTAACTGCTGTTATATAGTTGAATTTCTGCCTTCAACAGCCTTGCGGAGCTTGGCTTTACCACTTTTCTTTCTTATTTTTTATTTTTTCCTTCAGCTCTTTTATTTCTGAATAAATCAAGGCCAGAGGTCAAAGCAATTTTGGGGTCATACCATGAGTGAGTCATTGGTGAGTGATGCTGGACCTAGTCACACTAGTCCAGTGATGTTTTCCAGTCGGTTCCAATAAGTCTTCTTTAGGCAGGGCAAAGGCAGTGAAGATTTTGCTTCAAGAGTCATTTTAAAAATAAAGTGGTTCTTCTTTTAGGTTGGCACCCAACCCTTTAATCGAGCCATGCTTTTCAACGTTGGTTTTCAAGAAGCAATGAAGGACTTAGATTGGGACTGTCTGATTTTTCATGATGTGGATCATATACCAGAAAGTGATCGTAACTATTATGGATGTGGACAGATGCCGAGGCACTTTGCAACAAAATTGGATAAGTATATGTATCTGTGAGTATCACTTCCTCTTAAAGAGGCTGAATCTAAAAGGATGGTGAGAGATGCAAAGATAATGAAATCCAATTAGCTACAACCCAGAAGTACATCACCTAACTCATGAATGGATAAACAAAATGTGGTATATCCATACAATGGAATACTATGAAATACTGATATATGTCACAATGTGGATGAACCTTGAAACATTATGCTAAGCAAAAGAAGCCAATCACAAAAGACCACACATTGTATGATTCCGTTTATACGAAATGTCCAGAATAGGTAAATCTATGGAGACAGAATGTTAGATTAGTGGTTGCTTAGTGCTGGGGAGTTTGAGGGGAGAATTGTTTTGAGTTGGTGACTGCTGATGCATACAAGGCTTTTTTGGGGGCTGATGAAATGTGCTAACATTGATTGTAGTCATGGTTGTACAACTCCATGAATATACTAAAAACCATTGAATTATACACTTTATTTTTTTTTGGCAGCTGGCCAGTACTGGGAATTGAACCCTTGACCTTGGTGTTACAAGGCTGCGTTCTAACCAGCTGAGCTAACCAGCCAGCCCTGAATTATACACTTTAAGTTGGTGAATTGTATGGCGTGTCAATTATATCTCAATAAAACTTATTAAAAATCAATTAGGAAAAATTCAGTTAGCTACTTTGGTTGATACATGTCAGCATGAGGAAACAATTCAGATGGTTGAGGGCAGTGGCACAGAGAATTGTTTTTAGTTCTCAAGTGAGATGGTCTGTTCTAGGAAAAAAAGAATCACCTTTTAACACACAGGTGATTGACATTCTATATCTCCTTTTAGGCTTCCTTATACTGAGTTCTTTGGCGGAGTGAGCGGCTTAACGGTGGAACAGTTTCGGAAAATCAATGGCTTTCCTAATGCTTTTTGGGGTTGGGGTGGAGAAGATGATGACCTCTGGAACAGGTACTGTCCTTCATCTGGTGTCTTCTAGAAATGCTGCCTTCAGCCCTCTGGACCAGTGCTGTCCAATAGAAATATAACACAAGCTATGTGTGTAATTTAAAATATTCTAGTAGCTACGTTTTAAAAGGTTAAAAAAAGGGCTGGCCCATGGCTCACTTGGGAGAGTGTGGTGCTGATAACATCAAGGCCATGGGTTCAGATCCCTATACAGGGATGACCAGTTAGCTCACTTGGAAGAGTGTGATGCTGACAACTCCAAGACAAGGGTTAAGATCCCCTTACTGGTCATCTTTTAAAAAAATTTTTTTAAATAATAAATAAATACATGGATGGATGGATGGATTAAAAAAACTGGTGAAATTATTATTATTATTTTTTTTTTTTAAAGATGACCGGTAAGGGGATCCTAACCCTTGGCTTGGTGTTGTCAGCACCACGCTCAGCCAGTGAGCTAACCGGCCATCCCTATATAGGGATCCGAACCTGTGGCCTTGGTGTTATCAGCACCACATTCTCCCAAGTGAGCCACGGGCCGGCCCTAGTGGTGAAATTAATTTCATTAATATGTTTAATGCAGTATATTCAAAATAATACCATTTTAACATGTAATCAACATAAAATATTAATGAGTTATTTCACATTCATTTTTTCTTAGTCTTCAAAATCTGGAATGTTTTACACTGAGCATATTTCACTTCTGAGTAGTCACATTTCAGCTGTTAGTAGCCCCATGTGGTTTGCGGCCACCATGTTGGACACAGCAGCTTCCTACAGTTCTTTCTCAGATTGGATTTTAGGAGCAGCTGTTAGTTATCTTTTATGACAGAGACTAGAGTATTTGGAATCATAGAAATGATTTTTATTCATTTAGAAAATTATGCAGTTATAACATTAAAAACAGAAATCTTTTACCATCCTAAAAAAACAAATTCTACATCCCACCAAGGCAGCTATTTTTATTTTTTTTCCCTTGACATGCAAAAATAAACTTAAATGATAATTTCACAGTTTTTCTTATAATAAAGAATATGATCATTGTAAAATTCAGGGGATACAAAAGTGCATAAACCAAAGGATACAAGTCTTAATCCCCATTGCCATCCTGTCTCATTCCATGAAGTAGCCATTTTAACAAGCTGTTTCTTTCTACACTTTTTTCTATTTACATGTAGACAATTAAGACATGTTCCTTCTACCCTTCCACCCATGTCTTGGTATAGAGAGAGCTACTTCATTATTTTTTAATAACAATTACATGATAGTCCATTATGTAAATATACAGTAAATTATTTTACTCTTCTGTTGATGAACATCAGCTGTTTATAATTTTGAACAATCTCTGTTCACATGTACAAGTGTTTCTTTAAATTAAATTCCTAGTTGTGGAACTACAGAGTCAAGAAGTACATGCACTTTTAAATTTGAGTAGTTTTTGCCAAATTTTCCTGTGAAAAAGATTTCGACCAACAGTCCATTAGTGTGCCCATTTTCTTACACTACCATCAACATTGAATGTAAACAACTTTTTACATTTTTGTCAATTTCATGGGTAAAAATAGCATCTCATTTTCATTTGTACTTCTTAGAAATTTAGTGAGGATGAACATTTTTTCCATACACTTAATGGGTTTGACTGGTCCTTAGATCCAGTTGAGCTCTTCCAAGCCAGCTGTCATAGATGTCATCATGTTCAATGCGGAGCCCCTTGGATGCAGGGACTGTGGCTGGTTTTCTCCAGCACCCTGCACAATTCCAAGCACACAGTAGCCTGGAGTGAGAACACATCTTCACGTGTCAAAGTGAGAGTATGGTTGGGAGTGTAGAGGAGGATCTTGAAACAATAATCTCCTACAGTTTTAAACTAGGAAAACGTCCATAAATTTCACATAGATATCCAGTCTACCTGCATCTATTAGTTGTCTCTTAGAGCCATATCAAGTTTCCCATAAACCCAGCTTGGGAAATCTTCCCTTTATAATATTAAGGATGAATATCCTGAAAACTTCCTCTAAATTCTGGTTGGTGCATAGTGACTTTTCAGAAATTGTGACGTTGGATATGTAGATCGGAAGCATGTCATGTAAATTAGTTCATCCCTGTGGTGATGGGGGAGGTGGGAGAGATGTAAATTCTACTTTGTAAGGAAAACACATTTTGATTTTGGCTTTCCTGAATAGCTTTATAGTAGGATGTGGAAAGGAAAGGTGCTGTAAACCAGTGAGAAAAATGGTTTTGATAGGAAGGACCCCAGCAAGCCAGCCAAGAGGAAGGAGTGCGTGTGCACTTTGGGGACACTTACTGTTTTCCCTGTCACAGAGACCCTGAGTTAAACCCCACTGCCAAGAATTTTGTTTCTTTTCAATTTCTTTCCTTTTTCAAAACTTTAAGTATTGTAGATTTTTTTTTTAAATTGCAAATTTATCCAGAGGATAAGCAGTTTGAATATTTGGATGCAGAAGTTGTTCTGTTGTTCAATTTGGGGTTTTTCACCATTGGCACAATTAATGTTTTGGGCTGGAACATTCTCTGTTATGGGGGGCTTTCTTGTGCAGCATGAGTTGTTTAGCAGTGTTTTTGGCCTCCATGCACTAGATGCCGGTAGCCACCCCCCACTGTAACAACCAGAAATGTCTCAAGATGTTGTCTCACCCCAACCCCTAATTAAGAACTGCTGGTTTAAATTAATCAGTTGGTTAAGTAAAGGAGTCATAAGTATTTTATTTCCACTTCAGGTTTATACACATACGTTTATTTGCCAGCTTTTTCATCTAGGGCTGTGGCCCTTCCTTTGATCACAGCTCCACTGATTGGACTTTTCTCTTCTGTTGAAATCAAACTCACAATGTTCCAAACACACTTTCTAGTTTGGGGCTCTTTAAAGTACAGTGAGAACAGCTTTAAAAGAATCTGAATGTCATAAGCTGACATTTGGCTCTAGTAAATAAAAAAGAAGGAGTGTCAAATGCTTCTAAATATTTATGATTTTCCCTTCAGTCTTTTATAGTTGTCTCACCCATACCTAATTTATTCACTAGAATTTTTTAAATAATCAACTTGCCTTTATCAAGTCTTTCCAAAGCAGTCAGCTTATTTTTCATGGAAACAGTCTTTTTGCTATATTTTGTAAGTTTATGTATAACTTAATTAAACTGTTAATAAAAAGTTTAGGATGATGTACAGCTGACTTTTGGTGAGCATCCAGCTGTCCTGGTGGGAACTGAGTTGTATAGGCCTATGAGAGAATGGCCTGTTAACACCAAACACTCACAGTGAGATCAGTCAGTGTGCTTTATAGGGGATTGGAGAGCCTCAGTTAAAAACTTTGAGTTACAATAGAGTTTTAATTCAGTTTTTAAACAGTGGCCCAGTGGATCAGTTAATTGGAGGTGAATGAGAAAGTTTTCCTGTGCTTTATTGCCAGGGTAAGCTTATGTGTCTTTTAGGCTTTGGTCACTGCTGGGATGTGACCATTGTATCTGAAAGCCCATTCTCTTGGTCTTGGACAGAGTGCACAATGCAGGCTATTCTGTGAGCCGGCCAGAAGGTGACACAGGAAAGTACAAGTCCATTCCTCATCACCATCGAGGAGAGGTCCAATTTCTTGGAAGGTTGGTGCAGTTTGTTTATTCCTCTTACAAATATTCTCTGTACTTTGCATTTCCAGATGTCTTAGAGCATATTACAACCCCTTGTCTTACTCCCCATCCCCACCTCAAGGACCTGTGCTGACAGCTGTTTTACATTTGCGGCATATTTTCTAATTTAACTCTGAGGTGGACATTTGGGGGTGAAATCTGACCGTTGGTGAAAATTTTGATATAGTAAGATCTTACAAGGAAATCACTTTTTCTTCTTCTTAAGCATGTGGTCTCCTCTTGTAGCCTTTAGGGAGGTAGAGAAAATTCCACTTGGGTAAAGGTCTGTGTCTTACGCTAAAAAAGCAGAGTTGGCACCCTTTCTGTGAGCTCCAGTTCCGAACTGTTCTTGTGCTTCTGTGTGGTTGCGGTTGCTGTGTTACCCCCTTTTCTTTCAATGAGTAAATCCCAGATTGTACTGGCTGGGGCATGTGTACCGAACGACGTCTCCGCACGTTCAAGCATGAGGTTTTTGTTGTTGTTGTTGTTGTTTGTCTTTTGTGAATTTTTGGGAGGACTATTCTCTAGCAATTAAGTTCTAATTGCTTAAACTCTACTTTCGTGGGAGTTAAAGGGCACTGAGTACAAACTATGAATTTTCTCATCTGATTTGTTTTTTAATATCTTACCTCTCACATCCCCACTCTCTGACCTTGGACAAGTCACTTAATATTGCTAAGCCTTAGTTTCATTGGCTTGGGTGTAGGGAGACATTAAATTAAATAAGGTAATAAGTAATGCACCTGCCATGAAATAGGAGGTGTTTCTAATGATAAAGTTTAGATTGCGGTAGCAGAAGGGCTGGTGCATGGTCCCACGCTTCAGAAGTCCTGCCTCGGCTGTGTCCTTTCCTGTGGGCTGCCCTGGGAGGAGGCTTGGGTCCTCACTCAGAGCTGCCTCTCTGTTCTCTGCTTAAACAGGTACGCTCTGCTGAGGAAGTCGAAGGAACGACAAGGGCTGGATGGGCTCAACAACCTGAACTACTTTGCAAACATCACATATGACGCCTTGTATAAAAACATAACTGTCAACTTGACACCCGAGCTGGCTCAGGTGAATGAGTACTGAGATGAGCATTTGCTTAACCCACCCCCACCAAGAAAGTGGTCTGAGGAGATGTTTTGGGGGACTCCACAGGAAGAGAATAGAAAAACAGTGTCTCGTGAAGGATTGCAGGGTTAAAGGAAAGAACGAGACAGAGCACACGCACAAATCGCCTTCTCCATGCTCACCTGCTGGGGTTGAGGCAGGAGGAAGTTTGAGGACTTCTTTATCAGCACTGGCTTTCTATTTTCACCAGACAGATGTCTGTCCTGCTGCTCTCTCCCTGTCTCCTACCCCAGCATCCTGTCTTAGCCACAACCTCCAGAACCCGTGATGAACTGTAATCTGCCATGGTCCTGTGTGGAGCCTGTCCTTACGCCTGACCTTTGGAGCCTCTGGGCCTTCGGAGCAGAGGCAAACCCACCACAGGGCAGCTGCGTCTTAGGAAGAAGAAATGAAACACCACACACCAGTCTTCTACATCTGTGGTGTTCTCTTTTTGGTTTCATTTTTTGAAAAAATTACCTGCTTTGGGTGGGGATTGAGGGTGGAGGGGAGGGATCTGGGGAAGATAAATAGACAAATATATAGCAATCACTTCTTGAAGAAGTATAATTGTAAATAAGCCATGTAAAATGCCTTTTTTAAATTTAATTTTATAGCTGGCTCCAATTCAAACCGAAGATTTATACATCAGATCACTTATTTGGTTGGTAAAAGCAGGAATTCAGTGAATTCAGTGAAAATGCAATTGAAGAATATATCCCAGATTGCTGTCACTTTGGAAGGGAGTGGATGTAGGGCACATCACAAAAGAACAAAATAATGCAGTCTTTATCACAGTTAGCTGATTCCTTCTGTGTTCGTCCCTCAAATCTTGATGTTTGCCCTCCTTTCTCTCTTCCCTGGTGGTCACGTGCACCCTCCTCCTGCTATTGTGGAGCGAGCTCTCCCTGCTCAAAGCAAACCCTGCAGGGCTTGCTGTGCACACACCCTGGCTCTCTGGACTTTATTTTTTGTCCTTTCATCATCATAAAGAGAGAGGGGTGTGTGGAGTTTTCTCCTGTCCTCTTTCTCTTGTGGAACTTGGCCACAATTTCTGAAAGCTGTGCCTAAATTACCAGTTGACTTCAGTGATTCCTCTATTTCTTTTTTTGTTTTCTGGAAAGATTCTTTGTCAGCATTATTAACTAGTACATAGAACTAATGAGCAATTAAATTAGGAAGAATTCAGCCAGGGAGCAGGTGACACTTGTGTGTTGTGGGTCTGCCGGAATCCGGATAAGACCAAATCAAACCTTTGAAATTAGACCAGCAAAGCTCTAGAATGTAAGAGCTCAAGTGCTCTGCTCACACCCTCACGTGCTTTTTGAAGTTGGGTTCAAAACTGCATTTGAATTTGTGCCTCTTGGTTTTTCCCTGAGCCAAAGCCCTCAAGTCATAGTCCCTGTCAGCTTCTACAGAATTCTGGAGAATGCCAGTTTTTTCCCCTTCCTTTTTCATAAAACATATTTATATATTGTGATTAGGAGTACTTTTGGAAAAGTACTTCATATTTTTTTTAATTGCCTTGTTTGCCTTCAACTTGCTTAATTTTCATGGTTTACATGGGTGTGTGTGTAGGGGCGTATGTGTATATATGTGTGGGTTGGGTTTTTTCCATTGCATGTGCTGGTTCTGTGGACATATGATCCCCACAAACTGTGGGAGTGATTGGCCAGGCCTTGTTTTTTGTGTTTTTGTTCTTTTGAAGAATAGAGTGATATTTAGAAAATAAATTGTATTGCAAAGCTCTTATCGGCTCATATGAGAGAGCAGGCTCCTGCCCTTGAGAATGCTGGTAAGCTGTATCATGTTTTAAAAGAATTTTAAGCATTTTGTGCTTTTAAATACTTTCACGAGGGAACATTACATATAGAAGTTCATTTGATTTTCCTTATTTTATGGTGCATATAGCAATAAAGATTTTTTCCTGCTTTTCTCACCTTGTCCGCCACCCCCCGGCCTCTGTGCCAACCTCCTTCTCCTCTCTTTTGTCACTGAAGGCTGTGAGTTGCTTTCAGTGTGACAAAACTATGATGTCATTTGGAAGGATTTGCCGGGACATACTCATTATTGGTTAAGGATGATGAGTGTATATGCGGCCGTAGTGTAAGATGATATGAAAGCTCTATATGACCAAAATTACCACCAAGCACAGACTGTTGGCAAAAGGCTAACACCTGATTTAAAAAAGAGAATGCTAATTTGAGGACAAAAGGAAAGGTCTGTTTTCACTGCTTAAAATAGGGCCACTTAGATTCTTTTCCAATCATATCTATCTCATTAGTGTGGAATCTTAATGTGCACTCTTGCGTCACTTATCCACCGAGTTGAATATCATATGGGAAATATAATAGTTAAAAACAGACAGCCAGGCCCATGCGCTGTTAATAGTGTGTAATTCTCATGTTTAAGAAAAAAAAAAAAAAAAAAGAACCAAATGTGACCTTGTGCATATTTTGGCAGCTGAAATTCTTCAGGGCCACTGATAAGTGAGTCCTTAAGTCAATCTTGTCTTTGATTGCTGTGTGCAGGGAAAGGTTCCCCCTTTCACGCTGTTTTTCTGTGGGGGTCATTTGCAAAAATATTCATTTTGACATAACAGGGACTCTTGTCAGAGTTTCTCTGTCACCGACATTAATAAATAGCTGAGCAACAGCCACATGTATTGATTGTATCCACTCACCGGTGACAATGGCATTGAGCATAGCTTGCCTACTCCCATCAGTGCGTTTTTTTGAGCTTGCTCTTATGTTTTAAGAGGTGCCAGGGGTACATTTTTGCACTGAAATCTAAAGATGTTTTAAACACTTTTCACAAAAATAGTCCTTTGTCATTGCATTATTTACTCATGTGTTTGTACATTTTTGTATGTTAATTTATGAATGATTTTTTCAGTAAAAAATACATACTCAAGAACCAAACCTTGGTGATTGTCTCTCTTTGTCTATGACAGTTTGGCTCCTTGGGGCCCTTTCCTTTCCCTTCTCCTGAGAGTTCAGCTAAGCAGTTCAGCTGACCCCCTGCATGTCCCCATGGTAAATACTGCCTGAGCAACTATTGCAGACAGGCCAGCTGCCACGTTGTAGTAGAAACATTGGGCTCCACTGTGCCGTCCAGGCACCCCCTACACTTGGGTTTTCTTTCAAGGGTCAGTCACCCAGGTAATGGCAATAAAATTGAATGAGAGGATGAGAGGATCACTTGGATGAGAGGAGTTGGGGAAGAGGGGCAATGAGGGTCAATGGATTTGGTCCCAGAAGGTTCTCTGGGGCCAGTCCAGAGTTTGCTGTTGACCTGATTCTGCTCAGAGATTGTAATCAAAGCTTCTGCTTATTGAATTTTTACCACTCAGGATATTTAACAGAGTGTAAAGTTCTATGCCTAGGTGCTGGGGGACATAATGTATGCAAATTAGACAGGATGAGTGGCCTCATAAAGCTCATGTCCTGTGTGTGGCATGGTTAAATTAAAATTACAACCATAATAAGTGCTCTAAAGGAGAAGGCTGCAGGCAGTGAGTGTGTGGTGGGGAGGAAGGAGCAGGGACAAAAAGGCCAAAGGGCACACGGGTGTTGCTGGGCTGGGGAGACCGGGCCAGACCGTGCAGTGCAGGGCCTTGTAGGCCAAAGTGAGGAGTTTGGATTTTATCCTTAGAGCAATGGGTTCAAGAGTTTTCAGCAGGTGGGGCTGTGTGTGATGTGATTAGATAGCATTTGAGAGCTGGCTGCTGCTGCAGGCAGAGCAAGGCATTATAGAGAAGCAAAGAAGTAGGGGATGAGTTAGGGGAGTGCAGGTAAGACAGAGGAGCTGGGAAGATGCTGAGGTAGGACCCCAGACCTGCTAGGGATCATTGTGGGGATGGAGGAATCCTGAACTGCTGGCTTCCCCACATGCTTTGATATCAGGGCCATTCCTGAGATGGGGCACTGGAATCACCAAGTTCATAGGGACGATCATGAGATCAATTACAACTGCGTTGAGTTCGGGGAGTTTTGAGACACCAAGAAGCAGCGAATGGGCATTTGTACATGTTCTGGTTTAGGGACTCAAAGGAGGAGTCCAGACCACAGAAGGATTTGTGAGTCTCCGGGGGCAGGAAGTAAGTGGAGTTCCAGGAGTGGACAGCATTGCTCAGGGATTAAGAACAGGAAGCATAGTGTAAAAGAGAAGGTGGCCTTGGCCCGACCCTCTCACAACTCCCTTTCTTAGTGATTGAGAAGGGGGGGTGAGTGAGCAGGGTAGGTGAGTGGAGTGACAGGAGGAAATGGGGTCAGGAAGGTCAAGGGGAAATTTAAGAGGGAGAGTGGTCAAGAGTGTTGAATGCAGCAAAGAAATGACCCAGGAGAAGAATGAAAAACAATGAGTTGGCAGGGGGGATGGTGTTGGTGATGTGGCAAGAGCTGTTTCGCTGACCTGGTGAGGCAGAAGCCACCCTGGAGTGGGCATGACAGAGGGGGCAAGCAGCCGTGAGTGCAGACTGCCTCATGTTTCATGTGAAGGGTGGAGAGAAGGCTGCAGCTGGAGGAAGATTTGAGGCCCGGGGAGGGGGGGGGGCTGGGTTTTGGTTTTCCAACAAGAGAGGCTTGAGTGTGTTTTTGAACCATAGGGGAGTATCCACTAGAAAAAAATAGCTGAATGTATACAAGAGACAAGGAAGGAGCCTGCAGGGTTCTGAACTAGTGGCAGGAAATGAGGTTTAAAAAAAACCCAACAGGAGGAATTGGGAGCTCTTCCTATGCTATCTCATAGACAGACATGAACACCCTGTGAAGACAAGCATTGCTGTTAGGAAGGGCAAGGATCCCTTCCAGTCAGTCACCAGAATTGGGATTTGGCAGAATTGTTTCTTTGTACTACCACTTCCTCCCCACTGTCAAAATGTTTTTAATTTGGGGGAAGTCCAGTAATAAAGATAGTAGTTCCCACTTATAGAGTGCTTGTTGTGCACCAGGTCTGTGCGAAGCACATTTGTGCACAATTAGTCCCAAACTCTGCAAGGTAGACATTCCCCCTCTCCTAGAGCAGGGTTTCTCAACCTTGCTATTGATGTTTTAGGCTGGATTATTCTTTGTAAGGGGGTGGGAGAGCTGTCCTGTGTGTTGAAGGATGTTTAGCAGCACCCTTGGTCTCTACCCTGCAGGTGCCAAACATAGATGTCACTAGACATTATCAAATGACCCCAGGGAGAGCCACGGAACAGCTGCCCTAGAGGAAGGGAAGCCATAGAGCTTGCCTGAGGTCACAAAGCTAGGCTGAGTCAGCCCAGATATTTTTACCCTAGGGAAGATGCTCTTAACCCCGAGGCTATTTCTGACCCAAGTTCTTTTCTGCATAGGTGCTTTTAATAGCTTTTGTTCACAGACACAGTTAAACAGTATTTTTATTATAAAAGTAAGACATGAGTACATGCTTGCTGGAAAAAGTTTTATTTATTTTTAAAATTTTAAAAAATTTTTTTATTTTTTAAAAGATGACCAGTAAGGGGATCTTAACCCTTGACTTGGTGATGTCAGCACCACGCTCTCCCAAGTGAGCTAACCGGCCATCCCTATATAGGATCCGAACCCATGGCCTTGGTGTTATCAGCACCACACCCTCCCGAGTGAGCCACCGGCCAGCCCTGGAAAAAAAGTTTTAAATTTCTCTCACCTTTAATGTTAGCACTTTGGCTGATGTCTGTGTCTATTCCTAAATACCTACATGTATGTATAAGTAGATAAAGACATTTATAGTTAAAACCCAACAGCATCCTGCAATTACTTTTGGTTCATTATCTTGATAGTCCTGGAGACCTCTTTTCCATGATTGTAGAACTTTGTAAGGTAAATACTGGACATAGACTTATAATCCCCCTCCCCGTGCATACCAGAGTTCTCCCTCCCCACTGAGAAACTACCCCTGGACAGGGTAGTTTACCTAAGGAAAGGCACGTCTCCTTTAAGACAAATGGAAGACAGTAGGAAGCAGGATCCCTGAGTAAATGAATTGTCATGTAAATGGAGTGAGAACACTGATGTTAACTACTCTAGAGCCAGGGGGGTAACAAGTAAGTTAACTTATCTACTCAGCCAGATTTCCTGTGAGCTCTGACTACGGCGAGGGTCTACGCAGAAGCATGCAAATGATTTACACCTCTCCTATGATCGTTCACTATATAACTGTTGTATGTACCCCATGGCGATGCAGATTTCTATTTGACTGGCTACAATCAGCACCTCTCGTAAGTCTAATAAACCGATGTCTATACCTATTGCAATATTGGGTGAGTTTCTTTGGAACAGGTGAACACTATATGAGTACCCTTTCAGATTTGGGGCTCCCATGATACAAGCTTCCTCAAATAAAGCTCAAATGTTACCTCCTCAGAGAGGCCTTGCCTGATCTCCCAGTCTTACGTGAAATCCCTCCTCTAGCCCCTAGCCCTGCTTTATATTGCATCAGAAGATTTTTCACTGAGTCTTATTATACTTTATTGCTCTTTGTTCATTGACTGTCAACCCCGCTAAAATGTAGGGAGAGGGTTTGTTTTGTTCTGTGCTCTATCCCCAGTGCCAAGAATTGGTCCTGGCACATAGTAGGTGCTCAATAAATATGAGGGTACTTCAGAAAGTTTGTGAGAAAATGGAATTAAAGGATAATAGGGGGCTGGCTAGTTAGCTCACTTGGTTAGAGTGTGGTGCTGATAACACCAAGGTCAAAGGTTAGGATCCTCGTACTGGCCAGCTGCCAAAAAAAAAAAAGATAATGAGAAGAATCTTTCCATGAACTTTTGTTTTCTTTTTTTTTTTTTTAAGCCGCTCCTTGCACTCCAGATCCCCAGCGCTTCTCTTGAAGAATCCTTTGTATTCGTTTAATGAATGACTGAACCTGTCTTTTTCCTTTCAGTGGCTGCATATAGTGATTCATTGTATCAATATATATAAATTTATTTAATGATTCTCCTCCTGATGCTCATGAAGATTGCTTCCAGTTTTCTACTATCACATTATATAATATGTACCACAGTGAACACAGCTGCACATATATCCACATACACAGGGCTGGCCAGTTAGCTCAGTTGATTAGAGCACAGTGTTACAGCACCAAAGTCAAGGGTCAGATCCCTATACCAGCTAGCCTCCAAAAAACAAAAACACAGCAAAAAATCCATGTACACATATATGAGTAGGCCAACCTAAGAGAGCCCAAGAAATGAGATTGCTGGGGCAAAGGATGTGCACATTTTAAATGATGGAACATATCAAATTGTCCAAAAAGGCAGTATGAATTAATCCTTCTACCATCTATGAATGACCATGCTGTTTATATCTGTAATACCCTGGAATTGATTTTGTGTATGATGAGAGGTAGTGGAAGGGGGTCCAAGTTTGTTTTTTTCCAAATGGATTGCTAATTGTCTCAACAGTATTATTGAATAATCCATAATTTGCCAACGTCTCATACATTAAATTCTGTAGCAAGATTCTTCCATTCCATCGACCTATTTGTCTTATTATGCTTTACACAATCTTAATTATTATAGCCCTATAGTATGTTTTCATAAGACAAGTTTATCTCTCATCTTCTATATTCTCCCCCCAATTTTGTAAGCTCTTATAGAAGTGCTTTATATGAGGGTACTTTAAAAAGTTTATGGAAAGATTCATATTATCTTTTAATTGTATTTTTCCACGATCTTTTTGAAGTACCCTTGTATACAGAAAAGTTCATAAATCCTAAGTGAATAGCTCTTTGAATTGTCAAAGTGAACATACCTATATAATCCCATTATTGTTTATTATTAAAATTTTCTTGGCTATTTTTATATATTTTCTCAATCCAGTGAACATTAGATTTATTTTGTCAAGTTCTATTTAAGAGTCTATTTAGGATTATGATTGACATTGAACTGAATTATTAGTTTGGGAAGACTTAGCATCTTCAGCATCTTTATAATATTAACTCTTATCTCCAGAATTACTAAATTCTTTTGCTGAGAGAACATTGGACCATCTGCTCCAGCCGTGACCAACTTATGACCCTCCAACTACAACTTTATTAGTTGCTGGATTTACAACCAAAAATAGCGTGAAGAAAGAAAAATCCCTCAGTGATAGGCAAACAAATCTTTATATTTTTGGTATTGTTTTGTATTTGGTTCCATTAAGATGATTTTTTCAGGGCTGGCCGGTTAGCTTAGTCATTTAGAGCGTGGTATTATAACACCCAGGTCCAGGGTTTGGATCCCTGAACCAGCCAGCCACCAAAAAAAAAAAAAAATTCTTTCAACACAAATGTCAGTGGTTAGCAATCTTGGCTTTCTGAGTTACTTTTCTTGTGGATTGGTCTTAAGAACAAGGCTTTAATAGTAAGAGTACGTTAGATTTTATATAGCTCAGTTGGATACAGTGTGGTACTGATAACACCAAGGTCCAGGGTTGGATCCCTGTACTGGCCAGCTGCCAAAGACAAAACAAACAAAAAAGTTATCATGTATATGGGGCTTTATAGTGAAGTCATCATGAAGAAAGAGCCACCATTGGCTGGCCACCTACTGTGTGTCAGGCATTGAGCTCAGTAACCCAACGTTTTGCATTTACTCTTCACAATGACCTTATGTGGAAAGTATTATCACCTCCTTTCTCTGAACGAGAATACAGGACCAGAGAAATGTGACTTCACCAAGGGCAGCCAGCTCCTTAAGTGGGATTCAGCCTGGGGGTGTCTGGCTCTTTCTATATCCATCATCTTATTTTGTTCTTTACCTGTCAAATTGAGAAGGTTTATTCTTTTAATCACTCAGCAAATATTTGAGCACCTACGCTGTACTTTAGGTCCTACAGAATGCCAGGTCCTGGACTAGCAGCTGGGGATCGAACACTGAGCAAAACAGAGTCCTTGTCTCCAGCTCTAGTTGTGAAGAAACACAAACAAAACACTTCATAGTATATATGATGTTAGCGTGACAGGGTGCAGCTAACATTCCCTACAGTTCCTTTCAGTTCTAAACTGTTTTGTCTCTATTGTTTTTGATTGTCTATTCAGGCAGAATGACAGACACAAAAACATAGTGTCCCCCCTTGCCCTAAATCTCCAGTTATCTCTCTTTAGTCGTGTTCCAGGATCAAAGAATGTACAGTTTAATACTGTAATTAGCACTTCCTTCTTGAGGTGTGTCCTTTCTTCCCTCAACAGGTTTGCTGTTACGTGTTTTTGTGTAACCTGTCACTCTTCATGGCCACTTCCTTTTGCTTTGCATACAACGCCCAGCTTGCTTGGCCATTCTCTCATTGGCAGTTTGATTTCCTTCCGTGTTATTGCTATAATGTGTTACATGGCAATGAACCAGCCAGTGCACATTGTTATTTTTTTCCCCTGGGTTCCTTCCTTGTTCTGTGATCTTCCTTCCCCGTTCATATTTCTATTGATTTTTAGCCTAACTCAGGGATTGGAAACCCATGGCCAGCCAACTGCCTGGTTTTGTAAATAAAGTTTTATTGGAACATAGCCAGCACCTGTTTGTTTACATATTGTCTATGGCTGCTCTGAGCTACAATAACAGAATTTAGTTGAGTAGTGACAGAGAAAAGGTATGGCCCCCAAAGTCTAAAATATTTACTGGGCCGGCCCGTGGCTCACTCGGGAGTGTGGTGCTGACACCACCAAGTCAAGGGTTAAGATCCCCTTACCGGTCATCTTTTAGAAAAAAATTAAATAAATAAATAAAATATTTACTGTCTGGTCCTTTGCAGAAAACGTTTGCTAGCCCCTTGCCTAACTAATTCGGTTTAAAGTACAAGAGGTTAAATTTTGTATTTGAGCCTGACACTTCAATAATTGGAGAGTGTTTAAAGCTGACATTGGGGACATTTAGCTTTGGGAGATTTTCTCTTGCTCTTCCCTCTGCAGGGAGCTGCCTTTGCTTTCAGATGTTACTTCCTCAGACGTGTCTCCCCTGAACACCCAGTCTGAAGCATTTGACCATCTCAGTCATCCTCCCACGTTACTTTTTTTCACACCACTTGCCACTAGGTGAATCTACTCATTCATTTACTGTATTTGTTCACTGGTTTGTTATCTAACTTCCCCCTCGAAACTGTAAACTTGATTTCAGAAACCTCAGTTCTCCCTACTGTCCAGAACAGTGTCTGACAATAGATGTTCCTAAAGATTTGTTGAATGGATGGATGAATGAATGAATGAATGAAAAAAATAAATGAATGAATGAAATGTGACTACCCAGATTTCTTTGCTTTTCAATTTGCCTTTCTCGGAAAAATATGGACCACCCCTGGTTTTCTCTAATGTCTCTCCATCTGACTGCTGAGGAAATGGAGTTCTAGAGAAATGAACTAACTGACTTCCCCAGGCCGTGGAATTCTGGCTGTAGAAGTGGAACCAGTTGTAGAGCTTTCCTGGTCCCTGTTCTTTCTAGAATTCAGAGCAGATTTACACCCTAACCCCGGCCTCCCTACAAAGTGGGGACCTCTTTCCCATGTGGCTGCTTCACCAAGCCACCCCCCCATTGTCTTGAAATAAATCACACAGCATCTGTTGGCCCCATGTCGAGCAATAGTAGGGAGCTGAAGGAGGATGAAGTGGCAAAGAGGAAAGGTTTGTCCCAGGACTGTGCTTCCTCAAGGAGTTTCATGGCTCCCAGCCTCCCAGGGAAGTTTTCTGCCAGCAACTAGCAGGATGCATTTCACAAGTGGCACAAATTGCCCTTAACAGTTCGTCCTTGCAGCTAATTTGCATGTGATGATAAACATGAATCACTACTCAGTGATCATATTTATTAGGAACAGCTCGCCCACATTGAGGCCACGAGTTTAGAAGGAAGCTAGCATTTGAGCCTGTCATGTACCAGGAGCTTCAGATCAAGCCTGGGCTAGTCTAATGCTCAGTGACAGCATTAGGCGGTGGCTCAGGGTTGTAGGGAGGTGACTTTGGTCCCCTCCGCATAATTTCAATACTACAAAGTCACCCCAAATAAACATACAACATAAGTAAAGACAGTGAGTTTACCAGGCGTAAGTGACTTCCAGACAAGTCCCCTAGCCCCCACTTTTGACCAGATGGCCACAGGTCCCTGTTATATGACAACTCTTTAGCCACTGTTTATTGTGCCCACTTTACAGATGAGGAAACAGGCATATGTAACCTGTAACGAGTTACTGAGGTAAAGTAACTTGGTGTAGTCAGAGCTGGTAAGTGGCTGATGGAGTTTGAATGTGTTGTCCCCTCCAAAACTCATGTGGAAATTTGATCCCCAATGTGGCAGTTTTGGAAACTGATTGAATTATGGGGGCGGATCCCTCATGAATGGATTAATGCTCTCCCTGGGGGAGGAAGGGTCGTGAGTGAGTTCTCACTCTATTAGTTCCTGCGAGAGCTTGTTGTATATAGGCCCCTGGCACCTCCTCTCTCTCTCTCTCTCTCTCTCTCTCTCTCTCTCTTGCTTCCTCTCTTTCCATGTGATCTGCTTGTACCCACTGGCTGCCTGCCGCTTTTTTGCCATGAGTAGAAGCAGCCTGAGGCCCATGCCAGATGCAGCTGTCCCAGAATCGTAAGCCAAATAAACATCTTTCCTTTATAAATTACCCAGTCCCAGGTAGTTCTGTTATAGCAAAGCAAAACGTACTTAACAGTGGCGAAGTGAAGATTCATGGTAAAGATTTTTTAAGACATATTCTCATTTCATAATCCAATATAATTAAGAATAAACCATCAAAAGACACCCCAAATTTTTAACTTCTTGAAATATAGGAGCCACTTCAAGGATATGTCTGCTCAGGCCACAGGCAAGAATGTGGGCTGCCTGCAGGAGGCGCTGCAGCTGGCTGCCTCTTTTGTCCAGCTCTACCTGGAGATGTGAAGAATTGAGGGGAGGGGTGGCTTCCCCCAGGAAGCTTCTGCCCCTCGTCCAGATGCATCAGTCCAGCTGGGAGCTCTCCATCTGCCAGAAGGACATTTAAATCTTGGGACCTTTAAGCAGCCCCATCCATCCTCCTAACCCAGCAGTATCTGGAACACACCTGGGAGCCATCCTGTGACTCAGTGCCCCTTTACATTTCTGCCTGGAGCCCCACAGATCCGTATCGTCTGTCTATAACCACTACCTGGGATTGCTATTTATTGTCATGGTTGTGTCTGCAGATACAGTTCTCTGCTGACCTGAGGCTTTGGGTCTGCTTGTAGGAATCATTTTTGCTGCAGAGAATAAAAGGACCATATGCAATTAAAAATAAATAAATAAATAAATAAATAAGTAGGAGCCACTTTTCTAAATAGACCCTGATTCAGAGTAATCCCAAAACTGAAATGACAAAGTATCTAGATCAGAGAGTATAAACAGTAGAGACTGTTCATACCAAAGTGTATGAGACATAGCTAATGCTCCCAACAGAGGAAAATTTATAGTCTTAAAAACATTTATTACTGGCTGGCTGATTAGCTCACTTGGTTAGAGCATGATGGTGATAGCACTAAGGTCATGGATTTGGATGCCGTCACTGGCCAGCTGCCAAGAAAAGAAAAATAAAAAATGTTCATTATTTTTTTAAAATTGAAAACAAATGGCTTAAGTACTTAAGAAAATAGAAAATATGGTTTTAAAATAAAAGGGTAGAAGTAAGAAATTAAAGGCAAACTCTGCCGCTAATGAAACAAAAACAAATTAATGAAAGAAAAAATAAAATGAAAAAAGGTTCTTTAAAAAGAAAACACTGTAAGATAGATAAATCCTGGCAATTCTGATTAAGGGAAAAAAGTAAAAAGAGTAAGATTAGGAATAAATAAGGAGACATAATCACAGAGTCATGAGATCTTTATTAAGCCATTCAACACCTACAATGCATTAGTCTCTGGGTTAGATGCTACGGTAAAGAAGTCAACAGGCAGATGAGATTCCTACCCGTCCTGGAGTTTATGCTAGTGGAGGATGTGTATTAGTCCGTTTCTGTTGCTTTTAACAAAATACATGGAACTGGGTGATTTATAAGAAAACAAAATTTATTGCTTACAGTTTCTGAGGCTGGGAAGTCCAAAGTCCATCTGGTGGTGGTGACAGTGACCCAGGGGTCTCACATTGCAAGATGGCAGAAGCAGAGAGCAGAGAGAGAGATAAAGACTTTCCTCTTCTTTTAAAGCCCTCAGAAGCACACCCCTGACCATTTTTAATCCATTCACTACTGCATGGTCTTACAATCCAATCACCTCTTTAAGGCTCCACCTTTCAGCTACCATAATAGGACTTCCCACCCTCTTAACAGTCACAGTGGGGGCCAAGTTTCTAATACATAAAATTTGTGGGACACAATTCAAGCTTCAGCGAGTTTTGGCGGGAACAATCAATCCAACACAAGATGATAGGAAGTAAACAAGTAGAGCAGTAAGATAGTTTCAGATAGTGAGAAGTGGTTTAAAAGAAAGAATGTGGGAGGGAGTTACTGGGATGTGGGACTACTTTAGATTGGGTGACAAGGGAAGATCACTTTGAGGAGGTGACACTTCAGATGAGACTTGGAGGATGTAGAGTCAGCCATGGGAAGATTGGAAGGCAGGGAGTGTTAGGAGAGGGAACCACACGTGCAAAGGCCCTGAGGTGGAACAGAGCTGCCTCGAGACAGAGCAGGCTGAAGCACAGCAAAGGCAGAGGTGGGCTCACTCCTGCAGGGCCTCGTGGGCTATGGTGAAGTTTTGGGATTTTATTCCAAGTATATTTCATTCTGGGAGGCCATTAGAGGGTTTGAAGCAGTGGAGTGAAGTGATCTGACGTAGGTGTGGGAAGAGGCCCTCTGGCTTTGGGCTGCTGGTGGAGATCGGACTCTGTGACAGTGGAGAGCCAAGCGTGGAAGCTGAGGCACCAGCGAGGATCCTGAGGCCACCTGCCATCCAGGTGAGAGGTGATAGCTTGGCTCTGCTTGCTGGAGGTGGAGAGGGGCAGACTATAGTGGGCACTGTGGTGCGCCGCCCAGTTCCCCCTGCAGGACGGAGGCTCTAGGAGTGTTAGTCCTCTCCAGGGTCCACCTTTAGCCAAACAGAACTGCCTCTCCTACAACTGTGCCCCCTCCTCAGGGGCAGCCCACACCCAGTGGTTGGTTGACATGGAGGTCTAAAGACTCCATCCCCTGCCCCAAGGTGGGCAACTTGAAGGGCCATCCCAGCTTGAGACCTGCTGACCCTCTTGCTCCTGCATCACAGCCACACGTCTCCCTGTGCCTGTCCCCTGCCCTCATCCTCATGGATGTTGTGTGCAGGAGCACTCCCTGGTGAGCAGCCTGCATGCAAATCTTTCTGTCTCTGAGTCTGTTTCCCAGTGAACCCAACCAAAGATAGTCATCGGTGAGAAGAGCCATGCAAACAGGACATGCTACTCACTCTGTGGCATGGCCATTCTCCAGAAGTGATGACTTAGAGAAGGGCCCGCCCACAGTCACATCCTGTTGGCAGAGCTGAGGTGACCCCAGCTTCTCCTCACCACAGCTTTGCTCCTGTCCCACATGCAAACCAAGAGATTCAGGTTTGAAAGGGCCTGAGACCTGCAAAGACCAGAAGTATGTCAGAAGGACTGGAAATCTCAAGAACTGTCACACCCAGTGACATGGGTAGTGGTGGCTTTGGTTGAAATTGCGAAATTGCGTGAAAAAAAAATTTTTTTTTTTTTTTAGTCTGACACCGCACAGATCTTATCTGGAGGATGAGGTCATTGTCATTCAAATCAGCCCCATCCAGAGAGACACTGTCAATCTGGTTTCTGGTAAGTTTCAGAATTTCCCTGTCACTACTGAGCTTTATATACTCTTGAAACCTTGACCAGGAGCAGTAACTTGAAACTGCAAGACCATTCTCATATTCTAAATTTAAAAGTTCTGCTCTCTGGTACTGAAGCTTCCTGCTTTCTCTAAGCCTTCTCACTTCCTGGCTTCTTCGGTCACAGCAGGGCAACTTTTACTCACTCACACACTTCTCGCATTTGTTCATGCAACATCTTTGATGTTTTTGACCAGGGGCTCAGTGCCAAGAGGCAGAGATGAAGGCCACCCTGCCCTCAGATGGCACATGGCCAGGTAGAGGAGGCAGATGGCTCACTGTTCCACTCCTAGTGCTTCAGTTTGAATGATTTATCTTCTGAGGGTGCAGTCAACACCCCATCTGGGACCAATTCTGAAAGCTTTGAATGTCCCAGAGAAGAGGTTGCTGTCTATTCTCTAGGCAGTGGGGAGTCAAGGTAGTTTCTTGAGTAGGAGAGTGTCCTGATTAGAAGTGTAGTTCAGGTTCATAGATTTGGTTACATATCCATCCATCCACCTGTCCATCCAATATCTATTGAGCATCTACATGTGCCAGGCCCTGAGCTCCGTATCTGGTTTCCATCTACAGCAGTGAAAAAAACAGACATAAATCCCTGCCTTCATGGACCCAACATTCTGAGAAGGGTGTACAGACAATAAACAAGTCAACAAATAAGTGAGTTCCAGACAGTGCTAAGAGTTACGAAGGAAATAAACAGGATGATGGGTTGAGAGTGACCCCGGTGGAGGGTGGGGCTCCTTCAATTGAATAGTCAGGGTAGTGACCTCTGAGAAGGCGATGATTGAGCAGGGTTTAAAAGAAGAGGCAGTTAAGGTAAGAACAGCAGGGAGAGAGTTATGGACAGAAGAGACAGCAAGTGCAAAGGCCCTGAGGCAGGAAAGAACTTGGCTTATTGGAGAAAGTGAAAGGAAGTCAATGTGGCTGAATGGGAAGGGAGGAGGGAAAGTTGGAGAGTTAGATGGGGACTTGGAAGCTGAGGAGGGAACTTCGGAGTTTTGGGAAGGGCAGCCAGAGGCCACTGGAAGGTTTTCAGTAGGTAAGTGATGTGTTTGGATTTATGTTTCTAAAAGCTCCCTCTGGCTGCTGTGGGGAGCAAATGTAGCAGCAGAGAAACCAGCAAGGAGGGCGTGGGCCAGGATGGTGGTGGCTTGGAACAGGGTGGTGGCAGTGGAGCTGTACAGAAGTGGACAGATTTTGGAGGTGGTGGTGAGGGAAACAGAGGAATCAAGAGTGACACCTAACTTTGGGACTTGTCACTAACTTTGAGTAGTGTCACTGAAGAGCAAAGACTGGAGGCTGGGGGTGACAATACAGAGAAATCAGTCTTTGGGGAGATCAAGGTGTCTTTTTAGGATGTTTCAAGTAGATAATTAGATACTCAAGTCCAGAGTCCAGGAGAAAGATCAAGAATGCTGATGGGAATCTGAGATTTCTCAGAGCACCCGTTTATTTTAAAACCACAGAGGAGGAGCCACCAGGGAGGGGAAGGACAGGGTGATCGGCAGTGTCCAACATTGCTGAGAGGTGACCAAGCATGTGGGATGCCACGATTGGACTTGGCAGCAAGGATTGTGACACAAGCGCCATCTGTGTGGCACAGAGGATGGAAGCTTGGTTGGAAGACACTGAGGAGGGGGTGGAGGAAAGGGGCACTTGTTGGAAGATGATGGGGTCAAGAGAGAGCATGTTATATTTTTTAACACGAGAGATCCTGGGAGAGAGAGAAACTTAGGCTACACAAGAGAGGCAGCTGGGTTCCAGTGTCGCCACTTTGTGTGCTCTCTCCCTGTGTGGCCTTGGGCATTATGGGGGCATTCTGGGCCTCACTTTTCACATCTCCAAAATGGACCACATGGGTCCCAGATGACTTGTAAGGAGGTGGGCTTGTCTTGGGTGGGAGAGGTCCCCAGGACAGGGCAGGCTCCAGCAGGAAGGAAGTTTTAATGGCCCACAACCTTTGGTTTGTGATTGTCCTGGACTGTCCCCAGGGAGGCCACCAGGCCCCACCAGGCTCACCTTGCTGCACTGACCAATCTGCCTTGCTTTAAGGTTCACAACCAGGTCCAGAATGCTGCACTTTTGGGGGAGGAAATGAGAGCTTTAGAGTCTAAGGGGCTGCCAGGCCCAGTCAAAGGGGGTCTGGAATGAGAAGAACCTGGATTTGTTCCTATATTTGAGCAAGCGCTTCCTGGCTTAGGGACCTTGAGCCAGGTCTTTACCTCTCTGGGTCTTAGTTTCCTCATCTGCAAAATGGGAATCACCACCATCATCATCATCACCATTACTATCATTGTTATTGGTTGTTAATAAGATTAAATGAGATGACAGGTGTAGAATGCCCACACATATTAAGTGCTCAATAAATTCTAGCTTGTATGCTCTATCTACCTATCTATCTATCTATCCTGCTTACAGAAGCTGAGTTTTGATGTAGGAGTCTCGCTCTCCTTGGGTCCTGTTATCTGGGTGGGGCCTGGGCCCCTGGGGTTCTGATAAGGCAGGCTTGGCCTCTGCTGCACCCCAGGGGGCTCCCCACTTCCTGCTGTTATCTGTCCTGCCCTTCTGCCCTCGGCGATTGGCAGGGACCCCACATGGTACAAAAGGAGGGGCACTGTGGATGGACTGAGGCTTGGGCCAGACAGCAGATGTGCTGCAGGCCCAGAGAGGGCAGGGGGCTTACCCAAGGCCACACAACAAAGGGAGGAGGGTATATCTGGTGGCAGCTAGTCACTTAGGTGCTTATGGGGCATCCAGCCCAGGCAGCAGTGGCCAGAACTGCCTGGAGAGCAGAAACGGCATGGATATACATGGCAGCTGCTGGGCAAAGTACCAAGGACAGACCCTGGGGTGGCTCCTGGCTGCCAGAGGTTAGCTCTGGGCCTAGCCTGGTGACTCAGTGGAGCGTGCTGGTCAGGGCTTGGCCATGTCCCCCACAGCCCCACGGATTCGGTTCTTCATACCAACCAAAACCCAGTGTCACTTAGAGGGTTGCAGGGCAGGGCTTGGAAAATGGGGACCTGGGTTGGGTCCAGCTGGCATCTTTCAATCCCTCTCCAGCCCTGCAGGCCCCAGAGTCAGATGGGATGGGGTTGAATCCTGGCTCTGCCTCTTAGCAGCCATGTGACCTGAGCTAAATCATTCACCAATCTGGGGCCTCAGTTTCCTCATCTGTGAAATGGGGATGATAATAATGGTTAAGCTCTTTGATAGGAGGATTTATTTATTATTTTTTTTCAAGATCTCAGAAGCATTTATTGAAAAACAACTTTATTCCATAATCTTAAAAAAAAATCCATATTATAACCTCAGAACTAATTTCTCCCAACCTCCCCTCACCTTATATTAAAATGTAAATAATGCAGAAGGATGGGCTTATTTTTCTTTGCAGCAGCTCCTGGCCAGTCCTGAGGTGTTGCTTTGTGTTCCTTCACCCCCACGGATTTGTCACCCCACTTCCCCTGGGTGATGGAGATGCTAAGGATTACTCAAAGCCCATCTCTGCTGAGCAGTGAGAAGCCCCAAAGTGGTTAACTTTCCCAAGACCCTCCAGCAAGAGGGATACCTTCCTTGGGAAAATTAATGCCGAATTGGGGTTCTCTTCCTGCATTTATTTTCCAGACCAGGAAGTTACAGGAAGAGAACAAAGGTGGGGTTATAGTTTAACAATATAGGCTGGTAACTTTCAGTGAAACAAGCCAGATGACATTCCAGTAAGGCTATCAACAGATGCTTTGATCTTAACAAATATTCCTTCTCCCTCTAGCAGTTTCTCAGTATCTTTACATAACAATCAGTAACTAGTCTGTCTTTGAGCCAGCAACCTGCTATGCCACAATTCTTTATCTTACACCAGAGACTTACAGCCTGAGGAGAATTTCCTGTCCTTGCAAGGTCAATATTTGAAACTGCAAGGCTTTGGAAAACCAGGCCCTGTGAAGTACATATGCTTTATAGTATATTCCACACCAAGATGAGAAATATCAGCTGGCACTTACTGAATCATAATAAATTTTACCCAGCAAGGACGATTTTCCAAGCATCAGTGCATGGCTTATGGAAATTTTCCACTATGCATTTTCCTGCTGCAGTTATAGGGCTTGTATGTGCTTGTGAGAGCTGAACTAAGATCAGAGCAACAGGATTGCAAAGCCCCCTCCCCAGTGTTCACCAGGTTTTGAGGAAAAGAAACAGTGGTTGTAATGGTCCAGAAGCAATTATCTTCCTGGTTCTGATAAGCAGATCTCATGATCTCTGAGTTAACAGTGCATGCAGATAAGATTTTTTTTAAAGCACAATGTAAGAGGCTTCTGGTCAAGATGGCAGAATAGATGGTTCCCAGCATCACTCTCTCCCACAAATCAACCAATTTGTTGCTTTTTTTTTTTTTTTTTTTTTTTTATAAAAAAGCAACAACAGCCAAGCTGGGACCACTAGAGCTCAGGGGGAGAGGAGGAGAGACCTACAGAGTGCATGAAGGTGAGAGAAGCCACGATGAGAGAAAGAAAAAGCCGCTCCAACCATTTCATGCTGAGGCCGTGTCCAGGCTGGAGCTGCTGAGTGCACAGAGCAGGAGCCAGCAAAAGCCACAGCTGTGCCCTTTGGATGAAGTTGCTTGAATGCAGCAGGGGAGAAGAGGGGCATGGTGGTGCCCAGGCCAGCAAGACCACTAATAGGGTTCCCGCGGACCCACGTAGGAGTGAAGAGCCAGAACAACTGAAGGAGCCACTCAGAGGCTGGCGAGTCATTGCAAGGGACCAGCGCAAGGCCTGTCCCATGGGAAGTGTTTGGAGCATGGGTGGTGGGGGAGACTGGCCCACTGGGGGAAACCTGGGGCACAGCAAGGACAGTTGACCAGCACCCCAGTCAGCAAAGGACCACTCAGAGGAGACTGGTCAGGAGTATAGAATTGCATGAGGTGCAGTTTGATGAAAAGACTCAGGCCCAGATCAGAGTTTCTACACAACCCAGGTACATGGAGTCTCTGGAGAGCCAGAAGTATGTATAAAGCCAACCATTAAACCCTGAGCTGCACAAAAAGCCTTAATTTAGCTAAACCACAAGTACTGGTCCCCACAGGAAGTTCCCCTTTTTAGAAGTAAGCAAAGGGCAAAAAATTAGTTCCAGCCCAGGCAAACCACCAGCACCTCAGGGCCCACCCAGGGACCTAAGGTTTGGAGCCGTGGACCAGACATCCTCCTCCTACAACCAGGCACACCATCAGTGCCTCGTGGCCTGCCCAGGGACCTGAGGCTTGGAGCCGTGGACTGGACCCCCCCCCCCCACAAGCAAGCACACCGCCAGCACCTCAGGGCTCGCCTGGAGTCCTGAGGCATGGATCCGAGGATCAGACCCCCCCCCCCACCCCACAACCAAGCACACTGCCAGCGCCAAGGAGCATGCCAAAAACATCACCTCCATGTGAGTGGTCCACCACAGCCACCACAATAACCATGGCTGCCACAAAAGCAGCTAGACGCCACAACCACCATTCAGATGGTCCACCAACAACTGGAGTACATTGACACAAGGAGAATGACCAGCAGAGACCAAAGGAAAGAAGAGGTTGTCTCTCTCCACAAAGCCCATTCCAGAGTGACAGAAGAAGCATTTGCTCTATGATTATATTGGGGGACCTGAACACACCTCTCAGCATTGGACAAATCATCTAGGCAAAAATAACAGAGTAACCATTACTCTTTCAGAAGGAGAGAAGAAATCTAGGATTATCAGAGGTGGGAGGTGGGAGGGAGAGGGGGATAGGGAGAGATTGGACAAGGGGCATAAAGAATAAGTATGATTTGTAACAATATATATGCTAATAATATTGATTTAATCAACATGTCAACGTTGAACCCCCAAAATATGTATAATCAATTATGATTCAATAAAAATTTAAAAAAATAAATAAATAAACAAAAGCACAATGTAACCACTTGGATTTTGCCACACAAAGTCTGTAACCCCTGCTGGAGTCCTGAGGTATGGAGCCAGGAGAAGCCAAACCAACCACACCCAGGCAGGAACAAAACGGATGCAGTTGGAGCCAGTGCGGGAGGCTCTCAACCCACATTTGATGCCGATTCAGTACCCTCTGCCCAGTTCAGAGTGGAGTGTGGAGCCAGCCTCACGGGTCCTGCTTCTCATAAGGAAGCTCAGAAAGACCAACAGCAGAACAGAGCAAGCCTGAAATGGCTTTCTAGGCAGAGAATCTCAAGAGAAGAATAACACTACAGTCTCTGACAGAAGCAATTCTCTAAAAGCAATGCCTTGTCTGTACATATTCAACCATTTTTTAACCCTTCCTTCATTTTTCCAGTTTAACTTTTGCTTAATTCCTTTACTTTTCAAATCCTGCCTGGGAGCAAGAAAACCTCTATCCCAGGTTCTGCTGCTAAGGAGCCTTGTAACTCTGAGTAAGACTGAACCCTCTCTGGGCCTCATTTTCTCCATCTGATAAAGAGATCACACTTTACTAGATCATTGCTTATCTTCCATTACAACCTCACATGACTCTATGACTGTAATCCCTTTGATTCCGTTATAATCATTGGGTCTTCTTTCCAGCATCTAATCCATGGCAGGCATTATCTTTCCTTATACAACCCATCTCTGGGCACACATGCAAAGAAAGAAAAAGAAAAAAGTGTGTGTTTTGGAAGGAATGGGAACAATAGAATTTTCAAAAATTAAAAATTTTTTATCATTGTCAACTCTTCCTATTATAGCAGCATTGGTGGTGATAAAAATAAATTGGCTATAAAATACAAAAAATAAAAATAAAACAAAAATCCAGTGATTATGAAGCTATTAGCTAAAAAAACCCAAAAAACAAAAAAACGAAGTCTGCAACCCATTGTCAACATGCTTATGGATTTGGGCATGGATCATCTTAGAGGACAGAAGCTCAGATAGGAGGATTTAAAATGCAAATAAGATCAAGCCACTTGCCTGCTCAAAATCCTCAGAGGCTCCCACTGCACTTGGAAGAAAGTGCTATCCCCTCACCAGGGCCTTGCAGGGTCTGCCTGCCTACCTCCATGTTACCTCCTGTCCCCATCCCTCCCCTTGTTTTCCTCCTTCATTACATCTCACTGACCTCAGGACATTTGCACTTGTTGGTCCCCCTGCCGGGCAGGCCATTTTCTTAACTATTCACAAGGCTGCTCCTTCAACTCTCCCTCAGAGCCACCTCCTTGGAGAGGCCGCGACTGACCCCACCCTCACCACACCCTTGCTCTCCTGTTTTGTTTACTCCATAGCACTCACCCCTGTCAGAACGAATCCTACTCATTGGTTTACTGTTCCTTGTCTGTCACTGAAACATGAGTTCCACAGGTGTGCAGGGACTAGGTCTGTCTTGTTCTTGGCTCTTCCCAACACCTAGCACATAACAGAAGCATAATAAATAATGCTCTACAAATATTAGCTATGATAATTTTTTCTGAAGCCACATCTAAGTTCCTGGAGATAGCCATGGTGGAGAAAGACAAGACAAGAGCAGCTTTTAGTGGCTGGTTTCTCACTCACCCATTCATTCATTCATTCCAAACCATTTCCCTGAGCACCTACTGGGTGGCAGGCCTCAAGGGGTTGCTGGTGAGGCTGTGAACTGGAGTATCCTAGCTGTACCAACCCTCAGGGGAAGGGCAGCTTGAACCTCAACTACCAAACCTTCAGTGGCTCCCTATTGCCCCAGGCCAAAGTGCATGCATCTTTTTTTTGTTTCTGTTCTTTTTGTTTGTTTGTTTTGGTTTTTTAAAATGTTTTTTTGTTTGTTTTATTTTTATCGTTCTTTTTAATTTTTTTATTTTGGTTACATTTTTATCATTATTATTACTTTCTGTTTTCTTTAAAGTGCATACTTCCGATCTCAGAATGTCTGCTGTCCCTCATCTGGGTCCAAGTGGCTGTTCTAAGTAGGGCCTCTTGGGGAGCCCATGGCCACTGCCACTGCTGTTGTGTTTTCCATTCTCAGAGTCTTTGCTCCTGTTGCTTACACTTTCCCTCCCTAACCCGTGGCCAAGCTTGTAGACATGCTTACACAAACACACAGGAGTCACCTACTAGGCTTCCGAGCCCTTCCAGGCCCTGTTCTCATCCCCTGTCCCCTCCCAGACTGCCCTCTCAGTCCTGTATCATTTTGGGCCCTTAACCTATGGGCCATTCTTTGTAGAAACATTCTCCTGTCAGGACCTCACACTAACACCGTGGCCTAGTAAGAATGATCTTATCCCTGTTTCACAGAAGAGGAAACCACGGCACAGAGAGGTTAAGTAACTTGCCTAAGGACACATAGCTAGTGGAGGGGATTTGAACCCAGCAGGCTGACCTCAGGTCTGCATTCTTCATATCCTTGCTCTGCAGTCTTGGCTATTCATTTGGGCCTCTCCAGAAACCCCTTCTGTTATCAGCCTGTGGGGAACATGCCCACACACCTCCCGCCTGCCCTTGGAGGGTGGCCTGGCTCCAGCTCATGCTAACGTTTGTTCACAGGAGCTCCTCACCCGCTGGCTCCACAGATTTCTTTCAGGCCACTCCCTTTTATCTCCCCAGTCTGGAGGCCTGTGCTTTCCTTGGCCTGTCCTTCTGCGGCTGCCTCCTGAAGCCCTAGAACATTCTTAATTACAGTGCTGGGCCCCCTGTGCTGGCTGCTGTACAGTCATTGCCCTGGAAGGGCTCTCATTACATTATTCCTGTCTTACGGATGGGGAAACTGAGGCATGGAAAGGGAAGGTCACACCTGCCCCAACCTAGAAAGATCAAGTCAAACCCAGGTCTGTCTGAACCAGAAACCCCAGCCATGCTCACCCGTTGGTCTTTATGCTCAGTAGCATGACAGCTGACCACCACAGCCGACCCCCACAGGCGACCACCTGCTGTCAAACACCTCCTGGGCCATGCATGGTCCCAGCTGCTCTACTCACACAGTCTCTCACCACTCCTGGAAGGCTGGTCCTATCTTTCACCCCAGTTTGGAGATGAGGAAATTGAGGCTCAGAGAGGGGGCAAGACATGACCAAGGTCACTCAGCTAGCCAGGGACAGGACTGGATATGGAACCAGGGCTGTGGGACCTCAGAGGCCTCACGCAGCCACCCTGCATTTCTCTCCCCCACCCAGGGAAACTTGAGTCTCCTGAGAAGCCCTAGGCTTTCAGTTGTTCCCACCCAGCGCTTCCTGGGAGCTGACAAGAGGGAGCTGCCTGCTTGGGCTGCCCCAGGACTTTCCCGACCAGCTGTCAATGGGCCTTTGTGTGGCTAGGTCTTGCCCAGCCCCTGTCCACACCACATGGCTTCCTGATGATGAGAGGACTCTCCACCAGCCGCTGTGCATGGCTGGGAACCCATCACTCAGTGGGCAGGCCACTCTGAGGCAGCCTCTGGAGGTTCAGCTGCCCCCCGGCCTTTGCACTTGCTATTCCCTCTGCCAGGAAAGACCTTTGCTCAATTTCTCCCACAACCAGCAACTTCAAGTCACAACTCAAATGTCAGCACTACCCAGAGGCTCTTCTGACCAATCTGGCTCACTGGAAGATGAGCTCTAAGAGGGCAAGGGTTTGCCTACTATGTGGCGGGGACTGACAATAAGACATTAACATTTCAGCAAGATCCTTTTCTCTAGTGATATGTGCTATAAAAAGAATCAGGTAATTGGGCAGAGAGTATCTGGGACAGAGCCTCTGAGGTGGTGACATCTGAGCAGAGACTTGCGTGAAAGGCAGGAACCATACCTCTGTCTGGGGTAAGAGAGTTCCAACAGCAGGAACAGCAGGTGTGAAGGTCCTGAGGCAGGAACATGGCCGTGTGTGTTAGGAGTTGCAAGGAGGCTTCTGTCTCTGGCACAGAGTGAGGGTAAGAGTGTGGGAGGGTGAAGTCAGCAACATGAGATGGGGGGTGGGGTGCAGATCAGGTAGGGTCTCACAGGCTGTGGGGACAACTTTGGCCTTCACTCTGAGTAAGGAGAGTTCCAGGGGACATGATTCATGTAGGTTTCCGTGGGATCCCACACACTGCTTTGTGGAGAATGGACTTTATGGAGGCAAAAATGGAAGCAGGGAATTTATTTGTACAACCCAATGGAGCCCCTACTGTGCACCAGGCACAATCCTGGCACTACTGATGCAGCAGCCAGCAACTTAGACTAAAGTCTCTGCCCTCGTGGAGCTCACACTCTTGACTTGGGAGCCTGACGATGAACTAGAGAGATGAGTAAAGTAATTAGTATGTCAGGTGATGGGATGGAGAAAACAAGCTGGGAAGCATCTGGGAGCCTGCGTCGCAGGTGCCTTATTCATGCTGCGGGTCGGATGCCATGTGTCTAAGCTGGTGAGCTCCTGAAGGGGGTCAGGGGCCTTGCCGTGGCTGGATCCCAGACTCCAATATGGGGCCTGGTTCTGAAATCGACTCCTACCTCATTATACATAAGGGGAAACCGAGATTTGGAGAGCTCCTGTGACTTGCCCAGGGCCACACAGCTAATAAATGGCGAAACCTGGACTGAACCCAGGGCTCCCCTCCCCCACTGGAGGGATGAACTTGATTCTTGGTGTTCCACTGTCTTGAATGGCTGCCTGATGGTCATCTGGTGGCCAACTTTGGGTGAGTGACACTGCTGGTAGTAGGTCCTCTGGATGTGAGCCCCACGGGGCAGGCGATACACCACACTTGTCCACTTCTGTGAATCCCAGTGGGGCCCAGGCTCAGGCGCACAGTGGGCGCTCAGTAAAAGAAGGGTTCAGCAGGCGCCAGGGCAGTGGTTCTGCCTTCTCTGGGGGCAGAACATACTTGGCAATGTCTGAAGACTGTGGGGAGGGAGGGATGCTACAGACATGGGGTGAGTGGGGGCCAAGTATGCCGCTACCGTCCTGCAGCGCACAGGAGGGTCCCACAGCACAAAACGTTCTGCCTCAAGCGCTGGTTGAGACCGTGGGTTGGAGGGCTGTCCCCCACGTGTCGCCCGCGGTGGGATGGCGCCACCTGGGGGCTGCACAAGACATTGCGGCAGCCCCAGAAGGAGCCTCGAGCTCAGGTCCTCCCGCGCTGGGCGCTGGTGTCCTGATAATACCAGCATCTTTGTGATCACACAGCGGAGGCAGCAGCGATCGTCGGCTTGTCCACGGCTTGCGGTGTTCTGGTCAACACCAGGTGCTTTATTTGGATAAACCTGGACTCCACATCTGCACTAACAGGTAAGTCAGAATGGACACGTCTAAAACCCAACTCCTGACCTCCTCTAGACACCTGTTCTGCCGCAGCCTTGCAGAGTTCAAAGACAGCATCACCCTCCCCAGACGCTCAGGGAGCCGCTCCCGACTCCTCTCTGTCTGTCACCCCTGTGTTCCATCCACCAGCTAATCCTGTTGGCTCAACCTTCAAGATACATCCAGAATCTGACTGGTCTACTCACCTCCACCCCAGTCCCTAGCAATCTGACCTCCTCATGGAGCCAGAGGGATCCTGTGAGAACCTGAGTCAGGCTGTGTTCCTCTTCTGCTCAGAACCCGCCATGGCTCCCATCTCATTCACAGTAATGCCAAGGTCGCTAAATGGCCCACAAAGGCCCTGCCTCTCCTCCTTCTGTGCCCTATTTTTATATACAGCAAGAATTGCCAAGTGACATATATTTTACTTATTTATCTTGCTTATTGCCCGTCTCCTCCATGCAAACAGCTTCTGGGGGCAAGGAGGGCTGTCTATGTCTGTTTGGTCACTGCTGTCTCCCCAGCACCCAGCATTGTGCCTGGCACACAGTAGGTGTTCAGAAAATATTTGCTGAATGAATGGATGGGTAGATGGATAGATGGATGGATCTGCAATAGTAACAGCAATAGCAATAGCACAGTGGTTTAAGAGCACAGATCCCAGCCTTGCACTAGAACTTTGTAGTTTCTAGTCCCACCTCCACCACCTACAAGCTATGCAACCTTGGACAGTCTAGTTAATCTCTCTGGGCCTGACAGGAGTAAAAATAGTACCCACCTTGTGTTCTGACAGCATTAAATGCATCAATCCATGTAAACCACTAGCTAAGCCCAGGCTCAGGCATACCGTGGGTGCTCAGTAAATGGATGCAGTTGAACAGGTGCCAGTGCAGTGGTTCTGGGGGCAACAGGAGATGCTCAATAGGGACGGTGTCTTCAGTCATCATTTCCAGCCTTCCTCCTCTCCCCCTCCACCCTCTGAGCCCCTGAAGGGGAGGGCTTAAGTCTCAGTCATCTTCTTTAGTCCTTTGCACACAGTAGATGCTCATTAAGTGCTGGTGTTGAGGGAAGGACATTGATGTTTGAGGAGTGCCTACTGTTTGCCATGCAGACTGAGAGGCAGACTCTCCTAACCCATCTTAGGGGTGAAGAAGCCGAGGCTCCCAGAGCGGCAGAGGCAGGACCTGTCCCTGGAAGCTGGCGAGGCCCCCTCCTTCTGGCCAGTTCAGGGGGTGAGCGTCAGCGATCCCTGGGAGCGGAGAGGGAAGGGCTGTCATTCTGCAGAGCGACCAGCAGGGGGCGAGCGGCGCCCGAGTCGCCTCCGTGGCGGCAGTGCGGGGCTGCAGGTGCACCTCCCCGTGACTGAGCGCCTGCCTGCATTTTGCGCCACAGGCGCCTCGTCTGTCTCACTCGTGTCCCAGCCCTGGTCCGAAGGGCCCTGTGCTTCCAGGAGACGCCTTTCTTCCGCCTTGCATCGAGGGCTTATGCTCCCCCTGGCGCTGTGCTAAGGGCTTCCCACGTATGTTAACTCGCGCAGCCTTCACGACCACCACAATGCCTCGGGCCCTGTTATTGCCCCGTTATTCAAAGGCGGTAACTGAGGCGGCCAAGGAGGTCACAAGCTACAGGCCATGCAGGCTGGGCGGTTGTAGGGACGCAGGTCTCGTGCCTTGGGGTCACATGACGTGATTGCGTTGAGCACTTGAGCTGTTAATCCTTTAGGGAGGGGTGTGTCTGCGCACTGAGGAAAGGGAAGCAGAAGTCCGTGACCGAGAGACTGGACTGTAGCAGAGCCTGGGAATGTGTTTAAATGATTACATCCATGGCCTTTCCATGTCAGGGAACCGGGAGCTGGGGGAGCCCAGAAGGGCAGACCTTGACCCAGCCTCGGGATGCTTCCTGGGGGCAGGGGAGGAAGCTGCCTGATTTTTCACGGAGGAATAGTCACCTGGTTGGGAGCAGGAAGACATTTCAGGATGAAGGAGCAGTGTGTACAAAGGTCCTTGTGTTGTTCAAGGAACCCCAATAGCTGAGTCTGGCTAAAGTGGGGTGAAAGGGATGGGGAAGCAGGACGAGGCAGAGTGATGGCAGGCCCGATTTGCTGAGACTTAGAGGCAGGGGCAGACCACCAGGGTTAGATGCAGGACACGGAGGGCACTGTGGGGTCCAGGAAAATGACCATCAACGTTCCCTTTTTATAGGTGGGGAAGCTGAGGCTCAGAGACTGGGGCGACTTGCTCAGACAGACAGTAATGGTGGGCTGGGATTTGAACCTGCGCTGGGAACCTCCATGCTTTGCTGCTTGTCAAGAAACACCATGAACTCTGGACAGTTCAATGAATTCTGACTGAATGAATGAATTTATGGGGTCCCTCATGGACCTAGCACTGTGCTGAGGGTTTCCCAGCATTGTTTTGTTGAATCCTTAGTGACAAGGGTAGGAGGAAGGCGCTATTATTCGCCTTTCTTTTACAAATAAAGAACCAACACTCAGAGAGGGCAAGTGACTTGTCCAAGATCACACAGCCCACAAGTTTCAGAACCAGAATTCAAGCCCAGGCCCTCAGATCCAGAATCTGCCCTCTTAACCACAGCACCAATAGCTCCCAACTCCAGTCAACTCTGACTTTTGTGCCATCTGTGCTATTGTCCTTAATATATGTTTTGAATATATTCCACCCACCTTTTTAAAAAAAACTCTAAACCTGTTTCTGTGCAAAGGAAACTTCATATCATTAGTAAACATGGAAAACCTGTATCATTTATCATAAAGACAATTATGAAAATAAACACAATAAGAACTAAATGATATCCTTATATTCTTGTCCATCACTGTCGCTTGCCCAGGCTGGAGCCAGAGGCCTGCTAGCACTTTGTGAAAAGGGAGATGAGAGAGAGTCAGTGAGGTGAGGATATGTTGGCAGCTGGGCCCTGGGGCAGGCCACTCAACCCCAGTCCAGATCCTTCTCCTCGGCTCTCTAGGCCCTCCCTCCCGGTCCTGCATGCAGGACCTTTATTCGTGCTCAGGGTGGGATGCAGAACCCCAGGAACAGACCCCTGACTACTCATTCTCACCCTCTGCTTCTCCCTGACAGAGGATCCTCAAGGCAGAGTATACAGTTGGCGCTCAGTCAGACCTCCAGAGATTGGCGGTTGGTTTTATTTAGTCTGTTTTCAATAGAAAAATGTTCCCTGCACCACCAACTCTTTCCTGGGCAGGGCTGGAAAACCATTTCCAGATGGGAAATAATTTTAGGGAAGAGGAACAGCTAAAATTGCAAGCTGTTCAGTCGCCAGCTCCCGCTAGGACAAGCCGTTCTGCCACCTTGGAACTTTCTCGAAGCAGGGTGTGTGGGTCTAAGTCAGGGAGCAAAGCCGGGATGGACCGTTGAGACTGGATGTGCTGGCCGGCTGAGCAGATCAAGGCCACACAGCACCTCCCAGCAGACTCAGCTGCAGGATTTGGGGGCTGCTCATGGATGTCAGGCATCCCTCACCCACCCTCACCCGACGCCCACCACAACCCGTGGGGAAATGACTCCGATGGAGCCTCTGGACCCGGCTCCATCTTGCAGGAGATCCCAAGGATGAATGTGTCGAACAATGCCCCAGTGCTGTTGTCAGCATCCCCCAGACCCAGGGGACGTCTCCAGGTCAACTGTGAGGAAAAGAAAGGGTTGGAGGAAAAAGAGAAATTAAAAGAGACTTAAAAGACAGCACATTTTTCAAAAAACGGGCAAGACAAAATATAGTGCCTACGGACACCCAGGTAGTGATAAAACTGCAGCCATAGAAGTGACGGCAGTGGTAACTTTCAGCAGGAGGGAGGCGCCAGGAGGGGACAGGGCTCCTGCGGGGTTCCTGGGGTAGCGGGCAGAGTTATGTTTCTTGACCGGGGTAGACATGAGCATGTTTAGTCGCCTTAGCATAAATCATTAAGGTATAGGATTGTGCTGTGTAGTTTTCTACATCTGTATCTGTGACCAAAAGAAAGGAAAAAGATTTTTTTAAAAAACAGAAATATCCCCCATGCTGATAAAGTAAGGCAGACTTGGAGGATTGCAGTGGATTTTCCACAGGGAGCCTCTAACCCTCAGCTTGTTCATTCATTCAGCAAATATTTGCCAAGCCCCAAGTCTGTGCCAAAGACTCAGATGCAGTGGCAAGTGAGAGACACATCCGGCCCTCATGGAGCCAAGGGCCAAGGGCCACCCTCCTGCCGGGACACCTGGGGATTCTGGATAAACTGCCCAGGTGGCATTGTAGATGGGTGCTGAGCTCACAGAATTTAAGGGAAATCTCCAGGGACTAAAAGCAAAAAGGAGCTGAAAACTGTAGCATGACTTAATGACGATGGGATCTTAGGAGCTTTTTAAAAGATTTTTGATTTTGAAATAAGTAAAAGTTTCTAGAATAAAAAACACCCTTTCCTGTGTTAACATTTTGCTATGTTTGTTTTATTATTCATCTTTCCTTCTTCTTGAGACATGATTTTTTTATTTTTCTGAATCATTTGAGAATACATTATAGGCATGATGCTCCTTTACCCCTGAATACTTTAGTGTGTATTTCCTAAGAACAAGGACATTCTCTTATCCAACCATGTAGACATCCAATTTAGCAACTTTAAGACAGATGCTATCTAAAGCCCATAAACATTTTGCCAATTGTCCCACTAATGTCCTTTATAGCATTATTTTCCCAATCCATAATCTAACCAGGCTTATGCATCACATTTAGTTGTTATGTCTTTTTAGTGTCTTTTAATCTGGGAGATTTTTGTCCTTAATCTTTTAAGGATATTTATTTTTTGAGGCACACAGGCCAGTTTTCGTGTAGAATGTCCCTCAGTGTGGGTCTGTCTGATGTTTCCTCCTGCTTAGACTCAGGCTCTGCCTCTTGGTTGGGAACCACAGAAGTAACCTTGTGTCCTTCTTGGTGCACCCGATTAGGAGGCACAGGATGCTGGTTTGTCCTGTTAAGGGCGATCACCTGGCTAAGGTGATCAAAGGCTCTCTGTTATTTACTATTTCCCTTTGTAATTAATAATTACTTTGCGGAACTTGTGTTTTAATGTCCACTGCAGGGAGTGAGACTGAGCCTTAGGGAGTTAGAATCAAGAATCCTGATGGAGGGACCCTGGGAGAACTTCACGCTCAGTGAAAAAGAGATTAGGGGGAAAAAAGGGGGTGCTGGTTGATTGGCACAGTTGATTAGAGCGTGGTGTTCATAACACCAGGTCAAGGGTTCAGATCCCCATACCGGCCAGCAGCCAAAAAAAAGAGCTGCAGGCTGGAAAAAATTATCCCCTTATAATATGGAGCCACAGGCCTGCCCTCTCTTGCTAGCTTTGAATTTAAATTTATAACCAGACAAGTAAAAGTGGATTTAGGTTGGTCGGCTGAGCCCATCCCCAGCTCCAGGGATGAGCACATGACCCAGGCCTGGTTAATTGGAGCTCAGAATCCTGTGGCCACAGCAATTGGTAACAGATAGAAAGTAACCCAAGCCAGCCCAGTGAGCATCTTCCCTGGGTGTTTTTTAGGTGTGTAGGGAAAGAGGTTATATTAATTTGTTAAGGCTGTCATTGCAAGATACCACAGACTGGGTGGCTTAAGCAAGCAAGAATTTATTTTCTTACAGTTCTGGAGGCTGGAAGTTCAATATCAAGGTGCTGGCAGGGTTGGTCTCCTTTGGGGCCTCCCTCCTTGGCTTGCAGATGGCCGCCCTCTCACTAGCTTTTCACATAGTTGTCCCTCTGTACGTGTGCACCCCTGGTTTCTCTTCCTCTTCTTGTAAAGACACTGGGCAGATCAGAGGATTAAAGCCCATCCTAACAGCCTCATTTTTAACTTAATCACTCCCTTAAAGACCCTATCTCTAAATACGGTCACATTCTGAGGTACTGGGGGTTGGGACTTCGACATATGCATTTTGGGGGGACACAATTGAGCCCATAAAGGGACCATCTCTTTCCACTGAAGTTGCTGATAACAGGATAAAATCAGGCACTGGCGTGTCTTTTCTCCTACACCTGGAGGCCGAGAGGTGGGCTGGCACAGGGCGCTCCCCCAATGACCTGTTCCAGGAAGGAGGCTGCATGCCTGGGGTGGGCCATGACTCCCTTCTCGGTGTTCATGACCTTCCTAGGGCTGTAAGGAACGGCACCTCTCACTCACCAGGCTGGGAAAAACAATAACATCAGTGCTGGCATGGAGGTGGGAAATGAGCAGTCTCTCCCTTTTGGCAGCACCCAACAATAATAGAAATGCACACCCATCTTTCAATGTGACAACTTCACATCTGTGAATCTATCTCACATACATACTGGTACATGCTTACAAACACACATCTATGGGTTGTTCACTTCAGGGTTTTTGTGAGAGAAAAGAACTGGAGACAGCTTGAAGGGCCACCAACAGGGACTGTAATAGGGGCTATAATTGAAAAATCCAATACCTGAGGTCAAATCTCAACTCTGCTGCTTCCTGGCTGTGCAGCCTTGAGAAAGTGTTTAGGCTTTGCAGAGAAACGTAGTAATGACAGCAACTACCTCTTACATCCTTGCAAACAGTGATGAATTATTTTATGTAGAATACTTGGCATGCAGCAATAGGGGTTTATGTGTGTGCAGAATATGTTTTTAATTGAGAGAAATGGCATCACACAAAGACCCCACAACTCAAACTGAGGTCCACAGATCAGTAGCCTAGGTATCACCTGGGAGCTTGTTAGAAATGCAGCATCTCAGTTTCTACCCCAGTCCTACTGAGCTGGAATCTGCATTTGAATACGGTCCCCTGGAGACTCATGTGTGCATTATTTTTTGAGCAGCATTGCTACAGAACTTGTTCTGGAACAATTGGAAATAGATGCTTCCTTTTCTCTGGGGTTGCTGAGCTGGTGGGACAAAAACTGGGAGCTGGGAGGGGCAACCGTGGTCACATCCCGCAGAAAGCCTGCATGGAGTGAAAGAGCCAGAGGCATTGTCTGAGCATCTGGATCCAGCCATGCCTGAAGCCTACACACCCCTGCTTTTATTGAATATATCTGACACAAATTCCCTTTCTAACATAAATTCCCTTCCTGGCATAAGCTGATTTGAGTCAGGATTCTGTCACTTTCATCTGATAGAGTCCTGCTTAAGATGTCTACCATGTGAACTTGGGAATTTCCCTGCCTTCTTTGAGTCCCAGTTTTTTCTGTGTAAGGTGACAAAAGTGAGTGGTTTTAAGGAACATATGAGACAACATATGTAAAGCACAGGAACCAAAGCCTGGCACATATAGGTGCTCAATAAATAGTAATTACAGTGTAACAGTTTTCAGTATCCCCACTCAGCTCTTCTGAACTCCCTGGGAGCTCCATCTCTTTCCATGTGTTAGAGGTCTGGGGGCAAAGGGATGCCGCAGAGTGGGACCCCTGGAGTGTGACAAAATGCTGGTAGAGCAGAGGTGTTTGGAGCACTGGGTCTGGAGTCAGACAGATCTGGGGTCAACTTCAGGCTCTTCCACCTCCTGGCTGGGTGACCTTAGGCAAATGGGACCCCTTTGGGAATCAGTTTCATCATCTGTAAAATGGCTTGGCTTAGAGGCTCCAGGCTTTCCCTGAAGTCCATGCACAGTGACAGCAAATGCAAGTCCAAGAATCACCCTGTGATCACCAGCCTCCTTAGGGTGAGGATCCAGTGACCCACCAGCCTCTTGACCTCCTCATCCCTCTGGAAGACCCAGGCCGCAGAGAAGAGAAGAGTGCTGCTTGACAAGAGCCACAGTGTCCCGAGCCACTGACTGGTTTCCTGGTCTTGGCTTGGCCCCTGTCCAGAAGCAGGCACATCGAGGACTCAAGGATAGGGAATTCATCTGGGAGGTGATCCCAGGAAGCTCTGGAGGCAGAGAGAGGAAGGAAAGTGGCCGGTACTGGGGTGTTAACAGGCAGGTTACTGCTGTGGACACTTGGAACTCAGTCCCACTGGGGCCTCAGGAGGTCATGAGGACATACCTCAGGGCTGTCCTATCCTAGAGCCCAGGCAGCTGGAGTATTTCCCCACTAACTCCCATCCCTTGGTGGTTGAGCGATGCCCTGGGGGATTCCTTGCCCAGAACTTCCCTCACCTCTGGACCAAGAGAAAGCAGGGGCTTGCTGGAGGATGCTGGAGAAGTGGACTGGACCAGGGAGTGCCCAGCAAATGTGGGTGGGCTCTGGTGGTGTCTGCCACCTCCCCCCCCCGTCCCTTTGTCAAGGACAGCGTGGCTCAGGACAGGAGGCTGGGAGGAAGGGCACAGGCAGTGGTGGAAACACAATGGCCACAGCATGACCTTGGCCTGAGAACCACTGCAGGAAAACAAAAACCTCCCCCCCAGACTTGGTGCCACCGGCCCAGACCTGCCAGATTTCCAGGCCTCATGTGGACTGAAGAATCTGTCTGCCCAGAGAGGCCCGTTCTGCCAAGAGAGAAATTTAAAATGTGGCTTTGGGGGGGATTCCAGAGACTGTCATCTGTCCCTGCTGGATCACTGGGCCTGCTTGGGACTGACCCTGTGCAGGATGTCAGGGAGGCAGAGAGAATGCGGACGGGGGGCTCAACAATCCAGAAAGTCTGCAGGGACAGAGCCCATGGGGACACACAGGGGGTCCATGCTCAGTGGAGCTGGCAGTAGAGTGATGGAAGGAAAGGGAGGGAGGGATTAATTTCGCCTCCGGGAGGGATGAAGGCTTCAGGTGGGAGGTACCGTGTGAGGGAGACTTGGCGGCTGAGCGTTACTTTGTCAGGAGAAAGCTGGGGTGATGGTCCTGGTGGGGGAACGTCTGAGCAAAGGGTGGGGAAGAGCACAGAAGACTGAGTGCACAGCGAGTGGGCGGGTGTGGGCGAGTCATAAGGAGGACGGAGCTGGAGGGGCTGACAGGTTTGGATCAGGCTGGGCGTTCCAAGGCCTGCTCAGGACTCTGGATGTTTCTGAAAGGCCAAGGGGAGCCCCATAGAAGGGTATAGAATAGCAGGCCCAGGATGAGAGTGAGGCAAGTGAGACCCCCTAAATGTGCAAAATGTAAGGCAGCATCACTATGCGGGTCAGGCAAGTGCAGGGTCCCACCTGAGAGGGGTCTCCTGACTGTGTGCCCTGGGAAGCCCACTTGCCTCACCCCAATCCCTGGCTGTGCCTGAGAACAGGCCAAGCGAAGATGAGATTTGAACTTTGGAAGCATCTCTCTGGCTGCTGGGTAGAGAAGGAACTGCTGTGGGCGAGGGCAGAACCAGGGAGGCCAGGAGAGGGTTGTTGTCCATGCAGTGGGGCCAGGAGAGGGAGAGGGAGTGAGGAGGCTGGGCTTGGGACTCTGGGGTGCAGGGACCTCCTTTTTGCTCAATGTTGCATCCTGCCCTTCTCCATTCCACACAAGCTATTTGATCTTGGGTAAGTTACTTCACCTCTCTGTGCCTTAGTTTTCTCATCTGTGGAATGGGATGACAACACCTATCTAGAAGGTTTCCGTCGCTCTAACAGAATACCTGAGACAGTAATTTATAAAGGAAGGAGGTTTATGGCTTACAGTTCTGGAGGCTGGGAAGTCCAGGATCAGGAGGCTGCATCTGGTTGGCTTCTGGCCAGCGCCTTGTGCTGTGTCCTAGAGTGGTGGAAGTCACCACAGGGTAATAGGGGCTCACAAGAGATGGCAATATTGGCTTTTTATAACGGACCCGCTCTCATGATAACTAACTCACTCCCTCAATAGTCCATTAATGCATTAATCTATGAATGGATTAATACATCCATGAGGGCAGAACCCTCATGACCCAATCACCTCTCAAAGGTGCCACCTCTCAACACTTGCTGCACTGGGACCAAGTTTCCAACACTTGAACTTCTGGGGAAACATTCAAGCCACAGCAGTGGTTGTGGGGACTAAACGAGTTAACACATGGAAGTATTTGGCTTCTAGTGCTACAAAGTGTTGCCATGGTTATTATATTTGTTATGATTATTACTATTATTATCATTATCATCTACTTCCAAACTTCACGGCAGTGAAGCCAGACTCCAAGATGCCATGTAAGTAGGAGTTTAACTCTTGAAACTGAGTACGTCATCCATTAATCTTGCTCTTACCTCGAGAGTCTCAGCCCCTAGTAGTTGAGATCCTTGAGCCCTTGCCAGAGTTTCTGACCCTGACTCCAGTCTCCCCTGTCTGGCCCCTACATTGGGCTGTGTCAGCCCAGTGTGGACCCGGACAGGGGAGCTCATGGTGCATCTGTCTTCCTTTTCCTACCTGCCTGTGCACCTGTCTCTGACATTTGTTCCGTCAGTTCAACCTGTGATATGTCTCCTGAAAGCAGCCACTTCTCCATCTCCACGGCCACCATCCAGTCCAGGCCACCCTTACAACTATAACAGCCTCGTTGCTCATCTCTGACTTAAACAGAAAAAGGGTTTGTGTTTCATTCCAAGTCACACAGCCTGTCATTCAAGTTCAAACAACAGAGAAGCAGGTCAAAACTTAGGACCATTTATTAAATCTGGAGAGCTGCCACTCGTGGTGTCAGGGGAGAGGCTAGGGACAACTGGCTTCATATTGTTTGACTTTTATTGCTTAAATCTTGTGATAAATGAGCATTGCTTTCCTATTTAAAAAAATTATGTTTAAAACATAGGTAGGACATGCAAATGGTAAAAAATTCAAATTCCCCAAAAAAGTATGCAGTGAAAATTGAGTTTCTCCCTATCCTTGGCCCGCAGGTTTCTCAGTTCACTTTTCCAAGCGTTCCTGGTTTCCCATGGGCTCTTCCACAGAAAGCGTGTACATGGGCAAATACATGTGACTGAGCCCGCTCCTTATTTACACAGATGGAAGCTTGATACACCCAAGGTCTAGCAGCTCATCACGTGCACGTCTGCATTGTCCTTTTCATGGCTGCATGGTGTTCCACTGTATGGCTGGACCATGTTTCCTTAGCTTTTCCCTTATTCATGGCCTTTTAGATTGTTTCCAGCTTTCTGCTCTTACAAAGCAACACTGTAGTGATTGTTCTTAACATCTTTGTGTGTGTGTGTGTGTGTGTGTGTGTGTGTGTGTGTGTGTGTGTATCTGTGAGGGAAATCTCTGGAAGTCAGACTTTATGACAGATTTATGCATTTTACCTTCGGTCCATATGGCCAGACTGCACTTTGTAGAGGCTGTACCAGCTTATTCTCTCACCAGTAACGTGGGAGAGTACCTGTTTCCCTGTGATTCTGTCAACACATGTATTATGAACATTTTGATTATTTTGTCACTCTAATAGATGAAGGCAGGTGTCTCAGTATAGCTTAAACTTCTATTTTTTGCATTTGTTTGTTTTGGTGGTTGGCCAGTAAGGGGATCCAAACCCTTTGACCTTGTTGATATAATACCATGCTCTAACCAGCTGAGCCGACTAGCCAGCCTAAACTTCTATTTTTAAGAGTGAAGCAGAGAAACTTTTGTTTGTTGAGTTAAACATAGTATCATTGGTATGTGTCAGGAATCTTTTGTTTTATTTTACTTTGTTTTATTTTCTCCTTCATCCTTGATACTCAGGTGCATGACATATGTCCCTGGGTGTATATGTATCCTTGCAAAACAAACAGCATTATTTTATGCATGACTTTTAATTTGCAGAGAAGCCCTCCTTCTGTTTCTTTCCCCTGACATACTGTTTCCAAGATCTCTGCATGTTGCTGTACATGGCTGGGCATCTCTCCTCATGCTGGAAAGTCATTTATTTCTGTTTCCTTTTCAATGGGCCGTTTGCTCATGTCCTTTGGGGTGGAACATTTTTCAGTCATGAGGAAACCTGGGCCCCGAGCCGGGCTCCTTTGAAGCCAAGAAGACATGCAGGGCTGGGAGGGCAAGAGCCCCAGCTGCTACGTGACTAATCCCGGTTCCTGCCTGGCTGCTGCCTGCACTGCCCCCAGACAGGTCGGATGGGGCCGGGCTGGGTCTGGGCACCTGGCTGTGTGCACTGCCTGGCATGGCCTTGGGAGGGGAGATCATGAGAGATGTGGGGGGCGCTTGGAGAGAGGGCTCAGGTCCAGGACTACCCTCTTCGAAGCTACGCAGACCACAGACCCTCTCTCTGGGGCTCCCACACACAGCCCGCGGCCTGTTGGAGAAATGAGAAGCTCAGTTTCTTCCAAGAAGGTGATGAGCTCAGTGACAAGGGAGCGGAACCACCCATGGCCAGCCCCTCTTCATGGGCACAGGATGATGACACGGGAAGCAATTGACAGGCCAAGTCACAGATCGGGAGGCTGGGTCTCTGAACCACTGTCTCCTCATCAGTAAGATGGGGAGGACCTCAGCGGTGTCCGAGTCACCGTTCCTGCCTGCTTTTCCCCAGCCATCACATTCTACTCCATCACTCATGCAGTCACCAAATATTTATTGAGCACCCACTAAGTGCCAAGGGCTGAGCATAAAGAGTAAGCCACATGTCCTCCCGGAGCTGACATTTGGTGTGTTTGTATGTGTGGAAGGCAGAATGGTGTCCCCTTCCCCAAGACGCCCACGTCCCTGGAAGCGTGAACATGCTGGTATGTGGTGAGGGGGAGTTAAGGTTGCAGGTGAAATTAAGGTTGTCAAGCAGCTGACCTCGAGCTGGGAAGACTGTCCTGGATTATCCAGGTAGGCCCAATGTCATCACGAGGGCCCCTGTAAGTGCAAGAGGGAAGTAGAAAGGTCAGAGTCAGGGGGATAGGGATGCAGCATAAGAAAGATTGGACTCACCATTGCTGGCCTTGAGGAGGGGCTGGAGCCACAAGCCAAGGAGTGCAGGCAGCCTCTAGAGGCTGGAAAAGTCAAGGAAACATTCTCCCTCCAGAAAGGAACACAGCTCTGCCCATACCTTGATTTTAACCTAGTGAGACCCATTTTGGACTTCTGACCTCCAGAACTGTAAGGTAATAAATCTGTGCTCTTTACAGCTCCCAAGTTTGTGGTGATTTGTTCCAGCAGCCATAGGAAACAAATACACAAATAAACAAATATAACAGTATGTAGATAGTGATCAGTGCTACAGGGAAAAATAAAGCCGGATGGAGGATGGGGACTGTTGGGGGTGGTCTGCAATTTTAAAGGGGGCGAACAGGCAGGGAGGGCCTCACTGAGAAGGTGAAATTTAAGCAAAGGCCTGAAAGACGAAAGAGTATGAGCCATATGCATAAAGGAGAAGTGAACCAGGTGGAAGGAGTGCAAGTGCAAAGGCCCTGAGGTGGGAGCATGTCTGGTGTGTTCAAGGCACAGCAAGGCAGCCACTGTGGCTGGGCCTAGTGAGTGAGGGGGCGTTGAAAGAGAGGGGGTCAGGGAGGTGGTGGAGGTCAGATGTGCTCCTGTGAGATGAGCCTGGCACATAGGAGCCATTCCACAAATGCATTCCAAGGTCCTGAGAGCCATGCTGGGCCAGAGGTCCCTTCCCAGTGACAGAACATGTTTCTCCAGAAGTAAGACTTGAACTGTCCCTTTCCCAGCTCTGCCCAGCCTATTAAAGTGGTTTCCAAGTCACTGAAGTGAGGAAGGAGCATGTCCCCTCTGCCTCCATGCTCTTGCCTCCTGGGCCAGCCTGTTGCTCGGACTTATTCTCTTGATCTCAGTGCCTGACACAGGTTGGTCCAGGCAGGGTGGGGAGGCTGAAGTGCACTCGGGCAGCGATATCGTAACGTCTGTCTCACTCTGAAACTGCCAGGCCTGAAAGAGAAGGCTGTGTAGCCCCCCTTAACATCAGGGCCTAGCCTGTGCCCTGACCTTGAGCAGCTGGGTTGTGTCCGGACGAGAAAGGTCACTGTTTCCTCTCCGCTCCCTGTGCTCTGTGACCTGGGGCTGGTGGCTCACCCTCTGCACTTGTGCCACAAATGGTCAGATTAATCAGGGGTCTCATACAGACAGCCTGCAGCCACATCCTGCCCACAGAGTGTATAAATGCTTTAAATTCATTGCCAACACTTAAAAACTGGGAAACTTCTTGGAAAACTCTAGGTTTCTGATTTTTCTTGAGAAATCAGAAGATCTGGCAATAGTGGTGACTGAAGCTTAGCAGTGTCTGCCACAGTCCCCACCCAGCCTACTCAGTCATTTCTGACTCCTGCCTGGCACCCCTAGGCTCTAAAGGCCCTTCCAGCTCTGATTTCACTCATTCATTCATTCAGCAGCAATTCCATGAGTGTTTAATATGTTTAGGTCCTAAGAGATAAATATGATAACGCCCATTTTACTGGTGATAGGAGGGAGGCTCAGAAGGGGATGGGATTTGCCAGGGTCACACAGGAAGTGGGGGTGAGAGGCTACATTTGAGCCACATTGACAATGACAATTGATCCAAAAGGTCATTGGCCAAAATGTATTGAATACTGACTGTGCCCAGCACTGGCCATAGCCCCTAAGTAACATCAAGTGCTGATGTTGTAGTTCCTGGAGCCTAGTGATTCACAAATGAATGTGTAATTAAATCTTGGCTAGTGGAGAGGGAGAGAGGTGCAGATAAGGTGGGGTGGTGCCAAGACCAGGGTCACTGGGAAGAAGAGGGTGACGTGAGAGATGTTTCCCAAGGAATGAGGGGGATTGAGGCCAGAGATGTGTGGCCTCCCTTCCTCCTCTGGTGGCAAGGGTGGACACTTCCGTTAGGGTCAGGAGGGTAGGAGGGATCCTGCTCCTTGTGATTGATTTTCCACCAGGATGGGGGTGACACGTGGCTCTGGAGCCAGGCTGCCTGCCATGGTGCCCACTGCTCACCCACTCTGTGACCTTGGACAAGGGATTTAACCTCTTTGTGCCACAGTTTCCAAATCTGTAAAATGAAGACAACGAGTGTCCACCACACTGGGGCATTGGTGGCAAGAAGAAATGAATTGCGAATTCCAATGGGTGAGTGACCCAGGCCATAGCTGGAGCTCACGCAGCAGGCTAGGATTAGAATGGCCTTCTGCTGGGAGAGGTGAGAGCCGAGTAGATATCGAGTTTCCATTCTCTGGAGGATTGGGCAGTGGCTAAAGGAATCGCGAGGGAGGATGTCATTAGTTGAAAAAAGCAGCTGTGTGTGGCATGCGGTAGGATCCCATGGACAAGGGTGAAATTTGAACCCACCACCGGCTCTACCTGCAGGAATCTTCTGCCTGGGCAAGAAAGCCCAGGCCACTCAGGTTCCAGGGCAGAGAGGAGGCTGGGATCCGTGTGTGGGCCTCTGCCCCCTGGCTGAACCCAGCCAGCCTGGGGTACCTGGGGCACTGTTTGAGGAGGAGGGAGGAAGGAAGGAGGGAAGCGGGAAGAGGGAGGCTCCTGGCAGGGAGGATCAGGGGCTCTAGGCCAGTTCTGAGCAAACAGCTTGTCTTCCCACCAAACTGTAGGCTCATTACTGTGATTCTGTGTGCCTGACAGAGACAGACACAGAGACCGCCCCTCCCTCCATCCCATGACACACACACACTCTTTGCACCACCCGCCCCCTCTAGCAGGAATACTCCCAGAAGAAATGTTTTCACCATCAGCCACTTTTTAATGCTCCAGGAGTCCAGCCCCAGCCTCAGGCCCATGGGCCTCAGTCCAGGGAGGGAAACCGCGGGTTTTCACTTTTTCCACATGGAAGAGGCCAGGGCCTCAGCAAAGAGATGCCACTGAAGTCCTGAGCTCCCCACCTCCTCACCCCTGCCTTCAGCTCCCCCTAGTCCCTGGATCTCCAGGAGAGGGGTTTTCCCAGAATGGAAGAGGGTGGAAGCGGGAATGAGGGAGGGTGGGGGCCGAGAGAGGCCTGTCTAGTACCGACTCTGTCCCTCACCCGCACAGTGCAGGTATGTTGCAGGCCCTCAATAAATGTTCATGCATGGATGAATGAATGGATGCGTGGGTGAATGGATGGGAAGGTGGATGGATGGATGGGTGTGTAAGTGAATGGGTAGATGGGTGAGTGAATGGATGGATGGATGGATGGGTGGGTGGATGGTTAAGACTTAATCATGAGAAGAGCAATCTTGGAGGATAATTACTGGGTCCTTATGATCCCAGCCTCAGAATCATCCAGGCCAATTCCACTTCCACTGCCTCCTGGCTCCCTCAAGTCCAAGGATCTCCAGGGAGAGGAGTCTCCTCAGAGCAAGAAGATAGAAGGGCAGGGTGCAAAGGGAGCAGGAGAGGCTCTGCCTTTCTGAGATGAGATGACCTGTGGGAAGGTGGGTCTGGAGCCCCTGTTGAGTCTGGCTTCACGTAGCCCTGAAGCCTGGCTGCCTGAGTTAAGATCCCAGCTTCATTACCTCTTGCTGTGTGACCTTGGGCAAGTTACTTCACCTCTCTGTGCCTCTGCTTTCTCATTTGCCAAATAGGGTGATGACAATATATCCGTCAGGTAAAGGTTGTTATGAAGACTCAGTGAGACAATGCTAGCCACTTTGCACTGGGCCTGACATGCTATCAGTCTCAGTAAACTGTGACTCAGTAAATCAGTGACTATTATTTCACACGTCCCTGTTCCAAGTGCTTTTTATAAATGAGCTCATTTGATTCCCTGGATCTATGAGGTGTAGATTGGTATTTTTCCCATTTTACAGATGAGGGCTGGGGAGGCCCTTGGATGGTTCAACTGGAAGGAAGTCCCCTCCAGATCAGCTGCTCATAGCAAGCAGAAAGGGAGGAGAAAGCTGGGGCTACTTGCAGGATCTGCTGCATTGGGTGCCAGGGAGAGCAGTATGAAGTTTGTTGTATTGTAGCTTTAGGAATAGTTTCTGGGTGCAAGGGAATGAGCAAAGGAGTGAGAAAGTCTCCAAATGGAGATATCTTGTCTTAACACCTCTGACACCTGCCAATCTCCTTTTTAGGCAAAACAAAGCAGCCCCAGGCATGGAATCCACAGCAGCACCAATATCCAGCAAGAATTTGATAACACTGTTGCATTTTCATGGAATTTATTTGTCCAGTTCTCCTGCTATCTTCAGCAAGTATGTGATACTGGTTTTCCATTTCTAGTGATATTGTCAAGATTCCTTTAAATAAGCTTCTTTATATTAAAAAAAAATTGATTTAAAGAAAAATGGTAAGTAATAATAGTACAGAGGGTACACAGATACGGAAAAAAACCAAAACAACTCAGTGCTAATGGAGAACGATTTATTTAGCACATGTAGGCAGTCATCATTCTCACAGGGGCTCCCGTTCATTCATTCACTCGTTTTGTCAATAAGTATGGAGCACCTCCCATGCACTTGTATACAGAGAATAAGATACGATCTCTTTCTTAAGGAGCTGACATTCCGGTGGGAAACATTAACAATAACAATCCAGCAAATCATCAAATAGAATTATTTCATTAAGTAACAAGTTCAATGAAGGAAACACCTGGGGATAGGGACATGTAAAGACATTTGGAGAAAAGGCCTCCTCTGGCTGGGGTGGTCAGAGAAGGCTCTCTGTGGAGGTGACATTTGAGCTGAGACCTGGTTCATAAGAAGTTGGCCAAGGGAAGATCATGAAGAATCTGGGCTTTAGAAACAGCAAGTGCAAAGGCCCAGGGGCAGGACCGAGCCTAAACGTTCAAGGAGCAGCTAGATCCTAGTGAGTCAGGGGGAGAGTGGGAGGAGACAGTCATAAAGTCAGAGAGGTAGCAGAGACCAGACCTCCAGGGCCTCAAGAGACTGTTATTTTTACAGTGACATATTGGAAATAACTACTGTCTTTTAACAGTGGGCTGAGGAAGCCCACGAAGGGGAGGGAGGCTACCCCTACAGCCTCCCAGGACAGGAGCAGCTCCACGCAGAGAGAAGGAAGGGCATGCCAGGTGGCAGGAACAGCAGGAACAAAGGTCCAGAGGTGGGGGTATGCGCGGCACATTGGCTAGAGATGAGAAGGCTTGCCTCTGACAACGATCGCATGTGACAAGTTACATGTTAAGGTCTTGCCACTCCAAGTGCGGTCCCCAGACCAGCAGCATCAGAGTTGCTTGGGAGCATACTGGGAAAGCAGAATCTCAGGCCGTACCCCAGACCTACTGAGTCAGAATCTGCTTTTCAACAAGATCCCTAGGTGATTGAAGATTGAGAAGAACCGGTTTCAGTTTAAAAACATCCAGACATATGTTTATCCTCCAAGGGAGAACAGTGGACTGAACTGCTGTTTCTCTCTGTTTTCCCATCTCTTTCAAACAGCTTCCAGCACTTTCCACTTTGGGGGAAAAACAAAGGAAAAGAAAATGTGCACATGCCTGAAGCCAGGCACACACACACACACACACACACACACACACACACACACACACACACACACACACACACACACACACACACACACACACACACACACACACACACACACACACACACACACACACACACAGTGATTTGAGTGATGGCTAGCAGGCACATATTTCTTTAATGAACATGATTTCCTATTGAAAACTGTGAAACACTCAATGAAATTCTGCCACCATGATTTGCAAGCTCTGGGGTCACTGCAGCCAAAGATTAGAGGCAACACTCCAGACACTTTGATGACAGTCTTGGCAGTGAAACTGATAGCATGAGGCCCTTACCGTTTGCCATCTCCTGGGAGAAGGACCCGTCAGAGAGAGCTGTCATTTCCGAGGGAGAGTGAGCCTGCTGTAGCTAACCTGGCAGGACCTTGCCTGTGACTAGTCAGCGCAGCCCAGGCTTCCTCCATTGTCAATCCACCTTCTTTATCGGCTCAAGGTCAGGCCTCTCAGAGCAATCATATGTATAAACAAACTATTTTTGGGTCTATAAAAATGGTTTCTTCTCTGGGAAAGATATTTTGACTTAATTGTCCCCTCACCTCCAACTCCCTTGCTTAAAAAGGTCAAGACTAGGCAAAATAAACATATAATTTTATTCCTCGTGTCTCTTAAAAAAAGCAAAAACACATTCTGAATTCCATGCCTCCCCAAGGGAGATGCTTGTGGTGGCAGTGGGTCCCATTCTGGAAGGCTTTGGATGCCAACCTGAGGGGACTGATGTTGATTTCTGACCTCTGGCTACTTTCTCCTGACCTCTGGCCTTACTCCTTTCCTTTTTCTGGGATTCTGTCTCCCCAAATTTCTTGGACCCATCTCTAAGCCTCCATCTGCCCATGCAGGAAGGAAAAGAGAGCTCACAGCATAAATATTTAGCCTGGAGGTCTTGGAGAGGGTTTTCGGGAAGCTCCAGGCTCAGCTCCCCTCACACAGCTTCTGCTGAGGCGCCATCTTGGTCCTTCCTGCCTGCCCTTGATGTTCCCTCCTTCAGCCCCACCATCTAGGGCAAATGGGGTGGCCCCTAGAGGAACCTTGGTGGTGGTGGGTGAATTTGTCTCCCCCATAATCTCCACTGCTCCCCCAGCCAGCCACCCATAAACATATGATCCACGATAATGCAGCCCATCTGCTTAGCAGGTGTTTCCAGCTGCCCCTCTGGACCAGACCGCTCTCCCCACACCCCTCCCATGTGGACAATCTGGGCCTGCCTCTGCATAGATTTGACCTTCACAGTAGACGCTAACATCCGGGCCTCTGAGTCAGATCTGAGTTTGAATCCTGCCCACTTCTTAGCTGGATGACTGTGGGCAAGGAGCTTTGGCTAAACCTCCAATTCCTTTCTTGTAAAATGAGGGTAAAGCAGCGGTTCTTAACTGGGGGTGATTTTGCCCCTGGGAAACATTTGGCAATATCTGGATACATTTTTGGTTGTCACAACCAGGAGAGAGGTGCCACTGGCATGTAGTGGGTAGAATCCAGGGATGTCGCTAAACATTCTACAGTGCACAGCATAGCACCGCATGACACGGAATTATCCAGTACAAATATAAATAGTGTCAAGGTTGAGAAATCCTGGGATAAAGTGCTACCCACACCATAGGGCTGTTTTGAGAAGATCATGAAGCAGCTAACACAGGGTCTGGCACATGCTAGGCACCCAATCCATGACTGCTGTTTTATTAGTCCATTTGTGTTTCTATAACAGAATACCTGAGACTGGGTAATTTATAAGGAAAAGAGGTTTTATTTGGCTTACGATTCTGGGACAGCTGCATCTATCATGGGCCTCAGGCTGCTTCTACTCATGGAGGAAAGTGGCAGGCAGCTAGCGGGTACAAGCCGAACACATGGCGAGAGGAAGCAAGAGGGAGTGAGAGAGAGGAGGTGCCAGGGTCTTTTTAAGCAACGAGCTCTCGCGAGAACTAATAGAGCGAGAACTCACTCATTCATCCCCTCTCCCCTGGGGAGAGCATTAATCCATTCATGAGGGATCCGCCCCCATGACTCAATCAGTTTCCAACACTGCCACATTGGGGATCAAATTTCCACATGAGTTTTGGAGGGGACAATACATCCAAACTCCATCTAATGTAGATATTATGATCAATTTCTATTGACTCCATTCTCTTCTCTCCTTCCCAGGCCAACTCCAGAGAGCATCTTTTGTAATGCACATACATGAATGCTGCCACCTGGCATTTTGTAAAGAGGCCACCCTGCCTGTCCCCATTTCTGCATCCGAGCCATAGGCCTCTCCCCTGGCATCCCACAGCCGCCTCCTCTCTGGCCTCCCTGCGTCCACACTTGCTCCCCTCCACCCCACCCCCGCCCCCTGCTGCCACGGTGAGTCTCTAATAACCAGGAGATTTTGAGCACTAGAGGGATCCTGGATCTATGTTGAGCACTTTATCTTATATACATTATCTCACTGTATCCTTAGAACAGCACTGTGAATCAAATACTAAGATTGTCTGCATTTTACAGGAGGGGAAACTCAGGCTCAGAGAGTTACAGTGACTGGCCTAAAGTCACACAGCACATGAGTGGGCTGGGCTTTGAAACCAGGTTTGAGTTCTGTTAACTAGAATGTTAGCAGCATCTCTGTACTCGCTGAAACAGTGAGTGTGCTTCAGAATCTCCTCAGAGGAGGCCTGTTAAAATGGGAAGCCACATTTATGGTGGTCCCTGGGAATCTGCATTTTGACAATCTCTCCTATCCCCTATTGCAATTGACTCTGATGCTGAGGGTCTATGGACCACACTTGGAAAAACACTCTCAGGTCCTATTGCTCTTCTTCCTAAAGCCTTCAATGGTTCCCTTTTCCCTTTGGCATTCAGTCCAAAGTCCTGGGTTTTGAGTGTGTCTGGTCTTTCTCACCCCCGGGCATTTGCACATGCTGTGCACACTGCCTGTCATGCCTGCAAGCCTTCCTTCTCCCTTTGGTTGGTTTCTGCAGGTGCTGGACCTCTGTTTTACTCTCATCGGATGGCAGTCTTACAGTATAATTTTGGACATGTCCTTCACTCTCTTTGGGCCTCAGTTTCTCTACTTGAACCACGAGGACTTGACTAGAAGCTGGCTCTGGACAGGGGTAGTGAGAGCAGCCTCTAGGCGCCAAAGCCGGGTGTCTGTGCCGCCGTAGTCAGTTGCGGTTCAGAAGCCTGTGTTCCTGGCAGGTGTTAAGCGCTAACTCATGCTGCTGAGAAGTTCCAGGGAACTTCAGCCCCAGAGCCTTGGCTGCAAACTGCCGTTTCTTTGGCCGAACTGATGTTTCCCCACCTTATCTCTAACCAGCCCACTCATAATATTTAGGCGCTTGGCCTCAAGTTGGGAAATCTGATGACTCAGAGAGAGAACAGCTGAGGCCGGCTCCTGACCCCTGAGCCCTCTACCTCTGACAGGGACACACCCTTCCAGGAAGAGGAATGGACTTTTCCTACCAGCAGCTCTTCATGGGAGGAGAAGGAAACTGAGGATCACAGAGGAGAAACAACTTGCCTAACGCCACACGGCCTCGCAATGGCATGCATGCATGCGTTAAATATTTACTGAGAACCTACTATGTGCAAGTCCCTGTAGCAGGTGCTGGGAAGATAGGAGTGAACAAACAGGACAGAGAAGGGACCTTTCCTTGAGGAGATTTTAGTCATGGCCAAGACTCTTGATCATATTAATGATTAACACGAAGCTCTTATATGTGCTGGTCACTATTCTAAGTAGTTTACATGATTAATTTTTTCAGTCTTCATAATAACTCAATGAGGTAGCTGTCATTTTACAGATAAGGAAACTGAGGCACAGTGAGGTTAAGACATTTGCCCAAGCTCACACAGCTAGTGGAGTGGGATGAATGGTGGACCTCCAACATATCAAGTCCTAATCTGTGAATGTTACCTTATATGGTAAAGTCTTTGCAGATGTGATCAATTAAGGAGTTTAAGTTGAGATTACGTGGCTGTTAGAGAGAAATGCTGGCAGCCTCTGGAAGCTGGAAGAGGGAGGAACAGTTCTCCCCTAGAAGCTCCCGAGGGAGTGGGGCCCTGCTGATGTCTTGATTTCAACCCACTGAAACTGAAGTTGACTTTCTGGCCTCCGGAGCTGTGAGAGAACAAGTTTCTGTTATTTTAAGTCACCAAGTTTATGATAATTTATTACAGCACCCACAGGTAACTCATACAGCTGGAAAATGGCTATGCCAGCATCTGAACCTTGGCAGCCTTCAATTTTCAGTTTTAGAGATGTTCTTAACTATGTTCCTTTGGTCTCTGTCAGTCCTCATCCTGCAAGAAGGTAGATAAGATGAGATTACTCAAAAGCAAACTCTCAGCGGCTGGCTAGTTAGCTCAGCTGTTTAGAGCGTGGTGTTGATAACACCAAGGTCAAGGGTTTGGGTCCTCTTCCCAGCTCGCTGCCAAAAAAACCCCCAAACTCTTGCTTTTTCCTATTTTCTGCTGTCTGGGAGGCAGGTCTGAAGGAAGGATCTGGAGCAGCCAGAGACTGAGGCTGTGTATTGGAAATGGCTCAGCTGCCTTACCAGCCCTGGGCCAGTGATCTCTAGATGGTTACACTAGAGGTAGAAATAAACCTCTATGTTTTGAAGAAGAAGCAAGAGGAGGAAGAGGAGGAGAAAAAGGTGGTGAGAAGAGAAAGAAGACCTCGTGCCTCCCAGAAATGCCTGTGAGCTCATAGGCTGCCTTCAGCTTTCACGGGGGGTGGACTGGGCAGCATCTTTCTCAATCATTTTTCTGTTAGAGTCTTTACGTAAGAAGCCCTCGCTGCCATCCTCTTTGGCGTCAAGGCCAGGAAAACATTTGTGTCTCCAAACAAACTTGTATATATTCTCTTTTTCTTTCTTTTTAAAAAAATATCAGGTAAATAGGCTGATGCAACCCAACACATTTCACTTTTCACCTCAGTTGCCAGGAAACTCAGCCAAAGTCATTATTTAACTGTCATGATAGATTCATCACAGGTGCATGATAACGTAGGTGTCTCCTCCATTGAATTGGTGTAGGTCACCTAATATTTTTAGTTGTCTGGGAGACTTGGTAGAATAGACCATCTCTCTTACCTGTTGAGGAAACTCTGAGCTTCAGTTTACCTACTTGCAAAATAGGAATGATAGTCACACAGCAATAGATCTTCGAGATTCGTTCTGCCCTCTCATAATAGAACCCATCTCTTATTTTAGAAAGTATCCCCTTCCCCCACTCAGTCCACATGGTTCTGGTGGACTGACCCCTGTATCTGTCAGCTATCGCTGCATAACAAATTTCCCCCCAAACTCAATGGCTTAAAACAGTAAGCATTTATTATTGCTCACAAGCCAATGGATCTACTGGGCAGTTTTGGTTCCAGCTGATCTCATGCAGCTGTGGTTAGCTGTAGGTCAGGCAGGCAGCTCTGCTGATCTTGGCTGGGCTCACTCATGTTGTGTGGTCAGTTGGCTGTTGGCTGGCCTAGGATGGCCTCTGCTGGGGAACTGAACTGTCTTTCATGTGGTTTCTCTTCCTGCAGCAGACTAGCCCAGGCTCGTTCTCATGGCGGCTATCCAGAGTTCCAACAGAGAGGAGAAACCACATGGGTTCTGGATGCCCAGGTTCAGAACAGGCACAGCAACACTTCCCTTGTATTCCATTAGCCAGAGCAAGTCTCAAAGCCAGCCGAGATTCAGAGTATGTGGAAATAAACTCACATTGCAAAGGGTTTGGGTGCAGGGAAACGATTAATTAGGTTGTCAATGGGACAAACTACCCCAGTCTCCACCACTAGCTCCAGAACCAGGCAGGAGATTCAGGCCTGGCCAGCATGATCATCTCATATGGCTGCAGGAATTAGTAAAGGAATTTGCATCTGACTTAAATAAGGCCAACCTGACTCAGTCTCAGGCTTTCTCTAAGACTATTGACAGAGACTCTCCTTCCACTGGAGTAGCTGAGGAGGCAGGATCAAAGGGCTGCTAAGGGCCATCTTGACCCAACACAGGGAGAGGCTGCTTGAGGAGGAAGCCAACACAGAGGAAAACATTGCTGAGAGGTGGAGAGAAATGAGTTCTGATAGCATCCTTGGAGCTGCTGGATCCTGCTGTACCTGAAGCTGTTTTTTCCCCAGTTTCCTGATGCCAGGATTTCACCCCTGGTCTTTCCCTACTTGAGCCAATAAATTACATTTTTTTTAAGTTGATGAGGTAGAAAGAGGATTTTTCCTTTAGGAATCAAGTGACACAAGTCAATTAGAGTGTAGAAGCCTCTGAATCTTGGCTCATCACAGAATGGGAACACACAGTTAACAGGAGCAGATATTATTGGCTGGCTAAAGAGTTTGTGTGAGGGCTCATGACCAGGATCAGACCAGGGACAGAGGACAGTAGCAGAGCCTTTTGTAATATTTATTATATGCCAGGCACTGGTCTACACGTGTCCCCCCAAAAGAAACTGAGGCCCAGAGAGTTTAAGTGATTTGCCTGAGGCCACACAATTAGTGGCAGAGCCAATTTAAACCCAGACCCACTGGCTCCAGAATATCTCTTGCTTCTAATCACCACACTAGACGACTTATATGGAAATATAAAAGGCTCATTTTTCTTTGCATATCTGAATGCAAAGTGAGGAAATCTGCAGCCCCAACACAGCATCTGTGTAGACAGGACCTAATTCTTGTGGCAGAAAGGCGCATTCCAGGACTAGGCATTCTTGGGCTGCCTCCGGGCCTGGACATATTTTACTTGGTCCACACACTGTTTTACATGGTGGAAAAATAGGCTTTTCCTGCTCTTGCTTCTGTTTAAAAATGCAGGGGCTGAGGAATGAGGCTAGATTTGAAGGGGGTCTATTCACTGGAGGGGGAGGGAGAGCAGAAACTTCGACTCCTGAATGCCCCTCAGTCTGAGATGGTTTCCTGCACCTGGGGGAGGCCTTGTCTGGGTCCTGCACATCCCCAGGAGCCAGTCATTCATTCCTGCTGGGAGAACAATGCCTTCCTGTTCCCCTACCAGTCTGGAGTCTTGGGAGGGGAAAGGCAGCTGGGGCCTCTAGTAGGAGCTCAGGCTCTATGGTTTTGCGAATCCCTTTCCCTCTCTGGGCTTCCCTTTCCTCATCTGTGAAATGGGTATACGGCCATCCCTGCCCAGCTTTCAACCTTCCCACCTTCCCACCTTCCCACCCTGCTTTCTGATCCTCCCTGGGGGAATCATCCTTCCCACCTTGTTTGGTTGTCCATCAAGGTCAGCAGGCAGGCACATGACCAAAGCTCATCCAATCAGACCCTCTCTTGGGAAGTCAGAAACTTAAAGGGAATTAATGCTAAGATGGGAAATGGTTAGAGCCTTGGAGACCTGGCCCTTTGGTTCCTACTCCCCACACCCCTGCCTCCAGCTCTGCATGTCTCTGTCACTGCCTTGTTCCTGTTTTTTTCTAAGTCCCAGCTGGTTGACTTTTCCTCCCAATAGCCCTCCCCTCCTTCACCCACTTTTTTCCCCTTAAATTAGCCAGGGTTGGTTTCTGCATCTTGTTCAAACTCAAGTACTCTGCCTGATGCCAGATGACAATCTCTGCTTCTAAAGTTGCTGTGAGGATCAAATTATATTTACGGGAGTGTAAGGCAGGACTTTGTAAGCTGTAAATTGCCACCCAAACATGAAGAATCATTCAGGCACGGGCACATAGATGTCACAAACTTGGGCCTTGGAATGAGAATTTGATTCCTAGGTCCACCTCTTTCTGGCTGTGTGACCTTGGGCTACTTGCCGCTCCCCTCTTTGAGCCTTAGTTTCCCCACTTGGCAAGTGGAGATAATACTGGTATCAGGACCAGTATATAATTTTCTTTTCTCTGAATCTAAGCATAGATGAACCAGCTATATGATCTATGGGGTCCAATGTAAAATGAAATTGTGGGGTTCCTTGTTCAATAATTATTAGGAATTTCAAGATGCTGAGAGTATAGCACAAAGCCAGGTGTAAGGCCCTTCTGGGTGCAGGGCCTGTGTGAGTATCCAGGCTGCATGTCCATGAAGCTGACCCTGACATATAGCTTGCTGTGGAGGTACCTTAGCCAGGCTGGGCAAGGGGTGGGAGAAGGAGAAGCTGTATCTGTCTAATTTGTATCTGATTGCCTCCCAGAAAGCACTGCAGAAGGCTTACAAAAAGAGAACGTAATGATAGGTTTCACCCATTAAGCATCAAGTATGGAGTAGGGAAGTTCCCATACTATTTTATTTAGTCCTTGGAATGGGGACCATTTTTTGATTGCAAGTACAGAAACCCAATCCAAATTGGCTTAAGCAAAAAAGAGAATTTAATAGTTTATGTAGTCAGGAGCGTCCTAGCTTCAGGCATGGCTGGATCCAGCAGTTCAAACTATGCCAAAAGAAATCAGTTTTTCTGCATCTCTTGGTTCTGATTCCCTGTGACTTAATTTTATTCTCAGACAGGCTCCTCCAGGCAGAGGCAAACGTGGCCCCTGGTATCCTGCTAGCTCAGAAATCACAGGCGGCAGCTCCTTCCAGTCACGAAATAAATGCTGAGGGCAACAGCTGTAGAATGCTCCCTGTTCTCCTTCTGTGTGTTTGTTATTAGAGGAGGAAGTCAGGAGGCTGTGATAATGATGCTGACAGCTCATATTTATCTAGTGCTTCCAACACTTCCAGATAGTCACTGTTTTCATCCTCACAATTACACTATGAGGTAAGTTCTATGACCATCTGCATTTGACACATGGGAAAACTGAAGCACAGAGAGGTTAAGCAACTTGCCTAAGGCCACACAGCTTTTAAATGGGGGTGCCAGGGTTTCAGTCTACACAGCCTGACTCTGGAGTCTAAGCTCTTACACTATAACCCTCTGTGGAAACATGGGACATGTACATATTTGGGCCCCATGATGGTTCATGCACCAGATTTTGGAGCTGTAGGCCATGAGCATGCCTGAACAGCCTCCTGAAGGTGTTCTAATTCTTTAAAAAGGAGGGGAATGTTTGTGTGTCTGTTTTAGATGAGATCATATATGAATGTAGAGCAGACTCAGGAACGGATGCCCGGTGAAGTGCGGGCTGGGGAGGCATCGCCGGAGCTGTTCGGCTCTCCCAACCCTCGCTCTCCCACCCTGCAGCTCTCCAGAGGTTCTGAAGAGCAGTCTGGAAACCACAAGACCTCACAATTTCTAAGGACTTTGTTCTGATTAGACATCTTCTCTGAAGGCTCTGGAAAGAAAGTCAACCTTGACAAACTTCTGTGCGTGCGTGTGTGTGTGCGCGCGCGCGCGCGTGTGTGTGTGTGTGTGTGTGAGAGATCTCTTTTCCCAACCATTTAGAGACCAAAGTTGAGAAACCCAGAAATAATTATAATACAAAATTGAAGAGTTTTCAGTAGTTTAAGACAAAGTGCTAAAGTTAACTTTTAAAAAATTTGAGACAATTTAAAAATAATTATTTCTTTATTATCTTAATAGCACTAGTTCACCGAAGAAAAAGTAAAATATATGGAAAAACAGAATAACAGCAACAATACTCATCCTTTTATCCAGAGATGACCTTCGGAAACATATCTGGTCTTTTCTTCCAGTCATGTCTATGCAGCAAGCCTGTGTGTGAATACAGGCACATGGGCTTACGTACCTATTTCTTTTGAGAAAATGGGTTCATGTTATATCAGACACACTGTTTGTAACCTGCTCCTTTCATTTAGTAGTGTACACTGCACCACGTTTAGCTTCATTTCTATAGCATCATTTGTAATGGTCATGTAGTATTCCACAGTATGGTTATATGAATGTCAAAGGGAATATGAATTTGTAATTTTGATAGATACTGCCAAATTTTCCTCTATAGGAGGTGAACCGGCAAATGTATGAGGGTGACTGTTTCCCCTCAGTCTCATTAACTGAGTATATTGTCAGACTTTTGAATGTTTGCCCTTATGATGGATGAAAATTTTCATCACAGTTTAATTTTAATTTGCATTTCTGGAGATGAGCATCTATTCAAATGTTATGATGCCATTTGTATCTCTTTTTCTGTGAGCTATTTATATTCTTGTCCCATTTTCCTATTGGATGGTTGGTGTGCTGGCTCAAGTACAAAGATAGCCTCCAAACAATTCCACCACTCCCTATACATGCATGACCTGTCTCTCATCAGAGATAGAGCCAACGTCCCCTCCCCTTGAATCGGGCCTGGGTCTGTGACCGCTTTGACCAATAGAATATGGAGGAAGTGACAGTCTGAATGTTTCAAACCCAGGCAGTAAGGTCTGGCAACTTCTGTTTTCCCCATCTTTGAGCACTGAATGCTATAGAAGAAATCCAAGATGCTCTGTTGGACAGAGAAGTAATATGGAGAGGCCCTGGGGGGTGAGATGCCACATGGAGAAAGAAATCATATGGAGGACATGCAACCCTAGCTGCAAACCAGCTGACTTATCAGTGCAAGTGCCTGAGAGACCCCATCAAGACCTGCAGAGGACCCATTTAGCTGAGCCCCAGCCAACCCATAGAACTGTGAGATATAATGAAATGGTTGTTATTTAAAGCCACTAAATCTTCAGGTGGTTTACCATTCAACAATATGCAAGCAAAACAGTTGGTCTTTTTCTTATTCATTTGTAGGAGTTCTTTATATATTACAGGGTATTGATTTTTTTTATCTATTGTGAATATTTTTTTCTCAGTTTATTATTTGTCTTTTCACATATGATAATTTTGGCCAGGAACAAGTTTTTAATTTTGTGTGGTCAAATTCTTCAATCTTTTCTTCTATGGCTAGAAAGGCATTTTCCATTCTAAACAAAGTATCCCTTCATGTTTTACCCCTAGTATTTTAAAGTTTTGGTCTATTTGTGTTTTATTTTAGTGTAGGTGTGAAGTATGCATCTTGCATTAATTTATTCCATACAACTACCTAGTTGTCCCAATACATAGAATACACATCTTTTCACCACTGATTCGAGATGCTAACTGTTCCAGTTATCTATTGCTGCGTAAAAGTTACCCCTAAAGATAGTGGCTTAAAACAAAAACAATCGTTTCACGAATGAATCTGCAATTTGAGTAGGGGTCGATAGCAAAGACCTGTGTATGCTCAGCTCAGCATGTGAGGTTCCACTGAGGCTGTAGGATGTGCTTCCGAGATGACTCACTAACATGGCTGGCAAGGTGGTGCTGGCTGTCAGTTAAGATCTCAGCTGGGGCTGAGATTTGAGGAGCTTGATTTATCTCCACACAGGCCTCTCCATGTGCCCTGGGCTTCCCTACAGCACGGTGGCTGGGTTCTGCAGGCAAGGGTCCCACATATAGAGAAAGCCAGGTGAAAACTCAATTGCCTTTTATGACCTAGCCTTAAAAGTCAAATAGCATTTCTTCCATTGCAGTTTAAGAATTGAGACAGTCACAAAGGCCTTCTCAGTTTCAAGGGAGTGGCAAGGTTCTAGAAGACCATATGGGATAAGATATCTTTGTGGCCATTTTTAGAAAATACAATTTGCCCCATTAACTTTATCCTATACTAAATTCCTGAATGGATTTGGATCTATTTCTGGGCTTTCTAGTTTGTTCCATTAATCCATCTACCAGTGCCACAATGTTTTAATTATTGAGACTTTATAATATGGTTTAATATCTGATAGAAATAGTCCCCTCTCATTGCTCCTCTCCTCCAGAGATTTCCTGGATATTTTTGCTTGTTTAATTTTCATATTATCAATTTTAAATTAGCTTGCTTGGTTAAAAAACTTTTGGTACTTTTATTGTGATAGCATTGCACTTATAAGTCAGCCTTGGGATAATAGATGTTGTTATGATGAACCTTCCTATCCAAAATCATGGTATACCTTTCTATTTGTTCAAGGACTTTTTATGTCCTTCAGTAGTGAGTGGAAGTGTTTTTCATATAGGTCTCGCACACCTCTTGTTAAGCTTATTCCTAGATATTTAATCTTAATTTTGTGATTGTAAGTGGAAACTTTTCTTTCATTATATTTTCTAATTGATGATGTTTTGAATATAAGAAAGTTATTGATTTAATGCATGCTAATTTTGTACCTTACCACCTTACTGAGTTATTTTAGGTTTTTTAGATATAGAATCATATCATATGTATGATACTGGTAATTTTACCTTCACCTGTTCAATTTTTATGTCTCTTTCCCTCTTTTTTGCCATCCAATTGTATTGGCTAGTACTTCCAGTACTATTTCAAATATCCATTTCTATGTTAAATTATAGTGGTGATAATGGACATTTTCATCCTGCTCCTTTAGTGGGAATGCCTTTGTTTCCTAATAAGTATGATATGCTTAGATATACTTTATCATATAAAGGAGGTAAGTATCTATTTCTATTTTACTGAGTATACATGTATTCTTATTTATTGAATGTGTGTGTCTGTATTTCATCAAGAATGGAGTTGAATTTTCTCAATGCCTTTTTAGCATCTAAAATGAATTATGTGTCTTTTCTCCTCAGATCTATTAATATGGTAAGTTACATTATTGGATTCCCAATTTGGTATCTTGAGCCAAATCCTAGAACCAGGATCTGAATTTTATCAAGATCCACAGATGATCATAAAGTACATTAAAGTTCGAGAAACACTTTTAAGGGAAATTGTTCATTTTTTTCCTCATAATATGGTAAATGGCATTTTCCTGGAAAATTATCCTTTTCATCCAGATTTCAATTTTAATTATATAGAGGTGAACAAAGTAGACCTTTGTGATTCTTTTAATTTTTTTCTTTTTCTTTGGTTAATTTTTTCCTTATCATTTCTTATTTTATATCCTTGAACTTTATTTTTTCTGGATTGTGTTAACTAGAGGTTTATGTATTTTATTTTTGTTGCCTTCACCTCCTGCCATCATCAAAAGAGCCATCTTTTGGAATTATAAGTCTATTATTTTTTCTGTTTTATAACTCATTGACTTCTGCTTTATCCATATTAATTCCTTTTTTTTTTTTGGCAGCCAGCTAGTACAGGGATTGGACCTTGGACCTTAGTGTTATTAGCACCACACTCTAACCAGCTGAGCTAACTGTCCAGCCCTGAGTTATCATTTTTTAAAAAATTTTGGTGGCTGGCTGGTAAGGGATCCAAACCCTTGACCTTGGTGTTATCAGCACCACGCTCTAACCAAGTGAGCTAACCGGCCAGACCACATATTAATTACTTTTGTTTTCCTTTAGTTTATTTCCTTCAGTAATTCTTTTACTTTTAAAATCAAATTCTTAATTTCTTTTTTCTTTTTCTCTTTTTAGTGATATTTAAGGCTAATATGGATACTTATTACTTTACTTGAAACCCCTAGATTTTGACATGCAGGATTGCTATTATCATTGTGTTTTAAGATTCTTCAATTATGGGTTTTATTTCCTCTTTAACTAAAGAGTTAAGAGATAAGGGGGTTTTTTTGTTTTAAATTTCTAGGTGAATGGGCCCTTTCAAATTATTTTATTATTTTAAATTATTTTATTATTTATAACTTTATTACATTGTATCTGAAACTATCATTTATATGTTTATTCTACTTTTAAAAAAATTATTGAGGCTTTCTTTGTAGCCTACTGGATGCCAGTATTTGTAAATGTTCATTATGTTATTTGGGCCTTCTATATCTTTATTTTTTGTTCTCTTGACCTTTCAATGGCTGAGAGAAGTGAACTAACGTCTCCTGTTCTATAATTATTTATTGCTGGGTTATTTGGTGCATGGATGCTCTATCTTCAATGCCAATTGTACTCTTGGCACTGTAAAGAACTCTTCTTTGTCTTATTTAATGCTTTCTTACTCTAATTCCAGCTGATAGAAGACTGCAACCCCTCCTTTTGTTTTGTCTGCTTTTGGTTTTTCATGTTCAATCTTTCTCAGTCACTTTGTTTTAGGTGAGTCTCTAGTATACAACAGAAAATCAGGTTCTGCAATCTGAAAATACCTTTCTTTTAATAGTTAACTGAGTACAAGGGAACTTTTAAAAGTTCATGGAAAAAATAGAATTAAGAGATAGTACAAAACTTCCCATGAACTGTTTGAAATATGCTTGTGCATTTATATTTATTTCTATGATCATATGTTTGGTCTTAATTCTGTCATTTTTTGTGGGTTTTTTGGAGAGGGAGTTAAAAGTCACTATGAAGTCTGCTTTTTTCCTTTGTTTTTGTAGGTATTTCTTCCAATATTTTAGCAAAGTTTAAGGTACCATTCTCATGGTTACCTTTATATTTAGTATAATGCCATATAATATCCTTAGTCCTTTATTTCTTTGGACAGTCTCTAATAGTTTCCTTTTATAAAATTAACAATTTTTTCTTCCTCCCTTCTCCTCCACTTCCCAATTTTAGTCAACAATTCTTAGCGTTTTCTTTTGCTTGTAGTTTGAACATATGATGTATCAACTTTGAATGATATACTCCAATTCCCAGGTATTACAAATGTGGCCATCTGTGCATTTATCTAATTACTCAGCTTTCCTCCTCTCCCTGTTTTTGTTGGTTATACTTGTATAATTTCTATATCACCTAGGCCTATCATCTTGACTTTCTGCTCTGTCACCCTGATTCCCACATTATTTTTATTTATTTATTTACTTATTTTTGGCAGTTGGCCTGTACAGGGATCGAACTCTGGACCTTGGTGTTATCAGTACCATGCTCTAACCAACTGAGCTAACCAGCCTGCCCCATGTTAGTTGTAGTCTTATTCTACAGTTAAGGATTTTCAGTGCTTTTTGACAGTTGTGTTAGGCAGAATGTCCCCCAAAGATGTCCACACCCTAGTCCACTGGATCCTGTGACTACATTATATGACATGGCAAATGGCACTTTATAGATGTTATTAAAGTTACAGACATGAAGATAGGGACATTGTCCTGTATTTTCCAAGTGGGTTCAATCTAATCATGTGAGCCCTTTAAAGCAGAGCACTTTCCCAGGCTGGCAAAAGAGAAGAGGCAGAAGAAGAAGCTGGAGAGACTCAAAGCATGAGAAAGACTCAGATGGCCATTGCTGGTTTGAAGATGTGGGGGCAACATGATAAGGAATGTAGGCATGGTAAAGAGCGAAGAGAATCTCCTGGCCAACAGCCAGCAAGGAAATGGGTTCCTCAACCCTGTAGCTGCAGGGAACTGAATTTGCCAGCAACGTGAAGGTGTTTAGAAACACCTTCTCCTCCAGAGCCTCCAGACAAGAGCCCAGGCTGGCCAACACTTTGGTTTCAGCCTTATGAGACCCAGAGTAGAGGAACCAGTTGAGCTTACATGAATGTCTGACCTATAGAATTGTAAGATGAAATATTTTTGTGGTTTTAAGCCACTAAATTTGTGGTAACTTGTTACAACAGTGTATTAGTCCATTTTGTGTTGCTATGACAGAAATACCAGAGACTGGGTAATTTATAAAGAACAGGTTTATTTGGCTCACGATTCTGGGACAGCTGCATCTGGCTTGGACCTCAAGCTGCTTCTCCTCATGGCAGAAAGTGGCAGGCAGCCGGCAGGTACAAGCATATCATATGGTGAGAGGAAGCAAGAGAGAGAGAGAGGGGAGGTGCCAGGGTCTTTTAGACAACCAGCTTTCATGGGAACTAATAAAGCAAGATCTCATTCAGGACCCCCATCCCCCAGAGACAGCGAGGAATCCACCCCCATGACTCAAACAGCTTCCAGCACTGTCACGTTGGGGATCAGATTTCCACATGAGTTTTGGTGGGGACAACACATCCAAACTCTATCAAACAGTGATAGAAATTAATATGGTTGTCCTTTTGACATTATTTCCCCATGGCTGGAGCATGTCTACTAGTAGTTTTCTCAAGCACACCTCATGAAATCAATATTCCCCATATTCTTATGTATTTGTCTTTTTTTTTTTTGGCAGCTGGCTGGCATGGGGATCTGAACCTGTGACCTTGGTGTTGTAAAGCTGAGCCTTAACCAACTGAGCTAATTAGCCAGACTATGTGTTTGTCTTTTACCTTTATACTGGAAGGAAAGTTTGGTTGGATATTTAATCCTTGGCTCCACTTTCTATTCTGATACTTGTTCTACTATCTCCTAACATTGAAAATATGTGGAGAAATCAGAGGCTCAGGCTAATTTTTTTCCCCTTAACATTTTTCCTTAGTTACCTGAAGGATTCTTTCTTTATCTTTAATATCTGATAAATTCATTGGATCATTTTCCCTGGCACATGTTATAACATTTCAACGTGTAGATTCAAGCCTTCTGTTATTTCAAGTTTTCCTGAACTATATACATTAGTATGCTCAGGTTGCTATAACAAAATGTCATATTCTGGGTGGCTTAAACAACAGAAACTTATCTTTCACAGTTCTGGAGACTGAGAATTCCAAGATCAAGAAACTAGCAAGGTATGTTTCATTCTGAGATCACTTTTCTTGCCTTGTAGGTGGCTGCCTTTTCCTGGTGTGCTCACATGACCTCTTTATGTGCAAACTCATTATAAGGCCACCAGTCTTACTGGATTAGGACTCTACCCTTATGACTTCATTTAATCTTAACTACCCCTGTAGGCCCTATCTCCAAATATGACTGACATTGGGTATTAGGGCTTCAACATATGAATTTTAGGGATACATAATTCAGCCCATAGCACTATATCCTTAAATATTTGTTCTTTTCAGTTATTTTCTTTTTCTTTTGTTGAGGACTCCAATTATGCATATGTTGGCTCCTCTTTGCCTATCATTTACTTTCTAGTCTTTCTAATATTTTCTTTACTTCTATCTCATTTTTTTCTCACCTCATTTCTATCAACAATATCTCTTACAGTGTTTTCTGCAGGGTATATTTCCTTCATGTTTCTTCCAATTTTGTCTTAATTTCTGTGATTTTTTTCCTTCTCCTTTCCCAAGTTCCATCACCTTGTGTTCTCCTCTTGCTTGTCATCTTTTTTCTGAGTTCTTCAGTTTCCGCTTTATCATCTTCCTTTGTAGAGGTAACTTCTTCGCTTAATTTTTTAAAAATTCATGCCAATATGATTTGGATACAATTTTCATCCACTTTGTGTTAACATTTTTTTCATCTGTTGGTAGATTTTTCTGCTCTTTTCTGCATATTTTTTATAATATCTTTGTACTGAGGCTTTTTTACTTACTTTTTAAAACTTGTATTTGGAAGGGTTTGATTTTCCTGGGTCAGCTATTTGCTGATTATTTCTGTGGGTGTGGGGAAGAATTAGGGGAGCTTCCTGGGCTTCATAACTAAAAGGTTCTCTCTGCTGCTGTGGAGTCTGACTGCTTCCTGCAAATATTCTGTCTGTAATTCTTTTTTATTCCTTCTTTCCTCTCTGTAATTCTTTGTTACACCTCCTCTGTTTCTCTGAACCACATCATATTCAGGATACCTGCTGTAACTACTTACCTAAGTTCCCACACTCATTTTTATGAGTGAGGAATATAACTCTCACCTCAGGGCAAGCCCTTATCCCTAGGAAGTGTATTTTTGCTGATGCCTTCTGTGATTTGCTAGCACTGAGCCCACTCGCCACCTCTTGCATGGCTTCTGCCCCATCTTAGTTGCTTTTGGAAAACTTTACATATACTCTGAATTCTATGAATTACCTCTTTGTTTTGGTTTTGCTAAAAATAAAGTTTATGGTTTGGTTTTGTTTGTTTTTTCCATTCTCTTTAATGCTTTGGTATAATTTCTAGGAGGAAAAGGGGGAAAGTGTTGCCTTATGCATCCATTTTCCTGCCCTCGCTAACTTACTGGAGCTTCTTCAGCAACTCTGAGACATAAGTAAAGCAGCTATGACTGTTGTCACGTTTTCTACCTTGGACTCTCAGGGTGCTGCAGGGTGGCAGGAGGGTCAGCACTTGGGGTCTGTCTGCGTAACAGATCCACATGGCTCTCTTTTTTCCTTTCCTCCATGCCAGGTTGGCTGTCAGGCAGAACAGCAGGGAGTTGAGGAGATTGAGGTCTGGCTGCATCATTTTTTTCACTTCAAAGTGCCAAGGCCACTGGTTGGGAACCATGGGGCCACCTGTACCTCATCCTGGGGAAATCAAAGGACAGGAGGCTTGCAGGAGCACCTGTCTTCTAGTACCCATTCCCCCAGCAAATAGCCTGGAAATAGGGGCAAGACCACTCCTGGACATCTTCCAGCCTGAGATGAGGCCCAAGTGGACTTAGCATGGGAAAGCTGGGCAAAGGTTGCCTGGTCCACCCCTGTTTGCATCCGGGTGGCTGCTCCCACCTCCGGGCTCCTTGCAGACAACTTTCCCTACATAATCCTGACTCTCCTGGTGGGAAGATGCTGGAGGATGGCATCATTGCAGTCTAAGTCCTTGCTCATTATAGACCTTCAAGTCTCTCAACACACAGATTTGTCCCCACCCACAGAGACAATCAGCAGCAAGGCCTGGATGTCAGAGAGAGGTCATTTCTTCCATCCATCTGCCTCTGATCCAGATGTGCTTTTTCTACTCTGGTATGAAAAAGACCAAGTGAGGAAGTTTGTCCCCTTTCCTTTCTCCCGTAAAATTCTCAATAAAGAGGCTAGCACAGTGCTGGTAAATAAATACTCGGCAAGAGTGTGCTGCAAGAATTATACATCACCCCTGTTATTAAGTGCCTACTGCATGCAAAAGACACATGGTCTTCTTGAATCCTTCCAAACACCATGAGAGAGGGGCCTAATCGTGATCCTCTCGCACAGATGAGAAAACCAAGGCTCCAAGAGTAGAAAGTATCCTATTCTGTATCTAACTGATACGAAAAACATCCAACCAAAAAGGACTCAAAAAAGTCTGGAGGTAAGGCATACATTAGTTAGTTTTTGCTGCATAACAAGAATCTCAAAATCTCCATCACTTATAACAACAAATCTACATTTTTCTTACAGGTCTGCAGGCCAGCTGGGGATTCTTTGCTTCAGGCTGCACATTGAGTTCAGGTTTGTGCTGTGGGTCATGACTAATGGCAGAAACCAAGAAGGTCAAATGTTAGGATGTGATTCCTCTTGAAACCTCTACTCAGAACTGGCAGAGTCATTTCTTCACTTCCCACTGGTCAAATCGAGTCACATGCCTGAGTCCACCACCTCTGGGTCAAGGATTTATTCTCTGTTCATAGTGGGAGGCACTGCAGTCAAGAGGCAAAGGCATGAATGTCTAATTCCAACACAGGGAGAATGTGAAAATTGGAGGCCATGATCTAATCTGCCTTTGGACAGTGCCAGGGTTGGTTAATTAATTGTGTGACTCTCTTCAGGCTCCAGGATGTCCGCCACAGATCTGAACCCATCTCTGATCACTCATACACTGCAGATATGTGTTGATGGTATGACCAGCCTTCCTGGTTTGCCCAGGACAAAAGGGTTTCCTGGAACATGGGGCTTCCAGTGCTACAACTGGGAAAATCTGGGCAAACCAGGATTAGTTCGTTACCTGATGAGTAGAGCAGACTCTTCCTGAACATTTGAGGGTAACAGGGGAAGCATATGTGAGTGTTTGTGTGAGAGTAGGGTGTGTGTGTGTGTGTGTGTGTGTGTGTGTGTTGTCATTCCATAGCCCATCACAGCAAACAACCAAACACTCAGTATTACACATCTCCTGTCTCCTAATTCCACAGGGAACTTCACTGGCCCATTTCCTACACAGGCCCCAACCTGCCTTTATGACAGCCTGGCCCTCACCTTCTCTCTCTCAGTCTTCCTCCTAAAAGTGTGCTGTCTTTCCTTAATTCTACAGAGCAATTTAGTTCAACATCTCAACTCCAGACCTATTTTACATACCCAAAATGTCTAAACCACTGGCCCTTGGCACAATTAGACTTCAGGGCTAAAATCAGGTGGCAGATGTTTGTTGTTGGCCTATACTATGCTTTAAAATAATTTGAGCCATTATTTCTGGCTTCTCTTGAATCAGGAGACCTGGCTACACTGGGCATGTAGTTCTACACGGCCGTAGTTGACTGGAACAGAGTAAAAGCTGCTTCCGTTTAGATGGGGCAGTGCTCCCCAGTTTTCCAATGTCCCCACCCCTCCCTGTTTCCTCCCTGGTATGACTGGCTCACTTCAGGCATTTGCAGTACTTGCTTGGAAACGTGAATTTGCCACTCTCTCTTTAAGCAGCACAAAACAACAGAAACTTTGCAGTTTGGGTCTCTCCTTCCCCTCTCCTCCCAACCTAGTATGGCTTCTGTAAATGGAATAATTTATTCTTGCACTGATATGGTTTGTGACTATAGAAGGAGGTATAGTCGGCTTTTTCTGGTTTATATGGCAGCTGTACTTCCTAACTGCAGGGACATGAAAATGCACCTCTCAGACCTCCTGTGAGGGAGCCTAATTGACAGATGGACCATGGATTCATTTTCACAGCTGTACATAGGCTTCCCTAATCACCAAGGGAAGTGAAAAAACCAAGGCAGCCTGTTCCTGGGAGACACAGAGCTTCTCCAGAGGCTCAGGTCTTCCTGTCAGCCTTGCTGACCCTAGAACTGCTCTGCAGTCCACAATCCTTTCTCCCTCCCTCCCTCCCTTCCTCTCCTCTTTCCATCCCTTTCTCTCAGCCTCCTCTGGCTTCCTCCTCATTTTTCTCCCTGCTATTTCCCCCAGTAAATCTCTTGTATGCCTCATCCTATCTTGGCTGTCTCAGAGGACCTGTACTGACACACCTTCCCATATTGTATTTGCATGAACCAAAAGGAAGAGAAAGAGAGAGCTTCCAGGCAGGTAAACAGTATGAGAAAAGGAGGGAAGGCACTGGGAGTGTTCACAGCACAAGAGGGTTAATTAGCCTGTGCTAAGAGGACGTCAAATTTCTGTGCTCCAGCCTACTAAAGGAAATAAGGGTTGAGCATCTGCATGAATGGGAAAAACACACAGTCTCTTCTCTGCTCTCACAGCACAATCATCAACACAGAAGACTGACTTCTGTGACCAAATATGTGGGGATTTCTCCCCACTGGCAAGCAAGCCAGCAATTCTTCAGTGGACACCAGTGGGGGTGTCCTCCAATTCAATTCCGACACTATCTCCCTGGAGATTGCACAGGGTGAGGGCTCAGTCCCCAAGACTGCCCCCACTTCAGATGCCAGTCACAAGTCCAGGCCTCTGGAACTTCTCACCAACCAGCTATAAATCAGGGTTCCCAAGCCCTCTCCTTGGGTTCTATTAGTCTGCCATAGCTGCTCACAGAACTCAGGGAAAAGCATGCTTCTGATTACTGGCTTATTATAAAGGATATTACAAAGGATATAGATAAAGAGATGCACAGGGCAAGGTATGGGGGAAGGAGCATGAAGCTTCTATGCCCTCCCTGGGTGTGCCCCCCTCCAGGAACCTCCATGTGTTCAGCTATGTGTAAGCTCCCTAAACCATGTGCTCTTGGGTTTTTATGGAAGCTTCATTACATAGGCATGATTGAAGCATGGACAACAATATAGAAATGTGATTGGACAAAAAGGGTATGATCTAACACTAAAAACTTGGTGGGGAAACCCAGCAAGGCCTGTCTGTTCAGATTCTTCTTGGCCTCTCTGTAGTGCATTCAGTCCCTCTGGGAGTGGGACAGGATCCCTTCTGGATCTTATGACCTACAATCAGATAAGGTAAGTCAGAGAATTTCTTTATGGTCAGCTCCAAGACAGAAAGGTGTGGGAAAGTTAGAACAAGACAGGAACCGTGGATGAAACCAAAATATACATACCATAATATCACAGCATCCTAAATCTGAAAATCCAAAATCCGAAATGCTCCAATAAACATTTCCTTATAAAGTCATGTTGGTCCTCAAAAACTTTCGAATTTTGTACATTTTGAGTTTTAGATTTGGGATACCGGTAAGGAAATGCAAATATTCCAAAATCCAAAAAATCCAAAATCTGAAACACTTCTGGTCCCAAGCATTTTAGATAAGGGATATTCAGCCTGTGTTGTGTGACCTTGGGTAAGTTACTGACCCTCTCTGGGCCTTGGTTTCACCATCTGCCAATTGGAAATAATAATAGTATCCATTTTTTAGGGTCTTCATAGGGGTTAAATGAATTACTGTGAAAAAGTGTTTCAAATGGCCTGAGTTACCAACTAAAGTTAGAGCTATAATCACAAAAATATTTAAAACTGCCCCTCTCTGATGGGATTGCTTTTCATCATTGAAGAAAGCAACACACATATTTTCTTTTCCTGACACAATTTGTAGCCTTTAGGACACAGACATGAACCCAATTTGATCCCTGGAAGAGAGAAAGCAGGGATATGGGGTGGAAAGGCCTGCCCTTTCCAAGGCAAAGTCCCCCATGTTCTGACGGGGTTGGGTCTTGACATTGTCCTCATGACCCTACAGCAGCCAGATAAGTGAGCAGAGCTTGGGAAGAATGGAGAGTTACCCAGATGTTTTGTTTCTACTGGACAGTGGACATCTGGACATGCTGACTCCTCCAGGGGAATGTCCAGATGCTTTTCACTGGGAGAAGGAATTTTCCTGAGTCCACCTGACATACGGGCTTCACTTCCCAGATGAAGGCTTAGATGCTCAGGTTGGAAACTCACCTACCGCGAGTGACTCCCTACCATCGCCACTACCGGCAATGTGCCCTCTGCAAAAATAAGGTAGTCGAGGCTCAGAGAGGAGAGAGAGGAACTTGCTTAGGGTTGTGCAGAAAGCAAGTGGCAGCACTGGGATTTGAACCTAGCTCACAAGTCCTTGTGTGTTACAGCTCTTTCTCCTTGGACAAGAGGGTCATTCTTGAAGCAGTCTCCCCTTATCTTCACTCTTGAGGCCACACCAGCCCCACCCTCAGCAGAGTCCTTTCCATCCTCCTGGGTCAGAGGAGTTGGGAATTTCTCCTACTTTTCAGAATCTGCCTGTCCCTGCAAGATGCCTTATCCAGACAGTCAGATGTCCCATTTGCCTGATAAACATGTAAAGCCTGCACTGCGGTATCAGTAAAAATAATAGGTTGAGATGACACTTCTGAATTCTCACCACAGATGGTGCTTTGGGTGTGGTATTATCTCGTTGTCCTCCCCCCAGCCAAAACTGTCAGGTCATCTCCGTTAGGAATGTTTTTGGCTGCAAATAAGAGAAAATCTGACTCATGATGTTTTAACACAGACATGTGATTATCTCATTCAACAAGAAGTCCAGATAGGCCGTCCCAGGGACAGTTGTTCTGCAGCTCTGGTTGGGAGCTCTGCAATCTCCTGGCCTTCCCCCATAGTGCCACCTGCCTCCCACACCTCCCACGATGGCCCCCAAAATAGAAGAGGAGGCAAATAGGGAGGACAAAACTTTTCTAGAAGCCGCAGCAGACGTCTAGAGGGTGCCCACCTCTGGACAAGTCACTAGCAAGGCGGGCCCTCCCTGACTGGCTCAGACCAGTGGCCGTTCAGGCTCTGGAAAGGGGACGGGGCCACTTTCCTAAACACCTGCTGGCTTCCTGAACAACTCAGGTTCTGTCAGCAGGGGAGAAGCCACAGGCACCGGCGGCTGCATCTCCTTTCCTGGGAGGATTTCACCCCTGGGTTGAGGTGGGGTATTTAGGAGAGATTCAGGCTGAAGTGAAGCCACAGGTGGAGGGCAGAAGACCTAACATTTATTGAGCACCTACTGTGTGCCAGGCCCTGTGCTGGGTGATTTCATTCTCTCATCTTTTGATTCAGTCCTCGCAACAGCCCTGTGAGGAAGGGGCTGCCCTTCCCATTTTCCAGATGAGGGAACTGAGACCAAGCCCTGGTCACAGATATGGTGAGAAGCTGAACTGGAATATGCAGTAATAGTAGTTAACTTTGACAAGTGCTCACTGTGTGTCAGGCACTCAGACAGGTGTGTCACCTGGATTAGGTCATTTTTTCCTCACCTCAACCCCATGAGATTCTCTTTTCTCCACTCTGCCGATGAGGAACCCCAGCTTGGAGAGGGGGTTCAGACTGCCTCGGTCACACAGTTGAGTATTGGCCGAGTCTGGCCATGAACCCCACTGCCAGAAGACAGCCCCACAGAGCTCCCCAAATTTGGAGAAAACCCTCCGGGCCCGTTCTGCGGCCTTTTTGGGATTGTTGGCTTCACTGGTGGATAAGATGGATAAATAAACAAGAAGTTCAGGAAACTCCTTTTGCCTCTTGCTGTTCTGGATCCACTGAAGCCACACAAGGGTCATCCGGCTGTCTTGACAGCCGACATAAAACAGGCTAAGAAGTGAATCTCTAATATGATAGCAGAGCATGTGAAGTACTGCCAAAACCCAAAACAAAACAGTTTAAGGTCACAGGAGTGACAGGGTGACTGCCTTAGACCAGCTGGTCAGGGAGGGCTTCTCTGAGGAGGTGACAGTTGAGCAGACAGAGGAATGAGGGATGTGATGGAAAGCACGAGCTGTGCAAATCTCCCATGGAAGAATGTTCCAGGCAGAGGGATTAGCAAGTGCAAAGTTCCTGAGGTGGGAGTGAGGTTGGCGCATTTGGGGAAAGACAAATCAGTGTGGCTGGAGCAGCATGGGTGAGGGAGAGAGTGGAGGGCATGAGGTCAGGGACATAAACGTGGGTAGGGCAGATCATGCTGGTTCTTATGGGACCTTGTAAGGACTTTGGCTGTGCTCTGAGTGAGGCAGAGCCATGGAGTCAGTGACAGGATCTGACTTGGCTTCTAGCAGGATCTTTCTGACTACTGCAGGGAGATGAGGGTGAAAGCCAGGAGGCCAGGGAGGAGTAACAGCTCCTCCAGAATACCACTGGGAGGATGCCTAAGCTCTTGCCAATACTGGGGATATCACAACATTGTGAGCTGCCTGAGCTCACCCAGAAGTGCGCAGGTAGATACAGACCTCCCGGGTCCCAGCTCCACGTTCAGCCCATTGCTTCATAAAACTTACATGTGCCAAGTGCTCAATTTGCAATTCCCTTTTATTGACATGTTCTCCCGGTTCCTCACGACAACCCCCTGACGTGAGTACTACTCTGACCCTTCTGTCTAAGGCTTTCTAGCTGGGAGCCCAGGTTCTCCCAGCACCCAGGGGTGGTCCCCTGCAGAACCACCGGCACAGGGGGCTGGCACCCTAAGCACCAGGTAATGGTGACAATGGCCACCACACCCTAAAGCCCCAGGTACAGGGCAGGCGCTCCACACTCACTGTCCGTCCCTTACAGCAGTTCGAGGACAGTTTGAGGACGGGGGTCTCACAGCGGAATGCTGAGTCGCTCCCGTAACCCCCGCGCTGTCGTTGTTGAAGATGACAGACTGTGCGATGTCATCCAGCCCGACCACGCAGCCCAGACACAGAATAGAAAACACAAGGTCTCTAACGCATCCGGGGGTGAGGGATGGGACGAGGAGGGGCTGGGGTGACGGAGTCGGTTTACACGGAAAAGCCCCTCCTATTCCCCCTACGTTCGCCCCCTCCCACGTGCCCGGCCCCTCCCACCACATTCCCTTCCCCCACATCGCCCCTTCCCATCCAGTACCTCTTTCCCTATCCCCCCATCGGCCCCCTCCGTCTCCCCATATTCCCTCCTCTCCCCTTCCCCATATTTCCTTCCCATCTCCGCAGATCCCTCTTCCCTCCCCCCACGTAGTCCCTCCGGTCCCGCCACATCCCCCTCCCTCCCCCTCCAGCTCCCCTTCCCTCCATCGCACGCTTTCCACCCCGGCCCAGGGGCGGGGGCCTTTCCCGGCCGGAGCTGCGGGGACGGGATCTCCTACTGCGCCCGGGTCCTGGGGGGACCCACCCCGAGCGGCCCCGGGTGGGCGGGGCGCCGGCGGGCGGGGGCGGGCGCTTTACCTGGGGTGGGTCCGCGGCCGCCGAGCCCCGCCGAGCGTCGCCGCCGCCGCCGCCCGCAGCGCCGGCCGTGCCATGTCCTGGGCCGTGCTCCTCGGCCTCCTGGCCGCGCTGCTGCTGCTGCTGCTGCTCACCCGCCGACGCACACGGTGAGTGCCCCGCCCCTGTCCCCTGTCCTCGGAGCGGGGCGTCCCAGTGCCCCGGGCTCGGAGGGAGGGCGACCTGGAAGGCTCAGGGTGGGAGGGGGCATCGCGGGAGGGTGTGGGGAACGCGACCGGCCCCACGGGGCTGAGCACCCGCCGCGAGAAGTCTGCGTCTGGCCCTGGGCACGAAGACTGGGACCTGGGAGGGATCTCGGGGGAAGATCGAGGGTCTGCGGGCGGCGAGCGGATGCGTGGACAGCCTTCGCGTAATCCCCGGTGGAAGAAGCCCGCTCCCGCTCTTCAGCTTCTGCCTGGATCCAGCACCCACCTACTCGGTGTCAAACCCTGCCTTGCTCTGGGCAGCCCTGTGGGGTAGCCTTGCTCTGCACCCCCGTTACACAGGTGGGAGAGTTGAGGCTGGGATAGGTAGAGACCCTGGGGAATGTCCTTATTACGCCCTGGAACCATCTTCCACGGGATTCCCCATCCTGGATGAAGGGGATCGGTAGGTTCAGTATTTCCATCTGCCAGGGGAGAAACTGAGGCCCATAAAGGGGTCGCCCCTCCCCTGAGGTTCTACAGCCTGGACAGGGTAGGACCAGCTCCAGATGTCTCAGCCTCCTCCCCCCACGCTTTTCCTGCTCCGTTGAGAATCTGTGATTTAGGAGAAAAAGTAAAACTCATATACTTCAAATCTGGGAGAGAGCGGTAGGTCTTCTTTTCATAAAATATTTTAAAAATTAACTTGAATGGCACAAGGAATGGCTGGATACAGTTGACTTAAATATTTATCCCATTATAGATAAGATTGAAGACCCTTAACCCTCCCTCCCAGGATTCTAGTCCTCTCCCCTTCTCCAGGCCTCTCCTGTTGCTCGGTTTGGGTGGAACCTTCCAGATTTTTTAAAAATACACTTTTTATTTTAGACTAGTTTGAGATCTACAGAAAAGTTGCAAAGATAGTACAGAGTTCCTGAATTTCCCTCAGCTGGTTTCCCCTATTGTTAACATCTTATATTTTCATTACATTATCACGGTACCTTTGTCACAACTAAAAAACCAACACTACTTGTCCATTACTGTTAACTAAACTTCAAACTTCACTGAGATTTCGCCAGTTTTCCTATTAATGTCCTCCTTCTCTTCCAGGATCCAGAAACCACCTTGTCATACCTCTTCAGTCTCCCCAGATATTTTAAAAATTTCTTTTAAATACATAGACATGAGCCTGTGAATAATACAGGGCAGCGAGAGAGAGAGAGAGAGAGAGAGAGAGAGAGAGAGAGAGAGAGAGAGAGAGAGAGAATGTGTGTGTGTGTATGTGTTTGTAAATTAGAATGTCTGAAAAATTCTGGAAACACTGGGAACTTTGTTTGTTTGTTTGTTTTCAAACTTTTTATTTTTTTAAAGTTACATGCTATGTATTATGTGCTTAATAAATGTCATATTTTATAAAAATAAAGAGGCAAAATGTAGGTGGTAAAATTAAAATATTCACTCAATTTCTGTGATACTGACAACAAAAACAATCATGGTAGTTAATATTTGAAGTGGTAGAAAGTAATTTAAAGTAAAATCTAAAATTCTGATAGTTTAGAAAAAGAAAATAATTCTGTTTTCAATGCATAAATTTCATTTGTTATTTGTTTAAAATATTCAGTTGAGAGAGACAAACACCAGCTTCTGGGGTCTTCTAACAATGGGGCATAAACCACTGGCTCAAAAGTAATGTGATCAGTCAAGCATTACCTCATAATACCAGTTTATATTCTGTCTCCTCCCATTTTTCATTTCATACCTCATCTGCAAGTAATACTAATTTAAAAGCCACATAACCTTATCCCACACTCACCCATCATTAATAAAAGCAGTTTAATTTAATCTCTCTGATTGGGGAATCATTGGCCAGGACTGTAGATGGGAGGGCACCACTGCAGGTTGTGGACCAACAAGGTTCTAGAAAGGGCTGAGCTGGGTCATCACTCATTAAGAAATTTTTATCTTCACCTAACATGTAATTAAACCTAAAGCAAAATTGTGTGACGCTTTCTGAACATAAGAAATATTTTCGTTCCAGAAAATCGTGTTTATATTTTAAATTCATAATTCTGTCCCCAACTCAGAAATCTATTTTGTTGATTTTGCATAGGTATAGAATATTGAAAGTAGGTTGTACTTGGCATCCAAAGATCTGGATTCTAATCCTCAACATACAATATACTAATGTGTAAGCTTGGACAAATTATGACATTTCTTTAAAACCTCAGTTTTCTGCTTTGTAAGACATTTACTGTGATTGCTGCACCTTAAGACTCGTGTGGATCAAATACATTGTTCATTCAACAAATACTCATCACACTTCTTGCATGGACAAAGCAGTGCTCAAGGTCCTGAGGACACAGAAGAGACTAACCAGGTGTGATCACCTCCTTTGTGGCGCTAACATTCTAATGGGCAGGCACAGCCATAACAGTCAATGTCTGGTGGAGGTAAATTCTGCAAAGAAAATATTACAGGTTAATGGGCGTAGAGAGGAATAGAAGTAAGAGAGGTAGCTGGATCAAGGGTAGCTGGAAACAGCCTCTCTTGTAAAGAGACATTTGAACAGATGGGTCTACTTTTCTTACAAATAGTAGAAACTTGATCAAAATTAATTCAAGCCTCACCCCCGCCCCCAAATAAATGCATTGAACTTTGTCCTTGAAAAGTCCAGCAGAAACTCTTGCTCTGAACTGTTAAATCCAGCAGGTCAAACAACATCATCAGAATTTTCTCACACTCTCTCCCCACTGCTTCTTTCTTCTTTCCTACTTTCTTCTTTCCTACTTTCTTCTGTTTGACCTCACTCTCAGAAAAGTTGTCTTATTTTAGTTTTTAAATCCTGGCAAATATGATCCCCAGCTTTTTAAGGCTTATGTGTTCTTAGGCCGTGTTTGAAAGTGGTGGTGGTTTCATGGGTGTGTATACCTATGTCTAAGCTCATCAAATTGTATACATAAAATATGCGCAGATTTTTGTGTATTGACTGTACTTCATTAAAGCTGTTTCAAAAAGAAAAGAGAAAGGAAAGTCTCAAGCAAAATTTTCAAGGTGGATTTTCTGGCTGGGTTTCAATCACATGTCCATCCCTGAATTCATCGTTGTGGCCACTGAAGATATTAATGATAATTTTTAATTAAGATATCCACTTTTAAAGGTAATTTTAAGAGAGCTGATTCTTCAGTATTTCGTTTCTCTTAGGTCATCTGCTTTGTTTGTTCATCTTGGCTTTTCTTTTTCATGTTGTGTTTCCTCAATTATTTGGTGATTCTGCACTTTTCCGGTTATATTTTTAAATGAAGTATTAGGGCTGTGTTGCCATTGCAATTGTAAAGCTGGTTTCTGCAATGGGCCTTCTTAAATGAGAGAACTAACTGGGAACTGTGTAATTGACCCAGACATGCTCAAGCAGACACCTCTTTTGTAGGCTGCATCAGCAGAGAGTAGACAGGTAACACTGGGTTCACCCTTTATCATCACTTTCGAAACATACCTGTTCTGGGGGCAGAAGACTAAAGTATTTAACTTCTGAGCCGAGAGGACTTTGCTTATCTTCTGTGGAATTCATTTTGTGGCACGCATTTTGGTATATGCTTTTTGTTGTTGTTCCAGCTTTAAGCGACATGTTTTGAACCTTCTCCAGAGAGATATTTACTTGTTTGGGAAACTCATTGCTTTAGTACAGGAGCAAACTCCACATTCTATCCTCAGGGATGGGGGGAGCATGGTTGACTGTTCAGCAGATGGTCCTTGAACTATGCGAGCTGTATTACTTTCTTAGGGCTGCCGTAACAAAGGACTGCAGACCAGATGGCTTTAACAACAGGAATTTACTCTTTCACAGTTTTGGAGGCTAAAAGCGTGAGATCAAGGTGTTGGCAGGGTTGTTTTTTTTCTGAGGCCTCTCCTTAGTTTATCAATGGCCATTCTCTCCCTGTGTCTTCACATGGTCTCCCCTCTGGGTGTGTCTGTGTCCAAATGTCCTCTTTTTATAAGTACACTAGTCATATTGGATTAGGGACTAGCCTAATGACCTCATTTTAACTGAATTACTTTCTTCTACATCCCATGTGTGTCACTAATAGCTTTAGGAAGAAGAATGCTGGGGGCGAGGAGAGCAGATCATTCTGATTTTGAAGGTGGGCATTGTCATCTGTAGTTGATCCTGATGAGTGTCCTGCCAGTGCTCATCAGGAGCTAACTCGTAACTCTTCTGGACACTGCCTTGGCTGCCTTTCTCCAGACTGATGCTCCGTTTTTGGAGGCTGGGAAGTCCAATGTCCAGGGAATACATCTGGTGACGGCCTTCCTGATGGTGGAGACTCTCCACAGCAATGCAGGGTATCACATGGCAAGAATGCCCTGAGCAAGAGAGGAACTTTTAAGTTTTAAACAATATGCTAGTTGAATTTTCAAACAATAAGCTCGCTACATTTTCTTCAACCTCCAGGTGAAATTTAAAAGTATGTATTCAATCATTTGCCAGAAAAAAGGAAAGAAAGAGACAATGAATAAGTTCCCTATGAAGAGATGAATTGTTTTTCCTAAGTTGTCAGGCTTATTTAATACTCTGTATAGAGATGTTTTCAGACTGTTCATTTGTATTTTTTTCACTCCAGATTTTAGTTTTGACATCCTTTCATGTTGCTACTTGGAGCTAATCCATTCTTTTGATCTTCTGTATAGGATTCCATAATATGAATAAGTTGCAGGTTTCTTTTTTCCTGTTTATTCATAACCCTAAGGAAGGACTTTTAGGATGTTTCTGGTGTTTTCATTATTTCAGATAATGTACTATGGTCTTCCTGTGAGGAGCTTCTGGTCTGCACTTTTCTCTGGGATACATGGGGACAGCCATGTACCCAGTACACGGACTCTGGGAGGCAGGGTACCTGGGTGCCTGCCGTTCTTGGCATATGAAAATTCCTAGCCTGTGGAAATATGGAAAAGTTGAGTAGCTGCTCTCTGCCTCAGTTTCCCCATCTTTAAAACAGGGATAATGATGATATTAAGTAAGAATGGAATTGCTGAGTTAGAAGGAATACCAGTTTAACATTATTTTGGCTAATACATGCTGACCATGAGTCTAGAAAACGAATTTATCTTTGGGAATAAGTCTTTGATTTTTATACCTGTGTGTACCTTGAGAAGGTCAACAAGTGGGTATTGGGGCAAAGAGTGGGGATGGGGGTCAGTGGCAGCTGGGAGACAGTTGTGTGGACCCTGGGGAGACCCAACAGGGATCCCAATTTAGGTCCCCAATTTCATTTTCTCCTCCCACCTTGGCTAGGGGGCACTCTGGTTACACCCATTTTGCAGAGGAGGAAACTGAGGCTCAGAGAGGCCAAGTGACTTGCTGAAGATCTGTCGGGATTAAAACTCTGGGCTGCAAGAATTTTTAGTTCTCAGGAAAAATGAATTCTCACTCTTCCCACACATTATATTCTAGTGAACACTCAAAACTCTTAGAATCACATGGCCTTAAGATAATAGGAGATGCAGTTACAAGCAGAAATTCTTAAGGAAGGACAGACAATCAAGTGGAAGAAGGTGGATGACACTGGTGCTGTGTAGACAGTGATCCAAATTTCGGATCAAAACAAGCAAGACTCTCCACCTCCCTTGTCTCATTCCTTTCTCCTCACCAAGCTTTGAGATAATTTTTATCACTCCCATTATACAACTGGGGCTTAAAAACTGTGACTTTCCCAAGGCTGCACAGAAATCATATTCCACATCTAGCCAGCTCCAAAACCCATGCTTGTCCCAGTAAAAAACACTACTTCAGTTGGTCAGTAACTCTGTCTTTACCTCCAGAATTACTTTTCTTAAGTTAAAACTTCTTAATTATAAAAAATTTCAACCACATAGAAAAAGCAATAGTATGAGAACCCCATGTTCATACCTTGATTTGACAGTCATTAACATTGTTTGACAGTCATTAACATTGTTTGACAGTCATTAACATTGTTTGACAGTCATTGTTTGAAAAATTATAGATGTCATGATATTTCACCCTTGAATATTTCAGAATGCATATCAAAAAACAATGGCAACCACTATTCCATTATCCTAGCTGAGAATATGAAAAATAATTTTTTGTTTGTTTGTTTGTTTGGTCACTGGCTGGTACAGGGATCAAACTCTGGACTTTGGCGTTATCAACTTCATGCTCTAACCAGCTGAACTAACTGGCCAGCTCTGAAAAATAATTCTTAATATCATCTATTCCTAGTCCAAATTAAATTTCTGCAATTCCAGCAAAAATTTTTTTAGCTCAGTTCAGTAATTGAGTGTTTTGCAGTGAGCTGTGATTTGGGAGTCTGACTTTTGGGCCCATTGAGGCTAATGATTTGCCACATGGGTATCAGAAACATTCTTCTTGCTCTCTGAGCCTCACTTTCCCCATCTATACTCTGAGGTGACTTACAGAGGTGATCTCTCGGTCCCCAGCCACTTCACCAGGCTCATACATCTCTCTCCCTCTCTGGGTTTGTGGGGCTGCTATAGCGAGCATGGAGAGAAGTCTTCTGGGTGGGAAGCCCCTTCTCTGGGGGACCAGAGGCCACAGTGGCATCAGGGGAGGGTTCCTGTGACTCAAGGGCTGGCCTTGGCCCCTGCAGGATACAGAATTTCTAGGCAAAAATAAATCTGTCTCATTCTAACATGTGCTAACCAGAGGTCACCAAACAGTGGTCCATGGCTAAATTCAGCCCTGGATGGGTCTGGTTTGTACTTCACAGTAGAAGGGGAGAAAATTGGGGGATTCCATATATAAAAATCCAGATTTCCAGCTTCTCGTGAAAAATTGGAAGATCTAGTAACGCTTTCCTGGGACTCATTGGTAGAGCCCTCTCTGAACCTGCCACAGTCCCCACCACTTCCTATTGCACTCCAACACAAAGCTATTCTCTTTATCACTGTACTTCATCTGCTGGTTTTTTTCTTATGTTGAGAAATAACTCTCTGAATTTGTGTCTGTTTCAAAAACGGGAAAATGAAAACTAGAGCAAGAAGGCCACATGCTTTTTCTACACAGTGGGAGCAATGGGGGAAGCATGGAGGAGCAGAAGGGAGACCCTCCATTAACAGCAGACTGAAGGGCCGGCCCGTGGCTCACTCAGGAGAGTGTGGTGCTGATAACACCAAGTCAAGGGTTAAGATCCCCTTACCGATCATCTTTTAAACCCCCACCCCCAAAACAGCAGACAGAAACCCCTAGTAGCCTGTGGATGAGCCCTGGGGGAAGGACAGGTTAAGCAGATTAAACAGAAGCTCTGGTTGCACCAGCTCAGCTGGGCAGAAATCCGTGCCCTTCTATTCCCCATCAAATCCTCCCAGAACCTGTGGCCCTGCATTGAGTTGAAGCTACTGGACAGAGAGGTTGGCCATCCACCAACATTGTTCAGCTCCGTGATGCCAGCCTCTGCCTGGGCAATCCAGAGCGTGGACTGTGTGTCAGGCCCTTAACCTGCACTGGCTCCCTTAACTCTCTCAGCAACTCTGGGAGGCATGTGCTACTCATTGAGCACTGACTGTGTACATGATTCATTCATCTGACACATGTTTATTAAGCACCTACTATGTGCCAGGCACTGTTCTAAGTTCTGGAGTGATCAAGTCCCTGCTCTCATGGAACTCCCATCTAGTGAAGATGCATTATGTCAAGGGGCACAGATAGGGGGACATCCTATCCTTGACTCCCCCAGTTCATAAAGGGTCATGTTGGATAGAGACCCAGGGCAGATGGCAGGGTTGGCGGTACGTTCTGTGAGTGAGAAAGGGGCAGTTTTTAGAGGAACCCACATGATGGGAATTAAAGCTCCTGAGGAGAATCAGAAAAGGTGTCTTGGTCTCTGAACCAGGATGGGCAGAAGGCAGTCAGTTGGCCATGTGGGCGGGGGCCAGGATGGGAGGGTCCAGCCCTGCATCATCGCCTCCAGGCATTGCCTGGCAGTGCCTCAAAACTGAGAGTGTCAGTGGATGAGGCTAGAGACCGCAGGCCCTAAAATAGAGCCTCCTTCACCCCTGCTGGCTGCCTGAGTCACCCTGGAATGTGGCCTGGGCCCGAGTTGGATTGAGAAGCTGGCCAGCCACATCGGGGGTCAGGCGCCAGGGCTCCCAGCTTCCTGCCTTTGTCTGCGCCTCCTTGGGAATTTTCTGGGGATAAAGGAAAGCTGCCAGAAATAACACCTTGCTCTGGCAGCAGCCAGGATAAAGGGCAGGGAAAGGAAGCCTCCTCCAACCCGCAAAGACGTCTTAGGGGAAAATCTCAGGCTGTGCATTTGGGTAGGTCGCTGAAGTCAAAGCCAGCAGCAGAGATGTTCCCTAATATTGAATACCTCTTGTGCTTTGAACCTCTTTGGTCAGGAAGAGCCCTGTCCCCACCTGTTAGGTCAGGCTCACTAAGGAGAATAGATTTTTCTTAAAGTTACCTGCACTGTCTGTCCCCCATTCAGTGGAGGGGATTGATTATACAAGGGCGTGGGTCGTTGTGGGTCAGCTTAGAATTCTGCCTACCACAGTGAGCTATAAATACCATTATGATATGAGAGTACTTTTTAAAAGTTCATGGAAAAATTAGTATTATTTTTTAATTCTGTTTTTCCACGAACTTTTTGAAGTACCCTTGTCTTCTCAGAGGAGTCCCTCTGCTTTCACAGGTGACTCCGACCTTGAATATCACACATAAATTTCTCGCCCCCTGGGCTGAGCTAGCCTGTACTCTTGGGACATCCCTACAGGCCGTGACCTGGCCGCTCACCATGGAAGGCACCTCAGATTTTGAACTGCTGATGGGCAGTCAGGGCAGTGACGGACCAGCGCTTCCACCATCTTCTGCCACCTGACTGTGCCCTCCAGTCTCATCCTTTCTCTGTGGCAGGACAGGGAGTGTGAAATGAACACCACCCTGGTCCAGGCTGGCTCAGACAGAGAGCTCTGTGTCTTTGTACCATTGAGGGCTGAAAGGTTCTCCCACCTGCAGAGAGAAGACCATCTCTGTTGAACCCCATACTATGTACCAGACATTAACTGGTCCCTCAGCTTCTGCCCTCATTCTTTACAGTCCATTCTCTACACAGCAGCCAAAAGAATCCTGTAAAAACCTAAGCCAAATCATGTCCTTCCACTGCTCAAAACTCTCCCATGGCTCCCACCTCCCTCAAAGGGAAAGCTAACGTCCCTACAGCTGCCTGCAGGACTGCATGGGCTACCTCTCTGGCCTCAGCTTCCATTACTTCTTCCTGCCCTCTTCAGTACAGCCAAGCTGGCCTCCTCAGGGCCTGCATACATGCTGTTCCCTCTGCCTGGAAGGCTCTTCTCCCGATATCCCTGTGACTCCCTCCATCATCGCCTTCAGGTCTTGGCTCAAATGTCTCCTCAGTGAAGCCTACCCTGACCTCTCCATTTAAAAATCACACCTCACGGCCTACATTTTCCCCTTCCTTGCCTCATCCAATGGTGATAAGTGCTGTGGCTTCCGCAGGAGACCTGGCGAGCCTCCCCTGGACCGTGGCAGCATTCCCTGGTTGGGCCATGCCTTGGACTTTGGAAAAGATGCTGCCAGTTTCCTCACTAGGATGAAGGAGAAACATGGTGACATCTTTACTGTAAGTACCTCTTGTGTCTCTTGGGAGGAAAGGGGATGAACAGCTGGAAGGGGCTGAGCACCAGGCCTCGTACCTGGTGTACACCGATTCCTCCAAACATCTGTCCATGTACTAAACCACCCATCCAACATCCATCCAGTGATCCAGCCGACTTTCTATCCATCTGGCTATCCAACTGTATGCCCAATGCTTATCTAACAAACATCCCTTCAATATCCCTCCAGCCTCTTCCCAACATCAAGCTATGCAGTCATTCAGTATCTACCCAATACTTGTACATCCGTTCAACTCCCATCTGTCCAACGTCATCTACACATTTAACATCTGCTCTTTTGCCTCTCTACCCAATTTTCTCCACCCCCAGCATCCTTCTATCCTAGTATCCACCAAGCGTTCATTCACATATTCCATTTCCATCAAACCTTCACCTATTCACTCATCCATCCGTCTTTCCGTATACTCATCCACCATCTGTGTATTCATCCATTTATCCATCATCTATCCTTCCGTCTACCCAAATTTACCCAGCATTCTTCCACTCAAGTACCCAACATCCATCCAATTTTCATCCATGTATTCAACTTCCACCAACTTCCAATTTCCATTATCCACCCAGCACTCAACTGTCCATCTAATCAATGGCCAAAGTCTGTCCACTTGATATACATCTACTTATATCTCCATCCATCCATCCCTCCAACATCTAGTCAAACAACCACCACCCACCTGTTCACTTTCCATGTATCCTATCCAATTTCCATCCATTCAGCATTCATCCTTTAATCTGTTTACACAATATCCACTTAGCATCATGATGCCCATGTACCCAACATTCATTCCTATATTTAATTTCCAACTAACCTCTAGCCACCCATCCATCCATCTTTCCAGCTAACACAGATTCATTGATCTATCCTCCCATTTTTCCATCCATATAACATTCTATCCAGTAGCATTTACCCAACAGCTAACACCTAACCTACTTTCCTTCCATCCGTCCTTCCTTTCTTCTATTTATCCTTTCATTCACTTATCCTTTCATCCCTCCATCTATCCGTAATGTACACAACATCCATCTGCTGCCTTCTGTAGGCATGCTGTCTCCTGGCTGCTGGAGATATAGCAGTAAGTAAGATAACCATGGCGGGTGCTTAAGGGTGAGATGGTAAAGAACACAGCCCTTGAGTGTAAAAAGCCCTGAATTCCAGTCCTAGCTCTGCCACTTCTCAGCTATGATGTCCTGGGCACATTATATCTAAACCTCACTTTTTTAGCTATAAAAGGGTGTGATGGTCCCTACCTTGCAGGGTGGTCATGAGGGGTAATGAGAGAACATTGTCCATGAAGTGTCCAGAGGGGCAGTGTCTGGCACATGGTAAGCCCTTGAGAGCTCCTGTTGTTCATGGTGACACTCTTCAGTCTATCCTTGGTGACTTCCTACAGATACTGGTAGGTGGCAGATATGTCACTGTCCTCCTGGACCCACACTCCTATGACTCGGTGGTGTGGGAGCCGCGCACCAAGCTGGACTTCCACGCCTATGCCATCTTCCTGATGGAGAGGATTTTCGACGTGCAGCTTCCACATTATAGCCCCAGCGATGAAAAGGCCCGGATGAAACCGTGAGTGGCTGCAGATGGCACCTGTGGGCGGGCCAAGGTGGGCGACCTGCTTCTACCTGCATAGCCCAAGCCCTGTGTGGGTCGTGCTAAGCTCCACAGCAGGTGTCTAGCAAAGACATTTTGTTTTGAGAAAACAAACAAAAACAAAACAAAAAACAACCGAAAAGAATTGGACTGAAGAACTCTTTATCTCTCGTCTCTGTTTCTTTTGGGAGGCAGCCCTGATTTTAGTAGGAGATGAAGGTTTGAGTCAGCCAGACCTAGGCTCAAATCCCAGCTTCACCACATCCTGGCTGTGTGACCTTGGGCAAGTCACTTTCCTTTCTGTTCCTGAGTTTCTCCTAGGTTTTCCAGAAGATGAAATGAGATCTTTATGCTCAGCATAGTAACTGGTAACTATCGTGGCTGATGATGATAGTAGTAATCATATGATCTTGTTTAAACCAGTCTTCACAGGCCCCCATTGCCAATGGGGAACTTGAGCGCTGGGACCCTGAGGTTTGGGGAGGGAGGTCCCTAGGGGTTTATATTTCCCTTTGGAAGCTAAACTCTCACACTTTTGTTCCTGCCTCAGGACTCTCCTCCACAGAGACCTCCAGGCACTCACGGAAGCAATGTATACCAACCTGCGCACTGTCCTGCTGGGCGACGCTGCGGAAGTGGGTGGTGACTGGCGTGAGATGGGTCTCTTTGATTTCTCCTACAGCTTCCTGCTAAGGTAAGCCATGCAGCCCCCACTGTCCTGGGTGGGGTTCAGCACTCTGGACCTGTGTTGGCCATGAGCAGTGGTCAAGGGAACCAGGAGGACTTTGTGGGTGGGGGAAGCAGTTTGGGACACTCAGAGCAAAGACTGCAGGAAACACATTTGGGAACATCTGGGACCCCAGGTATTCACCTCACCCAGCCCATGAGCTGTAAAGGAGATGCCAGCTGCAAAAGGGCCTTGCAGGTCACCCAGAGAGGGAGTAGCAGAGCAAAACTTCAGAGACCATCTTGTCCTGTGGCTTCCAGAGTTTGGGATTTCACAGGTCAGAAAAACAGAATGTTTGGGAGTTTGGGAGACCAACCCAGGACCTTAACCTTTTACCAGACCTTGTAAACGTATGAAAAATCCTACAACCAAATGTTCCTTCCTTTGACAGTGCCAGTCTCTCTCTGGACTCTGGGGATACAGCAGGGAAAGGGACAGATGAAGCCCTGAAACTCATGGAGCTGACACTCTAATGTGGTTATGTCAGAGAGAGATGAACATGATGACAGAGACCCACAGACAGGCAAAAGCATCAGGTGGATAAGGAGGGCCGCTCTGAGAATCTGGCCTCAGAGCCAAGACCTAAGCACAGGGTGCCCACCGTGCCACAATTCCGGGCAGAGGAAACAGCAAGTGCAAAGTCCCAGAGGCAGGAGGAAGCGTAGCAAGGGGGACAGCATGACTGGAGCATCAATAGCCAAGACAGGAGGGTGGGGATGAGGTCAGAGGAGTTGGCGGAACCAGGTGTCACAGAGCCACTAAGCCACAGAAGGCTTTGTAATGTATTCTCATTAAAACGCGCTGACTTCAGGAGCTTAAACAGGGACATGACGTGATCTGACTTACGAGTGTCAAAGCTCCCTTTGGCTGCTATATGGAGAATAGACCATAGGTGGGGGGGTGGGGATGAAAGGGAGGCAGAGGACCCATTAGGAGACTGCTGCGAGAGAGAATGGTGGCCTGAACCAGGGAGATGGCAGGAATTTGGGTAACTTTTGGAGACAGAGTTAAGACCTGTGAAAGATTTGATTGGGGCGGGGGTGGGGATAGGAGAGGTGGGCGTGGGCAGTGAGGGATAAAGTGTATTAAGACAGCTCCTTGATTTTTGGTGGTGCCATTAACTGACCAGTATTCCATAAAAGAAAGGGCTTCTCAATCTCTCCAAAAACTCAACCAACATAGTTTCACAATAAAGGAGAGCCATTCCTTGATGTATACGGGTATGTGGGTACATTTATGACACACATGTGTGTATATGTGTAGACTAAACGTGTGTGTTAACTCATGTAACTCTCACAGCAGCTCTATGTGGCTAGTTCTTTACCTTATTCAACAGATGAGAAAACTGAGTCCCATGTTGAAGTCATGGCAGGGATGGCTCCAGAGCCTGCACTCTCCACATGTAAATCACCCCCATTCTTCTCATCTCGCCCTGGAGCAGTGCAAAAACTGTCAAGAGCTGTAATTGGCCAGGGTGATGCTGGTCTGGTCCAGTCTGTCATTTGTGATGGGTACAGGTCCAGAGAGGGGCAGCAAAAATCAGCCAGCAAGTTCATGGCGGGGTAACTCCCAGGTCTCCTGGCTACCCTGTGTCCCTGTGTGGGAAAGAAGTCAGAGAGGAAGCAGTGGGACTGCGGGAGGTGGGCGAGGTGGTGGCAGTTGGGTCTGTCCAGGTCTTGCAGTTCAGCAGGCACAGTGTAGGCCGAGTCAGATGTCAATCCGTACCTGTGGATCCACACCTGTAAATCGATACCTGTGTCTCCAGGGCCTGAGGCCTAGGCTTGAGCTCCTGCCTCCTATCTTGGCAGCACGGGCCTTTTCTCTGCCATCTGCAGCCCCTGAAATAGAAAAGGAGTGGGCGAATTGGGTGGCGGAGACACAGGTGGAGATGCAGATTCACACAGGCCAGACCATGAGGCGCCACCTCTTAAACCTTCCAGCTGTCCTATGTGGGCCCCTGCGTCACGCGAGTCACATCCAGGGTTCTAACCCTGGCCGCCTGGCCGCCTCGCCACCTCGTGAACAGGCCAGGCAGGCTCCCCGCTGGGGCCTCTGCAGTTTCTGTTTCCTCACCCAGGAATGCCGTTCCCCACATGTCTGCGTGGCTCCCACCTCACTTCGTTCCAGTCTCAAGTGTCACCTGCTCAGAGAGGCCTTTCTTGACACCCCATTTAACATCATGGCCCTCTCCTGTTACCCCAGCTCTGCTCCAGCTCTGTTTTATTGTGTGGCACATGCACATGGTGCCACCTATGGGTCGTGTGTGTATTTACATGTGTGATTATTGAGTTTTCGACTGAGTTATTTTGATAGAGGTGCCATGGGAAGGTGGTCCTCTGGGCTTATTTTTTTGGTTTGTTTTTCATTGCCTATTATTTGTAGAAATATATGTACAGGGAAATTGTTCTCTGCTTTAGGAAAAATATCAGTGCAATTGGAATGATAAATGACTGGCGTTTAACCGAAGTGTCATGAAGATCATGGGGCCTGGTAAGGATCAAGGTGGCCCACCAAGCCCGTGCCATCTAAAGGAGGTGGCTGTGACTGCTTGTGCCCAGGGTTGCCAGGTGGGACTGCGGATATAGGGCACCAGGTTCCTTTTTCAACATTAGATGAGTGGGAAATCCAGATTTTGTGTGAGTTTCCCCAAATGTTTGACTGTAGCTTCAGTTGGTTTTTAGGAAAACTCTACTGACCAGACAAAACGCGTTTGTGGACTGAATACAGTTCATGGGCTGCACCTTCACAGCTTCTGTCATAAGGAAACTGAGGGCCTTAGTCTGAAGAAGTGGGGCCCAGGGCCTGACGTGCATGGAGCAGGAAAGGGAGAGAATCCTTCTGGGCTGAAGCAGAGGCACGAGGAGGGCTGGAGGGTTGACTCCCGAAGGAGCTGTTTTAGCTGTTCAGAAGGAAGGCTTGCTGCTTCTTCATCCACTGGGATGAACAGGTCATGCACTCGCCATCCCTGGGGGTGTGGAAGCCAAGACTGGATAAGGGGGAGGTGAGTGGGATGTAGGTGAAGGTGGGATGACGGCCTAGGTGACTCTGAGATTGTAATCATGATAACCCGAAATCAGTGTTCTCAGGATTAAGTTCTAACTATCCATATATCCTACCATTCATCCATCCCTCCATCTGCTCATCCACCCATCCCTTCATCCATCCCTTCATTCACCCATCCATCCACCAGTCCATCCATCCATCCATGTATTCATCCATCCACTCACCAATTCACCCATCCACCCATCCCTCCATCCACCAATTTATCCATCCACCCATCCTTTGATCCTTCCACCCACCTATCCCTCCCTTCATTCACCCATCCATCTATTCACCCATCCATCTATTCATCCACCAGTCTATCCATCCATCCATTCGTCCATTAATCCATCCACCCACCTATCCATCCTCATTCACGCATCCATCTATTCATCCACCAGTCCACCCATCCATCCATCTACTCACCCACCAGTCCACCCATCCATCCATCTACTCACCCACCAGTCCACCCGTCCATCCATCTGCTCACCCACCAGTCCACCCGTCCATCCATCTGCTCACCCACCAGTCCACCCGTCCATCCATCTGCTCACCCACCAGTCCACCCGTCCATCCATCTGCTCATCCACCAGTCCACCCATCCATCCATCTATTTATCCACCAGTCCACCCATGCATCCATCTACTCATCCACCAGTCCACCCGTCCATCCATCTATTCATCCATCCACCTGTCCATCCATCTATTCACCCATCCACCCATCCCTCCATTCACCAATCTCTCATCCACTCATCCCTCCATCTACCAATCTATCCATCCATCCATTGAACATTTATTGAGGGCCTACTACCTGCCTGCACTGTACAAGTGAGGGACAGTGTGGGGACTAGACCAGTCTCTTTTGGCCCCCATTCTCCCTCATTCCTGCTTCCACTCTCTCCCTTTCTGAGAAACCCCTCTCCTGGGAGATCCATGAATAGGGCAAGCTCAAGGAACTGGGGTGGAGGTCAGGGCTTCAGGGTCTGGCCTGGGGCTAAAGCATTAAAAGGCAGCTGATGGTGAAGACATTTCCTCTGAGAGCATTCCTGCAGGGGCCAGGGTGGGGGTCAGATCTCAGCGAGGGCACGTGCTAGCTCCTGTGTCGCATTCTTTTCCACACCTGCCAGGTCCTGTCCTTCTCCTGCTCAGACTTCCCAGCGCTGCTCAGGTCAAGCCCAACCTTTTCCCTTCTCTGCATCACAACTCCCAGACCTCTCCCACCCTCTCCTCTCACACTCCAGCTCCAGCACCCACCCAGTGACACCTGGCAGCTCTGCCCAGGCTATGGTTGCTCCCTTGGCTCTGGGCCTTTGCACAGGCTGTGCCCTCTGACCAAATGCCTTCACCTTTCCCTGCTCATCCTGTGGGTCTCAGTTCAGACTCTGCCTCCTCCAGGAATCCTGCCCTGAATGCCTGTTCAGGGCCAATGTCTCCTCTCCTGATCTGTGCCCCAATCTTACCCACTGTCCCCCTTGTTCACCCTGCTCCAGCCTCACCAGCCTTGTCATGGCTCCTTTCTGCCCCAGGACATTTGCGCTTGCTGTTTGCTCTGCCTCGAACCCCCTCCCTCTGTTCTTCTCCCCATGCTGGCTCATTCTCATCCTTCAAGTTTCAGCTCAGATGTGAGCACCTCCTTCCCCATGCATTAAACATCACTCCCCACACTCCCCACCCTGTCACCCAGCTTTATGTTTGACGGCACCACTGAGCACCAGCCGACACATTCCCTGTTTTACTCCTTCCTCTTGTCTGTCATCTTTCTCCTGTGCTGCAGCATCAGCTCCATGAGGACAGGGGTTTTTGTCTGTTTTATTCACTGCTGACCCCACCCACCCACCCAGAACAGTCCCTGGCATACAGTAGGATTCATTGGTGCTTACTAGGTGGATGAATGAAGAAATGCTTGTAAGCTTCCGTGGGAGTGTTTGGCCGGAGTGTCAGAGTAAGTGTGTAAGTGGGGACAAACACTGTCCTACCTCTGGTTTCGCACAACAGTCATCAGCACACAGACTGACTTCTGTGACCAAATGTGTGGAGATTTCTGTCCACTGGTGAGCAAGTGAGCAATTCTCCAGTGGACACCAGCTGGGTGTCCTCTAATTCAATTCAATTCAGACACTATCTACTTGGAAATAGCATCAGATCCCACAGGTTGAGGGCTCAGTCCCCAAGACTGCCCCCACTTCAGATGCCAGTCGTAAGTTCAGGCCTCTGGAACTTCTGACCAACCAGCTATAGATCAAGGTTCCTAAGCCCCCTTCTTGGGCTTGATTAGTTTGCCTGAGTAGCTCACAGAACTCAGAGAAGCATGTACTTACATTTACCAGTTTATTATAAAGAATATTATAAAGGATACAGACAAAGAGATGCATATGGCAAGGTGTGGAGAAGGGACGCGAAGCTTCCATGCCCACCGCGGGCCCACCCCTCTCCAAGAACCTCCACGTATTCAGCTATCCGAAAGGAAGTTCCCTGAACCCAGAGCTCTTGGGTTATTATGGAGGCTTCATGACATAGGCATGATTGATTAAATCATTGGCCATTGGTGATCAACTTAACCTTCAGTCCCTCTTCCCTCCCTGGAGGCTGTGGGGGTGGGACTTAAATTCCTGCCTTGGTCCTTCCTGTGACCAGCCCCCATCCTGAAGCTTCCTAGGGATGCCAGCCATTATTAGCATATAAATAGACTCTTATCACTTTGGAGATTCTAAGGATTTTAGGAGTTGTATGCCAGGAGATGGGGATGAAGACCAAATATGTATGTTTACAATATCACAGTGACCAACAATGACCCCTGACCTGCTGTTTGTTGCCCCAAGGGCTGGCTACCTGACACTGTATGGAGTTGAGGCATCGCCACACACCCATCAGAGCCAGGCCCAGGACCGTGTCCACTCAGCTGACGTCTTCCACACCTTCCGCCAGCTCGACCTGCTGCTCCCCAAACTGGCTCGAGGCTCCCTGTCAGTTGGTAAGTATCATGGGGCTCCCTTTGGGCAGTGGGGCAGATGGAAAGACGCAAAAGGTTTTTACTTGAAGACGAAGGATCAGAGGCAACATAATAGGAAGGATATTTCTAAACCTCTGGGAGGCAGTGAAATCCCCATCACTGGGGGTAGGCAAGAGCACAATGCTAGAAAAGCAGGGCTTGGATCAGAGCTGGGGTTCCTGGTAGAAATTCTGATTCAGCACATATGGACTGGGGCCTGAGAATCTGTGTGTGTTCTTTACTCGTTTTGAGTTGCTTTAAAAATTTTTACAAGTAATTCATGCTCATTATAAATAATTCAAGCCATTTAGAGCAAATAATAAAAGAATTCTCCACTTTCTACCCATCCCCAGCCCACCACTCCACTCCGCAGAAGTAATCACCATCACTAGCTTGGAGTATATCCTGGCAGAGCTTTCTCTGAATAGACACACACATACACACAGTTTTATGTTATTTTTATTATTTTCTATTTTTGTCTTTTTCTTTCTTTCTTTTTTTTTTTAACTGAGGTATAACTTATATACAAGAAAGCCCATGCATCCTAAATGCACAGCTGAGAGGTAGATCTAAACATCTCATGCTCCTTCTCAGCCAATATTCATCTGCTGAGGTAGCCACTATACTGGTTTCTTTCACCTCCAGTTAGTTATGCCTGTTCTTGAACTTCCTATAAAGGGAGTGATGCAGTATGTGCCTTTTTGTGTCTGTCTTCTTTCACCCAACTTAATGTCTGTGAGATTTATCCAGATTATATCAATAGTTCATTCTTTTCCATTGCTGTATAGTATTTCCTTAGAGTAATATTCTCCAGTTGATAGAAATTTAAGTAGTTCTCCGTTTGGAGCTGTCATGAATTAGGCGGTTGTGAACATTCTTGTATGTGTCTTTCAGGGCACACGGGCCCTCATTTCTCTTGGCTGTCAGCCCTGTAGTTTTATAACATGGATATATTACACTGGAAGAATTGTTCTGCACCTGAGAGCTTTCACTAAAGTACACATCTAGAGTATTTCCATATCAGTTTGCAAAAACCCACTTCATTCATTTTTGTGGCTACAGAGGGAACTTGGTATTGGTAAAGAGCTTCCTGGCTGATTCAGTGTCCAGGGCCATGGGAACCACTGGGCTGCACTATCCCCTGGGCCATGATGTTTCAAACTTCCCTGATGAGACGAATTCTTGGGGGCCCTTGTTAATAATACAGGTCCCCAAGCCCCATCCAGGTCCATTTGAATTTAAATCTCTGGGGGAAGGCTCAGAAAACTGCATGTTTGACAAGTGCCATGAGAAGGCTGAGCAGTATTGCGTGTCCACGTCTCAGATACTTGCAACAGAGGCCCGGATTCTAATCCCTGCTCAGTTTCCTCCTTGCTGGCATCTTTGAGCAAGTTGCCTCTTTTTGCCCCGGTTCCTTTCTCTGGAGGGACAGTTGAGGGGAGTGGTTGAGACAGACTCTGGATTCAGGTGGCTCAGGGTAGTTTACTGGCTCTGCTGCTCTGTATCTGTGTGTTCCCTCTGTGCCTCAGTGATCTCATCTGTAAAATGGGGAGAACAGTAGGCTCTTCCCGGAGGGTGGCTGTTAGGATTAGCTGAGGTAATAAGAGAAAACACTATTTGCTGAGCACTTATGATGTGCCAGATACCAGGGGAAGGATCATCTCATTCAGTACTCATAATATCTCACTGCCCCATATCCTTTATTTATATATTTTTAAAAACCAAAATTTAACCCGTTATTGATTTTATTTAAATTGTGAAGGAAACATAATCTTGTGGTTAACAACTCAGTGGTATAGACCTTATAAAATAATATCCCCTCTTCCAAGCCCAGTTTCCTATGAAACCAGTTGGTATATATCCCTACACGGTATTTTGTATGTTCGCACAATAGAGATAAATGTACATATAGAGAGTGTCTCTGAGTGTGTTTACAAAAAGGGATTGCATCTATTATTTGAAACTTGGTTTTTTTCTTAGACCTAACAATATAGCTGTACATTCTCTCTTGTCAATATAAACATTTGTAGAAGTATTAGCCAACACAATTAGACAAGAGAGATTAATCACAGACATAAGAGTGGGTCAAGAAGAAGTCAAATTATCCCTATTTACAGGTGGTCTGATACTGTACCTGGAAAATCCTAGGAAATCAATGATGAAACTAACTCAAGCAATAAAGGAATCCAGCAAGTAGAAGGATACAAAATTTACATAAAAATATAGATATATTTTTAGCCAGTATTTAGTTAGCCATCTTCCTCTTTTTTGCCTTTATAGTACTTTATTGTACCTGTATCTATTCTGTCATCTGGTGATGTCATTTCTCTCTGACAGTGTTCTGGAAGTGGGTTTTCCAGATCACAGGCCATACACATTACAATTTTTATTAGCTCTTGCCACATCATTTTCAAAACCATGGAGCAATTCACACGCCTACCCACTGGGAGGAGTCTGCAGTTCCCCACCAGATGTTATCAGTCTTTCCATTTGTTTGACAATCTGGTGGGCAGTGGTAGGTAACTTATTGTTTTAATTTGCAATTCCCCACAACCTTGTCAACAGGCAGTTATCAGCCTTTAAATCCTGCCAATCTGATGGGCAAAAAAGGCATGTAACATTTCATCACTACTATGATGAAACCTCTTTTGTGTTTCCCTAGCCGCTTGCATTTCCTCTTTGTAAACTGTCCCTTGTATATGTATGTGCGTGTATATACACATCGTATATATACATACATTATTATTTATTTATTTATTTATTTTTTGGCGGCTGGCTGGTATGGGGATTCAAACCTGTGACCTTGGTGTTACCAGCACCATGCTCTCCCAAGTGAGCTAATCAGCCAGCACATGTCCCTTATCTTTTTAGAGGCAACTCATTATCTTACCGAATCCTGCCGTCAATGGTGAAAGGTTGATATTACTATGCCCACTTTGCAGATAAGGAAGCTGAGACTCAGAGTTGAAATCACTTGTCTCAGACACACAGCAGGTAAGAGCCAGCAAAATGGAAATGGTCAGTCTGATTGCAAAATCCTGTGTGTCAAGCACCTGCCACATCTTAGCACTGGCTGCTTGTCCAGGAAAAATTGGGTTTCTCTATCTCTCTTTCCTCCATACAGATGCTCCAGGGAAGTCTGGGTAGATGCAGAGGGACCCTGCCATCATTCTGGGAGCAGCCCTGGGCTGGGCATAGGAAGGCTGCATTTCCCCGTGTGGGCATCAGGTGGCGATGTTGGGGGACAGTTTCTCATCTTAGGGCCAGAGGCGTGTGGGCAAAACAGCTCTCAGACCTTGTTGCAGGGTTTGTGAAGCAGTGCAGACTCTTTTGGCAGAACCAACCAAAATATAAAACGCACATTCCTTTGATCCTGTGCTTCCACTTCTAGGAATATCCTACAGAAAAGCTTGCACGTGTCTACAGATACACAGATATTTATTGTCATATTGCTTGTAATAGCAAATGCTAGAAGCAGCTTAAATGTCCACCAGTATGGGCTGATTAAATAAATTAAGCATTCATGTAAAGGCAAATTATCCAACTGTAAAACAGAATGGGATGCACTCATATAGGATAAAATCCACTGTTATGAAAAAACAAGCAAGGTGCAGAACAGTGGGTATAATATGCCACCATTTGTATATTTTTTAAAATGTGGGAATACATATCAATTTTTGCCTTTGGGAAGGCAGAGGTGGGCTGGACAGAAAGTCACTGTTTACAGGATGCCCATTTGAACTCTTAAAGTTTTTTTTTCTTTTTATTATTATTACTTTTTACTGTGTGCATATATTATTCCTCCTCCACTTGTAAAAATATAAGTATATTTTAAAAGAAAATCGACCCTTTGGGGACCTTTAGACCATTGAGTCTGGTGCTTCTAATACAGTAGGGAATTGGGAGCAGGGAACAGTTAAATAGAACCCCAAGCTAAACATAGTGCTTTTTTTCTGGAACACTTATTTTACTGTATTGTTTGGGGGAGCTGTTTTATTTTAATGTTGTTTTGGGGGAACAGGCATTCTTATATCAAAGAATCACAGAGTCTGATGCAATACTCTGATGCATTTTAAAGGTAAAACACAAAAGACATCTCCACTGGGGGTCTCTCCCTACAGGACCCCCCAAATCTCCAGGGCCTAGAAGGGTTTCCGAAGAAAAACTTGAGAGGTATTCAAGCCCAGGCCCTCACTTTATGGATGGGGAGACTGAGGCCCAGAGATGGGCAGGGCCTGAGCCAAGCCTACATAGAGTGGGGTCTGGGATATAAACCTGCTTCTCCCACCTTTGGGTCACCTGTCACCTAGGCCTGGCAGTTCTGATTCCCAGCACTGAGTCATTACACTGGGACTGATAGATAATACCTTATAATAATGGCAAGAACGTAGCATGTACTATTTACCAAACCCCTACCAGTACTTCTTTTGAATCTTCCTAATGACCCTTTGAGCTGAGTTGCCCCTTTACAGATGGGGGAAATCAAGGCTCAGAGATACAAAGTGATTTGCCCAAGATCATCCTGCTAGAAAGAGCAGAGCTGGGATTTCAACCTGGGTCTCTCTGGCTACAATCACTGGACTCTTTATTTCACAATTTATTATTTCATAATTATAGAAGTAATACATGAACATGTTCTCCTTGGACTGAAATTTGCTAATATTAATTTATTATTTAATAACACAGTTATTAAATAATGCTGTTAATATTTATTAGGCCTGTGCTTGGCATTGTTCTCTGTGCTTTGTAGATGTTAACGCTTGTGATCCATAAATAACCCTATGTGGTGGGTACTCCTATTATCCCAATCTACAGGTGAGAAAACTAAGGTGTCGAGAGGTGAGGTGACTTGCTTAAGATCAGGTGCTCTGCTCCAGGGCTTGGGCTCTTAACTGGGCTCCTCTGACTATTGTTTTAAAAAAATCAAATATTACAGAAAAGGGAAATCCTCTTTAGACCATATTCCCACTAAATCTATTCCCAAGGTCACCACTGTTATCAGTTTGGTGTTATCCTTCTAGAACACTGCTGTCCCATGGGAATGGGATGCAAGCCACTTAGGTAATTTTAAATTTTCTATTAGACACATTGAAAAAAAGGAAAAAGAGGTGAAATCTATTTTAATGATGTATTTTATTTAACCCAATATATCTAAAATATTAGCATTTCGGCATGTAATAAATACAAATGTTATTAGTGAAATATTTTACATTTTGTTTCTGATGCTAAGACCTTGGAACCTGGTTTTACACTCAGCACACCTCCATTTGGGCCAGCTACATTTCAAATGCTCAGTGGCCGCCTGTGGCTTGCGGCTACCCTATTGAACAGAGCAGCACTAGGCCTTTCTACACTTGGTAAAATATGGCAGGAGCCCAAATTATACTGTGATCTCAAATACACAGATTATACCGTGATCCCCAAAATCCCCATTTTCCCAGTGGGAAGGTTTTAAAAAAAAAATTGTCTTGTTTTGGTATTTTGATCAACCTAAATATAGAAATTAGGAATGGAACTTAAATAGTTACACTTCTTACCAACTTTGTTAAACATCTACAGTGAAGCTCTCACATGGTATAAACTAATCATTTAGAGTTTTTGCTTTCTTAATATGACCTTTGACCTTAACACCTTGCTTATCCACAGGCCCCAAGTTGAGGTGTCAGTTTTTCAGGTCCTCTCCTCTTCACTCCCACATCATCTGATTGAGAAGTCGGGCTAGCTGGTTAGCTCAGTTGGTTAGAGCATAGCCTTGTAACATCAAGGTCAAGGGTTCAGATTTCTATACTGGCCAGCTGTAAAAAAAAAAAAAAAGAGAGAGATGGAGACTGGTCTCCCTAAATCTATGTATGATGTTTTATGGGAAATTTTTGTATGGAGGAGGATTCCTACATTTTTTTATTTTTATTTTTTTTAGATAAATTTCATGAGGTTTAAACATTAAAAATATAGTTTGTAAATCATATATCTGATAAGGGGTTAATATCCAAAATATGTAAGGAGCTTATACAACCTAATAGCAAAAAACAACAAAACAAAACAAAACAAAAAATCCCAAGTAACCGACCAAAAAATGGGCAAAAGACCTGAATAGACATTTTTCCAAAGAAGATATACAAATGGCCGACAGGTATATGAAGAGGGGCACAGCATCTAATCATCAGGGAAATGCAAATCAAAACCACAGTGAAATGTCACCTCACACCTGTTAGGATGGATATTATCAAAAAGTCAAAAGATAAGTGTTAGCAAGGATGTGGAGAAAAGAGAGCCCTTATATACTGTTGGTGGGAATATAAATTGGTATAGCCATTATGGAAAACAGTATGGAGGTTCCTCGAAAAATTAAAAATAGAACTTCCATGTGATTCAGCAATCCCTCTTCTAGGTATATGAGTATATCTGAAGGAAATGAAATCTTGAAGAGCTTTCCGCACCCCCATTTCATCACTGCATTATTCACAATAGCCAAGACATGGAAACAACCTGAGTGTCCATGAATGGATGAATAAAGAAATTGTGGTATACGTATACAATGGAGTATTATCCAGCCATAAAAAAAGGAGGAAGTCCTGCCATTTGCAAAAACATGGATGAACTTGGAGGACATTTACGCTAAGTGAAATAAGCCAGGCACCAAAAGACAAATACCACATGATCTCACTTATATGTGGAATCTAAAAAATTCAAACTCATAGAAACAGAGTAGAATGGTGGTTACCAGGGATTAGGAGGAGGAGGAAATGGGGAGATGTTGGTCAAAGGGTACAAATTTTCAATTATAAGATGAATAAGTTCTGGAGACTTAATATACAGCATGGTAACTGTAGTTAATAACAATGTATTGTTATGTGTGAGGCTGGCCAGTAAGCCCACACAATAGAACATGGTGCTGATAACGCCAAGGTCAAGGGTTCTGATCCCCCTACCAGCCAGCTACAAAAAATTTTTAAAAAAGTATTACACACGCACACACACGCACAGGTAAACTATGTGAAGTGATGGATATGTTAATGAGTTTGCCCATGGTAATCATTTTACATTGTATATCGAAACATCATGGTGTACACCTTAAATATATACAAATTTTGTCAATTATATCTCAGTAAAGCTGGGAGACATAAAGTAATAACAGTGAAAAGCCCTCTCCCTTTTCTCATCACACCCTCTTGCACTCAGTCCCCCTTCCTCACAATTGATTAGTTTTATTAGTTTCACATTGGATCCTTCCAGCGTTCTTTATGCAAGTGCAAGCAAATGTGACTATCTTATTTTTCTCTTTTTTCCCCCACAAATGCATACCGAACACACTGTTATGGGTGCTTTGCTTTCTCCAGACAATGTGTAATAGCAGGAGCTGGCTCTTGTGTGAGGTTTAGTGTGAGCCCTGCACTGTTGTAAGGGCTACACAGATGTTAGCTCATTTGATCCATAGACCAAGTCACAAATCACTGCTATATTTTTTATACCCTTTCTTTTTAACCAGTCAAATTCTATTGTTGACTCACTTGCCAAATGACATTCACATACCTTCCTTTTTAAAAAAATTTTAATTGTGGTAAAATACATATAACATAAAATTTACCATTTAAACTGTTTAAAAAATTATACATCTTAGTGGCAGTTATCTATTTCCAGAAAATTGTCATCATCCCCAACAGAAGCTTTGTACCAACCAAATAATAACTCCTCCTCCCCTCCTCCCCCAGCCCCTGGTAACCTCTATTCTACTTTCTCTGTCTATGAATTTGCCAATTCTAAGTACCTCATGTAAGTGGAATCATACAATATTTGTCCTTTTGTGTCTGGCTTATTTCATGTAGCATGTTTTCAAGGTTCATCCATGCTGTAGAATGTGTCAGAATTTCATTCCGTTCTAAAGCTGAATAATATTCCGTTGTATGTATATACCACATTTGTTTATCCGTTCAACTGTCAACAAATACTTGGATTGTTTCCACCTTTTGACTATTGTGAACAACGCTGCTATGAACATTGATATACAGGTATCCATTTGAGTCTCTGCTTTCAGTCCTTTTGGGTATATACCTAGAAGTAGAATTGCCAGCTTATATGGTAATTCTATGTTTAACTTTTTGAGGAACCGCAAAATTCTTGCCCACAGCAACTGTAGCATTTTACATTTCCAACAGCAATGCATGAGCATTTCAGTCTCTCTGCATCCTCACCAGCACTTACTTGCTGTTTTTTAATAGTAGCCATCCTAGTGGACATAAGCTGATATCTCATTGTGGTTTTGATTTGCATATCCCTAATGATTAGTGAAGTTGAGCATCTTTGAGCATGTGCTTATTGGCTGTTTATGTAACTTTTTTGGAGAAATATCTATTCAGGTCCTTTGTCCATTTTTGAATTGGGTTGTTTGGGTTTTTTGCGGTTGTTAAGTTATAGGAGTTCTTCATATGTTTTGGATACTAGACCCTTATCAGACATATGATTTGCAAAGATTTTCTCCCATTCTGTCAGTTGTCTTTTCATACTGCATTGCTTTTTTTCTTTTGCTTGATTATTCATTTATTTATTCATTCATTGTACAAAATATTGCATGCCTCCTGTATACTCAGAACTGTTGTAGGCATAGGTGAAAAGTGGCAAATGTTCCTGCATTGCTTTTTAAAGTCATCCTTAAAAGCCATGTTTACAGTGATAATTCAAGATTACACTTGTGCCGTGGACTGAATTATGTCTCCCCCAAACTCCCTGAAGCTTGACTTTTGTCCCCCAAGTTTTATGTATTAGAAACTTAGCCCCCATTGGGACTGTTAAGAGGGTAGGCGATCCCTATTATGGTAATTGAAAGGTGGAACCTTGAAGAGGTGATTGGATTGTAGGACCATGCAGTAGTGAATGGATTAAAAATGGTGGTCAGGGGCATGGTTCTGAGGGTTTTAAAAGAAGAGGAGAGTCTGTCTTTCTCTCTCTCTCTTGCTCTCTGCTTCCACCATCTTGCAATGTGAGACTCCTGGGTCACTGTCGCCACCACCAGATGGACATTGGACTTCCCTGCCTCAGAAACTGTAAGCAATAAATTTCATTTTCTTATAAATCACCCAGTTCTGTGTATTTTGTTATAAGCAATAGAAACAGACTAATGCAACTTGTGTGGTCAGATGTCAAAGAATGTCAGTCTTTTCTAAATCTGTGTTAAATTTCTCTGCCTCCTTTTTTAGCTATCCCATCAGGTAATGTCTGTAACCATCCTGAGCCAGCATCAATTGAGGTGGTTGCAATGCTTCCTGCACCCTGCAGTCACCTGTTTAAAATCTGGATGCCCAGACCCCACCCCCAGTGATTCTGACATGATCAGTCTGGGGTGGGACCTGGGCATCCAGAGATTTAAGAGCTCCTGCTGGGGTGATTCTTCAGAGTGCTGAGAAGTTGGCAAACACAGGAAAATAATGTATTTCAGATGAATGCTTGGGCTCATTGCTTTAAATTGAGGTGTGTGTCACCTGAAATAGTGTCTAGAAGTTGAAGAAAAACATATTGAGCATATTATTTGTAAATGTAGCCAACATCCTTTAATAAAATAAGTTTAGCCCACATTTTTTGCCCTTTGAAACACCCGTGATGTGTGGGTTTAGAACCACTGGCTGGATGGTCTTCCTGAAACACAGCTTGGTAGTTCAAACATCTGTGGGAGAGTTTCTAGTACTTTGAAACTTTGTAGTGAGTTTCAAAAGGTGACTGACACTTTTCCAAGGGGTGATTTTGGAGAAAACCAAATCTTATATTTGTGCATATGTATATAAACATAGCATTGCCTCATAGCTTTAAGACAGTATATAAATAGTATCATTCTGCACAGTCTTCAGCACCTGGTTTTATTCCCTTAACAGTCTGCCCTTGTGGGCCTGTGTCTGTGCGTAAAGAACTTCCTCACTGCTTTTCATCATTGGGTGGTTTCCCAAAGCATAAACACACCATTGTTTATTTCTTGTTGAGACTGCAAACTGGTGGGCCATGGGCTAAATTTAACTTTCAGAGATGCTTTTGTGGCCTGGACAGTGATTAAAAACTTCTTACTTAGATGCTAACTTAAAAACATCATAAGATTCCATATAAACATCTGGGTTTTCAGCTTCTTTTGAAAACTCAGGCCCTCTGGCCGTGCAGGGTGAGCTTCTCTGTCATGCCTGAGGGGCTGGTCTGTGGGGCTGTGTAGGGGCCGCCCTGATGCTTCAGGTCACTACAGCCCCTCCTGGCCCTCCTTCCTCATTTACTTTACCTGCCTTCTCCGAAGGTAAGAGTTTGAGACCCCAGATGATCATTTAGGCTGCTTCTTTCTTTTTGTTTTGTTTTTGGTGGCTGGCCAGTACAGGGATATGAACCCTTGACCTTGGTGTTACAGCACTGCACTCTAACCAACTGAGCTAACCAGCTAGCCCTGGTTAAAGTTGTTTCTGAAGCTTTCTTGTGATATTGCTGTGCTGAGTCTCCTTGTGCTTGTGGGCTGGCCTTGCTCTGGGATTGGACCCTGGGCAAGGAGAATATTGCTTGGTGTTTAGTGTTCCTTCCCCTGCTGTATAAAGACATGCCATTCATTTAACACATATTTACTAAGCACCTACGATGGGCCAAGAACTGGGGACACAGAGGTGAATAAAATAGACAAGGCTGCAGGAATCAGTGCCCCTTGTTCTTTTCTACTGGGAGTGAGATAGAAAAGCAAGTCAACATTTAAAGGGCTTCCTGCTGGGATTCCCAGCCAGCGGGGCCAGTCTCTATAGCTTCTTTCACACAGACACTCCCCACCCCCTGTAGTGACACTCAGAAGACCTATGGCCTCATGGGAGGTCAGGGCTGGGTGGCCTTGGGCTGGGCATGGATCTGTAACTCCTATCCTCTGTGCTCTTGTGTCTATAGGGGATAAGGACCATGCATGGAGCGTCAAAGGTCGCCTGTGGAAACTGCTGTCCCCAGCCAGGCTGGCCACCAGGGCCCACCGGAGCACCTGGCTGGAAAGTTACATGCTGCACCTGGAGGAGATGGGTGTGTCGGAGGAGATGCAGGCACGGGCCCTGGTGCTGCAGCTTTGGGCCACACAGGTAGGCATGGGTGTATGAGCAGGTATGTGCAGGTGTGGGTGTGTGGTTGTGCATATGAATATACATGTGTTTGTGTGTTTGTGTGTGAGTGTGCTATCAGGCACATGCAGACACGTGTCAGTGTGTGTACCAGTGTGTATGCATGAGAGTGTGTGTGTGCACATATGCACATGACCGTGCATGTGTGTGCCAATGTGAGCATCATTCATTCAATATATATATTCTTTGATTTGGAGAAATGTCAAACTTATAGAAAAGTTTTATAAATAGTTTATTGAGCTTCTATATACACTTCACCTGATTCCCCGATTTTTAACATTTTACTATATTTGCTTTCTCTACCACCCTCCCCAATGAGATCATTTTACTGAGTCATTTACAAATTAGTTGCAGATGTCGTGCCTCTTTACCCCTAATGACTTTAGTCTTGCTCTCTTAGAGCAAGTACATTTTCTTACATGACTACAGTACAATAACCAAATTCAGGACAATTAAGCCAGATACACAGTCATTATCTAATATACAGTCCATATACCAGTTTTGCCAGTTGTCCTAGTCATGTCCTTTATGGCTCATCTTGGACCTGCATCCAATCCAGGGTCACACATTGCCATTAGTCATTTTGCCTCTTTAGTTTTCTTTAATCTGGCACAGTTTCTGTGCCTTTCATTGTTTTTCATTATCTTCCATTGTTTTTTTATGACCTTGACATTTTTTGAATTGTGCAGACCAGTTATTTTGAAGAATCATTAAAAAATTCTGTTGAATACTTACCATAGACATCAAAGATCCTGCTTTGGGTAACTTACATTTTAGTTGGAGGGTGAGGAAGTGTGCAGGGGACAGGCAGTCCAGGAAATACATAAGGGTGATTATAGATGCTCATGTGCACGGTGTAAAACAGGACTGTGAATAGAGAGATCCTGGGGGACTATAGCTTGGGTGGTCAGGGAGGCTTTCTGAGGAGGAGATGTTTGAGTTGAACTCTGGGTGACAAGAAAGCTAGATTTGGGGACGTGGGGAAGATGTGGGGATAGAGTATTCCAGGAAAGGGAAGCAGCAGGTGCAAAGGCCCTGAGGTTGGATCATGCCAGGTGTTTGAGCAACAACAGCAAGGATCAAGTATGGCTGAAGCAGAGCGAGGGGGACCCAGGGAAGAGGTCATGGAGCGCCTTGTAGGTCCCCATAAGTGAGGACTTGGGATTTTTCTCTGGGTGAGATGGGAGCCCTGGGAGAGTTCTGAGCAGAGGACAAGATCTTGAGGGCAGGGGCAGAAGCAGGGCACCAGTGAGGAGACAGTGGTTGAAGAATCGGGTGGTGGCCACAGAGGTGATGAGGAAGTGGACAGATTTTGGAAACTTTTGGGAAGACAGAGCGAGCAGGTTTGGTAATGGACCAGATTGGGAGTGAGAAGAAGGAAGAGGTCAGCCTTGCTTGCTGCAGGTCTCCAGGCCTGGTTCCTGCCATCACCCCAACTCCTGAACCCCCCTCTTTCTCTTGGCACCACTTTGGCAGTGACAGTTGCACAGGCTGACATTTCAGGGTAATTCCTCCCCCATCGATTTACAACTTATTTTTAGTTTTCTCTCAGAGCCATTAGCTGCCCTTGCAGGCAGAGGCTGGCATGGGGTAGGGGCTGGGTTTAATCAGCAGTTGGCCCCCCATTAGTGCCTAATAACATATTTATGGACAGAGATGGCTTGGAGCTCCAAACTGTCCCCAGAACTCCTTGTGGAAATGACCTCTGTCAGCAGAACTGGATGCTGGCCTGGGGGCTTGTGTGGCAGAAAGTCCAGGGAACAGTCTTTGGCAGGGCCAGGAGAGCTGGGCGGGAGTTGGGACAGGATGTCTTCTGAGGCTGAGTTGTTGGCAGCATCTAGGATTCAGGCAGAATGGAAAACCCTTCAAGAGCTCCAGTTTTGAGAGCAGGGCCGAGAGGCCATGTAGACCAGTGATTTCAGACACAGGTTCTGTGACCTACCTGCCTGGATTTTAATCCTGACTTTGCCACTTCCTGGCAAGTCAGTCACTTAAACCTCTCAGTAGCTCAGTTTACCCTTCTGTAAAATGGAAACAGTAGTACCTTCCTCAGGGTGGGGCTTTGAGGAAGAAAGGAAGCAATATATGTAAAATTCTGTATCTGTGCCTGACAGATAACAAGTGCTCCGTAAAGTATTCAACAGATATTTATGAGGGCCTACTGTGTGCTGGGCCCCATTCTAGAAGCTGGGATAGAGCAGTGAGCAGAACAGACGATAATCCCTTCCCTTATGGAGCTGACATTCTGATGGCAGAAGACAGACAATGAATAAAGTCAGCATGTAAAATTCGTTAGCGGTAATGAGTTCTATGGAGAACAGATGAAACAGGAAAAAGGAATGGGGGGGCAGGAGTGAGGAAAAAGCTGCAGGGTAGTCAGTGGAGCCATTAGGCTGCCCCTGGTAATGCCAGGACTGACCATTAGATGTCAAGATGCTCGACTCCCTCCCTCCATCAGTGACGCTCCATTCTCTTCCTTTCCCCACCTGGCTTGGCCTTCAGCCCCATCACTTCTAGGCAGCCATGGCCCCACAACCCCAGGAGCTCTCGGGTGGGCCTGAGCAGCGGGGGAGCGGCTGTGGGAGCCACAAGGGCACAGCGTCTGCGGACAGCTCAGCCGAGATAATGGTCCAAGCCAAGAATCCTTGACGTACCAAGACGGGGTGAAAAGCAAAAGCATAGTATTTAGAGTCTTGTAGACTTGGGTGGAGCCTCGGCTCTGCCACTAACGAGTTGTGTGACCTTGAACAAGTCACTTCACTTTTCTGGGCTCCAGTTTCATCATCTATAAAGAGGATTGGGTTTTTTTGGTTTTTGTTTTTTCCCTTTAGTAGTTTTATTTTGAAGTAATTTTAGATTATAGAAGAGTTCCCAAATACCCTTCACCCAGCTCTCCCTAATTTGCATAACCACAATATATGGATGAAAACTAAAAATTTAGCATTGGTACATTACTATTTACTGAATAAAGTCCATACTTTATTCAGCTTTCCCCAGTTTTTCTGCTAATATCCTTTTTCTCTTCCAGAATCCAATCCAGGATACCACGTTGCACGTAGGGTGTTTGTTTGCTTGTTGTAAATAGACTTTATTTTTAGAACAGTTTTAGGTTGGCAGCAAAATTGAACGGAAGGGACAGGGATTTCCCGTGTACCCACTTCCCCTCCCTGCCCGCAGCCTCCCCCGTGATCAACATCCCCCACCAGAGTGGCACATTTGTTAGATTTATGAACCTACATTAACACATCATTATCATACTTGGGGTATTTTTTTATTCCCTTAAATTTTTTTAAACCATAAAATTAAAAGAAATACAATCTGTGACCTCCTATCCCTGTGCTCTCCTTGCTTCTGAGGGCTTCCCCTGTGTGGTGGCAGCATGGCTAACAGCAGCTCCAGGCAACTCAGCAATCCCAGTGGAGGAGCAAGAGCGTGAATTTTAGCACAAATCCCAAGCCTGATACTCACTGGCTCAGCCTGGGTCACATGTCCCCTTCTCTGTAGATCACACAGTGGCCCTGCCTGGGTCACAAGCCCACACGTGGAGTTTGGAGGGGATGGGTCAGCCCCAGACAATCCACATAGACTTAGGGTGCAGTAGAGGAAAGTGGGGTGCTGTTACTCTGAGACAGGGGAGTGGATATAGGGTAGGCGAGGGTAGCGGGCATCCCCCTCTGGCACTGACTGGCGTGTGGGCAGGAGGCAACAAGGTGGCACATGCGAATCATCAGGCATGGGGTCTGGCACGCAGTGAGCGCCCCCTGGAGGTTAACCACCGCCATTCACAGAAAAGGTAGAACAGGATGGCACTGCAGGGTCATGGGCTTCAGCTGCAGTAGGAGGGAGTGAGCTTATCAGCACCGCACTCTCCCAAGTGAGCCATGGGCCAGCCCCCCAGGAGGGAGTGAGCTTAGGCAGGGCATGTCTTCCTGAGGAAACCGAGACAAAGCTCCACGGGAGAAAGCTCAGTTTTCAGGATAGCAAATTCAGGATCTCTAACAGTTGTGACACACGCACACAAATCTGTGCAGTTGGGTGGAAGGTGGTCTTGGTCACCTCCCTAACTTGCCACAGATGGTTCCTGCAAGCAGAGATCACTGAGCGCCCGTGATTTCCACTCCTGCTTGGTAATTAATAAGTGGTGGTCTGACCATCTGAGCAAGATAACATGGCCTTGGCACTGAGCTAACCCAATGCTGAATTATTTATTGCCCACATTCTCCTGGTTATTTAAGTGATGGACAGAAAGTGACCTTGCTGGCTCAGCTGGGCCTCTGGTGCTAGAGAAAATCACAGAGAGGTTCTGAGGCCCTCAGCCTATTCTCAAATCCAGAGGAAGGGCCAGTGGGAGAGGGGTGGCCACTTCTGAGCACCTGCTCTGTGTTCCGCATATGTGGCGTCACTTGCCTCTGGTCTCAGGGACCCTTGTGGCCACTCCAGGAGTAGGCACTGTCATCCCCATTTTACTGAGGGAGGTTCTGAGATGTGGAGGAGAAGTGACTTGTCCAGAGTCACAGGAAGTGGGGGGCTGGGGTTTGCTCCCAGCTTTGCCTGGTCTCAGTGCAGGCTCTTCCAGCCCACCTCCCAGGCTGTCTCAGAGCCCCGCCCCGGCCCAAAGAGATATAGATGTCTATTTGACAGATATCGGTGAGCCCCCCGCTATATGCTGGGCAGTGGGTAGTGACTAGGGAATACCTCATTTCATTTTCCGTTTCAGTAAAAGGCCTGATAATGGCGCCTGCCTGATGGAAGTATTGAGCGAGGGAATGTGGCACTTCCTTGCAGGAGCTGAAGAAAAAGAAAGACAGAAAATTCGTCTCACAGTCGTTGATGCTGTTGTGCATTTCTTTCCGGCCTTTTTCCATATGTTTTTCTTCTGTGATTAAGATCAGGCAGTTGTTTAATCCAACTCTATTTGATTTAATTTCTCATGTCATTGCAGATCACTATACAAATTAATCAAAGCCCTTCTGTTTCACTTAAAAGTAGTGCATCCATTTAAAAACCTCAAACACTTTGAAAGGATATGTGCAAGGAAGGTCAGTCTCCCCTTCCCTGTCCTCCCAGCTCCTGTCCCAGAGGGAACCTCAGTTACAGTTTCTTGTCTCCTAGAGATGATCTGTGCTTTGTCATGTGTATTCCTCTTTAAACAAACACACACTAGCAGCATGCTGAGTCCACATTGTGCAGTTCTCTGTTTTCCTGCTTCAGTGCGTATTGGCTACAGTCCCATATCAGTACGCACAGAGCCGGCTTCTTTTTAACGACTTCCTGTATCATTGTCCTATGGATGGAGCGGCATTTATCTCGTTGATCTCCTATTGATAGACATTGAGGCTGTTTCCAATTTTTTGCTATTACGTCAGCATTGCAACAGATATCCTTGTGCATATGTCCTTTTGCCCATATGCAATTATGTCTGTAATTAAATTACTGGGTAAATGTGATATTTAATGATGATTTTATATTCCATTATAATGATTGGGTAAGATTTAATATTCTATTATTATGATTGGAATTTTAATGTTAGACAAAAACTTTTCTCCAAATTGATGGTAGACAAACATCTTTCCCCACTTACGGCAGCCAAAAACCTTGCCCCACGTTGAGGTAGTTGGCATTCTGTCCGTGTCTGGATCACTGGAGGATTGCTGCACACACTGTAGCCACATGCTGAAGAGCTGAGACTTAAATGTGTATGAAAATGTTCAGCCCACGCTAAAGCCTTAGAGCAAGAAATCCTGTTTTCCTAACTGTTTATGTACTGGGAAGTCTTAAATAATTTTTGTTCAAGAAATTAACAGCTTTCACAACCATCCGTGATTGTTACCGTTTTGCTTTGTACGTACACAACATTCACACACATACGTTCTTCAAGTGACTGATAGAATTTTAACAGACAAAGCATATGAGGAAATTTTGCATCCCAACCTGCGTTGAGAATGATTAACTACATTTGGAAGCAAATCTTTAGATATTTATCAGTTAGCTATTGTTGCATAACAAATATCCCCCAAAACTCAGTGGTGTGCACCAATCATCATTTCTTTAACTCAGAGGTCTGTGGTCTGGCTGGTCTAACCTGGCTCAGCTGGGGCAGCTCAGCTCTGCTCCATGAGTTGCTCATCCTCCTCTGAGACCAGTGGGCTCATTGGGCAAGTGCAAACACACATGGTGTCTTAAGGCCTAGGCTTAGAACCAGCATTCTGTCAATTCCACCTCATTTTGTTTGCCAAAGCAAGTTCATGGTTGAGCCCAAATTCAAGGGGGAGGGGAAATACACTCTGCCTTCTTAATAGGAAGAACTGCGAAGTCACATGGCAAGGGGCTTAGATACAGGGAAGGGTGAAGATTGGGGCCAAAGATGTAATCATCCTCAGATGGTTACAGAGGTCTTAATTGCTGCACTTTATTCCTTTTACTGATACTTTTTTGCTGACTAGTTATGGAGATTACCTGTGTGACCTCAAATCAGTGACTTTGTTCAAGGTCAGGGATGCCAGGAGTGGCCTCGAAGTAGGTAAGGGGCTAGGCCAAAGCTCCAAAGCAGATTTAGGCCATGTCCTGAGGCTGAAGATTGACATTGGTCATGCCCAGATGTCTTATAGGGATGGCAACTCCGGCCTGCTGACCCCTATGCCTTGGCGAGGGCTGTGTCCATGGCATTGACCAGTCAGCTCTGCCTCTTAACAGGGGGTCCTTCTCGTTGCAGGGGAATATGGGTCCTGCTGCTTTCTGGCTCCTGCTCTTCCTTCTCAAAAATCCTGAGGCCCTGGCTGCTGTCCGCGGAGAGCTTGAGCCTGTCCTCTGGCAAAGAGATCAACCTGTCTCACAGATGACCACCCTCCCACAGAAGGTTTTAGACAACACGCCTGTGCTCGGTGAGATGGCCAGACCCTGCAAAATAGCCCCTAAGCCTGGGTCATCATGGACCCCCCCAAAGTCCTTGCCAACATGGGCTCCCATTCTCAAGGGTCCATCCGTGCCCTCTGACCTTGGATCTCCCTGAGCCTCCTATTTTCTTAGACCTGGCATCTCCATGCCCGAGTTTTGGCTGCTGAAGCTTGTGGTCTCGTAGGAGAGATTTGGTTGCAAGTGACAAAAAACCTAATTTAAACTGGCTGATGTGGAAAGGGGACTTTATTTGGAACATGTAAATAAAAAGTCTAGAGCTAATGTCTTCAGGCACAGGTGGATCCAGGTGCTTTAACAATGTCATCAGGACTATTCAGTCTCTTTCCATCTCTCAGCCCCATTTTCCACTGGGTGGCTCCAGTCTCAGGCTGGCAAGATGGCTGCCAGCAGCTCAAGGCTGACTTGTTCTCAGTCAGCTCTGTGAGGTATGCCTCTCCTAGAACATTCCTACCAAAGAGTCCCAAGAATGTGTCTCATTGGCTCTCTTTGGGTATATGCCTATCCCAAACCAATCAGGGCTCAGAGGGATGCTCTGATGGGCCAATCCCAGCCCAATCCCAGCAGTTGAGAGTAGAATCAACAATCCAGCCCCTGAGAGAAGGAGGGGGTGGTCCCCAGAGGAAAATCAGGGGACTGTTTCCAGAAGGGAATGTATGCTGGGCAGGCAGAAACCACTGATATTGGTGGCTCCACTCTCTTGCCAGCCTTTTGATAACTCCCTGGCTTCCAACTTTCTTCACAGCTTCTTTTTGGGTCAGACCTGGATTCCCTCACATTCAAGGGTCTCTGAGGGACCAAAGAAATGACATCTCATCATCTGACCTTTTTCACTTTGCTGTGTGTGGGCAAAGCATGCACCCTCTCTCAGCCTTTTCATCTCCTTTGTAAAACGAGGGCTGGGGGTGGCATTCGAGTGGGTGAGGGGACAGCCTGCTGACCCTTCCTTCCACCCACCCCATACAGACAGTGTGCTGAGTGAGAGCCTCAGGCTCACGGCTGCGCCCTTCATCACCCGCGAGGTCATGGTGGACCTGTCCTTGCCCATGGCAGATGGGCGGGAATTCAGTCTGCGACGTGGGGACCGCCTCCTCCTCTTCCCCTTCCTGAGTCCCCAGAAAGACCCAGAAATCTACACTGACCCAGAGGTAAACGGCAGGGCACCCGGTTACACAGGACTGTGGGGGAGATTGATGACTTTGGGATCAGCCAGATCTGAGTGGCAGCCCAGCTCAGCTCTTTGCCTGCTGTGTGACCTTGCCCAGATGGCTTCACATCTCTTTGTTTCCTCACCTGTGAAATGAACCTCTTAATAGCACCTGCTTCACAGGGTTGTCACGAAGATTAAATGAGATCATCTAAGAAAAGGCCTTCACAGTGCCTGGCACACAGTGCTTTGTTAAGTGATAGCTGAGCCATTTCCTTTTTCCAGAATGTTATAATGTTAGTTTCCCAACATTTTTCCCTCTCCCCAGACTTTGAGATGGGACAGACTTTCACAATTGCTAACAGATTGGGTGCTTTCTGTGTGCCAGGCCCCATGCTACATGCTCATCCATCCACACATCCACACACCCATCCTTCCATTCACTCATCTATCCATCCATCCATCCATCCATTCACTCTTCCATCTGTCAGTCTATCCACTGGTCCATTCACCTGTCCACTCGTCTTACACTCAGCACCAACTCCATGCCAAGCCTTATGCAATCCTTGACTTACCACTATATAGTGTAACCAAAGAAAATTGGCATTCTCTTTTTCGAAAAGTAATTTTAATTTCTTTTATTGTAGATTGTAATATATACTTTTAAAATAGAAATATAGAGAAATACATATTTAAAAGTAAAAAAAAAAAAAATTATTCCGTTCCTCTGCAGTTCCAGAATTTCCTAACCATGGTTTGGAGTGTGTCCTTTAAATTCTTTTTATGCCTTTACAGACATACACAAAGCACACTCATACACACATGAATAGATTGGTCTATGTATAGGATCTTACAATACATACTATTCTGAAACTCGCTTTTTTCACTCAACAACCCTCCACAGAAATTCTGTCCATGTCATTACACACAAACTTTTTGCCATAATTTTCTAATCAATTCCCTATCAATTGACCTTTACATTGTTTCCAGTTTTTCTTCCTTATAAGCAAAACTGTAATGAACATCCTTACACATTTTTCGTGGTGCAGACTTGTTTGGGGGGTGGTCAGAAATGAACTTTCTTCTATTTAAGGTGTTTAAATACAACCGATTCCTGAACCCCGACGGATCAGAGAAGAAAGACTTTTACAAGGATGGAAAACGGCTGAAGAATTACAACATGCCTTGGGGCGCGGGACACAATCAGTGCCTGGGGAGGGCTTATGCCATCAACAGCATCAAACAGTGAGTGGGGGTGGGGTGGGGGGTTGGGGGGCGGTGTGGGGCTCGGGTTGGCACATGCCCCTCTCTCCTGAGACTGATGGGCTCAGCCGGTGGGGAATGGGTTAGGGCAAGGCTCTAAATGGACAGCCCGTGAGCCAGCTCCTGCCCACAAATCTATTTATTTTTTAATGTGTGCTAACTTTTAGAAATCAGAAGAGCTCAGGTACAAACCCAGATCTGTGATTCCTCTTGAGATAATCCGATCTGGCAGCAGGTTCTTCCCTCCAAGACTGGTGTGTGAATACCGAACACTGGACATTCTGTTCAGCTGACCATAGCTGGCTGTCTGCAGCTGCCACAGCTAGTTTAGAACCTCGCGGCAGGAACTGGACGAACGTCATTGTTCCTGCTTGGTTATTTTAATGCCTGTGGGGGCTGAGAGCCTTATAAAATTCTCTTCCCTTGACCCCAAGAGCCTTGGTCCCAGGATCACAAACAGATTGGATCAGGGGTTCTGACATCTGCCTGTCCTTCTGTCCACCTCCAGTATAATCATAAACAGGGTGACCTTCTGAGCCTCTATTTCCTCAATTGTAAAATGGGGGTACTGATTACAACCACATCCCAGAGGTGTCAGGATAAATGAATTTGAATTTTCTAAGTACTTAACCCACTGCCTGCCTTATTGTAGGCATTTGATAGATGTTGTTTATTATCATGATTGTTAATATTATTGCTAATGTGCAGGCATTATGCTTAGTAAATGGGCACATTACGTTAACCTTTTGGCCTCAGTTTTCTCAACGGTAAAATGGAGATCATAATACAGTCAGTTCCGCTCTAACACTTCCTGTGCATTCCTAAAAAATCACCTTGCTGTGTGACATCATTCAATAGAAACCACAGCGATTATGAGCAAAAAGAGGTTGGTGGTCCAGTACTTGAAAACCTCATCAGTGACACATTAAAAAATATATATAACAGCCTAGTAAAAAATGGTAGTGTGTTTTACACATGTTAAATGTTTAAGAAATATATAAGTGCTACGATAAATATGGCTGTAGATGGATGTGTGCGATTTGTGGATCACTGCACAGCTAGGTTCAGCTGGGTGCAAGTTTTTGTGTTTATCTCGTGTTTCTCACAAATGAAACTGCACATGAGCAAATGCAAAATTCACGTTATGCTCAAATCATGCCCTAATATATCGATTATGTTGGAACAAATTCACCTGCGCAAAACAAGTGATATAGCAGAACTGACTGTAGTTCCTGCCTCATCAAGTTTTTGGACAGAGAAAAAGAGAAAATGGATACCAAATGCTTAGCAGAGCGTCTAACACACAGTGTTTCAATAAATTAGCTAATTTGTTGTTGTTTTAATCTCACTTAATCATCATGACAACCCTGCTAGGTAGGCATCAGTCTAAAACTGAGTCTAGTCAGGTCAAATAATTTGTCATGGTCATGCACTATGGTGCCAGGACTCAAATCCAACACTGGGCACAAAACTCCCATGCTATATATATAAACTCACCCTCTAGTAGCTTATGGCTTCAGAGCTGGAAGGTACCTCTTACCTTCCGCCTCTGTGACCAGCTGGGGGAACTGGGACTCTGATTGGAAAGAAAGTAGGTGAGAGCCATACCTGTAAGTGGCATAGCCCAGATCTCCTGTCCAGAGTGTTAACTTCCTTCTGTCCTTATCTTCCCCCTTCACTCTTTCAGTAAGATTAAAGAATCCCTGCTGTATGCTCAGTCCTGCATTAGGCACTGGGTCAGGGTAGTGGATAGTGGTGGGACACAGTAGTAAAAGATACACTCTTGACCTTTAGGAACACAGCCAGTGTAAGATTAGGCAGGAACTGGTTAACATCCATAGGGTTAGCACCACGTTTGTGGGGGCACTGATTACATCATAGATATGGAAGCTTTGTATACTCATTATGATAGTTTTCCGGAAGGTGGCAGTAGAAAGTACTTGTTCGTGCAAAATGGGTATATTATGGCAGTTTTCCCACAAATGGCAATAAAATGTCTTGAGTCATACCTGTTTCTAATCTCACAAAGACACCAGTGGGTTAGCAGCAGCCCTGGCCAGGACAGAGAATAAGGGCTCCAGGAGTTTGGGGACAGGGGGGATGAGTGTGGGTAGGAGGAGGCAGAAGAGTCACTCTTAATCTGCATAAGCTTGGCTGTGCTACTGTAACAAGCCACTGTGGCGTCAGGCTTGGGGGACTTCTCCCCTCTATGCAGGGCCTCAGGGGCCAGGCTGTTTGCATCTTCCAGCCCCACCATCTCAACATGAAGCCTTCACAGTTGCCAGGCAGAAGGGAAAGCGGGAGAGTCGCACACTGGCTCTTAAATGCTTTGATGTGGAAGTGACACACGCCACCTCCACTCACAGCCCATTAGCCAGAACTCATCAGGGGCTGCCTCACCTTGCAAGGGGGGCGGCAGATGTGGAGGGGCTCGTGGACTTTGGGTGAGAAGCAAATGCCTTTGCTGTGCTCTCGCTCCCCTCCTTTTCCCACATTTCACACAGTGAGAGCGGGAGTCAGACTCAGGAGGAGCCGTTGCTTTCCTGTCTCATCCCAGGTGAGCCCCCTCCCTCCACCTCTCCTCCGCACTTTCACGGCCATCTCTCTGTAGGTTTGTGTTCCTGGTGCTGGCGCACCTTGACCTGGAGCTGATCAGCATGGGCGCAGAGATCCCCGAGTTTGACCTCAGCAGGTACGGCTTCGGGTTGATGCAGCCCGAGCACGACGTGCCTGTCCGGTACCGCGTCCGCCCGTGAGCCGCCCGGCCTCAGCCCACTCGCCTCCACCCAGCCTCCCCCACCTCCCAGCTACCCGTGTCCAATTTGGCCTGGACACAGGTGCCAGCGTTACCTCTTTCCTGCTTTGCTCCCAGAAGGCTGTGTCCAGGCGAGAGAAACAGGACAAGCCGAGAGAGGGTGGACCAAGCAAAGACATCAGAAGCTCTATGGAGCTTGACCACAGCCAAGTTTATTTCCAAAATCAGGCTCTTTCTGCTCCCAGCTCACCTTGCTCCTCTCACCTGTGACAGCCAGAATAGCTAACACAGGGCAGAACAAGAGGCCTCACTGCTGTGTCTTCAGCTCCCAGAAGGGCCACCTTCCAAGTCTTATGCAACTGGTGTGGTCCAGGCCTTGCCCAGGCAAAGCAGACACTAGCCATAGAAAGGCCAGTCTGGACCTAGCAGTGTGTCCACTGGAATAGCTCTGTTGCCCGGTGATTATTAAACTAGCTAAAGCCAAAGGAGTCCCTTAGAGTATCTGCTTCCCCGGGTGCCCATTTGCTGGACACTCCCTCATCTCCATTCACACTGATACTCAAGAAAATGCAGGCAGGTTTTCCCGAGGCTGGTGCATCCACGATGCAGAACGTGGGCGCCCTCTGAACACAGGCCTCTCAGGATAGAGTTCTCTGTTCTGAAATTATGGGCACCAGATGGGATGGGTTTCCCAGTGCTGAGACTCAGGTAGGGAACTAAGGAAAACAAGCCCAGATGGGATGGCTGGAAGCAACCAGTCAGGGCTCCTTAGACTGGTCAGGCCAAAAAGAAGAGGTGTTGATGTCAGACAGTCAGTGTGGAAGCTCCAGCTGTACACATGAGCCAGTCTCCAGATGGGTTTGTTTGGCCTACACTTAAAAAAAATTATTTTAGTTGTTATATCATTTGGGGGAGTGTTCATTCAAAATGTCCAGCTTGTCTTGAAAACTTGGGAGACCTAGCCACATGAGGCCCACATTCCCAAGGACAACCGTTGACCAGAGCCGAGGAGCAGCTGCCTCCCTTATGTGGGGTCTGTGCTCTCTCGTTCACCAGGGCTTTGCCTGGCCTGCTCCCCCATTCACAGAACCTCCTGGCCCTGAAGGCACTTGAGTTTGAGACCCTGTTCTAGCTCTTAGAAGTGATATTGTAGGAAGTGGTGGGAACCAGCTGATTGGTCTTCACACAGGTTGTCCATGCCAGCCTGGGTGCCCCACCCTTTGAACACACAGATCAGTAATGAAAACTCACTTTGCCTCAGCTTTAGAAAAAGAACAACTTAAAGAGAAAAATTGCCTGCAAACCTTTATGATGATGGTAAATGTTGTTATTAATATTAAGTGCTGTTTATTGAGTACCCTTTAAATGCCTCTGACAGGCACAGGAGACATAGTATTTCTACTCCTCACAGCATTTCTGTTATGAGGTTATGTCCACTTTACAGATGAGAAAACAGGCTCAGAGAAGTGAAGTGACTTGCCTCGGGTCACACAGCTCGTGAGCTAGTAGAAATCGGCTAACAGACCTATTGTCCCAGGAGCAAACACTGGGTGGGCAGCTTTTCATTCCTTGGAGTCAAGGTGGGGAAGTTCTGTTTGGCATCGGAGAGCTGACAGAACCAGAGGCACCCAAGCGTGGATGCATGCATCTCATGAGACACAAACTCACATAGACACACATCACTAGGTTTCTCTGGCTTTAGCTGGAGGGAGAGAAGATGACCTGAGACCTCTGAAATGTTCCAGGGGCTAGTCCCTTCTCGGAGCAGTGCTAGAGCTTGGGGGCTTCCCTGACCTGCAGCCTCCAGGCACCCCCGGGATTTCCAGATAGACAGTGTGATTGGCAGGAGGCGGGATATCCCCAGGGAAACCCATCTTCACGCCTGGGTGACCCTGCTGCTGCCTGCTTCTTAACTCTGCAGGAAATCAGAGCTGGCAGCCTCCTGTGGGAGGACAGAGCCAGTTTCCATGGCAACCCTCAGCTGTCTCATCCTGGCTTGGAAGGGAAGGAAGAAAGCCAGCAGAAATAGCTGTGGAAGGTCTCTCCTTGTAGGCTGCAACTCTGGTGTGCTGGGGGCGGGGAAGCCCTTATGACTTTCCCCTTCCAAATCTGGGCTGGTTGTCACTGAGACTAGAGTCTCACCAGCCTTCAAAAAAGGGCCAGTTCCCTTTAAAGATGGCACCTCCTCGGAGGCATGATCATTAGAGAATTATGTGAGGAAAAGACAGTTCTCCCACCAGTCAGCTCCAGCTGGGTCCTGAGATACTGAAGTACAGCTCGGGAGACAAAGATTTAAACCTGCCCTTGCTTTAATCTTTATTATTTTTCTTTTCCTCCCCCCCCCTCATTTTTTTTTTTTTTAAATATAAACTATAGAGAAAAGAGGGAGAGATGAGTAGCTGCTTACTACAAGTTAGTTAGGAAGGTATCTGGATGTCGTTGTATTTCTTTATATCATGCTTGAGAATGACAAGATTGTGTGGCACATGTTAGAAATACCCTTAGGTGGCCCCAATGAAGTGTTTCCTCACCACTGTCATTGTCATTATTTTTTGCTGTATTTTGTATTGTCATTTACCAAATATTTGCCTTTAAATAGACTCACTTTTTAAACTTAAAATAAATTTGTTTAAAAAGGGAATGTTTTTCTTCACTGCTGGTAATGGACAACACATTTCACTCACTGCCAAAAATAGAAAGTGACTGTGAAAAATAAATTCGCTGGGGTGGGGGCTCCATGCTGGTGTCACCAGGCTCAGAGCCTGAGTGCTGTCTCTGCTCTGTCATAAAATAAGAGAAGCGAGCGTACCATAGCTTTACGGCCACACCAGCATCTCCCTGAGGCTTTCTCCTTGACAGAACCACAGGGGAAGAAAGGGACAGAAAGAGGAGTCCCTTGCTCAGCACATGGGCCACCTAGGGCCATCTCTTGCCACCAGCAGACTCACCACAGGGAGCAGGTGTTGTCCTCCCTGCCCATTCTCCAGATGCACAAACAGGCTCTGAGAGTTGATGTGTCTTCCCCAAAGTCATTGATTCTGATATCTTTTAAAAATAAACACAGTGTTTCATGAGTAGCAGTGATTGTTATGCTTTGCTATTTTAATAAAGAGTTCTATTTTCATGTAACATTGTCAAGTGCAAACATGCTGAATTCTATTAAACCATCCTTCTTTGTGGCGCTGCCTCCGAGTGTGACTCCGACCGAGGCAGTCAGCCGTGTCTGGAACAGCAAGGCCACTCCTGGGAAGGGAACGCAGGGCACTTACTCTGGGCCAGGGCCCTCAGAGACAGAATCAAGTCACATCTCCAGCCACCCTCCGAGGCATATATTATTATCTTCATTTTTACAGAGGGTCTGTAAACTGAGGGTCACAGAGGTAAAGCGGCTTGCCCAAGGTCACATGCTGATTGGTAGTAGACTCTGGCCTCAAATGCAGGCCTCTCTGCTGCCTGAGACTTTGTTCAGGATCTTTCCATCAACAATTCTCCTGGTGACAACAGAAGGATCAGATACCTACAGAGGACCTTGTGATGGAGGGTCACCTTGCAGACAAGCAGAAAAGATCTCTTAAAAATTCACTGGACGTTCTCCACCTTTCATTGGAATGCATGTATTTGTTTTCATATATTAAAAAAAAAGTGTAAAATGGATTAAATTGGCTTTGGGAGGAATAAAAAGGACAATTGTTTTTTCTCTCAAATTGTTGAGTAAAAATAATGTCCCAGGACAAATGTCCCTCACATCAGTTTCGCCATCTGTGAGGGGGTCATGGAGGCACATCTGGTGGGATTGGATTTGGCTTTGAGTGACAGACTTCTCTGAATAATCCAGCAACATTATATATATTAAATGTTTACATTTGAAACAGCAGATATTTCTCTCTCTCTAATGCTGTTATAGGAGACCAGAGATGGTGTGGCAGATAGTGTGGCTTCTCGACAATCACTAGGCCCCTCCTTTCTGGTCCTCTAGCATCTGTAAACAGTGGTTTCCACCTCAGGGGCCAGTATAGCTACTTGAGCTCCAGCCATTTTGTCTACATTCCAGCCAGCAGGAAGGAGGGAGGCACAGAGAAGAGAAAAATCTCCTTCTGCTTCCATCCCATTGGTCAGAACTTAGTCACACGATTTCTCTTGCTGCATAAGAGGCTGGGAAATGTAGTCTTTCTGTCTAGGATATCCATATGTGCCCCCAGAGGGGCATCACACCCCAGTTTGAAAAGCACTGCATTATAATCTCCTGTCTATCAGTCATTTTCTTAGCCACAAGGCAGGGCCAGAGGGACAGGGTTTGGCTTCCCTGAGCCACTGACTTTATATCCTGGATCCTAGAGGTCTGCAGCTCCAAGACTTTGGCCTTCTATATCCTAAACCATTAAAGTTAACAGCATTTTATTTTGCCAGGTAAGAGCATTAAGAAATCATTTGTCATTTACTTCCACTGTCCGTCTATGAAAGGACATTTTAATACCCCTAAAGCAGAAAGGTAGGTTCCGTATCATAATTAACACAACCACTCACTCAAAAGTTGATATTGAATAGCCCCAAAGTGAAAATAACCTAAATGTCCATCAACTGGTGAAAGGATAAACAAAATGGGGTGTATCCATATAATGGAATAATACTTGTCAATAAAAAGGAATGAAATACGGCACAGGCTATGACATGAATGAACCTTAAAAACATTATGCTTAGTGAAAGAAGCCCACTGCCAAAGATCACATATGGGATGACTCCATTTGTAGGGAATGTCCAAATAGGTAAGTTTATAGTGACAGCAAATAGGTTAGTAGTCATCAGTGGGGGAGTGGGGGTTGGGGGTAGAGGGGTCAGGGGAGTGGGATAGGGAGAAATAGCGAGTGACTGCTAATGAAATCTAAAATTGATTGTGGTGATGGTTGCACAACTCTGTAAATATACTGAAAACCACTGAATTGTACACTTTAAATGGGTAAGTTTTATGATATGTAAATTATATTGCAATAAAGCTGGTATGTGTATTTTTATGAGTAAATATTTTGAGCACCTCCTATGAGCCAGGCACTTTTCTAGGCAATGGGGACGTGGCAATGAGTACACCAGACCCCCCACCCCCAATATCCTTGTCTTCATGAGCTGACATTCTCATGGGGGAGACAGTAATAAACTAGGTAAAAAATAAGTGAAATATAAAGTATGTTAGATGGTGATAAGTGCTTTAGAGAAGAATAAAGGAGGAAGGAGATGGGGATGTGCAATTTTAAATAGGATGGGCAGGGAAGGCCACCCTGAGGAGACCTTTGAACAGAGACTCAAAGGAAATGAGAGAAGCAAACCATTTGAGTATCTGAGGGAGGAATGTTCCAGAAATATACAACAACAAATGCAAAGATGGAAATCTCCCTGGCAAGTTTCAGGAACAGGGAGGAGGCCAGTGTCGCCAGAGCCATGGAGGGTTCTGAGTGGAGGAGGGACATGGTCTGACTCATATTCTAGCAGGATTTCCCTCACTGTGTGTGTGTGTGTGGAGAATGGGCTGTAGAGGGGTGGTGTGTATTGAATGTGTCCCCCAAAGTTTCATGTATTAGACACTTAATCCTCACTTGACAGTGTTAAGAGGGTGGGAAATCCTGTTACTGTACTTGAAGGATGGGGCCTTTAAGAGATGATTAGATTGTAAGGATTGTACTCATGAATGGATTGATCCATTCATGGAGTAATGGGCATGGTCCTGATGGCTTTAAAAGGAGAGCAAATGAGAAGCTTAGTGCTCTCTCTCTCTTGCTCATGCCATTTGCCATGTGACACCCTGTGTGACTGTAGAGCTACCACCAAGAACAAGGCCCTCACCAGATGTGTTCCCTGGACTTTGGACTTCCCAGCCTCCAAAACTGTAAGCAATAAATACTGTTTCTTTACAAATTACTCAGTTTCAGGTATTTCTATTATAAGCAACAGAAACAGACTAATATGGGGGGGGGGGCAGGGAGGCCACAACCATCCAGGCAAGGTCTTGGCCCACATCTGGCCAAAGAGACAACCCAACCGATGCAAATCAACACACGTGCAGTGTCAGGTACTGAAAGGGCTGTAAAGATGAGCAACAAGCCCTATGTGATGTGATGTTCACTCAGAGGTGGAGATGCCCATGGCCTTGGAGATAGGCAGGGAAGGTATCCAGGCAGGTGGCAATGTTAGCTGAGGTTAAAATGAGAAGTAGCTGGCTTTGCAAAGAACTAGGGGAAGAACATTCCAGGCAAAAGAGAGCACATGCAAAGACCCTAAACAGGCAAGGAGCTTGGTGTGTTTGAGAAGCAGTGAGCACCCAAGTGAGGCTGAGGCTGGGAGAGGGGTGCGGGAGGTCTTGGGGAGCAGGCTTCATCAGCCATGGCGAGGAGGCTGGGCTTTGTGCTAAGTACCCTGGGAAGCCACTAGGGCGGGTGATGGGCAGGGGCTGCACAGCCTTTCTAGGATGGTCCCCTAGCAAGCCCTGCTTTAGATAGTCCAGCACTATCCTTGGACGGTGGAGTGCTTGTCAGGTATTGTCCTCAGGGAGGCTCTGAGGCCACCGCAGAAACCAAGACTTCAGAAGTCTCTAAAACAGCCTTTTACATCCCGAAGGTAAAAAATCAGACCAGCTACTCCCTTGCCTAAAATGCTTCAATGACATAAAATCCAGACACTGCCACAGATCCTTCACCTTGCAATCTTCCATCTCCTTCAACCCTCTCTTTGGCCCTAGGACCTTTGTACCTATTCTGCCTTCTACCTTTAGCTTTGAATGCTCTTCCCCATGCTCTCCCATGGCTTGCTGATTCTTTATGATTTATGAGTCATCTTCATCATCACCATCCCAGGGAGTTCTTGAGCTGAAGACATTGCCTCCTCCTGTCCAGTATTACTACTCTCCTATATTTGCTTATTTCCTTCACAGCGATGATCAATATTAGCTTATTTTTAATGTCTCTGTTTATGTCTCCTGTTTGAATGTGAGATTCAGGAGGGCAGGTTAACCTCGCCACTGCTGCATTCCCAACTGGCAACACAAGCTTGGCACCTAGTAGGTGCTCAGGAAATGTGTGCTAAATGAATGAATGGCCTTTGCCTCATCTTGGGAGCTTGTCCTTTATCATAAAGCAATGAAAAGTCATGAAGGATTATAAACAAAGGAGTGACATGGTCAGACTTGAGCCTTGAAAAGCTGGATTTGAGGAGGGATAAAACTGGGGGAGAGAGATCAGAGAGGAGGCAGATGAGATCAGGAAGAGGTGAACAAGGGTAGCGGAGAGGAGGTAGAGAGACATCGGTCCCCAAAGGCAGGAGAGTTGGATTTTAGTGAAATATTGTCTTAGGAGGATCAGTTAATCAGCTCTTGATCTTTGTGGCTTTGATTTCCTTCTTCTGCTGACTTGATCCTTTTCCATGGCATCTTGGAGTTCTCAGGCTCTTCTGTGGGGAAGAGGTATTAGTTTACCCCTAATTGCTCTGCTGGAAGCTTGTGCCTCAGCTCATCCCTGGTCTGCAAGTCATCACTGTTTGGCCACAGACCCTGAGAGTCAATGGCTTGAAAGTTCTGGCCATAAAGAGGTTCACTGGCCCACATGCAGGTTTATCTCTGAGGGACCCCTCTGATGACACCCACATTTCCTCCAGGGAGGGAGTCCAAGAGACCATGCCAGGGCTTAGCCCACAGCATTACTCCACATGTTAGGCAGTGGATGGGTGGGATGGCTGGGGATGGATGGATGGATAGACAAGCGGATGATTAAGTAGGTGGGTAGATGATTGGATATATGGGCAGATGGATGGGTAGGTGAATGGGCAGATAGATGGACAGGTGGAAAGACAGATGATATATAAATGGGTGGATGGATGGATAAATGGTCAAGTGGGTGGATGAATGGGTGGAAAGATGGATAGTGGATGGAATGTGTGAATGAATGACAGATAGATGGATGAGTGAACAGATGAGTTCATGGATGGATGGGTTAGTGGGTAGATGGGTGGGTGGGTGTGTAGTTGGATAGTTTGGTGGTTGAGTATATGGATGGATGAGGGAATAGTTAGGTCGATGGATAGGTGACAGGCAAAAGAATGGATAGGGAAATGGATAAATATTGGGATTGGTCAGAAAACCAGACTTACCCATTTCCTGGAACTTGAGCCACGAAACCCAGGTCTTGATAAAGACAGTCAGGCTAGCAGAGAATAGACAGGTGCTAGAAGTAGACATCTGCTCACTCGAGGATCATCCAACAACAGCTCATAGGTCTTATTATTAGAAAATTTAACCCAAGGATGACAGAGCTAGAAAGAATCTTAGATGAGGTCAGATACATACAAAGCATTTAGTACAGTGCCTGGTATATAGTAAGTGCTCAATCAATGTCAGCTGCTATTATTGTGGTTACTAGTATTACTACTACTGTTATATTAATGAGTACTTACTGGTGTTAGGCAAGGTGCAAAGCACTATATATGCATTATCTCATTAGTCCTCCCCCCAACCCTGTGAAATAGATTCTATCATTATCCACATTTTTACTCATGATCATGATTATTACTACTGGGTGTGACAAAAGAGGAACAAGCAAGAAGACTGGAGTCCAAGTAGAAGGAAAATTCCCTGGGGCTGCTGGAGCTTTGTCTGGGCAAGGCCTCAGCAAAGAGCAGTTGTCCTAAGTGACATCCACTCAGAGATGTAATGATTCCCCTCGAGCCTTTAGGTACCCAATTATTCCTATCCAGGAATTCACGGGGGTGGGAGGGATTAATTAGCCTTGCTTGGTGCTCAGATGTGCTGAAAAACCTGAGTAGGATACTCAGTGGGATTATAAATAAATGATGGCTCGTGTTATGGAGTCCAAGAGAAAAAAAATGTAACTTCAAATGGATGCATCTCTTGCCAGCACCTTTTAAATGGGATCTCACTTGTATTTACATGGATGAATTGGGATGACGTGACCTCACTCAGCCTCGAAGAAAAACCTCAACACCTCTCAGCAGGACATCTGCGGAGAGGGCCTGAGCAGAAGACATTTTGAAAGAGCATTGGCCTGGGTGACCAGGTGTTGGTACTTACCTGCCCACTTGCTGGTTGACCGGTGGGATACTGTTTCCCTCTGTGAGCTTTTTAGTTTTCTCATCTTTAAATGAGATGATTGTACCTGAGATCTCATTGGCTGGGGTGTCCCTTCTCTATAAACTATTCTGAGTTTTACTATTCTTTTTGCTCTATTTCCTCTAAGTGTATGTTCTTCTCAAGTTGATGAGAAACTTCTGGTCAGTGGAGAAAGGATTGTAACTGTTAAGCTCTTTTGGATATAGATGACAGAATGACAACTCAATCTGGCTTAGGGTATTTACTAGCTCACGTAACTGGAAAATCTAATGGGCCTCCCTTCAGGCATTGCTGGATCCAGGAACTCTAATAATATTGTCAGGACTCAGTATCTCAATCTCTGGGCTCTACTTTCTACTGCAAAGGCTTTATTTCCACGTAGTCTCTCCTCTAGAAAATTGTAAGAAATGAAGGCCATGTGTCTTCAAATAATAGTCTTTTCATTTAGAAAATAAAAATTCTAAATAAGGAACTGGGCACAGAGTGGGGAAACAGAGAGAGGCAAGACAACCTCTTTGGACTTCCTTGGCCTTTACATGCAAGGAGCAGAGACAAGTTTATACCAGGACCAGGCAGGTAACATAAATAAGAAAAGTGACTTGAGTGAGGAATGTTAGGGAGAGGTGGAGACTGTAGCAAACAAGAGCATGCCTTAAAGGGGACAGCTGTGACTCAGAAAGGCAGACACTGCTCTGTTCTAGCCATAACTACCATGCCACACATGAATGTGGTAGCATTGTTAATCAGATCCTCTCGCTTTTCTAGAGAAGCCAGAAGTCCGTATCTTTATGTTAACTCCCCTGATATTGAAATATCGACTCAAAATTTAAGCAGTGCTGTGATGGCCAAACAACACTAGTTCACAGACCACTAGCTAGCTCATAACCTCTGCTATTCAGCATAGACAATTGCCCAGAGAGCTGGAACACTGCTTACATCCTAGCCATTTCTTTGAAGAAGTTATATACAAACATCAGTTTAACTGACATTGTGACTGTAAATAATCTCGGGGATGTCCTCATTGAAGGCTTAGAGTCGGGGAGGAGGCAGTAAGAGAGCTCTTTGTCAATTTCATTCTGTGTACCTTGCCCCTACCAATAAGACTGGATAACACTGGGGTCAGATATGTGTCTTATTCATAAGTTTCTTATACGGCCTCATGTAAGGCGGTTTATTTATTCATTCAAAAGTAGTTACTGCATAGTGAAAATGTCCATACTACCCAAAGTGATATACAAATTCAATGCAATCCCCATCAAAATTCCAAAGACATTTTTCTCAGAAATGGAAAAAACTATTCAGACATTTATATGGAACAATAAAAGACCACGAATAGCCAAAGCAATGCTGAGCAAAAAAAATAAAGCTGGAGGCATAACACTACCTGACTTTAAGCTATACTACAAAGCTATAATAACCAAAACAGTATGGTACTGGCATAAAAACAGACACACTGACCAATGGAATAGAATAGAGAATCCAGAAATCAACCCACACACTTACTGCCATCTGATCTTTGACAAAGGCACCAAGCCTATTCACTGGGGAAGGGACTGCCTCTTCAGCAAGTGGTGCTGGGATAACTGGATATCGATATGCAGGAGAATGAAACTAGATCCATACCTCTCACCGTATACTAAAATCAACTCAAAATGGATTAAGGATTTAAATATACACCCTGAGACAATAAAACTTCTTAAAGAAAACATAGGGGAAACACTTCAGGAAATAGGACTGGGCACAGACTTCATGAATACGACCCCAAAAGCACGGGCAACCAAAGGAAAAATAAACAAATGGGATTATATCAAACTAAAAAGCTTCTGCACAGCAAAAGAAACAATTAAAAGAGTTAAAAGACAACCAACAGAGTGGGAGAAAATATTTGCAAAATATACATCTGACAAAGGATTAATATCCAGAATATATAAGGAACTCAAACAACTTTACAAGAAGAAAACAAGCAACCCAATTAAAAAATGGGCAAAAGAGCTAAGTAGGCATTTCTCTAAGGAAGATATCCAAATGGCCAACAGACATATGAAAAAATGCTCAACATCACTCAGCATCCGGGAAATGCAAATCAAAACCACATTGAGATACCATCTAACCCCAGTTAGGATGGCTAAAATCCAAAAGACTATGAACGATAAATGCTGGCGAGGCTGCGGAGAAAAAGGAACTCTCATACATTGTTGGTGGGACTGCAAAATGGTGCAGCCTCTATGGAAAATGGTATGAAGGTTCCTTAAACAATTGCAAATAGATCTACCATACGACCCAGCCATCCCAGTGTTGGGAATATACCCAGAGGAATGGAAATCATCAAGTCGAAGGTATACCTGTTCCCCAATGTTCATCGCAGCACTCTTTACAATAGCCAAGAGTTGGAACCAGCCCAAATGCCCATCATCAGATGAGTGGATACGGAAAATGTGGTACATCTACACAATGGAATACTACTCAGCTATAAAAACGAATGAAATACTGCCATTTGCAACAACATGGATGGACCTCGAGAGAATTATATTAAGTGAAACAAGTCAGGCACAGAAAGAGAAATACCACATGTTCTCACTTATTGGTGGGAGCTAAAAATTAATATATAAATTCACACACACACATACACACATACACACACAAACCGGGGGGGGGGGGAAGAAGATATAACAACCACAATTATTTGAAGTTGATACAACAAACAAACAGAAAGGACATGGTTGGGGGGGAGGGGGGGAGGGAGAAGGGAGGGAGGTTTTGGTGATGGGGAGCATTAATCAGCTACAATGTATATCGACAAAATAAAATTTAAAAAAAAAAATAAATAAAATTGGCTTTGAGACAAATAAAAAAAAAAAAAAAAAAAAGTAGTTACTGAACAGTTTCTTTGTACCAGGGATTGAGCTGGGTGCTGGGGAACAGTGTGGCAGACACTGTTGGATGCCTACTCAACTTCCATCTTAACTCGCTTCCTCTTTATTAGAGGAAATTCAATTTTGTATAGGTGGTAACAAACCCAGTCCTACAGGTGAATCCTGTTCCCTTTGTTGTGATTGGTTTAGGGGTGATTATATGACCCAGTTCTGAGGAATGAGATGGTAGGGAAGGTTAGCAGTGGATGGAGGATTACCAAAAAGAGAGAGAAGCAGGACAGGAGAGTTATTTTTGGCCACCCTGGTCACCTCCTTCTTGTCTTTGAATATGGTCTTATGAAGACTAATGCCTGGTGTGATAGCAGCTGTTTTGTAACTATGAGGCATCAAACATGGGGAAAAAGAGCCCATACATTGAGGAATGCAGAGCAAAATGGTGGAGATACTTGGTCCTTGATAACACAGTTGATCTGCTGAATCAACTCTCATACTACCCTCCTCCTAACTTTTTATGTGAGATAACTAAATATCCTTATTCTTTAAGCCCCTATTAGTTGAACATTCTCATATTTGAGATGAGCAAGACAGACCAGCTCCTGCCCTTAGGTAATCTACAATTTACCAGATAATGAGAGCTAGTGACGATTAAGTGCTTTCTATAAATTCCTCATAATAACCTCATAAAACAGATTCTTTCTTTATTACCACCTTCATCTTACAGATGAGAAAACTGAGGCTCAGATAGGTTAGGCTATTTACCCAAGGTCACTCTGCAAGTAAGTCATGGCACCAGTCATTCTGACTCCAGAACTCTCTCTCTGAGCCACTAGGTCACACTGCCATCCTGAGTAATTTTGCACAAATCATTGTTAACTAAATGAATGGAGATGTAGTAGTAACAATATGGCTCTTTGCTAAAACGTGGCAGTTCTGTTCTCATTGTCTGCATTTCCAAAATCCAGTTGTATCCTGATGTTCTTTATCTGAATCTGGAGCCAGACTTTGCAGGAATCAGGAGAAAATGTGAATGATGTGGAATGTCTAGCACCAGCCTTGGGTTTGGGGAAGAATCTCCCATCAGAGACATGTGGCTGCACAATTGGCTGCTCATCCCCACTTCACCATCATCCCAGTCCTGGGCTATTGCAGAAGTCTCATTATGAGTTTTCCTGCTACCATCTTTTGTCCCTCAACACTTCATAGTGCACATAGTAGCTAGAGGAATCACTTCAAAACATATATCAGTGTGTGGGACTTCCCTGCTTAAAACTCTACCATGGTTTCCCATCACAAATGGAAAAAACTCAAACTCCTTCCTTAACCTTGAGAATAAAATCTCATCAAGGCTCTGCGTGGCCTGGTCTTGGTATCTATCTGTTCTTAGAACACACAAAGCTGATTTCTACCTTTGCTCTTGCTGTTCTCCTGCCTGTATCTCCTTCCTCAGAACTTGACATGGTTGGTGTCTCCCTACCCTCAGGTTCTCAGCTTGGATATATCACCTCCTCCAGGAAGCCTTCCCTGACTACCCTACCTAAAGTTTCTGATGCCTCTCTTGGTTATGCTTTATCACTTTCTCCTGTTTACTTTTTTTCATTGCATTTATCACAATCTGACTGATCTGATTTCCTTATTTACTTGCTTATTGACTAGATCAATGGGGATGAGGAGCACAGGCAATTTATAGAATAAGAGAACAACGAACATACGAAGAGAATCTCAGACTCATTAGTAATCAGAGAAATGCAAATTTAAACACACCGACATGTTACTTTACACATGTTAGACTGTCAAAACTTAAATACCAGGATAATGACAAATGTTGGCAGGGATGTGGGGCTGTAGAAACCCCCAAGCACTGCTGGTGAGATGCAGCCCAAAGCAGGCATTTGTAGGAAGACCTGGGCATACTTAGTTGAATTAAGTATATATACACTCTACGATGCATCAGTGCCAAACCTGTAGGAAATATTTTTAAAAAATCATCACACTGGCCCATAAGCAGACATGTGGGAGGAGGCTTATGGATGCATTTGTTGTGGTTGGAGTTGGAGGTCATCTAGGTGACCATGTAGGGGGTGGATAGTGGAGAGAGGACATGCATCATCACAGACAACTGTGCAGCTATGAGGAGCAGTGGGCTGGTATGCCCATGGCAACAAGGGTGAATCTTAGAGAATAATAAGAAACAGAATGCATCTATAACACAAACCATATATGTAAGTCTAAAAATGAGGGCCGGCCTGTGGCTCACTTAGGAGAGTGCAGTGCTGATAACACCAAGGCCACGGGTTCAGATCCTATATAGGGATGGCCGGTTCGCTCACTGACTGAGCGTGGTGCTGACAACACCAAGTCAAGGGTTAAGATCCCCTTACTGGTCATCTTTAAAAAAAAAAAAAAAAAGAACACAAAACTTCTAACACATTATTCAAGAACTCATACAAACAAAGCAATGTATAGTAAGCACATGACAACTGTTGCCTGTGGGGTACGGAGGGCAGTGGGAGGGGAATGGTGATAAAAGGAAAAACAGAAATGAATTAAAAAATAGAGAAGAAAAACACCTATCAGGTTTTCTGTCCTGCTCCTGGCTTTAGCTAGAGAGGTGTGTAGCTCCATGAGGACAAGGACTATGTCAATTATCTGCCCCAATTCCCAGTGCTGATGTCCATGCTAGGGACATAGTAGATGCTCAGTAAACACTTGGAATGATTCCACGAATCAGTAAATGAATCTATGGATGAACGAATTTGCAGCAAGGCTGCTTTGGTATCTGGATAGCCCATTGATTTTGGCGTCACACAAAGAGATTTCTATCCAGGTTGTGCCAGCCACTTTCCAGCAAGATGATGGGTAAGATTCCTTCCCTCTGAGCTTCGATTTCCACATCTGTAAGAAACCCCATTTATTATGAACCTTCAGAGGACTATTTGTAGCAGGTACTCAGCAAACATTCATCGCCACTCCTTGGCTAAGCAGAGTGGAGCAGGAAGGCACTTCTGGGTGTCATTTTAGCTGTATTCTGCTGTAATGTCTGGCAATGTCACCATTGTAGAGTCAGTTTTTCCCTCTTGTCAGGAAGGCTTTATTGTTTTCTGCAGTCTTCCATGGAAATGCCCAGACCTCTGGCAGGAGGTTACTTTCAGCAGCCTATGCTTAGAAAATCCTCAAATATTACCTTTGAAATATATTCTGTCTGTCCACGCCTCCCCACCTCCACTACCATCACCCTGAACCAGCTGCCATCATCTGCTGCCTGGACAACTTCAACAGCTTCCTTACCAGTCTCCCTACTTCCACTTCCAGATCACTTCCAGAGTGATCCTGAGTCTGACCTAAGTCTCCCTCTGCTCAGATCTTCCAATGGCTTCCATCTACCTCACTAGATCAAAGCCAAAGTTCTTGCCATGGCCTATATGAGCCCACACGATCCACTCCCCCCACCCCATCATGGTCCCTCCTGCTTCTTCTGTTCCAGCCTCTCTGATTGTCTTGCCATTTCAACATAGCTCACCACTCCCTCTCTCCTCCCCAGGGCATTTGCACTTGCTGTTCCCTCTGCCTGGAATGCCCTTCCCCCATTCTCTCCATGGCTAGTCCCTTCTTATCTTTAAAGTCTCTGCTCACCTCTTACAAGAGGCCCTCTTTGACTACCCTGTGTAAAGCTATCATCTTAGTCTCTTTCAATCCCATCACGATATTCTTTCTATTTCCTCTATAACACTGTCATGGTCTGAAACTTTCTCACGTTTTAAAATTTGCTCTTTTAGTTGCCTATCTTCCTCCACCGATCTACAAACTCAGAGAGGAGGGCAGGGCTGAATCAGGGCATCAGATCAGAAAGTTTAGGTTTTAGACTAAAGCAGGCGAAAGTCTGGGAAGGTTTTAAGCAGGTGAGAGACATGATCTGATTTATGAAACGTAACAATTGTTCTGGAGGCCATGGGGAGAATGAACTGTAGGATGCAAAGGTGGGGGCGGGAACAGGGAGGAGGTTGCAGAGAGACAACAGTCATGATGATGGAAACGACCAGAAGCGGACAGGTTAAAAATATATGGTAATATTACATGCAACTCTGTGGGAATGAATCTCTTTATTTTATTTTTTGTTTATATATATTTTTAATTTATAGAGAAATATTATTTATTTCTTACAGTTTTGGAGTCTGGGAATTCCGTGGACCACAGCGTGCATCTGGTGAGGTCCTTCTGCCTGGGAACTGTCTACAGGGTCTCGTGGTGATGCAGGGTAACATATGGTGAGAATCTGAATCCCTTAATTTTAGAAATAAGCAAAACGGCTAGAGAGGGGAAGGACCTTAGCTTGGGCACTGTGTCTTTTTCAGTTTTTCTCCTCCAGGGCAGGAGGCTTGCTGCTATACCCCAGCACCTATTTACCTATCATGCAGTAAACAAATGTTTGAAAGAATAAGTGAGTGGACATAGGGCCCAACTGTGGCATCCTTAGGGAGGCCTTGCCTGCCTTTCCAGGTAAATCCTCTGGTTCTGTATCAATTTCTGAGATGATTTGATGGATCCTGCCTCCCCCACTGGACAGGGATCCCAGGGGAGATTGTTTCCTTCACTGAGCCTGGCACTGAGCCTGGCACTCAGTCCAACACACCAGAAGCTCTCAATAACCAGCTGTCCAACTTAACATGAATGAATGAATGAATGAATTGATTAATTAATTAATCACCAGGCTATATAAACTAGCTCACTCTTCACTCTCTCCTCCCCTCACCTTGCTTTCCTTTTCTTCTTAGCAGTTACCAACTCCTGCCACACGGTACATTTATCTGTCTATGTGTTCATTGTCCATTTCCCCCATTACAATCTAGAATTCCATTCCAGAATTAGATCTTAGAATCTAGAATGGATGCTCATGAAAGGAAGGGCTATTTAAAATTGCAATCTGCCCTCCTCCCAACTCTCTAATTCTCTCCTCTGTTTAGTTATTTCTCCCAGCGCTTATCACCGTCTGACGTATTCCTTCACTTTTTTGTTTATGATCTGTCTGCAGTCAGTTCCACAAGGGCCGGATGTTTGTATTTGGTTCACAGCTGTAGCTCAGACGCCTTATTATAGTGTTCTGCACACAGTAGGCGCTCAACTCAGGTTGTTGACAAGAGGAAGGAAGGTTGATCGCGAGGCGGGCTGCGGAGGTAGCCCAGGAAGGAAGGGCCTGACGGCCAAGTACGCATCCTTCGCCCGAGCCCCCGGCCCGCCCCCGGCTCCCCCAGCCTCACCCGCAGGCTGGCCGGGCAGGCAGGAGTTAAGCAGCGTGCGCGCTTCCGACCCGCAGGTGGCGCCATCCCGCCTCGGTGCCCGACTCCGGGCGCTCCGAAGTGCGGGACAGAATCGCAGCGAGCGCGGAGCCGAAGCTCAGCCCCGACTTGTTGATCTTGCCCAGGCAGCCTCCTCCGCCGCCGCCGCAGAAGCAAAAGGAGGAGGAGGTGGAGGAGGCGCCGTTGGATCACGGTCCTGTCCCCCGCGCCCCCAGCGCCCGCCGGCGCCCGCCGGCGCCCTCCGCCTAGCAGAGCGCGCCCCGGCCCCGCGTCGCCTGCAGCCCGGGCGCGTCGCCTGCCCGGCCGGGGTAGGCCGAGCGCAGCCTGGCCCCGGGACCGCCGCTGCCCGCGGGCGGGGGCGCCCGGGCGGCCGGGACGATGCACGGTCCCTGGCCCCGGGAGGCGGCCGCCTTGGGGGTGAGTGTTGGCGCGTATGGCCTGCGGCGGGGACACGAGCAGGGGGCTCGACTGCCGCGGCTCGGCCTGTTGGTCTGCCCGGGCTCCGCGGCTCCAGGCTGGGGGGACCGGCAGGGGATGTGGCCTGGGGAGGCACGCGATCCCCATTCTGGGGAGAGGGGCGAGGGCATGCGCCGTACATGCCGGGGGGAGGGGGCCTCAGGGAAACCCCCCGAAATCACCAGTGCGCGGCGGGAGGAGGGCACGTTTTGAAAAGGCCGGAAAATTCAGCTCGTTTCCCCGCCTCCCACCTCCCCCACCCCTTCCCTTCCAAGCCCGGGGAAAGGCGCAGAACCCGGAGTTATAAAAAGCCATCGCAGGAGAGGAACAGGGAGGAGGAGGTGGAGGAGGTGGAGGAGGAGCGAGGAAGGAGAGAGGGGAGGACGGAGCAGGCGGATCCCAAGGACTCTGCGCGCCCCCCGTGCAGTAGGGTAGGGGGCGCAGAGGGAGGGGCGGGACCCCGAGGAAAGCACGTCTTAGCGTCTTCGAGGCTCACCTTATCGCTGGAGCAAACTCAGGAGGTGCTCAGGTGGTTTGGGGAGATGGGTCGCTCCAGGACAAGGGGCTGTTGTGACCTCCGACAGGTGGGCACCTGGAATCCCCCTGGATCCCCATCCCCTCCGATTTTTTAAGATTTAGAAAAAGCAGACCTGATACCATCGCTCTAGCCTCCCCCCCCCATCTGATTGCCTCGAGCTGGGGGAGGGGTAAGATGAGAATTCGTGTGGAAAAAAGAAAGTTTTTCATGTAGAGCCCCTTTGGCGAGGCCAGGTTCGGGACTCGAGGGGGAGACTCACGAAGAGAGTTTCAGCACTCGAAGGGGCGGACAGCGCCCCGAGCCGCGGGGTGCGCCCGGGCTGCGGAAGCCCGGGGTGGGGCCTCCCGGGTTCCCGGGGCATCTCTTGGGGCCCTCTCCCCGCCCCGAAGGGCGGCCCCTCCCTTCACCTATGGGGTGGGGCGGGCTTCAGCACCGGCTGGAGGGACAGCGCCCGGCTGCCCCACGCCCCTGAGCAGCTTAAGCGCCAGGAAGGTCAAGGCCGGCTGGGACTCCGTGGAGAGGTGAGGAGGGGCCATGCGCAGCTCTCCGTTTGCTGACCCGCCTCCGCTTTCGCTTTCTGCCTCGCAGCCCTCGGGATGGAGGTGAGAAGACGGCGGTGACGCGCGCCCGCGCGGCCCCCTGAACCCCCTGCAGCCCACAGCGCTCCCTGCCCCCCTCCCCCGTGGCAGCGGGCCTTGCCGTCGAGTGACAGCGGCCTGGGGGGGCGGGGGGGGCGGGGGCGGCCGGACCAGCGATGCCGGCGGGCATGACGAAGCATGGCTCCCGCTCCACCAGCTCGCTGCCGCCCGAGCCCATGGAGATTGTGCGCAGCAAGGCGTGCTCACGGCGCGTCCGCCTCAACGTCGGGGGGCTGGCGCACGAGGTGCTCTGGCGCACCCTGGACCGCCTGCCCCGCACGCGGCTGGGCAAGCTCCGCGACTGCAACACGCACGACTCCCTGCTCGAGGTGTGCGACGACTACAGCCTCGACGACAACGAGTACTTCTTTGACCGCCACCCGGGCGCCTTTACCTCTATCCTCAACTTCTACCGCACCGGGCGACTGCATATGATGGAGGAGATGTGCGCTCTCAGCTTCAGCCAAGAGCTCGACTACTGGGGCATCGACGAGATCTACCTGGAGTCCTGCTGCCAGGCCCGCTACCACCAGAAGAAGGAGCAGATGAACGAGGAGCTTAAGCGCGAGGCTGAGACCCTACGGGAAAGGGAGGGCGAGGAGTTCGATAACACGTGCTGCGCAGAGAAGAGGAAAAAACTCTGGGACCTGCTGGAGAAGCCAAATTCCTCCGTGGCTGCTAAGGTGAGTCTGGGATCTGGGGGCTGCCGGGCTGGGGGCTCTGACTGTGTCCCCAGATTGAGGGCTACAGCTGGGGGACTCTGGCTTAGATACCGAAGATGAAGATCAGTAATGGGGAGGGGCTATGGTGGAGTCCCCAGAGATGAGGACCACCCCCACTCTGACTTTTCCTATGTGGCATTGGTTACCCATCTCTTTATTAGTCAATACTTTATACCTCTGCTTTGTTGGAGAAAAGGATTTACAGGGGCATATAAGAAGCATGGCAAGAGGATGCACACTGAAAAATAAGAGGGAGCGCAGAGACACAATAGAGCCTTGCTGAGATAGAATAGAATTGAGTTTGGTTCCTTGTGAAGTCCCAGACCCAGGCTGGAGTGGGTCGCCCTGTGATGTTAATACTTATCCTTATATGTGTAACCACACTTTGCCCCAGGAAGAGAATAAAGGCAGCTTATGAAGTGCTTGGAGGATGATGAGATACTGTCAGGTAGTTCTAACACAAGTAAGGAAAACGAGGCAAGGGGACTTGGGTCGGTTGGACATGCATGATGCATGCAGTGGGCTGTGGATGCTTTGGGGGTAGGGGCCACCCCTAGTTATTTATTTATTTGGTGAGTTATTCCAAGAATGATTTGATACAGCTTGTAAAGATGCTTTGGCTTTTGGAAGAAGATGTAAATTTCAAACTAGGAGAGAAAAATGAGGCAATGTGAAAAATAGAGGAAGAGGAGGTGGAGGCAGCAATCACACAAGACGGGTTGGGGAGTCCTGTGTGCTGCTGGGTAAATAAAGGTCAAGGTGGTAAGGGACCGAGAGAGGCTTGGACTGGGGGCCAGGGTAGGGCAGGAGGTCACTGGGTGATGAGCAACTTTTCTGTGTCAGGCTGGGATTCAGGTTGCCTGGGAGAGATGGAGCCCATCTTCACGTGGCCAGTGTGCAGGGTTTCAGGAGTACACGACAACACAGTGTGTTCAGGGGTACAAAAGAGGCCATGTGATGCCCAGGGGGAGCCAAGAGAAGAGAGGTGTTGATATTGAAATCCTGCAAGAACAAGCTAGGAGAGACATAGAGAGTGGAACTCATTCTCTTGAGAGTAGGGCCTGAAAAAGGAGGCAGATAAATAGATTCATGGCAAAAGGAAAAGGGAAGGAGGGCGTCTGTATCCAGCCATAATTTACTGGCTAGGGTTGGTTCCTTTCCAACTCGGCCTCTCATTGTGGAGTCTCTGTGGCTCAGCTGGCCCCTCACTGAAGGACCACCTGCAGGTCCTGGACTGAAGGAGACACTGTGGGGTCCTTTCCCCAGATCTGGCTGCCTGAGGAAAGGCCTCTGAGAGCGAATGCAGGAGAGGATGGCAGGTAGGAGGGTCAGGGGAGCCCCATGTATTTTTTCTCTTTCCTTTCAATCCTAAAGAGGATGCAGAGGTTCCTGAGCCTGATTTCCTCCTCTGAGGCTATGGGCTGTCTCTGTCCATAATCCTGCCCCAGATTTCATGTCCAAAAAGCCTTCCTCTTAAGACAGTCACTCACCCTTAACCGGCTTAGGATCAACAGACTTATTTTGCTATTTCCAGGCCTGACACAGGTTCCACCACTGCACACCCCATGTAGGCCAAAATAAGACTCACCCTCCCTGTCCCGTCCCTAAGACCTGAGAGCAAGGGGCAGGGAACGGGAGGGTTTGACCTCCTGGGAGAAGAAGCAGACAAAGGGCTGTGTTTGGGTTGGTGTCTGGCAGCAAGGTGCAGGCGCTCAGGCTTGCAAGAGGCACTGTTTGGGAATAAACAGCCTCTTCTCTCCCTCGGGTTAATCCGCTTGCAGGGACAAGCCTTGTGACCTCTCAGTGATCCCAGGCTGGGGCTGCCGGCTCACATTCCTGGCAGATGGACGTCTAGGATTTTCTGCAGCCAGAGCTGAAATGGGCAGGCAGGCAGGCAGGCTCATCAGTCCTAAGTCTAGAAATCTTGACTGCCATTGACCAGACACGGTGTGTGGAGTGTAACAACACAACACTCTGTTATTATACTGCCTTTCACAAATAGTGAAGCTCAAAGAGGGTAAGTAACTTGCCTAAGGTCACATAGCCGGCAGACAGGAGGAGCCACAAGTCCAAGCCTGAGTGTTCCTTCCTTAACGATTAAGTGCTACAGCCTCTCCCCAGTCTTCCTGCTTCCACTGTTGCCCCCTGCAACCCATTTCCCACATAACAGCCAAAGTGAGCTTTTCAGAATGTACATTGGATCACATTATTCATCTGCTTAAAATCCTCTAGAGGTTTCCCATCACACTCAGAATAAAATCCAGACTTTCCATCATGGCGCACGAGGCCTACAGAATCTGGCCCTCGTGACCTCTCCAAGCTGATCTCCTCCACTCTTCTCCGGTTCACTCAGTTCTTGCCCCACTGGCCTCCTTGCTGGTCCCTAAACAGGCTAGGATTTATCCTACCTCAGACCTTTGCACTTGCCGGTCCTGCTGCCTCAAATGCTTTTCCCCAGATTGTCCCATGGCCACCCCCTTCTCCTCATTCCTCCAAGAGAGTTCCTTAACCCCTGGCTAAAACACCCTCCTTCCCCTCACTCTCTGTCACATCATGCAGTGTCTTTCCTGCATAGGTCTTAAGTGGCATCTGAAATGATATTTGCTTCCTGTGCTTCTCTGTCTCACACCCACGAGAATGTGAGCGCCATGAATCGTACGTACCCTGCTCTGTTCCCAGCGCTCATCACGGTGCCTGGCACAGAAGAGCTCCAAATAACTCCATGTGGAATGAATGAATGAATGAACCAAGCAAGCAAGCAATCAGTCAGTCACTGTGTCTCAGGGTTTGGGGATCTGTCACTCCTTCCTCACTGCCACCTGCAACCCAGTTCCCTGTGCCTCTGGTCCCCTTCAATCATCTGCACTTTGCCCACCTCATCCCCCCAACCCCCCAAGCTAGGATGCCTTGCATGTCCAAACAGTGGGAATTTCTCAGAGACCACAGAGTGAGAGGACCAAATGCAAGATCATTTCTGGGTGGCTGTGAGGTACAAAAATGACCATAACTCTTATGTTCAAAAACAAAGACAGACTTGGGCTCCTGCCCCAGCTCCATACTTTTCCCAGTTTCTGGCCTTAGGCAATTTCTTCACCTTCCAAGCCCCAGCCACCCGCCTGTAAAATGGAGATAAAAGGCCCACCTTGCAGGCCTGTCATGAAATCATGTTTGTTAAAATGTATCTCAGTGCCTAGCACATAGTAGGTTGGTAGTGATGTTATAAATTATAAGGAGCAGATTCCTTTTTCTAGGGCTGGGTGGTCTGAGTTGCCGCAAACCCTTTCCTTCTGATAGCACTACCAGGGAGGCTGAGCTGAAACTGTTAATAATTGATGGGATGTTCTGGCAACTTGGAGACAAACCAAAGCACAGGCCGTAGGCTTCACTGTCAGGAGAGTGAAAATCAAAATCCATTAGGCAAAAGGCAGTGTGATTGATTCTTGTTTGGAAGATGCGGTCAGCCCCATCCGCATGTCAGGGTTGCGGTGCTGGGGCTACCGCTGGGTTTCTGCTTTCTCAGAAAACTCTATAGGCTTTTCTCAGTAGGAGAGAGGGGGAACTGATTTGCTAGGCCAGGAGTGTCTGCATTCCCTGGAACTATCTCTGGGTTAAAGCTCTGAGATAATATTCTAATTTCCAGAGTAGCTGCTGTTTATTGTGCCAGGCACTGATTTGTGGTACTTTATATCTGCTATGTCATTGAAATCCTTCCAACAATCCAATCAGGCAGTGTGCCACTTAGGGTGCTTGGGGCTGTAAGTAACAATAGAAAACTCAAAGCAGCTTCAATAAGGAGGAAGACGCATCATCTCATATAACATGAAATTCCCAGTTAGCTGGTTTGGGGTTGAGTTAATGACCCAATGATACCATCAGGATTCTAGATTCTTTTCCTCTTGCTCCTCCAACCCCTGCAGGTGGCTTGGTCCTCAGGCTTGATGCCTCATATCACAAGATGGCTGCCCAGTTCCAGCCCTCAAATTTAGACACAGTGATGTCCAACCCATGAAGAGGGATGTTTCCTCCTATGCTCCACTTTTTTTTTTTTTTCCTGAGAGGAAAACCTTTCCCAGGAGCACCCTAGCAGTCTTCTTTTTAAATCTCATTGGCAGTGTCCAATGGGATAGGTCACATGCTCCTGATCTAGCTATAGGGGAACCTGGGAAAGCAAGTGTCTGGCATTTTCAGATGAGGTAGGGAATGGATTGCATGAGTGGAATTTAGACCCTTTATAGAAGAGGAATAAAGGCTGTGAGAAGTGGAGTCACTTGCCTGAGCTCACACAGCTTAAAGCTCAGTAAATATTTGTTGCAGGGATGAAATGGCAGAGCCAAGGTTTTAACCCATATTGTCTGGTTCCTAAGCCTGTGTTTCCAAATCCTGGAATCTTGGGCAGATCACTTAAGCTCTCTGAGCCTCAATGAGCTCCCTGCCAAATGGTGGTCATAGCCATGGCCACTTTGGGGGGCTGTTTTGAGATTCAGTGGGATTTCAGATGTGAATGTAATTTGCAAATGGAAAGAACTTTGCAAGTGTGAATTGTTATTATTATATTCAAAATTGGGAGTGGCCTTTATTTAGGAACAGTGGTCAGTATTTTACCCACCACAGATTTGATTAAGAATGAGCTCTGGAGTCTAATAGATGTGGATTCATTCCTTATCTCCATTGCTTACCAGGAATGTGACCTTGAGCAAGTTCTTTTCCTTCTCTGAGTTTGTTTTCTCATCTAGGAAATGGGAATTATAATGGAGATAGCCATTAGGGCCATTAGGAGATAATCCATTTTAAGAGCCTAGCCCAGTGCCTGGCACATAGGAAGCATTCAATAATGGCAGCAGTGATTATTAGTGTTATCACTGTATTCCTCTATTCTAGCTACACCCCCAGGTGCCAGCCTCTCCTATTACAGTGTTGATTGTAGGATCACTGCCTGCCTCTTTGGGATTTCATGCCTCTAGAGTGATGAGGCTTTAGCTTCTTTGACCTGATCCAGAAGGATTCATATATTATCCTTTAAAAAATGAGGGAGCCAGCTTGGAACACAGGGGACCCCTTCAGTGCTATAAGTCATCTGGCTGAGGTTCTAGCTGGCCCCAGCTCAGTCATCTTGGATGCCTGTTTTTATTTCTAGAAGATAATATGCCAGACATTCAGAATCCTAGCTGTGGGGTCACATGGACCTGGGTTTGAATCCCTTCCTTTTCCTAGGTATGGACTTTGGGAAAATTACTTAACCTCCCATAGCTTCCATTTCCTAAGCTTGGTCCTCAAGCTCGATGCCTCATATCAACAAGACGGATGCCCAGTTCCAGTCCTCAAATGTAGACACAGTGATATCCAACCCATGAAGAGGGATGTTTCCTCCTTTCCTCCACTTTTTTTTTTCCTGAGAGGAAAACTCTTCTCAGGAGCACCCTAGCAGACTTCTTTTTAAATCACATTGGCAGTGTCCCATGGGATAGGTCACATGCTCATGGTCTAGCTATAGGGGAACCTGGGAAAGCAAGTGTCTGGCATTTTCAGATGAAGGAGGGAATGAATGTTCTGGCCATTCCTTCAACAAATATTGACAGAGCATTTAGCTGTGTGAGCTCAGGCAAGTGACTTCACCTCTTAGAGCATTTATTCCTCTTCTGTAAAAGGGTCTCATCCTGAAGGTGATAACAGAACCCATCCCCAGGGTAGTCTGAAGGATTAAGTATGGTCGTGCATGTAAAGCATTGAAGCTGTGCTTGGTAAATCTAGAATCCTCATTTGATAAAGGGGAAGCCAGAAACCCAAGATGCTTAGGTGACTTGCCTGGGATCACACAGCAAGTTGGTGAAAGATCAGGGACCATTCCCAGACTTTTTTGGCCCCATGACCATTACCCCCATTTAGGGTCAGGGATCCTTCCATTCCTCCAGGAGGCTTAATGAGGACCATATTTCGGCAGCTAGTCTCAATGGTTTTGAAAGGCTACAATGGGCTGGAGAATTTGAAAACACTTAGGAAGAAAAGGTGCTGGCCAAATGAGCAGCTTGGCCAAAGATTAATTAACTGGAAGAGAATAAGCATACAATAGGCACCAAATCCATACCCAGCACTTTGTGTACTTCCCATACTTGATAGTGCCATGGATAGGAGCCCTAATTTAAGAGCAGGATCACCCAAGTTCAGAGTTTGGCTCCTGTGCTCACTAACCATGTGATCTGGAGCAAACTATTGCAGCTCTCTGTGTCCTGGTTCCTTTGGCGAACAGCAATATTGGGGCAATAGCAGTGCCTGCCTTCTTGAATCACTACCGGCATTCAATGAGTTAACACGTGCAAAGCCTTTAGGATAGGGCCTGGCATATAGAAAGCTCTCAATGACTGTTTTTTTGTTTTTACTTACCTTCTCCCTGAATCCTCCTGACAATCTTGCAAGATAAATAAGCTTCTTTTCAAAAAATTATTCTTGTGAAAGCTCACATGCTGATTATAAGCCTAGAAGCTTTCTCTGGCCACTGGAGTCCAGCAGAGGCTCCTGGTGGAGCACCCCTCAACTGCTGACTACTGGGAGAAAGTGTATAAATACCCCAGCTCGCCCACCCCGGGATGGGGCTGTAACCCAAAGGTGCCTGTTCTACACTGGCTCCCAGAGCTCCTCAGCACGATTCAGCTCCAGTTTCTCACAGCAGATACTTGCTTGAAAACATACCCTCTTTGACCTCTTTCCCTTCTCTTTCTTACATCTCTTTCCCCTACCAGGGTTTTCTGAGATCACTTTCCACATGAACCATTTGTACTCAGATCCTTGTCTTAGGATCTAGTTCTGGGGTAACCAACCCAAGACTTGTGGGAAATCTTATTTAACAAGAGTGTCTTGTTGTATTATGGGCTAAGGAGGCACCTTACAACCAAACCCCAATAGGGGATTGTCGTAAAAGAAGAAATTCAAGGACTGGTTGGGTGCAGTCAGCCTCATATCCTTCTCTTGGGTGAAATAAAAACAACGGCAGCAGTGGCCACAGCTACCACTGTGAGTGCTTACAATGCGCCTGGAACAGCACAAAGGCATTAAATGCACGATCACATCTGATTCCCACAATCACTCCATAAGGGAGGGATCACTATCCTCATCTTACAGCCATTGAAACAGGCTCAGAGAGGTGAAGTGGCTAGCTCAGGGTCACACAGCAAATGGGAGGCTGGGACAGATCCCACCCAGGACTCCCTGACTGCTGCCAATGACTTTGACCTCTGTGCCGTGCGAATGACCTTCAGGACATGAGAAGCGAGCTCCAGGAATGCCATCCCCAGTGATCCCTTTTCACGTTGGGAAAGTTCTGAGAGGTGAGAGATTTATCCAGCATTTCCCCTCTGACAGTGTTCCTGGCTTCTGATCTAGAATGACCTTGTCCCCCAAGGCTACTGGAAGGGACTGCTGGAGACACAGGTTTAGCATTAAGCATTATTTTAATAGGTAATTTAAATACATATAGTCCTAGCTTCTCCCTGAGGTGGGATATTCTTGATTTTGATGCCTCTGATAGAAGTGGGCATTGCCAGGTGGGGCCAGGGACAGGAGGAGCACCCCAGCCCCCAAAATGGGGGTGGGTAGGGTGGGAGCCAGAATTCACATATTAATATCCACACCAATTCTCCTTACATTTTTTCCCTGGAAACATAAATAAATAAGACTTAGTGCTGCCACGTGAGAGACACACTCCTATCGATCTGGGTCAAATGCCACCTCCTCTGCTTCCAGGCTGTGTGAGCCCCCTAGGAGCTTTACCTCCCAGACACTGGGAAGAGGGGACAGTGAACAGGGCACACTCACAGAGGGGTGGTTCTCAGCCCTGGCTGCACAGTAGGATCACCCATGCTCAGGACCCCCAGTTGAAACACAATCCCTAGGAGATTTTTTTTTAATTGTGGTAAAATACACATCACATGAAATTTACCATCTAAGCCATCGTTAATTGTACAGTTCAGTAGTGCTAAGTATATTCACATTGTGCAACCAATCCCCAGAACTTTTTCATCTTGCAAAATGGAAACTCTGTACTCATTAAACAGCAACCCCCCATTCCCACCCCTTGGCACCCCCCGTTCTACTTTGTCTCCATGAACTTGACTACTCTTGTATGAGATGCCTCGTGTAAGTGGGATCATACAGTATTTGTCTTGCTGTGACTGGCTTATTTCACTTAGCATAATGTCCTCCAGGTACATCCATGTAGCATGTGTCAGAATTTCTTTCCTTTTTAGAACTAAATAATATTCCATTTCATGTATATATCACATTTTGTTTAGCCATTCATCCATCAATGGACACTTGGGTTACATCCACCTTTTGGCTATTGTGAATGCTGCTGCTGTGAACATGGGGCACAAATACCTCTTCGAGACCCTGCTTTCAATTCTTTTGGGTATATACCCAGAAGTGCAATTGCTGAATCATATGGTAATTCTATTTTTAATTTTTTTGAGGAACTGCCAGACTGTTCTTCATAGCAGCTGCACCATTGTACATTCCCACCAACAGTGTACAACAGTTCCAATTTCACTACATTTTAGTCAACACTTGCTATTTTCTGGTTTTGTTTTTGTTTTTGTTTTTATAGTAGCCACCCTAGTGGGTGTGAGGTGATCTCATCATGGCTTTGATTTACATTTCCCTAGTGATAAGTGATGTTGGATATCTTTTCATGTGCTTGTTTGGCCATTTGTATGTCTTGTTTGGAGAAACATCTACTCAAGTCCTTTTCCTATTTTTAAATCGAGTTATTTGGATTTTTGTTATCATTAAGTTGTAAGAGTTCTTTATATATTCTAGCTATTACTCCCTAGTCAGATATACGATTTGCAGATATTATCTTCCATTCCATAGGTTGACTTTTCACTCTGTTGATTGTGTCCTTTGATGCACAGAAGTTTTAAATTTTGTTTAAGTCCAATTTGTCTATTTTTTATTTGGTTGTCTGTGCCTTTGGTGTCGTATCCAAGAAATCATTGCCAACTCCAATGCCATGAAGCTTTTCCCATATGTTTTCTTCTAAGAGTTCTATAGCTTTAGGTCTTATGTTTAGGTCTTTTATATGGTGTAAGGTATGGGTCCAACTTCATTTTTTTGCATGTGGACTTGCCTGTTTTCCCAACACCATTTGTTGCCCTGGATGTTTGACACCTGGGAAGGGCCCAGAAGCCCAGCCTTGGAGGACAGCCATGGGGTGGCGAGGACCAGAGGTGCTAACATGTGGGGCACCATGCACAGTGCTAGGAACAGAGGGAGTCGCCATCTGGGTCAGCTGCTGTTATAATTGTTGCTGGATATGGACAGTCCCTGATATACCCCTCGTGGCTCCACCATTCTTCTTCTGTTCGTGAAAGCTTGATGACATGCAGTGAGAGAGTGGAACACAGTGTGAGTGATGTGTCCAGAATGTGGCCACCTCTCCCACCCACAGCTGCCCTCCTGCCCCCCGTCCTCTCCCAGCTAGACCATTGCAGGAGCCTCCTCCATCTGCCGCTTCACCCTCCCATCACCACAGTGTGTCCCCACATGCAGCAACTCACTCCCTACTCCCTATCTCACTCAGACAAAAAGCCCAGTCCTCACCCTGCCTACAGGGCCTGTGATCTGGCATTGTTCCTCTCTCCCCAACACCCTTCCCAGCTCCTTCCCCAGTTCTCCCCCTCCATCATGCCGTCCCACCCACCTCAGGGGCCTCCTGCTGCTCCTCAGCCACACCAGGCACCCTCCCACCCCAGGGCCTTTGCACTTGCTGTCCCTTCTGCCTGGTACAGTCTTCCCACAGACAACCACAAGACCCACTCTCTACCTGGTTCAGGTCTCAGCTCAAATATCTTCTCAGCGAGGCCATCCCTGACCACCCTGGATAAGCTCGCACCCCCAGCACTGTCCACACCCTCGTCTGCTTTGCTTGTCTCCACCTGATGCAGCATATTACCCCTTAGTGAAGCAATCCCTTTCTTTCTGCCCCACCTGGACATAAGCTTCAAAGTGCAGGGGTTTCGTCTGTTTTGTTCACTGTTGTACTTTTAGTGCCTGCTATAGAGTAAGCACTCAATAAATGAGTGTTGAAGAAATGAATGAATGAACAGTGTTATCCTGAGAATACATATGAATTGATGAAAAAAGGAATTTGTTTACAAACTTTGGGGCTTTTGCTGTTGTTGTTAACACATTGCTAGAAGTCTGACTCTCAGCTGCTTCTGCCGAGCTCTGGGTGAAGAATGTGTCTGGTTTCTCAACCTTAGCACTATTGCCATTTGGAGATAGAAAATTCCTTGTTGTGGGGGGCTGTCCTGTGCATTGTAGCATGTTTAGCAGCGTCCCTGACCTCCATCCACTAGATGCTGCATGGAAAGAGGCATTGGAGAAGTAAAGGATCAGCAGCTGCCAGGAGGATGTTGCATTACTCCAGGCAAAAGGAGATAACAGCTTGGAAGAGGGTGGCAGTGGGGAAGTCATTGAAAAGTGGCTGGATTTGGGATATATGTGAGATGTGGGAGACAGTTTCTGGGAAGCCACAAACCCCAGCCTCCACCAGTGCCCACAGATGCCCAATCTGTGTCATGGGTCTTGGGCACTGGCCATTTTTTAGCTGTGAGTCCTTGGGTCAAGTGGCTCAGTTTCCTCATCTGCAAAATGGGCCTAATCACAACTCCTACCTCATAAGGTGGTTACAAGGATTAGATGAGATAATATGGTAAATAACACATAACACTCACAAGGTCAATAACAAGCTATTATTATGATGATTGGTTGTGTTCATTCATTCAGGGAGATTTATTGAGCACCTCTTTTGTGCTGAGTACTGTGCTGGGCACTGGGGACACAGCAGAAAACAAAACAAAGATCCCAGCCCTCTTGGCACTGATATTCCAGTAGGAGAGAGAGCAAGACCATTCAAAAACAAACAAATACAGATACTGACTGAAGCAAAGCAAACCTGAAAAAGAAATCGTGAGATTGTGAGACAATCAGTGAAAGATGAACACTAACTGGGTATTTGATGTTATGGAGCAATCAATGCTATTTTTAGGTGTAATGATGCTTTTGTGATTATGTTTTTAAAATCTTTATCTTTTAGAGACACATACTGAAGTATTTATGGTTGAAATGACAGGATTAAGTAAGTATGTAATATTCTGGATTGTGCTATGGAGAAAGATCTGCAGGGAAGGAGGGGAGCATTTCAGGAGGGTGGTCAGGAAAGGCCTCACCAAGAAGGTGCCCATTAAGCAGAGACCTTCAGAGAGGGAGGGAGAGAGAGAGGCATGTGGACGTTTGGAGGGAGAGTGCTGTGGACAGAGAGAACAGCATGTGTTAAGGCCCTGGGGCAGGAGTGTGCCTGGGCACTCAAGGAACATTCAGGTGGCCAGGGTGGTTGGAGCAGAGTGAGCCAGCAGAGGATGGGAGGAGGTGAGATCAGAGCACTGACCTTGTGGGTCATTGCCAAACTCTGGCCTTTCCTCGATACCTGAGCCTCCAAACTGGCCTCCCTGCCTCCCGCTCTTGCCCATTCAGTTCATCCTCTGCAGATCAACCAGAGTCTTCTTTCTCAAATGTCATCTGCTTGTGTTAAGCATCTCCTTCCAAAAACTCTTCCATAGTTCCCACTGCCCCAGGATAAAGTCCGGATTCCTTGGCCTGGCCTTCAAGGCCCCAGTTGACCTCTCCACCTTCATCTGCTCCCCATCCCCTCTCTAGACAGCCTCTGCTACCACACCTACCTTTCTTTTTTTGGTTTTGTTTGTGGCTGGCCGGTGTGGGGACCCGAACCTGTGACCTTGGTGTTATAAGGCTGTGCTCTAGCCAACCGAGCTAACTGGCTGGCCTACACCTACCTTTCTATGTTCCCCAAACACTCCTGCCTCCCCAGTCCTGCACCGCTCCTTTGCCCAGACTGATTCCTCTGCCTTGCGCCCTTTTCTTCTCCTTCTCTGCCTGCAGCCTCTCTCTCTCCACCTTCAAGGTCCAGGTCCCCTCTTGCCTCTGTGAAGCCTTCTTTAACACCCCCACTTCCGCCACCCACACTCCTCTTCAGGCACCATTGACTGCTCCCTCCTCTGTGCTCTGGAAACCTTCCCTCATACCTTCTTCCAACAAAACACTGTGAAGATTAGCTTGTGGGTTTTTCTGTGGATGCCAGGACTGGCCCACAGGGAGACAGGTATGCTTAAGAGCACAGGCTCTGCAGCCAACTGCCTGGGTTCAAGTCTCAGCTCTGCCACTTTTGAACAGTGTGCCCTTTGAGGAGTGACTTAACTTCTCTGGGCTTCAATTTCCCAGTCCATAATCTGGGGAGGCTCATAACAACCAGGGCTATTGTGCTAATTCTATATGAAGCATTCAGAACTGTACCTGGAACTCAGCAAGTGTTCAGTACATGTTAACTATTACTATCATCATTATTATTATTGCAGTTAAGTGTCAGTAAACGTTAGTTGAGTGAATGAGCAAATGCACATGAGCCTGTGATGATCGATCAGAGGGGTCTCCCTTGCAAGGGAAGGGCCTCCCAGGTATATCCCCCCCCTTTCACCTTCCTTGTCCTTACCTGCCTGCTACCTGTCCCCACACTTCCTGGGCAGGAAGAAGTGGTCTTTTGTCTTCCATTCACAGAGAGGAGACATAATTAAGTTAGACACTTGGGGTGCTTCCTCATACCCTGGTTGCTCCACTTTTGCTCTGCAGTGAGACTGGTCTCTACTATAATCGCCCACCATGGCCTGGAAGGCAGACACCATCTTGGAGAGAATAATGTTGCATTTGCCAGTTCCACACCATCACTTACATCTGCCAGGTAATGGACCCAGAATCAAACAGTTTCTAAAAACAGACCATCGTATTTCACTAATTGCTACCTAGGCCGCATCCCTGAGTCTTTCCAGGGTCTGTGTGGTCCTTCCGGCCTTTGACCTTGGCCAGCACTGCCTCCGAGTCTTTGTAGAACCAGTTGTACCAAAAAGGCAGCCAATGATTGCCCTGCAGGGGCATAAGAGAAGAAAAAAGAAAGGTGATAAGATGATGTTGAACCGGCCTTCCAATCTGCTCATCACTTGTCTGGAATTCCCACCATACTTTCAAATGGATCAGTTTTCTTTTATCTCTTATTGGCCATGGATATGTTTGCTTGTCCTTTATTGTTCCCGGAAATAGTGACTGTAATTTGATTCAGTCGTTCCTTCTGTTTCTGAGATAGTTCTTTTGGTTTCAAAGTTGGCTTCCTTATTAGGCCTCGCTGATCCTTCTAACCTCATGTGGGTATATGTGAATGCATTGGGGATCTGTTCCAATGTCACCTGCTGTTTGTGTGACACACAGTTAGTGCATGTTACTATATGCCAAGCATCGCGCTGGGGGCTTGAAAAGCACTTGTGTATCTGTTAGTTAAGGTTCTTCTGATTGCAGGTGACAGAAATGCTGCTGAAATGGACTTAAGCAAAAAGGTAATTAAAAAGTCCTGGGTTAGGTGAGGCTTCAGGCTTCAGGGTTGGATCCAGGACTTAAATGTGTCATCAGGACTTGATCTCCTCTGTCTCTAAGCTCTATTCTTCTCTGTGTTGGCTTCGCAGCAGGCTGTACCAACATGGCTGGAGAGATGGCCTCCAACAGCTCCAGCCTTTCTTCCTGGGGAAAAAGCAAGTCTCTGTCCTGACAGTCCCAGCAACATCTCAGGGCTGACTTTCATTGGCCCATCCCTGAGACAATCACTTAGCCAGCAAAAATATCCATGGCCGTCATGGGGTTTATGACCTGCTAGAGAGAAATAGGCATTAAACAAATAAAAAAGCAAAGGGAAGAATAATTACAGAAAGCGTAATATGTATGCCATGAAGGAAAGAAACAAGGTGTTTTGATAGAGAATAACAGGGCATGGTCAAAGGGGACCTCTCACACAAGTGACCTTTTCTGAGAACCTGAACTTGATTTCTGTCCTCCCAGGCTGCAGAAGTGATCTTTCTTCTGTGAGCACTCCATTGTACTGTTTAGCTTCTCCCTCCTATAATCTATTTTCTTCCCGGTTTGTTTCATATCCCCAAATAAAACAGGATGTTCTCAAAGTCTAGGACTGTACCTTACTCATTCCTGTGTTCTAAAGCAGGGTGGGTGGGCTGCCTATTTTGTAAATAAAGTTTGAGTGGAACACAGCCAAGCCCATTTATTTACCTATTATGTACAGCTCCTTTCAGATATGTGGCCATAAAGCCTAAAACACATTTATTATCTAGCCGTTTACAGGAAAAGTTTGCCAACCTGTGTTCTGAAGTAGTCTCAAAACCTGGTACGGAGGAGGGGCTCAAGGGGTGTTTGTGGGTGGGAGGGAAGGCCCGGCTAGCTGTGCAACCTTGTGCCGATCACTTAACCTCGCTGGCTTCGTATCTTGCAATGCCAGCCGGCCCCTTCTCATTCTTCAGATCTCGGCTCATATTCTTCAGAGAGGCCCTCCCTGACCTTGAACGACCAGTTTGGACTTGGAGGCATTTATACTCTTTCCATGATAATATGTCTCTCTGGTTTATTTTGAGATTAGGCACACTTGGGGCAGGTGCCCTTCTCCTGCTCTTCACCAGCGTTTTTACTCCTGTTATATGCCATCTCCCTGGTAGGGTGTGTGGAAAGAGCTCTGGTCTGGAACTCCAGAGACCCAGGTTCATAATCCTGATGCTGCCACATATGCGCTATAAGACCCTGAATAGAGCCTTCATCCCTCTGGGTCTCAGCTTCCTCAGCAGGAAGATGGATACAGTAACTTCACCAAGCAAGGCTCCTGGAAAGACAGATGTACCCACCTGCGCCAGGGAGCCAGCACAGTGCCAGCCAAGCACAGATGCTCCGTTCACATGTTTTTCCTTCCACTGGCACATAGGAGTGACTGGGGGGCGTGTTTAGACACTCCCTCCACCACCACCCCCAGTCTCTATCACACTCCCAATTCTTCGGTGGGCACGTGGAACTTTCTCCATGTTCTGTGCAAATGCAGCCCAAGGACTCCAAGTCCCTCACTTCCTTCCTCCTCCTTCCAGTTTGCTGCCCCCAAGCCCCTCCTGTATACAAATTTTGTTATTTATTTATTTTATTTTTATTGGAATGTATTGATTGTATATATTACGGAGTACAGAGTTATATTTCAATACATGTATACAGTGTATGATGATCAATTCAGGGTAATTAGCATATTTATCATTGCAAAATGTAATAATTTCTTTGTGATGTAGACATTTGATCTTCTCCATTCTATTTGTTTGATAACATGCCATCAATTATTGTTAATTATAGATGCCTGACTCCACTGTATACCAATAGAACTTATAAAAGTATAAAAATCTGTATAAAAATGTTGTGTCCTTGCTGGCCTCATAGCTGGGAGAAGTGGCTAATCCAAACACGTGCTTTTGCCAAGCAGTCCTGAGGGCAGGGTGTATGCGGGCTGGGTGCCCCTAATTACTAAGTGACCTGTAGGTAGGACCAGCTACAGAATTTGTGGGGTGCAGTCAGAATGAAAATGCAGCCCCCTTGTTCAAAAATTAGTCAGAATTTTAAGATGATGACAACAGAGTATTAAACCACTTGTGGAGCCCTCTAAGCAGAAGGCCCTGTGCAACTGTGGATTGTACACCCATGAAGCCAGCATGCCCCCTGGGCACAAGGACTCAAAGATTCTTATGGGTGGGGAAGAGAAGGCCCCTCAGTCTCAGAGAATCTGTCAAAGAAAAAGTGCCTCCTCAAGCTGCTTGCCTAGGGACATGGAGGCCAGAGCTGGGGACAGGTAGATATTGTCATCAAGTAAAGTAGTTGAACAGAAGAACTGCAGGAGGGTTCATGAGGATGCCAGTTTACACCAGCCTTAGAATGAAGAAGGGCAGCAGGGGATGGTGGGGTCTGTGGTAAACTGGAGTGCACTTGCCTAAGGAGGCAGCTGCTGTTCAGCTCCAGGCTGGGTTCTGGGGCCAACCAGATATTTTAATTTTCAAGTGATATATCCCAGTTTTCAATGTTAGCAAATAATTTTTTTAAATTAAAAACATTTGGGTGGGCCAAACCGAAGATGTCTGGGCACCTCATGCAGTTTGGGGTTTCAGTTTTTGACACCTGCAGCATAGAGCCTTCACATGGCAAGAACTGGGGAAGGAGATCATTTCTTGCCTCTGAGACCCCCCACACCTGGAGGGGTGGAGAAGGGATAGAGCTTGGGGGACAGAAGCAACAGATCCCCTGTATTAGTGAGATAGAGAAACAGAACCAATGATATATAGAGAGAAAGAGATTTATTATGAGGAATTGGCTCACATGATTACAGAGGCTGAGCGGTCCCATAATTTGAAGACCCAGGAAAGCCAGTGGTGTAACTGAGTCCAACTCTGAAGGCCTGAGAACCAGGGAAGCCAATGGTAAATCCCAGTCAAAGGGCAGAAGAAGACCCACATCCCAACTCGAGCAGGCAGGCAGGAAGCAAAAGGGGCAAATTCTTCCTTCCTTTGCTGTTTTATTCTATTCAGGCCCTCAGCGGATTGGATGATGACCACCCACTTTGGAGAGAGCTATCTTCTTCATGGAGTCCACTGATTCAAATGCTAATCTCATTCAGAAACACCTTCACAGACACATCCAGAAACAATGTCTGATGTGGCCACCCTGTGGAGTGGCACAGCCAAGTTGACACGTAAAATTAACCATCACATCCCCCCTCTCCTCTTCTTATTCCTTGCATCATGTATAGCCCAGGGTGGCAACTACTTATTGAATGAATGACTGTCCCACCCAAGTGGACTTGGTTCCAAAAATCAAGGCATCTCGTGCCCCAGTGGATGCCAACACGAATCAGGGAAATTAATGGGTAAATCCTGAACTTGTTAGCTAATGAGTTCCAATGTCCCCGTACCCAACCTCCAACCAGAGCAGGAAGAAAAAGCCTCTGTAGTGGTTAGACAAAGCACTGAATGTTGAGGCAGCACACCCAACTGGTGCAGACTCAGGTTCTTCATCTGTAAAATGGGGGTAATAAGTTCCCTGGGGTGGTACAGAGGATTAAATGAGATAAGGCATGGGAAGTGCTCAGCAAAGTGCCCACGCGCAACAAACGTAAGCCAGCATTAGTTGTATAGTTATTTCCGTCATCATCATCATAGCATTTGGCTTATTTCTAGGGGCTGTGGGCTTGTGGAGAAGTTTCTGGTATCAAATTCAACTTTATATCCTTGTGGAGTAATGGCAGCCCTACTATTGCAGGCTGGAAAGCTTGGGGGTTCAGAGATTCTCAGTAGAGATTAGGGTGCCCAGGGTTGTAATTGTGGTGTTCAGGGCTAGAATTCTGGCACTTAGATCACTGCTGCAGTGTTCAATGGTGGAGCACTGCCATTCAGGGTTACTGTGGGGGTCAAGGTCAGAAGACTGCCATCCGCAGTCAGACTCCTCAAATCTGTAATTGGACCCACGGAGTGCGTGGCCAGAGCATTGCTACTCATGATTGAAACTCTAGCAGTCAAGGTCAGAATACTGATGTTCCAGGTTGGAACTCATGTACAGAGTCAGAATTCTGAGGTTCAAGGTCGGAACACTTCAGCAGTGTTCACCTCGGAATTCTGGCAGTCACATTCAGAATGCTGGTGTTTGGAGTAGGAACTTTTGTTTGGAACTTTTGTTCCCTATTTGTTATATTGTGAATCTCATCCCTTCTGTGTGTCATTAACGCTTCATCATCCACGCTCCTGGCCACAGTTCCTGAAGACATGCAAACCACAGAAGGTCCCCCCAACCCCCATTTAGCCAGTGGGGTTCTGTTATTTATGCCTCTTTCTCTTACTATTTCTGACACCCATCCACTCAGGCCATGCCGGCAGAGGTGACAGGACCCTCAGGAAGGCAGCTGAAGGATGGCTCCTCTGCCCCACCCCTGCCAAAGACCCATGAGCCTGGTGTCAATTCTGCTTAGGTCCACCTCTTCTTGCTAATCTGGAGCAGACCCAGGGAAGCAGCTTTGCCAACCCCCTGGGGTCCCCTGGATATTCTCCCTGGTCTGTCATCCAGAGAAAAGCAAATTGTGTCAGGCAAGGGTCAGAAAAGAATGTCGAGGGCTTGTGGTTACCCAGCCCAGGAGATGTGTGGCTGGCAGCAACTTGTGGGGAGGTGGAACAGCTTGCTGGTCACTGCGGTCACCCCAGATACACTGTTGGTGCCAACTGGAGGGGGATCTTCATTGGTCATGGGGTAAATGGGACTAAAAAATACTCTATTTACAATGAATGGTGCAAGTAATGGGCATTCAGCAAAAAAAGAGGGTTGGCAGGAACAACTGACCAGGTCACATCCTCTAGTAAATAGTTAGAATCACGCCTCTCCCCTCCCCGCTCCATTCTTTTTCTTTCCTTTTTTTTTTTTTTTTTTTTTTTTACCTTCATAGCCCTTCTCACCAGCTGATATATTCCATGTTTATCTGGCTCTTGTCTGTCTCATCCCACTACATTTTAAGCTCCATTAGAGAAGGACTTGGTCAGGCTTTACTGCTATTTCCCCAGTGCCTGAAATTGTGCCTCGTATACGGTATGTCCTAAATGAGTTTGCTGAACGAATAAATGAATGAATGAATGAATGACTATTGCCCATTCAGAGATTGGTCTTAGAGAGTTTTCCAGCTCCCATACAGAGTCATTCCATACAGAGCCCCTCTCCAATCCCATTCACTCTATCTGTACAGATGTTTTTGGATAGGGGTGAAGGGAATGGGGTAGTAGAGAGAGGCATTCACCATGCCACTGCTTCTTGTTGCTCTCAGGATAACTTCTAAAATCCTTTTCTGGCCACCAAGGCCCTGTAAGAACTAACACATCTCCTCAGCACACCAAGCTAGGTCACACCTCAGGGCCTCTGCACATGCTGTCCTGTCTAGAACATCTTGCAGCCCCTACCATGGCCCCCTTTGCCTCCCTAATTCATCCTTTAGGGTTCTGCTTAAACACTCCCACCACCCCTGACTTCCCAAATTGATGTCATTCTCTCCATGATGGCATTTCTTCCCAGAATTTATCATTAGACCCCCTTGGTCACTGCTTTTGGGTTCCAAAGTTTATCACTGTGGGGATAATCTTCCCCAAAGTGGAAGTTCCTTATTAGGGAGGAGGCCAGGGCCCCTTCCTTTCACTCAGAAAAATGCAGAAACTGGCTCCTCCTCCCAGATATGAAACGTTCTTGCTGAACGGAGTTTTGGTGTTCCAGGGAGGCTTCTGAGCTGATGCTCCAAAACCTGTCCCACACTAGCCCCATCACTGTGGGGCCCCCTATCCCCTCAGTCACCTCTCACCCTCTAGCGGTCCAGGCTGAGCCTTGGGCCTCCCTGGGGACTCTGAGGAGTTGAGAGGGCAAAAGCCAACCTCTGAAGACACTGGCTAAATAGCTAACATTCGTGTACCACTCTTTACAGACGTTAACTCATTTAACCCTTATAGTGCCCTATGAGAAAGGTATTATTATTATCCCCATTTTACAGATGAGGAAACTGAGCCCCAGAGAGGTTCAGTAACTCATGCAAGAGTGCAACTAAGAGATGGCAGGGCAGCATTTGAACCCTGGTGGGTACCTCCAGAGCCCAGGGCCTGAACCAGCTCACTCCCCTCCCCTCCCCTCCCCTTCTCTTTTTCTCTCCATAACCTTTCTCTCACTTGCTTCTTTCTTCCTTTTATTCTTAGCCTCCTTGGTTTTCTTTTTCCTCTTCTCCCTTTTATTTTTCTCAAACTCCCCCAGTTATAAACAACCCCAATTGTATGAATGTTTCATTTATATTTTTCAAATTGCAAAAATCATAAGGGCAGTGGGTTTTCCCACATCTTTATGATGTAAGGGAGGGAGGAAGGGAAAGGTGGGAGAGGGGGAAGGTCTCCTCACAGTGCCTGTGAGACTCCATGTGGCCGGGCTCTTTACCTCTCTGAGCTTATCTCCCACCGCCATCTCCAGGATCCCTGTATTCAGTCACACTGATCTCATACTTACTAAATTCCTTCCTGCTTTGGGCCTTTGCACATGCTGTTCTCTCTGCTGGGAAGGCTTTTCCTTTCCTCTCCACTCAGTTATTTGCCTCCTTATTCTGAAGCTCCCAGATCAAATGTCACCTCTTCCAGGAAGCCTTCCCTGATCTCTGAATAGGTCCAGTTATGGGTTTTAAAAATTCTCTGTGCCTCTCTTGGGTGGCCTTTGTTCCCATTGTAATTTCACATTGGCTTAAGCAATTATCTAATTACTGCCTGCCTCTCCATCTGGACCGTGAGCTCCCCAAGAGTAAGACTTTATCTGCTGCGTACATCTGTCTGTCCTGCACCTAGCACTCTGCCTACCTCCATGGAAAGCTTCCATAAAATTTTGCTGAATGAATGGATAGATAAATGAATTCAGAGGTTAGTCAATGTTGGCAGAAAGTAAACATCACCCTCCTTTGGGTGGGGAATGGGTGAGATAGTCTGAAATGTCCAGCTGGACCTCCAACTGGAAGGTTTCAGTGATGGCAGCAGGGCACCAAATTCTTCACAAGCAGCTGAATATCTTCTCTGGTGCTCAGAATGTGTTGAATGATAATTACAGTGTCTTCTATCAGCTTTTTAAAGGTACCTACTTGGTTTATATTTTATGGGGTGCTATTGAATTTTACTTAAGCAAACCCCAAATATGAAGACTCTAAACTCAGGAAACAAGCTCTGAGGGAGGTTTTAAAATGAAGGATCCTAGTGAATTCACCTGAAATGTTGTTTAGTTAGAAGTTGTACTGCCTTAGGGGGTAGGTGGACATGGTTCAAATCCCAGCTCCACTACTAGTGCCTGTGGTCTCATATAGGTAAGTGCCCCTTCTCTGAGCTGATATTTCCTCCAAACTCCATCCTCCCAGCATGAAGCCCAGCAGAAAGAGATTCTTTCTTTCCTGCCTCTTTCAGCAAAAGTTCCAGGATTGGCTCTGATTGGACACATTTGGGTTATGTGATTGTTTCTGAACTAACCCTGTGGCCAGAGGAGGAAATGAGCAAGGGGACCAGCTCAGGTCACAGGCCAACATTAGATTGAGGGGAAATATCTAAAATAGGATTTGCTTATCTTTTTTTTTTTTTTTTTTTTTGGTGGCTGGTCAGTACCGGAATCCAAACCCTTGTCCTTGGTGTTGGCAGCACCACCATGCTCTACCAACTGAGCTAACCAGCTAACTGGCCTTATTATTCTTTTTAAAATTAATTCATTTATTTTACTTAAATTAAGCTGTTTTAAAAGGAAGTTTTATGTCATGAAGAGTTGGTACCATTAGCCATAAATCATGTTATGAAATTCCAGTCAGATGCTGGAACCCAATACCTACTCTCTTTGTGTTAAAAGAGGAGATGCGTGTGTGTTAAGCATTAAAGTCCTATCACCTTCATGCTGGGGCTTTCCCCTTGAGGGAGTCTCAAGGTTTGAAGAAAATTGAAAGAGTAGCACCTCCTTACGCTGTGAATCAATGTGATTCAATGTCCTGTCCCTGGAGAGCTAAACCAGTTTTGGCTGCACATGAGAATCACCTGAAGATCTTTGAAAAATCTTGATGCCTGACCTACCCCAAACCCATTAAATAAGAAACTCTGAGGATGGGACCCAGGGACTGCTATTTTCCACAGTTCCCAAGGTGATTCCGTTGTGCAGTCAAGGTTGAGAAACCCAGATTTCAGTGCATCTCATACTGATTGTGTGTGTTCCACGCTGGCATGCACAGGGCTCCTACAAGTCCACTGCGCCACAGGAAGGGGGTCACTGGGGGGCTGGGGTGCCCTGGGCTGGCAGGGAGTGTCACAGAAGGCAGGCTCCTGTTTCTCCAAGGAATTAACTGAGCAGGAGTCTGGGGAGAGTCATTTAACACTCTTGAATGGGAAGGAAACATGTGTCTACCTCTCAAGTTCAGAAGGATTTGATTCCTGGAAGGAAATTCAACTCTCATCCTGATCCTACCCTCACTGTCTGGACCCAACTGCTTGTTACCAGAATCATCTATCTATTAACCATCCCTGACCCAGCTCTGCTGCTTGCCAGTTGTGTGGCCTTGGGCAAGTCACTCAGCTTCTCCTATCTCAGGTTCCTCATTTGCATAATGGGGGCACATTGCTGGGCTATGGGATGTTTAAGGGCATTTCCACTCTGGCGACCTGTCAGTCTTCATGCAGGAAGGCAGCCACAGCCTCCTGAATTGGACACCCAAGCCCTAGGTTAGGGGTTCCCAAGTCCCAGCCAGTTCAGATTCCCAGGTTCATCCCCCAGACCACAGAACCAAAGTCTCTAGAGGCAGCCCAGGATCTGCATTCTGATGCTGGTGGTCCTCAAAACCCACTTTAAAAGCATGTTGCCTATGCCTTGGTGTTGACCATAAAAGCCTCTCATCCAGAGATCCAGCCATTTTGAGCCACGCCCTCTTCACACTACCTCCTTTTTACAGGTGAAGAAACTGAGGCAGAGAGAGGCCGAGCCCTTAGCTCAAGGTTCTCTGCAGTGAGTCACGGCAGAGCTGGGATTTGAACACTGAACCTGCCTAACTCCAAAGCTGGCGTTCTTCCCCATGTGACATTCCTCAAACTTAACATGTCCAAAACTAAGCCCCAGGTCTCCCCACTTCAGACTAGCTCCTGCCCATTTCCCCCATCTCAGTAACTCCTTCCAGATGCAGAAGCCAAAAACCTGGGAGCCATTCATGACTTCTCTCTTTTGTTCAAACTCTACATGGATCTACTTTCCAAGTGTATCCAGACTCCAGCCTCTTTTCATCACCCCATGAACACTCCTGACCAGGAGTCAGCAAGCTTTTGTTTAAAGGGCAAGATAGTAAATACTTTAGGTTTACCAGCCAAAAGGCAAAATTGAGGATATTATGAAGGTACTTATATAATCATTTAAAATGGAACAATTTAAAAATGTGAAGTTTGCTCTCAGCTTGCAGGTTGTACAAAGAGGTGGCCTGTAAGCCATAGCTGGCTGAGCCCTGCTTCAGATCATGTTCTCAACCGGGGGTGGTTTTGCCCTCAGGCAATGTCTGGAGACATTTTTTGGCTACTGGGGTGAGGGGTGCTACTGGCCTCTAGTATGTAGAAGCCAGGGGTGCTGCTAAACATACTACAAGGCACAGGACAGCCCCACAGCAGAGAGTTATCCAACTGCAAATGTCCAAAGTGCTAACACTGAGAAACTGTACTCTAGACCAAGCCACTACCATTTCTCACCTGGACTGCTACAGTCCCTTTCTTACTGATCACCTGCTTGCACACTCGCCAGCTTCCCCTGTGTCCATTCTCCCCACAGTAACGGGAGGGATCCCTTGTGAACCCAAGTCAGATCATGCCTCCTGTCACTCAAAGCCCTGCCACTTCATTCAGTGTGAAAGCAAAGTCCTTACAGTGGCCCACAGGCCCTGCAGGACCTGCCCCCTCCCCATAACCTCTCTGACTTCATCTCCTTGCCTCCCATCATGAATCTACCTTGGGTCCTTGGCATAGGCTTTTCCTGCTGTTAGCTGCATGACTTGCTCCCTTACCCCCAAGTTTTTATTCAAATATTACCTTTTTAGAAAGTGACATCTTCCCTGACCCTCCATTTTCAAATGGCAACTTCCACCCCCTGCACTCTTATCCCCCTTCCCTGCTTTACTGTTTTATCCCCCAGCAATTATTACCCTCTTCCCCACCCCACCCCTGACCCCCTTGAATATATGCTCCATGAGGGGAGGGGTTTGTTTCATTTACTCATACCCAGCACCTAAATTAGTACTTCGCACATAGTAGGTGCTTAATCAACATTTGCTAATGAATGACATCAGTGCACCTCTCTAAGCCTCAGTTTCCCCATGTGTAGAATTTAGCCCCTGACTCAGTCATCTCAAAATGCTGAGCTAATAGGTTGTTTGCTCACTGTAGAGTGCTGTGCCCAGGTGAGGGAGGTTTCAGCTTGGCATGGGTGAAGTCAAAGTACAGCCCTGGTCCTGCTCAGGGCCGAAAGGTCCGGTGCCTTTCGCAGCCGGGGTGGGGCTGGTGGCTAGGCCCTCCCCTTCCCCAAGGACCCTCCACCTGCATATAATTCCCTGTTTTGTCACACCACGTTCTCACATGATCAGATCTTGCCATCCTCTATGCCTGTCCCCGGGCCCCCTTGTGAGGCCTGGACAGGCCGCCTTGTCTTTCCTCACCTTGTACTTACTTCATCTGCCCAGCCTGGTCCTCGAGCAGGGCCCATCTTGTCGTCCTTCGGAGGGCTCCCCTGACAGTGCGCATGTCAGCTCCAAGAGCCTGAAAGCTCCGGTTCTGAAGTTCTACCCTCAGTGTCTTGCAGATTCTAGAGTCATACAAATGTAAGAGGCAAACATGCTCACTGTTATCCCAGATGTGTATGTGGTCGGTGGCTTTTTTTCCCCCAAATGCTGGATTCAGTGGCCTGCAGTGGAGGATGGTGGAAACTCAATCTCGATTCAATTCAGTCATTCCCCTTTCTTATGAGGCCATGAGTTGAGGAGTTTTAGGTGGTGATAAATTAGTGCAGTAAGAGGGCAGCCAAGGTGGTGGACACTGTAGGTGCCTCACCCACATCCCATTTACCAGCTGTGCACCCACGCCCCAAAAGCTGTCAGTACCGACTGCTCAGAGCTTCCAGATGTACCCCCCTCCCAATTGCCCTTGGCCAATGGGGGTTACCTGCCTGAAGGATTACAACCAGCAACGGGTCCCCCACCCCCTAGGCAGCCTGAAGCCAACAACTGATGAACTCAGGGGTACAAAAGCTCAGCCCTTTTACTTCGGAGGTGGTATCAACTCTGGTACAATTCACACACCAGAGCTCCCCATGGGATCAGGGTGAAGCTAAACTTCAGCAGAGACTACATCCCAGCTCAATTCTTTCCCTCTCCTGTGCTGTCCTGCTTTCCTCTCGCCCTGTCTCCTAAAGGTGCTTCCTCAATGAATCACGTGTGCATAAGTATCCCCGCCTCAGGCTCTGCATCTAGGGACACCCTAATACAGTCATGAAAGGAAGTGATTAGTATGTTTAAAACTGACATCCAGGGCCGAGCCCGTGGCGCACTGGGGAGAGTGCGGCGCTGGGAGTGCAGCGACGCTCCCGCCGCGGGTTCGGATCCTATATAGGAATGGCCCGTGCACTCACTGGCTGAGTGCCGGTCACGAAAAAGACAAAAAATAAAATAAAATAAAATAAAATTTTAAATAAATAAATAAATAAAACTGACATCCGTATCCAAGTGGTAGGGATTGACAACTAAGAGTGACCCTCAAGCCAGGACAGTCTACCCCTCCCCAGCATCGCCATCTCTCTGCCATTTCTCCTCCATCTTTGGAGTGGGTTCTCATTGACCCTGTCCCCACAAGCACAGATCCCAGGCCACTCACCATTGTCCCTGCTAGTCTGGAGAGTTTTGCTACTTCTGCTGACTTGGTGGGGACGATGGCCAGAGTGGGCTGCAGTTCAAACATTTGTTCACAGAGGGCTTTTAAAAGCTGGCCCTGCCCTCCTTCCCGCCTTCTCTGCCAGGAATGCTCCCCATCCCCAGTGCAAAAGCTCTGGCAAGTTGGGCCTCATTTCCCTTCAGCCGGTGTTTTCTGAGGTTTAGCTTGGCAGCCTTCCATGCCGACCTTGGATGGCTTAATGAAGTTGGGAGAGGCTCCATGCCAGCTCCCCATTAAAATGGCCTTTGAGAGTGCCTCAGGGGCTCCCAAATCTCTTGGCCTGCTCAGGTCAGCAAGTGGAGAAGGTGAGCCAGGCAGAGGAGAAAATAATAGATTCAGTGATGCTAGATGCTGTGTGACCTTGGACAAGCCACACCTCCTCTCTAGGTCTTGGGTCCCCCAACTGTAAAGGGAGGACATTGGGCTGGGTGATTCCTCCAGCTCCCTGCTGTACCCATTCATTGGAAAAACATTTATTGAGTGCCAAGTATGTGCCAGGCACCCTTCTAGGTACTAATCACATAGAAGGAAAACAAAACAAAGTTTCTGCCTCTTGGGATAGAAAGCATGTGGGATTTAGAATCAGAAGATCTGGATTTTTTGCCATTGACTTTTCTGGGCCTGTCTCCTCATCTGAAAAATGGAGTTGTTCTGAGGCATCAATGAGATAGTGGATGTAAATGTTCTTGGTAGTAGCCACATGTGATGTTTACTGAACACCTTCTATGTTCTGCGGCAGGGACATAGTAACCCTCACAGTCTTTCCATAAAAAGGGACATTGAGCTGCACTGGATTCAAATCCTAGCTCTGCCACTTCCTAATCATGTGACCTTGGACAAGCTGCTGGACTTCTCTGTGCCTCAGGTTCCTTACCCACAAAAGGGGTAATAACTATACCTGGATTACAGGGTAGCAGGAAGGATAGAGTGGGTTAGGACTCGCACAGCCTTAGAATAGTGCTCCACACAGAAGAGTTATTATGAGAAGGACATTATGCCCTTTTTACAGAGGAGAACACTGAGATTTTAAGTACTTGCCCAAGCTCAGCGAGGGGAGCTGAAGGAATTGTGAAAGGAGCCTCCCCATCGTCTGGACCCAGTGCCAGGGGCTCCCCCCACTTCCCTTACCCACCTGGACCTGGAGAGGCTGAATAAGCTGAGCTACAAACCAAGGCCAAGAGATTTAGAGCTTGGAAAGGCCCATGTCTGAGCGTGTCTGACTGAGGATCCGTGCACATATGGCAAGTGTGTGTGGCCGTCCATGCTTGTTTGCACATATATGAGCACACATAATAGTCATCATCAAGAACACAGATATGATTCCATTTATATGAGGTTCAAGAACAGGCAAACTAAACTATGGTGAGAGAAGTCAGAACGGTGGTTGCCTTTAGGGATGTTGGCTAAAAAGGGCCTGAGAGTACTTTCTGGATAATGGAAATGTTCTGTATCTTAATTGGGGTGGTGGTTACACAGGAATATCTATTTATAAAAAGGCATTAAACAGAACAGTTGAAACTTGTGCATTTTATAATGTGTAAATTATACCTCAACAAATAAAAGAGTACTGAGAAAAAATAAGCAATAAAAGATCTAATTTATTGAAGGCTAGCTAACCATGTGCCGGGCACTGTTGTAGGTGCCTTACAGGTGTTCTGTCATTTAATCCTCACAGCAACCCCATGTAGCATGGTTGTGTATACATGCTTGCACTCACTCCCGGGTGTACATGTCATGGGCTGCTTCTGAGCAGGCTTATGAGTGGCTCACAGAGCGCACATGCACGCGTGTACACTGATTCATTCCTGCCCGTGGGGGCCTAAGTGGGCATGAATGAAGGTGCACATGCATCCACAGATACATCCGTGGGAATAGATGTCTGCCTGCATCTGTGTGCTTCACCTGAGAGCATTAATGAACTGTGCTGCACACACTGTGCTGGCTGGTAGTTAGATGCTAACGGCATGCATGCAGGGATGCTGGTCTGTGTAGACAAATCAAGCACTGTTATCAGACAATAATGCTGGGGGATCGACAGCCAGCTGCCTGTGCCAGGGAGGGGTGGGGGTGCATGGGCATTGCAAATGGGCAATTAGCATCTCTAAAGGGTAACTTGGCTGAATGGTGTCTAATTTGCAGACAAGACCCCATCAGCCAAGCACAGCAGTCACTGAGTGAAGAATGACAGGCCTCCCCAAGGATTTGTGAGTGGGCACTGATATTGGCTCCAGGTTTTGCCCTGGGAGGAGCTCAGACTTTAAAGAGAGGTAGCTCTCTTTAAGGATGAACAGAGTCCACCTGCCCACACCAGCCCTGCATCTGTCCTCTCCACCCTCTCTAAGAATGGTTGGCCACGTGAGCTGTGGAGGACAAGGAGGCTCAGAGAGGGTGAGCAACTTGCCCAGGGTAAAACAGCCAGTCAGCCACCAACCCAGGAACTGGGCTTGGGTTTCCGGATGTGCAGGCATTGTGTGTCTCCCACATCACTCACTCACATCCAGCTTTCGTGATTTTTTTTTTTTTTTTTGCCTTTTCCTTTAGCCAAAGGTACTATTATTTGCTTAGTATTTTTCCCTTGAATGGCTCACTTTTAAAATTTATTTTTAATAGAACCTGCCATTAGTGGAAAACCAGTATCTGATACCCATAAACTGAAGTAGGCTGACCAATCATCCCTGCCCCGGTTTGCTGGGACAGAAGTGGTTCCCTGGATGTGGAACTGACAGTTTTAAAATCAGGATGGCCCCGACAAACTGGATTGAATTGGTCACCCTAAATTGAAAACAAGTTTTAAAATGAGTTCCATGAAAACAAACTAGGTTATTAAACTTTAACTGGCCTCTGTGGCCTGCCAAAGTCTCTGAGCCTGAAGCCTGTCCTCTCCCTGAGCTAAACTAAGCCGAGTTAGGATCCAGGATCACCTCTTTCCGGGTGGTCCCTGAGCCAGTCCCAGGATTTACTCCGATTGGCTTGATTTGAGTCACATGCCCAAACTCAGCCAATCGTTGTTGCCAGGGGAATGCACCATTCTGATTGGCCAGGCCTGGGGCTGGAGGTGGGGCCAGCCTCACCCAAGCCGCTTGGCCTGAGAGTGGAGGGGGGTTAGTTCCCTAAAAGGGTGAGGGGGGTTGTTGCTAGAAGGGAGCCCTCCGGGCAGGCAGAACCAGCAGATGACCCCTCCATCACTGCGAAAACAATCTCCTCTTGCTGTCCCAGGTCCCCATCTATGAAATGGAGGGTTGGGTTGAATGATCTCTAAGCATCTTCCAGGGGGTTGACATTATAAGATTGGTCTTCCTGGAGTTTGGTGGCGGCTGTTAGTGTTTTTCTACCTCTCACTTGCCCAGAGATAGATGAGAAAAGAGGAGGTTGTATAGCATGATGAAAAGAGCATAGACATTGCCAGGTTCAAATCACAGCACTGACACTTCCTGGCTCTGTGATTTTGGACAAGTTACTTCACTTCTCTGAGCCTCAGTTTCCTCATCTCTAAAATGGTAAGAACAGTAGTATCTATTTAGAAGGGTCACAATGAGGAGAAGGTTAAAACTGGCAAAAAGTCTTTTGTAAGAATTTAGGTCTTATTTGGGTTTAAGAAACAGGCAAATCAGAGGGCATAGACAATCAAGGACATTTATTGGATGGTGTAACTGAAAAGTCCAAGAGAGGTGTCAATAATTTACTCTGCTTTGTCCTCCTCTGTGAGTCAGTTTTGCTGTTGGGCTGGCTCCCCTCATAGGAGCCCCCAAAGCTGCAGCTCTTCCAGGCTTCACACTTGCATACGTGTTATCCAGAAGAAAAGAGAACTCCCAGCATTCCCAGCCAACATCTCAGAAGTCAATAAATTGGCCTAGCTTAGGTCAACATGCTCCACTCTGAGCCTTCTTTTTGCTGGGGGGTACCCTGTGCTGATTGGCTTCTCCCTGAGGCAGGAGGTGAAGTCAGCGTCCTCGGAACCACATGGATCCCCAGCAGACCAGGGAGAAGTTAGGAAGGGAAAGTCAGGCTGGGCGTGATGCAATCAGATGTTGAAGATCACCAGGGACTCTGGCACTGATGCTCTGAAAGGGCTCTCAGGAACATCTCCTTCTGACACTGAAGCTCAGAGAGAAGGGGCTTGTTCCAGGAGGGTGTCACCCAGAAAATGGGAACTGAGATCTGCCTTTGGCTGGGTTACTGTAAGACCCCAGTGAGATAATAATGCTTTGAGAAGAAAGGAAAGAAGGGAGGAAGGGGGAAAATGTATTGTACACCTACTATGTGCTAGATTTTCCACACCCTTCATGTCATTTAATCTTTGTAGCTACCCTGGAAAGTGGGTTCTGTCGTTGCTCCAATTTTATAGATGCGAAATGTGAGGCTGGAAGAGCAGAGGAGACGTGCCCAGGGTCCACAATAGGAAGCAGCACAGCAGGGGTGCAGAGCTGGCTCTGCATTTAGTGGGCATCTCCTGTGTGCTAGGTATTTCCCAGGCTTCCATATCTTTGTGAGTGTTGAGTGGGTCTGTCCAGAGGAGGGGGTGTGTTCTCAGGAGATATCAGGGATTCCTTCTTGGCCACCAGAAATGGTGTATTTTCCAAGTTGTCTTTGCCAGCGGGTCCTCTTTGACTTATTTCTTGCTCTTTCTTTCTGTAACCTGTCCCCCTCTCCCATCCGAAAGCTTTTCTGGCCTGGGGCAGCTCCACACTGGGAACCTCCAATCTTCCAGGTTCTTGGTACTCAGCCCTGAGACTGGGTGAGGAGGTTTTTCTGCAGACACTGGGGCCTTTGTCTCCCTGGGCCCCAGGGCTCAGTCCCACCCCCAGCTGCCCCATCTCAGGCCCCTCCCCAGCACTGGTTTTCTGCCAATGTTTGGGCTGCTACAGCCCTGGCCAGGCTCGAAAAAGGAATTATTTCTGTCTCCTGCATAGTTCTCAGCCCATTTCCCAAAATGGGAAGTGGCCTGGGAGGGCCTCCCAACCCCCACTCCAGTGGAGGAGGGAGGAAAGGAAAACTTGGCAGAGGTGGGAGAAGGGAGGGGGCCCAAGCAAATGATTTCACCCCCATCCCCAGAACACACACACACGCGCACGCACACGCACTCAAAGCCTGTAGAGGGAGGCCAGGCGCTTCAGAGAGAGAAGGGGGATGGCTCCCGGGGTGGGGTGGGCCTGGTGAGGATAAAGAGGTTGGGGCAGGTGTGTGGACACCATCCCCAGAGCTAAGAGAGGACAGGGGTTAAGGAAAGGGGGCTCAAATCCTGGCTGGGGGATGAGACGCTTGCCCACCCAGAATGCTTTGTTCTTGTCTGCTGGGGTTGGTCCTCCTCCCCCCTCTTCTAGGCAGCTTTCCCTGACTGCTAAGGGGGCTTGTCAGGGTCTTGAGAGGGGTGTTGAGATCTCCAGTTATTTTGTGAGCTCAGGACCACCTGTCCTATTTCCTACCATCCCTCATAGGGTCCAGTTACTGACTCTGCCCAGCCTGGATGTCTGTCGTGATGACCAGCTGCGCCACTGAGCAGGGGGCAGGTTGGGTCCCACTGGTGCTGTCTGACGGTCTGACTTGTCAAATTCATGAGGCTGAGTATGTGACTGACTGGATGGTTGACTGTCCGGACGAGTGGGTGTCTGTGTGTGTCTGTTCGCATGTCTGCCTGAACGGATAGTTGACTGCCTGCCTGTTGGTCTCCATGTCTGACAATGCTGGCATCTGACTGAGCAAATGCGTAACTGACCGCCTCCCTGTCTGACTGCAATGAGGACTGACTGACAGTCTGTCTGTCTGCCTGGCTGTTGTACCTGACTAATTAGGTGCAAAACAAATTGCTTTTCTGTCCATCTCCTTGTTCAAATGCCTTTCTGAGCGTCTGACTGACTGACCATCTGTCTGTCTGTCTGTCTGCCTGGCTGTCTGACCAAATGGGTGAGTGATGGCTGATGATCTGCCTGTCTCCATGTCCATCTCACTGGCTGACAGTCTGTGTGTCTGTCTGTCTTCCACAGTGTTTAGCTGGCTGTCATTTGATAAGTGACTGAGCCTATCTATCCATCTCCTGTCTGACTGACTGGCTGTCTCCATGGCTGGCTGAGAAGATGACTGACTGACAGCCTACTTGTCTCTGCTGATGTCTGTTGTATTTGACTGACAGATGATGATGAAAGGTCTGTCTGTCCATGTCTTCTGACTCACTGACTGTCTGTCTGTCTGGTGGTCTGACCGTGAGCCTGGTCAATGCCTGGTGACTGGCTGACCATCTGCCTGTCTGTGTGTGTGACTGACAAGATGACTGACTGGCTGTTTTCCACCTCCATGTCTAACTGACTGGCTCACTGGACATTTGACTCTTGACTTTCCAAACTAGGACACAACCCACAGACTCTGTCCTCGGTGGTCAGTGGTTGGTGGTCGGTAGGGCTTGAGGGATGCTCATCTGGAACACCCCCACCATCCTCAGCAACCACACCCCTCTCCTGCCTCCTGGGCCCCTGACCCAGAGGAGTTAAAGTCCTTTTCCTTCCAGAGGAGGGAGGGAGACTGGGTGGAAAACCTCAGCGTCATCTCGGTCTCCTTGGTTTCAAATGTTCGCACTCCATGGGAGTGGAGGTGGGGTGAGCCGTGTGTTCCTCATCCCATCTTTCACCTTATTTTCAGGGCTCTTAGGGGGAAACATCATTCCTCGAGGAGGTCACAAGGACACTCTCCCAACGCATCAGGTCCTTGGCCCTTGCCATCCTTGGAAGCACCTTGGGGAGCCGTTGCAAAATCTTCACACCTTTGTTACTCAGACACTGGGGCAGATTCCCAGGACAGGGACCTATCTGAGGGGTGGCCAGCTGCCACTGGGAGGACAGGCTCCCTTCGTCAGTGTCACCTCCACCAGAACTTCACAACCCTGCAGAATGAAGCCGAGCCAGGGGAGAGTGAGTAGTGCTTTGCCAGGAGGGAGAGGGCACGGTCCTCCCCTGCTGGCGGGTGGCACTTCCTCCTGGTCATACAGTTCTGCCCAGCAGCAGGGCAGGCTGCTGTCTGACCTCCCTTTCTTAGAGACAGAATTCTGTTGATGAATTTTATATCAGGAGAGATACACTCATGAATGGGGGAGAATGAAGGGCAAAATAGGAGGAGTTTGGGAGCCTCTGGAGGAAAGAGTCCCACAAAGTTAGCTCTGTCTAAATTATGCCTTCCCTGTCTTTCTCAGGGCTTCCTAGGTCCCCCCAGATTGGCCCTGGGGGTGTCAGGCTGGGCAACCCCCGCACAGGCCAGGGAATGACTGATCCAAGCTCTGGGGTGATGTTGGAAGAGAGCCTTCTGGGAGTTCTCTGGACCCCCAGACAGTAGACAGCAGCATTTGAGGAGCACTGGGCATCTGAAGCCAGGGTCAAGCTCAATGTAGGACCAGGATCAGGACTCAGTCTGTGACCAGGGTAAGAGATTAGTATGTGACTGTTGACTGAAATTAAGGCTGTCGAGGCAGAAATGATTTTTTGAAGGTTATTGGGAGCCAAATGTGAGGATCACCGTGGGAAACACCATCTGACAGAGACAAAGTGCCCCCAAGTCTATTACAAATAACAATGGCTTTATAGACAGAAAAGGCCAAAGAAAGTAGAAACCAAGAACAAAAAGCAGATCAGTCATTTCAAAGTTACTTTCCTTGTAAGGCGGGGACAGGGTATCAGAACAATAGGAAAATAACTGATTAGTTAACATCAGGTTATTTCAAGCTATCTCTTTTTTGTAAGTATTAAAGCAGAGGGAACTTCATGATCAAACCTATTGAAGATTTATACTGGCCTGTTCCGGAAATTGGCTATCTCTTTCTCCTGACTTCTTGGAAGGTCAGACCACAACCTAAGTGTTATAGGACTTAGCAGGTGTGACTCCATTTTGGTTTATAGTCTGGTCTGTTGGGGCCTAGTGCAAGAACTTAGCCCAAAACAATGGCCTCCGATAAATTTTATTTAATATGACTGAGGTCATGGCTCACCCTGGGACCATGGTTGATTCTGTGGCCAGGATCAGGGATCAGTCAGTGATGAGGGTCAGGGCTTATTCTTGACAATGATCAGGGCTCAGTCTGAGACCAAGGTCAGTGTATACCTGGGTATTGCTCAGGCTAAGACCAGGTCTATAACCAGGATCAGGGCTCCACATGTGACCAGGATCAGGGCTTAGCCTGGGACCAGGGTCATGAAGGAGTCTGTGGCCAGAGTCAAGATTCAGTGTGACCAGGGTTAGGACTCAGTTGGTGGCTCATTAAGGGCTGGAGTTAGGTTCAGTCAGGATACTTGGGCTCTAAGAGTAACCCAGATCCTTGAGCCTAAAGGACAGGTAGAGGGATCAGTGTGCACCTGGCTGGCTCCTGCTCACACTTATCCCCTCTTTCACCTGGGCTTCCAGGTCAAAGCCAGGACACCTGTGAGCCCCTGGAACAGGTGACGATGTGGAGGGTTGTTCTCCAACCTTTGCATGTTCTGCTAGAGGTAGGACCAGAAGGATATCCTCATGTCTAAGGGAGGCCATGGAGACAGAGGACTGCCCCTGATCAGCAAGGAAGAGGAAGAGAAGGAGAAGAAAGTCATGAAAGGAGATAGTTACAAGTGTGGGATCTGTAGCATAAGACCTGGGTTTGAATTCTAGTTCTGCCACTTACTAGCTGTGTGACCTTCAACAAGTAACTTAACCTCTCTGTGCCTTGACTGTCTCATCTATAGAATGGGGTAAAAATAGTATCTGTAAGATTGTAGTAAGGATTAAGTAAGTTAATACATACAAGTGCTTACAGTGCCTGGCTGGTTGTAAGTGTTCAATCAATTTTAGCTGTTCTAATTAGCTCCATAGCCACAGAGAGGCCACACCTTGTGAACAGCCCAGCGTGGAAGTCAGGTCAGTGGAAAGAGAGGGCTGGATCCCAGGCTGCAGGCCTCCTCTCTGCTAGGTTCTGATGCCTCCTTAATCCCCTGGAAGTCGTAGTAACACTAACGACACTTGTGGTTACTTCTTTAATATCTGTGTCCCCCCAACTAGAACGTCTGCTCCCCAAGGGCCACTTTTTTTATCTTTCTTGCTCACCACTGTGTCCTCAGCACCCAGCAGAGTACCCAGCATATAGTAGGTGCTCAAAAAACAGTTAATAAATACATGGTAATAATAAAAGCAACGATTTACATTGGAACAGGTACTGCTCTTTGCCTTCTCTCATTTTTTGATACAGTCTCTTAAAAACTGATCATTAAAATGAATACACACACATAGTAAAACTAACTTAAACAATGCAAAATGATATACAATGGACAGATAGACATCTCACTCTCACATCTCCAGGCTCAGAAGAAACCATTTTCTTGTACATCTTTGCAGACTCTTCATGTGTTTGCACAGTCATATTCATATTCCACCAGCTCCATGGAAATAGAGAATTTTGTTTGTTTTGTCCACTTTTGTATTCCCACGGCTCAGAATAGTGCACGGCAAGCAGTAGGTGCTCAATAAGGATATGTCACAAGATCAATATTTTTAATACCAATGGGATTATGTCATACATACTGTTCTGTACCTTACTTTAGAACTATTAATAAATTAATAAACCTTAGAGATCTTCCACATCAGCAAAAATAGATATACCTCATTCATTTTAATGGCTGCATAATCTTTCACGTGCTGGATGTACCATACTTTGTTTAACTAGACCCTCCATAAAGGTAGTTTCCAGTTTTGCTTTTCTTCACCCACAATGATGATATCTTATTTAAGCTTCACACTTCACCTCTGCAAGGGTTAACTCTGATTTGGGCTGAGAAAACTGCATCTCAGAGAGGTTAAGACACTTGCCCAAGGTTACACAGCTGACCTCCAAACCCACCCCGCCACTCAAGCTTTTCCTTCACTGCCTGCTGGTGCCCCTCACTGAGTTGTTCCACCAGCAGCCTCAGAGAAGCCTGCCCTGACACACTTCTGTCACCTGCGCAGGGCGCGTCCCTCCAGCAAGGTTCTCTGGGCCTGTGGCAGCTCCTAGGAGCCTAAGCCAGGCTCAGGAAAATAAGAATCCTCAGATGGACCCAGAATCCACTCCTCCTGAGCTGTGTTTAGGCAGCAGTTTTCACTGGGGGAGATTTTAATCCCCAGAGATCACTTGCAAATGTCTGGGACATTTTTAGCTGTCATACCCAGAGGGAGGGGTGCTCCTGTCATCTAGTGAGTGGAGGCCAGGGTGCTGCTAAACATCCTACAATGACCAGGACAGCCTCCCAACTGAATGGTCCAGCTCAAAATGTCAATAGTGTCAGGATTGAGAAACCCTGGGTTAAGGGCATAGACTCTGACACCAGACTTCCTGCAGCCAAATCCTGGCTCACCACTTACTGGCTGAGTGACCTTGGGCAAGTTGTTTAATCTCTCTGTGCCTGTTTCCTTATCTATAAAGTAGGAGAATAGTTCTTCTCTTCCAGATTGTACATGTAAAGCACTTTGGAAAGCACTCAGTGTATGAAACTGTTATTGGAATCTTTGCCCAGAGAATCCGGGTGTCGGACAGCTGGAAGATGTGCTCTGCAGAGAAAACAGGGCACCGGACTGTTCCCCGCTCCTGCAGTCCAGCTTCCCTCAGGGAATGTGACCTAGGTCCATAGATAGAAATACACCACCCCCCCACCCTGGACACTGCTGACCTCTGCTTGGTCAGAAGTGGAGAAAAAATCACTCAGAAGACTGTTTCCATTTTGGGGTCTGAAAAGCAGCTCCCAGGAGACCCTCAGAGGGGATTTTTAAGGAGCCACGCATTAAAAGATCTTACAGACCAGCAACTCCAAGCTTTCCGATTAACAGATGGGGAAACTGAGGCCCATAGAGGAGGAAGGGGGCAGGACTTGCAAGGTGGTAGCAGATCTGAGCTGGGATCCAGCCCTGCACAGACACGATTCTCCCCGCAGCTCTGCCTCATGGCCTTTCTCAGGCACAGACCAGCACCCAGCACTTTTCCATCCTCTCTGAGCGTCTCTAGAATCCAGCCTACCTGGGAAGCAATATCGTGTAAGTGCTTACAAGCACAGCTTTGACATCACACAGACCCTGGTTCAAATCCCAGTTTTACCGGTTAGTTACCTGTGATGATGTTGGGCAGGCCACAGACAATTCCCCAAGCCTCAGCAAAATGGACACCATCATATTTTGTTGTGGGAGAGGTTAGAGACAATGTGTGGTTCTGCTTACACATTGTTGGTGGAATGCAAGTTAGCCAAACCTCTTTGCAGGGAAATTTGAGACATCTGAGAACATTTAAAAGGTATCTGCTCTTTCATTCAGCAATTCTACTTCTATAGTTATAGCTTCACATGTGGGAAATGAAATACGTACCTGGCTAGTCTTTTGCAGTATTATTTGCAATAGCAAGAAGTTGAGAACAATCCAAATGTGTACCAAGAGGGGACTGGTTGAAGCCTCTATGGGGCATTTGTACAAGGTTTTTGACACATTCATTTAAAAATTTGGGCAGCTCTGTGTGCACTGATTTGTAACAACCTCTGAGATATATCATTAAGTGAAGACGTAAGATCCTGAAGAGTGAGTGTAGTATATGCTACCATTTTTGTGGGGAAGAAAGAATATAGATAAATATGAATGCTTATTTAGGCACAGTACATCAGTTAAGAAGACATGCAGCTGCACGATCAGAAAACCCAGCAAACAGTGGCTTGAACAAGCACAAGTCCAGAGCTGGGCAGCCCAGCACTGTTAGAGCTGCTCAAGAACTCTGGCATCTTCCTTCTTCCTGCTCCCTATGTGGCTCTGGTCCTCATGGTCTCAAGGTGGCTGCTCCACCTCCAGGCATCAGGTCCACATTCCAGACAGGAAGCAAAAAAGGGCAAAGGGTAAAAGAAAAATAAAAAGACAAAAGTCTTCTCTTCCAGGTGCTCTGACTTTTGTGGGGAGTGGAAGGAGTGCCCCCCCCCCCAGAATTTCCACCTATATCTCATTGCACAAGACTGGGTCACATGGTTGCTCCTACCTGCCACGTCTGGGAACATGAGAGTTTTTCTCTGGGCACATTGCCACCTGGACCAAATTGGGGTTCTGCTAGCAAGGAGAAGGAGAATGGATATTGGGTGGGCAACTAGCAGGGTCTGCCATCCACAGCCCATCACTCAAAGAATCCATAAGAAATGGAACAGCGGTTGCTTCTGGGACAGGGAGCTGGGGGACAATGGGGAGATCCCCCTTTTAACTGTGCGTGCTTGTGTACTGTTTTGATTTTCAAACTGTATGTATGTGTTACCCTTCAAAAAATAATATAATTTGTGTAAAAATGCAATTTTTAAAAAGTCATTGCATTCAAAGTGCCTGGAATGTAATAGGCACTCAATAAAACTGGCTTTCCTTCTTTTATCACTTGGCTTAGCATCAAATGTAGATTGATTTCTCAGCTCTGCCACATCTAAGTTTTGTGACCTTGCACATATTTCTCCATCTTTCTGTTTTTCCATTTCCTACTGCGTGTGTAATGAGATGCAGATGGAACATATTCTTTTAGTGGTTGGTGGGAGAATTCCTCCCGGTGGCCCAGTGTTGTTGAGGAGAGGGCTTCTTAAGACCCTGTGGGGTGGGAGTGGGTGGGGCCGATGCTTCCCAGAAAGGGAGTGACCTACCAAATACTTCTTATCACTCATCATAATACAGCCACACAATAATAATAACAGCCGACGCTTATTGAGTACCAGCCACGTGCCAGGCACTGTTCTCAGTACTTTTACATACATTAACTCCTTTAACTCTGGCAACAATATTACAAGGTGTCTACTAATATTATCCCCATTTTATAGATGAAGAAGCTGAGTCTTAAGTCTGCCAGAATGGTAACATGTTTTGTGGGGTTGAGTTTTTCATGCAAGTTGGTGGTGGAGGCTGAGACAGGGCCCAGATGGGGTCAGGACACTTGGACACAGGAACAGGACCAGCGAGGATGCTAGGTCTGCAAATCCAGGGGCATTTGTGGAGTTCGAGGGAGGGGCTGTGGATTGGGGGTTAACCTTGGAGACTGTGAGGGGTTTAAAGACTGTTTATTAGGTAGGAGGCCCCAATCCCAGCTGACATCTGGGTCTAGTCAATGAAGGCAATGAACAGCCCGGCAAACCTCAAGGCTGTGGGGAGGTTCAGGCGAGATCGCAGACGGAATCGCTACGGTACACACCAGCATCTGACCACTTCTCTACTCCTCCGCCTCTACCCCATCGTCTCTCGCCTGGCCTATTTCAGTAGCCTCCTCGCTGATCTGTTAGCTTCTATTCTGCTTGCCTCCACCCCCCCAGTTCATTCTCTACTCGCAGCCAGAGGGATCCCATGAAAACCTAAGTCAGAGCACATCATCTTCTGCTCAAAACCTTCCCATGGCTTCTGCCTCACTCAGAATAAAGCCACAGTCCTCACCAGGGTCCGCTGGGCCCTCCATGATCCAGCTCCCATCAATTCTCCAACCTCACCACTTACCACCCTTCCTCTGGCTCCTTACGCTTCAGCCCCACTGGCTTAATGCTCCTACATCAGAGTCTTTGCACTTGCTGTTTCTCCTATGAATGCTCTTCCACCAGGTATCTGCAGCTCCCTCTAGCTCTTCTTTCAGGTCTCTGTTCAAACGTGACCTCCTCAGAGTGGCCTTCCTGGACCAGGATGCCTCACCTCTGCCATCTAAAGCAGCTCCAGCACTGTCCATCACTCGGCTCCCTGCCTGCTCTATTTTTCTTATCACCAGGAGTCAAATTCCACTTTTATTTGCTCTCTTGTCTCCTCCTTGTTAGCTTCCTGAGAGGGCAGGGATTTTGTGTTGCTCACCTGGCTAATAGTAGATACCCCATAAATATATTTTATATATACACACACACACATATGCATATATATATAACAGCTATATTGAGATATTATTGGGGTGTACAATTCACCCATTTAAAGTGTACAACTTAATAGTTTTTAATACGTACACAGAGTGGTGCAACTATTACCATAATCAATTTCAAAGCATTATCACCCCAGAAAGAAACCTCGCATACCTGAGCAGTCATTTCCCATTTCCCCCAACCCCATCGTGGCCCTCAGCAATCACTACCCTAATTTCTGTCTTTATAAATTTGCCTATTCTAGACATTTCGTGTAAATGGAGTCATACAATGTGTGGCCTTTTGTGACTGTTTCCTTTCACTTAGCATGATATTTTCAAGGTTCATCCTTGTTGTAGCATGTGATGGTACTTAATTCCTTTTTATGGCTGAATAATATTCCATTGTATGGATATGCCACATTTTGATTATCCATCCGTCAGTTGATAGATATTTGGGTTGTTTCCACCTTTGGCTATTATGAATGATGCTGCTATGAACATTTGTGTACAAACTTTTGTGTGGAAATATGTTTTCATTTCTCTTGGCGTGCACCTAGAAGTGGAATTGCTGGATCACGTGGTAACTCTATGTTTAACCTTTATAGAAACTTCCAGGCTGTTCTCCAAAGTGTCTTCAGCATTTTACATTTTCTGTGCTCACTTCAGTAGCACATATACCATTTTACATTCCCACCAGCCACACATAAGGGTTCCAGTTCCTCTGCTTCCTCATCAACACATGTTATTGTCTGTCTGTTTTATCCTAGCCTTCCTAGGATGGAATTTCACTGTGGTTTTGATTTGCATTTCCCTAATAGCCAATCATGAGTATTTTTTGAAGGAATGAATTGAATGATGTGCTGTCAGGTGAGGGTCCACACAGGGATCCCTCAGCATGGCTGAGTCCCCTCAGCTGCCCTCCAGGCCAGGACAAGGGTGAAGTCTGGAGCCCAGGTGGCCTCCAGGGTACATTGTCATAGGTGTGCAACCTGTGTCATAGGTGTGCAACCTGCTTCATGCTCACAGGGACCCAGACTTGTGTCGGGCTTTGCTGTTACTGTCTTGAAATTCATAATTTTTGAATAAGGGGCCCTGCATTTTCATTTTGCACTGGGCTCGGCAAATTATGTGTCCCGTCCTGTCTGACAGGGAGCAAGGATGACCTCCATCCTTGCTGGAGCCAGTCGTAATGGCTGCTTTCTTTCTCTTAGAATTTAGAAGCGTTTTTTGACCTATCTACTTTAATCAAGTGCCTTGTGAGTTTCTTCAGAGGGTCAAGAAAAGCGTTTGCCCTTTAGAGGAACTGGAGAGCCCAGGAGATAGGGAGAGAGAGGGCCTGATGGCGCATTTTGCATGGGGGGCACGGGGCACGTTACCAGGGACTCTATTGACTGAGATTTCCAAATAAATCATGCCTCCTAGAACCTCCTAGAAAGGAAGGAAAGTAACACTGACTGAACACCACTTTGTGTCAGAAGCTTTCCCTGATGTTATTTCACTTAATCCTGCTTGGGAAGGCATCATCATTATTATTAGCCCTTCCTGCAAAGGGTGACACTGAAACTCCATAAGGCAGTGCTAACTGTTTAAGGTCCCATGGACAGTGGGAGGAGGGGCAGGAAGTGGAGAAGGGGGGGGTGCAGAACCCAGGGTCACACCATGAATTTGGGGGCCTTGGGCACTTTTGCCTTTGTCCATAAAAAATATTAACCATTATATTTTATGGCTGCATTGGTATAAAGATGAATATATTAAAATTACATATTAAAGCATTTTTTACCACCTAAGAGTTCATTTTTTTCTTCTAATTATAAAAGAAATTAAAACATTGGAGAAGAAACCCTAGAAGTACAGGATCTGTGTCTGTTGTGCAGAATGGAGAAGTCAGCCCTAGAGGAGGAGAGGAGCGAAGAAAGGAGACAGAGGAGGAGGAAAGGCAGGTAGAGGAAGAAAAGGGGCCGTGTCATATATCAAAGGCATTAGGTCTGTCATGCAGTAAGATGGTTCAAATCACCACCCTCTGCTCTCAACCCAAGCGTTTGAACTCTTGGGTCACCTCCCCATGAGACTCCCTCTCCTCACCTAGTGATCCTGGGAGCTTCCTCTTCCCCAGACTTTACCTGTCCGAAGCTGCTCCCTGCTAGATCAGATCTGCCCCAGGACCCTATAGGAAGTGGCAGGGGTGGGGCTGCAGCCACACCCCTGTCCCATCACCTGGCCTACCCCTAGATGCCACTGCCCCACTTCACAAATGCGGGCTGTCCCTTCTGATTTATACCATCACCTTGGAGGGCTGCACCTGGCCTGAAGCCAGCAGCGCGGTTACCTTTTGCTGCCATTAGCATGGCTATTTACTTGAAGGAAAATGACCTTAATTTACAAGCCATTATAACTAATACTAGATGATTATGATCATTAATATTTATGGATTGACACTCCCAGGAGGGGACCTGGGTGCTAAATGGCACTCCTCTCTGTGCCTCTTTTCTCAGTGAGGCTTCTGAGTTCTGCTGCTGTTCTGAGTGTCAGCCTCTTAGCTTCAAAGGGAAATAGTGCACGGGGCCTTTCCTTATTTCTGGCTGATTCTCTTATTTCAGCCCCTTATTTCCTTCTGATTCTGTAAGCGGCCTAGAAATGTGCCTGAGGCATCAGGGGCTAACGGGTCCTGGGAGAGGGCTGGGGTCCTGGCTGAAGGAGAGTTGCAAAGAAGGTCCATGTTTCTGCCCAGAGGAAGGGGAGGAAGAGAGGCGTCAGGGAACGCGTATGGTTGTGCAGAACAGAGCCCTGTCTCAGACACCCACACCTTCCTCCATCTCTAATCAAAAATGTTCTGGTCTTTTTATATAAGATGGCATCTAAATCAGCCCCTCCCAACACCCCATCTCTAGGTTGGTTGAGCAAATGGGGTGTTGGCATCTGCATTCAGGACCCAGATTAGAGAAGAAAGGTGGCACTCCCCGCTTCTCACTCTGAGGTTTTGGGGGCACCAGGAGCTAATGTTGCCTGGGCTGAGAAGAGAGATGTCCTGGTCGCCTCCTCTTCCTTTTAGGTGGAAGATATGTTACAAAGGCAGCATGTTGCCATGGTAACCAAGGCGCTTCCTTCTGGAGAGGAAGGTGGTCCTGACTGTGGTCCCCATGTGGCCTCACCCACTCACACCGTGTCCATCAGCTGGGCTGGCTGCAATCTCAGAGTGCCTCTTGGGGCCAGGCAGGCCTGTATGTGAGTGACATGGCCGGGAGGGTGCTGGGGGCATATGGGTGGGCACCTGGATCCCAACGAAAGGGGCAGTGGCTGCCCAGCTCCAGTAAATGGCTGCCATGCAGAAAAATGGGCACTGTGTTGCCAAACCTTCTGATTATCTAAGAGAAGTGGGAAATTTGGATTATAGTCACACAGTCTCAGTTGCTTTTATTGTTGGTAAAGAAAGCAAATGATAGCTTTTTTTTTTTTTTTTTTTTTTTTTTTTTTTGAGAACTATGTGGGCCAAACAAAACATGTTTATGGGCCGGCCAGTTTGGTCGTCGTTCTGCCACCTGTGCAGGCACATCACTCACAGAACGGTGGCCCCCCTAAGCATCCTTTCAGGGTCTTGAGGTGAGTGAGTCCAGGAAGACAGCTTTGTAAGGAGAAGGGAGTGGGAAGTGCCCAAATTCCTAAAATAGACTTGGATTCAGGAACTAGAAAACTCTCCTCAGCTGGATCCTGCGTCTCTAGACAATCATTCAGGATCTACCAGCTGATGTTGCTAATGGGTTAGGAAAGCGACACATGGATTCTGGACTTCATCTGCCCCCAACTTTCTAAGTGACCTTGGACTATTCTCTGCCTTTCTCTGTGCCTTAGTCTCCCCATCTGTACAATGATAGGATTAAATCAAATATTTTCTGGGGTCTTTTTAGTGCTGACTGACTGTCACCCTCTTATGCTTATTCCAAAGTCATTGTACCCAATATTCATTGTGCGACTCCTAGGAATTTTCAGGTAGGGTTTCACTTTCAAGAGTGAGTTTCCTTCTCCATTCCAGAAACTTTATTCTTTTCAACAACATGTTGAGCAACTTTGGTGACAGACACTGAGTGGGAATGGGGATAAAGTGACTAGGACAGGTGAGGTCCCTGCTCACAATGGGTCTCACATCCCACTGGAAGAGGCAGAAAAGACGGGGGTCATCTGCCTTCCTTCTTATCCACATGGCGGGTGGTTAGCTTGACTCGTTAGCTGGGTTGGTTTAGCCAGTGTCCATCTTTCACGACTCAGCTGAACTATTACATCCTCCAGGAAACCTTCCCTAAGAAATTCCCCCATCGCCTTCCACCTGGTGCCCCATGACTCAGAACTTGGTTCTGATTGGTCTAAAAAAGGGTTTCTCGACCTTGGCACTATTGGCATATGAGCAATTATCTGGCTGGGGGGGAATCTGTTCTGTGCATTGTAGGATGTTTAGCAGCATCCCTGGCCTTTGCCCACTAATGGCAAGAGCACTCCCTCCCCACCCCCACACACAAAATTATGACAGCCAAAACTGTCTCTAAATGTCCCTTGGAGGGCAAAATCACCCCCAGTTGAGAACTTTTGGTCTGATACAATCAGGGTGGCTCCATTCCTTTGCCAGTGATGGTCTAGTGTGAATGTGGTCATGTCTTTAGGTGACGGCTAGAGCAGTGGCAGCTATCTTGGGTCCATGAGGTGAGCCCACCTGAGCATGGAGCCAGTCCTCTGAGGATGATAGAGTAGATGGTAGAGAGTGGCTCCTTGACAACACTCTTGAGTCCCTCAATGATGGGTAACCCTATCTCAGGACTTTTTGTTATGTGGCATAATAAATCCCCTGATTGTCTGAGCCTCTTTTAGTCAGCATTTTCTACCTTTTGAAACAAGAGCATTGCTAACTGATAAATCACAAATCATACTTCAGACTTTATCTTAAATGTCAACCTCCTCAGGGAGGCCTCCCCTACCCGCCAATGAGAATTAGTTCTTTTTATTCTGAAGTTTTCTTTGGTGGCATTTATGCCAATTTATGCTTATATTTTGTGTGTCTACTAAGGCCTGTTTTCCTCCAGTAGAACATGAGCTTCACGAGGACAAGGACCTTGTTTGATCTTTTCTTTCACTGTACCCAGTGGCTAACACAGTTCCTGGCACATAGTAGGCTCTCAATAAATATTTGTGGAATTAATGAATGCATGAAATAAATGGGGAAATGAATGAAAAGGTGGATGTATGAATGAATGGATGGATAAATGGATGGGTGGATGGGTGGATGGGTGGATGTATAGATGGATGGCTGGATGGGTGGATAAATGGATGGATGGATAGAGATATAAAAGGGTATACATGCGTTTGCAGCTCTACTTTGATGTAAAATTCTCCACAAGCTTGCAAACTCCAAAGTCGAACCAGAAGAAAAGGGAAGCCCCCCAGCCCCCCAAAAGCATCTCATACAGTGCTAAGGAAGAAAGCCTGTGAAATCATATCACCTGCCTTGAACCCCACAGCAGGCAACATCAGGGTTATTTGAGAAGTGGTGCCATATGCCAGGCACAGGAAGAACAGAATCAAGAAGAACAGCACAGATCTGGAGTAGCATCCCTGGGCAAGTGGGGCCGTGGGAATAGATGCTTGGCTTTGACTAAGTGAAATCTGATGAAATGTGGAGTATCTTTATAGCAGAGGCAGGTGGGGAAGCTCTGCCCAAAGCCCCCACCGGGATAGTGAAGGGTTATAGAATTTCATGGTACAGATGAGGAAACCATCTGGGGTTCCTGGGGTTCCTCAGAAAAGTAGCCCTAGACCCCCTCTGGGCATGTACCACATACTATGATGTAGCTGAGGGAGCCAAGAGCTGTGTGACCTTGGGCAAGTCATTTCACCTCTCTGAGCCTCCATTTCTTCACCTGGATAATAGCGATGATGATGCTACTTGTATTCAGCAAGGTTGTGGCATGGTTTCAATGATGTCTCACAGGCAGAACACGTGGGCACCAAGTGGTGCCTTGTCATCAAGATGGAATCCTCTTCTTGTCTCTAGCTGGGATACTTGGGACGGCTGCCTGGGGGAGGTATTCTGCAGGTTCTCAACTCTGTAGGAACAAGACTTCAGGCAACTCCTTGGGACTGGGTGTTGAAATATGTTCTTGAAATCTTTCCTGAGATGTCCAGAAAGACAACATGGGGCTATCCATGCTGGGGATACTTCCTAATTTGTGTGTTTTCCCCTCCTAAAACTCCCTTGCCACAGAATGCTTCTCTTGATCCTTTTAGAAATAATTTGATTGGGATATAATTCAAACTCCATAAGATTCACCCATTTAAAATATACAGTTCACAGAGCTGTGCAACCATCACCACAATCTAATTTAAGAGCATTTTCATCACCCCAAAAAGAAACCCTGTACCCATTGGCAGTCTCTCTCCATCCCACCCTCCACTCAGTCCCTGGCAACAGCTAATCTGCATTCTGATTCTGTAGATTTACCTATTCTAAACATTTCCCATAAATGGAATCACATTACATATAACTTTCGTGACTGACTTCTTTTACTTAACATAATGTTTCCAAGGTTCAGCCATGATGTAGCATGTATCAGTACTTCGTTTCTTTTTATGGGTAGATAATATTTTATTATGTGGATATACCACATTTTATTTATCCTTCATCGGTGGATGGACATTTGGGTTGTTTTCACTGTTTATTGTGAATAATGCTACTATGAACATTTAGGTACAAGTTTTTGTGTGGACATAGGTTTTCAATTCTCTTGGGTGTATACCTAGAAATAGAACTGATAGGTCCTTCCTATGGTGATTCGGTTTAACCTTTTGAGGACCTGCTCTCTTGGTCTCCCCCCAAACCAAGTTTTGTAATATAATTAAGGTCAGAGTCAACCCTGTGGATCAAAGCTTTTACCTCACAGCTGGACATTTCTCTACCTGAAGATTTTAAGGGATGCCCGAGCCTATAGCAAGAAATCATGGACTGAAATCCTGCTTCTGCCATTTCTAGGCTATGTGATCTTGAGCAGGCAACTAAACCTCTCTTAACCTCCATTTCCTCACCTGCAAAATGAGGACAAAAACAATTCCTGGCTAGAAAGACAATCATGACAGCTAAAATAAGGGAATGTGTGTGAGAATTCTTTGTAAAAGCTAAAAATAGCAGTAGAGATGTTATTCATCCGTCCAACATATATTTATCAAGGGCATATTATTCGCCGTGTACTATGTTACATGATGAGACATGATGGCGACCAGGGTAGACAAAGTATATGCCCTTTGATATTTTACGTTGTGGTCTTTTCAGTCTTAGATGGTGGCTAACTGCTCTATAATCCTGAGCAAACCGTGCTTCCTGTTCAAGCCTTGGTTTTACCACCAGTGAAATGGATAGGCTAGACCCATCCAGGTGCACAAGAATCCTGCTGCTTCTTCTTAGCCCATCAGTAAAACGGGCACAAGCGTCCCATACAATGCAGACTTCCAAATTCCAGGCAGCATCCTTTGGGGATAACAAGGGTGGACTCTTCCCAGCTGCTCAGAAGAGTCCAAGAGGACAGATCTGGGAAGGTGGTGCATCTGGGATGGACATGTGGACTGGTCCGAGATACCTTCCTTCCCTCTCACCTCCACATCTTCTGGAACTTAATAATAACATCATTCCCATGCAGCTCCTGGCTTAATTGGCATGATTCCATTACATCTGTTGGTTCTTTCCGATACTGGAACCAGCCTGGTGGTCCAGACCTGGCTGCTGGGCCGCAGCTGAGAAAGGGACCCCCCCCGGGAGTGTGTGTTCCTCACAAAGAACAAAGATGTAGGCAGCAACCTAAAATAGACATGGAAAAACACTGCTTTTTGTTTTCTCCCCTGGAAGGGTGGCTGAGTGATCCACGGCAGGGGACCTAGAACGTCTGTATTGAAAATACTGTTATTTTAAGACAGCCAGGGGAGGGAGCTGGGAGCTGGGGTTCTGGTGGAAGACACCACCTCTCACCCCTATGTGCACTCAAGGCTGGGGTTTGACCCCAAGAGAACCCTGAGCCAGAATCAAGGATGATTCTCACTCCCGCTTTGCCACACCACTACCAACTCCAATTCTGTCCTCTTCCTTCCTCTAGAGTCTTCTGTGGCTCCCCATTACTCTCAGGATAAAGTCAAAGTGACTTGGCAAGGCATTTCAAGCATTCCCACTTCTTGCCCCAAATACCTTTGCTGACTTCTTCCCATGCCAGACTGCTTACTGACAATCCCAGAACTCGTCCTACATTTTCATGCCTCTGGGCCTTTGCTTATCCAATGCCTTCATCTAGAATGCCTGGATTAGCCCAGAAACTCAATTCTAACTGTATGAAGCCAAAAAGGGGGGGGAGGGGGACAGAGAAGATTGATTGACTCGTAACCAAAAAGTCCAGGGGTACATGGCTTCACACATGACTGATTCCGGGTGCTCAAACTATATTGTAAGGTTTCCATTTTCCTCAGTTTTCTGGGCCTTTTCTCTTGTGTGGGCCTCACTCTCGGGCAGCTCTACAAGTGGTGGCACAGATGGCCCTCAGCAGCCCCAGGCTGGCATCCAGCCAGCATGGCAACTCCAGTAAGTACCAAGAAGAGCCCTGCAATTGACATATGTCGGCCTGGATTGTGCCATATGACCACCCCTGAACCAACCACTGTGGTCATGAATAGAAGGCTCTGTTCAGCCAGCTCCAGGCCACATGCCACACCTGGAGCCATTTCCTGGGGATCAGAGGAGGGATGGTTCCCAGGGAACAATCAGGGAGCTGTCACAGATAAAGGCTGAGTAGATGCTGGGCAGTTAGAAACAGCAGGTGTCCACACAATTCCCATAGCCCTTATCTACATTCAGTCAATTCTAGCTTTAAGCAAATGGCACTGGAATACAGATAGAAGGGAGAAGAATGGTTAGAAACTCTTCTGGGCAAGACTCATCCTCTGGTCTTAGTTTACTTACCTGAGAAATAAAAATGTTGGCCCTGAGGCTTTGTCCATGGTCTTTCCTGCTTTGCCATAAAATGAATTACAGCAAAACAGCCCTTCCTTGCCTCCAGATTTCTGAGAAGAGACCTGATAAGTCAGGTCAGGGGTGGACTGTCATTAAGAGCCAGAGTGTGTTTTATTTTTTTCTTTCTTAGTTCCCACTTAATTGTGTCCTATTTTCTAGCCTCTGTGTTAAGCATTTTACCAGGTACATTATTTTATTCAACTTGCATCTTAACTCTCTGAGATTCCATATTACACATGAGGAGATGGAAGCTGTGATCAGGGAAATGAGACTGTAACCCCATCTGCTTGACTCTTTTTTTAAATTTTGTTTTGTTTTTCGTGGCTGGCTGGCGCAAGGATCTGAACCCTTGACCTTGGCGTTATCAGCACTATGCTCTGAGTGAGTTATGAGTGAGCTATCCAGCCAGCCCTTGACTCTTAACCACTATGCTCTACTCTCTCCATCCTAAACCAAAGGCTCTTAGAAACCCCAGACTGGAGATCTGGGTTGCAGGCACAGAGACTCTCACAGGCAGAACATGGCAACAGAAATGAACGAAAGGGCCATGTGGGGCCTTTGGCAGACATTGTTCATGTTCCAGCCAGTTGCTGTTACATGTGTAAGAATGTGTAGCTGATCTTCCAGTTTTTCAACATGAATTGAAAATTAGGATTTTAAAATGAAATCTCCCAAGTTTATAAATGTTAGCCACTAATTTAATTTTTTGAAACACTACTTAGACCAAACAGAACCTATCTGTGGGCTAGATTCAACTTACAGGCCACCAGTTTTCAGCTTCTCTTGTCTTGCTACAGATGGGGGAAAAAAAGTCACAGTATATGTTATATATAATATATATATGGCCTTATCCTTGAGGCTGAATTGGGTGCTTCTTCCTAGGATAGTCTTGATAGTGTCCCTCTGAGAAGGTGACATTTGAGGAGAGACTTAAAGGGAGTGAGGGAGTGGGGTGATGGCTATCTGGGGAAAGAGCTTTCCAGGCAGATAGAAGAGCAAGTGCAAAGGCCCTGAGGCAGGAAAGTGCCAGTATGTTCAGTATGTTTGAGGACCAGCAACAAGCCTAGTGGGCTAGAGTGGGTGGGGTAAAAGGGGGAGGGTAGAAGGAGATGAGGACAGAGAGATAATCAAGTCCAGTTCTATAAATAGGGCCTGTAGAACCCTGATTCTAATTCAGAATGAACAACCACAAGGACAAATTGATGAATGAATGAATGAGTTCCAAACTGCTTTCACTGGAACTTTCATATTTGGTGTTAGTGTGTGGGTGTGGCTGATTCGTCCTAGGTTCTGAAATCTACAGAATAATTCTGGAAGATGATCTGCAGTTAAGTTAACACACCCAAGTTGCTGTCAGTCTTTAGATGTTGTCATGGCACTTGGTTAGAAGCCTCTTTGTGAGAATGGCCATGGAAGAGAGAGACAGACAAACCAAGAACAACGACAGGAAGAGATGGTGTTCACACAAATACCCATCACATCAAGTATGCTCATCCCAGCAAGCCAAGGACCCCAGGCCTCCATAGCAGACTGTGACCTGGACAGTGAGCCCATGGCACTTCCTTATCACCAAGTCCTCACCACCCTCCCATCAGCCCTTGGGGAACCCCTTGGTGATGCCATGTGGCAGGCCTGCCCTTGTCCTCGACTGCCCTCAGCCCATGAGACTATCTTCTGCCCTGGTTCAGGTGCTGGCATCCCAACTGCTGGCAAGTGACTTGGGTGGAGTTGCCATGGCGACCCTCAGGCATGGATTCCCAGAGATGCTCTTTGCATCCTCCCCAGCCTGCCAGTGCTGATTGCTGGGGGAGAGCGTGACTCACCATTAAATATATCGTGGCTGTCCCAAATTGGCTGCTCAGTCCCAGCAGCCGGATGTAGTGACAGGCAGCATCTGGGGGGTGTGGGTTTGGGAGGCTGAGAGGCACGACCTTCTGTGTATCTTTGGGGCCTTCAGCTCTTGGCATTCCCCACTGTTTCCTTCTCCAATTCCCTACTCATATCTCCTGTCTTTCCCAATCTGTCTGGGTTTCGATCATAGCTCTGTCACTTATTAGCTGTGTGATCTTAAACAAGAAACTTCAATTCTCTGGGCCTCAGAGTCTTCATCTGTAAAGTGGGGGTGATGTGAGTACCAACTGTCAAGAACTATGAAGGGAGGGTCTGGGATTTTGCCTTGCTTGCAAGCTAATGAGTTAGGCTGCACAGTTTTATGCATGCTGGCAGAAGACACGAGACTCCTGGATCAGAGACAGATGACGTTATTACTCACAGCACTGTAGGCATCATGAGCTTCATATTTGCGTCAGTTCTCCTTGTCCCCCAAGTTCCATGAGAGCAATCACAGTGACCCACATGGATCCTGAACACATAGCAGATTTGTGTCCCAACTGTGGATCCTGGAGCTAAGGAAACCCCCAGTCTTATAATGGAGCCACTGGCCATCTTGCCAGTCTCTGCCCAGAGGGAGACATTATCTGTATTATCCTGGTTGGGAAACAGCTCTGCCTTCCACCCTCTGCCCCAGAGGGAGATACTATTTCTGTCTTCCAAGGCTGTCTGCTATACAGACATCTTGAGAAGGCAGTCAAGAATAAAGCTCTCAGTGTCTCTTGCTCGGAAGCTCGGAGGCTCATCCATGGTATCGTGTGTACCAGTACTCCATTCCACTCTATTGCTGAGTAGCACTCCATCATATGGATATGCCACAGTTTTATCTGGGGTGAAAAATTTCACAGGGTTCCCAAGAGGACTTTCCAAGATAATGCTGATGGAAGCTCCTGTGCACTGTCAAGTGCAGAGCCGTCATTGACTATTATTGCTCAGATCACTCATTAACACACCTTGAGCCTTCTTCCATTGTCATGGCCCTTTGGGGAGCTCTAGCAAACAAAATAAGAGAGAAGGACAGTTTGGCAGGCAGAGTTTTAGAGACTTTTAAAATCACTTAACAAAGCCACTTCCATGAAAGAGAGGCAAAGAGTCAATCCAAGCTCTACTCCAAGAAAAAGGGGCATTCATGAAGGTTTTGTAGACTGAACATCTCATGACTCTTCCCAGTTCCATCTCCCTGGCAGCCTCCACACAATAAATAAGGGGAGAAGAGCAGAAAGAGAGGTTTCTGGTGTTTTTTCTATATGTCAGCCTTATTTCTTTTGATATTCCAAATAGGACTATAGTACCAGAGAACTCCATATTCCATGGAAAATACCTAAAATCCTGAATAAGAGGAAACATCTATTCTCCACTTTTGCCAACTTTACCCTGGACCATGGAGGCATGTTTGATTAACAGAGGATTCTCTCAAATAGGGAAGAGTTCCAGATTGTTTTCAGCTATTCTGAAAGAGGTAGAAGAGGCTAGGGAGAGCCAGGGGTAAGTCAGCAGATGAAGTTTTCTGACCTGATTTATTAACCCTCCTTAAAATAACCCCCTCTATTATTACTAAAGTCCTGCATCTGGATTTTGGGTCCCTGCAGGACCCAGGAAATATCTTCCAAGTTGGGAAGATGTTCTGTTTATTGCTGCATAACAGAAACACCCCCCCCAAAACTTAGTGGTTTAAAACAAAATCAATCACTTATTTGCTCATGAATCTGCAATGTGGGCAGGGGTCTGGGGGGCTAGCTCACTGCTCTGCCCATGGCATCAGCTGGGGTGGCTCAACTGGGGCTCACTCGCATGGCTGGACAGTTGTTGCTGGCTGTCAGTTCCTCTCTGTGGGGTGGCTTGAGCTTCCTCACAGCATGGTGTCTGCACGCTAAGAGTGACCACACCAAGAAACAGGAAATGAAAGATGCCATTTTCTCAAGGTCTCAACTTCATGTTGGCCAAAGTTGATTTGAGCCAAATTTCATTTTGCCTCGTAGGCCAAGTGTGAAGCTGGTCCCTAGCCTATGTGTCCTCTGTCCACAGGACAGTGTCCCTGCCCTGCCCCACAAGGGTCTGTGTACTTGGAAATCCAAGCCTTCTTGCCTAGCCTTGGTCAACTGTCTTCTCAGACCTGGGGAGACCCACAAGTGAGTCAGCAGGACATTGCGCACGTTACTGCATTAGGCCCTTAGAGCACCTATATTAGTGGAATCCTGAGAATGTTTCCAAATACGTCTTCCATTGCCTCTCACTGAAGCTTTTAGGAGAAAATGCCAGAGCTCTCTGAATGTCTTTCAGGAACACACTGATGGTGAGTTGCAACTCCAGCCTGAGCTCATCTGCTGCATGACTGGCCACCTTTGCCATTTGGATGACCAAGAATCCTTGGGTTTTCAGGCCCTGGCCAGCAGGCCCATGCTTATCCGCATGCCTGCCTTAACAGCAAATTTCCAGAGGATTTACTGGGGTCCTCTGAAGATCTTTTCTTAGATTCTAGGTGAGAAAACCAGAGTTTGAGGGTTGACTTCTCTTAGTGGCTGTGGGACATTAGGAAGGCACATCACTTCTCTGAGCCTCTGTTTCCTTTTCTGGCAGACAGGGATACTATTCAAGGATATCTTGAGGATTAAACAAGGCATTGAATATAATGCACTCAACATAATGCCTCACCCATAATAGCTGCTCAGTTAATGGTAATTATCATTATTATGAAATATTATTTTCTGCATAGTAATGGGTTCCTTTTTTTGTTTGGAAATGTGAGACAACACCAGGGAAAGCCAACTTTGCACAAGATTTCATTTGCTATTTACAAAGAAATAATCCCTGGTTCCTTTCTGCTTGTCTATAAACCATGCATTTGGAGCAAGATTTCACTGTACAAATATTCTGTTGCATTCCAAAATTTCTCATCATGTTTGTTTGACTGCCTTGAAGAAATGGAGTATACTTTCCCTCCAACCACAAAAATAGACTGACTAATGGATGGTGTCCCTGCAGTCACTTGGACATGCAGCCAGCAGATAAACTGCCCAACCCACAGTGGGATGCTGGGTTTGCATTTCTTGGAAAGAGATCCATTAGGCATTTCAGAGCCCATCGGCCCAGTCAGAGTCCTGAAGAGTCTTTCTGAAGACCTGGAATTCATCCATTTATTCTTCCAACAAATCTTTATTTAGTACCTACTGTGCATTAGCCCCTTGCTAGGTGCTGAGGATACAGCAATCAAGACAAAGGACAAAGACTCGTGGCTCATGAAGCTTGCACTCTAGAAGGGAGAGAAGAACAATAAACAATAAGACGCAATGAAGTATGTACTCTCTATCCGTAGATGTAATAGTCGGGAGTAAGGGCACAGGTATTGCTGGGGGGTGGGTGCCATTTGAAATAGAGTGGCCAGAGAGAGTCCTTCTGGGGATGTGACATTTAAGCAGAGACCTGAAAGAAGTGAGGAAAGGAGACCAGCGTGTATTTGGGGGTGGTACGTTCTGGCAGAGGGAACAGCAAGTGCAAAGGCCCTGAGGCTGGAGGGTGCCTGTCATGTTCCAGAAGCAGCAGGGAGACCAGTGTGGCTGGAAGGGAGGGAGCAAAGGCCACAGAGGCAAGAGGGGCCCAGCCAGGCCAGGTCTTGTAGCCACTGTAAGGACTTTGGCTTTTGTTCTCAGTGCATGGGGGTGTTTTGAGCAAACAACACTGACCCAGCCTGGCGTAGGTGCTAACGGGATCCTCTGGAGGAATGTGGCGAAGGGACTGTGTTTTACTGTAGGGGCCAAGGTGGAAGCAGGAAGATAGTGGCCCAGGGCATGTCCTTGTGGGTGGTGAGAGGTGGGCACTCAGTTATCTGCTGAAGGCTGATCTGGCAGGTCTTGCTGGCACATTAGATTTTCCAAGGGTCCCTGTTGCTGGTGGCTTGACCTGTCTCCCTCGTCACCGGGTTCAGAATGATAATCTAGACCAGAGTCGCCTGGCCTCTTCCCAGTGCTCTGTCCACCTGGCAAGAAGGGGCCTCTCCATCCAAGCTCTGGGCACTGAGGCAACAAGTGAGGCCCACCCTGGTTTTCCCACGTGGTGTCTCAGAGAGAGCTCTGGATACTAGGTATGACACTTCCCAGCTTTGTGACCTTAGACAAGTCCCTTCCACACTTGGAATCTCAGTTTTCCTGTCTGTAAAATGGAGATTATGGAACCAACCCTGCTACCTCCCAGGGCAGTCGTGGGAATCAGGTTAGCTACAGGCCGGGTGTGAGCTTTGAAGACAGTGCAGGGTAATGCTCATGAATGGGTTAAGAACTTATACATTATTAATAGCATCATTTTGTCATTTGTACTGTCATGTGGGCTGTTGGGAAACACTGACCTTGATTCAGGTTGGGCCATGGCCACGGCTAAGTCAACATCTCTCACTTTGATACGGTGGCTAAAAATCCTGAGATCTTGAGTTGTGCAGAACTGGGTAGAGCTCCCAGGTCAACTCTGTGAGGTGTTGTTTCCAGAAGAGGCAGCTGAAAAACAACAGATGTGTCTCCCCCATCCCTCCCTGTCCCCCTCACTCACCTCCCCTGTCGTATCAGCAAGACCAGCCTTACAGGCTGGGAATTCTCTCTTGCCCACATTCAGCAGGAGCCAGATTCTCAGGGGCAGGACTGGCCCCAGTGAACTAGTCTTGGTCCCCTGGGAGCGGCTAAATGTGGGACTGCGGGCTGTCGCTCTTCCTGAGAACTCGGGTTTACTGTCCCTGTTCCTGGAGGCTTCCTTGTCTCTCTCCACACCAAAGGACAACTGCGACAGGGTTCCTCGGGCCAAGAAAAGCCTGGGAGACTTCTATTTTTTGAGACTCTTGAAATATTAACTTACGAAGGAAAAAAAAAACAAACAAAAAAAAAGGCATACCTAAAGCTGTGATACATTTAAAATGTCAAATTGAACAAATTGAATTCATGCTTTTGACCCACTTGCACAAAATGACAACACAACGTAAGTGCGAGGCTCACAAGATAACCACAGAGTTTACTCTATTTATTTATTATTTCTATTTTGAATTCATGGTGTTCTCTAAGAGCAACTCAGTAAAGGTGCAAGAGCAGCGCTGCTGGTGAATGTCGTCTTTTTCCGTTGCTATTGCTCTGCTCCTGTTTGTGTACGTAACCCATTTAGAGATAAGGTCAAAATTCTAAAAATACTGGAGTGTTAGTTTTTTGAATAGATGATATATTTTTCTAGAATGAAAGTCAAAGCATTCAAAAGGGCACACAATAAAAAATCCTCTCCCTCCCTGTCCCCCAGTCCTCCCCAGAGTCAGCCACTGTTATTGATTTCTTGTGATTCCTTCCAGAAATAATGTATCCACATATAAGTAAATCCATATATATACATATTCTTTTTTCTTTGTTTTATTGAAATGGGAGCTTGTAATACACATTGTTCTCACCTTGCCGTGTTTGCTAACAGTCTACCTCAGGATGGTTCCCTATTTGTGAATATTGAGCCACCTCTGTCCTTTTTCACAGCTGCATAGTATTCCATTGCATGCATAGCCCACTGCTGATGAACATTAAGGTCGTTTCCAAACTTTTTGGTCTAATGAACAATGTTGCAATGAATAATTTTATACCTATATCATGAAAGCTCTTATTTAAGATCCTTAGAAATTAGGAGATCTGGGTGGAATGGTGCCCCTGCCTTTTGCCCACCACCAACCCCTCCCTGGAAGCTGAGGCTTGATTGAGGACAGCCACCAGAGAATGGGGGAAGAGCATCCAGGCAGAGGGAACCACAGTGCAAAGGCCCTGGGGCGGAATGAGCTTGGTGTATTGGGAGAACAGCAGGAGGGCCATTGTGGCTGTAGTGGAACATGGGTGTGGAGAGTAGTAGAAGGTGAGGTTAGAGAGGCCTTTGGAGGACAGGTGAGACAAGGTGAGGTGGGAGGGAGAGAATGACTGAAGCCACATATATGATAAGCAAAAAGATGTTATATTACAAGAGTCAGGCATGGCCCTCCCCTGGCTTCTGGTTGCTAGAAAGACTGGCATCCCTCCCCTCCTGGGTCCCCCAGACCCTTCCCCAATGTCACTCATAGAGAGGAAAGAGACTTGTGCCCTGTTGTAGGGCTGGGACTCACCACCACTTCCCACCGCCCCAAGAGCCTCAATGGACTTGGCTCTGGCCTCTTCCAATACTCACTCTGGCCTGGGCCAATCACATTGTAGGAAGGATGGGAACTCACAGAGCTGAGATGGGGCTGGGCTCAGAATCCCCCATCGCTTCAGCCACCCTGGCCTCCGTGCTGTCCTCACGTGCCCAGGGCATCTGCTGCTCTCCGCACACTTTCCTCCTTCTGCATCACCACCCCTCTGTCTGTCTCAACTCAAAGGTCACCTTCTCAGGCTTCTTGCCCCATCCACCTACCCACCCTGCCCTATCTCCTCCCCATTAGGAGCTGCAGTAAAGCGTGGTGGTTAACAGCTTGCCTTCCAAAGACAGACTGCCTGAGTGGGGCCCAGCTGTGCCCCAGGCAGCTGTGAGCACCTGGTTTACTCTCCTTTCCTCATGGGGTGAGAGTAACAAGAGCACCTCCTTCTCAGGGCAGAGCAAGATTCAACAGGCACGTGCACAGAAACCACTCTAAACAGTGCCTGGCACAGAGGGGCCCCAAAAAGCCAAGTCAGTGGCTTTTCCAGCTTGTGCCAGTTTCTGTCTTAAACGACCTGTCCTTTTACGCATGTCACTGTGTTGTCTGTCTCGCCCTCTGAACCCTGAGCTCAGGAAGGGGTTGTTACCAGTTGGGCACAGCCCTGTGCCCCCAAGTGCTGTTGAAACAGACCTTGAAGGAAGGGCTAGAGTGAGCCCAGGCAAGAGTAGTGGGGGGAAAGCTCAGCCCACATGAGACCCCTTGGGCCAGAAGGGGGTTGGGGGAGCCCTTGGGGAGGCACGGACGGGTGTGTGGGAAAGGGGAGGGGTGTTAACAGGAGTCGGATCCTGTCCAGCCTTTGAGCCTCCGTGAGGAGTTTGGATTTATTCTGAAGGCACCGGGGAGCCAGAGAAGGCTCTAAAGCAGAGGAGTGACAACATTAGATCTTGTAGAAAAATCTGGGGGATTCTCTGGGAGGGGGGTTCAGAGGAGACAAGAGTGAGGGTGAAGCCAAATCAGAACATTATTGCCTTTTCTGAGTCAGATGGATTCTCTCGCTCTTCTTTTCTGCTTTCTCTGCTGTTTCTCTCTTTTTCTCTCTTTTTCTGCTGTCTCTGTCTTTCTCTCTCTCTCCTTCCCCTTCTCGTCTTTTCTTTCCCTCCTCCTCCTCCTCCTTCTCCTCATCTTTCTTTCTCTTTCTCTGTCCCCCTCTCTTTCTCTTTCCCTTTTTTCTCTCCCCTGCCCTTCTCTCCGATCATATCCTCTCCGGTACTCTCTCACCTTCTCTGCCTTCCTTCCCCCTCTTCCCTGAACACGTTCGTAATTCATCTCCCCGCCTCTGCTGGCCCTGGTGCCCTTTCTCTGGCACAGCTCATTATTTTAATTAAACTCTGGGATCTGTTTTACTAACCTGACATCTTGCTTAGGGAAACCAAAAGAGGAGTTGCCTGGGGCCAGGGAAGGGAAGGAGCCAGAGGATTGTGCAAAGGTTTCCATCCCAGGAAGGGGCCCAGCACTTAAAGGGGCAGCCGGACACAGTGGTTAGGGAGTGGAAGGCTGGGCCGGCTTCGAAGTTCCATCATTGGCTGGGGCGAGTGACTCAAATCTATAAAATGGGGATATTAATAGTTCTTTTCTTGTAGGATTTTCTGAGGTTCAAACTGAGGGTCATAAAATCAATTTAGTGGGTCAACCACCATTGAAAACACAGGAACGGAAAATGTCAGAGTGTATTGTCATGATTAGGATATGGACTGTGGGTGGTGCATTTATTTCAGGGGTGTGTGCTTGCTGGGTTGTTTTGAAACAGTCTTCATTACTCTGGTCCCCAGTCCAGAAAGCTTGAAAGCTACAATTAAAACACTTAGGAAAGTGCATGCTGTACATGCTGGTATTTTCCTGCAGTAGCAAGAAAAAAATTCCTGTCTATTTCCGAGCAATGTCAGTATTTTTTACCCCATTTTACACATAGGAGACCGAGGCTCAGAGAAAGAAGGCTGTCCTGAGGCCACATGACCACACTGAGCTGCCTGAATCCTGGCCTGACCCTGTCTGAGGACTGCCCGCATTCCCATCCAGAATGTTCTGGAGGTCAAGGGATAAATATCTGGCTGCCAATGGTGTAAGGAAGGCTCTGGGCAGCTAGGGCCTGGCAGGACTCAGGAGCCTCTGGGACTGGGCCACCCTTGGCTGTGGCCCCAGAGGCAGCACAAACCAGTAAGACACCTGGCCAAGTGGTTTTATCCCCATCCCCTGCAGTCACAGTAGTTAAGGAGGGAAACACCAGAGGGGAAAAGATTGAGGTTTTTCTGCTTCCTCTTGGGCTTTCCAGAAGCCAACAAGTTTAGGGAACATTTCCATATGGGATGGCTGAAGCAGGGCCGTGAGGAGGGGGTCGCCAGTGTGGCAGGGTCTGCAGACTGTGGGGGTTGTCAGGAGGATTTTGTGAGGCTGTGACAGGAACAAGGGCCTGGCTGAGAGGCAAGAAGCCTGGGGCCCAGCCTTGGTTCTTCTGTGGCGGGGCTGTGTGGCTGGGAGCAAGTTTCTTACCCTCTCTGGGCCTCAGCTTCCACATCTGTATAATGGGTATGGTGGCTGTGACGCTCTTTTTTTTTTTTTTTTTTTCACCTTTAGTGTATGGTATTTATTTATTTATTTTTTGGTGTCTTTTTTTTTTTTTTTTTAAATTTTATTTTGTCGATATACATTGTGGCTGATTATTGCTCCCCATCACCAAAACCTCCCTCCCTTCTCCCTCCCTCCCTCCCCCCCAACAATGTCCTTTCTGTTTGCTTGTCGTATCAACTTCAAGTAATTGTGGTTGTTATATCTTCTCCCCCCCCCGTTTTTTTTTTTTTTTTTGTGTGTGTGTGTGTGTGTGTGTGTGTGTGTGTGTGTGTGAATTTATATATTAATTTTTAGCTCCCACCAATAAGTGAGAACATGTGGTATTTCTCTTTCTGTGCCTGACTTGTTTCACTTAATATAATTCTCTCGAGGTCCATCCATGTTGTTGCAAATGGCAGTATTTCATTTGTTTTATAGCTGAGTAGTATTCCATTGTGTAGATGTACCACATTTTCCGTATCCACTCATCTGATGATGGACATTTGGGCTGGTTCCAACTCTTGGCTATCGTAAAGAGTGCTGCGATGAACATTGGGGAACAGGTATACCTTCGACTTGATGATTTCCATTCCTCTGGGTATATTCCCAACAGTGGGATAGCTGGGTCATATGGTAGATCTATCTGCAATTGTTTGAGGAACCTCCATACCATTTTCCATAGAGGCTGCACCATTTTGCAGTCCCACCAACAGTGTATGAGAGTTCCTTTTTCTCCGCAACCTCGCCAGCATTTATCGTTCAGAGTCTTTTGGATTTTAGGGCTGTGACGCTCTTTAGGGACCACACTACTCAGATGTCTCGAAAATGGTCCCGTGAGTCTGTGTTTCTGGCTCTTAGAGGTCTCTTCAACTTCTGCACTGGGGAAGGCCTTGTGTATCCATTCATCCAGCAAACATTTATTGAGCACCTATTGTTTACCAGGGAGCTGGAGATACATGGGGGATCAAGACAGACACAGTCCCTGTCCCCTCAGGGAACCTGTTCTAGTGTATGAGACAATTAACAAGTCAAGAAAGAAATGACCAGTGCTTTGAAAACCCTGGGTGAGGGTCACAGCATATTAAATGAAGGTAAAGTGGCTACTTTACCAGGGTGGCCAGGAAGGCCTCTCTGGGGGTGACATTTGAGCTGAGGCCTGAAGGATGAGAAAGAAAGAGACCTGCAGAGATCTGGGGGAGAAGTATTCCTGGCAGGGAGAATGGCCAGTGCAAAGGCCCTGAGGCTAGAGCCAGTTTGGGGCATTGGAGGAATTGGAGGCCAGGGTGGCTGATGCAGAGTGAGCTCAGGGGTGGAGGAGAGGTGAGAGAGGTTGCTGGACCAGATCAGGCAGGGCCTTGAAAGCTGTGGTGAGACCACTGGCTTTTATTCTAGGTGCAGTGGGATACCACTGGGGGGCTTTCGATAAGGGCAGTGACAGAATCAAGGTACATTTCGAAAAGATCTTTCTGAGTGGAGTATGAACTAGGACTGAGGGAGCTGCAGGGACACCAGTGAGGAGGCCACTGCAAAGTCCTTATGGGATATGTTGGTGGTCTGGACCAGGGTAGTGGTCGGGGAGGTGGGAAGAGGTGGTCAGATCCCAGGTCTATTCTGAAGGTGGAGCCCCCAGGATTTGTGGGTGGATAAACAGGAGTCAAGGAGGGATCTCGAGTTTGCATCCCGAAGATCTGGGAGGATGCAGATGCCATTTGCCGAAATAGGAGAACCCCAGTAAGGAGCAGATGGGAAGGAATCAAGAGCTCCACTTGGCCTTGTTGAGTTTGAGAGCCTGTGAGACATCCAAGTGTTGAAGCCAACCTCCTCCCACCTAGCCAGGCCCAGAGAGCCCAGAGAGTGGGTGGAGGGAAGCCTGCCTGTGGCAGAGATTAATTCCCACAATCCAGTTCTGTCTGCCTGTGGCCATCTGGGTCACCTGGACGGTGGGTCCTCAACCCTCTGAGCCTGTCAATTTACCCCTCAACCCCCAGTCCTACCCTTTTCAGTTCTCTGGACCCTGCTGCCCCAAGACCACTGAGGGAGTACCCCTCTTCCACTTGCCCCCATATAAACCCTAACTTTTCCTGCCTCTTCTCCTCTGCTCTTACTGTGTCTTCTGCCTAGAATTGCCTTTCCCCTCTTCCATTCTCACATATACACATTCTTCCCATCCTTTAGGTCAAGCCTAGAAGCCTGCAAGAAACCTTCCCAGTTCCCACTTAGAATAATAGGAACCATATTTTGAATGTCTACTATGTGCCAGACTCTCTAAAAATTACTTTATCTTTCTGATCTCATGCAATCATCAGAGACAGAGATTATCATTTCCATTTGACTGATGAAAAAGTTAAGGTTCAGGGAGGTGATGTCACTATTTTGAGGTCATATGAGAGAGTGGCAGAGTGGGGATTCACACTCTACACTTTCTGTTATGTTTTATAAAGCAACATAGGTACTCACTCTGCCTAGGGGACTCAGGGCCCCTCAAAGGGCATAGATTGAGTTAATTTAGTTTCTGCATCCCCAGAATCTGGAACAGGCTCTCCACAAATGCTTGCCAGATGGATGGATGAATGATAGATGAACCAATGAATAGATGAGTGGATGGTGGATGGATAGATAGATGGTGGGTGGGTGGGTGGATGGATGGATGGATGGAGTAGGAAAAGAAAGAGAGGTATGAGAGAGACAACTTCCAGCTGCAGGAAAAGAGGGAAATAGCGTACCCTTCCTCATTGCCTTTAAGGAAAGGCACACCCTTCTCCTTAAAGGAAAGCCCAGCCATCTACTCCATTCTCCCCATAGCCCATTGGTCAGAACATAGTAATGTGGCCATTCCTAGCTGCAAGGGAGTCTGGGAAACAGTCATTATCCTGCACAGCCATGTTTCCCACTAAACATCAGTGGATCTACAACTGTAAGAAAAGTAGAGAACAGATAGTGGGGGCCATACTCTGCCCCACATGATACTCCACCCAGTATTTTTTTACTTCATAGCACTTACCACAATCTGATATTATTTTGTTTGTTTGTTTGTTGTCTTGCTGTCTGTCTCCCACAGTAGAGAGTGAGCTCCATGAGGGTAGGAATCTTGACTGTCACATTCCCCATCAGTATCCCCAGCAGTACAAATGAATAAAATGAATGAATGAATGAAGACATGAAGACAACTCAAGCTTTTTCCTTCCACACCAAATTTTTTTCAGATTTTCTTTTTTTTGTCAACATCTGAGTGCACCCTTGGGGAGATGACAAACATGTGGCTGTCATCCTGCATGCTGCAGTGCTGAGAGGGTGGCAAGTCCTTATTCTAGAAACATACAGTTTAGCTGAATGTCATGTCAAAATAATGTAATAAAAATACCAAATATGAATGTGACAGAGAAGAGCTCTGGGGTTCAGGGAGGTTGAAGGTCCTTGCTGAGCTGGCAGCAGTCAGACCTAATTACTCAGGCATGCTCACCCCGACCAGGTGGGGTCAGTGCAAGAAACAGGACTGTAGCTGCTCTCCAGGGCTGCAGCTCAGGGGCTAATGGGCCCTAGACACCCCCTTCACTCCCTGGGCTCAGGGCCATCTTTCCCACCTGGCCAACCCGGCCTTTCACGCTTGGGCTCATATGGAGGCAAAAAGATGCTGGTTTTAGGAAATGAGGTCACTGGTTCTTGAAATGTAGTATAAACATCTGAGGCTTGGGGTGGCTTCAACAAGGCAGTAGAGTACCGTGGTGAGTAACATGGGCTCCGAGCCCAGCTCCGCCTGAGTTCACGACCATCTCTTGCAACATACACCAAATGGTCCATTAAGACCAAAATAGTTACTATCACTGCTGTGGGACCTTGTAAAAGCATCGTAGTCTCTCTGAGTTTCCTTTCCCTCATCTGAAAATAGGATACCTATCTTGTCAGGGTCCCATGAATTAATACATGCAATGTTTTAACATGAGTTAATACATTGAAAGCAGGGGTGGGCAAGCCAGGGCCCATGGGCCAAATCTAGCCTGTCTTTATATAGCCTGCACACTGAGAATGGTTTTTGCATTTTTCAAGTTGTTGAAATACACCAAAAGAAAAATATTCTTTCATGACCTGTGAAAATGATACGAGATTGAAATTTCAGGATCTGTGGAGGTGTATTAGAGCCACGCCTGTTCACTTGTTTGTCTATGGCTGCCTTTGCGCTCCCACGCAGAGTCAACTGGTTGTTACAGAGACAGTATGGCCCACGAAATTGGAAATATTTACCATCTGGCCTTTTACTGAAAAAGTTCGATGGCCCCTGGTCTAGAGAGCATTGCCTGGTGTGTACCAAGCCTGCATGTGTGTTAACTGTCTCCTTCTTCAGGCCATTAGGTAGGAGCTGTGGGGTGGGGACCAGACTGCATTTATTAGGCTCCAATGGTGGACTGCCCCTTGGACTAGCCATGTTATATCTGTCATCACCTTCACAACACTTTAGAGGTAGATGTGCCCATCCCCATTTTATAGATGCGGAGACTGAGTCTCTAAGAGGCACTGGGATTTGCCCCAGATTACCCAGTTGAGTAAGTGGCAGAGGTGAGATTTGAACCCATGGCCTTCTAGTTCCACTGACTGTCCCCTCTCTCCCTCACACACACACACCACCACCTGAGGTAGCTCTGGGAAAATGCCAGCAGCTGTGTCTCTAAGACTAGGCAGAGGAATCACCTGGAAAAGTTTGTTAAAAATGTGGATTCCTGAGTCCTACCAGAGACCTCCTGCATCATAATCTCTGGGGAAAGCCCTGGAATCCACATTGTTAGCAAATTGCCCCAGGGGATTTAATTGTCAGGAGTGGTTGGGGAGGAAGGGGTCCCCAGAGGTATAGCATCAGAGAAGGCTCCCTGAGGAAGGGTGGCTAAGGAGAAGTTGGACAGGTAAGAGAAAGGAGAGGACATTCCGGGCAGGGGAAGGTGCCTGAGCAGAGACAGGAGGGCAGGGTGAGGCTGGCATGTGCAGTGGGGTGTCACTCTGGGTCCCTCCAGACTCAGGGGCAGGCTACATACACGCCAGCGGGGTTACCAGGGTTGGGGTGACAGTCAGGTCCTCCCACGAGCCCTGGCATTCCTAAGAAATGAGGCAGCTCTTCCACTCAGGGCCCAGAGCCTTCTCTTCCTCTGGATTCTTAAGTAATTTGGAAGCTCCTCACCCTGGCCTTCAAATCCCTCTGTGAGCTGGCTCCTGCCTGCCTTTCCATCATCATCTAACCACTCTTTCCAAGCTGGCCACACAGGCCTCCTTTCTGACCCTCAACACACCTCGTTCCTGCCTCAGGGCCTTTGCACTTACTGAGTGCTCAGCGCTCAGCTTAGCAGGCTTCCTCTGAGGCGCTTTGCTTGACCAGTGGGCTCCCTCCCACCTGCACTCTCTCCCCATCGCCCGCTAACTTCCTCCCTGCCCTTTTAATCTGTTTGTTGGCTCCTCTGCAGCCTTGGGGACAGTGAATTTCTCCTTTACCCACTGCTCTGCCCCCAGAGCCCAGCCCATTGCCTGGCACACAGAAAGCACTCAGTACATGGTGACCGAATTGACATCAAATGTGAAATGTATCCAAGCCAGAGAAGGGCTGAACAGAGGTTCGGGGCTCCCCTCTTGGTTAAGCACTCAGCACCCAGGGGGCTGGGGGTTAAGGGTTTGGGATGATAACTTGTGGCGTGAAAGTGGGCAGAGAGGTGCATTAGAGAGAATTCTTCAAAGAGAAAACCAGGCAGTCAGAGGGGCCTTTTCCTTCCTCCACCCTCCAAAGAGGAGAACACACTGTCAACTTCTAGAATCCTCCAAGCATCGCCTGCCTCCACTGACCAGGGAACTAATGGCCATCCCAGATCCCCACATTGAACAAGCCCTGGGCCAGCCCTCCACCTACATGTTCTCATCCAGTCCTCACAATTCAATGATTAAGAAAGTATTACTGCCCCCATTTCACAGATGGGGAAACTGAGGCTTGGAGAGGTGATGGAATTTGTCCTAGGTCTGGGATGAAACCCAGTTCCACCTCCAGAACCTGTTTTTCAGTCATTATGTTGTTTGCTCCCTCAATCCCCACCATTCTTGCCACTCTTCCATCCCACCCTAACGTGACATTGTCAGAAAGTCCTTCTGAGATCTAATTCAAAGCCTTGGCACATCACCAAGGGAGAGGATCTCAAAGTCAGCTTCTGTTTCTGTTTCCACGAAACTTCGGGGCTCAGTTCAAACCAGAAAGGCATTGAGTGGTGAGAAGAGAGGACATAGAAAACCTAGACGCCAAAGGAGGTCACTTCTCAGAAACAAAGCTGCAGAGAATGGGCTGGGGGCCAGGGTCCCTGGGTTCAAATCCCACTCCCTATGGGGGGGATTTGACTTCCATAGGACTTCCTATGCTGTCAAGCCAATGATAATCTCTGTGCTAGATGTTACACCTAATCCTACCGATAACCAAAGTCAGGTTGAAAGGGCCCAGAAGAGGGTGGGCGAGAGAGGTGCCCAAGGTGCAAAATCTAAGGGGGAGCTCACTCTCAGTGTGGGGCAAGTGCTTTTCAGTTCTGATAAGAGCCTCAAACAAAAAGTGCAGGTGCTCTGAAAGTATAAACTGAGAGTCGTAGCCTAGACAGGGAGGTAGGAGAGGGTGAAGGAAGGCGGGGGACATATCTAAGCACATACACCATTCAGGGTCATGGTTCTCCACTCCTGAGCCCCAAGTCCCCTTTATATATAATAAATATTTTGTTTACTCATCCCACCATTTATTACTCTAAAATGAAATTCAGAGGTAATATACTTACTATAACTTCAAAATAATGAATATAATTCCTTAACTTTAGTGGAATGGAGAATTAAAACAAAATTACAAGGATATATTAAACTTGTATGCATTTCAATATGCAAATGTCTGGTCACGACAATGACACCAGAAGACACCATGAAGTTGTCAGGTGCTTACACTATACATAGAAGCACTGTGAGTGTAGCAGCAACGAAAACAGAAGGTCCACGTGTGCTGGCAGCTCAGATACCACGAGTGGCACTGCCATCAGCTGCGTGATTTTTCCAATATGGTAAATAACTCTTGGTTAAGTTCTGGACAGAAGGAGGTCCAGTTTTTCCCCTGCTTTATCCAGCAGTTGCATTTCTGGAAAATTCAGGATAGATGAAAACCTCAGCAAAAGACATTTCGTGTGTTTATATGTAAAATGGAGTTAGAGTCTAGGTGTGGGAATTTTAAACAAGTTGTTCACCCACCTGAATATCCACCGATACATTCCAACATCAAGCAGGACAAAGGAAGGTTCTTCACGGAGCAAGGCTGTCTCTGCATTGCAGGTCACCTGGCAGCCCCAGCCTCCGCTCACTCAATGCCTGTGCCACCCTCTCCCGTCCTGTGACAACCTCACAAATCTCCAGAACATGCCCTGATGGCCAGTAACACCCTGCTGAGAATCACTGGATCCATCCCCCAGCTAATAGGTAGCCCTGAGTAGATCACGTTTGTTATCTGTTGATCTTCCAGTGGTTTATTTACCTTGCCATTGTCAGGGTCCTTTGCACACTGAGAGTGGCTTGTCTCTTACTCCAATTTGTGCACATCCTTGGTAATTATCCTTGAAAGTAAAGGAGGCAACGCAAGCACAAATAAAGACTCCCGAGGAAGGCAAATCCATTGTGATTGTCTCAGCCACTCCAGACGGCCTCTGTGGACATTAGACAGCTCCCGTGTGTGCTTGCAGCCAGAAACAGGAACTAGTGAGGTCCGGAGCCCCCGCCAGTTGTTTCTTAGAACCCAAACCATAACAAGCTCTTCTACAAGCCAAAGACTTTCAGCTACAACAGAGTTTCTTATCCCAGCATCACTTGCTTGAGAAAGAAGATCAACAGGGAAAGACCCCTTTATTTTCACCTCCACCCTCTCCTAATCAACCCCCACTACCACCCGCTGCATTAGCCAGTTCCTTTCCTACCTTAAAGGGGAGGCCACATCTGAAATAAAGTACATTCCTTCTCGGCATTTGCGCTTCTAGGTTTTAGGTCCTCCCAATTTAAAGGTAGTAAATGAGAAATGTTCTTCTTATATGGTTATCCTTGGAACCAAACCCATAGGGACGTGACTGTACTGCACGTTATTTCTAATCTTCCCCACTACCTGTTCTCATCCCCATTGTAGATGAGGAAACTGAGACTCAGAGAAAGCCGGGGCTTGCCCAGTGCTACACTGTCGCTGGTCCACAGTAGGGCTGGGGTTTTTCCCAGAATCTGCGCCCAGAGCCCACCCTTATCATAGTCACCCTGCTGCAAAGTCATTTTCTTTCTCTCGGGGTAGAAATAGCTGTTTACCCTATTTTCTATGAACAGGTTTCCAAAGAGTCCTCTAGAATGTGTATGATCAAGCCAGCAAATTCAAAAATACAGCACTTATTACGGAACTTAGTGTTTCGGAACTTAACATTAGCCTGCCGCCCACCCGCCTGCCTCTAATTAAAGGCCTGTCTGTCTTTTGCTTTACAAACTATGGCTTTCTGGGGCCTATAATTTAACTAGTTGCATTCAAGGCCTGGCAAGTTGAGGAGGAAGACTGGACTCCCCATGTCTTATTGAGACTGGGGAGACAGAGACAGGGTACGTTAGTATGGCCTTGGGTTCGAACCCCGACTCTCTGCTCAGGGCCAGGACTAGGGTGAGTGGAGTGAGGCTCTCACCTTAGGCACAAAAATCCAAGATCAGTATTATCAATTTTTCCTTTTCCCTCAGACTCCAATATGGCTCAGCATACCACAATTACTGATCCTGTCTTTCTTTGAAATTTAGATATATTGCTCATCATGGACTTTTTTTTTTTTTTTGCATTGTTTGATTTTTTTAAAAATATTGAGTTAAAATATTATCTTGATTGCTGAGTTTTTTTGGCACTTCCTTAAATTTTGCACCCTTAAATTTTTTCACCCTAGTCCCAGCCCTGCTTCCATTTACCAGTTCATGTGACCTTAGTCAAGTCACCTCCCCTCTTGGAGTGGCATTTTTCCCATCTGTAAAATAGGGATACTAACGTTACCTCCCTTATTGGGCTGCTGGATCTAAAGTCTCTGGCATACAGCTGGCACTCAATAATGGCTGCCACTGTGGAGGAAGAGAGAAAACTGGGGCATTATTGGCATTGGGGGCAGGACAAGACAACGATACAGGACTGTTTGTACATCACACAACATCTCTTATCCCTGGCTCACCCAACTGAATGCCAGTATCACCCTGTACCCCATCACCATGACAACCAGAACGCCTGCTTTCTCCCACATTTCCAAAATACCTCCTATGGCACAGTGCCACCACCACTGGGCTAGATCACAGTCTTTGGAATCACACAGAACTGGGCTGAAATCTGGGTTGTCATTTTGCTCTGTGACCTTGGGCAAGATCCTTAACCTCTCTCAGCCTCTTCATTTGTTTAAGGACAGCAGCGCCTCAAATAAGGGTGATTTGAGTATTTGGCTGTTCAATTTGTGGTAGCTGCTACTGTTATTATTATGTTGTTTGTATTCAAAGCAATAAGCTGTCCTTGGAGCTGAGCTCTCAAGTGGCAATTTGTGGGGGAACCAGCAACCAGAAGAAGTTGTAAAGAGAGAGGCAGGTCTAGCCTGTAAATGTATATTGTTTGAACTGAACTGCATTTACAGCTTTTAATCAGTTGCCAACATTAACAAATTGGGAGAGTTCACCCCCCCAAAAACTAGATTTTTTTTGTTTGTTTCTCTTGAGAAGTTGGAAAATTAGGCCACCCTGGGGCCACCTCTACTTCTTCCTGGAGCTGGTGGTGGGCACCTGCTAGGGAAATGGCCCAGGCACTCCTTCCTGGAGTTTTACATCCAGCCTGCTTGGGTTATTTGCCCTTCCTGCCTGGCCCCTGTAGATGGCAGAATTTTCAACCCCTGGCTGGCAGTAAGGGTGAGGGGACAGAGCACACTATTCAGAAAACCAGCAGGAAGAGTTTTAAAAGGAAGCATGGATTGAAATTGGGTTGTCAGGGAAAATAAGTCCCATAGCAGTTCAGAGTGCCTCAAACAGTGGCTGAGAGAATCAGGCTTATTGTTTATTTGTCTTGCACCTTCCGTGCAAACTGCTCAGAGCCTGGAAAATGTTAACATTCTAGGAAAGGAGGCTGTGAAAGTCAAAACCTGGAGGCTGAAGTAATCCTTCTTTGCCCAAGGAGAACAGGGCAGGGGCCAGGGGACAGTCAGGTAAAGGACAGGGCACCAGGTCAGGAGACCTAAATCCAGTCCTGGCTCTGCCATAGACTGTCTGAGCCACTTTGGTTAGTCACTCCCCTCTTACCTCTGAATGGGTAAAAGGAAAGGGTTGAACCAGGATGGGGCCTTCAGGCTCAGAAATTTTAGATTGTCTTTTTCATTATATCCACCATTGTGCCAGCATATGGTAGGTGCTCAAGCAGTTTTGAAGTCACAGAGCTATGCAGCATTTTGGCCAAGCCCAGGGCTGTGGTCCCTGAAGGCAGGGCTTGAGGACAGCTCCAGAGCAGCAGGAGAAAGCAGTGATCATGTTTACAGTCAGTTTCTGCCTGGTCTGAGGGCTGGAGCTCTGGGGGAGATTTCAGACAGAGGCAAGAAAGAAACAACGGCTCAAGAGCTTTGTGTATCTAGGTGAGAGCTGGGGTCCCTTGAAGGGCTCGGGAGAGGTTATGGGACAGGGAAAGGGGTCCTGGTTTTGAGCAGCCACTGGACTGGTTCAAACATGCTCTCTCTGAGGAGGGAGTCAAGTGGTGTTCACTTTATCCACAGCAGCTGACAGAGGGCCTGAAGGATCAGTAAATAATTGGTGAAAAGAAAGACAAATACAAAACAGGAAGGGAGGGAGGAGAAGATGGATGGATGAATGATGGAAGACTAAAGGATGTTGGATGATGGATAAGTGGCTGGAAGGTGGATAAACAGAAGAATGGAGCATGGGTGGAAGGAGGAAGGAAGGGAGGGAGGGGAGAGAAGGCAAGTGGAAAGGAGGGAGGGAGGAAGGAAATGGATGGATGGAAAGTGAGTGGATGAATGGATGGATGGGTGGATAGACGGATGGGAAGAAGGAAGGAGGAAATGAGGTAGGAAAATGGATGGATGGATGGATGGATAGAATGGAGGATGGATGGGAAGAAGAAAGGAAGGAAGGCAATGGATGGATGTTAGGTAAATGGGTGGATGGAAAGTTGGGTGGGAGGAAGGAAGGCACTCAGTACATGCTTACTGATGGGATGGAGCAACAACCCACTAATAAGCGTTACTGAGTGCCTGCTCTGTGCCTGCTCTGTGCCTGCTCTATGCTAGGCACTGTGGCAGAGACACAAAAGTCAAATCAGGAAGTTTTCCTCCCTGCCAAGAAGTTCACCATCTGGTTGAAAGGCTCGGAGGCCGAGTCTGATGCCAGAGTAGCTCAGGCAAGTGGTAAAACCCACAGCTGTCCTTTAATTCCGCTCACAGGTTGAGCTCCTCCGCTGTAGTCTCAGAACCCTGAGGAGGACAGAATGGTCCCAGCTAGGCTTCCTGTGGGGCCTGTGAGGGAAGCTTCATGGAATGTTCTGGAGCTCACCCAACTGGCAGCTCAGCAAGGGCAGGAACCGTGTCTGTGGTGTTCACTGCTGCACCCCAGCATCTAGAAGAGTCATCCTCACAAAGAGGCAGTCAATGACATCTCTTCAATAAATGAAAGAGTAGGTAAGTCTGGTGGCATTGGCTATGGCTGTAGGCAGTTTCGTTTCCATCTCTTTGCAAACCTCAGTTTCCTTGTCCCTGCAATAGAATGATACCCACCTTGCCCCCCTCATGGGGCTGTGGTGAGGTTTATAAGGGAACAAGATGGGATTGTGAAAGTGCTTTGTAAACTGGAGAGAGGTTTACAAATGGAAAGTGTGACCTTAATAGTGATAAGAGTAGGAGTCACTGCATCACTCATACTGGCGATGTTGGCCCCGGCGGTCACTGTGCTGACAGTGGCAATGAGGGTGTCATTCCTAGCAGTGGTAATAGAAGTATTAATGAAAGTAGTCACTGTACTGGCGATAGCAGCAATGGTCATATTAATGGTGGTAGTGATAATGTTGTGGGTAGCAGGAGAGAAGAGAAGGGAAAGCATTCCGGGGGGGGGGAAATGTTCTGATTTCAGTCACAAGTGACAAATCCAATTCAAATTGGCTTAAGCTAGAAAAGAAAGGGAGGGGTGATGTGTTGGCTCATTCAACTGGAAAGTCCAGAAGTAGCTCTGGCTTCTGGCCCAGAAACACAGGCCCATGAACGATATCATCAGGTCTTGTCATTACAACTCGGTCTCTCTTTGTCTTCTGTCTCTGTCCTTCCCTGGGTGGGCTTTGCGCTCCAGCAAGCTCTCTGGGCTTTCAGGCTTCTGATCTCCCAGCTTGACAGTGCCCCTCAAAAGAGAACTCCTCCTCCCCAGTAGTTTCAGCCAAAGTCCCAGGATTCACTTTCATTGGTCCGTCTTGTGTCACATGCTCATCTCTCATCCAATCACTGTGACTAAGAGGATTGGCACATGCCAATTGGGCCAGGCTGGGTCACACAGCCACTCCTGGAGCTGGAGGTGGGATCAGGGTGTAGTTATTAGAAGAGAAGAAAAGAGATGTGCAGGGCAGGGGACCAGTGGGTGCCCTTCAGAGGTAAGGCCAGGTAAAGATGACATAGGTCAAAGGGCCTGGTGCTTGGTAGATGCTCAACAATTAATTTTTTTCCTTCCTGTTCTCTAAGGATAGGGAACAGCCCAGAGGTTGGAGGACAGAGCAGCCCTAGGTTCAAATACCAGCTCTGCTACTTGCTGGCTATGTGGCCTTGGGCAAGGTACTTATCATCTCTGTGGCTCAGTGTCCTCATCTGTAAAATGGGATGACAGTAATGGATTGTTTTGAATACTAAATGACTTATTGCATGTAAAGTGCTTAGAATAGGGCCTGGCACATAGTAAGTGCTCAGTACATCTTACTTATTATTTTTATTATCTATATAATGGAGGTAACAGTGCCAACTCATATGACTCGTGAGAATTAAAATCTCTTCCCTCTGCCTGGACACTACTCTCCTGGATCTTCATATAGCTTAATCATCCTTCTCCTTTGGTCTCAGCTCAGATGTCACATCCTTGGAGAAGCTCTCTCTGACCGCCATAGCTAACAGTGCCCCCCTGTCACACCCAGTCACTATCCCATTAGCCCATTTTCTTGTTTTTATAGTACCTGTAGTGGCCTTGTTAATTTACCTATTTCTTCATTTAATATTTGCTTCCCTCACCCAAATGTCAACTTCCTGAAGACAGGGTCTGTCTTGGTCACTGCTGTGTCCTCAGAGTCTGGAACAGGACCTGGCACATAGTTTGGGCTCCATAAATGTTTGTTGAATGAATGAATGAATGAATGCTCCTTTTCTTCTCTGACATGATGTTTTTGTACAGCATCACCCCCATCAGGGAGGGCTCTGGACAGAGATGCAGGAATGGGGGAGGGGTGCAGAGATGCACTCCCCAAGTTGGTGGGGTGAAGCTAGGGGGTTAGCCTGCCACCCTCTACCCTCAGAGAATGGCTCCCTTTGGTCTCTGTGCCTGGTTATATGGAGAGTCTCAGCTCTGGGTGGCCTTGGGGGATAGGAGCATCTGTCTTGACTTGGGTCATCCCAGCCAAGGTCAGGCTAAAACCAGCAGGACAGGACGCTCAGGCCTCGGATTACACATGCATACACATCCAGCTGCTTAACTGGGATTAGTACAGAAACCACGCCCACCCACCAGGCCCACACAAAGGCCTCAGGAGGCTGCATCAGAGGCCACCTCTCCCTCCTACTCCTCAGGCCCTTCCTGTCCTGGGGAAGCCTCAAGACCCAGCAGAGATCAGGCGTAGGGCTGTGGACAGCGTGGCTATATTTTCTATGTATTTTCATTACCATTTATTGAATGCTGTGTAGCAGGCCCTGAGCCAGGCACTTTACAGAATCACAATCCGTTCCTATGAGTGGTAGACTGGGGATTATTTATTTATCTTATTTTATTTTTTAAGCAGCTGGACAGTGTGGGGATCTGAATGAACCCTTGACCTTGGTGCTATAACACTGCACTCTAACCAACTGAGCTAACCAGCCAGCGCCTCATTTATTTATTTTTAAAATTTGGTTCCTCGATGGTTATCGAGCACCTACTGTGTACTGGGCACAGGTCTAGGCATGGGGGATACAGAAGTGACGAAGATGGTCCCTGCTCTTCTGGAGCTTTTAGAGGGGAAAACGGGCAATGAGTACATAAATACTTTTAAAATGCACTTCAGCACCTAAAGCAGGAGATGAAGGAGGGGAAGGGAAACCATGGGCGGGCAGGTAAAACTCCTCGATGCACACGCTGTTCCCAGGAAGGATGTGTGTGCCCCATAACCCGTGGCTGGTCGGGGGAAGCTTCATTGTCTGGCAGAGAGTGGAATATGGACCATCTCTCCCCATAAACGGTTGTCAAATGACTGCATGAATATTCCACTATTACTCAAAAGCCTTCCATGGCTCCCCATTGCCTGCTGAGTGTCATCCAGACCCCTCAGCTGGTGTTCATAGCCTCTCGTGATCTGGCCCCACATGTTCCTCTCAGTCCTCCCTGTCTCAGGAACTGCCACCACTGTCCTTGAGGTTGCTCAGGACAAAATGTGGGATTCCACCTTGTCTCATCTTTTCTCCACCCCGCACCTCTGAGCCATCAACAATTTGGTTGGTTTCACCTCCAAAATACGTCTTGAATTTGTCTTCTTTTCTATTCTCAACGACCACCATCTCTTGTCTGGACACCTGCCATGGCCTCTTCACTTTGATACCTGCTTCTATTCCAATCATCTTACAGGCTGTTCCTAAATGCAGCTGGAGGATCTTAAAACCTACATTAGGCCCTGTCACTAGCCTGCTAAGAAGCCCTCTGTGGACCTGTGGTTCTCAGCATAAACATATCTTAGGTCTCCAAGGTGTGCCTCACTTCTCTCTTTGACCTCATCTCTGATGCCCTTTGCCTTCCTGCCTAACTCCAGGTACACTGCTCTCCTATCCCTTCCTCTTCCATGTCAATCTCTTCCTTGCCTCAGGACCTTTGCATTTGCTGTTACCTCTTCCTGGAAAACCCTTTCCCCAGATTTTTGCACACCTGGCTCCTTCGCATTGCTCAGATTTTCACTCATTCATCACCTCCTCCAACAGGCCCACCAAGGCCACTTGAGCTAAAGTAGTCACCCTTCCCTACCCCATTGTTTTTTATTCCATAACTCTGTGTTATTGAGGTGTGGCAGGATGGGTGGTGGAAAACGGGAGGGGGCTTCAGAGCAGTCTAGAAGCAGGAGTGATGGGGGAGAAAATGTGGCCAGGGGCTCTGAGGAAGCAGCACCATAGCTTCCCTGCAGACCAGGGAGAGCAGGCCACACACGCATGAGTGCAGGGCCAGTGCAGGCAGGGACCGCATCCCCACACCCCTGATTCAGAGTGCTCCATGGACCCAGGGATAGGCCCTGCATTCCCTAAGGAACCCATGACTGTTTCCCTGGCACTGTTTAATCTTTTCCCTCATCGCTGGCCACAGTTCTAATGATTTATTTCTGGGCTCACACACCCAGATCCCTGCAGAGGCCAAGCAGGCCTCATAAACAACGCACACAGGTCTCGACTCGCTGCTGCTCAGCCGCAGCCTAGGGCTGCCGTGGAGGAACTTGGACCCAGAGTAGCCAGAGCTTCAGAGTTTACTTGAGAATTCAGAATCTGAATTCGTAGGGAAAGTAAATGTTGGCAACGAATTTACTATGTGGGCCAAAACTCTCTGCTTGTGGGTGGGTAGAGCCCTCCAGCTGGCAGGGTGGACTCAATTCACACTTGTCACTCACCCTTCACTGGCACCAAGTGGCAGGCCCTGGGGTACACATTTCCCATGCATGATTTCATTGCTGCCTCAGTCATTTGTGTGGTGGGAACTGTTCTGACTCCCATTTTACAGATGAGAAAACAGGCTCAGAGAGAGAATGCAGTCATCCATGCCCGGGTTCAATCTATATCTAGAACTCTTTTGCTTGCCCCAAAACTAAAGAGGTTCCAAATTCTGTGCTGAGAGTTCTACCTGTTTTGTCCCACTTCATCTTCCAATCCTGCCCTTTTCACACAGGGGGAAACCAAGGCTCAGAGAGGTTAAGTAATGTACCAGATGCTGCCCAGCTGACAAGAGTTAGGATTGGAATCCAACTCTGTTCAATGTCCTAGTTTGCAGGCTACACCCTTACTCTGTCCTGCTCCAATGTGAAGGTGCTTTGAGTAGATCAAATGACTGCAAAATCCTTGGTGGTACTGAAGCTTTTATCTGTGAAAGCTCCCACTAAGCGTAAGTCTCTAAGAAGTGCTAAGACTACAACCCTGGGTTGCATCCAGAACCCCTGGATTATATTTTTTGGAGGGAGTGGGATCCTCAGGAATTTTGTTCAAATGCTGACTTCTTGGCAGCTGGTTCATTTTATTTACCAACTCCTGAGCCTGGATTGCTGCTCCTGCTGGACCCTGGTGCAGACCAAGAAAGTTAAAATTTGGAGGATTCCAGCAGGAATTTAGAACCAGACCCACAGCTTGGAGTTCAGAGAGGATTCCACCAACTAGCATACCTCTTCCAGTCCTCCACTCCATCATGCCTTGCTCTGTGGATGAAGGGAACTGGCATTTGATGAGGACCTACTAGGTGCCAGGCACCTTCTATGTGATATCTCGGTGTGATTCAGCTACTTCCTGACTGTGTGATTTTTTTTTTTTTTTCTAAAAGATGACTGGTAAGGGGATCTCAACCCTTGGCTTGGTGTTGTCAGCACCACGCTCAGCCAGTGAGCAAACCAGCCATCCCTATATGGGATCCGAACCCATGGCCTTGGTGTTATCAGCATCGTACTCTCCCGAGTGAGCCATGGGCCGGCCCTCTGACTGTGTGATTCTACTCAAGTCACTTCACTTCTATGAATCTTAGCTACCTCATCTATGAAATTAAGTTAATTTTGTTAGCTAGGTCACTTTTTATTTTTGCAAGAGTCAGAAACCCAACCCAAACTGGCCTAATCAAAGAATGGACATTAACTGGTTCATGTTACTGGAAAGTCCAGGGATAGTAGCTTCAGAAATGGCTGCATCCAGGTGCTCAAATAGTGTCATCAGAAACCTGCCTTTGTCTTTTGGCACAGAGTCCCTCTTCATCAACTACATTCCGGAACAGATTCTTTCCAGAGGACCAGAGATGACCCTCCAGGTTAATATCCTGTCAACTCTACAGCTCCTGATGACACAGAGTGCCTCTTTCCCAGTAAATTCCAGAAAAAGTCCCAGGATAAATGCTGATTGGCTAGTTTGAGCTGTGCCCCACTACCAAACCAATTACTATGGCCAGGGAGATAGATTATCCTAACTGGTAAGCTTGGGTCTCATTCCTACCCCCTGGAACTGAGGAATAGGGTCAACTTCACTCAGTACATTAGAGTGGAGGAGGGATGATTTCCAAAAAGATGCTAAACAGTCCAAAATCATATCCACCATGATAATACTTACCTCCTAGGTACTTGTGAGGATTTAATGGGATACTATGTGGTGCCTGGCTCCTAGTACATGCTCAGCTAACATTACTCCCTAGCTCACCTTTGTCATCTCCCTCTTGAAACCCTAAATATCCCTCTGACCGAGCATGTACAGAGTTAGGCCAGCCTGAGTTCAAGTCCTAATTCTGCTGTGCGGCTCTGGGCAAGTTATCAGCTGTTCCAAGCCTCACATTCATCCTCTGAAAAATGGAGGCAGTAAGAAGAGCTACCTCCTGCATTGGCTGTGAGTAAATGTTTAGAGACCTTGCAGACAGTAAGTGCTCAATAAGTGGTGGCTTCCACTCTTGCCAGCCTCTTCTCTCTGTGCCCCAGCCAAAGTGGGTTGGCTGTCATTCCCCACCTCCAAGCCTTTGTACATGCAGTGACCTCTGCCTGGAACACCTCTTCCTCCCATCCCTGCCTGCTGGAATCCGTCTCTAGCCTTCAAGCCCCAGCCCAAACGATTCTACTTCCATGAAGCCTCACCCTTTTGTGCCTTGGTTTCCCCAACTGCAAAGGAGAAATTATGAGAGTATCTACCTCTTAGGGTTGATATAAGGAGTAAATAAGGAGTAAATAAGATTGATCGTGTAACATAGCTGGCCAGTGATTTAGTGAGAAATCAATAAATGTTAGCCATTATTATTATATCATTGTTGTCAGACATTCAGCTGCTAATTCAAACTTGCATTTCCCCATAGTGCCTCACACAGAATGGGTATTCAATAAGCATTATGCATTTGGGTGGTTCAGTTAGAGGTCATGGGCTTTAAACCCATCCGTCCATCCATCCATCCATCCATCCATCCATCCATCATCTGACCAACCAACCAACCATTCATCTGTTCATTCATATAATGTTCTAATATTTGTTGAGTGCCAACGTCATACCAGGCTCTGTGTTTGGCAGTGGGAAACCAGCCTTGCCAAATAGACCCAGTCCCTACCCTCACGGTGCTAACCTGGGTTGTGGGAATGCAGAAAATAAATGAGTGAACAAATGAATAAAGATGATGACAGATTGTGACAAATCACCAAGGAGGTAAAATGGTGTAGCAAGAACGAGTGACCAGGGAGGAGGTTCATTCGAATCAGGAGGTCAGGGACAGCCTCTCTAAGGAGAGAATGTGAGGGATAAGAAGGAGCCAGTCATAGAAAAGGAGGGGGGAAGGAGACATTGCAGGCAGAGAAGTAGCAAGTGCAAAGGTCCTGAGGCAGGAGTGAGCTCGGCATGTGGCAGAGCAGACAGATGGCCAGAGTGGCTATAAGGGAGGGATGGGGTGGGAGAGAGCAGAGGAGGAAAGGCCAACTTGGGCCAGATCAGACAGGACCATGTAAGCTTCCCAAAGAACTTGGAGTTCATTTTGAGTGCAGCAGGAAGTCATTGGAGAGCTTTAAGAAGGAGAGTAACAAGACTTAGTTTCTACCTTTAAAAGACTGCTAGGACAGGGGCAGTAAAAGGGCTGAGTAACACATCAAAAGGGCACTTAATCCAGTCTGGGAAAGTTGGTAAGGCTCTTCTGAGGAGGTGACATTTCTTCTAAGTCCTGAAAAATGTGAGAAGGCAAACTGTGTGGGGAGAGAGAGGTGGCAGGAAAAGGTCTCTCCAGGCCAGGCCCAGGAAACTGGTGCCAAGAAGTTGCCAAGGTCTCTGTTGACTTCCCTTTTACAGCAGGAAAGTGACAGACTACTGAGGGTCCAGAGAAGGAAGGAAGAGTAGGATGGAGCTGGCTAAGGACCTGGGCAACTACTCAAGTTCTGTGGGATGGAGTTGTTTTCAGAGCAATATGTTCCAAGTCCATTGACAGGTAACTCTGGACAACTGGTTTCTTTTTGCCTCAGTGTTACTATCACTCAAATGGATTGGCAGTGCATGTGTAAGTAGTATACCATATACTCCATATACAGGAGTACTACTGGGCTAACCACTGCTGTGTTGATTAGGATCTATGCCTGGCTGCTTTAAGAGAGAGAGAGATCCAGAGAGAGAAGTGTACTTCTTTCATCAGTCCAGATGTAAATAGTCCAGGACTAGCACGGTGGCTCTACAAAGTTGTCATGGCCCCAGGCTCATTCCACCTTTCTGCGCTGCTTTTCCCAGAGTGTGACTTTCAGCCTCAAGCCTCTAAATGGCCACAAGAGTTTTGGCCATCACATGATCATTCCCAGCAGCAGGATAGAGAAAGATCTAGAAAGAAGAGGCAGCCTACCCTGCTTTAAAGAGATTTCTGGAAGTCCTACACATTTTCATTTCCACCTTACTGACCTCCATCTAGCTGCAGGAGAGGCTGGGAAATGTGATCCTTCAGCAGAGAAGCCATGTTAGCCCGCTGAAATTCAGGAGTCTGTTCATGTGATTTTTGGGGGGGTGGGGTGGGGGCTGGTATGAGGATCCAAACCCATGATCTTGGTGTTATAAGGTTGTACTCTAACTGACTGAGCTACACAGGCAGCCCTGGAGTCTGCTAATGTGAAAGAGTAGAAAATGGACACTTGCAGTCTCCGGCACACATGGCTTTCCTCAAAGCAGCCCCAGGCCCATCCTTGAGCCTCAAGAATGGAGAGGATGGGAGGTGGTAGGGAGAGGCTCCTAAGACTTGAAGCCAAATCTCAGAATTCCATGCCCAGAGTTCCTGGTGGCCTTCTTATCACTTCCCTGGGCAATTAATGCAATTATTCCATGCATTTAATGAGTCAGCCTCCCCTTCAACAATCAGACCAAAGACTTAGAGTTTTGTTGCCTTGAGTGATTTCATGCGGGCAGCTAAGTATCTGAGGGGACCTTCCAGGACACAAGAATGGTTGTCCTTATTTCCCAAAGTAGGTCCTTAGTGGGGATGAAGAAAGGATTGGAGGAAGACTGCCGCTAATAATATTAATAATTGCAGTGTGTTCCGTGTTTAGTGCATGTGGCCTGAAGACCCTCCAACATCTGTCCCCATTACCTCCTTCCTCTTACTCTCCCCTTCACTCCCCCTACTTCAGCCACACATGCCAAGGATGTTCCTACCTCATGGCCTTTGCACTTGCTATTCCCTCTGTCTGGAATGCTTTTCCCACTGATGTTCACATGGCCAGCTCCTCCTTATCATTCAGGTCTCAGCGCAAATGTCACCTACGCTGAGAAGCCCTCCTTGATTGCCCCACCTAAAGTAAACCATCGTATAGTCATCTCTTTCCCACTGACCTGCAACATTTTTTCATAGCAATTATTGAAACCCACAAGTACCCTGTTGACTTGTTACTGTTCACTGTGCGTCCCTTCCCTCTACAAGACTGTCAGCTCCCTGCAAACTGGGATTTTTGCCCGAATTGTTCACTGCTGTATCCTCAGGGTCTGAAAGAGCACCTGGCAATCACTGAATGAAAGAATGAATGAATGAAGTAAATCTTTATAAAAACCTGACCATGTCGGTGTTAGTATTCCCTTTTTACAGATGAGGAAACTAAGGCTCAGAGCGATGAAGTTTCTTGCATAAATTCAAACAGCCAGTAAATGGCAGGGGCAAGATTTGAACCCAGGTCTTGCTGATTTCACACTGCTATGTGACCTCTCTCCAATGAATAATAACAACAACTCATTGTAACAGCTCCCACCATTAGAAAGGTCTTCCTTATGTCGACGTGAAGTCTTCCTCTCAGTTTTAAAATAAACAGGCAGCTAATATTCGTTGAGCCCTTACTGTGTTCCAGGCACCACGTGCACTATCTCATTGAATTCTCACAATGACCACCCAGTAAGGTAGGAACCCTGGTGATCCCCATTGCATAGATGTAGAAATTGAGGCTCAGAGACTTGTTCGAGGCCTCACAGCTGGAAAATTGAGAAACTGGGATTAAAATGCAGGTCTAGATCCTTCACCAGCACTTTCCAGTGCCTCCCTCCCACTGGATCTAGCTCATTCATTCATTTTTAAATTTCATTCATTCTCTTTTCTTCCTGTGTTTGGTGAATGTTTGGAGACAGGGTTCGTTGTAATGGAGAGTGGATGACATTCCTGCTACAGTCTTCCTGATCATTTCAACTCTTTTTTGGACAACTTCTTGTCAGATCTGGAGAGCTCATCGTTGTTTGTAACCTCGTGTTGTCACTCAAAGGGCTTGTTCCATGGGAGAAGTATCAGCTCAGCCTCTGTCTTGATGTTCACCTGGATTGGCATTACTGAAACTGCCTCCAAACCCTTGGCATCTTTGCAGGGATCTTTGTGAGCTGTTTGTCTTTGTCCGAGAGGACTGATTTGGTTCAAAGCAGAGAATAGAATCTGCAATCCTACTCAACCAAATGAATTAGTAAGAATGTGCTAGATTATGCTACAGTAAAGAACAAACCCACAATCTCTTGACTTTAACCACCAAAGTTTACCCACTCGTAAATGCCTTAGCCCATAAGTGGCCTATGTCACCTCCATGAAGAGCCCATGGGCCAGAACTAGTGGCACAGCTCTGCCTGACTTCCTGGTGCCCAGGAAGAAGACAAGAATCAGGTATGAGTGAGTGCTAGAAGTCTGTCCCACACCAGGCATACATACATCACATTATTGCAATCAAAGACGTGAGGGTTTGCTTGGTAAAACTTGATTTCTATTTTTTTATATAAACAGTAGAAATGCCAGTAATTTCTTTCTGCACCTCGCTGCGTCACACCGTGCACCCACCATCTCCTTATGTTGTGAAGCATTTTATAGGTTTCAAAGCACTTAGTGCACCCCCATGAGGTAGGCAGAGTGTAGATCGTGGACTTCACTGTCACGGGAGAGCGTGATGTGTGTCACTTCTGGACTTAGGCATTTCAGAGCAAGTGTGAGTTGTCCCTGCCATCCCTTCCCCTGTCTTGGCAAGAGCAGAGGCCACTTATGGAGCTGGTAGTGCCACTGGATCCCTGAGTCACCACTTGGAAAGAAACTATGCTGGAGACCCCCCAGACTCTCACTGGATATTCCATGAGAAAGACTGGAGATGTGAACCCACTTGCCTATGAATGCCCAGCCAGAAATGGAAAGTAGGTGTACTGACTACCTGTGTGTCTCTTTAACCTCAGTATGAATCTCCAGTGAGACCAAACTGCTATATGAGAAAGATCTATTGTTAAGCCACCCAAATGCCTCTTTCTAAATGTATATTGGACATTAACCAGCAAATGTGGCTGTTTCAACAAAGACCACTCACAGACTCATCATTCTGACATTAGCCAGAGTGGCACCCAATCCCAGCATCTCTCCAGATTCACATAATTAGCTTACATTAGCAACCCTGACACCATGGCCAAGCACTTAGAGACTATGCTCCCCACTCCCCATCCCACCAGACTCAGGGGACAAGGGCACTGGTTTGTGGCTCAGCAAAACCTATGGATACTGTCCTTGCCTAACATTTCCTGTGCTCCTTATTCCTTATTCAATACACTGTTCTCTGCAGTAGGGATGGACCAATGCCATTCATCACTGTTAAGACTGACAGTGCCTCCTTCAGCTAATCAGGTCCTCAGCAAGTAGAAGGGATTGGCAGTCACCGAGGCAGGAAGGACATTGTCCCATGTTTCTCCCCTTCGGAGAAAAGCCTCCCTACCACCTCCTTCCCCTGTAGGACCAGGATCAAGTCTCTCCTTCTCCCCCACCAGAGGCCATTGTCCTCAGGTGGGCAGGAGGTTGTGATGTCACCAGCTCCCAGAATTCCTGCCTTTGGCAGGGCTCATGAGAACTTGGCTGGCTTGTTAGGAAGAGGTTGCCCAGCCCAGGGCTTGTTGGAAGAGTACAGTTACCTTGGGGAGATGGTTCAAGTCAGGGCATAAGTCAAAAAATCACAAACAAAACAAAACAAAACCGTAAGTCAGACCCCAGGATGCTAGGATAAGAAAGGTCCCAGGTGTTCAAAACAAACAAACGTGCAAGAACAACAACAAAAAGTGGAGGGCTTCAGAGTGTAGTAGACATGGGTTTAAACTCTGCCTCTGCTACTTCTGAATTGTCACCTTGGACGTCTGCTCTCTAAGCCTCAGTTTCCCCAATTGTAAAATGGGGGGAGACACAGCACAACCTGTAGGATCATTATCACGATGAAATGAGATCCTTCTTCCCATAAATACATATTGAGCACCTACTGTGTGCTCTGAGGATTCAAGATTGAGAAAAATCAGATGCCCTCAAGTTGCTTATAGTCTATGGAAGTGGACATTACTGCAAAATTATAACTTGGACAAAGTTATGAAGAGAAGGACTTGGCCCTGTGAGAGGCTGTGACTGGGGATTTGACGTGGTTAGGAAGGTCAGGTGTGACTTCCCTAAGGAGGAATGCTTGAGCTAATATCAGAAGGATGAGTCGAAGCTAACCAGGCAGAGTGGAGGGAAAAGCATTCCAGGCAGAAGGAACAGCAAGGGCAAAGGTCCTGTGGCAAGAAGGATCATGGAGACTAAGAGGGACAAAAGAAGGATAATGTGCCTGAGGTGAGAGGGCAGAGGGGAGTGTGGAACAAGATGAGGTTGGAGAGTTAGGCAGGGTATAGAGTAAGCTTTTGTAACAATGAGACCCCAAAATACATTGGCTTAAACAGACAGATGTTAAGAGGTAGACCGGGAGTTGGCAAACGTTTTCTACAAAGGGCCAGTCTGGTGCTGGGATTAGCTTCCATCTCAGATCCATCATCGTTGCTCCAGCTTTCCCCCTCACATCTAGCCAGCAAAAAGGAGGAAGAGGAGAGGAGACCTGCATCACTTCTGCTCATCTTCCACTGGCCAAACTTAATCACATGGCCACATTTAACTGCAAGGGGTGCTGGGAAATGCAGTCTTTGTTCTGGGTAGCCCTGTATCCAGCTCTATAACAATGAGCAATGGAAGAAGGGATGAATAGACTTTGGGGACATCTAATGGTCTTTGGTGGGCCAGAGTGGTTTTGGAGAGACCAGAAAGTGGTCTGTTTGCAGTAGTCCTGATGGGAATTGCTGACAGCTTGTGGCAGACTGTGGCTGTGCAAGTGGAAAGAATGGAACTGATCCAGAAATGTTTGTGAGCTAGAATTGACCAGACTTAGCAACAGATTGGACATGTGAGCAAAGGATGGGTGGGTTGTGGCAAGCCGAGCATGACCCCTGTGTTCCTGGCTTGTGCAATCAGATGCAGATCTTGCCTGGAAAGTTCTTCACGCGTGGTAGCAGGTCAGTAAGCGGTGGCTGTCTTAATTATTGCATCAGGTGGGTCCAGGACTGCAAATCCCACTGCTTACAGAGACCTGACACGTAAGGAAAGGAGTGAGGGGCCTGTGGCAAACTGGGGACCTGTGCCAGGTATAAAGGGGTGGCTGCTCCTTAGTGCGAGCCAGTGCTTGCCACTAGGAATGCAGATTGGATGAACACAGAGCATCCAATCTCCCAAGGGAATCTGAAAGTCTGGATTTCTATGTGAAATCTTCCAATTTTGAAACTTGGGCAACTAAGTAAAAATAGATTTCTTAGTACCAAGGCCTCTGGGTAATAATGGCTTGCATGCCCTCAGCAGTGCCCCTGCACCCCCTTTCCACTTTTGGGACTGTTCCCTTCCCATAGAGAAGGCCTCTGCCTTCATCCCTTGTTATTCAAGCACATGACCCTTGGATTCCTGTCCCTTTGTGCCCACCCATGAGCGCCCCCTGCAGGATCCTGTCTCCAATTCCTCACCAACCCCCCACCAGTGGCCCCATCTGTAGGAGAGGAGGGCAAACCACCAGCCTGTTCCCAATCCCCTTAATCGGATCTGCACCAGTGACCCTTCTAATTAAAACTACCCGGTTTTAATCCCCCCTTAAAGCTGGGGGAAGCGGAAGGACCATAAAAGGAGCAAAGGTTTGATGTTCCAGAAGCTGTCTCTTCCTATCCTCCTACGTCCTTGAAACCATCTTGGGGAGTACCACAGACCTGAGATCGAGTTCCAGATCCACTGTGTACAAGTTGTATGACCCTGGAAATGTCACTGCATTCTCTGAGCCTCCATTTCATTCCTTTGCTTGTTCGTTCATTTATCAGCTATTTCGGAAGCACCTACTCTGTGCCAGGCCCCATTTCAGCAGCTGGGGACACAGCAGTGAATAAGACAGACCCAGCCTAGGCCTTCATGGAACTGACACTTTACTGTGGGACAAAGAGGAGAAAAGAACTCCAGCTCAACCAGACCAGGGCTGTGATGGGAGGTGTTCGGGGGCTGTGGGAGTCCAGAAGACAGATGTACCCAACCCAGACCTAGGGGTCAGAGAGGACTCGCTGGAGCAAGTGGCCCCTAAGCTGAGGCCTGAATGGGCAATAGGAACCAACCAGGAGAAGTGAGTTGGGGGTGAGGGGAAGGGCACTCCAGGCAGAGGGAACATCATGGGCAAAGATCTGGAAGCGTGAGCAGCCATGGTGGTGCAGCTTGGGAACCGTAAGTGGTTTTGCCAGGATTCAGTATGGAGTATGCAATGGGAAATAGGGGAAATGGTCTGGAGAGAGAAGAAAGCTGGTCTTAACATAAAATCCAAATCTCTTACCATGCCTTATCAGGCCCTCCTGCCTCTCTGACCTCATCTCCCAATCCCTGCCTCGCTCGTGCTGCCAGGCCACACTGAGCTTCTCTCTGTTGCTTGATATGCCACGCTCATTCCCATCTCAGGGCCTTTGCACATGCTATGACTTCTGCCTGGAATGCTCAGATCTTCAGATGACACACATTCCTTCTCATCATCAAATCTCAGCAACCAGGGCACCTCCTGAGAGAGGCCTGCCTTGACCAACCACCTTCATGTGGACATCCCCACTGCTTCTGTCCTGTTCCCCCTGGTTTGTTTTTCTCAGCAACATGTATACATGACACTATCTGACATCATCTTGCTTTACTGGTTTATGTTTTGGGGGTTTTTTTGTGCCTTTCCCTACCAGCTTTGTGAAGCCTGGGGAATTATCTCCCTTATTCATGCTGCATCCCCAGCAACTAGCATAACACTTAGTAAGTGCTCAATAAACACATGCCACCTAAATGCAGGGGAATTGGGACTTTATCTGAGAGAATGGGGAACTATTGCAGGGTTTACAGCAGGGCTGTGGCTCACTCAGATTTCTGCTTCTCTCCTGTGACCTGTTGATGCAGTTGTAGGGATCAAAAACAATCAGCTGCCCTCTATGGAAAGCAACTTTTTATGTAACTCTATTGAGGTTTATTTTATATATCATATAATTCACCCATTTCCAGTGTACAATTCAATGATTTTTAGTAAATTTACCAAGTTGTGCAGCCATCACCCTAAATCAGTTTTAGAACATTTTCATCCCAATGAAATCCCTCATCCCATTAAATGTTAATCCCTATCCCCACCCTGGCAACCACTAAGCTACTTTCTGTCCCTATAGATGAGCCTTATCTGGACATTTCATATAAATGGAATCACATAATATCAGGCTTTTTGTGTCTGTATTCTTTCACTTAGCATAGTGTTTTCGAGGTTCATCAATGTTGAGGCATATATCAGTACTTCATTCCTTTTTATGGATGAAAAATATTCCACTGTATGGATACAGCACATTTTGTTTATCCATTCATCAGTTGATGGACATTGGGTTGTTTCCACTTTTTGGTTGTTATGGATACTGCTGCTATGAATACGCATGTGTATGAAAAGCAATTTGCAAGCCCTAAACACTAGGTACAGCTCCCAGTTTGTCAAAGCTTCTAGTGCTACTGTATGGTTTTGACGGCGATGGAATGTATGACCAGAGGAGAGTCCCTTCCCTTCTCTGCTTGGGTCTCCCCATCATTCCAAAGAGAAGCTTGAGCCCTTTTCTGTACAAACACTCTGGCCTCGCCCACATTCCTGGAGGATCAGAGTGCAAAGGAATGATAAGGAGCCTGTGGGCATCTCTGTGTCCAGCCACCAGAGACAACAATTAGGATAAGGAGGGCCTGGTCCTGAATTCCACCCTAGGGACCCCCACCTGCCAATCTCTTCTCCCGGAGGACCAAAGCCCCATCTCCCACTCGATACAGACAGATAGACTCCAGGATTCAGAACCTCCTCACAGGGAGGGAATTTGGGTACAGCCTCTCAGTCCCGGGTGCTGGCTCCTGCCTCTGCTTCCCAGGTCCCAGGAGTCCTGCCCAAACCCTATTGGGCTCAGATCCCAGGAAAGCAGAGGTCTTGTTGGGGCCTGAGCTGAGGCCAGGAGGACTCTAGTGGTGGCTGGTCCCCCACTCCTGGGGCCCATCCCAGAGACCCGATCAACACTGTCCATCTGGGTTCAAGAGCTGTTTAGAAGATGCCGCCTGCCTTAGCCAGTCACTGGGGGTCCACAGACCTAGTCCTGGCCTTTCAGAAGCAACCAGTCCAGGGGTTGGAGGTGGGGTTGACAATAAGTTTTCTGAATAATAATTTAATAACAATATATATTAAGTGACTGGTATGTGGTAATTGCTCAATTACTTTCATCTTCCTTTAGAAAAGGAAATAGAGGCTCAGAGAGGGGAAGTGACTGTCCCAGGCCACACAGCTGGGGAATAATAACCCTGGGACTCAAACCCAAGTCCAAAACCAGCTTATAAATAGATGTAAAGCTGTGGAGTAATAAATACAATAAAAGATAAGAGTTGCTGTGCCACAAACTGATCTAAGGAACTTATGAACTCACTGAATTCTCATTGCAGTGATTCCCCCCTCTTCTAGATGGGGGAACTGAGGCAGAGAGGGCTTAACTCACATTTGGAAGTTCCCCAGACAGGGAGTATGGCCCTTACTCAAAGGGCTCAATGGGTCTGGAAGAGAAAAAAATATCGTAGGTGGGGCCAGGAAGGGTGGGGCAGGGGAGACCCCCAAGCTGTGCACAGGCTATTTGACGCATGCACAAGTAGCGACCTGGTGCACTCTGACCCTCCCAACCCAGCCTTGGTCAGCAGGCACCCCAACCCACCCCAGGATCCAGTGGGGGCTCTGCCTCCCCTTTTCTCCTTTCCTTTCCTCAAGCTGAAGGAAAAGGAGAGGGAGGGCACGTTCTCAGGTACAAAAGGGGAGCCGCCTTAGAATAACAGGCCCCAAGGACAATAGCTGGGTGCATAATTCATGTGTCTGTCAGCAGAACATCAATTATGTGGGCCTTCTCTGGAGTTGTCTGGGGGTTAGAAACTGGAGCAGGCTTTCCCTGCCAGCCTCTGGGGAAAACAGGACCTCCCAACTCTTAAAGGAACAGACTCCCCAGGAATCTGCTCTTTCTCATGAGGGTGCCCTACTCCATGAGTCAGAGAGTGGAGCAGCTCCCCACAGGGTTCAGTCTAAGGTCCCCCGGCTGTCCTGAAAGATCCAATCCTCTCTGTGTCCCCTACTCCACAACTTGTGAGGGGCTGACTATTATACCCCAGGGTTTCTCAACCTCAGGGTTCTATTGACATTTTGGGCTGGATCACTCTTTGCTTTGGGGGGGCCTGTGCTGTGCAGGATGTTTACCAGCATCCCTGACCTCTACCCACTAGATGCCAGTAGCACCCCTCCCCCTGGCTGTGACAACCGAAATCTCTGCAGAAATTGCCAAGTGTCTCCCAGGGCTCAAAATCATCTCCAGTTAAGAACCATTGATAGATCCTCATTTTACAAATAAGGAAACTGAGGCAAAGTTTCAATGCCCAAGACCAGTCAACCAATAAATGGCAGAGCTGGGATTCCACCTCCAGGGCCACATTCCTAACCTCGACACAAAAGTTCCAAAAAGTGTGCTGCCAAAATGTTTTATTCCAATAATCCCGTACTTACTTTGATGAATATTTAATACATACATTCCTAGCATGAAAAATCAGCAGTTTTTCTTATTATTTCTTAGGATAAGGCTAAAATAAAACAAATAAGATGAGATTGTTTTTGTTTTCTGTTTTTACCGTTAAGGAAAGGGTAGTGCAAGTAGCAGAAGAATACAAACAGAATGATGTCAAGACCGAGCAAAACAAAATGACAATTTGTTTAGGGACACATCCATTTGCCTTGAAAACTATACAGTTAAGCAAAGGGATGAGAAAAAATAATCTGCACAGAGGTTATCTCTGGGGTGGAGAAGGAAATATCAGTGTTATTGACACATGCTCTGCTTTTTCACTTGGGTGGTGGGTTTGTTGGTGTTCATTTGATTACGGTTCATAAATTATACATAAATTAGGCCTGCTTTTGTATGTATCAAATATTTCATTTTATAAACTGATTACAGAATTTTTCTTTTTCAGTGAGTGCAAATCAAGAAATTAAAACTTTAAATCTATTTTTTGAAACACAAGTTGTGTCGGATGTGACTATAGCAAAAAAAAAAAAAAAAAAAATCAAGAAGTTGGTAGAACAACTGAGATTGGGGAAACGCTACATCACGCAGCGCTCCTTTGTCTTCTGAGCTGGCCCATGAAGGCTCCTTCCCTCTGCCTCTCCCCTTCATTCTCTGGCTTCTCTAGAAGGTTCCACTTTCTCTGATTTTTCACGGCTTCTCTGTCCATGTACAACTTGGGAAACACTGGCTTGGGGCTTGGGCTTATCATAAAGCTGATTCAAGCCTCGATTACTTGACCATTTAATTCAAGACCTCACCCTCCTATAACCCGCTCACCCCCAGGATCTCTGAGCTCTAATTCTCAAAGGTGGGTTGGCTGAGCCCAGTATAGATTGGCTCAGTCTGGATTTTCTGTTCACCCCTGGGCCGGTCACATCAGCGGTGGCTAGGATCGAATGGTACAAGCATCATGACCAGGACTGCCCCTTGAGCAGGGGCAGGGAAGGGCAAATCTCTAAATAGAAGAAAGATGCACGGAGGCCTGACAGGTTTAGGAGGTTAGATTTTCGTCCTGAGGCATCCTGAAGATTTATTATGCAGAGGAGTAATGCAAATTTGTATTTCATGAAAACGACCCTCAGAGCAATTTATCACATCCACTTGCATTTCTGCATAGTCTGAAGACTGGCCTAGATTCCATTCATTTCAACAAACATCCATTGCATCCATTGAGCCCTTTCTCTGAGCCAAGCCCTCTTTTTGATTCAGGGGACTCAAAGGTAGTTAAGCTAAGGTCCTTAGCTCCAAAATGTTCATAGTTTGAATCAGGAGTTAATAACATGGTTCCAGGATGTCTGTGCCTCCCTGGAAATTACCTGCAAAATCTTGTGTGTCTGGGCAGTTTTCTGTCAAAAGTTTCCTTAGTTTCATCTGATTTTTAACACAGCCTTAAGAGCTCATGCTCTAGGGTCAGACAGACCTAGCTCTGCCACTTTTAAGCTATGTAAGCCAAGCTTCCTCATCTGTTCATGGAGCTAATGCTACTTAATGGGGTTGTTGTAAGAATGAGATAAGATATCTCATAGAAAGTGCCTAGCACACAACCAACACTCAATAAGGGGTAACTATTGTTATCACAGGTATCACCATCATGAAAGTAGTACCCCGCCCCATTATAATTATGAACCACTGGTCTAGATCATGAGTCAGCAAACTATGGCCTGCAGATCAAATTCAGTTCACTGCCTGTTTTTGTAAAGAAAGTTTTATTGAAACACAGCTATGCCCATTCATTTATGTATTATCCAAAGCTGCTTTCACGCTACACCTGCAGAGTTAGATACAGTAGTACCCTCTTATCCACAAGGATGACGTTCCAAGACCCCAGTGGATGACTAGATAGTACCAAACCCTACATATACTATGTTTTTTCCACCTGATAATCAAGAAGGCTGGTAGTGGATAGAGCATGGATACACTGGACAAAGGGATGATTCATATCCCAGGTAAGACAGAGCAGGATATTGCAAGATGTCATGATGCTGTTCAGAATAGCATGTAATCCAAAACTTATCAATGGTTTATTTCTAAAATTTTCCATTTAATATTTTCAAACCATGGTTGACATCAGGTACCTGAAACCACGGAAAGTGAAAATATTTACTATCTGGCCCTTTATAGAAAAAGTTTGACCCCCTCTGGGCTTGCTGATTAGCTTTAAATCATTTTAATTCTCTGGGCCTCAGATTCTACACCTGTACAATAAGTAGATTTGAATAAATTATCTTTTTAGTTCAAACATTCAGTCATTAAGGGACTCGTGAGATGTGAAAATGCTCTTGAACATTGAGGACTGCCATGCAGACCCAGGGTGCTATGATGATCATCCCATTGGTGGTTGATAACTAAATTCCACTCTCTTCTCCTCACAGATCCTTGCCATAATTTCCATCATGTTCATCGTCCTCTCCACCATTGCCCTGTCCCTCAACACGCTGCCCGAGCTGCAGAGCCTCGATGAGTTCGGCCAGAGCACAGACAATCCCCAGCTGGCCCACGTGGAGGCTGTGTGCATTGCATGGTTCACCATGGAGTACCTGCTGCGCTTCCTCTCCTCACCCAAGAAGTGGAAGTTCTTCAAGGGCCCACTCAATGCCATTGACTTGTTGGCCATCCTGCCGTACTACGTCACCATTTTCCTCACCGAATCCAACAAGAGCGTGCTGCAGTTCCAGAACGTCCGCCGCGTGGTCCAGATCTTCCGCATCATGCGTATTCTCCGGATCCTTAAGCTTGCCCGCCACTCCACCGGCCTCCAGTCCTTGGGCTTTACTCTGCGGAGGAGCTACAATGAGTTGGGCTTGCTCATCCTCTTTCTCGCCATGGGCATCATGATCTTCTCTAGCCTTGTCTTCTTTGCTGAGAAGGATGAGGAAGACACCAAGTTCAAAAGCATCCCGGCCTCTTTCTGGTGGGCCACCATCACCATGACGACTGTTGGGTATGGAGACATCTACCCTAAGACTCTCCTGGGGAAAATTGTGGGGGGGCTCTGCTGCATTGCAGGGGTCCTGGTGATTGCTCTTCCCATTCCCATCATTGTCAATAACTTCTCTGAGTTCTACAAGGAGCAGAAGAGGCAGGAGAAAGCAATCAAGAGGAGAGAGGCTTTGGAGAGAGCCAAGAGGAATGGCAGCATCGTATCCATGAACATGAAGGATGCTTTTGCCCGGAGCATTGAGATGATGGACATTGTGGTTGAGAAAAATGGGGAGAATATGGGTAAGAAGGATAAAGTGCAAGATAACCACATGTCTCCCAACAAATGGAAATGGACAAAGAGGACACTGTCTGAAACCAGCTCAAGTAAGTCCTTTGAAACCAAGGAGCAGGGATCCCCTGAGAAGGCCAGATCATCTTCTAGTCCTCAGCACCTGAACGTCCAGCAGTTGGAAGACATGTACAATAAGATGGCCAAGACCCAATCCCAACCCATCCTCAATACCAAGGAGTCAGCGGCACAGAGCAAACCAAAGGAAGAACTTGAAATGGAGAGTATCCCCAGCCCCATAGCCCCTCTGCCCACTCGCACAGAAGGGGTCATTGACATGCGAAGTATGTCGAGCATTGATAGCTTCATTAGCTGTGCCACAGACTTCCCGGAAGCCACCAGATTCTCCCACAGCCCTTTGGCATCACTCTCCAGCAAGACTGGGGGCAGCATAGCCCCAGAAATGGGCTGGCGGGGAGCTCTGGGTGCCAGTGGTGGTAGAATTGTGGAGGCCAACCCCACCTCCAATACTAGCCATCACTCTAGTTTCATCATCGAGAGCCCCAAGAGTTCCATGAAGACCAACAACCCCTTGAAGCTCCGAGCACTTAAAGTCAACTTCATGGAGGGCCATCCCAGCCCACTACTCCCTGTTCTGGGGATGTACCATGACCCTCTTAGGAACCGGGGAGGTGCTGCGGCTGCTGTTGCTGGACTGGAGTGTGCCACGCTCTTAGACAAGCCTGTGCTGAGCCCCGAGTCCTCCATCTACACCACAGCAAGTGCTAGGACACCCCCCCGGTCGCCCGAGAAACACACGGCAATAGCATTCAACTTCGAGGCAGGTATCCACCAGTACATTGATGCAGACACAGATGATGAGGGGCAGCTGCTCTACAGTGTGGACTCCAGCCCTCCCAAAAGTCTCCCCGGGAGCACCAGTCCCAAGTTCAGTGTCGGGACAAGATCAGAGAAGAACCACTTTGAAAGCTCCCCCTTACCCACCTCCCCTAAATTCTTAAGGCAGAACTGTATTTATTCTACAGAAGCATTGACTGTAAAGGGTTCCAGTGGTCAGGAAAAGTGCAAACTTGAGAACCACATCTCCCCCGATGTCCGTGTGTTACCAGGGGGAGGAGGCCCTGGAAGTGCGCGGGATCAGAGCCTCTGAACTACCCTGCCATGGAGGAGAGACTTGTGGGCGAGGTCCAAATAGGAGGGCTGTTCGGCTTTCCTGCCACAGAGCTTTTCTGCATGAACTCTAAAACAGAAAGGCCCTGAAAAGCCCCCAGAAAGAGGAGAGACTCCAGAGAAGGCTCCTTAAGACCTTGAGAGCCATGACCAGCATGAAGTTGGCCAAGCCATGGGGTACAGCAGCTCCTTGTAACTACTCTGTTGCCCTCTCTGGGAGATGACATGAGCAGAACTCATAGCCACCACTACCATCATTCTAGACCTAACCCAGGCCACCTATTCCCCATTCTTCTCTCATGGCTTTCCATCACAGCCTCTGAGGGCAACATCTCCATCCCTCCCAGCTTCAGCTAGAGAAGGATTCTAGAATAAGTGGCTGATGTTGAAAGAATGGGTTGACCAATTTGGTATTGGGGTTTGCCCACCCACCTCTGGGAACACTGGTCCATCACCTCCTGGATGGATCCCACTATTAGAAGGCTACAGGGAATGCTTGTGTCATGGGGAAATCTCTGTGCCATAAGCCACGGTCCCAGCGCAAAACCCTTACTCATATGTCTTTGCTGACTTCCGTATTCCGTAGTACCTGAGATTTTATTTTGAGATATCATCAGGGTGAGTTGCACCACTTGTACTCAATTCTAATTGCCCCCTGGCAATCTGGGAAGGGTTCGGAAGGCGGGCAGTCAGCCAACAGTATGAACTTGGAGCATCGCTTTAGGGTTGTAGGAGGAAAACGCTTCCTGTACATCACTAGTGTAGACTCAAAAGATATGCAAGTGTCACATATGCAAAAGAAATAGCTCATTCAAAGAGACTGTGTGACTGAAGAACAGCATAAACATCTGATTTTTTTTACCTGCAAGAGTGAAAGGAAAAAAAAAAACACCCCTAATTGAAATGCCCACTTCAGACTTTTGAATACTTCCTGCTGCAACAGGGAAAACACCTACTATAATAGAAATTCTTTTTTGTTTCCTGTGGTATTCAAGCTAAAAAAAAAAAAAAAGTTAAAATAAAAAGCACTTTATGTTTTTCAAAAATAGGTTCTACCAGGGACAGTGTCAACATCTTGCACTTTAAAACAAGCACTTTTCCCGTGGGCCAACTTGTTGGGACTGTAGTTGGGTTGTTGCTACATGCCTGTTTCCGGCCACGGTGGGCGATATCGTGCTGGTATCTCTGTCTGCCATATCGAAGTCTGTGGGCTCCTTCCCTGCCCCTCTGAAGCTTCCCCTTAATCCTCATGGGTCAGGAAAGGTTCTTGGCCTTTGGGTGAGCCCTTTTATAAAGTCCTGTGTACAGGAGACATGCACATCTCAGAAGGATGCAATGAGGGTTGGGCATTGGGTGTTTTATTCTGTTCTCTTTCCTGTCAACCAGCCATTGGTGTGTTTTCAGTGTCACTGTCTGTACTAAAAGCTCAGCTCTCCTTCCTGCAGCTATCAATGCAGCCAGTACAGACAAAAGCAATAAGTATTTGTGTGCATCCTGAGCGGTTCTGGTGTACTTCTTGGTGTTGGTCTTCCTGTCTTAGTTTGATGGCCTGGCGTTGTCCTGCCTACTTGTAGTCTGATGGCATGGTATTATTGGCCATTCCTCAATCTGGTGACATTGGGTTGAACCACTGATTAATACAATGCTATGGTGTTGGCTCACCTGTCAGTAAAGATAACATGTTATTGGTCTGCCTATCTGCAGGACAATGGAACAATGTTGTTCTCTTAATATAATGTTGATGGATGATGTCCTAAGTACAATAGTGTAGGTACGCCTATCCCCAATACAGTGACAGGCATATGTCTTCCTGATGGAACAAAGACATGGTGTTGGTTTGCCTGTCCTTAATATAATCTGTTGCTGGTCTGCCTATTCGTATAATGGCATGATCCACCTGTGAGTACACAAATATCATGGAGTTGTTCTGCCCATCCTTTGTACAAGGTCATGAGGTTGGGCCACGTGTCACAGGTATGACAACATGGGGTCATTCCACCACCCTTAAAAACGGGTGTTCTCTGCTGTATATGAACCCAGTTCGTACCACTTCTCGGCATCTCTGGAGACTGTGAATCCCCCCAGAAGGTTGCAGTCCAGTTCTTTGCTGTAAAAACCAAGAAAATGAGAACTTGACTCTTCCTAGATATCTTCGGAGTAGTCACACAAGTGCAAAGGCATTTAGGGGCAGGGAGAGTGTGAGATCACCTGCACTAGCTGGCACATCAGAGAGGAAGGAGCAGCGCCTCCAAAACACTTCACCCAGCACACGGTCCAGGCTGGGGGCCTCTTGAGGAATGACTGTGGAACGTTCTCTGCCAGCCGTCTTCTGCGTCTCTTCTTTGTTCTCATCACCATTTATGTCCACCATCAGCACAAATGTGACAATTCAGGGAAAACAAACAAATGCTTTTTGATAAAAGTAAATAGTGGTGATTTCCAATTCAGATATTTTTAGAGCTGATGCTGTCTGTAAAAAATATTAATAATAATTATAATAATATAGTCTATTTTACATATCAGGAAAGTGAACATGTTTAAATATAGCCATATATAGCGAGAAGGAACTTACCACCCCTTCTTCAAATCAAGGTATTTCACTTGTTGGTTGAAGCAGATGAGAAGTGTACAGATTGGAAACAATTTCTTTCTTTTTTTTTTTTTTTTAACTAATAACCAATTGGTGCAACTCTCCTTGTAACCAAAGGCCCTTTCTGCCTTGTGTGGTCACGTAGGACCTGGCCCTTCCTTCCTCGTGTATTTTGTCTGACCTTAAAGTAGCATTTTATTGAGTCACTTTTGAAGGATGAATTCAGAAGTATCTTAAGAACCTACCTTTTCAGGCTTCATAGCCAGAGTCCTATAGAGTTCTTATAGAAACAGAATCACTGAAATTCAGCATATACTATGCTTAGAAAGTATTCCTTTTTGGTTTGGTTTTTTCTTTTTCTTTTACTTGTGTGCATGTATTGTGACAATATAGCTTTTACCCTGTGCTCAATTCAAAATAGAGTATTGTAAGTTTTCCCAGCCCCCCACTCTCCAAAAAGGAATATCCCTCGATTTTTAATAGGTACACTTAACCCATATCTACGTACACATATGTACCTGCACTGGGAAATCTTTCTAAGAGTCTCCACCGAGAAGCTACACTTGATAGATGGGTGTCGAAAGAAAAGAGGAAAACAATGGTTTGGAGGCAAATATTGCTTTAACTGGTCCGTTTCCCACCCATTCCTGAACCAGTGAGAGTTGAAAGAAACAAGTCAACCCAGACAAACAAAACTAGAGGCTGGAGGCAGATGGATGTCTGGTCCTTTTGGCGAATTCAATGAAACTGGTCAAGAACCCAGCTGAACTTGAGTTCCAACTTCCACCATTATATGAAAGGGCTAGGGACCGGGTAGCTGTGTGTCCCCGTCACCCGAGGAGAGTCTGCAACCAGCAGTGAGCCAGGTGGGCAAGCTTTGGAGGAGACGGTTTTTTCATCTTTTTATCTTTGGGTAAAAGAAAACAACAGGACTTTGGTGCAGTCGATTTCTCAGTGCCTTCTTTAGGAATTTTATCTTAAGCACACTTTAAGTGGAAAGAAGAGAGAACATTTGTTCCCATGAAGCCCCTTTCTCTGAAAGGATTGGGGATCAAGAAGGAAGAAGCAGAGGAAGAAGAGGATGCAGCAAAATCCTGAGGAGGCTATTTCCTTTCAACCCACCCGGCTCGCCCCTGAGAATTGCTGGTGATACAAACTTTTTCAAACCTACTACCAACTTCTCCTCTACCATGTATCGGTAACTGTAGCCTCGTCTCTGCCCTTTCTCCTAATAAGATCCATGTTTCTAAGGAGAAAAACAAAACAGTATTCTCTTCTGTAAAACTGTAATGTATTGTGGATATTTGTAACTATTGTATATTTCTGTCTTGCTCCAGTCATGGCTGGAGTATCTAGTCCAGGAACAAGGGGATATTTAAAATTCACCACGGACAAGGGTCACTTAAGCCAGGTCTCTATCTCTATCTCTCCTTTCCTTATTTCTCTGCCAACTAGTCTCAAGTAACATAACCCCAGGCTTTTGAGCCTCAAATCAAGTAACTTTGAATGAAAGGAGGGCATGGCGGAAAGGCCCCACGACGTGCTCCTTCGGGAAAGAAACTTTTCTGTAGCTACGAAGTTGGCAAGAGGAAGAAGGGGGCTCCTCTGGGTCCCCCCAGCAGGACAATGGAAAGCTTGCTGCCCCGAGCTGACATTTCCTTGCCCATCACTGCTTATATGACAGCATCCAAATGCTTTCAGTCACTCAGCCAGGGTGACGACCCAAACCAGCCTTGGCTACACCCAGAAATAAGAGTTACCTCTGCATTTTCTGTTGTCATTTTTCTGGCTCTAGAAGTATCTGATGCGCATCTACATCATAGGAAGTCACGCATCTCAGAGTACTCTATTTTTCTGTTCAGATGAAATATATATATATATATGTATTTTTAGCAAATTTATAATAGGGCAATTGAGTCTAATTTCTTCTTTTGTAATACAGAATAATATCTTAGGAGTTTTATTGTTGGTCATGTTGTAGCTGATACTTTCTGGTCTTTTTCATTTCTTCTCATCATCCCTTGGGCTGTTTTGGGGTTTGTTTGTTTTTTACTTCTTTTTGATTCTGATTTTCTGAGGGTGGGGCCTGACTTCTTTGTGTGGGCATTTCCTGACACTAGGCCTAGAGTCTGTCGATGTTGTTACTTTCCTTTTTCTATCTATGTGTTTCTCCTACTCATTGTTCTTAAGAATCCAGAGCATGAATGCAGGAGTGAGACCAAGGGAAGCAGAGCTGCAGAAGGCCCTCAAAATTAGGATGGAACATGGGCTGGTTTAGTCTATACCCCACACCCCTCCAGAGATCTGAAGGGACTGAGCTTCCTCGTCCCCAGAGATCTTGGAACTGAAGATCTCATGCAAGCAAACTTCCTGCTGGCATGTCTGAAGTCCAGAACTCACCTAAATCCCTTTTGGCTGGGCTCTTCCCAAGTCCAGCACCCCACTTCCTGGTCACATCAATCAGATCTGAAGGCCAGAGCATTTTTAGGGTGTTGCAAACATCAGAAGAACATACTGGGCCTCAGATCTCATCACCTTTTTTTTTTATCAGCTCTTCGTTTCTAACAACCTCACCAAAAGTCAGTGGCCAGACTTCTTGCAGCCAAATTCTGAAAAGAGATGTCCCCAGAATCTGCTATCTCATCTCCCCTTCCCTTTCCAGCTGCCTGGCTCTGTAGAGCAAGAGATTTGTGGCAAGGGCAGTGGTATTTTTCCAGCTTTCCCCTATCTAAGTCTTGGGAAGTTTTTGAACTATCCTGATAATTAATTCCACAAGGCAGTTGTCAGCCTCGGGTGGGCAGAGGACATCTCACTATGCAGGATCTTCAGCAGAAGTGGATTCGCCATCCATCAACTCATGCAAGAAGATGAAGAAAGGGCAGATAATCTCCAGCTTGCATTCATCTAGGTTTTGCTATCCCATTTGCCTCACTTTCAGCTGTGGGGCTATGGACTCTGCCCAGAATCAGAGATTTGAGCCAATCCAGGACCCCCAGGTGGCAGTTAACAATCCCCATTAGATGAATCCCAAGAGGAAGCCAACCCAATTACAAATTTATTATTCTGGAGTATGACCCTAATCAGAGTTTTCCCACTCCAAAAATTCCTGGTAATCTGGTTTGAACCACAGTCAAATGACGCAAGATCTTTAAAAACTTTTGCACAAGAGCAACAACAAAAAAAATTGCCTTCCAATGGTTTCCTAGGTTTGATGCCCAGATAAGCAAACACCGTGGCCTGTGGCTGTTTTCATCAAGAAAGCGGTTGCATAGTTTGGGTCTCCATCCACTGTCCCCAGTATTGTCTTAACCCGGAATTTCTCCTGACCTTCCCAATGCCAACTAAAGAATTGAATTTAGAAGGGGCTCTGTTCATCGAGTGAAACCTCATCTTCACCTCTAACCTGAAATCTCCATCCCTTCTTGCAAAGATGCTGAAAGATGTAAAGGCTGGCCAGGATGGGGTAGAGTGGGAGGTTCACCTGAAGAAGGAACCACCCTGGGCAGTCAATTTCAGCTCAAATGAAGGAAGCCCTTCTTAGGTTAGGTAGGCTAACCGTGGAGCCCAGTGCCGTAGTGGGTCATGAGCTTCCTTACCCACAGGTGTCTGAAGAGAGGCTAGATGATGTTCAGATGGGCACTGCACTGCAGAGGGGCTCTCGCGTTTCATGGAAACTGGACTCAACAACCAAGGAAATTCTCTCTGTTTCTTGGTGCATGTGTGCGTGCGTGCTGGTGTGTGTGTAGATGGTTTGAACATTCTGGGCACAGGCTCAAGTCACTGAGGCAAAGGCATGGAGCATAGTTAGCAGGCACTCAAATTCTAGGATTTGGAGCTGTCAGAGGCGATGCCAAAGAGGGGAGGATACTCTGCTTCCTTCCTGTCCTGGAAAATATTAATGACCCTGTCAATCCATCCAACCCATCCCGAGTGGCCTAACAGGTGCCACACTGGGATGACACTCACGTTCCCCTTCCCCAGCCAGCCAGGAGCAATTCCATGTAGTCCCCCATCCCTGACTAGCTGTCTCAACGGTGCTTCAGCCCTTCTGCCCAGACCTTGTGTCCTCATGAGCCTGAGGCTTTCTAAGAGACACAATCATCTTTTACCCACTAGCCAGCCCCTCAGTGAACAACTGCCCAGGCAATAGTAAATGGCACCATTCCAAAAGGGCTTTTTTTTCTGATAAACAAAACAGGAGATCCCATTCAAGACTTTTGAAAGTCCTCAACCATGAAGAAAATCAAAAAGGGCCAAAAGAAAGAGGCAGCCATAATCCAGTTTTACAGCAAAACCCGGCTTCAGCTGACCTCAGGTAGAAATCCCTTTCCCCCACATCTGTGGCTTCTATCCAAATTGGTCTGGATACTGTCTAAGGACAGCATCTGACAAGAGAGGTTTTAAAGTCCCCTCCCCCAACTCGATTATGTATGTTGGGTTTGGAGGAGGTGGGACTTCAACCTCAGGACGAACCCAAATCCAGGTGGTCTTTGCTTGCTCTATTATGAGGTGAGGCAGCATGATATGTTTGGATGGATAGACTGAGCAGCTGCCCTCCTTCAAAACCAAAATACAACAAAAACCGTTTTCATAGACCTCCCATCCCCTTGAGGCTCTGCCCTGCAGGAACAGCTCAAGTTGCAACAACTCAAAGCTTCAATAGTAGGGCAGTTCAGGGAAATGTAGGAAACTCCCAATTCTGTCCCATTAGGATGCTCAAGGGCCATGCAGGGACCGCCCCACACTTCCTGCCTCCCTGAGCTAAACCAGGTCTGGAAAGAAGCAGGAAGCTCAGGAGAAGACGCCCAAGAGATTCCAACTTCTCCGTGTCTTGTGGCCCCCTGGGGCTCTCTCTTAGATGAGGTGGACATCTAAGAGTTGGGTGTGCCTGAATGGGGGGAGGAATATGGAGGGTCAGGAGGATCGGCAGCCACTGGGTGGGTAGCTGGCCCCTTTGCTCCACAGACCTATCTTGACCTCAGTCCAAGGTCAAGGGCTGGGAACCCTATTTTCTGCACCAGGAACTCAGGGTTATGCTCCAATGTGTGCCCTTGGCATATGGTGGTCATCCAAACTGTGAGTGAATGTGTGAATGACTGACCTCTGAGTGAATGAATGGGTGAGCAAATATAAGGGTGAATAGGGGAGCTGATGAGTTCTTACTTGGCTTGAGGTATTGCTAACTGGGAAGGGAGGAGAACTGGGGGCCCCTTCCCACTGAAGCTGGTAACTGCCCCACCAATGCCATCTGTTCTTTGACTAAATCTGGGGTCAAGATGACATCCAAATTTGACACTCGTGGGCCCCAAGCTGACAAGGGCCACAGCCCTCTCAGAGCCTACTTCCAGTGGGCCCATGGGCAGCCCTGGTCTCCTTCTTCCTTTCCTGTCCTTCATCTTACAGCCTCATGTTCTAGTTCAGCTCACACATAGCCCAAGGGGAAACCACAAAGTGGCTTCCCCATGGGCTAAGCCAAGTGTCTAAAGTGGGGGTTTCTCTTTGTCTGGGACTTGCTGGGGCAGGAACTTGGGAGCCAGCATCTGGAAACTGGATCGCATTCCCTGAGCCACGGGAGCCTAGCTGGGTAAGGTGGACAGCCTGTCCTTCAGCTTTTAGAGCCAATGGTCTCCTTTGCTATGAGCCCCAAAGCTCCCCACGATAGCATGCACCCCGACCCCATCAGCTAAAACCCTCTGTTTCTCCCAGGAACCCATGGTGTGAGATTAGGGCTCTTCTGCCAGCAAAGCCATTCTGATCACCCTACCCATGATGGGGGCCAAGCCAATCACATTAGCCATAAATGACCAATGTCCTCAGCTGCTCGTTTCTCGGGGTCGCATCTGTGGTTCCTGTTCATCTCTTGTCAGTTGACGTCTCTAGTCCTTCCTACAAAGGGGAAAATGAGTTGCGCCCATGCGCACACAGACACACACACACACACACACACACACACACACACGAGACCAAACAATAAAAAACCCAGTGTCTTTTTATGCATGTGGTGAGATAAAATTGTGATCCTTATGTGACCTCCAGCTGCTGTCGTGTCTTGTAAAATATGTCCAAATGTTTAAGAATTTCCAAACACATGGTCCCTTAATGAAGTCTGCAGAGTTCAATAAAAGGTACGGAGAAAACAAGCTTGGTGGAGTTTGTTTGATTTTCAGGAGGGTTCAGGGAGGTGGGGGGGTCAGATGAAGATCTATAAGGAGAGCTAAATCTGGAGGCCTGGGAACCTGGAGGGATGGCACTGGCTTTTTCTCTTCCTGCAGAAGAGGGAGGGCATGAAAATGTAACCGGCTCATCACCCCTAGTATGCAAGCTAGTGGTAACCCACCCCATGCTGTGTTCATGCATCAAAACCCCGACGCTAGCCATTTGGTTCTCACGTCAACTATGCCTGGGTTCCTCTCTCATAAAAATGTCTCTCAATAGAAAGCATGAGCTCAAATTCCCACAGGGCCAAGCAGGTAACATAAGTGGGTAAAGCAACCTAGCTAAGAGGCATAAGGGAGTGGTGGTGAGTGTGGCAAACTGAAGGACACACACGCACTGTCTAAAGAGGTGAGCACGATTCATGTCCAGCTCGTTGTTTCCACAGAGGCATGCAGCCCGGCAATGCCAGGTCTTTTTAAGAGAAGTCAGAAATCTGGATTTTTGTGAGAAATATCCCAACTTTTAAATGTTAGCAACTAATTCCAATTTTCTTAGTCATGTACTGTCCAAATTAAACACATCCGTGGGCAGACTACAGCCCCCACAGGCTACCTGTATTAGTCTGTTTCTGTTGCTTATAATAGAATACCTGAAACTAGGTAATTTATAAAGAAATGAAATTTATTTCTTAGAGTTTTGGAGGCTGGGAAGTCCAAAGTTCAGGGAAAATATCTGGTGAGGATCTTCTTTTTGATGGTGGCTCTCTATAGCAACGCAAGGTGTCACATGATAAGAGAAATGGGATGAGTAAGAGAGCTAACCTGCTTACTTCCTCTCCTTTTAAAGCCATCAGAAACATGCCCCTTAATCCATGAATGGATCAATCCATTCATGAGGGCCCAGTCCTCACAACCCAATCACCGCTTAAAGGCCACATCTTTCAAGTACCATAACTGGATTTCCCACCCTCTTAACACTGTTGTAATGGAGATCAAGTTTCCAAAACATGAACTTTGGGGGTACATACTTAACCCATAACACTACCCCTTTGTGACCTCTGCCTTGACCGCTAGGGCTCAACCATTTCTATATTAGTTAACTATTGCTATGCAACAAATTACCCCAAAACCTGGCAACTTGAAGCATTATTTTTTAAAGATTGCTGTTAGCTTTATTGTGATTCTAGAATTGGGTGACACTTCATTCCATAAAATAGGATAAGTGTTCCCATCAAGCATTTATTATCTCGCAGGTTTTGTGGGTCGGGAATTCAGAAGCATCTCTAGCTGGGTGGTCCTGGCTGGGGGTCTCTCACGAGGCTGCAGTCAAGACCTCAGCTGCAGTCATCTGCTTGACTGGGGCTGGCAGATCTGCTTCTAAGGTGGCTCAGGAGGCCTCAGGTCCTTGCTAGTTGCTGTTGGGGGCCCTCAGCTGCTCACCATGTGACTGCTCCTTGGGGCACTTGAATGTCCTTCCACCATGGTAGCTGGCTTCCCCCAGAGTGAGTGGTCCCACAGGATGATCAAGGAGAAAGCCACAATGCCTTTTGTGACCCAGTCTCAAAAATCAAACACCATCGCTTCCACCAAATTCTATTTGTTGGCAGTGAGTCATTAAATCCAGCTCACACTGAGGAGGGGAATTCTACCTCTAGAGAGAAAAGTATTAAAGATATTATGGACATGTTTTAAAACCACTATATACCAAATCCCAGTTAGTGGAAAGAGTAGTTTGTAGACTTTAGAATTTCATAGCACAGTAAAATTTCCAATTAAGTTTGGGGAAGTGTGTAAGCCTTGCCAGCATTTTATTTTACCAAGTAAAGATGTTGAAAAAGTAACTACCATGTGCTAGGTACCTTCACCATCACCTAGTAAAACAAAGGGTATTTCAAACCCCCCAAAATATATCATCTCAGAATAAAAGACTTTCCTTAAAAAACACAACTTTTATTGTTTTTTAATAGATCAGAGCTTCTCAACCTCAGCACTACTGACTTTTAGGGCCAGCTCGTTCTCCACTGTGGGGACTGTCCTGTGCATTGTGGGATGTTTAGCAGCATCCCTGACCTCTACCCACTAGATGCCAGTGGCACTTCCCCACATTTGCAACAACCAGAAGTGTCTGCAGACATCGGCAGATGTCCCCTGGAGGACAAAATCACCTCCAGTTGAGAATCACTGAAGAGGTCCAAAATCCAAAATCCAAAAAGGACCATGAAAAGTGAAATTTCCTTCACAACTCTGGACCCCAATCCCCCCATCCCTACAGGCAATTACTGTTACAGTTTCTCATGTATCCTTCCAGAGACAATATTTGCAAACACACACACATACATGTGTGAGTCTGTGTGTGTTGTTTTGCTGTTTTATTTTATGCCACACAAATAGGAACACACCATATACACTGCTGTGTACCTCGCTTTTTCACCTAATATATCTTGGAATCATTCTGGATTAATACACAAAGAGCTTCCTCATTCTTTTGTAAGCCTACGTCCTGTGCTATCGTACATGGTAATTGCTGGTCTCCTGCTGCTGAGCGTTCAGGTTGCTTCCAAACTTTTGCTATAACAAACAGTGATGCTTAAATGAATGGCCTGTCGGCAGTTCCTCCGGGCTCTGCCTTCAAAAATAGATCTGGAATCTGCATTTCTCGCCCCTCCACTGCCACTAGAGTCTATTGCCTAATGACTGCAGCAGCTTTCAGTCTGGGCTCCCTGTTTCTGCCCTTGATATCATTCAGGCTCTTCTCAACACAGTGGCCAGAGGGGGTCCTGTCAAATTGTCAGTCTGATTATGTCACTGGCCGTCAAAACCTTCCCATCACATTTTTAATAAAAGCCCAAGTCCTTGGCATAGTCTGCAAGTTCGAACATCCACAGGCTCCCACCTGCCTCCTTACTTCATCTCCCCCTGCTCTCACCCAAGGGTGCCCAACATCCCCAGCCTCCTCCCTGTCCCTCTAACATGCCCACCATGGGCCCACCCAATAATGTGGCCTCCTTTGGCCCCCTCCTGGCCCTCCACCCTCTCTGATCTCTTGTCTTATTACTTGTCCCCTCCCTCACTCGCCTCCAGACACACCAGCCACATGTCACACACGCACACATCCATACACACTTACACTCCATCTCTGTCTTGGCTTTAGTTTTCTCCGTAATACTTATTACCTCCAGACACATTCTATTTATTTATTTTGTTTATCTCACTCCAATAAAATGAAAATTCCACAAGGGCAGAGGATTTTTATCAGTTTTGTTCACTGCTGTGTCTCCGGTGCTTAGAAGTGTGCTTGGCATATAGTAGATGCTCAATGACTAATTTGTTAAATGTTGGATAGGTAAATAAATGCCTGCATACATGGCATCATCTCATGCTGTGTGTATATGTCTTTTAAAAAATATTCTTGGAAATCATGTTGTTGGATAAAGGGCTTATAAGCTTTTTATGATTTTTTAAAATGATTACAACGAAGTTATATAGGTAGCCCAATGTATACTTTCACCAGTAATTTGGAAGAGTGTGTGAAGAACAGTGTTTTCAGTGGAATTCATTTGCCTTTATGAAAATCTCATTACATTGTCCTTATTTTTCTCCTTGCCTGCCACGGACTGGAGAAATCATCAGAGGCTGCCAGCTGTCTTTGGCCAGAGCCTCTGATACATTTCAGAGCCTCTGATAGGTTTGATGCTCACAACCACACTGAGAGCAGTGCTGGTCCCATCATACAGATTCACACACTGAGACCAGACTCGTATGACTTGCCAAAGGACCTGCCACATGTTTGCAGCTGAGCGAGGTCCTGAACCACATCCCTGGGCCCCTCGTCAAGTGCTGGCTTTGCTACAACCCAGAAGGAAGGAGGCCATCCTGAAAACTTTCAGGCCTGCTTATGGGGGCTCAGAATAACTTCACAGTCTCCTAGGAGCACCCTCCGTTGGTCTGTAGGCCGTTCATTTACTCATCAAACATGTACTGGACTCTTCTGCTTGTCAACCATGGATAAGCATTGTGATTCTGCAATAAATTAAGAGACCCTTCCCTCCTTTCTTTCTTCCTTATTCCTTCTCCTTCATTTTCCTTCTTGCCTTCTTGCCTTCCATACACATTTATTGAGCACTTACTATGTATTAGGCCCTCTGCTTGGTGCTGGCGATACCAAGCTGATTCAAGCAGAGTCCTTGCCCTTGTGGAGGTAATAATCTAAAGGGAGAGACCACACTCATTCACCCCAGACATAGGCGAGGGGGCTTCGGAGAACCCTTCCCACACACACATACACAGATTGGAGCACCCTCAACAAGGGAAGGGTGGCCCAAGAGCTCCTGCTTTCTGGGTGCTTTGCCAAACCCTTACTGTGTGTTATTTCTTCCAATCCTCACGAAATAGCACTAGGAGGACATGTTATTATCTGTATTTTGCAGCTAAGGGAACTGAATCACGGCACAGGGATGACTTGTCTAAGATCCCCCTGCTAGGAAATGGCAAAGCTGGGATTTTAACCCAAATCTGTCTGATTTTACCAGGTTACTGCCTCTGCCAAAAGGATCAAGGCTGATAATTCGTCACACTCAATGGTGCAGAGTTCAAGAGGGCTGCGACTGGAGCTAGACTGCCTGAGTTCAAAATGCCAACTCCTCCACTTACTAGGTACTGGCATAAGGAAGGTCTCTAGCCTCTGTGCCTCAGTGTCCCCATCTGCAGAATGAGGCTAATTCCCTTAAGCAACAGTTATGTATGAAGCTCCTCAGGGCCAGGAATAAGGTGAGGAGATCAAGACAGGGCTGTACACATGCAGGGTTGGATCCTGTCTTTATTTGAAATTTCGTTATTTTGTGATTCGTTGATTTTTGTCATTAATTTGTATTGTTTTAAATATTGCAGTAAAATATTCTTTATCTTGATTCCTGAGTTTTGGCACCCCCTTCCATCTTGCATATTTTGATATTTGGGGGATGTGGCACTGAGCAAAGCAAATCCCTGCCTTCAAGAGACACACATCCTAGTGGGGGAGGCTGCCAATAAAAAGATAAAAATATATGACACTTCTGGTGCTAAGAAAAACGAAGTTGGATAAAGAGACACAGAGAGATATAGGACTAAAAACAGTATCCATCTCACCAGAGTTGGTGTAAAGATTAAAAGAAATGATCCATGCAAAGGGTCTAGCACAGAGGCTGGCACAGTAAGAGCTACATAAACACTGGCCATTAATGTGATTTTCTGTGCTGGGCTCAAGGGGCACACAGTTATAGACACCAGAGCTCTGCCCTCCAGGAGTTGTCAGCTTGGGGCAATGTTACACAAACTATGTGCTGGGACCCGCTGGTACAGGGGTTCTTAAATTTTGTGTGCCATGGGCCCCCAGGGAAATCTGATGCAACCTATAGACCCTTTCTCAGAATAAAAAAAAATACGTAGTAAAATAAAGTGCATAAAATAAAATACATAGGTTTAAAAAGGAAACCTATTCTATTGAAATACAATTATCAAATTATTTTAAAATGTGCAATATAGTAACACATGTACTTCTTTATTAACAAATTAAATAATAAGGGCTAACAATGAGCCTAGTAATTACTGCAATTTTGATGTAGTGAAGAGCATAAAAGATATTTTGAAATATCTGCAACAACCATAATGAGATATAAAATAGTCTGTGATTTTTTTGTGGTGATAATGTCACCAGAACTGGTAATACTACGATTTATTGTATATATTCACAATGAAGGATGTGCTCTATTTCAACTAGATGTCAGTGAAAATACTGATACAGAGTTTTGTCCTATCCAAGTTCGTAGACCCATAGTATGAACTCCTGCAGGAGGGGCTTCGAAATCTATTTCATGGGTTATGACTAGCACTTTTTTAATGAAAAAAAATAATAGACTGGAGTAAAAATAGAAAAGAATAGGATAGGAATCAGCATACATTGCTCATAAAAAGTTAAGTGCAGAATCATGAAACTTTCATATCCATTGTGCATGTGTGTGTGTGTGTGTGTGTGCATGTGCACAGGCATGCTACAGGCCATGACACAAAATACACTTTTTCCTGCAACTCATGGTCAAAAATATCTGAGAAACTATGGTGTGGGGCAAGCTGGCCCAGCTCAGCCACTGCCATAGTGCAGGCGCCCACAAATACCCTGTCCCTGCCTCTGAGCTCCTACCCGCCTTGGTTTGGTCCCATCTGCCCTCCAGCTCATGCATGAATACGCATATAGACCCAACCTCAAAAAAGGCCATGCTGTCAGTGGCTGAACAGCCGTCCCTCCTCCTCAGGGAGAGGAGCAGGTGTGACAATGCCCATGTTCTGAGCTCATGCCCTGTTTGCGGACCTGTCCCTGCAGATGGCCACATGGTCCCACAGCAAATATTAGGAGTGCTGTTTGAGCACAGCCAGCTGGCGGCATGTCTGGAGGTGCCAGGCTGCAAGGGTTCGGAGCTAATTAAACCACCTCTGATGAAACACTGTAGGGAACTAAGGTCGGGTAGATATTGCTGAGCTTTTTCTGTATGCATGTACTTCTTGCTCCCAATCCTGGCTATTGAAGGGGACGATCTGGGAGAGGAGACAGTAATCATAATAACAAAACCTCAAAGGGAATCTACACTCCAGTCTCCCAAGCGGAAAGGACTTTGACACTCTGCAGATGGGAGGTGAAGAAACAAGGATTCCATTGTCAGATGTTTGGGCAATTAACCCTGTGCTAATAGGCAGAAAATCACTATCGGGGAAAGATGGGCTTTGAAGGAGATTTCAAGCTGCAGCTCAGCCTAGTGGTTCAGAACAGAAACTTTGGGGTCTGAAGCACTGAGTTCAAATTCTGGCTGCACCACTTCCTTGCTGTATGGCCTATAGCAAGTCACTTTCCCTCTCTGGACCTTGGTTTTCTAATCTGTAAAATGGGGAAATAATAGCAAGCATCTACTTTGAGGGGGTTCTGGGGGTCCTCAATGAAAGGATGTAAAGTGCTTAGCCCAAGAACGGGCATACAGTGAGTGCTCAGTAATGGTAACTCTTATTGTTACCATCTTTTCTATTCCTACTGTGGCCAGGGCACAGTTCTATTCCCTAACGGGGACTTATTGTCCAGACTTAGCACCTCACAGAGCTAGAAATCACGGAGAACATAGAATCATATTAGTTAACATTTATTGAACATTCACTATACACCAGGCACTGCTCCAAGCACTTTATATGCATTTGTCAACCAATTCTTAGCAACAACCCAATGAAATCACCATCATAGGTGTCATCATGAAATTATGATCATCAACAACCCTGTGAAATTACCATCATCCTTAGCTCACAGATGAGGAACTGTATCAGTTATCTATTGCTGCATGACAAATTACCCCAATACTTATTAGCTTAAAGTAATAATAAACATTTATTATCTTACACAGTTTCTGTGGCTTGGGAATTTGGGAGTGGCTTAGCTGGACAGCTCTGGAACAGACTCTCTCATGAAGTTGCATCAGGATGTCAGCAAGGGCTGAAGTCATCTGTGGCTCAAAGGGCTGGAGGATCTGCCTCCAGGATGGCTCGCCCACATGGTTGGCAAGCTGATGCCAAGCTGTTGGCCGCAGGCCTCAGGTCTTCACTGCATGAATCTCTCCTCAGAGTTTCTTGAGTGTCCTTACAAGATGGCTGGTGGCTTCTCCCCGAGTGAGTAATCCAAGACAGGAGCTATAATGCCTTTTTTTCCCCAATTTTTATTTTTTTGGTGGCAAAATACATATAACATAAAATTTACTGTCTTAACCTTTTTTTTTTTTTTTTTTTTTTTTTTTTTGTCTTTCTCGTGACAGGTACTCAGCCAGTGAGTGCACCGGCCATCCCTATATAGGATCCAAACCCGCGGCGGGAGCTTCGCTGCGCTCCCAGTGCTGCACTCTCTCGAGTGCACCACAGGCTCGGCCCCTATCTTAACCATTTTTAAGTGGTATTAAGTATGTGCAACCATCACACTATCCATCTCCAGAACTTTGTTATCTTCCCATACTGAAACTCTGTGCCCATTGAATAGTAACTCTCTATTCCCCCTTCCCACCAGCCCCTGCAAACTACCATTCTATTTTCTGTCTCTACGAACTTGACTCCTCCAGGTACCTCATATAAGTGGAATCATATAGTATTTGTTTGCAAGTGGCTTATTTCACTTAGCATAATGTCCTCAAGTTTCATCCATGTGGTAGCACGTGTCAGAATTTCCTTCCTTTTTAAGGCTGAATAATATTCCATTGTTACAATGCCTTTTTATTACCTAGCCTTGGAAGTCACATGCACTGTCGTTTCCAAAATATCCCATTGGTCACACAGATCGGCCCTATTCACTGCAGAAGGGGACCACCCAAAGAGTGAATACTGGGAGGTAAGAATCATTGGGGACCACCTCAGAGGCTGGCTACCACAGAACTGAGGCCTGAGAGGTTTAATGATTTACCTCAGGTCACCCAACAGGCGAGTGACAGACCCAGGACTTGAGAGCTTGTTTAGAGGTTCTAGCAGGGGAGCACAGTTACTTGTATATCCTTGACCAAAGAATGGTCCTCTCCTCTATAGGGAAAGGTTGCCTCTTCCACCAAGCATGCAGCTTCGAGAAGAACACACGTGGAGCAGTGATGGAGGAAGGGGACACCTGCCTAGTCAGCCAGATCAGCCAAATCAACCCTGGCAATCAATGGGGTGACAGATGTTGCAACCAGATCGCCCTCACATTCTAGACCCAGGATTTGACAGATCACATGACACCAGGGTGTTGTGTAACCACCCTACAGTATCCCCACCCCTCACACCTCAGCATGGCTTCCACTGGTGAAGACAGAGACACCAGAGGCGGGGGGTGAGGTCGGGGGCAGTGGTCGTGGAGACTCCCTGAACAGAAGGTCAGGAGGCCCAGGTTGGAGTCTCAGTTCTGACACTAATTCACCATCTGACTTTGGGCAAGGCACCATCCCTCTCTGGTCCTCAGCAACCTTCATTGTCAGGCAGGGACAATAATAACTACTTCTCATGTTATTGAGGTAAGTAAAGAAAACAAACACACAGTACAATGCTTAGTCCACAAACAGATATGCAGAAGTAATACATTTCCTTCTACATTGTTTTAAATGTTTATTTGTTTACTGGATACTAATCTCACATGGTACCCAACTGGAAAAGTATAAAAGGATCTGCAAGGAAATCTCCCTCTCACTTGGTCCTGGTCCTTCAGCCACCCAGTTTCCCTCCCTGAGGCAACAACTCTTCCTAGCCTCTTGTCAAAATATGACACTTCTGTTTTCTTAAAACAACCTAATTTCCAAGGACCCGCTGAGTGGGAGAGAACAAAAGCTCAGCCCGTCTTGGGGCTAAGAAGCTTGGGTCTCACCTGGTGGCGAGGCATGGAAGGCGGAGCCGGGCAGAGACTTCTAGTCATCTGTTATCTAGCCACATGAGTGACTTTGCAGACGTCCCTTGTGCCAAGCATGTAGAATCTTGGAGCCAAGTAAGGGAAGGAGCTGGGATTTGAACCCAGACCCAGAGTCCAAGCTCTTCAGCACTACATTACTCAACTAAGCTCAGGGAGTTGGTCCTTGCAGCATTAAGGAGAACCTCAAAATTGCAAGCACATAGCTACTCAACAATGATGGATAGCGCTGCTTCTCACTGGAATAAAATGCATTACTTAAAATTTTAACTGTGGACAGCGTGGAGATATTTAAAATTCTTAAGTAACAATGCAAGGTTAAAAATAAATAAATTCTAGACACAGCTAAGGCACCACATCTTCCAGGAGGCTTTGCTCATCCCTTCCCCCGTCAAAGGCTAGATCAGGTGATTCTTTGGGGGTCCTGGAGCCTCCCCCATCACAGCTGTCATGGCACCAGGCTCTCACTTCCTGTGGCTTCTGTGAGGTGGTTAACCCAGCAGATGCAGGGGCAAGATGGTGTGGGCTTAAATCCTGGATCCTCTATTTTCCATCTGTGTGGCCTTGGGCAAGTTACTTCACCTCTCTGTGCTTCATGAATGGGTATGAGTAACAGCTAGTTCTGAGGGCTGTAGTTAGGATTAAATGTGTTGTCTCATAAAATCCTTGCCACATGCAATAAATATTAGTTTCTGTAGCATATCCCTCTCTGCACCAGACTGAGCTCCGTGCAGGCAACAATATTGTCTCATTCTTCCCTGCATTCCAAGCACCCAGCACAGAGCCTCCAATGGGATAGGCATTCAGAAAGGGTTTGCTGAGCCCATATTCTGCAGCTGCTGCAGCAGGGCCATCTTCATCAGGCCTTCCAGCAGGCACTGAGAGCCGCTGACCTGAACCTGGTGAGGTGTGTGTATGAAACTGTGGACCCAGCCCAGGTTTTTGGGCAGCCACCTTGCCCATTCTCCCAGCCCAGGCTCCTTTCCCTCATCCAAGCTCACTACCTGGAAGAGGCTGTCATGCACCTGGACCACAGTGACCCCATCATGCGGGACCACATGGGTTCCATGATGGCCCCAGTGCACTAGAAGCTCTTCCAGTTCCCGCAGGCTGAGCCACACAACTCACTGGGCAAAGCAGCCCAGCATCTCAGCCTCATGCTGCATGGCCTTGTGACCCCCAGCCTCTCTTAGCAGCTAAGCCTGTCTTGCCCAAATGTGGGTAGCACTGTAGGCCAGCAGACAGGACTAGGCCAAGGCAGGATCATGTCTGCCCTTTACCTGCTCAGACCCCCACCTCTGGGGTGTTTGGGGTGGGGAGGCAGGAGCACTGGCCATGGTCTATAGGTTACAGTAGCCAGCAGGTTTAGGCTGGGCCCACAGCAGGTATTATGCCTTCTTGGGTTCTGCTATGCCTGGAGCATGACCCCGAGATTACAATACCACTTGAGCTGAGTTTTCTATGTTCCTTTTTACCTCCAATTTGGATCATTTTGTTTTTGAAAAACATTGAGAAATTCAATTAAGTGCTTTTGAAATAAAATGGAGTATGTATGTGCAAAAAAAGGAAGAAAGAAAGAAAGGATTTCCTGAATGAATCCAGGCATATATTCCACAAATATTTATCAAGCACCTTCTCTGTGCCAGATCCTAGGGAGACAAGGTGAATGAGACAGATGTGGTCTGTGCTTTATAGTCTCCTAGGGGTTTATAGTCTCCTGGGGGAAACAGCTAATAAATAAATAGGCAAATAAGTAAAGAAAAACATAGGCTATTTCTCAGTGCTGTGGAGAAAGTGAAACAGTGGTGTGATACAGAGTGAATGGGGAGTGTTACTCCAGATGGGCAATCAGGGAAGGCCTCCTTGATTGACAGGAAGGAGCTAGCCCTGGGAAGAGCTGGGAGATCAGCCATCGTCAGGCAGAGGGCACAGCAAGTGCAAAGACCCTGAGGCAGGAATGCTCTCAGGAGGCTGTCTTGGCTGGAGAAGGCAAGTGAGGAGAGTGGTGGGCAGGAGGTGGGAACAGTCAGCAGGGGCCCATGGCACAGCAGTGTGTCAAGCAGGATAGGAGCCTAGAGCTTCCTCTGAGAGCAGGGAGCAGCCAAGCAGCTGTTGGGGAGTTTACACCAGGGAGCAACACTGTCCTTGCATCCAGGAGCCCCCACATACTGAGAACAGTCCCAGCCTAAATCTGGAGGCATCTGCTTCTCCAGGCAGCATCTGAGCTCAGCCTGGAGTGGTTCAGCCCAGGAGCTGCTACCATCCATCCTTGTCGGCTTCCTCCCGAGTCAGACTCGATGCCCCATTAATATAAATGAGGCCCTTGGCTGACTCAATTTCCAGATGACTTCAGACGTTCAAGATCTCTATTCCAGGAAATGTGAAATTTATGTAACGAAAATTAAAAGAGAAACTGGGGAAGCAGCTCCTTAAGTGCCTGCTTCCCGGGTAAGTGAGCCAAGGTCTGTCGTCTGCAGAAGATGGATGAAGGTGCCACCAAAAGCTGCTGGGAGCCTGTGACCAGCAGGGAGGCAGGGAGCATGTAGCAGAGAAGCCCCCGGACCCTCTCCTTTCCCTCAAGAAAAGAGCCATGATAATAGTAGCTCACGTCCATTGCTACATGTCCAGCCTTGTTCTGAGTGCTTTACTTACATGGATTATCTCATTTAACACTCATGACACCATGATGAGGTAGGCCCTACTATCTTCCTCATTTTACAAATGGGGAAACTGAGGCTCATACAAGTGTTGGAGAAATGACTTGATCAAGGTCACACAGCAAAGGAGCAGCCATAATGGGACTCAGGCCTATTTTACTAATATTCCCATTGACCCTCTTGTCTAGAGCTCAGCCAATATGGAATAGCAGAGAGGCTCAGGAGTCAGAGAGACCTGGGTTCAAATTCAAGTTCCAACTACTAACCTAATGTGACTGTGGACCTGCCACTTACATTCTGAGAATCAGTTCCTTTATAAATAGAGCCCCTTCTCCACAGGATTCTTCTCTGAATTAGAGGAGACAATGTACAAAGATGCCAAGCACAGGATTTCAGCTGCCCTTTGAAACTAGTTTAAAAAACAACAACTGTAAACTCATAGAACTAAAAAGTCTTAAGGTGACTTACTTCAGGTACGGCTGGATCTAGGAGGCATCAAAGATGACTTAAGGGTTCAGTTTTTCTCTCTCTCCATGTTGTGGACCCTCACTAGGTGTTCCACAGTTACATCATTCTTACAGCTAGAAATCTTGGTAATAAAGAGAGCTCTTTTTCCCTATGGGGCAGCAAAAGTCCCAGGATTCACTCTGATTGGACCACCCTGGATCATATGCTCATCCTATAACCAATCTCCATAACCAGAGGGATGGACTATGCTGATTGGGTCACCCGGGTCACATGCTCACCCCTGCAGCCTAGGGGAGGGGGTGCGAAAGCCCGGGTTGAACCTCTTGGACTACAAGGGGGAAAGGGTAGGCTCCTTAAAGGAAAACTGGGGTGCTGTTACCAGAAAAATAGGAAATGAGTTCCATGCCAGCACAAATGCCAGATGGTGCTCCTGGCACATAGTAGGCCCTAAATAAACATATGTTCAATTGAATGAACAAATATCTACCCCCAGAGATGGTCGTAAGGATAAAATGAAATAAATGTATGCAAAGTCCCTGGCAAGCAGTACTCAATAAATTTTGCCTTAAAGGAACAAAATGTGCTCAAATTGGGTTTGGATTCTGATCACGTGCTGCTGAGCACAGATGCTGGAAGAAGCCAGAAGGAAAGGCTTCCCTCGCCTCAGCCAGGCCTCCTCACATGCATTCTCCATCCCTGGGGCAGGGGCAGGACTAGGGTAAGGAGAGTGAGGCACTTGCCTTGGGTGGTAAGAGGACACCACAAAACTGAGTAATCAAGATAAACATCTTAATGCAATATTTTTTAAAAACCAACATTAATGAAAAAATCCATGATGAACAAAATATCAACATTTAAAGACATTCATATACACACATTTGCATATCATTTATATCCAAATGTCCAGACACACACACATATGAAGGTCCTGCCAGACATGTTTATATATGTCTACATATGTGTATGCACAGGGCTACTGCATTGCACAAATCCAGTGGCTCCCATTTCATCGCAATCCGCACAAACGGCACCCCTGAATTGTGAGGCACAGCCTCTGTGGCTGAACACAGCAGCCCTGTACACGAACAAGCATGTACGTACATTGCCGCCCACATGTAGATGCATAACCACCCTACACCACCATATGTGTGTCACATAATGTGGCACATGCACACATGCCAAGACATAACTGCACAATATAGTTACATACAAGCTCACCTTCCTGCCTCAGGGCCTTTGCGTTTGCTCTTCCCTCTGCCTGGAGTGCTTGTGCCCCAAATAACCATGTAAATCCCTCTTTTGCCTCCAAGTTGTGCTCAAAGTCACTTTCTCAGTGAGAGCTTCCCTGACACACTCACATCCTCACTCCTTTCTAAAGTTGCAACACACACACACACACACACACACACAAAACACACACAGTTGGTACCCTCCAGCTCTGATTTGTTTTTCTCCTTAGCACTTATTACCACTGACATCATATGTAATCTTCCTTTTGATCACATTTAATGTCTGTCTACCCCACCAGAAAGTCAGTTCTACATGGGCATAGGTTTTTGCCTGCTTCGTTCACTGCTGTGTTCCAGCCCCTAGAACAGTGCTTGGCACATAATGCATGCTCAATAAATATTTGTTCACTAAATGAAAGAAGCCAGGGAAGTGGGGATCCCTGAGAATGATTGAGACCAAATTTCCCACTATCCCAGGAAAAAGGCAACCTAAAGGTGATTTCAAGAACTAAGGCACAATGCAAGGTACATTCTAAGTGCTTTAAGAGTATTATTTAATCCTCATAATGGTACTATGACGTACTATTGTCCATCCCCATTTTACATAGGAGGGAACTAAGGCACTGAGGGGTTAATTCATTTGCCCAAGATGTCACAGCACAGAAATGGCAAAGCCGGGATTCAAACTCTGGTAGCCTGGCTTCACACAGCCCAGACTCTATACACATACACGCACGCACGCACGCACCTATACGCACGCACACACAAACTTATGTAACATCACCAGGCCCTTTTAGCTTTTAAGCAGCTCTCAGAAATGAGAACTCCCCCCTTCCTCCCGACTGTGCGTTTGGGTCCCCTCCCTATGCCGTTGTCCCTCCCCCCCACCCCCATTGTCCTCACTGCATCCTGGCCAAGCGCAAATCTTCGTCCCTTGTGACGCAGGAAGCTGTAGGCTGTCCAGTTGTCATGGTGACGGCCACCAGCCCCTGTAAACAGTCTCGCCTCCCAGCTGTTTGGCTGGCTCACTCCTACCATCCTCAGAAGCTGTTCCCTGGGTCTTACTCCACACTTGACCCTTTCTGGGTGGCTGGGTGAGCCAAATATACAAACGTCTATCCTGTTTCCCACCTGGGGGACAACAAGAGGCTTAGAAGAAGGAAATCTGGGTGCCCACCTCCCTTCCAGCCTCTTCTTGGCTGTGCAATCTTGAGCAGTCCCTTCCCTTCTTTGTCCAGGTCTCTTGTCCTAGCTTTACAGGTGGGCATAAGGAATTAATGAGTTCCTGCCTTCCTTCATTTATTCAACAAATAATCATCAAGCACCTACCATGTGCCAGGCAGTGGACACAGTGGGGATACAGCAGCAACCAAGACAGACCAGGTTCTCAGGCAGATAGACAAGAAACAAATTCTGAGAAGACAATAATATAGGTGAACGTGTATGACTAGGGGGAGCAGTACAGGGGCTACTTTTCTCAGAGTGGCCAGGGAAGGCCTCTCTGAGGAAGTCACATTTGAAAATGAGAAGACAGCCATGCAAAGATATGGGAAAAGAAGTATGCCAGAAAGCAAACGCAGCATGTACAAAGGCCTTGAGGCAGCAATCACTTGGCCTGTTTAAAGGATAGAAGGCCCTTTCCTCAAAACGATGTTTATAATTCTAGGAGGACAGGCCCAAGGAAGGAACTCTAGTGCTGCAGGTGGAAGGAGGGAAAGTGAACATTGACAAGGGATGTTGCTCAAGATGGTGGGAGGAGGTGACCTCACAGCCAGCTGCTGCAGGTCTAGCTTCCAGAACCTACAGGAGCAGCTCAGACTTGGGGGTCTGAGCTTCTGCACCAGGAGAGCATAAAAGAATAGCAATAACAACACAGCATGTTCTAGATGCTTTACATATATTAACTAGTTTAACCCTCACAACCCTAGGAGAGAGGTTACTGCTATTCTCATCATCTCCACTTAACTGAGGGAAAACTAAGGCAATGAGATATCTGCCCCCAGTCAAATGACTATTGACTGGCACAGCTAAATACATACCTGGCTGCAAAGCCCACGACCCCAGCCACCATGCTGGAATCTCTGTAAATGAGCAAAGGGACTTGGCCAAAAGCCTCCAAGAGTGGTGTGGCAGTGGTGGATGTGCCCTGGACAGAGCACTCCAGCTCCAGCCCATTGTGGCAGCATGTGGAAATGCAGACCCACCGTGGCAAGATGTTCTAATTTTCCAAAATAAGCCATACATTTATGTGAACTCTCCTAATTTTAAAATGTTGACTGGTTTGTTATTTTAAATATCAGGCAGTCAAATAAAACATGGCTTTATTGTAGACTTCTTGGTGGGACTTGCTACATAATTTTCAGAGCCTGGTGCCAAATGAAAATGCAGAGCCCGTTGTTCAAAAATTAAGACTCTCAAGCCAGCAACGGCAGAACATCGAACCAAGCTCAAGGCCCTTCTGAGCGTGCAAATGCCCAGGTTGCATGTGCATGAAGCAAGCTCTGCCTCTAATGCAGGCACTTCCTAAATACTTGTTGAACCAAATGGAAGGGAGGGAAAGAGGAAGGAAAGTGAGCATGCTTCCCAACACCTACTATGCAGCAGACACAGATTTATAAAATAGCTAACACTTGTAAAGCACTCACACGTGCCAGGCACTGAATGGATTAATGCATTGAAACCTCACACCAGTGCTTTACGTGCTATAAGATGGTGCTATAATGATTCCCATTTTCCATATGAGGAAGTTCGGACCCAGGGAAGTGACATCACCTGGTTATTGCTAATGCTGCAGGGAACTGATCTGGGTGGCAAGGGCTGAAGGAGAACAAATGGGAGGGGGGGGAATGAGAGGGAGAGCGAGGCAAGAGGAAGAGAAGCCACCCCAGTCCCGTTTCCCAAGCTGGGCTGCACTCAGGTCTCTGCCAAGACCGTGCGGAATTCAGGGAGGCCACCGCACCCCAGAGAAGGGCCCGTGGCATTTCTGAATCACGGTGCCATCCGCCCCGGCTTGGCTCTTCTCCGGCGATCCAATTACTAAATGTAGCCGCATTCTTTAAAAATGTCTTTCCTCTTATGTAATGCAATAGTGACAAACGCCAAACAGATGGTGCTGTGACAAGCTTTTTAAAAGTTGATTAGGAGCTCATCTTTCAAAATTAATGTATGGGCATTTAAACGAGCTTCAGCCAGCCACAAAACTCGATCAAGAATCCATACGGGACGAATCACTTGACAGACTGGCCGTGCTCACCTCCTTCCTGGCCAGGGTTTGACATGAGAGTTTGGGGAATGTTAATAACTTGGGTGAGGTTGACTTGTGAGCGATGATCAGAAGACACCTGGTTTGGATTGGACAAATGGAGAAATACTTCAGACCTCCCAAAAGTCCAAGAAGCTGGCGGCTCCTCAATCTATTCACTGAGACCTTTTTTTCACACTTTTGTGTTGTCTTCAACAGAGCGGACCATCTCTCCCTGCCTCCCAGAGGGAAGTGGGTTAGTCACAAACCATGTCAGATGCTGCCAGCGAGCTGTTTCACCCCCACCAATACTTCCTCAGTGTTCTGGGATGAGATCATCTCATTTGGAGCCAATTATAGATGGAGAACGCTGGGGATGTGCAAAGAAACCTCCTCAGGGCCCTTCCCTCCCACCATCACTGGCCGTACCCTGCAGGGATGGGCAGGAACAGGAGGCTGGATGTCCAGTCCCAGGTTCAAGCCCAGAGTTTGTGAGTGCCACACATTCCTAAGCCACAGCTTGGATCTGTCAAGCTAGGATGCTGGGCTGTTGGCTAGCTGAAGTCTGTTGGCCTCCAAAGTTCAGAACTGGATGAGCCCTTAGAGATTATCACTGTTGAGATGGGGAAACTGAGGCTCCAGAAGGGAAGTCGCTTGCTCAGGGTCACACAGCAAGTTGGTGGCAAAGCCAGACAGATGAATCATAGCTCCTCCACCTCCCACAAGGAAGACCGTTGTCTGGAATATGCCCAGCCTCCACTCCTGCTGCTTCTGATACCAGCACCCTGAGTTTTCTCAGAGGAATCATCCCTTCCCCAACTGACCCCTCCCCCACTTCAAAGATGAGTACCTGACCCAGCCCCGGCCAGTCAGAACAGTCCATCCCCCACACCACCCCCGTTGGTTCAAGAATATGAACCAGAGATGGAAGATGAGCCGGGTCAATAAGCAGCAACCCCAGGACTTTAGCTGAGGCTGAGGGCATTGGAAATGAGATGCTCTCTTCCCCTGAGTGATGCTAAACTGGGAGGAAGAAAGCCTAGGGCTGTTGGCAGCCACCTATGCCACCACAAGGTGCCTCCCAAAGAATAAAGCCAACACAGAGGTGGGCAGTTCAAAAGAAAGTGATACAACAGCTTCAACTTTTAAACCCCTGGATCTAGCCATACCTGAAGGCAACCCTATCCTGGATATTTTAATTATACAAGTTAATAAATTCCTCTTTTTGCTAAAGTTGGTTGAGTTTAGTTCTGTCACTCATCCCCCTTTGGGGGATGACTAATAGGGCCTTGACTAATATAAAAATTGAAGGTCCTATGACATAGGCCAAGCCTCCAAAGTGTCAGCTTCCTGGATGGAGACACCTCCCCCTTCCCAGCAGATTCCCTGACTCCCTGCATCAGCTCCAGCAACACCCTGTAGAGGGCATACCCAAGGTAAATGCACCATTTCATGGTACCCAAGAGATGGCTCTGCCTTCTGGGTACCCGTAACTAAGGTGTTCCCCACCATAGACTCTGCCTTCCTATTTGGTCAAGAGCACAGGCTTTGGAGTCCAGTTCAAATCCCAGCTCCAATATTTCCTAATCATGAGAACTTGGGCAAATCACTTGGTCTTCCTGAGCTTCAGCTTCCTCCTTTGTAAGTGGGGAGAAGATCGCCTGCCTACTTTACAGGGTCTTAGAGGAGATTAAAACAGGCACAACTATTTACATGCTAAAAAAATGGTAGCTACAAGAGATTCCAAAAAGCATATACTACAGAGCCTGGGCAATTGTCAGGCACTTATGGTCTGCTTGGAAAGATAGCACCTACACACACAAATCGATTTCCATATAATACAGCCTCCTACAGACAAAACAAGTATAGGGGTAGAGGCAGGGAATGTCCGCTTCGAGGGAACCCGTTCTGGATGTGAGTCAGGCAGCCCCTTGCTGGCCTCCTGGCTGGTCCGCTCCCCTCTTCCCTCCATCACCCCAGCTCCTGACCCCAGACCGGCACACACAGGTGCTGCCAAAATGTTCACCCAGTGACTCATTCACACTCCCAGAGAGTGGGAACAGACAGTGATTCCCAGGAGCACCCAGAGTCCTGATTTAGGAAGGAGGATCGGGTAGCAGCAACATTTGGGCCGGTTCCTGGCCAGCCCCAAGGACAGCTGGGAGATAAATGTCTCCCCCAACCCCATGGGAGGGAAGCCTTACCAGCTCGCTCAGAACAGAGGGACTGAGTCACAATTCCATACCCCCAGCCCTGCCAAAGTTCTTTATTCATGACAATGGGGTTTCCTGAACTGGGAGGCTCATATTTGAGACAGTCTCACACAAACCCCAGATAGGGCATTAAATAATGACTCCAGTACTGATCCATGCTACGAGACAGATGCACCTTGAAAACATTCTGCTAAGTGAAAGAAGCTAGTCACGAAAGGCCACATATTGTGTGATTCCATTTATATGAAATGTCCAGAATAGGCAAATCCATAAAAACAGAAAAACTTTAGTGGTTGCGTAGGGCTGGGGGGTGGGGGGTCCGAAGAATGAGGAGTGACAGCTAATAAGTACAGGGTTTCTTTTGGAGGGGACAAGTCTTTGAGTATACTAAAAAGGATTGAACTGTACATTTTAAATGGGTGAGTGGTGTGGTATATGAATTATATCTCAATAAAGTTGTTAAATATATTAAAAGTAATTGACTCCCAAGGGGAGAAAATTAGCCCCCTTTCAAATCTCTTCTAATTTTTCTAATTTGTCAAGGAGCAAGTCTCCACTGGGTACTGATATGTCCTTACTCTCTAACACTTGTTAATTTCTAGTTTGAATACGGAGAGCAGGCTTCATGCTCAGTGTCTCGGGCAGAAAGCAGTTCCTAGCCAGACTTGTTTGGTTTCTATTGCATTTCTTTTTCTGATTGTCTTCTTATTATGGAAACTGACCATTCCATTCATTTATTAATTCATCTTTATTCAACATATATTTATTGAGCATTATTGTGTGTCAGGCACAGTTGTAGCCTCAGGGACACACAAACCAAAATCCCTGCCCTCATGGAGCTTACGTACTAATGCAGGGAACCTAAGCAATAGATGTGGCTTGTGGTCTTGAATCTCCACGTGGCCACTCACTAGCTGTGTGACCCCAGGCAAGTGGCTTAACCTCTCTGAGCCTCAATTTCCACACATGTAAAATGGGGATAATAACTGCACCTAACTCAGGATCCAATGAGCCAATATGTGTAAAGGGACAAGATGGTGATTGATACTCCATAGGTGCTTAATAAATGTTTGCTATTATTACTGATTTTCATTTATAATTGTGATAAATAATTTCCTCTTTAAACACATGTACTTAAGTTTAAGTTTCCTTTTCAAATAATTTTATTTAAGTTTTAAAAAAGAGAAGGTGGGAAGTTAATTTTAAAAATTAAGTGTATGGTAAGGAGAATAAGACAAAGGCCACAAGAGTGCGTTTAGGAGATGAAATCTGGAAAGCCCTGAGTTGGAGGAAGATGTCAGAAGAGCCATGACTCCCAGCTGGCACAGAGTGGAAATATAAAGCTATTTTCAGCCTCAGCACGACAACGAGACTTGTTCCGTCCATCTCAAAACTGCAGACTTCTCCCCACTTGTTTGTTCTGCAGGATCCCAAGCTGTGGGATTTCCCTGCCATCCCCAGAGGCTCTGGAAAGAGGGGTTCTGTACAGTCAGGGAGCACGGGCACTAGATGAAGACGAAGCTGTGGACCTCAGGGCAGGAACAGTCCCGGAGCTGCTTGAGTCTCTCCCAGGTCCCTCGGCACAGGGGGTGGCCGGCTGCTTGCCACAGCGACAGCTGGTTCCTGCAAGAGATGGGGCTGGTCAATCGGCTTATGACTTCCCTGGGCTCCAGGGACATTCACCTTCATGGGCCCCTTCCTCCACGGTTTATGACTGCATTGCATAAAGACGAATATAATCCAGGCTGGATTCATGATTAGTATTGGTTATTATTGTACAGGTTTTTTCTCCTGGTTTTAAAAGAAATTAAAATCAAAACATTTTTGTGGTCCCTGAAAGTATGTGAACACTGTACCCTGATAGAGACTTTAGCCTTGAGATGGCCACCGAGCCACCGATGCTCAGAGGCCACACAAGGCAATTCAGAGTGAACTCTTGAGGGTCTGGGGGGTGGCACTGCCCCATCCTTGCTGAGCATACCAGGACAAGTTGCTTAACCTTTCTGTGCTCTCTTTTCCTCCTCACAGAAGGCAACACAGTGTGGTGGCTTAAGAGCACAGGCTCTGGAATCAGGTGGGGTATGTGACCCAGCTCCTAGGAGCTTCCATCTCCTTAATGGAAAACAGAGATGTCAATAAACCACCTCTCTGAAGTGTTGGGAAGGTTATGAGATGCTGTGTATGGACGAAATAAAAATGATAATAATGATAACAATAATAATAACTAACTATTTCAACAACAAGTATGAACAATCTAATGCTACAAATGCAACCACATGGATGAAACATGCAAACTCCATGTACAGTAAAAGCAATCAGATTCCAAAGGGCACATCCTGCATGATTTCATTTATGTGAAGTTGGGAGAAAAAAGAAATTAAACTGTAGTGTTTAGGGATCTGCACCAAGGTTAGTAAAGCTATAAAGGAAACTGCACAACAGATTACCAAAAAAGTCAGGACAGTGGTTTCCTTTATGGGGAGGGGAGGGGCTGAGGTTAGGAGGGGGTGTTGTGGGGGCTGGAGGACTGGCCAGGTTCTGTTCCTTGCCTGGGTAGTGACTACCCAGGTGCCTCTCTTTTCCAAACATTTGTTAACCCGTTCATATATTTTTAGCGAATTTTTTGCAGGTATAATTCAAATTTTTAGAAATGCAAAATGATAACAACAATAGCAGACGCTGATTCAGTGCATATGCCAGGCATTGTTGCAAGCTACCAAGCGCAGCACCTGGCACAGAATAGGTGCTTCACAAATGACAGCATTTAAAGTTACTGTTATTATTGCCATCCTCATTACATAAAACAGAGTTAATGTCCCTTGTCTCAAAAGAACCAGTCAGGCCTAAATGAGAACCCATGTGAAAAGCGCCTACTTGGTGCCCAGCGCACAGTAGGTGAGTGGCTCATAGCAGTGTTTCTTCTGCTTGTCACAAATTCAGAGACACTTCTTGGGCTAAATAAGCCCTCTGAAAATCCCCAACTGCCAGGCTAATCCCTCTCCAGGCCCATGCCCTTTGCTCGCCCGCTCTCGCCAGCTGCCCATGGAAAGAATCCGGCTGGCAGCTCATTTCCCTGTGTGCTTTGATCCCCCTGCTCTGCCCAATCCTTCCTGGTGAGCTCATGCCCCAATCAGACCTTCCGTCACCTGTTCTGTGAGCCTGGCCCTTGGTGGGGAGCGTGAAGAGATGCCTCTCTCTGGCACAGCCCTGGGTCTCCTTTCCATTCCTTCCCATCCCTGGCAGAGACAGGGGTCTCCGTGACTCTCCTCTTTGCCACACCAAAGTGCCATGTTCTACATCCCAGGGTATTTATGTCAAAAATGAGAAATTTGGAATTAATCAGAGTCTTCGGGCTTATCCAAAGACGAATGGATAAACCGAGGCTCTAAGAAGTGAGTACTATCCCAAAGAATGAATCTCTAATGGTGGCATCTCAGGTCCAGGACAGGTAAGTGGGAGATAGGTTGAAGAGGGGCTGACAGCGAGGGCCTCCCTACCATGTGATAACATTGTCTGACATTTATATATTGTTCATCACATCCATTATTTCTCATTTCCCCAAAGTAGGCATTATCATACCTTTTCTACAGATTAGACATGACAATAGCAGCTGCCACTAATGAGTAGCTACAAGGGGCCAGGTGCTGTGCAAAGGGCTCAGAATCCTTCCCACAATCCTACGTGGTGGGGACTATCAGGGTTAGGTGGAGGGCTTGCCCAGAGTCACATAGCTAATAAGGGCCAGAGGTGGAATTTGAACCACCCAATGTACAGTCCCAACGCCTCTTGTCCAAATACACCTGCCCCTAACACCCTACTGGCATAAGAATTCCCTACTCCAGATCTGCAGCAAGTGGGCTGCTAAATTTTAAAAAGAAGGAAATTAACACCCTCGGAAATTGTAGAAGAACTCCCTGGACAGACTCCAGAGAAAGCTCACGTTCGAACAGTATAATAATCCCTGTGCTGGAAAAGCACTTTTAGTGGGAAACAGTCTAGATTAGACTTTAGAGTTTGGCTTGGGGGTCTGAGCAGTTTTGATTCAAATCTCATTTCTGCCACTTGCTAGGCGTGTGACCTTGGGAACCTCTTTGTATCTCAGTTGCCTCATCAGGAAAGCAGGGACCCTAAAACTATCCACTTCAGATTCTTGAAATGTTTCAGCAGCATACTGTGTGTCAGTGTGACCTCAGCAACTTCCACACTCCCCTCACACACTCTGCTCCTGCCACCATGGCCTCTTTTGTTCCTCCAGTGCAGCAGGAACACTCCATCCACCTCAGGGCCTTTGCACTTGCCATTCCCCTTGCCTGACATGCCCTTTCCCCAGATATCCACAAGGCTCCTTCCCTCATTTTTTTCAGGTCTTTGTTCAAATGTCACCTTCTTTATGTCACCCTCCTTGAACAGGCTTTAAAAAACAACTCCCAGAACTTCCGCCTCACTCTTCTTTCTTTCCCTAACACTTATCTCTCATCTGACAATTATAGATTTACTTATCTATTGTCTGTCCCTTCACAGCAGAATGTTGTCTCCATAAGGGAAGGGACCACAGCTGCTTTGTTCATTGCAGTCTTCCCAGTGTCCAGAACATTGCCTGGCACGTGCTCAATAGTAAGTGCTCCACAGACAATTACTGGAAGGAAGGAAGGAAGGAAGGAAGGAAGGAAGGAAGGAAGGAAGGAAGGAAGGAAGGAAGGAAGGAAGGAAGGAAGGAAGGAAGGAAGGAAGGAAGGAAGGAAGGAAGGAAGGAAGGAAGGAAGGAAGGAAGGAAGGAAGGAAGGAGAGAGGGAGGGAGGGAGGAAGATAAAGAGTTTAGTATAATTCCAACTCATAGTAAGCACTCAGTAAATGTTAGCTATTGTTACAATTAGTATACAAAGTGCTTCCCAAGACACCCTGACCTTGTGAAGGCACTCTAGGGGGCTGATGTAAGGCAAATCTGGATCAAATCCCGCTGTGTGACCTTGACTAAGTCACACTGCCTCCCTGAGTTGGTTTCTCCATCCAAAAAATGAGGGTATCCAAACATGGCTTTTAAGGGAATCATGAGGATTCAGTGATAATGCCCTTTTCTTGAGTGCTTTCTGGATGCCAGAAGCTGTGCTAAGTCCTCAACTTGCACAATCTCACATAATCCTCACCACTGCCCCATGGGGAGCTACTCATTACCTGCATTTTCAGATGAGGTACTTGGGGTTCAGAGAGGTTATGAGATTCGCCGAAGGTCACACAGCTGAAAGTGGCAGGAGGCTGGCTCCTAATTGGCTGATCTCAGACACTGGAACCAGGACCCTGCTGGGTCCCACTCTGTCCAGGGAGCAGCACTCCAGCATCTCCTGGGGTGCCATCTCAGGCAGCAGAGAAGCCCCAGGCTCTACAGGGACACTTGCCCATGCCCAGGTCCCACTGCTCACCCTCTGGCCCCACTGCCATCCCCATAGCAGCACCGGCTCCTGGCGTCCTGGGCAGGCCATTCACACCTCACACAGACCGTGTGGCCCTGGGTCAGATACCTTGTCCATTGGGCATGGGGTGCCCTCACCTGCCCACAGCTCCCTGGAATGGACCCCAACCGGAACTGGACACAGTACCTGCGGCCACACAGGGAGACACCACCCAAAGCACCATGAGCACTGACAGAGCACCTACTATGCACCCAGCCCTATGTGGACCCAGGTTGGTACCATTTCTCCCTAACGTAGAAGCCTTTTGAGCAAACCAATTTAAATCACAGGTTGCTTACGACAAAAGACTCAACTCCTATTTTTTAAAGTTAACATTATTGAGGCTTATCATGTGCCAGGCAGGCCCTATTCTAAGCACTTTATCCAAAAGACTATATATTTTATTTTTCATCTGTCTCCCCGTCATAATGTCAGCTCCACAAAAGCAGGAATTTTTGGTTTTTAACTGTTGAGTCCAACTCCTAGAATTGTACCTGGCTCAATAAACATTTGCTGAATAAATCATTTGGCCCAATGGAACAAGGAAACCTTGCAAGGTAGGTGTTGCCCCCAGTTTTAAGATTAGGAAACTGAGGATCAGAGAGACAACTTGCCCAAAGTCACACAGCTAAGTGGCATTGCCTAAAATGGAACTACCTAAACTGAAAAAAGCCTAAATGGATACTTTTAAGCACTCCACCACATTTTACAAAAGATCCTATTTTATACAGAAGATTTATTACGAAAATTATTTAAAAGGGAAGCTCCTCATTTTAGGGTATCTTAAATAGACCCAAATTGCCAATATTTACTTCTACCCAAATTCTCCTACAAGTAGCAATAAAATAGCACCCCCTGCTGGAGGAAACGCAGCTTGTCAAGGACTCAGGGGACACTGTGCAGGGCTGCTGCCCCCTGGTGGCTGCAGCCTCGGGAGGCCTGAGGAGCCAACAGTTTTCTTCTTCCAGGGACAGCCCAAACCCAGTTCCTTCCTCTCTGAGTTGCCCCCATAACTCCCCAGGAATCTGTCCCCTACCAGAAGCTGGTGACAACTGGAAATTTTGTCTTTCCAATCCACTTTCTCTTCCCCTTTTGGTGGCTTATTTAGGGAAATCTTGTCCCTACCCTATGAGGTCTCCAAGGGACAATCACTCAGGGTTCCTAGTCCTGCCTCCTACACCTGCCATTAGGTTGGCAAATGATTGTTGCTGACCAAGCAGAGTTCCCCATATTCCTGGCCATAGTGACGGGCTCAGGGATGGGCCCAGGATCCAAGCAGGACTAATCAGGGTCTTCTCCAAAAATAATACACTGAGTCTAGAAAGAGAACACCTTTAGGGTTACTAAGCTGGGAGGGTATGGGGCCGCTTATCCCCACAATATCCCCAAGATGACCATCGTGGCCACTACAGGGAGAAAGCTCGCTTGAGAATGAAGCCGGCCCATGGAGTGAAAGAGAGAGAAATGAGAGCAAGTCCCAGCAACATTACATGTACTCTTGGCTCCAGCCACGCTTGAAGTGACACTATGTCAACACTCCCTTTCCAGTTATGTAAGTCAATAATTCTCCTTTTCACTTGAAGCAGTTTGAGTGGTATTTCTGTCACTTGCAATCAAAAGAATCCCAACTAAAATAGTTCTCCTATCCATCTCCATTGCCTCTGATAGTTATTGAGTACCCAGCACGTGCCAGGCAGGCATCATCCTGGAAGCTTGAGCTCATCACCACTATCCTGCAACATGCTGGTCTGTCTCCAGTCCCTGCAATCCACCCTTCACAAGCCAAGAGGGCTGCCGCCCTGGTCCAGACCACCTGCATCTCTCACCTGGACCACTGCAGCTGCCTCCTTGTTGCTCTCTCTCATTCCCTCCTTACCTCTCCACAATCTGTTCTCCAGATAGTATCCAAAGGGAGCCTGTGAAAACCTGTCAGATCATGTCATTCTGCTGCTCAAAACCCTACCATGATTCCCATCTCATGAGAGAAAGTGCCTAACTCCTTACCACGCCTACAGGCCCTATGTAATCTGCACCCCACCCCCACTGTCTTTCTGACTTCATTTCCTGCTCTCTCACTCTCCCTGCACTCCAGCTGGTTTTCTTGCGGATCCTTGAGCATCCCAGGTATACCCTGCCTCAGGACCTTTGCACTTGCTGTTCCCTCTTCCAGACATGCTATTCCCCCAAATATCCTCTTCCAGATCTTAGTTCAAATGTCACCTTCTGTGAGGATATCTCTGACACCCCCTGTCCCTTCCCTTCTTTATTTTTCTCGATAGCACTTAGCAGCATCCAACGTGTTGTTTATTTGCTTATTGTCTCTCTCCTCCCACTACTCTGTCCATTCAATGAGGACAAGTATTTCTGCCTTTTCTTGTTCTTTGCTGTAGCCCCAAGACCTAGCACAGTGCCTGTCACATAGTCGGTACTCAGTAAATGTCGAATGAATGGATGAATAAATGAAGTTGACTGGAGACCAATTATTGAGGACTTTAAAATCCATGTTAATGAGCTTACAATTGTAACAGTGTAAGAAATGGGGAGATATTGAAGTTATCAAAGCAAAAGAGAGACGTGATAAAAGAATTTTAGTTCCAAAAAATACCTTCACAAATTTTAGTTTGACTGTAGGTTCACTGGCTTCCACTTACCCTACTGTCTCCTGCTCCTTGGAAACACTTCGCTTTTTCCACTCTTTTCCATAGCTGCCTGCGGTTATCAGAGCAGGGACTGTGAGTCAAGGAGAAAATAGTTAGATAGGACAGTACCTAGGCTATGACACCATAGGGACACCAGGGCTGGCTACCCCTGACGTCTGAGTCACTTGCATGACAGCCCTGAGGAGACTGTGGGATCTTGGAACTGGATAGGTGATCCCCTCTAGGGCCCTTTATACAGGGCTGGAAGCAGAATCATATTTATCTCTGACACTCCAGGGTTTGGTGCATAGTGGGTCTCAAAAAAGTTTTTTAAATGAATGATTTGGTGAATGAATAAGTGAGTGATCAAGAAAGAGTAGATAAAAGAGTCAATAACTGAATGAATGGATGAATGGTTGGCTGAAATGATGCAAGAAAGAACAGAAGAATGAATGGAGGATGGGTAGACACACGAGAAGATGGAAGGACAGAAGGAAGAAGAGACAGACAAGCAGAAAAATGGATGAATGGGAGAGATGAATGGAAAGAAGGATGGATGGAGAGTTAACAGGTGGATGGACAAGTGAATGAATAAAGGAAACAGATGGATGAAAAGATAGAAGAATGGAGAAAGGAAGTGCAGAAGGATGAATGGGGAAATGGCTGTATGGATGGACAGATGGATGGATGGATGGATGCACAGATGAATGAGTGGATGGCAAGATGTAAGGACAGGAGAAAAGAGATACAGGGTGAGTAAATTAATGAATAAAATTATTTTGTTGGGCCGGCTTCCAAGCTTCTTCCTTCCTAGATCAGACAGAAGGAACATAGAGGAAAAGGACTGATAGTTCACAACAGGTTGGTGATTCCTTAGGAACATAACCCAAAGGAAGTTCCTCTTCTTTCCCATTCTCTGAGAGATTAAGCTGAGTTTAAGACCTTGTGTTGAACTAATGCTTGTGACCTGGTGGAGGCCACACCAGGGCATCCCCGGCCCCTCTGCCTGCTTCAGTCAGGGGAACTAGACGTGGTTCCCTAACACACCCACCAGACAGCCTCCTCCCCTCTTCTCTTCCAACGCCATAGTGCTCCCTTTGGTGCAGCCTAAAGCAGTAAGGAGAGCCCCAGACAAGCCCGGGTTTTAGTCCCAGCTCACCCTCTTAGAGCTGAGTGGTCTTGGTCAAGGGACTGCACTTGTCCGAGCCTCGTTCTCATCAGCAAAGTGGAGATAATATTAGTACCTACTTCACGGGGTTATTGTAGGAATTAAATACGATGCTATACGATGAGCACCTGGAACATAGTACATACTCAACAAACACCTGCTGAATTCCATTCCTTGCTCACTGTTCCAGCCACTAGGTCCCTGATCTTTATGATCTACCCCCTCAATCTGCCTTCAAAACCATCTCACCTGCATAACTTAGTCCTTGTCCCCTCACCCTCTTATGAGAATAATAGCTGCATAACAGTAGCTCACACACGTCAAGTAACTTACAAGGGGGAGAAGACACACTTGCTGACCACCTACCTGGTGCTGGACCCTTTGCCAACACTACCCCAGTTCACATCCATGACTCATCCAACCTTGAGAGGTCAACCTTACTATTCACATTTTACAGAAGGGGAAACTGAGGCTCACGGAGGCTACCAAACTTGTCCATGACCACGACTAATGAGTAGCAGAAGCAGGACTCCTCCCAGACCGCCAGCTGCAATCACATCTTCTCGCCTGTTGGTCACTGCTATATCCCCCATCCCAGAATAGGCCTGGCAGAGAGTAGGTGCCGGGGCCGCCCGGGGGATGAAGTGAACGTCATGCAAGGCAGCAGGCCTAGTGGGCACTCAATAAATATTCATTGAGAAAGGATTAAGTGTGTATTACTAGCCCCTGGCCCTATGCCAGGTACTAGGAGAAGAATGACCCCTGTTCTCTAAGATCTCCCACTCTGCACATAAGGAGCCAGGTCATTTTAACACATGTGATATGTAGAATGATGGTGATAACAGGCAAGCTGTTGTCAAGGCCAGAGGCTCAGCCCAACCCAGCCTGGGGCACTGGAACCTACTGCATGCCAGACCCCATTCTGGATGAGGGATAGAGCAAAAAACAGGCTTGGAGAGAGGGGATCTGCAGTTGGAATAGGAGAGGTCCTAGTTCTGCTACTCTTTAGCCATGTATCTCGGGCAGGTTTTGTAGCCTCCTTAAACCTCAGTTTTCCCTTCATGAGAATAGTAACAATGACCTCACAGAGTCCAGTCACATGGTAAAGTGCTTGGCACATGGTAGGGGTAGTCAGGACTATCTTCCCAGGGAAAATTGACATCTTTGAAGGTAGGCAGACGGAGGAAGAAAATGAGGCCACGGGAGGCGAGAGCCAGAGGAAGTAGAACTTTCATGCCCCAGGAGAAGTGTGGGCTTCACCCTGAGGGCAAGGGGTAGCTTCTGAAGAATTTAAAGCAGGGGATGACGCTATGGTAGGATTTGAGTTTTAGAGTGACCTCCTCTCCCTGCCAGGCTGTAGTCTGGGGAGAGATTGGAAGGGAACAATTTGGCCCTACTGGTTGCTCTTCTACCCTTTAGGAAAATCACTTTCACTCTCTTGGTCAATTTCTTCAGCTGTAAAATGGGCATCACTATTTTTTGAATGATTCTATATAAAATCCATCTGTCATTTGGGGGGGGGGACCTCTGGTCAAGATGGCAGAATATACAGTCCCCAGCATCACTCTCTTCCACAAATCAACTAATTTACAACTATTAAAAAGCAATGATAGCCAAGCTGGGGCCACTAGAGCTCAGGGGAAGAGGAGGAGAGACCTGTGGAGTTCATGAAGGTGGGAGAAGCCACGATGAGAGAAAGAAAAAACTGCTCTGGCCATTTTGTGCCGTGGCTGCTTTAAGTCTAGAGCTGCTGAGCGCACAGAGCAGGAGCCAGCAAAAGCCACAGCTGTGCCCTTTGGATGAAGTTGCTTGGAGGCAGCAGGGGAGAAGAGGGCCTTGGTGGCCCCCAGACCAGCAAGACCACTAATAGGGTTCCTGTGGACCCACATAGGAGTGAAGAGCCACAACAACTGTAAAAAAGGAACCACTCAGAGGTCAGTGAGTCATCACAAGGGACTGGTGTACAACCCGTCCCATGGGAAGTGTTTGCAGCATGGGTGGTGGGGGAGATGGGCCCACCAGGGGAACACTGGGGCACAGCAAGGACAGCTGATCTGCCCCCCAATCAGCATAGGACCACTCAGAGGAGAATGGTCAGGAACATAGAATTGCATGGGGTGCAGTTTGATGTAAAGACTTGGGCCCAGACCTGTGTTTCTATGTAACCCAGCTGCATTGGATTTCACTAAACCCAGAAGTCCTATAAAGTCAACCATTAAAACCTGAGCTGCACAAAAAGTCTTCCCCAGGGAATCAGCAGCAAAGCAGCAATTTAGCTCAACCACAGAGCTCAAGCATTAATCCCTACAGGAAGTTCCCTCACTTTAGAAGTAAGCAAAGGACAACAAATTAGTTCCAGCACAGAGTTTAAGTGGTGGAAACAGCAAATAATCCAACACAGAACTGAAAGAAAAAACAGAGTACCCACAACCAGAGACAAAGTTTGATATTAACTAGTAAAGGTCTCATTTTGCCAAAGAACACCTATAACACCTAGAAGGACCAGAAGTCCCCTGGGCTACCAAACCAGAAAGGGGGGACAACCAGGCATACCGCCAGTGCCACAGGGCCCACCCCAGGTCCTGAGGCATGGATCCAGGGACCAGACCCTTTGCCCACAACCAGACACACCGCCAGTGCCATGGGGCCTACCTGGGGTCCTGAGGCACAGATCTGGGGACCGGACCCTCTGCTTGCAACCAGGCATACTGCCAGTGCCATGGGGCCCACTCAGGGTCCTGAGGCACAGAGCCAGGGACCAGACCCCTTCCCACAACCAGGCACAACACCAACACCATCAACAACTAGGTAAGGAGTATGCCAAAAACATCACCTCCATGTGGGTGGCCCACCACAGCCACCACAGTAGCCATGGCTGCCACAAAAGCATCTAGATGCCACAACCACCATATAGATGGTCCTCCGCCAGCCACTGGAGTGTATTGACACAAGGAGAGTCACCAGCAGAGACCAGAGAAAAGAAGATGATGTCTCTCTCCACAAAGCCCATTCCAGAGTGACAGAAGAAGCATCTGCTCTATGATAATATTGGGGGACCTGATCACACCCCTCAGCATTGGACAGATCATCTAAGCAACAAGTCAACAGAGTAACCATTACTCTTTCAGAAGAAGAGAAGAAATCTAGTATTATGAGAGGTGGGAGGGGGAAGGGAGAGGGAGATGGGGAGAGATTAGACAAAGGGCATAAAGGATAAGTATCATTTGTAACAATATATATGCTAGTAATATTGATTTGATCAACATATGCCAACATTGAACCCCCAAAATACGTATAATCAATTATGATTCAATAAAAATTTTAAAATAAATAAATAAATAAAAGCCCTCTGTCAGAATGCGCAGTGTAGCAGCATCTGTTGTTTTGCCTGCTCTGCATCCATTCTCCCCACTTTCCTTTGAAAACCCTCTCCTTTACCCACCCCTCCAGCTTCAAAGGGAACACATGCCCCAGGTGTGGCCAATCAGAGCATCCCATTACCCTGGCCATACGGATAGGTTCAGCAATGGACACATGACCCAGATCAAGCCAATGGGACTTCATCCTAGGCCATTTGCTGGAACTAGGGGAAAGAGGCCTGCTCTTCCAGCTGCTAGTCTGGTTGCAGGGAAGGCTGGAGCTATCAAAGACCATTACAGTGGACAGCCTGCCTGAGAATGAGATCAACCCAGAGGAAAACAGAGCTGAGCAATGGAGAGAGATTCCTAGCATCACTGCTTGAGCCCCTGGATCCAGCCATGCCTGAAGGCAGCCCCTGGAATTTTAGTTATATGAGCCACACATTTTTGCTCAGGTCACATTAAGTTGGGTTTCCTATCACTTGCGTTTAAACAAAGTCCTAACTGGTTCACACAAAGAGAGAAATAGGAAGAAGAACTGAGATGCCCAGAGAAAGTCAGAACTTCTTACCTTACTCACAGCTGAGGAGGGGGGATCAGGGCCAAGGAAGGCTAAGTCCCACCCCAAACTCAGACTCCACCCAGGAACTCATGGAGGCAGCTGCAGTCCAGCCAGACTGTTCCCACCAAGAGCCTCCCCCGAGGCCCACCCCAACTCACGCAAGGACTGCTGGCACTCCGCTCCCTGGTGGCTCCAGTACTCCATGCAGCCTGCCTGCTCTTCCAGAAGGGGACAGGGGACACCTCCATTTCTTGGCTCCCGCAGGACACGCCTCTGGCGAACACGGTAGGAGAGCTGGCAGGGCTTGACGCAGCGACCCCAGCCACTCCACTCTGCCACCACGCAGGAGACCACTGGAAGAGAAGATGGCATCTTCAAGGGAGACTTCTCTGGGGATTGGCTGGCCAGCAACCAGGTCTTCTCCACCTTCCCCACACGCTGAACCCCCAAAACCACCACACTGAGCACTAGAACTCTTGCAAACCCGAGTCCACACCTTCCTCAAAAGTTTCCCTGAAACTGTTTATAGGTCCACCAAAACTGAGAATAAAATTTCACATTGTATTTATCCATTATCCTGCTGAAGATCGTTTAGATCGTTTCTATCACTCACTCCTTCAATGAACATTTCCTGGGCACTTAGGGCAACTGATTTCACCTCTCCACACCTCAGTTTCTTCCTTTGTCATAAGGGAATAAGGACAGTATCTACCTGATGGGGTGGTCTCAAGGATTCAACCAAATATGACATATAAAGCATTTGCTCCTGACACATAGCAAGCACTCAATGAATACTAGCTGTTCCTCTGCAGTAGTGAAAATGAACCACAGCTACACTGTCAACAACGTGGAGTGGAAAGAAGTTATTTGCAAAAGGATAGACACATCCAGTGTGACACTATTTAATGTGACACTATTTAATATGCAGTTTAAAACCTGCAAAACAGTACTATATAGCATTCAGGAATCCGTGCAGGTATAGTAAATACAGTCATGCATTGCTTAACAACAAAGATGTGAGTACATTCTGAGAAATGTGTCATTAGGTGATTTTACCACTGTGCGTTATAAGGAGGAACAGCAATGAATTTTCATACTATCTACACTGGCCACTAGTTGCATGGGTGGGGGCCCTCTACCTATGTTAGAAAGTCTCTCTGTGACTCACTTTCCTTATCTGATAAATTGTGCTGTGGATTGAATGTCCCCACAAAACTCATTGAAACTTGCCCTCCATTGTAACAGTGATAAGAGGGTGGGAAATCCTATTATGGTAACTGAAAGGTGGGGCCTTTAAGAGGTGATTAGACTGTGAGAACTGCATTCTTGTGAATGGAACAATCCACTGATGGTTTAATGGGTGGTCATGGGCGTGATTCTGATGGCTTTATAAGGATAGCCAGTGACAAACTTAGCTTTCTCTTGGTCAGCCCATTCTCACCATGTGACAGCTTGTGTCTCTGTGGAGAGTAACCACCAAGAAAAAGGCTCTCACCCAATGCACCCCCTGGACTGGGGAGTTCCCAGCCTCCAGCCTACAAACTGTAAGAAATAAATTTTATTTTCTTATAAATTACCCAGTTTCAGGTATTCTAAGTAACAGAAATGGACTAATACAAATGGAAATTAGAATAACACCACCCCCACGAAGTTATGAAAATTAAATTACAGGTGGGGATTGTGCCTGGCACTCAGCAAGTTCTCAGTGAGTGCTGCTAAATGTTATTAACTATTATCTTGCTATGGCATGGGTGGGAACCAGATAAAAATGCAAGAATTCTGAAGTAGACAACAATCCTTTCATTTAGGGTCAGACCTAATGTGTTAAATGTTTGGCTTTTTATCTTAAAGAACTGACCTACCTATGGGAGGGTCACCCCATGGATAAGCAAGGCACTCCTCCTCACCATAGCTGGCAGGAGGTTTGTTTACACCAGCATCACCACAAACACATGAGTAATGTGTTGCTCTGTTATATCACAGCAGCTACGACATCACTAGGCCGTAGGAATTTTTCAGCTCCGTTATAATTTTACGGGACCACAATCACCCATTGTTGACTGAGATGTCGTTATGCAGTGCATGACTGTACATGTATATACAATCAATCCTCATTATTTGCAGATTCTGTATTTGCTAATTCACCTTTTTGCTAAAATTACTTGTAACCTCAAAATCAATATGTGCAGGGCTTTTACAGTTACTCACAGACAAGCACAGAGCAATGAAAAATTGGAGTCACCCAACGTGCACATTCCCAGCTGAGGTCAAACAAGGCTCTGCTCTGTCTTCTGTTTCAGCCTCCAACAGAGATGACCAGAGGATGGAAACAGGAGGGGCGGGGCCCTGGGCCACTGGGCAGGGTTCGGATCCCATCTCTGGCACCTGAGAGTGGGGTGGCCTCAGGTGAGTCACTTCTTAACACGTTTTTGTAAAATAGAGAAAATGAAATCTACCAGGATGAGTTTTTAGGATTTAAGATTATAATCTACATGAGACATGTGTGTACATATTTCACCTAGGAGCAAGAATTCAGTATTTGTTAATTCATTGTTTGTGGTGACTTCACAGAACATAACTACCTGAATCACGGGAATGGACCATACATATTTATATATATAAACACAGACATATGCATACGCACGGGAATTATAAGTGCCAGATTTAGCATAGGGGTGATCTGTGATGAGGACGGGAAAGGTGACTGGGGAGGGGAACATAGAAGCTCCAGAGGCATTTTGCAAGGTTTGTTTCTTAGCTTCTCATGAGAGCTTGTGGTATTATTCTCTTCACACTGGTGTAAGTCTGAAATATTTCATGCTTGAGATGCTCCATATGTGCCTACCACAGTAGGTATTTTCCAATGATGTGGCTCCTGGGACCTTCACTTCTTTGTTCCAAGTCCATAGTCCCAGGCCTGGAGCAACTCAGACAGGGAAAAGCAGTCTGGCAGAAACAAGGAATCTGTGGACTTTCCCAGAGAGAGAAGTTATATGGATGTGCCAGCAAGTCCTGACGGGCAAACACACACACATCTCCTGCACACACAGGGCAGCTATCACCATCAGAATTAATTCACGCAGTCCACAGTCGACTGTGACCACTGTCCTGGGTGGTGGATACACCGCAGTGAATAACAAAGACGAGCTCTTCCTCCAAGGCAAAGGACACAGCAGCTATGGCACATGTCCTGGTTCAGCGACATGAAAATGTGGGGGAAAGAAGAATGCACCCTTGAACTGAGGGGATGGGGACACTGTGTCACAAAAACAGCGTTGCTTCTGGCACCTCAGGAAGTCACATTTTCTTTGCATAAATCTCAGAGGTTTAAAATGGTTTTCTTGGAGCAAACAATCCTTCAACCTGCCCATCTTAGCAGAGTTGAAATGCTCAGAGAAGGGAGGAAGGAAAAAGGAAGAAAAGGGCAAGGAAGAAAGGAAGGAAAACAGGACAAGAAAGGGTGGGTGGGGGGAGGAGGGAAGACAATCTAGACCTCATCAAGTGCTTTCACCACCCGCCTGATAATGCTCAATTGCGTCTTTGGTGCTGGACCAAGCGAGTCACATACACGACTTCATTTAGTACTCACAATAATCTCATGAGCTTGTGCTCGCCCCGATCCACGCTTGGCCCTTCTTTGCCCTGCCCTGTTCTCCGGGAAGCCCGTGCATCATCCAGACTCCCTGGCCCCCTGGCTGCCAGTTGAGTTGGTCCAATGGGGGGCACCAGCAGGGTCCAAGGGCAACAGGAGAGTGTGGCCAAGGCATTTATTGCAAACTCGGGACATTTATGCATTTATTCATACCGTGTCTGCTTCCTCCACTAGAACATCAGCTCCACAGAGACAGGGTCCTCGTTCCCTGCTGTATCCCATTGCCAAGCACAGTGCCTGGCACACAGGAACTCAGTAAGTAAAGCATCAGGAAATGAGCAAATCTTGCCTTAAGTGATAAAGCAAATATGATAGGTTGACATTACAAAAAGCTACCACCAGATGACAGTGTTTCTCAAAACAAAGCCCGTCCCATTTTCTTCTGAGTAAAGAGGAAATTCTAGCTTATTGGTGTAACAGAAAAAGGGAGGTGGGGTGTTAAGCTGCTCATGAGCCCTGGAGACCCAGATAACATAGTGCCAGCTGAGCCTGCAAGGGTCAGACTAATCTCCCACAGTCCTCTTAGAATCACTCTGCCCCCCACGCAACAGGCCCAGGCTCAGCAGGAAATGCCTTTCTGGACTATCCAAACCCCACCTTCTTTGAACTTCACTGCTTAGCCCCCTGACCATCCACCCTCCTCATTGTCTACCAAAAGGATTTTTCTAGAATACAGTCTGGCCTGCACCTGAAATCTCTTAGTGCCCCTCCTGTCTCCTACTGAGGTGCTTCACAAACAGTCTTTTTAAATAGTAGATCATAGATTGAGACCTCCAAGCCTAGTGGCTAAAAATCTAAATTTTCCTGCAACTCATGCACAGTCATTCAGTATCCCCTCCTCCTGTTTAAGGTCTCAGCACACTCTTACTTCAAGTTTCCCGAAACAATTGGTCTCCCACATCTCAGTAGGAGGCAGCTGTTGTAAACGCACCCTCAGCCTTCTTACCCCATCTTCTGCTAAAACCACCTCAGCTTTCTTTTGAGGAACCAGCCCTCCCTACTCTGAGTCCACATGGTTTGGATGGGACTGATCTCACCCTCCAATACCTGGGATGGGGCATGTGACCCAGACATGACCAGTTGACATATTCCTTCTCCCTGAGCTCAGTGATTGATTGGATCAGGCATTTGACCCAAACTGGGCCTGTGACGACCAGCTCTAGGATCTTAGCTGGAACAACTGGAGAAAGGATGCTGTCATTCCACTAGGATGCCAGTTTGGAGCTAATGGGCACTATCTTTGCTACCACTTGGTGACAGCATGCCTGAGAATGTAGCTAACACAAGCAAAGCTGAGGGATTAAAAGAGATAGAGTCCTGATGTCATCCTTAGAGCCCTTGGATCCAGCCATGCCTGAAGCGCCAGAATCCTTGCATTCCAATAAATTCCCTTGTCAACTTAGGTCAATTTGTGTTGTGTCACAACTCTAGTAAGAGTACTAAGTGAATAGATGGGGACACTGACCCCCACAGGGTTGAAGTGAGCATTAAACGCGGGGGCCAGGAGCGGGCAGGGGCCAGGCTGGCTTGGCGGCCGGAGATGCTGTCGGGACGTGACGGCACTCGGCAGCCGAGAGCTCTGCATTGAAAGCACCAGAGTGAGGCGCAGTGCCCGGCCAGCTGGTAAAGTGAATGCTGAGGACAGAAGAGATTGATGACACAGACCACTGAACTTCTTTGTTTGAAGTACACGTTATGAACTCTTTCTGGAGCATGTCTACAAGTTCTGTACGCAAACGATCTGAAGGTGAAGAGAAGACGTTATCAGGGGAGGTGAAAAACAGCCCTCCACGAACTGTGCCAAAGAAACAGCTGCCTTCTATTCCCAAAAATGCTTTGCCCATAACTAAGCCTACATCTCCTGCCCCAGCAGCACAGTCAACAAATGGCACACATGCTTCTTATGGTCCCTTCTACCTGGAGTACTCTCTTCTTGCAGAATTTTATTATGCTGTTTTTGTTTTAGTACCTTGGTTGTGAAGCAAAAGTTACCAGGCGTCTATGTGTAGCCATCTTATCGCTCTGCATTAATGTGGTTTGGAGTAATATTCATAAGGCATGGACTTTATCAAGATGGTGTATTTAAGTTTACAGTTTACATTCCTGATAACTATCCAGATGGTGACTGTCCACGCTTGGTGTTTGATATTCTCATCTTTCACCCGCTAGTTGACCCCACCTCAGGTGAACTGGATGTGAAGAGAGCATTTGCAAAATGAAGGCGGAACCATAATCATATTTGGCAAGTATTAATGTACGCAAGGAGAGTTTTCTACAAGATTGATACAGCAAGTCCCCTAAACCCAGAGGCTGCAGTACTATATGAAAAAGATGTTCAGCTTTTTAAAAGTAAAGTGGTTGACAGTGTTAAGGTGTGCACTGCTCGTTTGTTTGACCAACCTAAAATAGAAGACCCCTATGCAATTAGCTTTTCTCCGTGGAATCCTTCTGTACATGATGAAGCCAGAGAGAAGATGCTGACTCAGAAAAAGCCTGAGGAACAGCACAATAAAAGTGTTCATGTTGCTGGCCTGTCATGGGTAAAGCCTGGCTCAGTACAACCTTTCAGTAAAGAAGAGAAAACAGTAGCAACTTAAGAGGTGGTGAACCTGGTGCACCATGCACTTTCCTGCTGGACTCTGGCCTTGTTAAAGCTGACCAATGGCAAAGGACTGCCTGAAGAGTAAAACTGTGTGAACAATGACTAATTATCAGTGTTTGTTTTCCATGTATGCATAGGTTCTAACAGCAGATTTTGGAAGTCTCTCACTAAGCAGTGCATTACTTCTGTCAGAAGTGTCTTAGGGTGGTTATCTAGTTTAGTACTCCAAATTATTGGGGAATTTGAGGCTTAAGTATTTTTCTGAATATAATGCTAAAGGTAAGTGCATTCATTTAAACTAATAGAGCAGATGAAATTCAGCACTATTTAATAGTTTTCAAATCAGTGGTTTCAGTTATACATATGTTAGATATGGAAAGGAGAGGTAGAGAGAGCAGGTTCCATAGCTCAGCACTTTTAAGTGGAAGATCAATTGAATCTCAGTCTTCAGTCTACTGTCTTACTGATTTACAAACTGCTATCACTGAGAAACATTATTGAGTGAGAAGAAACCAGAATACTTGTTCCTAGTTTTTTTAAGCAAATTACTTACTGTATTTTTATGGCAGGAGGGAGAAAAGGTGTTAAAATAGTTTCTAATGAATACTTGTTCCTAGTTTTTTTAAGCAAATTACTTACTGTATTTTTATGGCAGGAGGGAGAAAAGGTGTTAAAATGGTTTCTAATGAAGTCAGATATTTAAATGATGAATGACTGATGTGTTTAATAGACAAAATAAACCAATAAATGATTGTAAAAAAAAAAGCATTAAACGCATGAAAACATTCAGTAAAAACTTGGAAAACGTAGTAGTATCCATCCTTCAAAGCCTTGCAGGTCACTCCAGCTCCGCCGTCTCCCTGCCCCCACCCCATCCTCACCAATCATTTCCAAGTTTCATCTTGCTTAAACTAAAATTATTTATTCCTTTCATGATTACTTTGTCTCCCAAAAATAAATTATAAGCTTGAGGGGTACCAGAACTCATCCTTGCTTCCAGCCCCCACAGCTCCTAGCTGAGCTGGGAACACAGCAGGTGGCCCCCGGTTGTAACTGAAGTAAATGTGGGAGATGTCAAAGGCTCCCTTTCACCTGTAGACTCAAGCTTCCCTCTCCTAGCAAGCTTGAATCTCTCCCACCCTTAAGCAACCATACAATGTTGAGGTCTGGAGCCAGACTGTAGGGGTTCAAATCCCAGATCTACTGTTTAACAGCTGTGCAATCCAGACATGTCACTTAACCTCTCTGTGCTTCGGTCTCTCATTCATAAAATGGGTTGTTATAAAGCATAAAGGAGACAATTTACTTAAAGCACTTAAAATAGTAGCTTCCTGGCACTTGATTAGTATTCACTAAGTGTCCGGTTTGTTATTTTTAAGTCATCCTCAACATCTCCCTCTACCACAAGCAATCACTTAAGTCAGTCGACTTTATCTCCTAAATTGCTCATGAAAAAGCAAATACTTCCCTCTATCTCTTACCTCCTAACTGGTCCCCACATCCACTACTGCCTGCGCCCCTGGCAGGTGGAAAAGTGAACTTTTCTCCGGGTCTATTCACAAGACCCTTGATTAGCCCAACCCAGACCAGGGGGCAGATCCCAAAAGAGGAAAACAAAGGGGAAACCGAAGCTTTGAGGCTCCTGGACCCACCAGCCCCAGCTCTTTATAGAAAGGAAACCCTTGGGGGCTGATAACACCCTGTCATTCCGCGAGACTGAGTCAGACTGTGGGAAAGTATCGCTGATCCCTTTACCCGGTCCCCTGTGGGTGGCACTAAGCCGGGACTTCAGCCGCCACTCTGATAACCCCCATGGCTGCAGGGACTCACTCTCATCACGGAGAGCAGACGGGTACAAACGTGTCCCGAGAGAGCCCCTCCCTAAATTTAACCTGGAGGGAGATCTCATTTGCCATGATCTGGGAAGACACCACACCCAAAATTCCTTTGGATCTCTCTGCTGCCTGAATTTCCACCATCGGCCACTCACTCATGAAAGCAGCCTCGGCTGGCCTAAGCCCTCCCCTCTCGCTTTGGTCATCTGCTAAGCAGGGCCATTATTATATACCTGAATCCCCGGGCGTAGTGACCCGGCCCAGCTCCTGGGCACACAGTAAGTAGGTGATAAATGGATGTTCGGTAGCTTCCATTTCGAATTTTTAAAAAGTGCCCTCTCTCTCTTTTAAATATAAATTCCTGAAGAAAGTTGCCGTAATGTCTGGGGTGGAGGGGCCCAACCAATCACTTTCCTCCCCGACAACAGCAAAGTTGGGTCATATCCACTTTACGAGGTGACAGAATTTAGATTTTTGTCTCCAGTAGGTGCGAAAAATGTACTTCTGGGATTGAAAAAGAACAGAGTCCTCCCCCACTAGTGACTCAACCAAAGCGGCCCCTAATTTTAGAGCCCGGTGGGTACCACTCTGGACGGGCTTTTACGGAAATGCTTGGACCCTGGCCCGGTGGCCGCAGCCAGCACGGGGACCGCAGGGGACCTTTACCTGCGCATGCACCGGGCCCTCCGCCTGGAGGCCGCGCCTGTGCAAACTCGCCTGCTCCCAGCCCCTGACTCCTCCGCCCTTCGGGATCACTCAGCCCTGTCCCCGCGTCCGCTCTCAGCGTCCCCCGACCCCTACACTCCAAGCCCTCTCCAGGCGTCCGCCCTCCCCTGGGTCTCTCATCACCCTCCCCATTTGCCTTACGACCCCTCTGCCCGCAAAGCAGCGCGTGCACCCCTTCATGCCCCACGCGCATCCCCCAGCCAGGGTGGCCACATAAAATACCCGCCCAGTTAGATATGAATTTCTGAAAAACAGCCAATAATTTTAAATATATGTCCCATGCAATATTTAGGACATACCTAACCTTAAAAAGTATGCGTTGTTTATCTGAAACTCAAGTTTAGTTTGGCGCCCTGTCTTTTTATTTGCTAAACCTGGCACTCCACTTCAACCCACGCGCCTCCCTCCCCCGAACCCCTCCAGGATTGGCGAGCCCACCTCTTACCGCTTGCGCCCCCTCCTCCCTCAGCCCCGGGCTCCCCCCTTAGTGCGTACGCCCCTCAGCTCCCGCACCTCTCCACGCCCCCGTGCGCCGTTTCCTCCCCCGCACCCCGCACCTGTGCCGAACCCCACCCTCGCGCGCCGGGTCCATGCCCCGCGCGTCTCTCTCCGCCCGCAACTTCAAAGCCCACTCTTGCCCCCCATGTCCTGAGCGCCTGCGTCCCCCCGGCCCGCGCAACCCTCTCCTCCCCGCCTCGCGCTCGGCTTCTGTGCCCCCTCCACGCCCAGAGCCCCGTGAGTGCGCGGCTCCCTTCCCCCGCCGCACTCCCGTCCCCGGGGCGCACCTGGGCACACCCGCGCGCCCGCGCCGCGCCACACGCCTGGTCGCAGAAGCCCCGCGGGGGCCTGCGGGAGACGCACATCGGGTCTCGGCCCGGGCAGCAGCGGCCCAGCGCGGCACAGCCCTGCCCCGGAGAGAGAAAGCCAGGCGGGCTTCGCTCCCAGGCCACCGCGGCCACCGCCGCCAGGGCGAGGGCCAGGGGCAGGATCCGCGTCGCTCTGCGCGGGGCCATGGCTGGGCTCAGGCTGGGGACCAGGACGCCGACGGGGATGGACCTTAAGGGGCCTCCCGGAGCTCGGGCGGAGGCTCCCAGCCCGACCCCTCCCCGAACCCACCTCCTACCTGTCACCGAGCTGATATCCACCCCCATTCGTCCTGTCTAAACTTTGCGCAGTCCCTGTGGTAGTGAAATACCAAGATAATGATAATAATAACCGCCACAAATTTGCAGTTTCCCGTTGCCCCCAGGTTTCAGAAAGAAAAAGGCGATACAGGAGTCATCAAAGCATTACGTTATGATAGATAACAATAGCGTATTGTTATAGTAATAGTAATAGCCACTATAATACAATTATAATAGCAATAATACCAACAATAACTGCCAATATTATTAATAGCCATAATAGTTAGTAGGTTAAGGAGCCCGGGGCCAGGCTGTGTACAGGGCTTTTTTATATGTCATCAACATTGCCCAAACCCTTGGATACACCTTCATTTTTTGACTTATTCCTCTACCTCGACTATTATTTCCTAGATATTTCTCTTTAAATGCACTCACATTTTAACTTCAAATAATTTTTGAAAACCTGTATCACTCAAGCAAATTAGAAGATAAACCATAGTCTGGAAGAAAATATTTGCAAAAGACACATCTGATAAAGGACTGCTATCCAAAACACACAAAAAAACTCTTAGAACTCAACAAGAAAACAAAAGACCCGATTGAAAAATGGGTAAGTGGGGCCGACCCCGTGGCGAACTTGGGAGAGTGTAGCTCTGGGAGCGCAGCGACGCTCCCGCCGCGGGTTCGGATCCTATATAGGAATGGCCGGTGTGCTCACTGGCTGAGCGTGGTGCGGACGACACCAAGCCAAGGGTTGCGATCCCCTTGCCAGTCACGAAAAAGACAAAATAAATAAATAAATAAAATAAAAATAAATTAAAAATTTTTTAAAAAATTGGTAAGTGGCCGGCTGGTTAGCTCAGTTGGTTAGAGCGCAGCTTTATAGCACCAAGGTTACAGTTCTGGTTCTGACCCCCATACTGGCCAGCTGACAAACGAAAAAGGGGGCAAGGGGGCAAAAGAATTTAAACAGATACCCCACCAAAGAAAATATACAGATGGCTAATAGCATATGAAAAGATACGCAACACCCTATGTTATTAGGGAATTGCAAATTAAAACGACAATGAGATACCACTACATACCTGTTTAGAATGGTTAAAATCCAAAACACTGACAACACCAAATGCTGATGAAGATAATGGAGCAACAGGAACTCTCATTCTTTGCCAGGGGGAATATAAAATGGTAAGAAGAGAGTTTGTCGGTTTCTTAATAAAAACCAAACATACTTTTACCATACGATCCAGCATTTTTGCTTCTTGGTATTTACTCAAATCAGTCGAAAATTTATGTTCATACAAAAACCTGCACATGGGTGTTTATAGCAGCTTTATTCATGATTGGCCAAACTTGGGAGCGTTTCTTCAGTAGGTGAATGGATAAATAAGCTGTGGTAAATCCAGACAATGGAATAGTATTCAGCACTAAAAATAAATGAGCTATCAAGCCATGAAAAGACATGGAAGAACCTAAATGCATATTACTAAGTGAAGGAAGCCAATCTGAACAGCTTGTATACTGTATGATCCCAACTACATGATATTCTGGAAAAAGCAGAGCCATGTGACAGTAAAAAAGATCAGTGGTTGCCAGGGATTGGTGGGAGGGAGGGATGAAGAGGCAGAGAGTACACAGGATTTTTAGGACAGTGAAACTACTCTGTATGATACTATAATGGTGGATACGTGTCATTACACGTTGTCAAAACCCATAGAATGTACACCAAGAGTGAACCCTAACGTAAACTATGAACCTTGGGTGATAACGATGTGTCAGTGTAAGTTCAACGATTGTAACAAATGTACCACTCTCGTGGGGGATGTTGATAGTGGGGGAAGTTGGGGAGGTGGAGAAAGCCCAGAGTATATAAGAACTCCCTGCACTTTCTGCTGAATTTTGCTGTGAACCTGAAACTGCTCTAAAAAACAAAGTCTATTTTTTAAAAAAGGAAAAGGAAAAAAAAAACATGGCATTACTATAAATGGAAAGTCAGCAATATATTTCATAAGTAAAAGGGAGAAGGAAGGAAAGGCAGAAAGACAGAGGATGTGCAAGGATGACGTGAGTGAGCTTAATCCTCATGTACTGGAGCAAAAATCAACAGATAATGTCTGATAAATCAACGAATGGCCACGTAAGCACATTATTTTGCTCTATGGAAATAAGAACTAGAAGAATAGCTACAAAGGCTAGAAGTGGTTGCCATGACAATTAAGCATATGAAGATACTCAACCTCCTAATCGGACATTTCAAATGTAAAAGTACAGAGACACATTCCTTACCAATTCGATAGCAGAGATCAAAAAGGTTGATTTTTATTCGAATAGAATTGGGAGGATGTGTGAAAAGAGGCCCTTGGATATAAAGGTGGCAAACAACTACATCAGTGTAATCTCTTTGGAGGACAGTTTGCCAGTAGCTATTGAAATGACAAAAGCACATACATTTTGACTCAGGAATCCTTATGGATAGAGCCACACAGGTGGAGAGAAACGTGAGCACAAGGTTATTTGCTGCTTCACTGTAATATTGAAAGGTTAGCATCAACCTTAATGTCCCTAGTAGGGGCTGGTTAAGTGAATTATGTCTCATCCCTACAATGGAATATTGTGCAGCCTCCTAAAATAATAAAGCAGTTATTATAAGTACTGATATGGAATACCTCTGAGATACACTGTCAGGTGAAAAAGCAAGGTGCAGAACAGTATTTGTAGCATGTTACCATTTCCGTTTTACTTCTTAAGGCTATTTATATTATATTGCTGACATACGCACAGCAATCTCTGGAAGGCAATGTAATAAATTGGTAAGAGTGGTTGCCTTTGGGGAGAGGAGCTGGGTGGTGGAGATGGAAGGTGGGGGATTTGGTTTCTCTCTTTACCTTTATGTACCTTTTGAAATTTTTACCACATGCCTTGTATTACCTATTCAAATAAATGTGAAAAAATGTTAAGTGATTGCCTCTGGACAACTGAACAGGGAGTGGGAAGAAAGGGATGGTTGCTATATGTATATATGTCATATTATATATAATATATAAAATATTAACAGGTAATTAATATTAATATGTAAGTAATTTGTAAGCAAAATGTTTACAAAGAAAGATTTACAAATGTTTACAAAGAGAGAGAGATCTCTAAAAGAGAGAGGAGGTATCTATGGACATGAGGGTCCAGTGAGGGTGGGCAGCCCCTCCTAAACATTGTGTGCCCTCATGATAAGGCCCAGTGGCTTCCTATAAAGTTCCCAGCCTCCTTTATCTCATTTCTCTCTGTCTTGCAAGATTTGAAACATCCAAGTAATTGGTGACCTAGTTCCCAGAAAACTTTCCTTGCCATCCTTTTGTAAGGGCCCTGGAGACTGCAGAGCATTTGGCAGATGCCACATCTCTAGGCACAAAGAGAAACTTATTCTCCTCTCCACTGAGCAGGGAAAGGGGGGCTCATCAGAGTGTGGAGGGCAGTCCAGCTGAAGTGGAGCACTCTCTATCCATGGGCGGAAGGGTGCTGTGCTCTGGGTGGGGACAGGGGACTGGTCAGTCTCTCTTCACATTCACTTCTGTCTTGGTTATCTACTGCTGCCCAGCAATAAGGAGTCACCCCAGAACTTAAAAACCTAAAATGACAGTTTATTATTATCTCTCATAGTCCTGTGGGTTGACAGGGCTCAGCTGGGTGGTTCTCGCTTGAGTCCCTGATGCAGTTGCCATCAGAAATCAGCTGCAGCAGAAGTCATCACAAGCTTGATTGGGCTGGATGTTCAAAACAACTTCTTCACGCATATGTCTAGTGCCTCAGCTGAGATGACCAGAACGACCTGGGAATGCCTGGGCACCTTTTCCCACTATATTGCCCTTCCCATATGGCTAGCTTGAGCTTCCTCACATCATGGTGGTCTCAGAGCCATCAAACTTCTTTTATGGCAACTGGCTTATCCCAAACCATTGCTCCAAAAGACGAAGGTGGAAGCTGCAAGGCTTCTTATGACCTGGCCTCAGAAGTCAGGCATGTCACTTCTGCTACATTCTATTGGTTATGTGGGGCCAGTCCAGAATGGAAGTGAGAGGGGCTACACAGAGTGTAAGTAGCAGAGTGTGTGGTTCTCCATGGGCCATCTTTTGAGGCCAGCTACCACAATGCTGCTTGCTGTTCAACACTTTCTTCTCTTAGCTCTCCTCCTACCTCACCAGTCACTCCTTAATCTCTTTAGGTAATTCTTCCTCATCTTCTGGCTTCAAATTAATCAAGTGCCCCAAAGCTCAGACCTGGGCCTCTTCTCTGTCTCTACTCTCCCCCTTAGTGATCTCAACCAGTCTCATGGCTCTAAACACCTGTGAGCTGACAACTCCTGAATTTACATCTCTAGCCTGGATCTCTCCCCTGAAGTCTAGACTTCAATCTCCAACTTCCTACTCAGCATCTTCATTTGGGTGTCTCACAGGGACCTCAACATTAGCAGCTCTAAACCCACCTCTGCTCCCAGCAAACATTCTCCTTCCAAACATTCCCCAACTCCATTAATGGCAACTCTATCCTTCCAGTTGCTCAGTTCAAAAATCTTGGAGTTAGCCTTGATTCCTCGGTATCTTCACCTTCAGCAAATCTTACAATACCCATCACTGCTCACCTGGACCAGGTAAATAACCTCACACCTTGTCTCCTTCCATCTTTGTCTCCCTAAAGCCTATTCTCCATCCAGCAGGCAGGAATTCTGTTAAACTTAAGTCAGGTCATGTCCCTCCTCTCAGAAGCTCAGAAGCCTCCAATGTTTTCCTCACCTCACTCAAAGTCATTACAAAGGCCTGCATGACCTGACAGCCTATTATCTCTCTGGCCTCACCTCTTGGTGCTCTCTCCCTTGCTGATACCACTTGAGCCACACTGACCTTGTTGATATTAGAACACATCAGACAGGTTCATACCTCAGGGCCTTTGCACTTGCTGTTCTTGCTGCCTAGAATGCTCTTTCCCCCCACATACCCTCTTGGCTTGTTGCTAAACTTCTTGCGGCTCTCTGTTCTAAATATCTACTTCTCACTGAGGCCTTTTGTGGACAACCTGATATAAAATAATAATGCTTAGTCTCCACCTGCCCCAGCCCTCCATAGCCCTCTCTACATGCTTTTCCCCAAGTACTTTAGTATCATCTGACATGCTATATTTTTACGGTTTGTTTGCTCTGTGTACATTTCCCTCCACTAGAATTTAAGCCACATGAGGAAGAGCCTTAGTTTATGTGGTAGGCAGACTTCTAAGATGGACCCCACTGATCTGGGTGTTCACACACTTGTCTTCACTTGTGAAAGCCCCTTCCCTCAAGAGTGGGCTGGATCTACTGACTTACTTCTAATGTATAGAATAAGGAAAACAAGATGGGATATCACTTCCATGAGTAGGCTACAAAATACTGTGACTTCTGTCTTGCTCACACTTTCCTGCTCACTCACTCCTTTGATGAAATCAGCTACCATGCTGCAAGCTGCCCAATGGAGAGGCCCACCTGTAAGGAACTGAGTCGGCCAACAGCCCCCAGGGAACTGAATTCTGCCAACAACAGGGAGAGTGAGCTTGGAAGCGAGTCCTTCCCTAAACAGATCCCTCCCCAGTCAAGCCTTGAGATGAGACCACAGCCCCACCCAACACCTGTCTGCAGCCTTTGAGAGGTCCCAAAGCAGAGAACTCAGCTAAGCCACACCTGGATTCCTGACCTACAGAAACTGTAAGTGAATAAATGTTGTTTTAAACCACTAAGCTTGGGAGGTAATTTTTTACAAAGCAATAAATAACTAACTCAGTTTATTTCACAGATGTATCTCCAATGCCTAAGGAGTATTTGCTATTAAAAAAAAAAAAGTTATGTTAGGTTTGTATATAGAGTGGTAGGGAAGAGCACGAGCTCTGAAATCATACAGCCGTGAATTCAAATTACAGCTCTGCCACTGACTTGCTGTGTGATTTGAGGCAAGTCATTTTACCTCTCTGGACCTCAGTTTTTCTACGTACAAATGTAGCTTCCTTCATTCACCCAACAAACATTTATTAAGTCCCAACTTTGTTTCTCCCACATCCAGCATCCAGTCCCTCAGCAAATCCTGTAATCTCCATCGTCAAAACATAGCCATATTATATGGATGTGAGGGATTCAAGGATGAACAAAACAGATGCAGCCCCTGATTTCACAGAGCTTACAGTCTAGAGGAGAGAAACATATTACACAGATAATCACACAAATACATAGTTAACAGCTGTGATAAGTGCTATGCAGGAAAGAACCAAGGAGCCATGCGAGAGTGTAGGAGGCCCCTCATCCCTCTGCAAGTCAGGGAGGGCTTCTCTGAGGAGGTGACATTTAAACTGAGACCGGTACAAAGCACCTTTTTTTCCTTTCTTTCTTTTTTTTCCAGTTACGTCAGTAAAAGTCCTAAATTTGAATCCCATTGGATCCATCTGGGTTACATACACATCCCCAAATCAATCACTGGATCCAGTAAGATGAAAAATGCTGATTGGCCAGAACAAGGTCATGTCTCTCTCCAGGAGCCAGGATTTAGGGTCAGCTTCACCCAAATCTTAGGGACTGAAAATGGCAGAAGAATGGTTCTCCCCCCAAAATACTGGGTTGGGTTGTTATCAGAAGGGATGTGGATGCTGGGCAAGAAGAAACCACAGCCATCCACTGCAGGGACGTAGATCAAACTTCACCTTCCCCACAAAGGTCCAGCCACTCCCCCAACCGCAAGAAAATTAATCACTACTGCTTTGGGGGTCAATGCTGTACCTAAAATGTACCATTTAGCACATATATAAATAACTCTTGGACTGGCTGGTTAGCACAGTTGGTTAGAGCATGGTATTGTAACACCAAGTCAAGGGTTCGGATCCCCATACCAGCTAGCCACTAAAACAAATTTGTTTTAAAGAACTCTTACTACTCAATAACAAGAAAACAAACAATCCAATAAGAGAAAGGGCAACAAATTTTGAACAGACACTTCACAAGAGAATATATCTAAATGGCCAATAAGAACATAAAAAGAAGCCCAATAGCATTAGTCACTATGGAAATGTGAGTTAAAATCATGAGGTACCACTTTGCACTCATTAGAATGGCTAAAATTAGAAAGATTGATCATAACAGTGTTGGCAAGGATGTGTAGCACATGGAACTCTCATCCCCTGCTGGTAGGAATGCAATATAAGGTAAACTACTTTGGAAAACAGTTTGGTGGTTTCTGGAAAAGTTAAACATGTACCTACCATGTGAGTTGACCCAGCCATTCCACTCCTCAGAATTTGCCCAAGAGAAAATAAAATAGATGTCCACACAAATATTTGTACACACATGATCAGGGCAGCTTTATTTGTAATTACCAAAAACTAGAAGCAACCTAAAAAGTCCATCGACAGATGAACAGATGGACAAATTGTGGTACAGTCATGCATCACTTAACAACAAAGATATGTTCTGAGGAATGCATTGCTGGGTGATTTCATCATTGTGTAAACATCATCTAGTGTACTTACACAAACCTAGATGGCTTAAACCTGTGGCTCCTAGGCTACAAACCTGTACAGCATGTTACTGTACTGAGTACTGTAGGCAATTGTAACACAGTGGTATTTGTGTATCTAAACATAGGAAAATATGTAACTACTTAACATAGTAAAAATATGGTATAAAAGATAAAAAATGGTACACCTGTATAGGGTACTTACCATGAATGGAGCTTGCAGGACTGGAAGTAACTCTGGGTAAGTCAGTGAGTGAGTGGTGAGTGAATGTGAAGAGCTGGGACTTTATTGTGCACTACTGCAGACTTTATAGACACTGTAGGAACCCACACAGCAAACAGTCATAGACGTTAGCTTTAGAAGAGCCATTTTGTAGAATACAGCTTTAAGCAGAATGCTAGCCATAAAAAAGTCTTTTTGTAATTTTGGTTCACAGCCTAGCTCATGAGAAAACACTGCAGACCTTGGTGCTTAGGAAGAGCAAAGTTAGTAAGAACTAATCAGCAATCTGCAGAACTAACTATTTTTCCTTTGGAGTCACAGCTGTCCGGAAACAAGATGGTATCCAGCTTGTGGGAGCTGGATAACACCCACATTCCAAGGATGAATGAAAGACTGACAGAACCAGCCCCAAGATAACAAAAGCCCAGAGCTTGCAAGATTGCACATAGCAGTCTCCTAATAGGAGAATTCTGTTTTCCCACACTTTTCGCTTTAAAAACCTTGCTGAGGCTCTTGAACCTGTGAGACAGTCTCTAGCCTGGCTGTCTCCCAGGCCTGCTCATAATGCTTCCATATCCTGCATCAACCTTAGACTCTCAAGTCCTTAGTTTCTAGCAAAGAGAGCAGCAGTACTTGGCTGCCAGTTGCAACACTGTACACTTGGCTACACTAAATTTATAAAATAACATTTTTCTTTCTTCAATACTAAATTGACCTTAGCTAACTATAACTTTTTTACTTTATAAACTTTTTAATTTTTAACTTTTGACTTTTAAAATCACACTTAGCTTACAATACAAACATATTGCATAGCCATACAAAAATACTTTCTTTCTTTATCCTTATTCTGAAAGCTTTTTTCTATTAAATTTTTTTTTTAACTTTTTTGTTAAAAACGAAGACAAAAACACACACATTAGCCTAGGCCTGTTCAGGGTGAGGATCATCAATACCACTGTCTTCCACCTCCACATCTTGTGCCACTGCAAGTTCTTTGGGGGCAATAATACACATGGAGCTGTCATGTCCTAGGATGACGATAATGCCTTCCTCTGGAATACCTACTGAAGGACCCGCCTGAGGCTATTTTACAATTAACCCTTTTTTTAAATAAGTAGGAGTACACTCTAAAATAACAATTAAAAGCATGGTATACTAAATACATAAACCAGTAACATAGCCATTTATTATCATCATCAAGTGTTATGAACTGTGCATAATTGTATGTGCTATACTTTGACATGACTAGCAGCAGAGTAGGTTTGTTTACACCAGCATCACCACAAACACGTGAGTAATGTGTTGCACCTCAACGTTATGATGGCTACCACTTCATTAGGTGATAGGAATTTTTCAGCTCCATTATAATCTTATAGGACCACTGTCATATATGTACTCTGTGGTTGACCAAAACGTCATTATGCAGCACATAACTAAGTATCTGAACCATGGAATACTACTTAACAGTAAAAAGGAACAGATTGTTGACACCTACAATATGGATGAATCTCAAAATCATCAAAAATCAAATTTAAAAAAATCTCAAAATCGAATCAAAAAGGCCAGGCAAAATTATACATATATACATAGTACATGACTCCATTTATGTAAAATCTAGAAAATGCCAACTAATGTACAGTGACAGAAGTAGTTCAGTGGTGGAGGGGATGTAGGGAGGAAGGAATTACAAAGGGGCATGATGGAGTTTGGATGTGTTTTCCCCACCAAAACTCATGTGGAAATCTGATTCCCAATGTGGCAGTGCTGGAAGCTGTTTGAGCCATGGGGGTGGATCCCTCATGAATGGATTGATGCTCTCCCTGGTGGGGGGATTAATGAGTGAGTTCTCGCTCTATTAGTTCCCATGGTTGTTTAAAAAGACCCTGGCACCTCCTCTCTCTCTCTCTCTTTTGCTTCCTCTCTCACCATGTGCTCTGCTTGTACCCACTGGCTGCCTGACACTTGCTGCCATGAGTAGAAGCAGCCTGAGGCCCGTGCCAGATGCAGCTGTCCCAGAACTGTAAGCCAAATAAACCTCTGTTCTTTATAAATTACCCAGTCTCACAAATTTCTGTTACAGCAACACAAAACATAGTAATACAGGGTACAAGGAAACTTCGGAGATGACGGATATGTTTTCTAATTGTGGCGATGGTTTCATGAGTGTATGCCTATGCCAAAAGCAATCAAATTATACACTTCAAATATGTGCCGTGTAGTATACTTCAAGCATATCTCAATGAAGTTGGGAAAAAAACTGAATCAAAAGAAACACACACACAAACACACACAAGACACATATTTGGAAGAATACACACCAAATGGTTAATAATAGTTTCCTTCTGAGAGTGGGAAAGGAGTCAAGAACTGTCACTCATTTCCTGACACAAAGCTTTCCAGTTTGTTGTTTACAAGCCTGTATTACTTATGAGTTTAAGAAAAAAAGCAATACACTTTTTGCCCCCAGCCCAGCACTCAGGAGGCCTGTCACATGCCCTGAAACCGACCAAGTCATTCTGCCAAAGATACCTTCTGGATTTGAGCCAAGGGTTTCTAGGGGCAAATTCCCATCTGGAAACAACAAAAAATGTACTCCCTCAGAACAAGGACTTTATTTACACCTTAGATCTACATCCCGGACTGGGGCCGGCACAGGATGATTGCCCAGGAAGATAATCGAGTCATTAATCTCTGTCTGGGCTGGGCTCCCCCCTCCAACTTCTCATCTCAGTAATTAAACCAGCTGACAGCCCCATCTCAGTCTCCACCGTGTCTGTGTAGCCGAGGAGCAAGGCACCTCTGGATGCCACAATGGCTTCTCCAGAGAGGCAGGTTCCTGGATGACTTCAGGGCAAGCTAACTGAGCCCATGCCGGAGTCCTTGGTCCTGACTTTGGCTAAGAAGGAGGGCCAAGACTCAGGCAAATATGGACCCCCTGGCATGTCAGGGTGTTGGGAACAGATCTCTGAGCTTCTGTGTCTGTGTGGTTGCCCATATGTTCAAACCTCACCCTAAACTGTAGTTCTTGAACACTGCAGGAGTTGCCTACCCCACAGCCAGTCCCCCACGAATCCCACTTTCTTCCTTCTTCACTAACAGCACCAAAATGTTTCAGTGGAGTGACCCCTCTCCCGCCCCAGAAGGTTGACTTTGACTGCTTGGCCCCCACTACTCAGAGCGTGGTCCAGCCTCAGCATCCCCTGGGAACGTGTTGTAAATTCAGAATCTCAGGCCCCACCCCAGACCTGCTAAATCAGAATCTTCACTTCGAGATTCTTGGAGATTTGAACACTTTAGTTCACAAACCTGGCTGAACATGAGAAACATCTGAAGGAGTTTTTCATGATACCAATGCCTGGGATCCTCTGCCAGAGATTTTGACTTAATCAATCTGGGATGTAATCTGAACATTAGTATTTTTTAAGGTATAACATACGGTTCGTAGAGTGTGTAAAGTGAATGAATTTTAAAAAGATAGCTTGGTGTTTTTTACACATGTGTATATTCATTTAACTACCACCCAGATAATGGCATAAAACATTTCCATCACCCCAGAAAGTTCCCTCTTGCCCCATCACCGTAGGGGGACAAACCATCCCAATTTGCTCAGGACTGAGGATTTTTTCCAGAACAGGAAACTTTCACTACTGAAACCAAGAAAGTCCAGGCAAACTAGGATCAGTTGGTCACGTTACTTCTAGGTCTTCTTATACTACAATGCCCTCTCCAGAGGCAACCACCATTCTGACATCTATTTAGTGGTAGTTTTAAGAGTTCCCGAATGACTCTAATATGCAGACAGGGTTAACTGTAGTGTGTATCAGAATCACCTGGAGGCCTTGTTAAAACTGATCACTGGGCCTCACCTGTAGACGTTCTAATTTAGTAGGTCTAGGGTACAGCCCCAGGATGTACATTTCTAACAAGTTTCCCAGATTTTGCAGGTGCGGCTGGTCCCAGCACCTCACTTTGAGACTACTGGTCCAGTCAGTCATAGTGATTCTACTTCTGCTGTTAATGACTGGCTTAGGTGTGAGCGTGTGATGCATGTCTGGCCAATGAGATGTGAGAAGGCTGCTGGGTACTTCTGAGGCAGTATCTAGTAAAGTTTATTAAAATGGCACCCCTGCATTGTGCAATGCGGCAGCCCTGGCTGGGGGTAGGATGGGCGGAAGGGCTCCTGGGATGATTTCCCCACTGATAGAGAGATGCATGGGAGAGGGTAATCTCCCCTTTGAAATTTAGTCCCATCTCAGTAGGGCCCCTGGAGCTATCTCCTTGACCTTGTAACCTTGAGACCACAGCCTGAAGACAAAATACGAACCCCTGAGAATGGGGAAGAAGAAAGCGGAAGAGAACCTGGTTCCTTAAGGAACTTGCTGAACTCCTGAATCAACCAACCCTAAACTGCACTCCTTGGGAACATCTTTCCTTTTTGTTTAAGTCACATATAATTGAGTCCTCTCTTCTTTGTGTTTAAAATCATCTAATACCCTGCTACTCAAAGTGTGGTCCAAGAACCAGCAGCATCCGTATCCCCCGGAAGCTTGCTAGAAATGCAGAATCTCGAGCCCTACCCCAGACCTACATTTTAACAAGATCCCCACATTCAGGTCTGAGAAGCCCTGTTCTGACCTTTACAGCGGCACATTCACTTTGGATTTTCTGAGACTTCTATGGGCCCCATCTACTAATAACTGCATGAAATCATGTTGTAATAATCATATGGAAAAAAATCATGGGCACTGCATACAGAAGCTCCCCAGCCAATTTTCCAACGCTTGTCATTGGCCAGAACTAGGTGGCATGCCTTAGCTGCAAAGGAGGTTGGGAAGGTGAGTGTCTGGCTTCATCTGCCTCTATCATGGGAGGCAGGCTCTGCCCTATGCCAGCAAGGGAGGGGAAAACAGCTGTGGGTAGGAATCAGCCGTGTCTACCACAAAATATTATCAATGATCACTTTCAGAGCTGGGACAAGGATTGAAGTTATGAAATCACTTGCCTAAGGTCACATGGCCAGAAAGTACCTGCCATTTTGTAAGAAACAGTTGTAAATTTTTATAAATGAGGGTAGTGCGTCAGTTCGTGACTGAGGTGGGCCTAGCCACTTCCTCAAGCTGCCTTCCTGCTGCCCTTTGTGTGTGTTTATATTAAATAACAGGCTGGCCGGATAGCTCACTTGGTTAGAGCATAGTGCTGATAACACCAAAGTCGAGGTTCAGACCCTCATTCTGGCCAGCCATCAAAATTTAAGAAAAAAAAAAAAAATACAGGATATATTAAATAACATCTTTTTAAAGGTCAGAGCTAACTCAGGGGGCAGTCAGGTATCCATGTGAATTCCTGTGTAGCTAGCCACAGTCAGAGAAGAGAAGGATGCCTGATACAAGTGGAATATTCCCAGCTACTTTTGGACACCACCCAATCCAAAATGCATATGCACCCTTAGACACACAGGCAAATGTTATTTTCACCATTTCCTGCCAAATATCTGGCTGGCTCCACTGGCAAATGATGAAGTTCAGGGTGGAGCTGGGTGCTTGACTTTCTCTGTGTAGTTAACTTTTCAGCTCAATTTCCTTTCCTGGCAGAGAGTCTGGGAAATTGGAGCCCCATGAATTAGAGATGAGGAAAATTCCTCCTAAGTAAATGAAACATGCTGAATGTTTATAGAGAAATGTCTGGAGTTTTAAATTTTTACTTCACTTTAACATGACTCCAGGTCTGACAAGTGTTTGTTTAACTGATGTTATTCATATGTGTCTGAGGCCCAAATTCATCGACAGACAAGTTAATCAGCCACTGAAGTAGAATGTCAGACACTATTCTGTGCAGCTTCACTAAATTCATTCCCATCTCAGAGCTTCTGCACATTCTGTTCCTGCTCCCGCTCTCTTGCCTTTCAGATTTTCTCATGCCCAGCTCCTTTTCATCCTTTGGGTCTTGGCTCACCTGTCACATTCTTAGAGAGGTCTTCCCTGAATATTGTAACCGAAGTAACCCTCCAGTCATTTTCATTCCCATTGCCCTGTTTTATTTTCTTTACAGCATTTACTACTATCTGAAAATATCTCCTATCTGTATTTGTTTACATGTTTATTAGCTGTCTCCCTGACTAGAATGAAAGTTTTATGAGATCAGAAGTCACATATTTCTTGGCTCTGTCTGCTGAGAAGCCTAGAAGCAATGACACTCCAGCAACAATGAGCACATCTTGCACCTGGATCTTGGTTTCTCCAATAAAAGGAAACAGGGCTCCTTGGAGAAATGACTGATTCCAGAGCTGGAATAAGGAAAGTACAAGTAATCCAGGTAATATCGCCATTAATGGGACAAATTGATAACATGTGCCTCCTGATACTTTGTACTGAGAACAGAACAATATGTCTGTATATTCTTGCCCCCAATTGCATAACATAAATTTATCCATGAGGAAACACCAGACCTCAAGAAAGCTAAATGGAGGAGCATTCTGCAAAATAACTACCCAGTACTCTTTAAAAGTGTCAAGATCATGAATGACAAATAAAGACTGAGTAACTGTTCCAAATTAAAGAGAATCTAAGGAGACAGGGCAACTAAATGCAACATGTACTCTTGAGTTGAATCTTAGACTAGAAAAAGGATATTAATAGGAAAATAGGCAAAATTTGAGTGAGATTTATAGAATAGCTTAGTGATTCTTAAACTATGGTGCAAGATCAAAAGAATTTCCATGATGACAGTAAGATGTTAGTCACCTTTTTCACTGTGTTGACATTTGTACTAATGGTACAAAAGCAATGGTGGGTAAAACTGCTGGTTCCTTAGCATGAGTCAAGGTGGTGATATCAAACTATTAGTGATCATTGTATTCTTCACCCCTACAAACCCACAGCAAAAGAAAAAGAGCTAATTTTACTTAGGAATGTCCTTGATGAAGCAGTAAAGATTGCTAGCTTTATTAAACTTCAATCTTTTTTTTTTTTTTTTGGTGGCTGCTATATGGGGATCCAAACTCTTGACCTTGGTGTTAACTGTGATCCAACCAACTGATCTAACCAGCCAGTCCTATTTTTTAAATTCTTGTGACAAAATGGAAAGTTCACATAAAGCACATCTACTGCATACCAAAGTCTGACGGTTACCTAGAGGAAAAGCACTTGTGTGACTTATAAGTTGTACCAGCCAACCTTTTCATGGGACACCATTTTTACCTGAAATAATGACTCCAAATTATGGTTATTCAGGCTTACATATTCGGCTGACATTTTCACTGTCACAGACAATATTTCTGAAAAGTCAGCATATTTAATGCAGGTAGGTCAAGTCAACCCATTTTTGTCTTTTTTTTTTTGCAGTTTTTATGATTTAATTTAAACATAAATAAAACGTGCTGATGAGCTATCCATTCTCCACAGCCTGACATTGGGATTAGTGACTCTGATGGCCAACTGGGCTGCTCTCTCTAGGATGGCTTTGCTGTTCTTGGAGAACACACCGTGAGCAAGCTCAGAACAGTAATATTTGTTGCACCAGCAGGACTTCCAGCTGCTACTTGACATTGTGGACCAGGAACTGCCAGAAGCCGCTGGGAAACATGTGTTTTGTTTTCTTGTTGCTCCCATAACAACGTTGGGCATCAAGATCTGGCCCTTGAATCCTCTCTGTACCCCATTGTCAATACCTCTGGGTTTCCTCCAGTTAATTTGTTTAATTTGGACATAATGGGCTGACTAACGCTGGATGAACTTCTTGGTCCTTCTTTTGATGATCTTGGACTTCACAAGGGGTCTGAGGGTGGCCCTGATGCTGAGTAGGAGAAGATGGCCACCTCCATAGGCAGCACCAAGGAAGAGAGCTCAGGTCAATCCATTTCTGTTTGAACTCCATCATGCTTGGCCTGTGATCCCCATCAATCTCTGGGTGCTCTTCCATTTTCCAGCTGAGGAAAGTGAGGCTCAGAAAGGTAAAGTGACTTACCGAGAGTCACACAGATAGAAAGTGGCAGAACCACATGTATTAGTGTTTTAGTCCGTTTTGTGTTGCTATAACAGAAATACCTGAGACTGGGTAATTTATAAAGAAAAGAGGTTTATTTGGCTTACAATTCTGGGACAGCTGCATCTGGCACAGGCCTCAGGCTGCTTCTACTCATGGAGGAAAAGTGTCAGGCAGCTGGCAGGTACAAGCAGATCACATGGCAAGAGGAAGAAAGAGAGAGAGAGAAGGTGCCAGGGTCTTTTTAAGCAACGAACTCTTGCGGGAACTAATAGAGCGAGAACTCATAGAGCGAGAACTCACTCATTAACTCCCCCCCAGGGAGAACATTAATCCATTCATGAGGGATCCGCCCCCATGACTCAATCAGTTTCCAGCACTGCCACATTGGAGATCAAATTTCCACATGAGTTTTGGAGGGAACAACACAACCAAACTCCATCAATTAGTTACCTATTATGTGCAACAAATCACCCCAAAATTTAACAGCTTAAAACAAAACACACACACACACACACACACACACACACACACACGTGCACACACAATTATTATCCTGCAGTTTCTGTGGATCAGGAATGTAGCTGTAGATTAGGGAGTGCTTCTGCCTTGAGAGTGCTGCAAAGCTGTGATCACAGTGGCATATGGGGCTGCAGTATCATCTGAAAACTTGACTGAGGGAGGACCTACTTCCAAGTTCACTCACATGTTTGCTAGCAGGATTTACTTCCTCACCAGTAGTTGGACTGAGGGCCTCAGTTCCTTGCCACAGATGCTCACAACATGGCAGCTAACTTCCCACAGAACAAGCAAATGAGAGACAGCAAGAGTCAGCAAGTTGAAGGTCACTACCTTTTTGTAACCTAGTCTTGGAAGTGACATTCCATGACTTTTGCCATATTGTATTCATAAGAAGCAAGTCACTGGATCCATCTCACATTTAGGAGACAGGGATGGAAAGGCATGAATATCGGGGGTGGGATCATTGGTAACCAATTTAGTTTCTTAATCCAATTTATAACAAAAATAACTACCATTTATTAAGCATTTACTATGTGCCAGGCATTGTGCTAAGAAGTGTATGAGCATATGAGGAGCCTTCAAAAAGTTCATGGAAAGATTTGCATTATGTTTCAATTTCATTTTCCATGAATATTTCGAAGTACCCGTGTGTGTGTGCGTGTGTGTGTACACAAACAAGGGTACTTCATAAAGTTCATGGAAAGAGTTGTATTATCTTTTAATTCTATTTTTCCATGAACTTTTTCCACGAACTTTTCAAAGTACTCATATGTACATACACACATATGTACATATGTATGTTTGCATAGAAACCTTACAATAACTCTATGAGGTAGGTACCATTAGCTTTAGACCATTTTGCATATGAGAAAACAGGCACAGAGAGGTGAAGTAACTTTCCCAAAGTCACCCAACTAGCAAATGGCAGACCCAGGAATGACTAATATTTGAACAAGATTTGAGAATTATAAACCACTTTCTTTTATCCTCACCACTATGAGTTAGGGATCACAAATTACATTTTTACCCCCAAGAAAGCTAAAGCTTAGAAATAAAAATGATAGAGATTATTTTGTGAACACTTGATACATACTAGCTCTTTCCAGTGATTTATATCCATCGATTTACCACTCCCAGTGGCCCTGGTTTGTCTTGATCAACATACACATCTATTTAGAGATCAGGATGAAATACCATTTCAATTATCCAATGCCCCTGTAGGGATGTTTTCTTTAGCATCTTTGGGTTAGGGGAATATCACTCTGGATCTGTTTTCCTACTCATCAAAAAAATTTTTAAGACCTCAGCTTGGGGAATTTGGCATCAGATAAAATTTATTGCTTAGAAAAATAATATCAGGCTGAGCACTTTAACCCTATCTGAAGTCCACCAACTGGCCAGATTTTCCAGTAAGAATCAACACATTAGGAGATTTTAACTAGGAAGAACTTCTCAACCTAGGACTGTATTTACGTAATTAGAGACTCAGCATACTGAAGATGATTTAAAAGGGGGAAAGGAGGAAGAATGAAGACCACAATTACTTTAAGTGGATCTAAAAAAGAGAGAGGGAAAGAACTCAATTTTTCTACTTTTTCTACATTAAAAAAACAATGCCATGGGGCAGCAGTCAATGGTTAAATTATGTTTTGTTTCTTGGTTTGTTTGTTTGGCAGCTGGCCAGTAACAGGGATCAAAACCCAGACCCTGGTGTTATAAACACCATGCTTTAACTAACTTAGCTAACCAACCACCTCCCATGGTTAAATTAAATCAACATGCCATTAAGTTGCCACCTCCACTCACTCTCTTATTTTGCTAATATCTTTGATGGACATAAAGAGTTTGTCCATGTGACAGATCTTAACTAAGCATCTTTACTGAGCTTTCATGCCAGACATTTTTCAACACTTAATCTCTGCAAAAACCCAGTGAAGCATCATTATGAATCTCATTTTACAGGTGAGGAAACTGAGGCATGGAGAGATTACATGATTTCCCAAGGTCACACAGCTGGGAAGTGATAGGTCCCGGAATGACAACCCACATGGGATTTGCATTGGTTGGGGGGCAGTCTGACTCCAACACACACATACAAATATACACTTTCCCTTCTTATCAACACTCTGGCTCCCATGGGAGCCATGGCATTTCTTTGTGACTTTTCCTAGCTGTAAAATCTGAACACAGAGTTATTGTGTATTCTAATATTAGTTATGTTTTCTTTTCTAAATTTTACATATTTTTCATAATAGGCATATATTATTTTTATATTTTGAAGTATTGAATAGTTTTATGTCCTTCCTAACTACAAGAATCCTTTTTTTAAAAGACAATATGAAAAGTTTATTTATATCTCTCAAATGCTGCCTGAAAGTCATTTTATTTTAAAATGGAAGCTTTCTTTCACATATTCTAGTGATAAGTCTATTGCCGGCAGAAGGAGGGGAGTTCTTCACTATTTCTTGATGAGAAAGGACCCTGGACCAGATGTCAGGAGAAACTCACTGTGTGTCCTTGGACAAGTCAGGCACCCTCTCTGGGCCTCAGGTTTCCTTGTCTACAAAATGGGGCTAGGCACGAGGCACTAAATGGTTTCTCAAAAGGATACAGGAGTCAGCTTGAAAGGGTCTCCAATGGTCAAAGTTGTGGCAAGTTAAGCACCAAAAAAGGATAATGATAAATGAGTCTGTGGTGTTAGAAAGTCAGTATGGTGGTGGGCCGAGCCGCAGCGCACTCGGGAGAGTGCGGTGCTGGGAGCGCGGCGACGCTTCCGCCATGGGTTCGGATCCTATATAGGAATGGCCGGTGCACTCACTGGCTGAGCACCGGTCACGAAAAAGACAAAAAAAAAAAAAAAAAGAAAGTCAGTATGGTGGTTACCTTTGAGGAGGACGGTGGGGTTGTGCCCTGAGAAGGGCCTAAGGGGGTTTCTGGGGTCCTGAGAATGTTCTGAATCATGATTTGCATTGTTGTGACATGGATTAGTTTTCCTTGAGAATTCACTGAGCTGTACAAAGGTGCTCTTTTGTATGTGTATGTTAGAAAGATTAATTTTAAAAGAATAATAATTATAATGGATCAAAACACATTGAGTTAATAAAAACCATGAGTCTCTAGTAATACTCAAAAACAAGAAAGCCGGGGTGGGGGGGGGGAACCCTCATGTGTCCCCACTGAAGCTGATATCAAACCATCTTACTTTGAAATGCTATTGCCAACAGGAAATAATTAAATGTGTGTACCCTGCCTTTCTAGTAGGAACTGTGTCTCAGAGTAACCAAATAGCCTCAGTTGTAGAGAGAATGCTCCACTTTATGAAGAATATGGGTTAATGATGGAGAAGGAACGACAGGAGTAGACTATCATCACTTCAAAGACCGTCATGAAAGTACTGATTCAGGGGGAAGGGTCTTATTAGATGTTAAATCCATCAGATTGCTGGGGAATGGGTATGCGCCTAGTGTCCCAACTCCACATGTGTTGCTTTCTAGTCCGAAGGTGAGGAATTAACCGTACCATAGAGGAATCACACTGTCGCCTCCCTGGCCTGGTGGTTTATCTAGGCACCACTGGTGGAGAATCATGTGATGCCATTGTTGTGGAAACGGACTCAGCAAGGAAGCAGTCAAACACTCAAGAGTCAGGAGTTTATTATGCTAGTGGGCCCAAACAGGTTAATGCCTGAAAAATCTGGACTCCGAGCTTAGGTCTCACACAGTTTTTATAAGTGGACTCTTCCAGGGCTCTTTACACATTTTTTTTTCTTTTCTCAGGATTTCACCCAGCATATGTGGTCTGTGCAGATAAGTGCTTGTTTACAGAAGCCAAAAATGCAAGCAGTGATTAATAGCCAGACTTGTGGAGCAAGTATAGTTTCAAGGACAAGATATTACTTCTAGAACAAAGCAGGCCTGTGAGAAAATTATTCCAGACTAGTGGAACAAGCAAATATAGTTTCAAGGACAAAACAGGCTTATGAGAAAGTTACTTTTGCATTTTTTCCCAACACCATATGTCACAACTGAGTGCTATTCAGCCTTAAAAGAGAAGGAACTGTCATTTGGGACAACATGGATATAAACCTGGAGGACATTATGTTAAGTGAAATAACCCAGGCACAGAAAAACAAATACTGCATGACCTCACTTACATGTGGAATCTATACATGTAAGTCAAACTCATAGAAACAGAAAGTAGAAAGGTGGTTAGCAGGGGTGGGGGCAGGGGAGCAGGTGGACTCGAGAGATGTTGGTCCAAGGGTACAAAAGTTCAGTGAGACAGGAGGAGGAAGTTCAAGAGATCTACTGTACCACATGGTGACTATAGTTAATAACAATGCGTTGTATACTTGAAAGTTGCTCAGAGAGTAGATTATAAGTACTTTCACCACAAAAAAATAAGGATGAGAGGTAATGTATATGTTAATTAGCTTGATTTAGCAATGTAAACATATTTCAAAACATCATGTTTATAAGTATATATAATTTTTATTTATCCATTAAAAATAGTGATGCCATGTGACATGCACAGCATCATCTATGATGCTTTCCTGCTAAAATATTTAACTTGACTCTATCACACCTTTAGATTAACCTCCAATTTACAGGAGATGCATGGTAGAGAGAAACAAATGAGAGGATCCCAGTAGGAAACAATCAGACAAATCCAGAAGGTGAGACGTTCTGCATAACAAACCTGTGTTGTGAAGGGGAGAGAAAAGAATGCACTAGACTGGAAAGAACCTGAGGGACATAACGACCTCATGTAATGCATGTCCTTTTCCAGCTGTACAGGTCTTTCGGGGACAAAAGGGAGATTTATTAAAGCAGAAAAACGGAGATGGTTAACTGAGAGAGCAAGTTACAAAACAGCATTATAGTATGATCACACTTTGGTAAAAAACACATAGTAGTTGCAGGCCAGTTAGCTCAGTTGGTTAGAGTGCAGTGTTGGTAACACCAAGGTCAAGGGTTCAGATCCCTGTACTGGGCAGCCCACCCTCCCCAGAAAAACCTATATAGTATATATCAACATGCAGAAAAAGATCTAGAAAGATATACAATAGGGCTTAACAGTGGAGTCTCTGAGTTGTGTGAATATAGTGTTATATTTTCTATATTTCTGACTTTCCACAATGTATTTATTCTGCTCTGGTAATAATGAAAGATTTTTTTAAACTTTTTACTTTGAAATAATTATAGAGTCACAGGGAACTGCAAAAATAGTACATAGAATATCATGTACTCTTCACCCCGCTTCCCTCAGGAGTGACATATAATTATGGTATAAAACTAGGGAATCAACTTTGTTATTTTACTATTAATTAGACAACGGACTTTATTCTGTTGTCCTCACTTTTTTTACATTATTTTGCGTGTCTGTGCCCATGCACATATAATTTTTGCAATTTCATCCCACGTATAGATTCACATATTCGTGTAACCACCAGCACAATGAAGATATGGACCTCACCACTGCAGAGGAACTCACTGGCACCCTTTTCTGTTTGCATGTCTCTCTCTCTCAGTGCTGTCCCTTGGTGTCCAGCTACTCATCTGTTCTCCATCTCTATAGTTCTGTCATTTCGAGAATGTTTTGTAAATGACCATACAGATGTCACCTTTTGAAACTGGCTTTTGTCACTAAACATAATGCTCTTGAGATCAATCTAGGTTGTTACATGCTATCAACAGCTCATTCCTCAGAATAAAGTTATTTTCAAGAAGAATATATTTGAGTATATATTCCACCTGAGTTTTTAATATATATGGTTTTAAATTTTTATTTAAAAAACAATATATGTCCCTATTTTCAAATGTGAGGGTAGACAGCAGATTGTGTCACTCACTTGGTAAGCTTTCACATGTGACAGCAGAATTAGGAAACCACAGGTAGACAAGCTTGGTCTCATCTCCCATGAAATTCTAGCCTGAAAAATTAATCAGGTAGTTGGTGACTTGGCTGTGAACTAATTTAGGGTACAGCCCAAAGGATAATTATCCATTTTGTCATCTCTTTGGCCCAGCTGGATGTTTTGCCTCATGGGGAATGTTTAGGAAACATTTCCTAAAATGGTTCTAAAAAAGCACTCGGGGTCGAGTCAGGGGCAAGTATTCACTAAGGGCTTGTTCCTAAGAACAAGTCATGTAAAACTAGCATCATTTTTGTTTTATTTTTAACAGGGTCAATAGCCTGGTAGGCACATGTAGAGCTAGGGCTGGGTCTCTGGTGCTCACAGACCCCTCGAGCCCACTCACAAACCCTTCACACACAGGTCTATGAGCTAGGTAACCAGCAAAAAGGTCCTTGGAGCCTTGGTTGAAGAGATAATAGTCTTTATTCAGCACACACACATCTAATACCTAGGCAGTCCAAAGAGAAACTCAAAACCCAACTTCTATGGACAAAGTCCAAATAAAAACTGAGCAGCTGCCAGCAGAGTAAACATGCTCTATTTTTAGACTCAAGCTCTGCTGGCCAGTTCTGCTTCACAATCTGTAGAGCATACAATAGCAATAACTAAAAAGATACATGGGTGCACATGCACACTAACTCCCCCCACACACAACTTGTTTACAAAGAAATGTGCTGCTCCACCCCGAACCAGACCTAAGCAGAGGGAGCCTGACTAAATTATCCTATTTTCCCCACAGCACAGAAAATGTGTCCTGTAACATTTCCTGCAATTGTTGTAGAAAAGTGATAGAGATGAGAGCAGACCACTGTCCAAGACAGAATGGAGATGCTGAGCCTGGCAGGAACAATCAGCAAGCAGCTCTGGGAGGCCATTTGCAGAGAGCTTATTTTGGAGTCCTGGGGTTCAAATCCCAGCTCTGCCTCTGACCCAATCATGGCCCACTGGCTATAGAAGAACTCAAGAAGAGTATAATTTGAGAATAACACAAGGGTACATGCAGGATATAAGGAAACCACAAGGACTATTGAACCATGGAGGCAGAAACAGAGGGTACACCCCCTCCACCTGCAGGGGCCAGGTAAGGAGCAGTTCCCGGAGCCCAGAAGGAGTGTTAGGTGGAGGAGCTCTTGAGAGGGGCTGTGGCCTTTTTGATGGACACAGCCAGTCTGAGGCATCCCACAGGGTGGAGGCCGGGAACGTGTATCTCAGCCTCACCCTCCATCTTCCTCCCATCTCCTGCTGAAGCTCACTGGGTAACCCAATGGGAGAACACAGAGCTGTTGATGTAGCCCATGTTCTAGGAGCATCAAGCAGAATGGACAAGGGTGAGGATGAGATCTGGAGGAGGAAAGGAAGACATTAGCAGCGCCATTTACTAACTGTGTGGCTGAGTCAAGTCACTTCCTCTCACCCGACCTCAGTTTATCTGTAAAATTGGCATGATAATGTTACCTCCCTGGTAGATTTGAGGTGAGGATTAAATTATTTAAAACATGTAAAATAGGCTGGCTGGTTAGCTCAGCTGGTTAGAGCACAGCATTGTAATACCAAGGTCATGGGGTTCAGATCCCCCTACTAGCCAGCCGCCAAAAAAAAAACAAAAAAACATGCAATGTACCCGGCATGGAGCCTGGTAGGAATTTTTTTTAAAGGAAGTTGCAATTGTTGTTATTAATATTATTATTATGATTCAAGTGGGGAGAAATCAGACTTAGAGAGATACATTTGGACTCGACTGAAAGGTAGGACGGCAAGAGATGTTTGAGATAGCCTAGCATGCACCATGATTAAAAACCACCACACTCGAAAAATTTTAAAAAATAAATTAATTAAATAGAAAAAAATTAAAATAAATTTAAAAACCTCCACCACACTCAATAGGTAGCTCATCCACCTATAAAAACATCAGGTCAACTTGGGCAGATCCAAAAGTGGCATCAAGGTGCACAAGCTGCCGTTTTAACATCAGGACAAAAAAATGTTCTCACTCATGTGGCCCAGCCACACGCCAACCCTTTTCACCTGCAAACTGTGTTATAACACCAAGGTCAAGGGTTCAGATTCCCATACCAGCCAGCCACCAAAAAAAAAAAAATTAAATTAAAAAGCCACAGATATAAATAAGCCCAAGATGGTCTGTTTCTGCCATGGCCAATAAAAGACAGACACCTTCTAAACAGACCTGTAGTTAATTAACATCAGGACGATAGGTGGGAATGATCAGAGGATGGGGTCAGGTGGGCCACAGAACCTGCCAATTCTACCCACCCACACTTTGAAGACAGATTGGAAACTGGCTATCCAGAAACCCCACAAACCCCACTTTCCCCCAGACAATCTTGGAGGAAAACCCAAGTTAACAGAGAATATGAAAGTTAGTGGGAAAGTAGGAGGTCCGTGGAGACTGCATCTTAATGAACAGATGACATCATCCCAAGCCAGGTGCCCTGCAAATGGGGTTGCCAGACTTAGCAAATAAAAATGTACATCTCCCAGTTAAATTTGAATTTCAGATAAACACCACGTAATTTTTTACTATGCCCCAACTATTGCATGGGACACATTTACACCAAAAAATTATGTGGTGTTTATCTGAAATTCAAATTTAACTAGGTGTCCTGTGTTTTATTTGGCATCCCAGCTCAGGAATGACAAGAGGTGATGCTGAAAGGAACACAAACTGATGGCCTCCAGGCCATATGCGGCCCACATATGTGCATTGCTCCATGTTCACAGTTTATAAAAGTGGAATCGGTTGCCAACATTTTTTTTTTTTTTTTTTTTGGCTGCTGGCTGAACCCTTGACCTTGGTGTTACCAACTACGCGCTCTAACCAACTGAGCTACCTGGTTGCCAGCATTTTAAGGATTTCTGGCTTCCTTAAAAAATGGGATGCTCCAACCATGCTGGTGGTAGCCACCCCACTACTAAAACATAATGAGGACAGAAAGGAACCTGGAAAAGTGAGAACTGATTACTGATTTGTTAGGATGAGGGATTGTGGCTAAATTCGTTTTGGGGTTGTTTGTTGCATGATGAGTCTGGAGGTCACATGGTCAGCAGCTCACCTCTCAGCCCTCTTGCAGGCTCCGCTGCTGCAGTTGACCCCAGAAGCACTGGCTGCAAGGTCTCAGAAGCTTGCCCATTTGCAACAACGCCTGCCAGGAGGACTTCCCCTTTTCCAAGCCAAGGGCGGAGGCTTCTCGCCACAGGCTGGAGAAATGTGTTTTTACAGCGCCCCCTGCAGACACAGGCTAGGGCTGCAAGTCCGGGTAGGGACCCCATCTTCTCCGGGAATTGTGTGGCCACAATTAGTGAAGCAAGCAAAATCTCAGACAAGGAGAAAAAGAAAAAGATTGAAAGAAACTAAAAATAGCAAGTATTTGAGAAGCTCTTCCTATGTTTCAGGCAGAATTCTAAGTATTCATTTATTCCTTAAAAATATCACCATAGGTGGATATCATTATATTCCCTATTTTTCACATGAAGAAATCGAGGCTCAGAGAGATGTGAATCACTTGCCCAAATTCAGATGTATAATAAGTGGCAGAGCCAGAATTCAAACCCAAGATGTCACTTCCAAGGTGTGTAACTTCAAATAAGTCACTAAACTTCCCTGAGCCTGTTTTCCCATCTACGAAATGGGATAATACCAAGTAGGGCTGGGGTATAGATTACATGACATAATAGTTAATATGATATCACATCGTGAGCACTCAATGAGCTACTTATTCTTCTTCTTATATTTCCCCAACACAGACCTTCTCCCATCTGACTGTGGCAGGAAGATGTGCTTATTCACTAGATATAGATTGTGTCCCTACTATGTGCCAGGCTCTGGACTAAGCACTTTATTTTTTTTTATTTTTTATTTTTTTTTAAAAGATGACCGGTAAGGGGAATCTTAACCCTTGACTTGGTGTTGTCAGCACCACGCTCACCCAGTGAGCAACCGGCCATCCCTATATAGGATCCGAACCCGTGGCCTTGGTGTTATCAGCACCACACTCTCCCGAGTGAGCCACAGGCCGGCCCAGGACTAAGCACTTTAAAGACATGATTTTATTGAACCTCACAACTCTGTGAAGTAGGCATTGTTATGACCCTATTTCACAGATGAGGAAACTGAACCTTAAAAAGAGCACAACCTTGCAACACCAAGGTCAGGAGTTCAAAACCCCTTACTGACCAGCTGCCAAAAAAAAAAAAAAAAAAAAGGTGAAGTAATTTGCCCAAGATCCTTAGCGAACAGGACAAAGCGGTAGGATGAAACTAAAGTGTCAAACATCTGATGGGACTGTGGTGGGACCATTGCCCCTGGAGCTCACGGAAACAACAGCAAAGTCAAGAGACTCAGAGTGGCTGGGAGCTCTCTAGGGAGCTTCTCTGGTCCATGGCTGGCAGGCATTTGGGGCTACTTCTACCTCACTCAACAAGGTAGTCCACCAAGTGAGTTTGAAGCTTTAAGAGCTTTAATACCTAATTGAGACAAGGGAAGGCACCATGCAAAGTTCCACTCCAGGCAGAGGGAACAGCGAGTGCAAAGATCCTGAGGTAGGAGTGATCCTAAAGTGACAGAAGAACAGCTAGGAGGCCCAGGTGACTTATTCAGATCTAAAGAGAAGAGAGATGAGGTCAGAGGTTAGAGAGGAGAAAGATCATGTTGGCCTGATATGGACTTTAGCTTTCACTGAGAGGTGGGGAGACATTGGAGGGTGCTGAGCAGAGACAGTAACATAATCTTTGATTTTCACAGATCACTCCAGCTGCATTTGGAGAACAGATTATAGGCGGCAATGGTGTAAGTAGAGAAACCAGTAACCCAAGCTTGTATGATGGCAGCTTAGACCAGGGCGGTGGTAGCAATGGAGGTGGTTAAGAGGGGATATGTTTCAGATACATTTTGAAGGTAAAAGCAATGGAATTCACTGTTTCACATTGAGTATGAGCAAAATGTCAAGGATCACTCCAAGGTTTTTGGCCTGAGCAGCTAGACTGCTAATGTTGTCAATACCTGGGATAGGGAAGATCCTGGGAGGCACAGGCTTGTGGGTCCAGGGGGAAGAGGAGGGTGGTGTCAGGCATTCAGTTTTGGACATGTTAAGTTGCATGAATGAAATGGAATACAAGACAAGTCTAGAAATGTATGTTGGGGCCAGGCAGCTTCACATGTCATGGCAAGAAAACGAAGTAGGGTCAGTTGACTGATGCAGTTAATGATGTTCACAATGTCAAGATCATTACAGGGAAGGAATTTGATTATGGAGCTCTGTATTATTTATTGCTGTGTAACAAATTATCTCAAAACTTAAGTGACTTGAAACACATTTATCATGTCATTTTTTTTTATAGGTCAGGAACTGAGAGGCAGCATACGTGGGTTTTCTGTCTCAGGGTCTCTCATAGCCATCAAGATGTCTGCTGGGACTGTAATCACCTCAAGCTTCCACTAGGGGAAGGACCTGCTTACAAACTCACATGGCTGTTGGCAGGATTGTTCCTTGCGCTCTACTGGCTAGACACTGCCCTCTCTTCCTCGGTACAGGGGCCTCTTGCTTGATCAAAGAAAGCAATCCAAGGAGACAAAGCAAACTAGCAAGTCTTATCACCTCATCTCACAAGTGACAGTAGGTCCAGCCCACTCAAGGGGAGGGGATTATGGAGTAAATGCCAGGAGCCATTTTAGATCAAGTCCCACCTTAGAGGTATTCTTTGGCAGCTGGCCTGTATGAGATCCAAACCTTTGACCTTGGTGTTACCACCACTCAGCTAACCAGCTGGCTCTTAGAGGTGGGATTTTAAGACATATTACCTAAAATAATTACCCAGTGAAGGGAAAGGACAAGAGCTAATGTGTTGATAATTGATGCACTTTCATTATACCAGTCTCTACATTTGAAACTTTCTAGGACTAGGGGGGGAAAAAACTTTCTGGGAGTAAACATTTTTAAATAAGCTGACCAGTTTGCTCAGTTGGTTAAAGCGTGGTGCTTAACACCAAGGTCAGGGAGGTTTGATCCCTGTACTAGCCAGCATAAAAAACCCCAAAAGCTTAAAAGGTAGCACACAAGGTTAAGTCAGGCACAGCCTAAATCACTCTTATTAATTCCAAGTATCTACCATAAAACCTAATACCCATGATTCAAGGTACACAACCCTGTGTGTGTATAACTGTACAGTGTGCCAAATGTTTTTCCTTTGACCTTCTGGATCTACCCTGCCTCTGCCCATTAGATTTCTAATACAGAATCCAATCACTAGCATGCCCTATCCACAGAAACCCACTAGGCTGATTGTCCCCTTACAAAAACCTGGGACCAGGAAACATCCCAAATGAAACTTGTAGACACCTGCTTGCTACTTACAACCCCTGTTCAATGTTTATCTCCAGTGACCAAATACAACAGCATTTTAGTTGAAAAGACTTTACTTTCTTTTTCCAGGTAGGGAGATTACAAAGTTAGAAATTCTACCAAGGTCTAATAACCCTTGATTCTTCAAAGAAATAGGCACAGCCTTTTAAAATCTGCATTGTCCTCAGGCTAAAATACAATAGTTTTGTGAGACTGGTTCAGCCAAAACAAACAGTAAAACACGACCAGGAAGACCAGGAAAACACAGGAGGCCTTGGATTCCAACTCCACAACCAAGAAGTTTCCTAAAAAGAAAACAGAAAGGTGGATTATAATCAGTACTCTATCCAGATGGAAAGTGCTACTTGTTTGGGATATGGGAGCATCTGGTTAAGACCTAGTTACTCCACCACTCCTTAGTCCATCCACTAGGATCAAGGACCAGACCAAGGAGCTGGGAAAACTTCCACCCTCTAATAAGACAACCTGTCTCTTCTGCACCTCATCTAAGCTTATACAGAACTTGTGTTGTCAAAATGTTTAACCTTGATCTGAAAATAATCCTTTCCAGGTTACAGGAATACAGGAGAAAGAGACAAATGCAGAATTAGAACCACACCACCAGAAAACTTTATTTTAAAAACTGGTTGGGACAGCTTTATGTTGATTCTGAAGGGACATAACCCAAATGCAACACATACAGGACAGTTTAGGGACCAACAGAGATATGCGAATATGAAGTGGATAGCAGACATTGGGAAGCTATTAATACTCATACTTTCAAGGATCATTGTTATGCAGGAGAAAAGTGTTATGTTCAGATGATTAAGGGTCATAAAAGCAGGAACTTACTTTCAGGTGGCTAAAACTATACACATTTATACATCCAGACAAATCTAGAGTCATCAGTGATCACTGACATTAACCCCACCTTCAGTTCCGCATGTTTTTCTTAAATAGTTGGGGAATGAATTACCAGGAGACACATCTGTTACAGCAAACAAGCACACTGTATTCAAGAAGTGGAAGAAAGCTGTCATTGGTGTTGCTTATTCCCCTTCCACTAATTAAGGACACTAGGCAAATCAGGGAACAATGAAACACGAGGATTGACTTAGCAAAAGCAGCTTCCCTGTGCTAGCACAACTTCTTGAGGGGTTTTATACGTCACTCTAAGGAAATCCTACAACCAAGAACTGACTCAAGCTGACTGGTCTGGCTGAATTGTTTTCTTTTATCAGTATGGTTGATCTGCTGTAAGCTCCAGTCATAACCAAACATGGAAGGGCAAACTGAGAAGGCAGTGCTGTTGCTTTCTGTATAAAAAATGGGGTGGGAGGTGTTGACTTAAAATAGCTATCTTTGCGTATGTCTTTCCTTGGTTTGCTCACTGTGATGAAGCAAGCTGCCATTTTGAAGAGGCCCATGTAGCAATTGAGGGTGGTCTCCAACCAACAGCATGATGTAGTTGAATCTCTACTCAAATGTGACTTTGGGCTCCTTATTTTAAAAGGTGCATTTATTTGCCAAGGCAAAGTAGTTCCACTCAGTGTTCAGTAACTTTGTTTTCCTTTCTGACCAGACCTACTAGTACCAATAGGCCAACATCAGCCCTAAGAATGACTTCTTTTCACACCCAACTTGGAACTGGGTCCTGAGATTACTCCCAACTAGGCAAATCTAGCAAGCAGAAACTTCACCTGTTACAGGACAGACCAAACCCAGTCAAGGACGGATCAGACTGAGATCAAACAGTGGCACGCATGGCTCCTGACCTACAGGAAATGAACAGATGAGGCCAAAATAAACAACCTGAATGCATGAAATAACCAACAGAGCTACCTCAATTCCCACTAAAAAAACACACAGAAGGGGCTGGCTAGTTAGCACAGTTAGAGCATGGTGCCAATAACACCAAGATCCAGGATTCAATTCCTATACCAACCAGCCGTTCAAAAACAACAACAAAAATAAAGAAGGGTAAGAAAGAAACAAGGATAGAAGTTATCTTTAGGGCCGATGCATCAGACAAAACTGGCTTATAGTTTAGTTTGATCAACATGGTCGATCTGATGGGGAAAAAAGTTATGTCATCAGCTGCAACAGCCAAATCTGAGTCACAGAAAGCAGAAACCAAAGAGAACAACCCCATATTGGTGTAAAAATCAGCTATCCCACACAGATTCTATGTCTATTCAGGGAGAGACGTGGGCTTCACTTACCGATCCTCTCTGGCACCTGGATTCACCCAGATCCATTCAAAGCCTGTTTTTCAACAACAGCAAACCTGAGATGAAAACACAAGGATGACCTATCAGCAACTTAGATGCCCAACAAAGAAGGGGCGAAGTTACAGCTCAAGCTGGCATATCAGACAGAAACTGGCTTAGAGAAGTTAGATCAACATAGTCTATCTGCCGGGGAAAAAAGTTCAGTCATCATACATGCCAGCAGGAAGCTCTTTAGAGCCCTGAAGGAAAAATACGATTTGGCTGGTATGCTTCCATACTTGTAAACTCATTCATTGAATATTTGAGCACTTCTGTGTTGTGTCCTGTTGTTGGCAATAATACAGCAGGCAAAGGCAAATACTCCTGCCTTCAGAGCTTACACTTTGAGTAGATGCCACACATGGCTGCCAAGAGTTGTGAAGAAATTGCTTTTACTGAAGTGACAGTTTGGAGCATGAGTGTCAGGAGGTTGCGTCTTAACAGATGATGTTATCACAAAAACCTTACATAAAAGAACAATCTGGGACAATAAGGTTCAAATATAATAACAAAATAACAATAATATAATGTAATAAAAATAAGGTTCCTTTTAAGTCCAGTACTTAAGTGCCTCACTCCTGGACTCAAGCAGAAAAAAAATTTGGCTTTCCAAAAATTTTTTCCAAGGAAAAACCATTACTCATCAAGTGCCCAGAAAGTGCACATGTAAGAATGGAATCCAAAATCATGCTTAAAAGAACATTAAAAATACATCAAACAACTTTTCACTTAAAAGGTTATTCCACTTACAGCATTTCTCTTAAACCTGTTTCTTCACTAGGAACCCAGGTCTAACAGGTAAACTGTGAAAATTATAACAAAATAAAGCATACAGAACACTTTAAAGAATACCTACTGCCTAACAAGTACTCAATAGAAATCAGCTTAATTAGTTAAATCTTCGTTTTTTTCCAAGTTTGCCTAGCAAACTAATTCTCAAAGCACGTGTTTCCTATAATAGGTCAGAAGACAAATGCTTACCCTAGAGATCAGGAGATCGAAGATTGTAGATGTTGATATGGGGTTCCCTTGGAGGCCCAAAGCTTATTCCCTCCTCCAACATCCATTTTGTACCCTCTGGCCGCACTAACCTGCGAAACAAGGAAAGGGCATCAATCGCCATCTTTCCATGGTCAGAAAAGAACTGAGTCGGGCCTTTTGAGGCCGGTGCATCAGAACTAACTGGCAAGTGTTCTAAGAAATCAGCATTGTCGATCTGATGGGGAAAAAAACGAAGTCATCATTTACACCAGCCAAGGGATTCTTTAGGCCCGTGGAGATGGTGAGGGTTTTTCCAGCTAACTCACCACCCCCACGGTCCTACGGCCTATTTGGGGTCAGAGCTGGAGGAACCACGGCAAGAGAAGACTAGGACCAACCGCAAAAAAGACGGCACAAAGAGGGTAACAGAGAGGACCAGAGCCCTCGAATGGAAAACAGTTGGATTTCCACTCACCACGTACAAACGGGTTCCCCGAGCTGGACGAGACCAAGTAAGCCACACTTACAACACAGGCACCAAAGATGCGAAAGGAAGATCCGCGGCCGGAACCTCCCTTATGTAGCCAGAGGAGGCTCTCTCGCGCCTGCGCACTGGGCCCAAGGCGCTTCCCCTTCCCGCCCACGCCGCGCGGGGCCCCCTGGGAAATGTCTCCGAGCCACTCAGGCCGGAGTTCTCTTATGATTGTCAAGGCCGCGACTAACCCCGTCCCCTTCCCAGTAGCCTCGGGGCCACCCGCGTTCGTCGGCTTCGCCGCCATGTCGCGCTTCACAAGCACCAAGAAGCCCACCGGGTCCCCCCTCCTCCGGGGCCGACTGAGGCCTGACACGGCCTCGGGCGCAGAACCCGCCCCTCGCGTCCCCTCCCCTCAGCCACTCTGGCCCGAGCCCGCAGGCCCAGCCGCTTGGGGGAGCTGAGGCGACGCCAGCCCCGAGGGCGGGGGCGTTGGCAGTGCCCGGGCCCGGCCCCCTCGCTCGCTTCCTCCTCCTGGCGGCCGCCTGCCCGGCTCCTTGCTCCTCCCAGAGTCTGCGGGGAAGGGAAACCGAAAGTGCGCGGCGCCGGGCGGGGCCGCCGACCTACCTGGGCCGGAGAACGGAGCTCTAGCCGGAGGCGGCGGCGGCGGCGACGGCGAGGAGACGCGCCGCAGCCGGGTGAGTGGTCCGTGCCCCGGCCCCGCACCTGCTCCTGCCGCGCCGCGACCCCCGGCGCCCGCGCCGCCCCGCAGCTGCCTCTGTCCGCGGCTCCTACCTCTGCCCAGAACCCCAGCGCCCCCGATCCTTTAACCTCCTCAGCCCCCAGCGCCCCCCGTCTTCCTCCTCACAGTCCCTGGCCCCTCTCCTCATGCGCCTGTCACCTCCTCAGCCTCCAACGTCCCTCATCATCCCCCTCCCAGTCCCTGGCCCCTCTCCTCAGTGCCCCTGTGCTCTCTTCAGTGTCCCTATCCCCTCAGCTCACCCGTCGCTCTCCTTAACGCCCCCAACACCCTCGTCATCCACCTCTGCCTCTGGTCTCACCCCTCTCTCTGCCCTTACTTTCTGCCATAGCTACTGCCTTTATCTCCCTCTGGCCTCGCCTCCTGTCACCGTATTCATCCTCCGTCTTCTACAAAGCCCCTCAGTCCCCTGGACTCCCAGCCCTGCTGGAGTCACCCCATCGCGGCAACAAGCACCCACCTCTCCCAGCTGAACTCTGTCCCACCCTCTTCTTGAGGCCACCATACATCTCCAGCTCTCCCCTATATCCCCCACCAGCCCCTGCTTCAGCCTGGGAATGGCACCTTCCTTCACAGGCCACCACACAGCCTTGGGCTCTCCCTTGACCTCATAATAGTGCCTTCAGGACCCGGTGGGCACCTGTGTGCCAGTGACTCCTCTCAGGACCCTGGAGACTTCCTCTTGAAACCGGCTCTTCTTGCTTCAACCTCTTTCATCTCGCCCTGGTAATGATCATTTTCCTCTAATTCTGACCTCTGTACCAGCCTGAACATCACGGATTTTCTTCTTCCTCCCCTTTAGGCCTTGATTCCCCCAAAAACCCACTTTACTTTGCTTTTTTCATAGCATTTCCTGTTTATCTGCTCCCTTCCTTTCCTTGCCTTTTCTTTTTAACATCTTATTTCTTTCTTTCTTTTCTTTTTTTTTTCCTGTTTCTTTTATGCCAGAAAGTTTCAGGGTTTCTATTTTAGTTTTTTTTCAAAAAGAGGAAGAAGGAATTTTTCCCTTGGGGAATTAAAAAACAAAAAACTCTAAATATTGAATGCGCAGCATGAGAGCAGCGTTTGATAAGATGAGGGAAGAGACTCACCAAAAATATTCCCAGAGGGAAGAAAAGGGACTCCTTTTTCTGATGAGAATAAAAGCTACCCTCATATAATGCCAAATCTATTCACAGTTTCCAACTATGAATATTTTAAAACTTAGTGAGAAGGACAGTCTCAAAAAATCCCTTTGCTGAGGACTCTGAGTCACCTACTCTTTCCCTAGCCCCATCCCACATGTGTATGAGTTGGACTGAGAAATTCCCTTAAAGGGGCTTCCACTTCCTCTTATAGGACCAGTGTCAAATCATCAAGACAGAAGAAAAAGGACAAGGAAAGAACTGCAGATGTCTAACTGGTTCTAGAGAAACAGCACCCCATAGATGCTAAAGCTCCTGGTTATTAAAACATATAATTTCTTTCTCTTGATTCAGTAGAGCAGAGGATTTAATCATTTGACTGCATTTCAAAGAGCAGGATAAGGGATAACTGCTCAGTAATTATTTGCAAACCATAGGGCACTGCAAACTATCAAAAACTATGTAATATAAATGCCAGGTAGGGTGGTGAGTACATGGTTTTGGATTAACAAAAATGGACTCCTTTTGCCCTAGCAACAGTATTTGTCTGCTTTATAGGAGAGAAAAATGAAACCTAGCAACTGATTAAGTAACTTGGCTAAAAGCATAAACCAAACAGTAGTTTTGAATGGGAATTGATGACACTCCCTCGAACCACAAGATAGTGCAAGGTAAAGGGAAGGGGGAATTTGATCCCTTGAAATCACCTAAATCATGAATTTTGTGCTTTATATCATAATTGGGTATTCACAGAATTGAGAACTTGTGCTCATGATTAAAATCTGCATTTAGCTCTTAGTTATTGAATCATTAACATGTAGAGACAGAAGGATGGTGCTTGGGTTTTTGCTGTTGGATGCTGATAACTCTCAGCCTGTGCAGTTTTCCAGGTAATGTGAATGTGGAGAAATTGAGGTGACTCAGACATGGAGGACAGAAGACCTCATCTGGAGGCCAGGCCCAGGAATCCCCATACCAACCCCAGAGGTAAGCAAGATTTCTTACCTAATGAGAAGGAAATTCTAGTAGTAAGAGAAGGACATCGGATTCCCTTTGAATAAGCAGGCCCAACTAAGATTGCATGAGTGACTCTGAAAAACAGACAGCCCTCTACTTTTCCTAAGAGAGCCAATGAATGGGTGCAGTTTACTTTAATAAAAACAGTGATGGAATGGCAGAAATGGAAATAACTTTTAGTCTATAGCAGCGCTGTCCAATAGAAACATAATGCAATCCAAAAATGTAATTTTTAATTTTCTAGTAGCATCATTTAAAAAAGTTTAAAAAAAAGAGATGAGGGCTGGCCATTTAGCTTAATTGGTTAGAGTGTGGTGTTATAACACCAAGGTCAAGGGTTCAGATCCCCCTAGCAGCCAGCCACCAAAAAAAAAAAAAAAAAAACCAGGTGAAATTTATGTTTAAAATGTAGTATTAACTTAATAAAATTTAATAATGTAATAATATGTCTGATATAACAGTATATCCAAAGTACTATCATTTTGTTACAATTGAATATATTTCATTATCATAATACTTTAATAATTTTAATAATATTTTTATCTCCCCCCAAATTCTCAAATATTATCATTTTGAGATGTTATTGGTATATTAAATGTTCTCACTACACACAAGAAAAAGTGGTAACTATGTGAGGTGAGGGACGTGTTAACCAACTTGATTGTGGTAATCATTTCACAATGTATACATATATCAAATCATCATGTTGTACACCTTAAATTTATACAATTTTTTAATGATACCTCAATAAACCTGGAAAAAATACTTTAAAGAGGACACATCATGTAATTATTTCAGTACATGCTGTGCTGAAAAGCCATGTTAAAGTTGAATATCCATCCCTAATAAAGAACTTCATGGTTGAAAAAAAAAGATATTATTAATGTAAAAAAAAAGTCAATGAAATATTTAACTTTTTTGTACTAGGTCTTCAAAATCCTATGTGTCTTTTACAAATCTTAATTCAGACTAGCCACTTTGACATGTTTAATAGCCACCTGTGGACCAGTGGCTGTGTATTGAATATGCAGGTCTAGAGTCCTAGTCACCAAAACAAAGTCCCAAGAGCATCACTCTACTGAAGCAATTGTTTTGTTTGCTCAGAACTTCCTAAAACAAAACAACAAAATGGATTCCTGCTTTTCCCTAATTTTGCAATGTGTCATCGAGTTTTAGCTGTGGAACAAATGAGGAAGAACCATGCGAGTTTATTCTTTGAGCTATGTGAATGTTGAAAGAATGAGAAATGATATAATTTTCCATTCTTCCAAGACATAGAGTCTTCTAATCAGATCAGAATATAAAAAGTAAGACTTTTTTCTGATATTTTGGGAGTTTGAAAAGTAAATATGAAAGTAACAATTTAAAAAATTTAGAGTTCAGTTGTATAGAATTTATATCTACTAAGTATTCCTTTATATTGTCACATTAAAATTTTCTCTAGAAAGTGCAAAACAAAAAAAAATGTACAAAATGTTCTTAGCATCTGATGTCATGAAATGGTATGATCATCTTAAATATCATATGTAGTTGAAGCTTTAATAACATTTTTTATTAGCAGATTATTGTATACAGTCTTATTTTGTTTGTTTTTAAAATCTCCACATCATTCTACTAAGTTGGGTCAGCTCCAGAATCAATTTTACGGGAGAGAAAAGTGAAAAAAAACAGACTTTGGATGTTCAGCAAGGTCACTTATGAAATGTGTGGCAGATCAAGGAAGAAGAGTTTGGCTTCATCCACAGACAGTGATATTAGCTTTCCCGTGTGTAATGGGTCTGTCTTCCTCACCACCCCCCTCTCCCTCAGGCTTTCTGTAATGAGTGTTGGTAATTGATGTGGATGAACTCATGCTACAGAAAAGAGGAAAACTTGAGTTTCATTTTTCAGTTTCCTGAAACAAAGCTTGAGTTTCAGTTTTTAGTTTCCTTCACAAACTTATCAGTTTGCTGAAAAACATCTTGGTAAAGGAAGCCCAGCTTCCTCTTTCCCATTCAAACTGCATTTGCTGATGCTGGGCAAAATTCAAGTAGTATTTTCCTTCATAGTTTTATTCCACTTGATGTCTCTGCTGCCTACGATAATTGTTTAGTGGTAGAACAAATAGCCCTAGGAATCAATAGGGTATTCCCAATAGAAAATTATTGTTACTGCTACCGGTAGTAACCCATATTTACTGAGAGCTTTTCATATGTCAGGTACTATACTAAGTATTTTGTAAACATTTAATCTTCACAACAACCCAGAAACTGAGACTTAGAGAAATTATACAACTTGGTCAAGGTTATACAGTGAGTAAATGGCCAAGCCAAGATTTGAACTAGGTCTGTTTGGCCCGGAAACTCATGTTCTGACCATTGTTTGGTAATGGGACTAGACCAGAAGCAAGGAGCTGGGGCTGGCCAGTTAGCTTATTCAGTTATAGCACGGTGCTGATAAATGAAGATCCAGGATTCAATCCCTGTACCAGCCAACTACCAAAAAAAAATGGAAGCAGTGAGCTAATCCTAAAGTTCCAGTATGTGAGCATTAAATGATACTGTATGTATTTCTTCTCTAGCTTGTATTAGGCACTCAAAACATGTTTCTTTTTTTTTTTTTTTTTTTTTTTGTCTTTTTCGTGACCGGCACTCAGCCAGTGAGTGCACCGGCCATTCCTATATAGGATCCAAACCCGCGGCGGGAGCGTTGCCCAGCGCTGCACTCTCCCAAGCGCGCCACGGGTTCGGCCCCAAAACATGTTTATTTCTTTTTTTTTTTTTTTTTTTTAATTTTTATTTTTTAATTTTTTTTTTTTTGCTTTTTATTTTTTTTATTTTTATTATTTTTTTAAAAATTTTATTTTGTCGATATACATTGTAGCTGATTATTGCTCCCCATCACCAAAACCTCCCTCCCTTCTCCCTCCCCCCTCCCCCCAACAATGAAACATGTTTATTTCATTTCCCTTTTGCATCCTTTGGAAAAACAGTATTTTCATAATCTATACAGCAAAAACAGTAATCTGTCTTTCATTTATTATATGACTTGGTAGGAAGCCTTTTTTTTCTCCAAATAAAATGTAAGCTCCTAAGTTGTTTTGGGAAATGAGGGCATGTTTATTGTTGTCCTACTGGGTTTCCTTGCCCCTTGATTCTTCTGCTTACCCAATATTCCCATTGTGCTTAGGGCCTATGGATGGAGACTTACCACCAAGAGCTAGAAATCAGGCCAATAACCCACCAGCCAGTGCTCTCAGAGGAGGAGCCAACCAGCCCAGAAGGCATCCCAGGGCCAACAGTCATCCTGTTCCTTACCAGCAAAGGGAAGAGAGATTTCGGGCCATGGGCAGGAACCCACATCAGGGAAGGAGGAACCAGGAGGGGCATGCCAGTGATGAAGCTAGAGGCCAAAGACATGGTCAGGAGAATGACACCAGGCAGAGAAATGGCAACCAGGAGGGTAGGAACCATGGACCACCACGGTCCAGTGAAAACTTCCAGCAGTGGCGGACCCCCCACCAGAAGCCTGCAGAACAGCCACAGCAGGTGAAGAAACTGGGCTACAAATTCCTAGAAAGTCTTTTGCAGAAAGACCCCTCAGAGGTGGTCATCACACTTGCCACAAGTTTAGGGCTAAAGGAGCTCCTGTCTCATTCCTCCATGAAATCCAACTTCCTTGAGCTTATCTGCCAGGTTCTTCGGAAGGCTTGCAGTTCCAAAATGGACCGCCAGAGCATTCTCCATGTTCTGGGCGTATTGAAGAATTCCAAATTCCTCAGAGTCTGCCTGCCTACTTATGTGGTAGGAATGATCACTGAACCTGACCCTGACATTCGAAACCAGTATCCAAAACATATAAGCAACATCATCTCCCTCATCCAGGACCTGGTAAGCATCTTCCCCGCCAGCTCCGTGCAGGAAACATCCATGCTTATTTCCCTCCTGCCAGCTTCTCTTAATGCTTTGAGAGCCTCTGGTGTTGACATAGAAGAGGAGACAGAAAAGAACCTGGAAAAAGTGCAGACCATCATTGAACATCTGCAGGAAAAGAGGCGAGAGGGCACTTTGAGAGTGGATACCTATACTCTAGTGAAGCCTCAGGCAGATCATGTTGAGAGCTACCGGACTGTACCCATTTACCCTACCTACAATGAAGTGCACTTGGATGAAAGGCCCTTCCTTCGCCCCAACATCATTTCTGGAAAATATGACAGCACTGCTGTCTATTTGGATACCCACTTCCGACTCTTAAGAGAAGATTTTGTCAGACCGCTACGGGAAGGCATTTTGGAACTTCTCCAAAACTTTGAAGACCAGTGCCTGAGGAAGAGAAAGTTTGATGACATCCGAATCTACTTTGATACCAGGATTATCACCCCTTTGTGTTCATCATCAGGCATTGTCTACAAGGTACAGTTTGACACAAAACCACTGAAGTTTGTTCGCTGGCAGAATTCCAAGCGATTACTCTATGGATCCTTGGTATGCATGTCCAAGGACAACTTTGAGACATTTCTTTTTGCCACTGTTTCTAACCGGGAACAAGAAGATCTCTGCCAAGGAATTGTCCAGCTTTCCTTCAATGAACAAAGCCAACAGCTTCTAGCAGATGTCCAGCCCTCTGACTCTTTCCTCATGGTGGAGACAACTGCATACTTTGAGGCCTATAGGCATGTCCTGGAAGGACTCCAGGAGGTCCAGGAGGAAGATGTCCCCTTCCAGAGGATCATCGTGGAGTGCAACTCACATGTGAAGGAGCCAAGGTACTTGCTAATGGGAGGTAGATATGATTTCACCTCCTTAATAGAGAATCCCTCAGCCACTGGGGAATCTCTGAGGAATGCCGAGGGCTTCAGATACTCCAGAGTTAATGTCTTAGACCCTAACCAGTGGCCCTCAAAAGAAGCCCTGAAGCTGGATGACTCCCAGATGGAAGCCTTGCAGTTCGCTCTCACAAGTGAACTGGCTATTATTCAAGGACCTCCTGGAACAGGTAAGACAGAGAATTTTTCAGAGCACATAACTTCTGCCCTATGAGATAGGCAAGGGAGGCCTGACGCTATGTTTCTAGAATGTTTCATTTGGAAACATTCTCCTGAAATGGGCATAAAAGTTGTTTATAAAGTAGCCACTTATGGGTCTGTCAGTTAGCTCAGTTGGCTAGAGCATGGTATTATAACACCAAGGTCAAAGTTTTGACCATACCAGCCAGCCACCAAAAAAAAAAAAAGTAGCTGCTTATAGTGATTTTCCAATGAGGACCCATTGGCATGCATAGTAATAGACCAAAAATCACAAGATTAGAAAAGACTGCTAGAGGTCACACTTAGGGAGATGGATTCTCTTTGCTTCACTGAAGGATATATTAATTTGTTCAATTTTATGTTATTTTAAATTAAATAGTATCAATATATAATAATAGCACTATGTGCCAAGCACTGTTTTACACACTTTACATATGTTAAGTCATTGTATCCTCACAACAACTCAGTGAGGTAGAAACCACTATTAAAATCATTTTACAGATGAGAAGACTAAGGCAAAGAAAGGTTAAATAAGCTCTTATTTAAGAGGTGTGAGGTGTGTGTTGAAGCTCACACAGATGGTAAATAATAGACGTAGGACTTGAACTCAAGCAGTCTGGCTGTAGAGTCCTGGCTCCTACCTACCACACTGTACTTGCTTTTCATGGAAATATACCTCTCTGTACTCTCCTTCCCATACTCCATTCTGTAATCCTATTCTGGGGTGGTAACTGCTATTAGCACTTTGATACGCATCTTTCCAGATGTTCTCTAAGGTTAACGTTGATATATCTGTGTGTCTGTACTGTATGTGTATTTATATGTTTACGTATGTACACATATACTTTTTCTATTTTTATTTAACAAAAATAGGATTATGCCCTATATATTGTTCTACAATGTTTTATATGTAACATGTTATGGACATCTTTATATTCTCTACATTACAGTCACATTTAGAAATGTACCTCATTTTTTTTACTATCCCTGCATAGTATTCTAGTATTGGAATGCCCCGTAATTGTTTTCTTTTGGGTTACACACAGTGCTATAATAAATATCCATATACCTGTATATCTATATCTCTATGTGTGTACATTTTGGGGTACTCTGCTTATTATTTCTGCAGTTTTTTCCTCTGAAAGTGGAAATTTACATTAATAGTTATAATAGTTACTGCTAAATTAACCTCCCTAAAGGATGTAACCCCCCACCCCCAAAAAATTATAAAAACAGGAAGAGGTCTTTAAAAACACTGATAAAGTAATGGCAACTCATGATAAAAATTTCATGTAACAGAATGGAAAGTTCTTTCTAAGAAGATACACAATATGGGAAAATAATTTAAAGTGATGTTTTGAGGGCTTTAAAAAAAGGGGAGTGAGGAGGATGTACCAGTTTATACTCCCACCAAGAATGAACTATAGTGTTCATTTCCTTCATCCTTTTCAGCATTGTTGTATGTTACCAATTTTTTTAGATTTTGTTGATCTGAGAATTTAAAATTTGGAGGTCATTTTTATTATTACATTTGTCTCATTATTACTTTTATTTTTATTTAATAAATTATGGCTCGATTTTTTTTAAAAGTCCCTATCTCCCTCCTCCCACCATCCCAGTCAGTTCCCATTTCCCCCTACTTTCTTTAAAACTACTGTGCTATAAACACTGTTTTGCACATTACTTTGCTCCCTTGTAAAGTATCTTGGAGACCCTTTCATATTTAACCACTTTCCTGTGGATTTACTATTACAAACAATAGTTCAATTAATAGCCTTGTTTGTGAGTCTTTTTACACACAAATAGAATATATCCAGAAAAGAAATTCCTAACTGGTTCAAAAATGTGTGCATTTTTAATTTTAATAGATGTTTCCAGTTTGCTCTCTGGTAGTGTATATCACAGTAGTTACTTTGTATTTCTTCAGTAAAAAATGAGATTAAATGTCCTTGTGCTTATTAGCTGTTTATATTTCTATTCCTATGGATTGCCTTTTCATAGTCTTTGCCCATATTTCTGTTGAATTGCTTCTTCTTATTGATTTGTAGGAGCTGTTTGTATATTAAAAATATGCATGTTGCAAATAATTTCTTCTAATGTTATCACTTGGCTCTTTAATTCCAAGTTTAGTAATCATTTCACGCTAGCATTAGACAGACACACACACCACACACACACACACACACACACAGGGCCTACCAATGAGTATGGGAGAAGGTAGTAAAGGAGATCATTTTAGGAGTAGAAGTTCCATAACATATCTACTGTAAGGGGAAGGAAAACACTGGAAGGGGATAGAGTAAATATTGAATTAGAAAGATTCTCTTTCCTACTAAAGTATCCTTATCCAGCCAGTCCTCCAAACCACCAAACTAGAAACCTAGGAGTTATCCTTTCCTGCTCACTACCTACCTCCCACCCCAGCCAAACCATTACCAAACCATTATTCTTTACATTACAGTCACATTTAGAAATGTACCTCATTCTTTTTATGATTCCTGCATTTTTACCTCTGAAACTTCTTCCCTGTCTGCCTATTTATCTAATCTCCACTGCTGGAGGCAGGCACTGGTCTTCACTCACCTAGAAGATGACAGGAGCCTGCTGACCAGTCCACCCCTTTTACCTCTTGCCTGCTCTTTCCCAATTATCACTTCCCCAGGGAAGCCTCTCCCAACCTCATTGACTAGGCTGTAGTCCTAGTTATATGTTTTCATAATACCATGTATTTCTCATTTACCATATTTATGCTTTTATATTTGTTTGTGTGATTAATTATTATCTTTCTCTTCTATAAGTCTGTAAGGTCCAGGAGGATAAGAACCATGTCTGTTTTGCTCACTATCATATTTCTTGCACCTTACCCAGTGCCTGACACCTGGTAGGCACTCAATAAATATTTAAAGAAAAAAAATGAAGGAAGAAATGACTTGTCATGATATATTGAAGACTTTGATTTTCTTGTATTACTCACTCACTCAAATTCGAGTTTCTTGTTCCTGTTTTTTTGTTTTTTTGGGTTTTGTTGCAGCTGGCCAGTATGGCAATCCAAATTCTTGACCTTGGTGTTATAACAAACTTTGAGTTTTTTGAGGACAGTAGCTGCCTTACTCAGCCTGACACAATGTAAGAGTCTGTCAGTTTGTAGACTTAATTAATTAATTAATGGCCAATTACTAATAAGCCCATAACTCTGACTCCAATGTTGATTTCTGAGTTTTCCCCTCCCATCACAAAGGCAAGTCTACCACGGTATATAAAAAGAATTTCTAAAGAATTTGCCATATGATATTAGAAAAAACATATATGTCCATCAATAGGGAATTGGCTAAAAAATACCTTATAGCTGTAAAAAAAGAAAAAACAAAATGAGGGCCGGCCTCGTAGTTCATTCGGGAGAGTGTGGTGCTGATGGCTCGAAGACCATGGGTTCGGATCCCTATATAGGGATGGCCAATTTGCTCACTTGGAGAGCGTGGTGTTGACAATATCAAGTCAAGGGTTAAGATCCCCTTACCAGTCATCTTTTAAAAAAAAAAAAAAAAAGACTCTCTGGAAAGTTCCCAAGAAACTGGTAATATTGGTTTCTTCTAGCAAGAGGAACTGGGTGACTAGGGGACAGAAGTGCAGGGGGAACTTTTCACAGTATACCCAGTTGTGCTTCTTGGATTTTAAACCATCTCAGTGTATTACCTTAAAATAAAATTTAACAAATTTTTGCTCTAAGTAATTAATTACTCCTTTTATAAAGTCTCTAAATTTTGAAATTTCTTTTTCCTTATTTTCTAGGCAAAACCTATGTTGGTCTAAAAATTGTTCAAGCCCTTCTAACCAACGAGTCCGTTTGGCAAATTAGCCTCCAGAAGTTCCCCATCTTGGTTGTGTGTTATACAAATCACGCTTTGGACCAGTTTCTGGAAGGTAATATCTGAGCAAAATTGTTCTCTATAAAGACATTTGTAGTTGAACCAACAACATCAGCAATTTCATTATCTTTGTATTGCTTTTTGAGTAAAGTCCACAGTCCTTATCATGACTTTCGAGGCCATGTGTGATCTGTCCCAGTGCAACTCTAAACTGTATCTTTTACTTATTCCCTTGTTCTCCCTAATTCCAACAACACTGAGTGTCTTCAATTCCTTGAATTTCTCTAGCTTCTCCCTTGGTCCATGCTGGTGCCCTGCCTGGAATGCACTTTTTTCCCCTCTCTCTCTCTCTCTCTCTCCATCTTGAACTTATCCAGCCTGACTGGCTCCAACTCATTCTTCAGGTCTCACTTTAAACTCTCTTCTTCAGGTAGATTTTTGCTATTGTCCCCAAACAAGTCTCTTTTTGTATTTTTTTCTTTTTTTGTAGTCTGTTTTATGTGTCTCTACCCTAGACTGTAAACACTGTGAGGGGTGGTCCTGTTTCTTGCTGTATTCACAGATTGTGGCACATATTAGGCACTCGAAAAATACTAATTGCATTAATGAATGAATGAGTATGTGCTTTTTCTCTTTTGCTTAGAATATTATTTTCCATTCTTCCATACCCTCTTTTCACCTAGATAAATCTTCTTTATTTTTAGAGTCTCAGTTTAAATACTAGATCCTCAAGAATAGATCCCTACCCACCCAGATTAGGTAAGGTCTCCTGCTATCCACCGATAGCATCATGTACTTACAATACTTATTACACTTTTCACTATTGTAATAAATTGTTTAATGAGGGCTGGCCAGTTAGCTCAGTTGGTTAGAGTGTGGTGTTACACCACCAAGGTCAAGGATTCAGATCCCTGCACTGGCCAGCCACAAAAATATAAATAAAGAAAAATAAATTAATAAATTATTTAATGAGTACCTTCTCTGCTAGACTTTGAGATATGAGAACAAATCAGGAACCAAGTCTGTGTATTGACTGCTATATCTTTAGAACCTGGCCCATGCCTGGAACGTATAAGCATTCAGTAAATCTACCAAGCAAATAATACGGAACATTTACTGAGTGCTTGCTTTGTACCAGGACCTAGTGAGGGGGTATAAAGATATTCTTTCATTTATCCAGACTTTAGCTCTATGAGGAAAGTATTATTGCCTCTAAATCACAGACAAAGAAATTGAGACTCAAGTAACTTGCCCCAGGTTACACAGCAGTAAGTGGTGAAGACAAGATTTGGGTCCCCGGTTGTCTTATTCCAGAGCCTATGCTCTTAAGCACTACACTTTATGCTCTGCAGGTCACATCCTCTCTGGGGCCTTCTTGCTCATTAATGGAGTAAATTTCCTGAAAGCACAAGTTTGTTCACTAAGGGACCAGTTGAGACAGGATCCCATACACACATAACTCTCACCCGAGAACCCAGCATAGCTCCTCTCAACCCTACCATACTCCACTGTGCTCCACAGGCATCTACAAATGTCAGAAGACCAGCATCGTGCGGGTGGGTGGAAGGAGCAACAGTGAAATCCTGAAGCAGTTCACCCTGAGGGAGCTGAGGAACAAGCGGGAATTCCGCCGCAACCTGCCCATGCACCTCCGAAGGGCATACATGAGTGTAAGTCCCAGCTCTGGAATGTTTGAGGGAATTAAAGGGGGACCTAAATAAGACAGAAGTGGATATCTGGGTAGGCAGCCCAGATATGGAGGTTCCTCAATGCTCTGAAGAACCCAGATCCCTTCCATTATTCCTTTCTTCTAATTTCTTGGTGTGATCTTTGCCTTCATAATCCAAGATGAGGAAAGGACAAAGAAGGGCACACTGCCCTTCCCCACTCCTGCCAAGACTTTAAGGCTACCTCCCCAAACCACCCACAGCACTATTAGAGCCCATTAATCAGGGAAATGTCATCTTTTAGCCGGGCAGCAATGTACCCAACTAAAAATCTGAGTTCTTATTACCAAGGAAAAGAGAGAGAACAGATACTGTGAGGCTTGAAGCCTCGGTCACAGTATCCTTGGCCTGTTTTTCTGTTGTATTATGTGTTTCCTTTTCTTACTGATTGGTACGAGTCTGTAGACATTTTGGATACAAACCTTTTGGTTTCAAGACCACAATAATGTGTCTTGGGAAATGGGTTTGTTGACCGGTGTATTTATTTATTCTGTCTGTCTTAGCTTCATTTTCCCTCAGGGCAGGGACTGAGTTTGGGGGATGATGATACTTCCTCATCATTCTTTCCCTCTGTTCTTGGCAGATTGTAACACAGATGAAGGAGTCAGAGCAAGAGCTTCGTGAAGGAGCCCAGACCCTGGAGTGCACCATGCGTGGCGTTATACGGGAACAGCACCTGGAGAAATACATTTCCCCCCAACACTGGGAAAGCCTGATGAATGGACCAATGCAGGTAGGGGTCACCCTGGGGGACCCAAACATGTCACTTGCCTCAGTACTTGAAGGAAACCTCCAGCAGATGCAGCAATCCAAAGCTTTAGCTGTTTGGCAATCTAATGCTGCCATAATGTAAAAAATTCCCTTTCATGATGAAAGGCATTTGAGTATATTGGTCAGGTACAAGACTCTGGAACCAGCCTGCTGGGTTTGAATCCTAGCTTTGCCTTGTACAAGTTAATTAATTTTTCTGTGCCTGTTTCCTCTTATTACAAAGTGAGGATAATAATAGCTTTAAGTTGAACCATATAAAGTTGCCAATATTTGTAAATTTGACTTGCAAAAATGGCAATTTCTTTTTTTTTTTTTTTTTTTGTCTTTTTCGTGACCAGCACTCAGCCAGTGAGTGCACCGGCCAGTCCTATATAGGATCCGAACCTGCGGCGGGAGCGTCGCTGCGCTCCCAGCGCCGCACTCTCCTGAGTGCGCCACGGGCTCAGCCCAAAAATGGCAATTTCTTACAGATCAACTTAACTCTTATCTTACTGTTATTTGGATAAACAAGTTAATATTTGTAAACGTCTTAATAAGTGTGCTATAAGTGTTTGTTAAATGAAAATAAACACAATCATGTTAAACAAAATCATGTTAAATAAAATCATAAGCAGAGACAACCTAGCACATATAGAGAGCTTGGGAGTTGATAAACCTAGGCTGACTATGTGGTCACACAGCCTTGGACAAGTGTGAACCTCAACAATCAAACAAGGATAATAATAATGTCTGCCTTCAAATTATATTGTAAGAAATAACTGAGATGATCTCTGCAAATGGTAGCTCTATTATCATTGGGTTGGTGATTTCCAGGGTTACACACCCAAAAACTTAAAGGGATCAATCAAGTTCTATAAATAAGTGAAGCAGTCTACATGTGAAACATTAGCAAGCAAGACTCCAGCAAACTGGAAAAGAGGTAGCAGCAACCTAGTTCCAGCCATTTGCTGCCATTCAGTTATACAGGCTCATTGTTTTCATAGCTCCTGATTTTGTCAAGAGAGGATAGAATTTTCAATTTTTTAAATTCTATGCATGTCATATTAAATGTTCTGGTTGTTCAAGAGATGCTAAATTGCAACCTCAGAATTTTTTTTTTTTTTTTTTTTTTTTTTAATTTTTAAAGTCCCTATATGAGATGACCGGCAAAGGGATCTTAACCCTTGACTTGGTGTTGTCAGTACCACACTCTCCCAAGTGAGCTACGGTTCAGCCCTGCAACCTCAGAATTATAAGGGAATTACTTTTTACCCTTTGAGGAGACCTTGCCATCACACGTTATCATAGAATTCTTGTGACTGATAATTCTTCCTTCCTCAGGATAGCGAATGGGTCAACTTCCAGTGTTGGAAGCATTCCATGATGCTGGAGTGGCTGGGTCTAGGTGTTGGTTCTTTCACCCAAAATGTTGCTCCAGCAGGACCTGAGAATACAGGTAAGAAGTGCATTTCTTAAGGTAGTATATTATAAAGACCAGAACAGCAAGACTTAAAAGTTTTGCCCAGAAAACATAAAGCTCTATGAATCAATCAGAGAAAGACAAATAGCTTAATAGGAAAATAGATAAAAGACTTTCAACAAACACAACACAAAATAAGAAATCCTGTTGGTCAATAGATATATGAAAAGTGCTCATTAGAAACTAGGAGAATTAGCTTTTGCTCAAGCCATTCTTGCTGTGTAACACCCTATGTCACTGTAGAGAGTCACCACCAAGAAGAAGGCCCTCACCAGATGTGTTCCCTGGACCTTGGACTTCCCAGGCTCCAAAATGTAAGAAATAAATTTCAGATAACACCAAGGTCAAGGGCTCAGATCTTACCAGCCAATCTGCCAAACCCAACCCCACCCGCCAAAAAAAGAAATTTCATTTTTTTATAAATTACTCAGTTTCAGGTATTCTGTTTATAAGCAACAGAAATGGACTAATACATCCAATAATAGAGGGGACTGTTAAATAAAGTTATTCTATCCCATTATGAATTTTTTGAAGAACTAAATTTATACTAAAATTAAAAATAGGAACCATTAAAAAGGGTTGCCTCTGAGGTTGTGAGACTTGGAATGGAAGAGAGAAGTGTAGAAACTGCTGATTTCTTATTTGGTATATATTAAAAGATTTTTAAATAAAAACTTTTCTTTAGCCAATAAAAAAAAGAAAAAGAAAAAAAGGAACAAACTAGAGGAATTAAAACTCAGTGAGTCCTCTTCAACCAATTAAGCCCTCTATGCTCCTTTCCTCGTGGGGGCCCAGTATACAGTGACTGCAAACAGCAGCCTCCTTGGTAGTGTATGCAGACTGTTGCTTATATGGGTTGCCCTAAGGGACCTTGAAGGCAGCCCTTTCCAATAGACATTCATGTCCCTTACCTAGCACTGTCCCAGTCTAGGCTCCAGACAAGTATGTGGGGTACCTTTGGAAAGCCCAGGGCACAGTGGCCAGGGTTCACATTGGCCAAATCATCATGCTTATCCACACCAAGCTGCAGAACGAGGAGCATATGATTGAGGCCCTATGTAGGGCTAAGTTGAAGTTCCCTGGCCTCCAGAAGATCCACATCTCAAAGATGTGGGGCTTTACCAAGTTTAATGTCAGTGAATGTAAAAACATGGTGGCTGAGCAGCAGCTCATCCCAGATGGTTGTGGGGTTAAATATATCACCAACAGTGGCCCCCTGGACACTTGTGAGAGTTTTCACTGTGCTGCCTCTCCTTACTCACACTCACTAATACATTCTGCTTGCCATCCAAAAAAAAACCCAATGAGATACTATTACACACCTACCAGATTGGCAAAAATTAAAAAGTCTGATATAACTCTACATTGATGAGAGTGTGGATCAGTGGGAACTCTGATACCCTGCTAGTGGGGATATAAATTGGCACATCTACTTTATGATAGCAAAAAACCAGGAAGAATTCAAATATTCATCAACATTTGTACGATAGATAGATCAATTACAATCTACTCAGATAATGAAATACTATATAACAGTGAAAAGGAACAAACCACAGCATATACAGCAACATACATGAATCTCAAAAAACTTGCTGAATGAAAAAGGCAAGTTACAGAAAAATATATATACTAGACAACATGTTGTTTGTAGAGATATATAGTATACATATGATAACTTTTTTTGTTTTTAAGGGGAAATGACTAATATAAAATTCAGGTTAGAAGAACCCACAGAATCATAAAAATATTTGGTAGTTTTCTCCTTCTTAAATTGAGTGGAAGGTACCTGGATGTTCATTTTATATATTTTTATTATCCTTTAAACTGCATATTTACATTGTATATACTTCTTTATATGTCTATTTGATATAAGTAAGACTTTTTTTTTTACCAGCTTGAATTATTTATTAGGTAGATATTTGTTGAATGTATAACTTAGAAATAGTTACAAACCCAAGCCAGTCTTTTTGCTTTATGATTACTTTATACATCTTGTTTGTAATGGTGAATTCAGTACTTTTAGTCCTTTTCCTGGGGTTTCAGTCACAGTTAATGATGATTTACTGCACTGTGCATTCTTCACATTCAATAGCATACAGAACATTGCAGGAATAACAACAGGGGCATCATCCTGATATTGCTTGGAAGTAGGCTGGATTTGTCATAATTTTGGAGGCTGGTAATTCCAAAGTCTGTGGAACACATCTGGTGAAGGCCTTGTCCTGGTGGTGATTATAGTAACTCAGGGTATCACATGGCAAATATGGCAGGAGCAAAAAGCAAGTAAAACGTTTCTTAAGGCATGCATTCATGTGATTTTTAAAATATAAAACATGTAACAAAAGAGTATATAAGGAAACCTAAGTCTCCCTCCCCTAACTCTCAATCCTGCCAATTTTCCTTCCCCAAGGTAACGACTTAAGCCCCTTGAGAATGTCTTCATGCACCTGAGCTCTTTAGGTGCCCTCTTCCATACCTTGGTTTCAAGAGTCTCCATCTGTGTCTTCTCTACTTTCCTCTCTTAGCCCAGGCAGGAGGAGAGAAGGAAGAAGAAGGGGAGGAGGAGGATTCACTGATCGAGATCGCAGAAGAAGCCGACCTGATTCAAGCAGACCGGGTGATTGAGGAGGAAGAGGTGGTGAGGCCCCAGCGGCGGAAGAAGGAAGAGAATGGGGCAGACCAGGTGTTGGCCAAAATGCTTCTGGCCATGAGGCTAGACCACTATGGCCCCAGGACAACAGCTGGGCAAGAGCAAGCCTCAGGAGAATGGGAGGTAAACTCACTTCCTCAGGGCCCTGAAAGCCCCAACAGAATGGGAAACAGGAATTCAGTTATTGTTGCCAGGTGGGTGTGGGTTAGATTCGGTTAAAACAGGCTTGAGAGTGTTCTGACCACTTCTGTTTTCCCCCACTTCTAATAACAGCTTGTTCACTGCATCCTCACAATTAGCTAATATACCATTTTACAACCTAACCCTGGTGTAAAATAAGTCTAATTCCAAAAAGTACAAAAATTATGGCTCTTCAGGGGTGCTCTGGAAAGAAATGCCAACTTAGAAAGGTGGGAAGCAGGTAGCTAACTGTTCTCTAGAACTTTTAGAAAAATGCAGCATATGAGTTGGATCACTTAGGTCTCAGTGCTTCATGCCTTCAGGTGTGTTATCTTCTGTGAACATGTATTAAGATTTTAGAAGGTCAAAGTAAAACAGTGAAGCAAGGCCCCCAGACTGGATGGAATACTCATTCTTCATTGACATTGGAATTTGACACCTCTGAAAGGCAGAATGGTGTGAATGCCCAGATGTCTCCATGTAGACTTTCCCTTTGCTCCTTCTTTTGGTCAAGCCCAGTCGTCCTCAGAATTCACCGTGCATTATTATGATGATAGAGGACTGGATACTCAAAATAAATTTTAAACCCCAGTGATAATTTAGGGACTCTCAAGGGCAACTTTGGATGCAGTTTTTCACTCAACTGCTGCCTTTGCACCTGATCTCCTAGCTTAGTTCAACATCGCTATACGTAGGGGGTGGAGTCATGATCCCAATCCTTAGAAGCATGGATTGGGCATCTTTCTGCCATTTGGCCTCAGGAGAGGTTGATTTGTTTGGTTTTGAAGGCAGGGAGTTGTCTTTAATCTGGTGACATCCATCTCACATGCCAATCCTTCTAAAGGCTCATGGCCTCAGACTCAGTGGCAGAGCCAGGAGAAAGCACTTTCTCCTAAACAGTGCCTTTCACCTACTTGTTAAAGGTACTACATTGATATGATGGCATTTAGAAGGCCTTCTGCCAAGCCCTGCACTAAGCACTGGCTGCTAGGCATTGGTAGTACAGCAGTCAACAAGAGAAACCCACCCCTACTACTTCCTGACACATGTTTTAGGAATGAGAAGCAGATTATGGTCAAAAGACATTCAATGATAACTAGTGCCAGCACTGTTATAATTGCTTTCCATGTATTTACTCCTGTCAAGCCAACTACCCTATGAAGAAGTGCTATTATTATTCCCATTTTATAGAAGGGGATGCTGAGTCACACAGAGGTTAAGGAACTTGCCCTAGGTACCACACCCTAATAAGAGGTCGAGCGGGGCTTTGAACCCAGGCAAATTGGCTCCAGAGTCCTTGTTTAGTCAACTCTCCAATGGAATAGCTGTTGGAAGAGTGTGAGATGCTTGAAGTCCATCAGAAGTGGCAGCCCTTTTTCTTATGTGCTACGGTCGCCAACTTGGGCTTAGAACTGGGCCTGCCTCTGCTCGACGGTACTGTACTTGGTATTGTTTGTCTACAGACCCAGAGTAAACAGAAAAAGAAAATGAAGAAGAAAGTGAAGGTTGAGCTTCGCAAACTGAACACCATGACTGAAGCTGAGGCCAGTGAGATCTGGGACGTTTGGCAGCTGGACCTGAATTCTCGCTGGCGGCTTTATAGGTACTGTACCCAACTCTTAGCCCGCCCATGTAATTTCCCCAGGAAGTTCTTTTCTGTTCCCAGAACACTCCCCACCCCCAAGACGTTCAACAATGTTAGCTAATTATTGACTGAGTCCTACCACTGAGCTCAGTGCTGGGGATGCAGCAATGGGATAGAATGGACACTTGCTCTACCTTCATGGAGTGTTGAGTCTATCCAGAGACAAGTGAGTCACATAATTCCACAAATAAAAATGGGCGTAAACACTATGAAGGAAAAGAGCGGGAAGTACTAAGAATATTATGTGATATCTCAGCCAGTCTGAGGTATCCAGGAACATGACGGTGTTGGAAGCAAGATCTGAAAGATGAGTAGGCATTATCAAGGCCAGGGGAAAAGGGGGAGCAGATGAGTTTGAGGGGACCACATAGGCAAAGGCCCTGAGATGGGAGGGAGCATGGCTGTGTGAGAAACTGAAAGAAGGTGACCAGCATGGCTCTGGCACAGAGAAAGATGGCAAGTAAAGTTAGAAGGGTGGGCAGGGCCTCGTACAGCTCAGGTGGGGAGTGTGGATTTTACCTGAAGAGTAGCAGAGAACCATTGGAAGGTTTTATAGCAGAGTAGTGACATTATCTGTTTTACTTGTAAAAACAAGTACTCTGTGGAGGATTAGGGGAGGGGAAGGGACTGAGGCAGGGATGGGGTAGGGAAAATATATGAGAAATTCTTCCTAAAGCTTTTGAAGTCTCTTATTCTCTTCCCAATAGTTAACCTTTGTTCTTTATCCTACCCCCTTCCTTAGTTCCTGACCACTCTGCACATCTTTTTGTTGGGCATTTTGGACTCAGGTCCTCTCTCTTTCTCTCTCTGGCCTGTAAACTCCTCGAGGGTCCAGATTTCACTTCATACATTGGGCACACTGAAAGGGGTTCCTCCACCTTCTCAGAGACACGGCATCTTTTCCCTGTTTCTTTCTCCAGGCTATGGCTACAGATGTACCAGGCTGACGCCCGCCGGAAGATCCTCAGCTATGAACGCCAGTACCGCACATCAGCAGAGAGAATGGCTGAACTAAGACTCCAGGAAGACCTGCACATCCTTAAAGATGCCCAGGTCGTAGGAATGACAACCACAGGTAAGAAAATATGGGGAAATTTACCTGTTTCAGCCAAGTTCACTTTTTTTTTTGGCGGCTGGCTGGTACAGGGATATAAACCTTGACTTTGGTGTTACAAAGCCACACTCTAAGAGAGCTAACCAGCCAGCCCCCAAGTTCCCTTCTGATACCAACATCGTATCAGATTTTCTAGGACAGGTGAAGAGAAGCTTCTTTAGTAGGTTAGAGGAAAATACCATGAAAAGCTATTGAAAGCAACTCGTATTTTGGGAGCTCTTGGCACAATTCACCCACTTGCTCCTACTGAGTGACCAACATGGGTATGATGCTCTGGAGAATACCCCGACACCCATTCTCTCATTCAATAGTCACCACAGCCCTGGATGAATATGAGGGGTCAGTTGTCACTGACCCAGGTTCAAGGAAAGTACAAAAGAGGATTCCCAGAGGCCCAGTGGCCCTATGGGTCCTGTGCCTTAGCTCAGAGGAGCCTTTCTCCTTTCCTGACTTGAGGGGCTGCCAAATACCGCCAGATCCTGCAGAAGGTGGAGCCTCGGATTGTCATCGTGGAAGAGGCTGCCGAAGTCCTTGAGGCCCATACTATTGCCACATTGAGCAAAGCGTGCCAGCACCTCATTCTGATTGGGGACCACCAGCAGGTAAAGCAGGAGCATCTGGAAGATGGGCTGGCTCTCTGGAAGGCGGGATCAAACAGGAGGACCCCAGCCTCTCTGCTTCAGCAGTCCTCAAGTTTACTTGTGGCTTTTTGTGATTCCTCTTGCCCTCATCTCCCATATTGTCTAAGAACAGATGCTGTTAGATTTGGTGTGTATTTTATTTGTTTTGGTTTTTTTTTTTTTTTTGGTAGCTGGCAAGTACAGGGAACTGAACCCTTGACCTTGATGTTATAAGGCCAGGTTCTAATCGGAGCGTACGTTAGTACTACCATCATCCATTTCACTGCTACATTCCTAGTGCACCGTGGCCTCTTGAGTGTTACAATAGCATGCTCCTCAGTCTCCCTTCTATTTTTGCTACCCTCTAATCCATTCTCCATAAAGGAGCCAGAGTGAATTTTTTTAATTTTTAAAAATCAGATCATGTCACTTCACAGCTTAAAACCCTCCAGTGGTTTCCTATTGCACTTAACATAAAAATAAAGGCTTCTTAAAGTGGCCTAGAAAAGCCAATATGATCCCGTATTGGCTTGTTTCTCTGATTTCATCTCATTTGCTCATGGTCTTCCCACTATGCGTCCTTCCTGCTCCTTCTCATGGCTTGCTTTTCAAATGACTGACTGGCCACTTCATTCATACTGATATCAACTCAGATGTCATGGTTCAGAGAGGCCTAGCTGAACCCCCCCCCAACCTCAGGCACTCTCACATAACCCTTCGCTCTTGTCTTCACAGCCCTTGTCACTATTAAACCTTAACCTGTCAGCAGCTAGAATAGTGTCTGGCACATAGTTAAAAAACATCTGCTAGGTGGATGGATGGACAGATGGATGGATGGATGGTTAAAATACATTTTCAATAGAGAATCCTCTGCCATGTTTCTCTTCTCAGCTGCGTCCCAGTGCCAATGTGTATGATCTAGCCAAGAACTTCAACCTTGAGGTGTCCCTTTTTGAACGGCTAGTGAAAGTCAACATTCCCTTTGTACGTCTGAATTATCAGGTGAGAAGCTAGGCCTCTGTTATTACCAAACGCCCAGGAGAAGGCCCCTGGGAGCCTGCCAACTGCCAGTAAGAGAAATCTTATAAAAACAAAACCAGTTTAGTAATGACCAGAAGATCACCTTGTGTTAACTTTTTGTTAGACGAAGGAGCTGTTTACATTATGCTTTCTCCCTATTATTATTTTCAATTGTTACCTCTAGATTTTCCCCCAGTAACCTAGTCTTTAGAGAAATTGTCCACTTGTCCTCTGTCCATGTTTCTAATGACATACACATATTGTTCCAGCACCGTATGCGCCCTGAAATTGCCCGCCTTTTGACCCCCCACATTTACCAGGATCTGAAGAATCACCCCTCTGTTCTCAAGTATGAGAAGATTAAGGTGAGACTGTTCTATCTGGTCTTTCCTTGATGGTGTCCACAGCCTAGGAGGCTATATTTTCCTCAGGAAGAAAAAAGGGCTTTCAGAAGAGAACAGAACCAGCTTTTTTAAAAAACTGGCTATTGGGAGAAAAAATAGTATAGAAATTGAGAATACAGACCTGGGTTTTTTAATCCCAGCTCTGCCACTTAGTAGCTGTGTAATGTTTAGCAAGTATATAAATGTATAGCAAATATAAAAATTCTGAGTGTCAGGGTCTTCCTCTGGACAATGCGAGTAAAGATTCATGCCTCATCCCGCCTGTACTGAGGAGGAAATGCATGTAAAGTGGTGAGCACAGCGGAGTGAGTGCTCAGTAAGTTAGCTGCTCATTCCCCTGGGTGTAAGTCTTACATTGCGGGTGGCTATTTTAAATGTTAATATCATACCTGTATCTTGAAAACTAAAACAGACATAAATTCTTTATCCATTTCATAGTTTACCATGGCCCAAAACAAAGCATATAGTGACTAACTTCAGAATTAAAGATAGTGATGTGGAAGGTACAGAAAGCTTTCCAGATTCTCCCTCTGGAGCAGGGTTAGTGGCCAATGCCTATGAAGATAGGAAGAAGACAGCAAAGGCCATGAGTGAACCTTCTAATATGCCACTTCTTTTCCTTTTCAGGGTGTCTTTTCCAACCTTTTCTTTGTAGAACACAACTTTCCTGAACAGGAAATTCAAGAAGGCAGAAGCCATCAGAACCAGCACGAGGCTCACTTTGTCGTGGAGTTGTGCAAGTACTTCCTGTGCCAGGAATATTTGCCGTCCCAGATTACCATCCTCACCACCTATACCGGACAGCTCTTCTGCCTGCGCAAACTCATGCCTACCAAGACATTTGCTGGTGTCAAGGTCCATGTCGTGGACAAATATCAAGGAGAAGAGAATGACATCCTCCTCCTCTCTCTAGTGCGAAGCAACCAGGAAGGCAGGGTGGGTTTTCTCCAGATATCCAACCGCATCTGTGTGGCTTTGTCCCGAGCCAAGAAGGGCATGTACTGCATTGGAAACATGCAGATGCTGGCAAGGGTGCCCTTGTGGAGCAAGATCATCCATACCCTTCGAGAGAACAATCAGATAGGCCCCGCACTCCAGCTCTGCTGCCAGAACCACCCTAATACCCACACCTTAGTATCCAAAGCTTCTGACTTCCAAAAAGTGCCGGAAGGAGGCTGCAACCTGCCTTGTGAGTTCCGGCTGGCCTGTGGGCATGTCTGCACCCGTGCCTGCCACCCCTATGACTCCTCACATAAGGAGTTCCAGTGCATGAAGCCATGCCAGAAAGTCATCTGCCAGGATGGGCACCGGTGCCCCCTTGTTTGCTTCCAGGAGTGTAAGCCTTGTCAGGTGAAAGTGCCCAAAATCATTCCTCAGTGTGGCCATGAACAAATGGTCCCTTGTTCCATGCCTGAGTTAGATTTCTGCTGCCAGGAGCCTTGTCCCAGGGTCCTGAGATGTGGGCACAGATGCAGCCATTCATGTGGGGAGGACTGTGTGAGGTTGTGTTCAGAATTGGTCACCGTGAAACTCAAGTGTGGGCACAGCCAACCGGTGAAGTGTGGTAATGTGAAAGACCTCGAGTTTGATCTGCCAGTCAAGTGCACCACCAAGTGTGGCACCATCTTGGACTGCGGCCATCCTTGTCCCGGTTCCTGCCATACCTGCTATGAAGGGCGCTTCCATGAGCGCTGTCAGCAGCCCTGCAAGCGCCTGCTCATCTGCTCACACAAGTGCCAGGAGCCATGCATTGGCGAGTGCCCACCCTGTCAGCGTACCTGTCAAAACCGCTGTGTCCACAGCCAGTGCAAGAAGAAGTGTGGGGAGCTGTGCAGCCCCTGTGTGGAACCCTGTGTCTGGCGCTGCCAGCACTTCCAGTGCACAAAACTCTGCTCTGAACCCTGCAACCGACCCCCATGCTATGTGCCTTGTACTAAGCTGCTGGCTTGTGGCCACCCCTGCATAGGTCTGTGCGGGGAGCCCTGCCCCAAGAAGTGCCGTGTCTGCAACCTGGATGAAGTCACCCAAATCTTCTTTGGCTTTGAGGATGAGCCTGATGCCCGCTTTGTGCAGCTAGAGGACTGCAGCCACATCTTCGAGGTACAAGCCTTGGACCGCTACATGAATGAGCAGAAGGATGATGAAGTCGCCATCAAGCTGAAGGTCTGCCCTATCTGCCAGGTGCCAATCCGCAAAAATCTGAGGTATGGAACCAGTATCAAAGAACGGCTGGAAGAGATTGAAATCATCAAGGAAAAGATCCAAGGCTCAGCAGGGGAAATTGCAACCAGCCAAGAACAACTTAAGGCCCTGCTGGAGAGGAAGAACCTCCTCCATCAAATACTTCCTGAAGATTTCTTGATGCTAAAGGAAAAGCTGGCCCAGAAAAATCTGTCAGTGAAGGACCTGGGCCTTGTTGAGAATTACATTGGTTTCTATGACCACTTGGCCAGCCTGTGGGATTCCCTGAAAAAGGTGCATGTCTTAGAACAAGAAAGAGTGAGGACTCGACTAGAGCAGGTCCATCAGTGGCTGGCCAAGAAGCGCTTGAGCTTCACCAGCCAGGAACTGAGTGACCTCCAAAGCGAAATCAAGAGGCTCACATATCTACTGAACCTCCTGAGCCGCTGCAAGATGGCAGAGGAGAAGATAAAAGGTAGCATAGCAGAAGAGGTCTACAGTATCCGGAATGTCCTCGAGAAAACATGTAAATTCACCCAGGAAGATGAACAGCTTGTGCAGAGAAAGATGGAACTTCTGAAAGCCACCCTTCCCTGCTCTGGCCTGGGCATCTCAGAGGAAGAGCGAGTGCAGATTGTCAATGCCATGGGTTTTCCTCGTGGCCATTGGTTCAAGTGCCCCAATGGCCATATCTATGCGATTAGTGATTGTGGGGGAGCCATGCAGAGGGGCACCTGTCCTGACTGTAAGGAGGTGATTGGTGGCACAAATCATACTCTGGAAAGTCGCAACCAGCTTGCTTCTGAGATGGATGGAGCCCAGCACCCTGCATGGTCTGACACAGCCAACAACCTGATGAACTTTGAGGAGATCCAGAGGATGATGTAGGAAGGTGGCACCTGCTTTTACCCCAGCCACCATATAGCTGGGTTGGCTCTCTTATGAAGGAACCGAAGTTTTTTTATTATTGTCCTTTAGTCTTAGCACTAAAAGATCCACTTTTAGGGCTTGCCCACATCATTTCTAGATTTATCCCTGCGCCAGAGTAAGCACTTTATCTCCAGAACTGAGAGCAAAATTAACAGATCTCACCTCTTTCTCTCCCCTACAAATTAGTGGACCGATTCCCTGGAGGTTAGAGGCTTCCAACTAGGACTACCTAGTGGTACCTCTCTGTCATGACTCACTCAGATGTTTCTTCTACAATGTTTCCAGGGCACAGAGTATAAGCTCAGTGCAACTGACTGATTCTAATCGCTAGGCCCTAACTTGCAGACTAACTCTCATTCTAAAGAACAGAGGCCCAGAGGGAATTGTTTATGAACCACTTATCCCTTCAAGGAGCACAAGAATCCCTCCTGCCCTCTTCCTTGGGCACCCTCCCTCCAGGAGATGGAGGCACGTGATAAGACAAAGACATTACAACTTACCCTAACCCAGTTACCTATTCACTGAGAGACGGAAAGTGGAACTACACACATCTGCAGACTTACGCAGCAGGCCCAGGCTGAGTGACCCATACCATTTCCTGTGACTTGTATTTCTGGGATGGTGGAGATTTCTTTACCTGCTATAGGAGAGTTTTGGTAGCAGTGCTGGTTCCCCCAAGGCCCTGTGTGGAGCTAAACTCCCATTCAGTACCAGCAGCACCTATCCCATGTGTGATCCTTCATCCCAACACCCTCTCTTACAGCTTTTGCCTGGGGCAGGGTTAGCATGCCAGCAGCTTCTACAGGCCCCATTGCCAGGCCAGAAGCCAGCACCCAGGCCTGCTGCCTGCATATGCATTCCCTTGATCCAGTGTTCCTTAGAACTGACATTTAGCCATCTCAGGTCCTTTCTAATGTGGGCAAGAAAAATGCCCCTTTCCTATGTATGCATTTCTTTTTTTGTCTTTACTATGCACTTTAGCTTATAAAGTCAATTAATAAAGACAATTGAGAAAATCAGTGGTTCCATGTCTGTCCTCACCTAGAAGCAACTAAGGCAGCCTGACACAGAGAACAGGGACCGGGCAGGCACTGCCTACAATGAGGCAATGCATTTTGTTTGTTTTTGTGGTATGGGGTTTTTATTTAGTTGGTGAGTCATTTTTACCCAAGGTAAAAAAACATTTTTTTTCGACCTGTACAAAAAGGTACACTTGAAGTTTCCTTCCCTAGAAGCAATGCTGTTAGCTTCATGAGTCCTCCTAAAGATAAATTGCATATGCAATATATATCCCCTTAAAAAAAGAAAAGTACACAGTTCTGCACTTGGCTTTTTTAGCCTAACCTACCCTTTTCATTAGTATATAGAGTAGAAAATATTGTAATCACCTTAGTACTTTTACTAGTCTTTACAATTTTACCAAATGACGATACATTCTTGTTGCCTGCAAATGTGAATGCCTTCTCTTAACTGCTTGAAATTAATACATCAAGAAAAAAAAATTAGAAAAATAATGTCTTAGTCCCTTTGGGCTGCTTAAAAACAATGTACCTTAGATTGGGTAATTTATAAACAACAGAACAATTTCTCACAACTTCTCACAGTTCTGGAGGCTGGGAAGTGCAAGATCGACATGCCAGCAGATTCAGTGTCTGGTGAGAAGTCACTCTGCTGTGTCCGCACATGGTGGAAGGGCAAACAAGCTCCCCAAGGCCTCTTTTTATAAGGGCACTAATCCCACTCACAAGGTGTTATTAGTCCGTTTGTGTTGCTATAACAGAAATACCTGAGACTGGGTAATTTATAAAGAACAGAGGTTTATTTGGCTTACGATTCTGGGACAGCTGCATCTGACATGGGCCTCAGGCTGCTTCTACTCATGGCAGAAAGTGGCAGGCAGCTGGCAGGTACAAGCAGGTCACATGGCAAGAGGAAGCAAGAGAGAGGAGGTGCCAGGGTCCTATAAACAACCAGCTCTTGTGGGAACTAACAGAGCAAGAACTCACTCATGCCCCTCACCCCCAGGGAGAGCATTAATCCATTCATGAGGGATCCACCCCCATGACTCAATCAGTTTCCAACACTGCCACATTTGGGATCAAATTTCCATGAGTTCTGGGAGGACAATACATCCAAACTCCATCACAAGGGTACCACCATTTTCTTAATTGGAACTTCTGTTGGTGACTCTTAGGTACAGCCTGAATAAATAGCTTTGAACACACCCTTTAGTGTCCAGGGTTTGTGCTACAGGGTAACTATTATAATTTTTAAGCTGGGGAAGGGGGATGTCTGTGTACTCCCTGGAATTATATATGACATGAACTACGAAAAAGTTTTCCCAAGGGGTAACCTCACAGCTTTCAGGTAATTCTCAAATTCTCAAATTTCTGACCTGTGATTCAGAAAAGGATGATAACCACCACTCTACAGGGTAAAAGCTGGTTTCTGCAATGAGGTGCTAATTTATGGTGTCGGGGCTCCTTTTGTCCTCTTTCAGCTTCCATTTCTCCAGCAGCACTTCCACAGTATAGCAGTAAGAGTCAGGGCATGGGCTCAAGTAGACACTGGCTTCAAAAATCTGGATTCCCAGGTATGTAACTCTGGAAAGTCAGGCTTTCCAAGCCTCTTTATCAGCAAAATGGAGATCATAGGGGTGCAGTGAGTTGAATTAGTCACTGCTCAGCACACAGAATGTCAAGCACGTGGTTGGTGCTCAATGATAGCTTTTACTTCTAGGACATCAACAGAAGACAACTTCTAGCGAGAATTTCCTAACTCCACACCTAGCTCCACAACAAACATGAAGACTATGCATTCCAAGAGTATGGGGCAGTGCCAAGCTAGTAGACAGCGGGTAGACTTTGCCATTGAGGGAAGAGATAGATATACCATTAGATTGGTTTCTTCCCTCCTCCCAAAAAATACTTCTTCCCTTTGGTATATTCATTATATGAAAGCTAACCAGCAAGAAAGGAAGACTGGCTGATTATTGACGGAAATACTTAAGATATAGCTACATTCTACAACTGCCGCCAACTTTTTTTTTTTTTTTTTAATGCACAAATGACACAGACTTTCCGAGAAATTTTTTACAAATGCAGAAAAGACACACCAAGGCAGGATGACTTCCCACAGGGAAGGAAGTTAAGGGCTGCCCCATGAACTTCTCCAGGTTGCCACAGCTACTTCCTCCTCTTGTATCTATTAAGAAAATAAGCAGAGTTAAGAACAGAAAGAGGAATGAGAAGTTCCTTTACCATGAAAGGTTTCTTCTCCAATACCAAACACTAATAACCTCTGGCCTTCCAAAACTACAAACATCACCTGGATTTAGATTTAAAGTTTCCTCCTCGTCTCTGGTGGGGCAAGCCCAACTTTTTCCTTTCTTCAAAGGAAGGGCTGTGAGAGACAAGATGAGATGTTGAAACAGGCAAGCTGCTGGACAGATGGGCACTGCTGCAGCCCCCTCCCCCCGCCCCCCCAAGCTCCCACAGAAGCAACCACATCCCTGGGAGTCATCATTTTCAGGCCTAGGTTCTAAGCTTCTACGTGTGCCCACCTAATAATATGTTTCTGGAAGTCAGGGCCCAGCTTTATTTTTATTTTATTTTTGACAGCTGGCCAGTACTGGGATCTGAACCCATGACCTCGGTGTTACAAAGCTACACTTTAACCAACTGAACTAACCGGCCAGCCAGGGCCCAGCTTTAAAACAAGGTTGGAAGAGGTCCTTCCTTCTCCTGTATATAATAAAACTACTTTGGGAAGCTTTCTCTGTTCCCACCCCAGCCCTGGGCTGGGGAATGTGGGGCAGGACAACACATTCCCAAGAGCAAGGCAGGATTCTTTGAGGTTCTACAGGACTGACCCTGACACTCTATTTCTGAACCCCAAAACGTGCCATTTCACCTCCAACATTAGAGGACTTTACGCTGTAAAAGAGCAGCAGGACCTTAACACCTCCCTCCTCCTGTTCTCACCCTGGGATCCACAGATAGGCAGGCAGGGGATGGGGTGGGGGGGCAGACAGGTGCCCTTGAACTTATGTATTATAAAGCTGATGGATACGTGAGAATTAGGAGTGGGAAAGGAAGGAGAGATTCATAGCTTCCATCAAAACACCAAGGGCTCCATGACGACTTAAAACCTTACCCAGCTCGATACTGTTTCAGGGCCTTCTTGCTCGTGTTGGTGAGTTCTTCATCAAATACAGATTTCTTCCCCTGCTTTTGCTTCTTGGCTGTGCACAGAGAGAATGGGTTAGAATAGTCCTCTTTGACCCAAACTCCTAAATCCCCTTAAGCTCAAGGTAATGATTCCAAGTTCAGTAGATGCTCCGGCACACAAAGACTTTACTTCATTCTACCCTCACCAGCTTCTCTACAACGCAGTTGGTAAGGACTTAGGCTCCTGAGTCAGAAAGGCCAGAGCTGGAATCCTAGCTCTCCCCACCAACCACTGGGTCACTCCATCCATCGGAGCCAATGAAGGGACAGCTGTACACATTGGTACATACTAATTACTGAAAAAATGTGGACTATTCTCATCATCACTCAAATTTTCTCCCTGACCATAAATAAGCCCAGATTTCAGGAGAACCCTCCTGCAAGCTCCTAGGGGCTCCCCATCCACCTACCAGGGCCTCTCGCTGGTTCCTCCTCAGGCATTGCTCGGGCTCGCTTGGCTCTGCGATTCCTCTTGGCCAGTCGCTCAGCAAACATCTGCGCCTTGAGGATTTCGAACTGAGACCTTTCCTCCGCCTAGAGAGAAGAGGGAGGTGAGAGTGCGGAAAAAACCAGGCCACTCTGACCCACCCCCAAATGCCAAAGGGAGGAGACTCACCGTCATCTCCCCCTTTTTCTTGGCATCCTTCATGAACTTCTTCCTTTTCTTCTTTCCTCTTAAGGCCAAGTCAAATTCCTGCAGAGCCTTGGCAACTGGGATGAGAAAGGAGCATGAGATTACAGGGACGATTTTACAGCTTTTTTTAAACTTACAATAAGAAGGGCACATATTTTAAATTGGTACATAACAGCATAAAGTGGAAAGCAGCAATCACTTCGTCTTCTGGTGACTACCTCCATCTCACTAAACACGCTTATTCAACTAGTCTTGATTAATCCATTTAAGACATTCATTATCCATCAACCTCTTGTCATGAAAACTGAGGATTTAGTTTACTTATACTACCCCCACACCTTCCCACCAATATGAGGGTAGTTCAAAAAGCTCATGGAAAAATAAAAGATAATATAATTTTCCCATGAACTTTCTGAAGAACCCTCATATAGTTATAGCTCTACTTGCTTAATGGTATAAGGGCATACGTACAAGGTTATTTACTACATTGCTTGTTATAATGGCAACAGATTGGAAACAACTGTAAAGTCCCTCAGCAAGGGACTAGTTAACAAATTATGACCTACCCAAATAATGGAAGATCATGCAGCCATTAAAAAAAAAAATAAAGCAGCTATACATGTGCCTATATAAAGTGATCTCCAAACTACAAAATTAAGTGAAAAAAGCAATGTAGAGAACAATGTGAATTCATTAGTGTTTTGATTTCTTCTCTTTTAAAAGGGAAGAGGAAAAATGAATATATAGCTTTTTAAAAAAATTTTTTATTGTGGTAAAATATATATAACATAAAATGCCATTTTACCCATTCCTAAGTGTACAGTGGCATTGATTATATTCATGATGTTGCACAATTGTCACCATCTGTTTCCAAAACTCCTAACAGGAAAGGCCACACATTATCATCATCCCAAACACAAGCTCTGTAACCACTAAACAGTAACTGCCCCTCCCCCCCTCCCCAGCCCTAGGTCATGTCTGGATTATTTCACTCAGCATAGTGTTTTCAAAGTTCCTCCTTACAGCTTCAAAGAACACTGGCATCCAAGTACCCACTTGAGTCCGTTTTCAGTTCTTTGTGGGATATACCTAGGAGTGGATCTGCTGGGTCCTATGGTAGTCCTATGCTTAGCTTTTTGAGAAACCCTGCCTTACTTTTTTCCTTCTTCCTCTCTTCTTTGGTCTGGAACCAGCTCCTCTCAGGCTCTTGGTCCCGTGCCTCCTTCCCCTTCTCCAGGAGCCGCTTTGCTGTGTTGATCTGAGGGGACAGCAAAAGACTGCCTGCTGTGATACCTGTATCTGCCAATAACTGACACGGCAGCTGCAGGAAGCCACTGCCTGCAAACGCCCGGGGCTCTGATGCCACACGAATGTTTCTGAAGGGCAGAACTGCAGGACGTGCCACTTGCGGACTGAGAGACCCTCCTCACTGCCTCACCTGCGCTTCCGACTGCTGCATCTCCTTTTCCTCTGCCTCTAGCTGCAGAACGGCATACACGTCTTTCTCCATTTTCTCAATTTTGTCCCGGAATTTGAGGATAACGTCTTGAGAGGAGAGAATAAAAAGGATTTACAAATAAGGGTGAACATTAATACTATGAAAATAAGGTAGCTGATGAAAATAATGTAGCTGTGTATTTACTGACATAGAAAATTGTGTTTTTTAATGTGTCACTTCTCTACTTAGCAACCGCAGCCTTTGGGGGCAAAGGCTTCCTGCTGCTGCTGGAATCACTTCCAAACTCCAAAGAGTAGCCCCTGCCTACCTCTCCATTCTATGTCTCCCTGGCTCACATGCCCTGGACCCCAGACCTGCCTTCTCTTTTACTCACACACCAACCTCATTCCCGCCTCAGAGCCTTTACCTTTGTTCTCTCGGCTGGGCACACACTGGCCCAGATCACTCATGGCCACCTCAATCTTACCATCCAGGACTTGGCTCAAATACCAGCTGATCACAGGCCTTTCCTGAACAGCTTTTCTAAAGTAGGCACCTCTCCTGTCATTCTTGATCATATCTACTATTAGTTTATTTACTGTCCCTTTCCCATCAGAATTGTTAGCTGTTTCGCTCCCTGCTGTATACCCAGCACCTAGAACAGAATAAATAACACCAGGCACACAGCAGCTCTCAATAACTGATTCAACAATTTGCTGACTGAATGAAAATGAAAAAAAAAAAAAAAGAGAGAGAGAGACATCTATGAATGGAAAAAAGGTCTGAAAGGATATGTACCTAAATGCTAACTATGCTGAGCTCTTTGACATAGAACTGCATTGTTATGCACTTTATTTACCAATTTCCATCAATGAATACCTATTATTTTTGTAACTTAAAGAAAATAATTTTAGGCTGGCTGGTTAGCTCAGTTGGATAGAGCACAGCCTTATAACACCAAGGTCACAGGTTTGGATCCCTGTACTAGCCAGTTGTAAAAAATAATAATAATAATTTTATCAGATCCCTGTTCCAGCCAGCCTCAAAAAAAAAAAAAAAAAAAAAAAAAATTTAGAGGATGTACTATATATGATCCTTACAGATTAGATATCCAAAAAGAATGAGTGCTGATCTCTTCCACACCTTTTGCCCCCCACCAACAGGAAGTGGGCAGAGGTTAGTGAGAAGAGACCTTTTCTTCCCAATTTCCCATAGGAAAATACCTATGAGTGGGGCACTGCCTTTACAATTCTACCATTATCCCTTTTACACACAGGAAAACTGAAGCTCAGTGAGGGGAGGTGAGACCTGCCCAGGGTCACTCACTAAGGAAATGGTAGAGCTGGGATTCAAATCTGGCTCCTGACTGCAAGACCCCTGCTCTCAGCCATCACACTCTGCCCCTGCCCTGCTCACCAGAACCATCCTGCACTGCTACAGCAGTGACTCCTCACCTTGGGGGAGTATCCGAGCCTTCACAGGGGCCTTGGCGGCCTTCACAATCTCCTTCAGCATCTTCCGCTCCTCTTCTCCCACCAGAGAGACCGAGCGCCCAGCCCTGCCGGCACGCGCTGTTCGCCCCACCCGGTGGACGTAATGCTTGATAGTATTGGGCATCGTGAAGTTGATTACCTGGAAGGTCAAAACTGAGCATTGTTCAGACTGGGTTGGGCTGTGAGGAGGCAAAAACAATCCCACCACAAGTTCAAGAAAGATAAGGCCTGCTCACCGTTTTGACACCCTCAATGTCAAGACCACGGGCTGCCACATCTGTGGCCACGAGGATGTCAATCTGTTCATCCTTAAAGCGCCTAAAAATAGTTACAAACAGAGATGTTCATCCAGAAACTACCCCAATAATGCTCCACAGGAGCCTGAACATAGCAGTTCATTAAAGTCACCACAAATCCTTTTGGAGTCAAGCAGCAAGTTACAGATTATCAGAGTAGGGACAGATTCTAAATGCCAGCCCATCCGATATGTGCAACAACCCATTATGTAGAGTAAATATAGTTTTGTGTATACTATCTTAATTCCTATACATATTAAAGTTTGGAAACCACTGAGCTAGACTACAGGACAGAGCATAGGTTAATGTGTTCAAATCAGCCTTTCTTTAACGAACACCTCTCAGCATCCTCTAATGAACAGGGACAGGTGGAGACCTCCAACCTATCAGCTTTACTCAATTCTGTGAGAATTTAACAAGAAATCACAAGGAAAAGCACGCAGCACAGCATCTGGCAAAGTAGATGCTCAAGAAATGGCTGCTGGCTTTGATTCCAACTCTTGTTCAATCAGATGCAGGTATGTCCACTACTCTGGGAAAGCTGCAGAGAACAGACCACGTGCCATCTTTCTAAGTCAGAGGTCCCTGCTGCAGCCACACTTAAGAGACCGGGTCCTGGGGATGAGCATCCTGGGTCCTAGGAGTGATCTTCCATGAGACTATAACGTCAGAGTTCTAAGTGCACCTAAGACATGACCTTACGGTGGTTAGATTAAGATTTTTAAAGCGGGAATTGTGTTGTGTCCCCTGCTATTGCTCTAATATATCCTTTTAGGTCCTATTTTTCCTCTATCTGACCTGCCCAAGAAGGGTGGGTGGGAGCCTGAGCCCCACTCGCACGTTACCGGAGGGCCTCCAGCCGCTGCATCTGCGACAGGTTGCCGTGCAGCTCGCCCACCTGCAGCCCCATGAGCCCCAGGAGGATGTGCATGCGGTGCGCCTGTTTCTTGGTCTGGGTGAACAGCATCACGTGGTCAGTGAAGGTTCTCGTCAACAGAGCTGGCAGGAAGGAAAGAGTGAACTGGAAGCCATTTCGAGGCTCTTACTCAACCTGTGCCCCTCCTCACCTGTGAAGCATGTCTGTGTGCCTGGCACTGGGGGAGACTGGCACCATCCCTGCCCTGTGGAGCTCACATTCCAGGGCAGAGACAGAGAAGCCAATTCACGAGGGTAACAAATGTCACGACAGAGAGTGAACAGAGGATAGGGGAGGCAGTTTTAGGGCTGGCCTCTCTGAAGAGGTGACATTAGGTTGAATGACAAGGCAGATCATCCATGAGAAGATTCGGGGAAGAATCCAGGCAAAAGAAAGAACAAACGTAAAGGCCACAAGCAGGTGAGTGTGGCTGGAACCATGAGCAAGCCTCCACGGCTGAGGACACAGGGCAGGCAAGGGCCAGGTCCTGTAGGACTCACTAGGGAGTCTTGACTTCTGGCATGAGATAATGGGAGCCACACAAGGTGTCAAATAAGGAAGAAACAAGAGCGAGTGTTCTTTTATAAGCAATCATCTTAATGACCTGCAGCATGGGGAATGAGTGACAAAGGGCCCAGCAGAAGCAGGAAGAGCAAGTGAGAGGCTGTGGCAATACTCCAGGCAGCAGACAGCAGCAGTCTCACTAGTGGACCAGGGTGGCAGTTGGTGCAAAGTGGTTGGGAGTTCAGTGCGACATAAAGAGGACTAAGTGGCAGGAGAGAGGTGAGGCGATAAAGAAAAGGGAGGAAGGTCAGATGGAAAAGTTATGCGACAGATGATGGCAGGGCCGCATGCTGAGCTAGGGAGGCCTGGAGGGAGGAGGCACACTTCAGTGTGGACACCCATGAGCCCAAGGGAGTCAACCACCCCTCTGCCCAGTCCTGCTTAGGCTTCCACCTGCCACGATGGCTTCCCGGTCTCCTTCCCGATTGGGCCGGATCCGTATGAATTCCTGCCGCAAGAAGGGAGCCACGTCCGTGTTGCTGTTCACAAATATGCGGACGGGATTCTTCAAGGAGACAGAAGCCAGGTCTTTCACCTACCAAGCACAGAACTGGGTTTGCTCAGCTCTCTGTGAGGAGATGGGGAAGGAGGTGGCAGTGCTCCCCCTGGGCAACCCCCTTTGAGCCTGGCCAGGATCCTCTGCATGGCCCCTTCCAAGGACAGGCACCATGGAGAAGCCCCTCAGCCCACCTCGTCCGTCATGGTGGCCGAGAAGAGCATCGTCTGGCGGTGGTGGGAACACATTCGAATGATCTCCTTCATCTGCTCCTCAAAGTACTCGTCCAGCATCCTGGCGAGCAGGGAGAGGAAGCATATGGCAGAAATGGGTGAGTGCTCTTCCGTCACAGTGAGGCCAGGGAAGAGCACACAGGCCAATGTTTTGTTGTCAGCAGTTGTATTGAGGATTGATTGATTGATTGATTGATTATGATTATTATTGTCATTTTACCCATTCACCAAGATTCACTAGGAATGATTATTTTACCACATTTGCCCTTCCTTTTTTGCTCGCTGAACTATTTGCAAGTCAGGTGCAGATGTCATTACACTTTACCCCCAAATATGTCAGCCCACATCTCCGAAGGACAGCGACCTTCTCCTACATAACCACAATGTCATCATCACACCCAAGACATTTAAGTGTTTGAATAATGTCTAAAGTATAGCCCACATTCCAATGTCCTCCAATATCCCCAAATGTCATTTTGTAGCTTTTATTTTAGTCCAAGAATGCAAGTTCCTGAGTTGCAATTGGCTGTCATGTCTCTTGTCTCTCTTAATCTAGAACAGTCTCCTTGCCCCTTTTTACACTCTAAATTTGTCTAAGTGCTTCCTGGTGACTGGATTCAGATAAATCATTGCTGGCACAACGCTGTTAGGTTTGGCTGTACCCTATGCTCTCGCTCCAGCAGGAGACACTGATGGTCAGTCTCTTCCAGAACCACTGATGTAAGTTTGGGCACCTGGTTATGGTGGTATCTGCCAGATTTCTCCACTGTAAAGGAAACTTTTTCTCTTTGAAGATAATAATAATCTGTGAGATTACTTTGACTCCAATTTTTACAACTGACCCAATCCTTTCCAGCATCTCTCCCCTAGCACAGGCTCCAGTCTAGGATCTGGGATTGCCCTGAGCTGTCCCATTGTCTTAGTCTCCATAATCTGAAATGCTTCCTCAGCCTTTCTTGGTCTTTTGAGACATTTTTGAAGAATACAGTTTCCCTGCCCTTTAAAACATAAATCAGATCATGTCCCCTTGGTTTACAATGATCTCCTTTACTTCTAGGCCTCTGGAATGGTTCAATTGCTCTGGGGGAGTCAGTCAAGCGGTTATTAAACAAATACTTATTGAGCACCTGCTAGAGATTAGACATGCCTCTGGGCACGGGGAATACAGCAACATCCCCTTCATGAATGTTGCATTCTAGGGGGAAAGGAGGGACACGTATACTATGAGAACACTCAAGTGATAATGCAGTAGGTCAGAGAGTCACAGGACCTCACAGAACAGAAGCAGGAAGGGAGGAGCGAGGCAGGGCAGGAACCATCACAGAGTTGTCAGCACAGGCCCCTCCAATGAAGTGGCAACTGCACCAGAAACCGGAAGGAGTAAAGGAGGGTGTTCCCAGCTGAGGGACAGCAAGTGCAGAAGCCCCAAGTGGGGTGTGCTATGCGGTGTGAACATGAGAGCAGGCGCTAAGAATTCCGGCCTGAACAGCAGAAGGACAGAGTTGCCAGCCACTGAGACAGGGAGGAGATGGGGAGGACCACATGAGATCAGAAGCTTCAAAAGTAAACCTTAGCAGGCTCTGGAGTGATTGTGACCTCTCCCCCCTGCCCCACTTCCATCATCAAGTCCAGTTCATTGAGAGTTCATTCACAGAGAAAAGAGGTGCATATGGGACCTCTTTGGGATAGGACCCATATGAGAGAAAGGAAGAGAGAGAGGGAGAAAAGAGTAGGACTGAGGGAGGGCAGGAGGGAGGAAGTCTCCATCCAAGTCACAGAGGCTGCTGGAGCCTCACTGAGCACTGACACTTTCCCACCTCACTTCTTGGATCCTCAGCACCAGGAGGTGGGTACTATTCTTATCCCCTATTTACAAATAAGAAAAGGTTTTACTTTGAGAACCTAAATAACATCTCCAAATTTTAGTTGGGAAGTGGCAGAGCCCACATTTGACCTAACTTACCTCTTGACCATCACATTACAAAAAAGAGAAAGAAGGCAAGCACGAAAATCCGGGCCATGGATGGACAGACGCCCAAGTGTGGGCAGCTGAAGTAGTATCACACACCAGTGGTGAAGGCCGAGAGCCACGTAGAATAATAATGCTGGGTGGCAGGTCCACATCCGGGGGTAAGGCCCTTGGGACCCCAAGTGCCCGGGGCCCTCCATTTGAGGTGTACCTGTCAGCCTCATCAAGTATGAGCACTTCAATGCTGTTCAGGTGGAAGGAAGGGCAGTTGTGGAGGTGATCAATGAGCCGACCTGGGGTGGCAATGAGGATGTCAGGCGCTGCCCGAAGAACTGCTTCCTGAGACTTCACATCCAGGCCACCTGAAAAGAGGACAACCCCACCAGGTGGACGATTTAGTCACTCACCCTTGATTATTCAGTCATTCACTACTGACTGAACACCTGTCACCTGCCAGGTCTCATCCCAAATGCAGAGGAAACAGCAGAGAACAAGACTGATGAAGGCCCTGCCCACATGGCTTTTACAATACATTGGGAGAGAGACTATTTCATTACAGTTGTGCTAAGTGCAAAAGTCAAAAAAGGTGATGACACAAAGGCACTTCAGAATAGAATGACTGAAAAATCCAAGGACTGAGAGAAGCAGCTATGAAAATTGATGGTGTCTGTACCTGAGGACAAAAAATCACCTGTGACTTCCAATTGCATAAGGAGAGTAAAAGGCAGGTTAGCTAACACTATCATATACCCATCAGAAAAAATTCTGCCCAAAATAATGTTTGATTCATTACTTGCACTAAGCAGGAATTATATCCTAAACTTGTTCAATAGCAAGAAAATTGTTTTCAAAGTCTCAATCAAATCTTCCCCTCTCCCTACTATCTACTATGAAAATGTCATCCCATTTTTAAGGGGATTCAATCAACATATAAAGGCCTTTCTTGGCACCCATCATCCACAAACAGTGGGACACATCCATCGTCTGCCATGTCAAGGTCTCTCAGGAGCTGGCAGTCCCCAGCCAGAAACTCACCCACAGCCAGGCAGGTGGTGATATTGCAGAACTGGGCCAGCTGCTTGGTGACAGAGTGTACCTGGATGCCCAGCTCTCGGGTAGGGACCAGCACCAGCACGCGGGTCACTGGAGCCTGGCGGGGTTTGTAGATCAGCCGCTCCAGGACGGGCAGGGCAAAAGCAGCAGTTTTACCTAGGGGGAAGGAAGGGCAGAGGAAAAGCAATGAGAAGAGGTCCAATTCCTTCCAGGTTCAGGTTTTCACCTGAGCACAGAAAACCTACGTTTCTGGTGACATGAAGCAACTTATTTTTCCCAGAACTTTTTTTCTGATTTCAAACCACATGGTCAATGTAAAAATATCTGGGAAAAACAAAAAAAAAGCGTGACAACAGTAAAAATCATCCATGATTCAGCCAACCTGAGATAAACATTATTAACACAATGGTATCTATATTACCAATTTTTTTTTTTTTAAGACATGGAGGAATTTTATTTTTTTATTTTATTTATTTATTTATTTTTGTCATTTTTTCGTGACCGGCACTCAGCCAGTGAGTGCACCGGTCATTCCTATATAGGATCCGAACCCGCGGCGGGAGCGTCGCCGCGCTCCCAGCGCAGCACTCTACCGAGTGCGCCACAGGCTCGGCCCACCAATTTTTTTTATGAACAGAAATATTAAAAAACTTTTAATGTGATAACACTACAGATTCTGTTTTGTAACTTCTCTTTTTTTAAAAATTTATATTCATTTTTGTGGGATACAGTGTGTTGTTTCAATACATGCATATACTGCACAATGATTCACTTAAGGAAAATAGCATAGTTTTGTAACCATTAGTACACCACTTGTAACTTCTCTTTTCAAAAATTTAAGAGTAGGCTGGTTAGCTCAGTAGAGCATCGTGCTGATAACAGCAAGGTCCAGGGTTCAATCCTTGTACTAGCTAGCTGCCAAAACCAAAAGAAAACAAAACAAAACAAAAACCTTAAGACTATATATTCCTTCCCCTCCCCTTTTTTCTGGTGCTGGTCAGTTTGGGGATTTGAACACTTGACCTTGGTGTTATAACACCACGCTCTAACCAACTGAGCTATTTCCCCCTTTTTAAAGTACTCTTTACTTTTTCTAAATGGTTGCACAATATTCTAGTACATGACTATTTCTACTATATAATTAACTGATTCCTATGGTTAGACATTTAGGCTGTTTTTCACTAATATACAAAGTAGTAACAGACATCCCTTTTATAAAATCTTTCCTCCTAGGAAGGGCCTATTATGGCAGGGCCAGGAAGCCTTGGTTGGTCACAGAGATACCCTGAGAAGGTTAAATGAAGATGATCTTCACCAGACCCTTTGAAACCTGTGACCCATTACTAGACTGGATCTCCTCTCATGCACTGTTTATTTAAAGAAAATAATAAATCCTTTATTAGATTGAATATGCTCTGCACTCTGGTTAACACTGGTATCAATGCCATCTGGTATTAATGCCAGTTTCCTGATTTTGATATGGTCCTACAGTTATGTGGAATGTCACCACTGGGTGAATTAGAGACTATACACTATTTTTGAAACTTCCTATTGATCTATGATCATTTCAAAATAAAAACATTAAAAATAAAAAGATCCTTTATCCTCTGAATTGCATTAGTATATCTTTCTTGTGTTATTTGTTATATTTAAACATTTAAAATATATCACCATGTGATCACATGTGTACATGCATATATAAAAACTCATCAAGCTGTACACTTAGGATTTGTGGGCTTTACTGTATATAAGTTAAACTTCATTTAAAAAGCAATAAATAGGGTTGGCCGGTTAGCTCAGTTATTTAGAGTGTGGTGTTGACATCACCGAGGTCAAGGGTTTGGATCCCCATATCGGCCAACCACCAAAAAAAATAAAAGCAATAAATACAAATTAACAAAAATAAAATCCACCACAACACACATACAAAAGAGTGCTCTGCCAGCTCTGCCATTGCACTATGTTCTCAGAGAAAGACATCCAAGACATGCCATTAAATAAAAAAAGCCTTACATGGGACCATGTACTTTTTGCCACCTTTTGTACAAAAGGAGGGGGATATCTATGTGTTTATTTGCATTTGTATAGAAAAGTATTTTAACTGCATTTGCAAAAACTCTGGAGGATACCAAAGACACTGACAGAAGTGACTGGGGTGAGGAGGTGGAAATTGGGCAGATGGGAGAGGTTTTTTTACTGTACAACTTTCAAACTGTAGTTCCTGAAGTCCTGGTTTTGTCACTTTCTCAAAATATGGATGTGAGTTAGGCCTTCTTGACCTCTGAAAAGCCCTGCTTACATCTTCTTCATTTCTTTAGCATAAATTAGTATAAATACAATAACTAAATAATTCTTATTAACACTTTTAAGAGTTAGGCTATGTCCTGCCAAACTGCCTCCAAACAGATGAACCATTTAACTTCTTGCCAGCAGCATGTAAATGAGCAAAGTGTGGCAATCCTTGGTCTTCCACAGAAATGGAAAGAGGCAGAGGCCCAACAAAATATTTATTTATTTTTTGGCAGCTGGCTGGTACGGGGATCCGAACCCTTGACCTTAGTGTTATCAGCATTACGCTCTAACTAACCGAGCAACCAGCCAGCCTGACACATTGTTTTTAGAATGCAGCGTGGCACACACTGGCTACGTGGCTTAGGAGAAGGGACTAAGTACTTCAAAGAGTGACCCAGGTGGTGCTGACCACACACACTGCTGTCATTTGTCACTTGTGACTTGAGGAGACAGAGCTGAGGATCTTTCACCCATCCCGTTCAGGTTCACGTGAAAGCCAATTCCTGGACTCTGCAGGAACAGGCCAAGTCATCTGATGGTATGTTCCTTTGAGCTATGTATTTGCAGTAGACAGCATTGTCGTTTTGCCTTCTTCACAGCATTTTAAAGACTAGACTGTTCAATCTGTCCCTCCCCCAACAACTTGCAGCTGTAGGGAGCCAGGACAGAGAGGCCTGGTTTCCCCTGTTCCCTCCTGCTCAGATCTCCCAGCCTATGGGATTGGGAGTCAGGCTGTGCTGACTCCTCCTCAGTCTTTCTCCCCAAGAGAGGACCTTCCCTATCTCCCTAGTTCCCTCCAGCTACAGCCACAGGGAACCAGGGCAGAAACAGACTAATTCTATAAAATGCTGCCATGAAGACAAAATGGAATCTGGTCAACTTAAAGTTACCCCAAGTCTTCAAGAGCCATTAAAACCACAAATCCAATATGAATTTCTGTAAACTTTTTAAACAGTTCCAAAAACCAAGCATATTTAGTAAACTGGCCTTTTGGTAAGTCAACCTAGAGCCTAGTTCTGGGTTAATCATTCTTCCACCCACCCAAGTCTCTATCCTTTTTACCTGTCCCAGTGGCTGCACAGGCACAGATGTCCTTCCCCAACAGTCCCACAGGTATGCACGCCTTCTGGATTGGGGTGGGCTGCTTGAAGCCCATGGCTGTAATGGCCTGAAGAGAAAACACAGGGTTAGATGGGGCAGGGGGCAGGAGTCTCAGCACGAAACAAACAGGGCAGGTTTCCAGACATGTGGTGACTGCATCAATTCTTCCCCATCAATCATTCCATATTTATCCAGTGTCTACTATCGGGGTCTTCAAAAAGTTCATGTGTTGGGAAAATAGAATAGTTTGGTCAGGGCCCTCACCTCGGATCCAGTTGGGTGTGGTTCAGCATCCTTTGTAAGCAAACTGTGTGTGTGTGTGTGGTTAGTGCGCATGTGCGCCACTGTATCTTTTTGGGTTTGTTGCTATTCTTGTGTTCTTCAGAGAGAGAAAGAGAAGAGAGAAGAGAGAGAGAGGTAGAGAGGAGGGAGAGAGAGAGAGAGAGAGAGAGAGAGAGAAAGAGAGAGAGAAAGAAGAGAGTTTTAGTGAAGCAGGCAGGCATCAGCCTCGGGCATCCACCCTACACGGCCATGCTTTCCAAACTATGGCTCCAGGGACCTTTTTGGCTGGTTACCTAGCTCACAGACCTGTGTGAAGGGGTCTGGTGACCCAGCCTGGCATGTGAAGGGTTTGTGGCTCAGTCTGTGAACAGGCTTGAGGGGCCTGTGGGCTCCAGACCCAGCCTTAGCTCGACAATCAGCCCAGTTGGTGCAGGAAGTAAAGAGCCCAACAACTAGCATGGTCATGTAGCTAGACAATTGGCGCTGTGAGGATTCCAGACCTTAGCCTTGGCCCATATCATGGAAAGATTTGTATTACCTTTTAATTCTATTTTTCCATGAACTTTTTGAAGTACCCTCATATGTGTGAGGCACTGTTCTAGCTGAGGATACAGCAGTAAACAAAAGAAATGAAAACCCTGCCCTCAGGAATCTTACAATCTGATAGAAAGAAACAGACCAAAAGACAAACACATGTCATATGTAGAAAAACACAGCAGTCAAGGGGGCTGGGGAAGGGGGGTGTTGCAATTCACAGGGGGCTGACAGGGAAAGTCTCATTGAGCAAGGAATACTGGATTGAAGACCGAAGGAGATGAGGGAGCACCCCTGGAGATTTCTGGAAGAGGCTTCCAGACAGAGGGAAAAGAAGGTGCAAAGGACCTGAGGAAGAGGATGCAGGATCTGTTTGAGGGCAAGGCCAGGGTGGCCAGGGCAGCATGAGTGCTAGAGACGCCACCACAGGGGACCAGAGGGGCAGAGCCTTGTATGTCAATGTAAGGACTTCAGTTTTTATCCCAAGTGAAACTGGGAGCCACTGGAGGGCTTGGAGAAGAGAAGGGACATGATGGAACTTATTGTGTAAGAGGGTTCTCTGGCAGCCATGTGGACAACAGAGTTGAGGGAGGCTGAGAGGGAAGCAGGGCTCCAGTCAGGGGCTACTGAAATAATCCCATGGTTGCCAAAAGAAGTCACTACCTTCAACAGAGGGCGGGAAAGGTTCATGTCCTGGAATGAGAGGTTTTCATCATACTGAGATGCATCTTCAAAAAATCCTCCTGCTTCCTACACCAGAAAATCAAAAAAGAATGAGAATTTAGCCAAAAGGGCCCAAGAAAACCAAATGACCTTAAAATCCCTTCAGGTGGCCAAATGAGCTGTGCACTGGCTTCTAAGTCCATGCTCACCTGTCCTCTCTTCTTCTTCTTCTTCTTCTCCTTTACCTTGAGTGTATCTGTGGAGAAAATACAGCCGATCACCGTGATACATGAGGTGCTCAGTTTTCCTGCACTTGGGTTTCAGCACATGCCTCTGGATTTCCAGCTACACCCTGAGGTCTCAGACCCCCTCCTCTGAGCTCTCCCCTGGCGGAAAGTAACTGTTGCCAGTTAGACCTATTTTTAGCACCAACGGGAAAATGAAACAGCATGACTGGCTTATGCAATCCAGTGGCTAGGCATGCTCAATAGAGAGCACAGAACATTCTGGGGCATACGACTGGGAGCCACCCCCTTAACTGAATATTCACTAGGTAGAAAAACTATAAAAGCTGTATCCCGGCCAAAGGCAGGGCTGTTGCTGCTCATTTTCCTAGTGGCGTCAGCACTTCACTGGCTGAGGTGTGTGTACTTTACTTTGTATCTAACTTACTTTCAGGAAGCAGCTGCTCACTCTCTTGAGCCAGCCTGCACTTTGTACTGAACTTTAAGTATGTTTTTCTTGCTTTTGTGTTAGACTCGATGCCTGTACTGAACTTACTTTTGTGTTAAACTTGGTGTGGGCTCTGCTCAGTCTCTGGAGCATGCTGTACTCTCTCTCCATGGAACCTGTATTTCTTATATACTTTATTAAACTTGTTCTCACTTTCTACTGTGACTCTACCCTTGAATTCTTTCCTGTGGTGGGTGAAGTCAAGAACCCTGTAAGAGGACTGGGTGGGTTAAAGCTGACTGGTCCCCCCAATCCTGGACCCTACCTCTGACATCAAACGTGGCTTCTGTTTACTGGGTACCTGTGATCTTCCAGATACTGTCCTAAGCTCTTTTGTGAACATCACACATCAACCATGATGTGAACCTACGCATTGACCTATGAGAAAGCTGCTGTCATCAGCCTCAGTTCACAGATGACAACACTAGGTGACAGTGTGGTGAATAACTGCCAAAGGTCAGACAGCAAGAAACCCTGCAAGTCTGGTCCAGAGACCAGGCTCTCATTCTCTATTTTATATTATGATGCTTTAGCCCACATTTCTGCAAGAAAGAGTTACTGAGCACCCACTACATCTGATATAAATAAGATCACAAATAAGTTTGAGTCAGAGGTGCCTGGCAGCAGTGCGGGGCTGGAGATAGGGAAAGAGTAAACTTCCTGCAAAGTACAAAAACCTGAACAAAATCCTAAAGGAAAAGAGCACCAAAAAGAAAGGAGTTCAGTTAGAGCGTGGTACTGATAACACCAAGGTCCAGGGTTCGATCCTTGTAACAGCCAGACACCAAAAAAAAAAAGAGTTCAACAAAGCAGGGAGGAAATCTCAAATACTAACTGTGCAGAAGAGTGGAGGAATTCCTACAAAGTTAAGGTGGATGCTTCTGACACCTCCACTGTGACGTCTACCTGCTTTGGTGAGGATGGTCTCATCAGCCGATGAGTAGTCGGTCTCCGATTCTTCATCTTCTGAGCCTTCCTTATCTTTCCCTTCAAGGTCTTCCTGCTCCTGCGGTTTAGAGCCTTCCTCTCCTTCTTTCTCCTTCTCCAAGTTCCCAGACTTGGCTTCTTTATCCTAAAAAAAAAACAATTACAATTAAAATTAAGCAAGGATGACCTTACACTTCAGGAATTTCAGGACATAAGAAGAGCAATATTAAGTGTTGCAGTCTGGACAGAACACTGTGTGGGTTCTTAGTGAATATTAACAGTAAGCACCGGCACTAGCCACACCCCAATTTGGGCTTAGAGAAATTGTGGGGTCATGCTGTGGGGAAAGCTTTGGTAACTACTATGAGAAGGAACTGCTTTTCTTTCTCACCTCCATTTTCCTTTTCTTTCAAACTTTCGTTAACTACTATGAAAAGGAACTGCTTTTCTTTCTCACCTCCGTTTTCCTTTTCTTTCGAACTTTCTCAATCTTCTCATCTAATGTAGTGGCTGCCCTCTGCAGATAAAAATAAAAAGATAAAAAAGAAATATACACATAGGAAAGAGACCAAGTAAGGTTTCTCTGAAGATCAGCTCTCAAATGTTAATATAGAAAAGGCTTCTCTGTCCTTGGACAGACTAATCAATCTGGAGATTATTCACATAAAAAATAAAACATATTAAATAAATAGTCTATTTGTGAAAAAACTTTAAAATACCAGGAACCAGTACAAACATCCACATTTTAGAAGATCTTACTGTTTAGAACAATATATAATTACCTAGAGATGCAAGAGTTATATCTAAATGCTATTTGGAAAAAAATCCCTTCCCCTTGCCAATCAGATATAATTTAGCCTATTAATTAAAATGTTGAAATCTGAGCAAATTCAGGTAATGCTGGACATTGCTAAAGCTTCAGAAAGGGTAAACAAATGGCAGACCACCTTTACACATACTCAAAGCACCTTGAACTGCTATGGCACTTACCACAAATGCAATTAACTATGTAATTATTTGTCTAATTATTTTCTACCCTGCTGGACTATAAGCTCCATAAGACCAAGTCCTTAATTACATATGCCCGGACCTGGCAAGAAATATAATATTTGTTAAATGATCCTGGAATGAATCTTCAACAAAACATGGAACAGGAGAACACTTCATAATTAATTTGAAAAAGAAAATTTCTTTGGATTCTCTGACAAAAAAAAGAAAAATACACACACATACATTATAAAAAATCCTCTCAAGAATACTTTGAAAAGGCCATGCTGGTTTATTTCAATCACTAAGCACCACTGAGTCTGTAGTAAACTGTTCTGAGCAGGCAATATTTCTCTTTGAAGCACATGAAATGGAAAATAACTCTGATGCATTTCCTAGCCTGTTAACCAGCTTCACAGAAATGCATGGTGTCTTGGCAAACAAGCAGATAACAATGACGTTTATGGCAACTTTGGCTGTGCTGTGTGGGAATCAGGGACCTTGAACAGTTATGCCATGTGAGACCGCCTAGCAAAGTGACAGATAGCAGTATTTGTGGGGCAGAGTCTAGCTATCAAAAACACCAAGGTTGCCTGCTAGATTGTTCTTTGTTACAAACTGATGTAACGTTTTCTTTGTAATATTCAAAACAAATAGTAGATATCTAAAAAAGGTCCATTTTAACATGCTATGTAGATTTTTTAAGACAAGCAATTTAGGTAATGTTTGGTGTTCTAAACCATTAGTCCATTATCATCAGATTCCCTCTAAGACTTTTTTTCTTTCACTTTTTTAGTGTCTATAAATCAAGGTCTCTCTTAATACGTGCACTCAAGTTAGTCTGAGTTCACCATCCCCTCCTCCAGGAAAAGCTGTCTAGGATGTTTAATAATGAAGGAAATAAAGCTATTTCTGATACTTCTAAATGTCACATCTGTAGATCAATGAATGTGTTTGTAACTAAAGTCTGCAATAAATCCACTTTGCAGCAGTTTACACTTTATTTGGTGTTAAGACTGTGGGTTATTTGTGACCCTCTCACCCCACCCCATCAAAACTCCACCATATTTTCAAAGGAATTCCAGTATCTTCTGGGTATAAGCAGATGATAAAAGACAGTGAGGTCACAGTTAACCCCCAAAGCCCACTGTCCAACCTGTCAGTCTCACCTTCTTCTTGAGCTGGCTCATGACTTCAGCCAGGGCCCAGCTGCCATCATACATCCCCTCCTTCTCACTGAAAACGAAGTCAGGGTTGAAATCGGCACTGCGGTTCTTCTGCAAGGCTTTCTGCCTTCTGCCCAGCACAATGGGCCCCTAGGAAGACGGAGAGGCAGGGTGACCATGGAGCTGAGATGAAAGAACAGTAGAAAAGGAAAAAGGAAATGAGGGTGCCCAGTAAGAGAAGAGAAATATAAAAGGGACAGATTACAAGAAGAGACTGACCAATCGACATTTTTCATGGGAAATTTTAACACACCACTCTCAGTAACTGACAGATCAAGCAGACCAAAATGAGCAAGTCTGTAGAAAATCTGAACAACACAATTAACAAGCTTCATTTCAATGAACATATAGAGAACACCACACCTACCATTAGAGAATGCATGTGGAATCTAAAAAAGCTGAGCTTGTAGAAACAGAGAGTAGAATGCTGATTGCCAGGGTCTGGGTTTGGAAAAATTGGGGAAATGCTGGTTAAAGAGTACAAACTTTCAGTTATAAAATGAACAAGGGTAGATGTTCAAGAATTTTGAAAAATAGGGGACTAGCTGGTTAGCTCAGCTGGTTAGAGCATAGCCTTGTAACATCAAGGTCAAGGGTTCAGGTCCCATACTGGCCAGCACCTCCCCAAAAAAAGAATTTTGGAAAAAAAAAAAAAAAAAGAATAAATCCTGGGGATCTAATGGTGACTACAGTAATAACAATGTATTGCATACTTGAAATCTGCAAAGAGAGATCTTAAATGTTCTTACCACAAAACAAAACAAAATGGTAACTAGGTGAGGTGATAGATGTTTTAACTAACTTGATCGTAGTAATCATTTCACAACATAGACATATATCAAATCATCATGTTGTGTACCTTAAATTTATAAAATTGTATTTGTCAATCATATCTCATTAAAGCTGGGGGAAAAAAGAAAAAGAAATAGCTATTGAGTATCTAATATACACGAGGCACTACACTAGGTACTGGGGAAAAAGAATCAAGACACAGTCCCTACTCTCAATCTCAATGAGCTGAAAAAGGAATGACTAATAAATAATCACCATTTCTTGAGGGCAATTACTGAGTATACTATTCTTATTATGTATCATATATGTATATAAGTATATGTGTGTGTATACATATGCACATATATATGTCTCTTATTTAACCCTATGAGGTACTACCATTATCTCCACTTTACTGAGGCGAATGCGAGACACAGGTTAAGTATCTTACCCACGATCACCACCCAGTAAGTGGCAGAAGTGAGATTCAAACCCAGACACTTAAGTTCCTGGATCCAAGCTCTTAACCACTATTCTAAAACGCCTCTCAGCAGACAGATAACAGGAAACTTCAATACTATATAAGTGGTCCCATAGAGAGACAAGAAGGCATTTAATTGTTTGGGGTGGGGAGCAGGTGTCAGGAAAGTCTTCCAGAATGTATGACATGTAAGCCATAGATGACTAGGGGCTTCTGGACAAAGCAGAGGGAAGAGTGTTTCAGGCAGAGGAACAGGAGGAGGAAAGCCTCTGAGTAAAGAAAGAACAAAGACCACACAGGTTTCTAAGAATTGAAGTGAGTCTGACCGGAGTGTTGGTCATGAAGGGGAGAGTTGTGAGAGATGAAAGACATGAAGATGGAAAGGACCAGATTGTGCAGGACCTTGAAAGCCACATGGAAACAGGATGGAGGATTTAAGCAAGGGAGAGCTCTAATGTGATTGTATTATGAAAAGGTCACTCTACTGCTAAGTGAAGAATACATGAGAAGGGAACAAGAGAAAAAGATGGGGATGAGGTTAATGTTTGGACTGTAGGTGTCCACGTGTGAGATGGCAGTGGTCTAGACTAGGGTGAAAACAGTGTGGATGGAGAGAGTCGGGGAGAAGCTTAATAGAGATTCATGAGCTAGCTTGCAGAGCACTGGAGGGGGTGAGGAGTTAGAATGTGTCAAGAATGACTCCAAGGTTGCTGGCTTGAGATGAGAACAGAAAGAGAGAATGAGGGAGCCCATGAGTTCAGCTTTGGAAGAGGTGAATTTGTAGAGGCCATGGAACATCCAAATGGAAGTGTTTGGTAAGCAGATTAGAATGCAGAGGGGGAAACATCTGGGCTGAATCTTTGAAGGATAAGCACCTTCTTCATGACACCGATCTTTTTTTAATTGCCATACTGCTTAATGCCTGTAACCCTCCAACTCCAACACAAGCTTTAGGAGAGTGGGGCGCATCTTGTTCGCTGCTACGTCCCCAACGCTTAACACTAGGTCTAGCACACGTTAAGAATTCAATAAATACTGGCTCGATGAACAAATCAATGGATGGGTAACCATGGCTCCTTGAGCAGGAACCAGGACTAACTTCGCCTCTGCATCTCTCATATGCAGGGCCTGGATTAAATATCAGTTCAATGAATGGATAATGAGTTCTGCAAAGTGACACAGAATGATGCGGCCAAGGCACAGAGGTGGGGAAAAGCTAGTGGCGAGCAGACTGAGGAAGATCTTGGGGTCCCGTGAGACCCTTCCTGGGAAACCTCCCAGCTTGGCAGGAGGATGCCGAGGATTCGGGGTCAGGGGCCTGAGGAATCGCGGAGAAGGGAAGCAGTCAAGGAAACCCGACGCACCGGAGCCGTGGCCCTGCCCGCGGCCGTGCCCCCACCCCCGACCGACTCATACCTCCTCTTCCTCGTCTCCGGAGTCAGACTCGGGCTCCACCGGCACCTCGTCATCTTCGCCTATGGTCCCGATTAAACCCAGCTCGGCCAGCATGGTGTTGCAGCAGCCACTTCCGGAAGCGAGCGCGGGGCGCAGTCAGGCCGCGACTTTCCTCTAACCTCCTTGTCGCCACTGCGCATGTGCGGTGCATCACTTCCGTTTGCGGCGCCGGACCACACTCTCGCTCCAAAACTCTTCGAGTACGCATGCGGCAACCTGGGGCGAGGCTTATGTGACGACATCGAGGGGGCGGGGCTTTGTTTTAGATAAACAAATTCAGTTGTCCAGGTTCTCAGAAAGCAATGGGAATCTTTGAGAAGCGTGTGACAGGTCTTTGTGGAAATCTTACTCTTAAACTCAGCTCATGATTACCTCCTCTAGGCAACATTCCCTAAACATCACCTCCTGTGTGAAGTCTCCCTGGACTATCAGTCTTCCTTCATAGCTGTTCGCTCCTTCCATATCAACACTCCCACTTGCAAGAGAGTTGTGGTTGTACTACAAAAGTAGGTTCAGTTGTTTTTTGTCTCTTCTTTGTGCAATTTTTTTCCATTTTTAAGTGTACAATTCAGAGGCATTAATTATACTCACGGTGTTGTTCAACCATCACCGCTGTTTCCCAAATGGTTTCATCCCCCTAAACACAGACTTTGTAACCGTTAAACAATTACTCCCCCATTCCACTCTCCCCCCAGTCCTTGGTAACCTCTAGTCTACTTTCTGTCTCTATGAATTGGCCTATTCTAGATATTTCATATAAGTGGAATTATACAGTATTTGTCTGTTTGTGTCTGGCTTACTTCACTTAGTATAATGTTTTCAAGGTTCATCCATGTTGTAGCATATATTAGAACTTCATTATGGCTGAATAATGTATTGTATGTACATACCATAGTTTGTTTATGCATTCACCTGTTTATCTGTCGATGGACACTTGGATTGTTTCCACCTTTTGGCTATTGTGAATAATGCTGCAATGAACATTGACCTACAAGGATCTATTCGAGTCCTTGTTTTCAATTCTTTTGGGTGTATACCTAGGAGTGAAATTCCTGGGTCATATGATAATTTTGTGTTTAGCTTTTTGAGGAACGACCAAACTGTTTTCCACAGTGCACCATTTTATGTTCCCGCCAGTAATGTACAAGGGTTTCAATTTCTCTACATCCTCACCAACACTTTTTTTTATGATAGCCTCAGATATTTTTTAATGGTGGTTGTGATGGCAGCAAGTTTTATACCCTAGCTTCAGACACAGAAGCTTGTGAATAAAGAATGCCTAACACTTTATCGGGTGTTATTTCCTAGACCAATGTTCCCTTACCTACAGATCCTACAAGAAGGTACAAGGAAGAAACAGAATTAAAAGATAATATGAATCTTACCATGAACTTCTTGAAATACCCTTGTATACTATACTCTCATAAGCACAAAAATCGCCTCATAAGCACATAACCACAAAATCCACATTGGAAGTCAATCCAATCACCCCAAGCGAAATCCCTTATTCCAGATAATGGAAAACAGAGGCTCAATCTGATTCACCTTGTGTCCAATTCTCTTAGCCTCCACTGTCACCAAGTCAAGTTCAAGTCACCATCTTCTCTCAACTGGATGTCTGCAACAGCCTGCAACTGGTCTCCCTAATTCTACTCTTGCCTCCCTCCAATCCATTCTCCATGCAACAGAGATCTTTTAAAACCCCAAATCATATTGCCTTGGTCTCTTGCTTAAACACTACATGCACTTAGAATAAAATCCTTACTCCTTCCTATGGACAGTAGGATTTAGCCCCTGCTTACCTCTCTAACTTCACTTCCTACTATTCTCCCCCTTTTCCCCTACACTTCAACCACGTTGACCTTATTCTTCTACTCACACAGCCAATCTCACTCCCACCTTAAGGCCTTTGCACTGGCTGTCCCCTCTGTCTGGAATGCTGTTCCCTCTGCTCAATGCATTACTGGCTCTTTCCCATCCTCAAGAGTCCATTGAAATGACACTGCCTTAGAGATTCCTTCTTTGAACACCCATAAACCAGCAGCATCCGCCTGGCAGTTGCTCTCTATCCCATTTCTCTTTTATTTCCCTCATAGCACTTACTCTTTGAAATCATCAAATTTACTCACTTGGTAAACTTATTTATGGTCTGTCTTACTAGAGGTGATCTCCAGAAGGGTGGGGGCCTTATCTGTCCTCCTCACTGCTGTATCCCTAGTACTTAGTACAGAGTAGGTATTCAGTAAATACTAAAAGAACAAATGAGGGAATGAATGTCCTTTTGTGTCTTTGCATCGCTTTCAAATGTATGTCAAGTCTGTACGTCAATGTTTGCTCAACTCAACTAGACTTTATACCAACTCTCGCTCCCTCCACCCTTACCTGAGATCTGGAGGGCAGGATCCATCTTTGTACCTAGGAGCACAGCTTCCCAAATGATCTGCTGTGAAGGACCGACATTTTAAACTTCTGTGCTGGCCGGTTAGCTCAGTTGGTTAGAGCATGGTGCTGTTAACACCAAAGTCCAGGGGTCAATCCCTATACCAGGCAGCCACGAAAATAATAATAATAAAGGCCCTATCTCCAAGAATAGTCACATTCTGAGGTACTGAGGGTTAGGACTTCAATGCAATTCAGCTCATAGTTGTTTGCAATCCTGCTCCCTTCCAAGGCATCGCCCTCACCATATACCAATAAAAGCTTTACTTCTTTTTAAAAACAGCTTTATTGGGATATAATTCTCATGCCTTACAGGTCAGGCATTTAAATTGTACAGTGCAATGGTTTCTAGTATATTCATAGAGTTGTGCTACCATCATCACAATCTAATTTTAAAAACCTTTTTTGGGGGGATGGCTGGCCATAATTTTAAAACATTTTCATCAACCCATAAAGAAACATCTCCCACTGAGTCCTAGGCTACCACAAATCTACTTTCTGTCTCTATGGATCTGTCTGTTCCGGCCATTTCATCTAAATGGAACCATACAATATGTGGTCTGTCGTGACCAGCTTCTTTCACTTAGCATAATGTTTTCAGGGTTTATACATGTTGAGGCATGTATCAGAACTTTATTTCTTTTGATTGCCAAGTAATATTCCATTGTATGGATACATACCATATTTTATTTGTCCCTTCACAAGTTGGTGGGCTAAAAGCTTTAATATTTAAGACATTAATGTTAATACACAATGTTGGTGAAGGTGGGAAAATAGGTCCTCTCTTACCATTGTGGTGGGAATGTAAACTGGTAAAACATCTCAGGGGCAATTTAGAAAAATGTAAGAACATTAACACGGGCATGCTCTCTGACACGCAATTTTACTTATAGGAATTTATACTTTTAAAAAATCAGATGGAACTAGGAAATTCCATTTCTAAAGAAATTCTAACACTCGATCACAGGGAACATATTGTATGGCAACACTTTGAGCTAACTAAAAATTATAAAACACTTAGAACAGTTCCTGGAACGTTGTAAGAGCTATACAAAAATCTTTGTTAAATAAATAAACCTAATATCCATTAATAGAAGAACAGATCAATAAAATGTGGTAAGTCCTAATTGGAATGTTAATAATGTCTTAAATGATAGAGCTAAAACTATAGGTATCAACATGGATAGATCTCAAAAACATGATCATAAGTGAAAAAAGTTGCAGAAAGGTACATACATAAAATACGAGCTATGATTCATATACACAGGCACTATAGCATAGTAGTTAAAAGTATGGGCTTTGGAGCCGGGAAGCCTTGGTTCATATTTTGCTTCTGCCTCTCACTGTGTGGTCTTGGGTAACATCCTAGCTTCTCTGTGCCAGCTTGCTCATTTATAAAATAAGGACAGTGTCAGGAAGGATATACAACAGGGACAACCTCTGGATAGGGAGGATACGAAATGGTATTGAGGAACACAAGTTTTCGTTCTTTGATTCTTTGCATAGTTTCATCTAATATTTTTCAAATGAATCAACTATGCCAGTTATTAAACTACTGTCAGCTTCAAACCAACCCTTATATACTTTACGTCATGCGCCGGGGACAGGATTCTGAAACCCGCATTTATGCTTTGCCATCGGCCTCCTGTTAGGATCTGCCAGCAGGGGGCGCGCGTGAGCGACTGGACCGCTGGGAGAGGAGAAAGGGACTTGCTCTTTCTTGTTTTGCTTCACGTTCTTGTGAGTGTCACTCCGCAGCACTTTCCCTGGAAGTGGCAATTCATTCCAGTTTGCAAGGTTTTTGTTTTTTTTTTTAATTTTTGTCACTCATAGAACTGGCTTCTCTGGACCCACTCAGAGAACTAGCAACAGCTGAGCAGCGCCTCCTCTGAGGTTTGGGTCCCAGCCCCATGGGAACTTCCTCTGGGCTTAGAGACATCAGCACCAGCCAGATGGTGCCTCTTCAGAGATCTGAGCTTCTGCTGCATAAGTCCCATTCTCTAAACCTCTAACTTGAAATCATTGCAGCCTCTTCCCGTCGTTCCCCCAGCTCTTGGGCCACTTCCTGCAATTGCCACCTCCATAATACTTAATGTTCCTTTTTGCCTTCTAACTTTCAACACCTAGTCTGGTGGTTTTAAAATGTGTCTACAGAATCTTTGATTTACCCCTTCAAGCGATAAAGCTTAATTCCCCTCTTGAGTGTAGGTTGTACTTAGTGACTTGCTTCTAAAGAATATCGGGCCGGCCCGTGGCTCACTCGGGAGAGTGTGGTGCTGAGAACACCAAGGCCCCGGGTTCGGATCCCATATACAGATGGCCGGTTCGCTCACTGGCTGAGCGTGGTGCTCACAACACCAAGTCAAGGGTTAAGATCCCCTTACCGGTCATCTTTTTAAATAAATAAATAAATAAATAATATGACGGAGTTTGAATTCAGAGGGTAGATCATAAAAAACTGGCTTTAACCTTTCTCTCTTTCTTGAATCATACATTCTGGGGGAAGTTATCTGCCATGTCTTGAGGACACCCAAGCAATCTTTGGGGATGTCCATGTAATGAGGAATTGAGAACCCCCTGCCAACAGCCAGTAGGAGACTGAGGCCTCTGCCAATAGCCATGTGACAGAGCCATCTTGAAAGTGGAGCCCCAGCCCCAGTCACACCTTCAGATGACTGCAGCCCCAGCTGACATATTGACTGCAGCCTCATGGGGAAGCTGAACAGAACACTACGGCTCCACCATTCCTGAATTTCTTACCTATAGAAACTGAGATAATAAATATTTATTTAAAGCTACTACGCTTGGGGTAATTTGTTACACAGGAATAAATGGCTAATTCACATGGTTAATTCTTCAGAGCTGGCTGGTTAGCTCAGTTGGTTAGAGCACGGTGCTGATAACACCAAGACTCAGGGTTCAATCCCTGTGCCCCCCCAAAAAAATCCTTCACACCAAAAAAACATTGTCAATCCAGTTTGAGGGGGAGAATACAATATGAATAAAAGTTATGATAAAAAGATGTACCATGAGCTAAGGCAATTTTTTTTTTTTTTTTTTTTTGGCAGTTGACCAGTACAGGAATCAAACCCTGGACCTTGGTGTTATCAGTAACACTCTCAAGGTAAGGCAATTCTTAAAGAAACACATCTGCTCTCAGGAAGATTTTGTGCAATGTTCCAAAGGAAATAAAACTGCCCTGGAAATGCCATTTCCTTTAACAACCCTGTCATGCCTCTCTCCACCTACAGATAAGATCTTGTCCTCCCCAGAATTGCCAGGATAACCTGTTCGTACTTGTCATGGCACACGGCTTGTTTTGCATTGACTTGATCCTGGTACCTCCAGGCTGTGTTTCAGGAGCACTGTATGTCCCCCTGCACCACTCATGATGCCCCATGGGCTGCAGCCCTATTACAAATCTATTAAATAGGGCCAACTCCAGGCTGCCTTCATATCTTAATCCCCCAAAATGATTTGCAATGGGTAAGACCTGGATAGATGTGAAAATCTTGAAAGGCTTGCCCAAGAATGAGCAAGTCCTCTGCGATCCTCGGAGGCCAAAGATGTTGGGAACTTCAAAGATTTGCTTCACCTGCCTATAAAATCCATCTCACCTCTCTCCCCCAACCTACCTCCTGACCACCCCCACCTGATTCTTTTTTATCTTCCCTCCAAACCAGAATCTAAAAGGAACAGACTGGGAAAAAGGGAAAAAAAGATTTCTTATTTTTCCCTTTAAGGGTCTGACATCAGTTCCAGAACTTTATCTGTGTTTAGGAGAACTGAGTTCCCCACTTCCTCCATTCAAAGCAGGAAATTTCCGATTGATTTTATCCTCAGAGAGTCAAGGCGGATGTTACTCAATAATAATATTCAACAGTATTCTATTATTGAGTAGTGGCGCCAACTCAGGATCAGTTTATTAACATAATATTTTCATTAACTCCACAAATATTTATTGAGATCCTACTTTGTTCCAAGCTCTGTTGTAGACACTGGGGATATCACCATCTCATTCCCTCCTAACTCTTCCTGAGAGCCAAGCACTCATGAATTTGAAGTGTAATCTTCCTATGGGTGCCATTATACCCACATTTTACAGGTGAAGAAGCTGAGGTACAGGAAGATTAAGGAATTTGCCCAAGGTTACATAGCTGGTAGGTCGCAGAACCTGTACAGACAGAGCAAGTCACATGACCACACCCAACATCAAGAGGGCAGAAAAGTACAATCTTCCCTAACATGCTGGAAGGGAGAAGAGCTAGAAACATTTGAAGAATGACAATAATGGCTATTTCAGTGTATGTTACACAAAAGGTTTGGGGAAGTTCTCTATGAGGAGATGACATTTACTCTGAGACTTGAAAGATCAGAAAGAGCCTGTTTCGAGATGATCAGGAGAAAGAGTGTTCTAGGCAAAGACAGCAGCAAGTGCAAAGGCCCTGATGTGGGAAAAAACTTGGTTTATTTCAGGAGCAGTGTGGACAGAGCATAGTGAGTAAGGGAGAGTGAGAAGAGGAAATTTTCTACTCTAATGTTGCAGCATACTTGAGGGTAATGAAGGTACCATCATATCTTGAGAGCTGTTAGGATTTTGCTATTTCTTAATAGATAAAGTCCAAGGTCTTGAAGGTTAAAATACTTAAGGATGCCTTCTAAATATGTTAAAAATCTAGGTGGATTGCAGCTACAACTGGGAGAGCAACCTGATTTTTATCTCTTGTGCAAAGTTCATTGGTGTGACTGCCCAGAATAATCTGTTTAAAAAAAAAAAAAAAAAAAAAAAAGCTTTGAGGCCAAAAGAGGGTTCAGTGAGAAAGAATGCAATGATTGATTAGCAATGCTGGCTATGGACAACAGATGGAGGAACGGGGATCCTGAACTTGATTAGCAAAGGGAGAGAAGAGAGTTCATACTTGGTGTTTCATGGGCATGGTCTCACTGAACCCTCATAACTCTATGAGTTATCTGCATGTTGCAGATGAGGAACCCAAAGCTCAGAGAGTAAGTAGCTTACCTTTCTAACCAGTAAGGGGCTGGGGAGGTAGCTGATGTTTGACTTGAAGTTTATCTGATTCAAACACTGTCTCCTGGGCATGACCCTACATCTTCTGATTCAAACATAGGATGCTTGATTATCACTTGGACATAGTCTTTGTGCCTTGGACAATCCCGATCCTGTCTTAGTTTTCAGTTTTCCATCTTCATTTTATTTGATCACTTATACCTCACCTTTTGAAAATGCAACATGTTGTTAGATAAAATATAAAGTTACAGAACAATATGTGTCGCATAGTGCCATTTTTTTCCAGTAATAAAATATTCATATAAAAGTCGGCTTGGATATGCCATAAAATGTTGACAGAACTTATCTCTGGGTATGGCATGAGAGGGAATTTTTTTTCTCCTCAGTACTATCCCCTATTTTCTAATTTTGTTCTAATAAACACGCATTATTTGTGTAATAAAAGTTTTCAAAAAAAGGAAATTTTATTTTCCCTCTTGTATGTATCTGTATTTTCTAAGTTTTCTACCAGGAAGAGGCATTTCTGGACTGGCCAGTTAGCTCAGTTAGAGCACAGCCTTATGACACCAAGGTGACAGGTTCAGATCCCCATACCAAAAGAAAAAAAAGTTAAAAAAAAATTATTGGCCTGCAACCTTCAAAAGTGTCAAGGACAAGAAAGTCAAGGGAAGTCTGAGAAATGTTTTCAACTGAAAGAGACAGACAACTGAATGCAATGTGTGATTCTGATCACAAAGATAATTTTCACTGTAGAGGTCATTAATGGATGGATTGGCAATACTTGATAGGAATCTGAGAACTAGATGATAGTAACGTATTATATTAATTTTTGTTTTGTTGGCAGCTGGCCAGTACTGCATGGCACCTTGGGGTTATAAGGCTGTGCTGTAACCAGCTGAGCTAATCGGCCAGCCCTATTAATTTTTTATTCTGATGGTTGTATCATGTAGAAGAATGTACTTGTTGTAGGAGAAACCCACTAAAATATTTGCGAGTGATGAGGCTTCAAGTCAACATTTATTCTCCAATGTTCAGAACAACAAAAAAACCTATTTGAACCACACAACGTTTCTGTAAGTTTGAGATATTTTTAAAAAATGTAAACACTAATTTCCAATGAGGTTTTATACTTTCTCAATTGACTCAATTGACTTACTTTAACATTAATTTTTCCTTCACTTTACAATGTTCCTTATATCTCATTGAATATGAATAAGATTTGCCATTTATTTGTCACTAAATTCTTCATACATGTGTCACGCCATGCATAAAGAACCCTGTAAGTTAGGGCAGCACTTAGGGTTCGTTGATTGCAAGCAACAGAAAGCAGCACTGGCTAACTCAAGCAGGGAAAGGAATTTACTGGAAGGATATTATATGGCAGGCTCTGTTGGAAACAGCTACTCCACTTAATAAAGGTATGATGATCTTGGGCAAATATCTACTCTGTGCCTCAGTTTCTGCATCCATAAAATGGAGAAAATTATAGTATGTACCTCATAGGATTGTTGTGAGGGTTAAATTAATTAATACATATAAAGCACTTAAAACACTACCTGTCATGTAGTTAATGTTCCATAAATGTTATTTATTATCATTTAGGATTGTCCAAAGAAGGCAATGAATGGGCTTGCCGGTTAGCTCAGCTGGTTAGAGTGTGGTGCTAATAACACCAAGGTCCAGTGTTCAATCCCTGTATGGGCCAGCCACCTAAAAAAAAAAAAACAAGAAGCCAGTGAGTGGTCAATTCAGGATTTGAATCCAAGTTCATCTGCGTCCAAACCTTGGGGTCCTCACCGTGACAACCCTTTATCACAACATTCGCTGAACCATGATTCTCCCTCTTTTCACCTAAGTGTTGATGAAAACCAAGGGACGTTCCTTGTCCCATCTCACCACCAGAAACTTCCTGTATTCTGCTGGGGCTTGTAAACAAAAACTTGTTTAGCCGGCTGTTCCCTTTCAGAGGCCCTGTCCAGGCCTACAGCCTCCAATCATTTTTGCTTCACTGGTATGCTTTGTTTGCCTTGGGTAATGTTATTCTTTTAAGTATGGAGGACATTTTTTCTAAGTCATACTGTCCCTGATGCAGGCATGCAACAGCTGCAGCTGTGGTGTAACATGCTTGCTTCATGCAATGTCTGTCTGCCTTGTCTCTAAGCATTAGCTGTCTTTCTGATATTTGATGGAAAGTATCAGGTCAATATCTGAAAAAGTAATGCAATTCTCTGGAAGGTGCTGAATTGATCATGTTGATTTTTTAAAAATTTTATGTATTTTATGGTGTTTTGACATCCTCCAAAGCATTGTCAGCTTGGGAGAGATTACCCTTCCTAGGACTAGCCAGTTCTTAGAGAGCAAAAGGCTAAACTGGAAGCATGTATTTCATATGCAAACCAACCATCCCCTTATCTAACTCACACACCAAGTTAGTGTTTCCCCTGCCCTAAATCATCCCAGGACCAGGTACCAGGTGACCAGAGACCAACTCTATAGCCCAAAGCCCTCTGGAATGATTCAAACTGGCCAATCTTAAACTATTCACTCTGCTCTCCCTTGCCTTTCCCATGGGGGCCCCAATAAAGGCTCTGGCTCAGGCTTTCCCCTCCTGTCTTCTGCCACCTGACCAAAACCCAGTGCTTTCCCTTTGGCCCTATGTGACGTACAGTGACCCTTCTGTGGGAGCCGTGAGCATAATAAACTTCTTCCTTGCAAATTGTGTTCTCATTTCCTCCTGTAGCTGCACCAACTTTATCATACCATATCCAACATTTACATTCTTAGAACAGGTGTTATGAACTGATTTTTTTTCTAAAAAATGTTGATTTACATTTATTTCTTTTTTAAATTTATTACTTATTTATTAACACTATTAATAATATATGTTAATTATACCTCAATAAAAATTTGTGGTACAAAACACTGTTTTATAAGATTATTAAAGAATTTTTGAGAAAGGCAAAAGATAACACTTATATTCAACCATTTCAACAAAACCATCACTTTTGTTTTCCAGTCTTCCTTCCTTTTTTTTTTTTCTTTTCTTTTCTTTTCTTTTTTTTTTTTTTGGTGGCTGGCTGGCATGGGGATCTGAACCCTTGACCTTGGTGCAGTCTTCCTTCTAACTTTGCTCCATATGCATTTCACTCTTTCTATAATTAATAAGAATAATATTAATAATTTTCACTAATTACAGTACTCAGAATGATATTAAAAAATTTCACTAATTACAAGACACTTTCACGTATCTCATCTTGAGACCTTATGAAGACAGAAAACGAGTGGCCAGATAAGTAAGATGAAAACTAGAAGAGAGTAGGGTCCAGAAGCCCACAGAAGAGACTATTTCTAGAAGGGAGTGATGAACCATGTCAAATGCTGCTGAAAGATCAAGCAGCAAGAGATCTGAAAATGCCCATTGGATTTAGTGACAAATTTTAGTACAGTAAATACTTTACCAAATACTTCCTTCCCTTTTGACTATAAAGGAAAGGAAGAAAATGGGGTAAAGGTGGAAGGCAAATGGGACTAAGCATTTTTTTGTTTGTTTTGTTTTGCTTTTGTTTTTTTCCCTTGTCTTAAGATCAAGGAATTGTGCTGTCATGTCTTCTTTCCCCTGGTAAGATAGATTTGAGAGTGTTTAAACAAAGATTGGAAGGATCTAGTTGAGAGCAAATGTTTAGCTATTCAAAAGAGAATATGAATCATTCTCTCTTTGGTTAAAGTCACTTGCTTAAGGACACTATGTCAGGTTCACATGAAGGAGAGGAGGTGATAGGATTGGCCTGGACAGTAGAGACATCAACTATCTATGATAAGAGGAAAAAGAATGGTTCAGTTGTAGGTGGATTATTGTTTTGTTCTGGGAAGGTAAGTGAATTTTCTGATATACACCCTGTCAAAGCAAATAGTGATGGTTTTGATAGACAAGTGCAATCAAAATACAAATGGTTAGGAGAGTTTAGAGTATTGGAAAGAGTGTTCTTGAAATGATGGACCATAAAATATCACTGAATAAGAAAAGGCATGAAGGATGGAGATAGCTGATGGAAGAGATTAGATAGGAAAATAGACTGGAGTTCTGATGAGTCAGAAGAAGAAGGGTCTTTAGTGAATCACTGAATATAGAACATGGAAGGTTGTGGCCAGAGTGCAGAATGATGTTTTGGATATATTTGTTTTTTATATGAAGACCTAGAGTTTGGCTATAAGGATGAGTGGCTGAAGTGGAATGAAAGAGAAAAGCATGGAAAATGAGAAGGTCCTACAACTGAATGGCCAGGTCTTGGATTGGTTGTCTGTGTGAATGAAAAAAATGGGCAAAAGACATGAAAAAAAAGGTAACTGTGTGCTGATAAACATATTCATTAATTTGATTGGGGTAATCATTTCACGATGTGCACTTAAGTTGTGATATTGGTTCCCTTGAATATACACTGTTTTTCTATATCAATTATACCTCAATAAAGCTGGAGAAACAAACAAACAAACAAAATTTCTACAAAGAAGATATGCAAATGGCGAAAAAGCCCATGAAAAGATGTTCAACATCATTAGTCATCAGGGAATGCAAATCAAAACCATGAAATACCACTTTACACCCATTAGGATGACTATAATCAAAAAATGAAAAATAAAAATTGTTGGCAAAGATGTGGAAAATTCAGGCCCTCATACATTGTCAGTGGGAATATAAAATGGTTCAGCTGCTGTTGAAGACAGTTCCCCAAAAAGGTAAACAAATATTTTGGGGTGGGGGTGCAGCCCGCCAGTACAGGGATTGAACTCTGGACCTGGGTGTTATTAGCACTAAGCTCTAACCAGCTGAGCTAAACGGTCAGCTCTATAAACATAAAGTTACCATAGGAACCAATAATTCCACTCCTAGGCAAAAGAACTAAAAACAGGTACTCAAGCAAATTTTTGTACATGAATGTTCGCAGAAGCACTATTCACAATAGCCAGATTGTGAATTTTGGAAACAGGTGGAAAAAACCTGAATGTCCATTAATAAGTGAATAAGTTAACAAATTGTGGTACATCCATACAATGGAATATTACTCAGCCATAAAAAGGAACAAAGTATTGATACATGCCACAATGGGGATGAACCTTAAAAACATTATGCTAAGTGGCAGAAGCCAGACGCAAAAGGTAATATTGCATAATTCCATTTATACGAAGTGTCCAGAATAGGTAAATTCATAGTAACAGAAAGCAGATTGGCAATTTCCAGAAGTCTGGAGGAGGGAGAGAATGGGTAGTAACTGCTTAATGGGTGCTAGGTTTCCTTTTAAAGTGATTAAAATGTTTTGGAACTAGATAAATGTCATGGTTGCACAACAATGTGAATTTGCTAAATGCCACTACTGAATTGTTCACTACAAAATATTTAATTTTATGTTATGTGAATTCCACCTCAATAAATAATAAAAAAAGAAAAATTAAGGGGAAGAGTTCCAGTATTAGGGATGATAGAAAAGTCATTTACCATTTATCAAGATACAAGCAAAATTTTTTAACCAAGAAAAGCAATGCATGATTATAAGTGTTCTCACTGTTAACAGTAATTCAAATAAAACACAAAGTTCTAAGTGCCAAATTCCTTTTCCACCATGTAAATAAATTCAATGTCAGGAAAACAGTTGTGTGCTTTTTGACATCTCTAGAGTTTGAAAACCTAGTGATGTAGAATTTTTCCTCACCACTAGGAGGAGGAGAAGGGGGAGGAGAGACAGGAGAAAGTAAGAAAAAAGTTGGCTTCCCATCTAAGTGTGAAGTAGTTAAGAAACACATTTTCCCCATGGTATGATAAAGAATTTTGTTTCTGAAGGACAACAATTTCTAGTCTAGCCTTCTATACCCAGCCAAATTATCCAAGAAGTGTGAGAATAGAATACACACCTTTCCAGATACATAAGGTATCAGAAATTTCTCTTCCATGCCCCTTTCTCAGGAAGTGAGTGGAGTGCAAGGGAGAAAACCTTGCAAAAGGAACTCATAGAACCCAGGAAACAAGAGATCCAGCTCAGGAAAGAGGCAAAAGCAAGAGCCAGTGCCTTAGCTGCCCAGCAAGTCTAGAGAGAAGTTGGTCCCAATTACAATAGGAGATCACAGAATTACAGGGTCAGGGACATCTGCAAGAAAAAAAAAAAGAAAGAAATTTATAGATTTCCTGATGGTTTTGAATCTATTAAGAGGAAATTTTTTTATTTCTGTCAGAGATTTTGTAGATCAACTGGTGATAAGTACATAGAAAACTGAGTGTAGCTGATTTGTTGAACAGATGGGGCCCATGGGGTGTAGGCAGAAAACAAGTTTATCCAAGTTTATTCTTGGATGCAAAGTTTATTCTTTGCATACTCAATTTGTCTCTGTAAAGTCAGTTCTTCCCCGCACCCTTGAAAAGTCTAGGGCAAGTCCCATGGCTTTTTTAGTCACTCTCAGGTAATAAAATTCTTTCAGTCACTCAAAACCTCCAAACAGTCTCAGTTCAGTAATTAAAAAGTCCATTCCCGTGCATTAACCTGAACTATATTAAACTGCCATTTCTGTGAGTTGGAAATAGCTGGATATTGGTAATTTTATTTGATTCACTCTAGTAAGAGTCAAAATTTCCAAATTCATTTAAAGTTAAATCATCTCTCCTTCCACCACTTAGGCCTGCTTTGGACTGGCCACCTGAGGTAAAAAAGGGAGGCCTGGTGGGCTTCTCTATTTCCCTACCCAGGCCTCCCACAACCCCCCTCCACCCACGAGGCTGCCTCTGGCTCCTCTAGGACAGAAGGGGGCTGTGGAGGCAGGAGAGAAAAGAGGCAGAGTGGGCAATCTTTGACCTTGGCAGGCATTTACAGAGGACTCTTCCTCTCCCAGGGTGCTTTTGGCTTTTGCAAGTTCCTCAGAGACACTCCTCCAGCCTACACCACTCTGTTCCATGTGTGGGGCTTCACTCTACCTTAAGTCCCCTTGATTCGATGCATCTTAGAACTTTTCACCTGAAGCCCCATCTTGTTTGGGTGGCCATTTACAATCCCACCCTCAGCCCCCACACGGGCATTTAGTCTCTTTTGACTGAGGTCCCACCTTTGGGCAAACCTCTTAGGCAAGATTCAAGCTGGTGTTTCTCCAGCATGGCCCGATCTGGGCCTCCAGACACTGTCATGCACCCATGAACACCATCTCCCTTTCTCTCTCCCCCACCAGGGCAGCTAGCCAACCACAGTTCCTTTCCTTTACACTCCTTGGGCATGACGCAGACCACACTCACCTGTGTGGCCTGAGCTTCGGGAGACACAGCTCGAGTTCTTCAAGAGGGCTCACTAAAATGCCTTTCTTCAGTCTTGAGGTGAGGGAAAAGCCCCCCACCCCATCCTTACAAGGTTATTGGGTATAATCACAGCTCATCAACAGCTCTCTCCAAACATTGTCTTTGATATCTGAAAATTTCAACCTTAACCATTTTATGCTCTCAAATGGATGAGGGACAAAGGGTACAAAATCAGAATTTTTAAAAAATTTAGTAGACTTTATTTTTTAGAGCAGTTTTAGGTTCACAGCAAAATTGAGAGGAAGTTACAGAGAGTTTCCATATACCTCCTGTGCCCACACATGCACAGTCTGCCTCACTATCAACATCCCCCACCAGAGTGGTATATTTGTTAAAATCGATGAACTTACATTGACACATCATTATCACCCAGAGTCCATAGTTTACACTAGGGTTTGTTTTGGGTGTTGTTCATTTTATAGGTTTGGACAGATGTATAATAACATGTATTACAGAGTAGTTTCACTGCCCTAAAAACCCTCTGTCCTCTGCCTATTCATCCCTCCCTCCATCCTATCCCCTGGCAACCCCTGACCTTTTAACTGCCTCTGTGGTTTTGGTTTTTCTAGAATGTCACTTAATTGCAGTCGTACAGCATGTATGTAGTCTTTTCAAATTGGTTTCTTACACCTAGTAATATGCATTTAGGTTTCCTCCATGTCTTTTCATGGCTTGATAACTCATTTCTTTTTTTTTTTTTAAAAGATGACCGGTAAGGGGATCTCAACCCTTGACTTGGTGTTGTCAGCACCACGCTCAACCAGCGAGCTAACCAGCCACCCCTATATAGGATCCGAACCCGTGGCCTTGGTGTTATCAGCACCGCACTCTGCTGAGTGAGCCACAGGCCGGGCCTGATAACTCATTTCTTTTTAACACTGAATAATATTCCATTGTCTGGATATACCACAGTTTATCCATTTACCCACTGAAGGACCTCTTGGTTGCTTCCAAGTTTTGGCAATTACGATTGCTGTACCCAGTTTTTAATCACTTCTTTTACAAATCCTGCCTAGGTGGTCTTATCTTGGAATGGGAAAATAGCTGAAACTGAGACAGTTCCCTCTGAAGATCCTGTTACACAAGAAAATGAAAAAACAAGTTATATGAGAAATGAAATGTAACCAAAATACCCTGCATGGTTCAGAGATGAATACTACTTATATAGTGATAATAATGTAAATATTAAATATTTATTGCACCAAAAATTATAGTGTAAAGATATTGAAAGGATGGGAGAAGGAGAAATTTGTATGCTGGAGAGCGTGGAGACAGGACTAAGAGAAATAAATTCTTATATTCCACAGTGGACAATCAGCAGAAGAGATCTAAAATGGAAAAATTGGCATGCCATTTAGAAATATGAAGAAAGATACCAGAAGAAAGTTGAAAGTGGGTGGGTGGGTATTTTTTTTCATGATGAACTTTTAAAAACTATTTGACTTTTTAAACTATGGACACATATTACTTTGATTAAGAAATTTAATTTTAAAAACTATGTAATAAAACATAGAGGGGTGGCCAGTTAGTTCAGCTAGTTAGATCGTAGTGCTAACACCAAGATCAAGGGTTTGGATCCCTGTACTAGCCAGCCACCAAACAAACAAACAAATAAAACAAAACAACAACAACCTCCCCCCACCAAAATTATCTAGGGACTAGGTAATATTTGAATATAACAAGAGCACTTGTGCTCGTAATGAGTAATAATTTGCATGAAGCTGAAAGTTCTTTTGCATGACCAAAAAGCTTTCTACCATTACGGGGAGAATGACTCTCTTTAGCCTTCTGCCTCCAGTGTAATATGAAAGAATGACTCTCTTTAGCCTTCTGCCTCCAGTGTAATATGAAAATACACCCTCCTGTTTTCAAATAACATTGAGTAGCAATGGATTCTCTCACAGGATCATTTAAAACTTACATCGTTAAGAGATTTGTTTTTCCCACTGGTTTACTTGGTATTAAATTTGAGAAATAAACAGGTCAGCTAAGCCAACAGGGGCTGCCTTGTTGACCTAGAAATAATTCATGATATGTACTTCTTACTTCATCTACCCAGAGCCTTTACACCCCTGTACAAAATCCTGTCAAGATTTTTTAGGGCAGTGGGTGAAAGAAAAAGACCAGGAGAGAAAAACAGATATACTCTCCATGAGGGCACCTGTCTTGTTCACCTCAGTATTCTTACTGCTTGGTTCATAGTTAATGTTCAGTAAATAGCTAAAAATCTATTGAATGAATCAATGAGTGACTGCCACTCCCCACTTTCCCAAGGTCTGTGAGCATTAGAATAAGGTTATCGTAAGTGATTGCTATAGTTCATAGATCTATGAAAAATCAACAGGTGAGACAGCCCTTAGAAAACAGTACCTCATGGATGTTTTGGGAAACAGCCAATTAAAAATATAGAAAATGTAATTATATGAGGAGATATGCAAGAATGTTGATAACAGCATTATTTACAATAGCAACAAATGACACAAACCTAAATGTCCCTCAATAGAAGGCTGGGTAAATACAAGATGGCATATCCACTTTATGGTTTGCTGTATAGCGGTGAAATTGAATGAATTACAGCTGCGTATATAAATATAAATGAACCACCCAGAATTTGTATAAATATAAATGAACCGCCCAGAATATAATATTGAGGGAAAAAAGCAACTCATAGAGGAGTTCAAATAGTATGACACTATTTATATAAAGTTTTAAGATATACAAAACAATATTTTTTAGCAAGCCTTCATTTGCAGGAAAAGTATAAAAAAAGTATAAGTATTATAGAAATAATAAACATCAAGTATTAAATGAATGAATATGCTTTTTAAAAGTACCGCCCCCAATATGAAGATGTTTTCTTCTCTCTCTTTTTAAAATTTTGTTTGGTTTTCTTGAAGATGTTTTCTTAAAAAATAAAGCATTTTATTTATTCTTTTGGCAGCTGGCTGGTAAGGGGAACTGAACCGTTGATCTTGTGTTATAAGGTTGTGCTCTAACCAACCGAGCTAACTGGCCAGCGCTTTATTTTTGAATAGGTCATTATTTCTTCACATTCAAAAGAATACTAAAAGGTATATTTGAATGAAAGTTCTCTTTCCCACCTCATTCCTTGCTACTCAGTTCTTCTCTCCAGAGGCCAATACTGTTATCACTTTCTTCTACATCATTCTAGACCTGTGTTCTGCACCTGCCACACATTTTCTGTCTTTTTTTTCTTGATCAGTCTGGTTAGAGGTTTATCAATTTTACTGATGTTTCCCCCCAGAGAACTAGCTTTTGGGTTCATGTTTTTTCTCTGTTGTTTTACTGCTTTCAATTTCATTGATGTCTGCTCTTGCATGTATTGTTTCTTTCCTTTTACTTGCTTTGGGTTTAATTTGATCTTTTTTCTAGTTTCATAAGGTGGAAATGTAGATTACTAATTTGAACTTTTTCTCTTTTCTGATGTAAGTATTTAATGACACAGCTTTCCCTCTGAGTATTGTTGTATCCCCAGATTTTTGCTATGTTGTAATTTCATTTTCATTCAGTTCACAATACTTTAAAATTTCCCATCCCTGTGAGAAATACATTTACCAACTAGAGTACAGTATTTATGTGCCAATCTTTTTGCCTTTAGCCTTAGCCAATTACAACAGCATTTTCCTGCTGATAACACCAAGGTCCAGGGTTTATCCCTGTACAAGCCAGCCAGCAAAAAAAAAGATAAAACACTGTTTCCCAAAGTTAATTAGGTCAGCTCCTTTTTCCCCCCACCCTGCCATCAGTGAGATTCATTTGTCATAGTCTTCATTCCATCCTGGGATTCTTGGACATCCTTGTCGATTTTTAAACATTTGCATACAGTAATGTTTACTCTGCAAGGATTCTGAAATATGCAGAGTCGTGAATCACCATTTCAGTGGCATACAGAACAATTTAATCACCCAAACATCTAAAAATTCTTCTGTGTAGCCTTACTGTAGTCAATTACCTTTCCCTTCCCCAACCCCTGACAACCACTGATCTGTTTTCTGGCCTTATAAATTTGCCTTTTTCAGAATGTCATATAAATGGAAGCAAACACTATCTAGGCTTTTGGGTCTAGTTTTTTCATCTAGAGAGATGTAATTAATATTCATCCATGTTGGTTCAAGAACATAGGTCCTGATCCTCGTTATTGCTGAGTAGTATTCTACTGTACAGATGTACCAGATTTGTTTATCCATTCACCTGTTAAAGGACATTTTGGTTGTTCCCAGGTTTTGGCTATTATGAGTAAAGCTACAATAAACATTAATGTAACGTTTTAGTGTGAACATAAATTTTCAATTCACTGTGTTAACATCTAGGACTGGGTTGTATGGCAAGTGTATGTTTAACTTCATAAGAAACTGCCAAAATGTCTTCCCAAGTGGTACCATCTTTCATTCACATCAGCATTAAATAAGAGTTTCTGTTGCTCTGCATTTTCCCATTTGGTGTTGTCCGTTTACTTTTTTTTTATTTTAGCCATTCTAATAAGTGTGTAATGGTATCTCATTATGTTGTGAGTGTTTTATTTGTATCTCTGCAATGACACCTTTTCATATGCTTATTTGCCACCATATATCTTTATAAACTTCTTTGGTGAAGTGTCTGTTCAGATCTTTGGCCCGTTTTTTTCTTTTTTCTTTCTTGGGTTGTTTGTTTTCTTGTTAAGTTTTAAGAGTTCTTAATATATTCCAGATACAAGTTCTTTATCAGATATGTGATTTGCAAATACTTTTCCCAAGTCTGTGGCTTGTTTTTCGTTCTCTTTCCTCATTCCTTTCTTTTTAAACCACTGATTGTTATTCCACTGTATGAATGTGTCACAACTTATTTAGCCAATCTTAGGTTGATGGATATTGATATTATTTCCAAACTTTTGCCATTACAAACTATCCTTCCATTAACATTCTTGAGTTAATGTTATTTTTTTTCTTTTTCTTTTTTTTGGCAGCTGGCTGGTACGCTGTTCTCTCTCTCTCTCCTCTTTCTTCCTTTTTCTTGTGGCTGGCCAGTACACGTGTTTGTCATTTTTTTTTTTTCCTTTTCCATAAACTGTGTGTTGCTGTCTTTTATCCATTTTTCTATTGGGTTGTTAATCTTTTTGTTATTCATATGAGCTCTTACATTTGATAAAGTTTGCCTTTTCTGTGATTGATATGCAATTTTTTTTTCCAGTTTGTCATTTGTCTTTTTACTGCTGTATTAGTCCATTTCTGTTGCTTATAACAAAATATACAGAACTGGGTACTTTGTAAGAAAACGAAATTTATTGCCTACAGTTTCAAAGGCTGGGAAGTCCAAAGACCCGCCTACTTGCCATTTCCACTTGAATGTCTACAAGGTGAAACTCAAAGTGTCGGGAAAAATTCTTGTCTTCTGGAAATCTAGCAGTCACTCTTTTTTTTTTTTTTTTTTTTTGGGTGAGTCTTCAGCCAAGATAGCAGAAGAGATGGTTTATTGTACATGTTTCTCTTGGCCACAACTGACTTTGGAACACATCTGGTGAGGGTATTGGTGGTGGTGACAGTGAGCCCGGGATCTCACATGGCAGAAATAGTGGAGCAGAGAGAGAGAGGCTCTCATGTGCTCTCCTTTTAAAGCCCTCAGAACCACTCCCCTGACCACCATTATTAATCCTTTCGTTATGGCTTAGTCCTGCAATCTAATCACCTCTTCAAGGCCCCACCTTTCAATAACTGTAATAGGATTTCCCATCTCTTAACACTGTCACAGTAGGGGTCAAGTTTTGGGGGACACTCAATCCAAGGTAACTGCCTATGACTTTTTTATTTTTATGAAGTCAAATGAATTTTTTCTTTTAAGTGTTCTGGATTTTGGTCTTCTCCACTGCAGAGTTATAAAATATTTTTTCCAGGGATTCTTTTCATACTTTTATGGTTTCCTTTTTTTCCATTTATTTTATTTTATTTTACTTTAAAAGATGACGGGTAAGGGGATCTTAACCCTTGACTTGGTGTTGTCAGCACCACGCTCTCCCAAGTAAGCTAACCGGCCATCCCTATATAGGGATCTGAACCCATGGCCTTGGTGTTATCAGCACCACACTCTCCCAAGTGAGCCACAGGCCGGCCCTTCTTTTTTCCCATTTAAATCCTTGATCCATTTAATATCTTTCCTGATATACGATACGAAGTATAGATTTCACTTTCCGCCCCAAAGGCTACCTTGCTGTCCTAACCATTTATTGAATAAAATCCATCTTTTCCTCACTGATTTGAAATACCACTTTTGGGTGGCCAGTTAGCTCACTTGGGAGAGCATGGTGCTGTTAACACCAAGGTCAAGGGTTCAGATCCCCATACTGGCCAGCCACCAAAAATAAAATAAAAACAAACAAACAAATCTGAAATACCACTTTTACTGAATATTAAATTCTTACACATGTTTGGTTCTATCTGAGAATTTCTCTTCCACTGACTTGTGGAACTAATCAGGCACTAGCACTAACTGTTTTAATTAGTAACACTTTATAACATGTTTGCTGCTGTGTCAGGCATTTTCAGAAAGTACCTGGCTATGTTTTCTTGTTAATTTTTCCATAAGAATTTTAGATATGGCTCATCATAAATTTCCATCAACTGCTGAAAAACCATGGCTCATCATTTTTTTCCAAAGCAAAACCCTGTTTGTGTTTTTATTGGGATGTCATTAAATGTCTTGATTAATTCATATCTTAAGATGTGGAGCCTTCCTGTCAAGGACATAGTTTATATTTTGGCAGCTGACTGGTACAGGGATCAAACCCTGGACCTTGGTGTTATCAGCACCACACTCTAACCAACTGGTCTATAACCAATCAGCCAGCCCTATATTTCTCTTTGTTCAAGCCTTTTTCTGTGTCCTTCTGCGGAATAAAAATTTTTTTTCACACAAATTGTGCGTATTTCTTGTAAAGTTTATTCCTAGGAATTTCTTTTTTCATTGCTTTATAAATGGGATCTTCTACTATATCTTCTAACTGTTGTCCCACTAAGATTCTGTAATAGTCCTAGGGGAGCAGTCTACCTTAAATAAGCTTAAGAATTACAAATCTAGACCAGTGAATAGTTCTCAACCTTGTTTCCCCATGCAACACATATCACAGATGACTCTGACATACACTAATTACTCCTACAGGTGTCTGCTGCTTTCAAGGGACTCCAGCAGAGATAAGCCACGCTGTGGTTTTTCAGCAGTTGATGGAAATTTATCATATACTTGCTGTGTTCCCAGCACTGTGTTAGGAGCCATGGACACCATTGTGATCAAGACAGCCTGAGTCCATACAAGAGGACATGGAAGTGGACTGCCTAGTCGCAGCCAAACAGAGATACTCAGCAAATAATTGAATAATTATAAGGGTGCAAAATTCTGCTAAGAGGCTATAAGAGTGAAGCAGAGATAATTCATCAAGTGGTAATATCCCTTAACACCCGCACCCAAGGCTTCAATTACCTTGCAAATGCCACTGACTCACATATTTTTGTCTCTAACCTTGACTTTCCTCTGAGCTCCAACCCTTCCTACTTGCCATTTCCACTTGAATGTCTACAAGGTGAAACTCAAAGTGTCTAGAAAAAATTCTTGTCTTCTAGAAATCTAGCAGTCATTCTTTTTTTTTTTTTTTTTTTGATTCTTCAGCCAAGACAGCAGAAGAGATGATTTATTATACATGTTACACTTGGCCACAACTGAGAACAGAACTAGCCTAGAATGTCACAGGTCCAAGGCAAAGGACAAACAGGGACTGTTCTGGGATGAGCAAGGTGGGTCTCTCAGAGGTGGTCTTGGCAATCAGATGGTGATGGAAATCCTAGATCCATTGTGAGACAAATTCTAGTCAGTAGCATGCAGTCCAACAACTTGTAGCAGCATCCCAGCCTCCAGCATTCCATATTTCTGCTCCTGTGGCCTTCATGGTGCACAAACTAGCCATTGACCTGGATCTCTGCCTCATCTTTCTTCATGCTTCAGCCTGTGCATTTGCTTCTTCCGCCACTTGGCTTTCATGGCGCAGAGGTTTCTAAGAAGATGGTGCTAAGGCTGAGAGTAGCGGTCATTCTTGATACTTCTCTTACCCTTCCCTCCACTCCCCCCACGCACATCCATGTTCTGTACACTCTCCTGAGTAACTCTTGAACCCATGTATTTCTTTCCCATGTCCACCATCACCTAAATCCAGGCCACCATCCTCCCTCATCTGGATGACAATGGCAGCCACCTCACTGAGCCCCACTTGGATCTCCCTCCAGTCCCTCTCTCCACAGACTGGCCAGAGGATCTTTGCAAAACTCAAATATGACCATCTCACTTCCTGTTTAAAACTCTCCAGATGCTTGTCATTGCTATTAAAATAGAGACGGAGCTCCTTACCAAGATCTATGAGCAAGGCATTGTCTGGCCTTTGTCGGCCTCCAGCCTCATCTTAAATGATACTTCCATCTGCTCTGAGTGGCAGCCATGCTGGCCTTTTCAGTTCTACAAAATGGGTGGTAGAGATCGTATTTTCCAAAGATTACTCAGCAGTATGTCCTGTCACATATGCTGTTCTTGATCTTTACACTCCCTGTCCAGGAGGTAGATTCCTTTTCCTTTGGATCTGGACAGGCTTGTGTTTCTTTTGTAGCCAATAAAGTACAAGGGATGTGGCTCTATGTGACGTCCAAGGCTAGGTCACATAAGGCAATACAGCTGTGCCTTGATGGCTGGAATACTTATTCTTGAAGACTTCAGCTGCTATGTAAACAACTCAACAGCCTTGAGGCCACCATAGCGTGAGGAAGATCAAATTAAACCACGCAGAGAGACCACAGGGATAGACCCTAAGGCCGCATAAAGAGAAAGAGATTCCCAGTCAGCCCCCTGCCACCCCCTCAACCCCCTATCCCTGGTACTCTAACCCCTGTGATCCCACTTGGGGCACCATCTGAGTATGACCACATGATGGGCCCCAAGTTAGAATCTCTCAGCCAAGCCCTTCCCAAATTCCTGACCCACAGAATCTATGAGCGATAATAAAATAATTGCTGTTCTTTTAAGCCATGAAGTTTGGGAGTGATTTGTTTTGTAGCAATAGTAATTGGAACCTGGGCCACATGCTGTCCTACCATAGGGCTTTGTATATACTTCCCCCACTGCTTGGAACATTTGCTGTAGCCTTTTTGCCTGGTTACCAACTATGTATCCTGCAGATCTTTGCTAAAGCTACAATGCTTTGGGATGCTCCTTCCCCAAATCTGAAGCTAGGGTTTTATAGCACCATATACTTTTCTTTCCTGTGCTTATCACAATTGCACTTTGGAGATTATTTGACCAGGGTCTCTCTGATGAGCCATCAGCTCCATATACCCATATTAGATCCATGCATTTACACAGTAGGGCAGGCACCACAAACTCAAATGTTAACAGGAACAGGAAAGTAACATAAATGAGAGATGTGGACAGGGTGGGGACTATGGTGAAATGAACAGAATATGCCCCACCTAGAGGGTGTAGCTGCAGGCTCTGTGCAGCCAAATCTGCCTCATTTTAAAAGTGATGACACAAAGCCAGATTATTATGTAAGTGTTAGAATGATACAAACCAATTAAAACTGAAAACAAAGAAGAGAGAAAAAGAGAAGAACAACAACAACAACCTGAAGATTTAACACTCCTTGTTTTGAGAACTACTCTTAACTTTCACTTTCTGTATCCAAGGAATTGTATTTAACCAAAGCATAGGTTAGCCATAGGACTGCTTGGGGTTCAGGAGTGGGTTACTTAGATTTGTTTTTCCTAGAGACTGTCAGTCAATTTCTCTTTCAGGGGCCTGAAGACCTCTTGATTCTCACCAAGTAATTAAGGAATTTTCTTTTTCTTGGGAAGAAGATTATAGTAAGAAATTGTGGGGCTGGCCGGTTAGCTCAGTTGGTTAGAGCGTGGTGTTACACCACCAAGGTCAAAGGTTCAGATCCCTGTACCAGCCAGCTGCCAAAAAAAAAGTAAGAAATTTTGACTATTAAGTATGTTACACTAAAATCTGTGTGTTCCTTCCCAGAAAGTAAAGAATGAGAACATGCAAAGCTCATAAAAGCCCTATGAGAAGTTGATTTTTATCTAAAACTCATACTTCTTATTTAATGTCTCTGTTAAAAAAAATAGAGGGATCTCCCCCACAATGTATGGAAGGAAAGTAGAAAATTGAGACTGGAAGTTGGAGGTGCACCACTTGGGTCCCCAGGGGTGACAGTAAAATCACCTTTGAAGAGATTGTCTGATTGTGCCCATGACCCAAGTTTGGGTTTAGGGAAACCTTTCTATGTCTGCTCCTTTACCTAAATGAGCTATGGGATCCACACTGCTTAGAAGTTAGAAAGAAAAAAAAAATCACTTTTAGCAGAGGGCTGGACATTATCTGAATGCCTTGGATGGAGATGGGGAAAGACCGTTCTGGTGTCCTCACTGCATTTTACAAGAAGCAAAGTAAGGAGACCTGGTCCAGAGAAAGGGGTCCTCCAAGGCTTGGACAAGGTTCCAAAGCATCGTTTGGAGGGGCCCCTTCAGCCACAGCATCTCATATTATAAACTTATACAAAGTCAACTATATTACCTTGGCAAGAAAGATTGAGCAATCATTAGTAAGAATGAGAGATGTTGAGGGGGAGCGGCAGAGAATAAATTATTTTAAATAGTGGGGAAGCATTTCCAGAGTGAGTTGGAGAGAGGAGCTCTGTGCACCTGCAGTTCCTTCCCTGATTCTCAGTTTCCTGGACTTCTTATAATGTGTGCATCAGTTCAGAGGTCGAATATCTTCCCTCCCCCACTCCCCAACCAACCTCCCATGTAAGAGGGCTGCTAAAAACCACTTAGTTAATCTAGAGCTGTAGTAATGAAAGCAGTAGCAATCTGGCACATGTCGCCTTTAATCTCACTTCAGAAGTTAACGATTTTACTTACTGTGTTTTACCCGACTAGAATGTAAGCTCCATGAGGGCAGGTATTTTTGTCTATTCACTACATTCTCAGCTCTTGAAGCAGTGAGCAGGCGTTGAATAAACCTTTACAGAAAGAAGGAGAAATTGAGGAAGAAGAGAAAGGGAAAGAGGCGGGAGAAAAGGAAGAACGGACAGAAAGAAGAAGAAAGTGGGGGAGGAAAGAAGACAGGACCGCTCTCAGCTCTGCCTCGGGTCCAGCGGGCAGCGCGCAACTCCCAGCAGAACTACAACTCCCAGCAGGCCCCGGGGCCCAGGGCGGGCCGTGGCGGCCCCGTCGGGATCCCGGCGTGCCTTGAGAGCGCAGGCTCCGCCGCAGCGCCCGCCGGGACTTGTGGTCCGGGCCGCGGGTGGTGGGTTGGGCCGGGCATGGAGGCGGGAGGGGGCCGGGGGCGGGTGCCGGCCCCTCCCCCGTCACTTCCTGCCTGGCTGCGGGCGCCGGAGCGGCTCTTCAGCGTTTGCGCCGGTGGCCGTCGTGTCTCTCTTGGCTACCCCTTCCTTTGAGCGCCCCCCCGGGCCGGCGGCGCCCGCCTCTTTCGCGGCCACTCTGCCTCTTCCTTCCCTCCGTCCCTTTCTTCTCTCCCTTCTTCCTTCCTTCTTCCCCTCCTCGCCGCCGCCCAGGGCCACCGTCCGGGGGACGAGCTCGGGGCAGCAGCCAGGTGAGGCGGCCGGGCCTGACGGGGCCCGCGCGGGTGCCGCGGCCACGGGGAGGTGGGCGGCGGGTGGGGCCTAGGCCTCGACGGGTCTGCGCGCCCGGCCTCCTTCCCCCGGGCCTTTCTCCCGCCCGCGGGGCCTTCCCTTAGGAGGCGGGTCCTCCAGCGCCCCCCGCTTCGGGGCGCCCTGCGGCCTGGACCCCTGGCGCCCGCATTCCCTCCACCCCTTACTGGAGCCAGAAACAGGTGCTACAGCCGCTTTTCCTCATTCCGCATCGCGCGCGGGGTGCCGAAGTTATTCCCGTGGCGGGGGGTGGGGGAGACCCCGCTTCAAGTCCCCGAGAGATCCGCAGGACCTAAATATCCTCAGCCCGGGTCTGTAGCATAGTGGTTACAAATACAGCCCAGGTGTCCCAACACGGGGACAAATCCCGGCTCTGTCCCGCTTAGGTAAGTCTCTTAAACTCTTTGTGTCTTGGTTGGAAAAAGGGGCTAATACCGTCCCTGCCTCTTAAGGCTGTTAAGGTTCAGTGAAATGGGGCGTGTAAAGCGCTTATCAGAGTGCCAGACCCATAGCGTGTCCCAATAAACCGCCTGCATAATTTATTAGCGTGATATGAAGGTATAACTTAATGGGTAGAGTGCACAGAAGTTGACCTTCCTACCCGTTTGCATTTCCTTAGAGGTAGAAATGTTCAGCGTGCCCACCGCCAGCGCGCGGGCATTGTTTTGGGTAGTTAACATCTGAAAGGGGCGTACGCTTAATTGGGACACTCTGTAGTAGGCAGTCTGTAAAAGATAGGTGCTTTTTCCATTTCCTCCGCTAGCCAACTGCGTGATATTCACCAGCTCCCGCAGTGTGAGCAACCTGTCCATTTTTTCTGCCATCATCCAGCTTGTTGTCATTCCGTTTCTGGGAAAGTTGCTGGCAGAAGCTTCCCTTGAGTTCACAAACCTTTCTGGAGCACTTGCTGTGTGTCAGGCTCTGGAGGGGGGTGTACGAAGACGGAAGAATATGTCTATCTTTTCTTGCTCTAAATCTCTAACTTCTGACTTTTTTTTCACTGCAGCTTTGCTTTTATTCCCTCCGTCCCTGTTGGCAGACTTTCCTTTTAAGCCCTTGCTCTACCTCCGTGTTGCAGTATTGCTTGTGTGGAAGTTTTCTTCTCTTCTGACGAAGATGTGTGCTTCAGTCGGTTCTGCCACTGTTCTCTGGCTGTGGGGACGTTTTTAAGGTCACTCTTCCCTTCTGCTTGGAGGTTTAACTATTTAGAGGGTGGTGGAATGAGAGTTAAACTAGGTTTTTGGTTGATTTTGGCCTTTGAGGAATCTGTGCTTATCAAATATATGTTACATTACTACTTGTTGAAGTAAAAACTAAAAATACAGTTAGAGTGTAGAGGCAGCAGTTTCCGCCATCCTGGTGACGTGAGATTTTTAGAACAGCAACTTTATTTAAGCACACTGAGTTTCTTTTAATTCTGTACTTAGTTGTATAGTTGTACCCATCGTTAAGGAAGTGTAACTCATGGATGTTCTAATTTTCAAAAGAGTGAAAAGAAATGTGTTTGCTCTACTGAGTGATCCTCCTATACTTTAGGATTGTTTTAGGCAGTAAATTTCCTTAGTGAACTCAAAGTTTTGATTTCCACTCATCTCTCAATAATATATGATGCACAGTGGACTCCCTGTTTTTACATTTTCGTAGAATTTTCTGACAGAGTCTTATCATTTCTGGTTTGAAATCTTTGTTTGAATGGCTCTTCAAAAACACCTAAACAAGCATCTATACAAGCAGTACAAAGCATGTCTTCTACTGCCGTATCACAGATTGTAGTAGTGCTAGGGAAATGATGTTTTAATATTGCGATAGATAAAGTGCTTTTGTTCTTTTTTTTTTTTTTTTTAACTTTTATGTTATGGGAAGTATACAAAACTTGGGTAAAATAGAGAACCTTATGTATTGGCCACTCAACTTTGACAATTATTAACTCATAGCCAAGGTCATCTTGTTTCATGTTGTACCCCTCCCCCAAACTGGATTATTTTGAAACAAATCCTAAACATCATAGTACAAAAATAGCGATTTTGACTTTTACCAGATTGCCCCAGACTGTTAATCTGTCACAAAATTTAATTTTAGTAGAATCATAGTTCTAATCTTGTTTGTTGGGCCTCTCATCTCTATTTATGCATGATTACTATACAGCAGGGGGGAAAAGAATCGGCAGATGAATTAGCTCCTGATTCAGTGCTTTCTCCTCAAAGTCACATTCAAAATATGGCCTTGCTTCGTTGTGTTCAAAGGCAACAGTTCTTGATCTATTAATTACTATAGTTGAAAAACAATTAGAAATACAGATTTCCCTAATCTTGTTTAGGTGGAGACCTACCTGTTAAGCCATTTTTAATAGAGAATAGCTTTGTGTCAAAGTTAAACTACAGTTAATAATTCATAATGAAAACTTTCAAAGTTTCTTTACAGTAGTTGTGTAAATATACTGCTATTACCTTAGGTTAAGAATTAAACAAAAGATATTTGACTTCAAACACTTTGATGTAGAATTGTTTTCCAAGTTCCCCCATCTGCTGTAGTTACAAACAACAAATTTAGTAAGTATGAATGAAACTTTAATTTTTGTGAATAGTATGAAATCACAGTATAGGTGTTTCTATTTTTCTTGTCTAAAAAGAGGTCTCTCTTTGAACAGACGGATGTCGACAGGAATATTATAAATGTTTGCCATTGTTACTTAATTTTCAAATTTCTGGTTATGAACAGTTTGCTGCTTTTAGTCCTGTAACATCATTATTTCAATTCTGCAGGTTTTTACTTTTGAGCTTGATCAGGTACAGTGGAAATGTTATATATTATGTTTTAGTTATTACAACCTAGGAGATGGAAAGGGATATACCTCTTAAAATTAATTTAGGGGGAAAAATTTACTATCTAGGAAAGGACACAAAATATATTTTTAAAATGCTTAGTGCTTCCCATTAGGCTTAAAGTAAAACTTTCAAGTATTTAGAATTGTTACTGTAAATGCAGTTTCTTCGGAATAGATTGCTCTCTTAAGATTTGGCCAGAAAGTCCATTTATGCAGATTATTTTAAGTTTAGAAATGAACTGACTCAAGGAACTTTCCCCCCAATTCTGAAGTCTAAACCGTTAATAAAATTCTGGGTGTAATCATTAACATGGGAGTTATATTGTGCTTCTTCATGCACAGTCTCTCTGCAGTAAGACAATGCAGATACTTAACACGGGAGGCACAAAGTGAGCTCCAATTTGTAAGGCAACTTTCTTTGAGCCCTTTTACTGGATAGAGTGAGTGAAATTCACCAGCAAAAAGGTGAAACTTTCATGAAAAAGGTATCTTTTTGTGAGATGTCATTAAGTCAGATCCAGAGGCTTTGTTTTTATGAGCCTCCAAACTGGATCATCTTATTTGATGTCATACTTAGTAATGCAGAATTGCTCAATTTGGGGAAATGTAAATTCCTCCTTCTAGTATGAAGCTTTTGGGCTTGCTTTCTTTACTCTCAGAATTGGATTTTAGAGTCTTCAAAAATCTTTAGAGAATTTTGTGACAGATTTGTTTCACACTAGACCTACAATAGGTTGTTTTCAATTAACTTCTGGTGATGGAGACCTTTGTAGTTGAAAGCCTGTGATATAATTTTCTTTTCTTTCTTTTTTTTTTTTTTTTTAAGATGACCGGTAAGGGGATCTTAACCCTTGACTTGGTGTTGTCAGCACCACACTCTCCCAAGTGGGCTAACCGCCCATCCCTATATAGGGATCTGAATCGGTGGCCTTGGTGTTATCAGCACCACACTCTCCCAAGTGAGCCACCGGCAGTCCCCACTGTGGTATAATTTTCTACTTGAGCTTTTCTTTAAGTAAAACTTGATCGGAGTCAAGGCTATAGCATTTATGCTGTTCCAAAAAATATAAATTACAAGTTAGAGATTGAACTATGAGAAGACATGTTAGTTACTCTGGTTATTTCCCCTCAACATTTTATTATTAAGAATTTCAAATATGTAAAAAAGTTTAAGAGAGTTTAGTGTACACTGCTATAAATACCAGCTACTTTAGAAATATTAACATTTTACTATACTTGCCTTGTCACGTGTTTATTCCATCAGTCCATCGCTCTAATTCATTAACTCATTTTATTTTTTGGTACATTTTAAGGGAATAGCAACATCAGCACACAAAATACTTGAGCATGCATATTTATTACAGTTAATTTTAAATTGAGATGATCAGTTCGCCAGTTAGTTCATTTGGTTAGAGCTTGGTGTTATAACACCAAGGTCAAGGGTTTGGATCCCCATACTGGCCAACTGCCAAAAATAAATAAATAAATACAATGATAGATAGAGATAGCCCTATATGGTATTCCCAGATCTTTAAAAGCCAAGAGCTTTGTTGATTTTTACTTCCAATTTTGCTTTGACTCGAGAACTCTTTAAAGCGAATTGTTTAATCAACTTTTGCACCAAGGTACTCATCTATAAATCAAGTATTACAAAGCTTGAATAATGTTGACCAAATCCTTCATTCTCACATACTAAAAATAGGATTACAAATATGTCACTATGTTGATCTTATCAAATGCCACTGGATGGATGGCTCGTCTTGTTGACAATTTAATGCTCTGAATTAAAAAAACCTTACTGTAAAGAAAATTATTTATTATTTTAAAAATGGTAAAATGGGAAATTACTGCAAATAGCTTAATTTATTTTTTAAATATTTGCATTTCCATACTAGTGAGTAAAGTTGATATAAAAGTGGTTTATGTCACCAGATGAGCAGATCTCTGCAGACTGCTAATTATATTTTCTAGGATTACATATGTTCATTTACTTTGTTAGAGGAGTTTGTTCAGGGGACTCCCTCAAAGTATATTTACTGAAAATGAAAGTGGAAAAATCTATCCAAGAAAGTATTTGCTTTCAATTAAAAATTAGTCTTTTAACTATTAAATCTATAATCCATCTGGCTTCTGTTTAATCTGGGAATCTAATTTGGGAAAGGTGTGATGACGTTGTGGGTGTATAACTGTAATGGAAGCAAAACTGGTCATTTTTTTATAATATGATAGAAGTCATGTCTCCCAGACTACAAAAGGTAAGAAAATTTATTTAGGTGCCTTGGGGTCTTTTCTCCCTAAATGAAAATGATCGTTGAGGGCTAAACCTACATTAGATTGCTTCTATATTTGATGTAACTATAGAACTGGTTGCCCAGTGAGTGGGTAGTCACCAGGTTCTCTGATCTCATTTAGAATTTTTTTACAAGTGGTGTGTAGCTATAAATATATTTATAGATGTTTATGTGACTGAGTACAGGATTAGTGAATTTGCTGGATAATAATATTTGCTGCTGTTTATTGAGCTCTTACCATGTGCCAAGTTAGAATTACAGGGTAAAAGTTATTTGATGCAGAAAAGTAATCTAAAAGGTCAGGTTGAATTTATCTAATAATACAAAAGCTACAGTTCATTGAGCTCTTCTTTGTACCAAGGATTGAAGTAGACTTTATGTTGTATTTTTAGTGCTCACAAGCATCTTTGCAGAGTAAGGTTCATAATAGCTGAGGATACTGAGGCCCTTCTGAGAGGCCAAATAACTGGTGCAGGGTCCTGAGCTGCTAAGTATTAGCATTGGAGCTCAGTATTTCGTCTGGCTCCAAAGCCAGTGCTCTCTCCACTGAACCACACTTCATCTCTAATTATACTTAGGGGTTTTTTTGTTTAGGATAATTGGTTCTGTCTGTCACCAGTGGCGCCCTCTTCTCCCACCTTGGTGCCCCCCAGCTAGGATGGATTTTGTTCATTAGAACTTTAGATCAATTTGGAAGAAAGTCTGGTTAAATAATACTCAGTCTTTTAAGTGGGCCCTTGAAATAGTTTGAAGATTTATAGTTCACTTTTGTGTCAAATTAAGCTAAAACTTTTAAGCTGATTCACAGTTTTGTGTTTGGAGAGGGCTTAGACATAAAGGAGGAGGGGATGTTTTATTAACATTTGTGTTGAAGGAGGCTCTCTCCTAAATAATTGCTATAATCTGTCATGAAGTTTCTTAAAAATGATTTATTAACTATAGTCAAGGTTGTTTCTGAGAAAAATGAGTTTCTTTTGAGTTGTAATATTCTGCTTTATTGCAAATGAGTTAACTAAGCTTCCAATTAACTTTATAGGGTATGTGGTGGTTTCCGTCATTGCTTCCCAGCTGTTTCAAACATCCAATTCCTGGCTAGTGGTGTTGGGAGTACTTAATGCAACCTTCCGTTTGGTATTGAGCAGCCTCTGGAATGGTTTCTTCTTTACTTTCTCTGAGTTGATGATTTCCTTAATCATAAGCTGCTTTGGTTCTCCACCCAGGCAGTAGTCATCTCTTATGACTAGCCTTCAAAGTTTAGGTTAATGAAATTAAATCTGCCTTTGAATTTGTGTTTTAGTGAGATGGTATAAGAGGTTCCATTCTGTGTTTAACCTCAACTGAGGCAACTGTGTTGTCTGTAATGACATAAGTGTATCTTGTTAATGATGAAAAGGTGTTGGAAATATATTATTTCTGGGAATGTAGTGAGCAGATTATGCTGCTTAAATTGTTACTATATTGGCTCCCCTTAGGGATGAGTTTTATGATCATTTAACTAGATCTTGTGTGATTTTCTCACATCTTTGCTTTTTTGAAGTCCATGCTTTTTATAGATTGAAATTAACTGAGAAGTGAATATTCTACCCTTGCAGATTCCACCCTGGTACAGATAGGGCCATTGTCTGCTGATGCCATTGTGATTTTATGAAGAATGCTAAGCAGTCCTTTCCTGTCAGAAAGAGGATAATTTATATGTAATAATAAGGCTGATTATGCTTGGAAGCTTATGTTCTTTTTTTTTTTGGTGGCTAGCGAGCTTGGGGATCCGAACCCTTGACCTTGGTGTTATCAGTACCGTGCTCTAACCAACTGAGCTAACGGGGCCAGCCCTTTATGTTCTTTGTTGCACAATTTAACTGACCTGCTCATTTTGGCTCCATGACATTTTACCTAGATGACAGTCAAATACTGTTAGGTAAATAAGTTTCCTTTTGGTTTGTAGTAGAGTAGACCTTTATAGTCTGTAATAATTTCCCTGTTGAGAATTTATTTAAGCACCAAACATAAAAAATAAAGTAAAATCTTTTTTTTTTTTTTTTTTTTGCATGAGGTCCTTCTAAAATTTGCTTTTTTCTTTCTAAATAGTGTGTTTTGAATGTGATTTACTGATATTTTATAATATCAGTTATGGTGTACCCCACTAAAGTAATGCTTAACAGCTAACTTTGGTATGGCATATCATAGTTTATAAGCATTTCACCTACATTACCAGTTAATCCACCCAAGAATCATATGGTTACTGTTTTATCAATCATATGAATTGGTGTGTGGTAACCCCATTTTATATAGTAAAAGGCCGAAGCCTGTATATATATGACTTGCTCAGGGTTATTCACTGAATGGCAGAGTTGGGACTTAAACTCAGATCCCCAATCAAGAGTTTATAAATAGCTGTGTGCTAGCTGGTTTGCCCTTATCCTAAATCCACTGTTCACAGCCAAGGGTCTTTTGCATTATGTCTTTTTCAGTTATGAGGTGATGTGTATTATACACCATTTGTTACTACTAATTAAAATGCCACTGTGAATTATTTTAAAAATTTGTTGGGGGGATGACAGGTTAACTCAGTTGGTTAGAGTGTAGTGCTGATAACACCAAGGTCAAGGGTTCGGATCCCTAAAGGGGCCAGCAGCCAAAAAAAAAAAAAAATTGTATTGGGTTCAAGATTATTCCTATACAAATGTGAATTCCAAAAGGATAGGGACTATGTCTTATTTTTCCACACCTCTTTCCCCAGTGCCTAGGATAGTGTCTGCAAATAGTAGGTGTTGAATAATTATTTGTTGAGTGAGTACAGCAAAGGATTTTATTTACTCTCTTGCATTCTCGTACCATCTTGAGTGGGGAAAAAAGGGGAATTGGGCTTAATCTGCAGTCTAATCTCTGCCATTGTAGTAAGTGCTATATAGGTATTTTGGTAATAATCATGATGGCTTTGAATTATCTTTTGAAATTGGGGGATTTAAGAAAATGGATTTGTTCATGGAGTGTGAATGTGTATATGAATCTCAGTTATCACTTGTGTAAATATGTTTGAGATCCAAATGGTTGCAGACTGCTGTATTTCTCATCTCTCTCTTTGCTGTTAAATTGATGGTGGTGGTTTCTCAGTATTATCATGTCTGACTCTAGCAGCTCCTTTTCTATTCTATTTTATTTTTTGCTTTGGGCTGGAAAACTGGATATCCAAACTTAATTATAGTTTGGTAAAAATGGGCTTGGATTGAGGGCAGACCCCACTGGTAAAAGGCATGGACTGTGTTAGGTGGTCTTAGACATATTTCTGGGCTGCTCAGAGGCCTTTTTCAGTTCCTATTCATGCCAGTCTTTTGAATAGGTGAGGTTATGGAACTTGTGATCATCCAGACATTTAGAACTGGGTTCTAGTCTGGAAAGTTGTTAGTATGTTATACTATTTATAAAAAGAACCTGAGCTATTAAAATACTAGAGAACAAATTAGAGCTCGTGATTTTATTTCTGAAATCATTTAGACAGTGAGCAGCAACTATTTATTGACTGTTAAGCCATAGTAGTAGTGAGAAACTGAAATGAGCAAAAACACTTTCTGCTGTAAAAATGCAAAAAGCATCTCAAGGTAAATTCTGTTTGTTACTGACTACCATTTAAAAAGGAAGGGATCGCTTCTCGGCCTTTTGGCTAAGATCAAGTGTAGTATCTGTTCTTATCAGTTTAAAAAGGAAGGGGAACCTCTAGATGAATCAGATCTGAGAGTTTGAGAATTAAACTCATTCTGTCACCTAAAATCAAGCTCTAAAAATGATTAATGATTTGGATTTACTTGAGATAATGTGCTTTTTCTCGTATTTTACAGTTTAATATAACACTTTGCATAAAGTGCCTTTTGGTAAATTTTTGCATGTAATTGTGTTTGCATCATCAAGCACAGGGTAAGGACATTTATGAATAAAATATTTAGCTAGTAGTTATAGGAGGAATAAAAAGACCCACAGGTTTGAAAGTCAAGCTTGTGTGATTGGATGGTATATAATGTCATTTTATTTTTTATTTTTTAAATTTTTTATTATACATACATGTGGGATACAACGTTGACTTTCAATAATTGTGTAGAACGTGTGGGTTAGATCAGTATAGTTAGCTTATTCATCATTACAATATGCAATCATTCTTTGTGTCCGTTGACCAATTCCTCATTAGCCCCCCTCTCTTTCCCCCTCCCCTCCTCCCCTTTTCCACCTCTAGTTTTCTGAAAGTTCAAGGTATTACTGTGATTGTTGTTTCTTTCTTTCTTTCTCTCTGTCTCTCTTTATTGTTCATTTGTTTATTTATGGATTCAGCTTCCAGTTATGAGTGAGAACATGCAGTATTTCTCTTTCTGTATCTGGGTTATTTCACTTAGGATAATTTTCTCCAAGCTCATCCATGTTCTTGCAAATGGTAGAATTTCATTCTTTTTTATGAAAAAAAAAAAAAATATAAGGTATTCACAGCTCTCTCATCAGGAAATAATTGAGACTGAGAAAGGAAAGTTCTACCATCTCTTATGCGTGTATCTCTATGAAGTACTCTTTACTGTTTCCAGGCAATTGTGTCTTTTGTAGACTCTACAGTGTGCCGCTTCAAGCCATGACATCATGCTTTTAGAAACTTCCCTACTTGTAAATTTTAGATTTCCCCAGAACTTGAGCAATGTATGTCTACATTTCAGAAAAAAGACCTACTCTAGTAAATTATTATTGTTTCTTATTTTCCAGGAGATTCCTAACCACACAGCCTCTCAGAACTGATCGAAAACAACTTTGTTCCTGGAACACCTCTTTTTAAGGTACACATAATTTGTCTTTATAATTTCAGGCCTGTTTGTAATTGGTGATACTTTTGAATTCTTCAATGACTTGTGTAGAAGATGATTTTTACTTCTGGCTATAATATTAGAGAAACAGAATAAATTTTATGCAGTTTGAATTTCTTTTTTACTCTTGATTTAATTAGAAAGTAAATGCAGGAAAAATTGATAAGAATGTAAACCTCTCCAGCCAGCACCACCATATATATGAGGGTACTGCAAAAAGTTTTTGGAAAAATAGAGTTAAAAGGTAATACAAATCATTCCACAAACTTTTTGAAGTATCTTCGTACTTGATGAAAACTGACTACTGAAGTTGTCATTTAATTTAACTTGTTCACACACACACAAAAACGGGGGGGGGGGAGAAGATATAACAACCACAATTACTTGAAGTTGATATGACAAGCAAACAGAAAGGACATTGTTGGGGGGGAGGGAGAAGGGAGGGAGGTTTTGGTGATGGGGAGCAATAATCAGCCACAATGTATATCGACAAAATAAAATTTAAAAAAATAATAATAATAATTTAACTTGTTCAATAAGCATCTTGATCACATAAACTTTTGTAGTTTGCTTTTTTTTTTGCGGCTGGCTGGTACAGGGATGCTGTTTTAAAAAAGGCTTTTGATTTCTCAGATTGTTTATGTTAAACTTGGTTTTCAAACTTGTGCAACTATTTCAACGTTTTCTGTCATGAGATAGGGTTTTGAATCAAGTTCTGTTTACCACTGGGTTTTGTAAGAGTCTTCAGGATTTTACAGTCTTTTATCAGGGCACTGCAAAATACACTACATGCATTCACACTGCTTTGTGGTTTTTTTTAGCACTTTCTCTCTGAGAGTTGAAAGCACATCGCCATACGGTATCTCTGAGGTAGTAATTAGTAGACAAGTTAACCCACAGTGTTTGGGAATGAGGAAACTGAAACATAAGGAAATTAGAGAGGTTGTACAGAGCTCAGTGAATGGATTTACATTCATCACACTGAATTTGTATAATGCATCTCAAAGAGTTATATTACCGTGCCTTAGGATTCTTTTACTGTTTTAACTTTCTCATTGCTACAACTGAAGCTTTGCTAAATATCCTGTTATGTAAAGTGCTTTGGAGAAACTGAGGCACAGGGAAATGGATTGCCAAGAGTTGGGCATATAATTACTATCTGAGTTGGGAGTGGAACTGCAAGCCACACTCAGAAGTTTGATCTGATTTAACATTGTTGGTTGCTCCTTAGCAGCAAGTCTTAGAAACTGAGTCTTGCACCAGTCTGTTTTGGATGAAGATGATGGTAAATGCAGTCATGTTTCTAGGTAGATGGCACATGGTTACAGACTACAATTTCCCTTTTCTGAAAGGAAAAGCCAGTTAACTGTTACATTAAACCAAGCCTCTTCTTAGTCAAAAATATGTTACACAGTACTACTTTTAAAAATCTCCAGCAGATCATGAATAGGTATTTATTTTGGTTGATTTAAAACATTTTTCTATGTTTTTATAAGTTTAGATTTTTAAAAAAAATTTACAAAAATAACATGTGTTTGAATTTAGTTATTTTTAAGAATGTGTCCTAGGGAAGGGTAGAGGGGAGCTTGATAAAGTTTTAAGGCTAGACAACAAAATAAGATACAGCTTATTAGGCTGGAGAGGTAATTTTTCTTTTCACTTTTGTATGGTGTGATGGTTTTCCTAGGATGAACACTTAATGGATTCTCTTTTAGGAAGAGTTTCTCTTTAAATGGACCACCCAACGGTTACATTTGTGTGAAAAGAAAATCCTCTATTTCCCACTTGATATTGGGCCAAGTGAGAGACAGGAGCCACATTCAGTCACTTGTACTGGCTGCAAAGGTCTTGAATAGCCTGGGTTGTTTCCAGGCATTCTTTTTGACTAATTTTATTGTCTTGCAAGTGAGTGTGCCTCTTCAGGGCTAATTCTTCTGTGTCTTTCTCTTGAGCACTAAGCACATAGTGTTTTTGTTTGTTTTTGTTTTTTTAAGTAGTTTGGTTATATTTCTTTTAAAGAACTTTTTATTATGTGATTTAGTATATAAGGTCCTGCTATTGAGCATTATTTGCTTGACATCGACCTTAAAGCATTTGTTTCAGAAATAATTATGTCAGGTGACAGTGATTGACATACTTCTTAATTGTGGCTGCCCTACGTACAGGTGTTTGGATAATGTTTGGAGTCCATGAATTGCTGTTTTTGGGGGTAGGAGAGAACAGCAGCGGAGAGTGAGTTTATTTACACAAAATATAATCACATTGCAACTAGAAAGATGTATCAGAAAAGGATCTTGGAAGCAACTGTTGGTTATAAAGAATGATGTGGGTATTTTAGGTGTATTTGGGCTATTGAAAAGGACCTTATGTTGTAGGAAAAGTGGTTTATTCCTCTTTTTGTTTTGGGAGGATGGCCATTACAGGGATCCAAACCCTTGACTTTGGTGTTACACCACGCTCTAACTGAGCTAACCAGCCAACCTGGAAGAGTGGTTATTCCTTAATTTTTTTCTTATTGATTAAGTTTCTCTGGGAGTGGAGCCTCTCAAACACTAAAGAGAACAGATGAATAGATTTATGATTGATTGCTTGAAGATCTGGGCCGAGCCCGTGGCGCACTTGGTAGAGTGCTGCGCTGGGAGCGCGGCGGCGCTCCCGCCGCGGGTTCGGATCCTATATAGGACTGACCGGTGCACTCACTGGCTGAGTGCCGGTCACGAAAAAACGACCAAAAAAAAAAAAAAAAAAAGATCTCTTCTTGCTGCAAAGATTTTTTCCAGCATTTGAAAATATAGTCTGCCATTTATGATTTGACATGTTGTAGATGCTTAGTCAATTTTTGTTGAATATTGAATGAATATATTCTAAAATTGCTATTGGTATTGCTAATGCTTTATTATAGCAAGGAACTGGAGTACTCCTTTGTATCTGTGTATCCATGTCACACCAGATATACTGAAGGACTTGAAAGGGTGGTATTTAGTGAAATACTTGTGGCCATATTCTTTATTTTCTTTTTCTTTGTCTGTTTCTTTTCTTCCTTTCTTTTTAAAAATATGTCTTGTTTGGAAATATCACTTATTACAAAGGAGAATGATGTGTTGATTACGCAAAAGTATAGATGTTACATTATAAGTCATATGTTAATCCAGTTAAAAAATTGGTTATTAAAAATGTGTTTTTTGGGGCCGGCCCGTGGCTCACTTGGGGGAATGTGGTGCTGATAACACCAAGGCCACAGGTTTGGATCCCGTATAGGGATGGCCGGTTAGCTCACTGGGTGAGCATGGTTCTGACAACACCAAGTCAAGGGTTAAGATCCTCCTACCGGTCATCTTTAAAAATAAAAATAAAAAAATAAAATAAAAATGTGTTTTTCCATAATTGCTTAAGTTGTTATTTCCACTACAAAGGTTTAACAGTCTGTTAGTTGAAAGTAAGACTAAGCAGATAGTTCCATAAACTGTTTCTAGAAGGATCTGCCTTCTTGTGCATTAAACAAATTGCTCAGACCGTGTGCTCAATATAGTCTAGTCTTCGTAGATTCACTGCTGAGTGAGGAATATGCATTTTGTGCCTGACCACTTTTTAAGCACATTATGTATAATTTAAAAAAATGCTTTCATAGAGTTCATGTGCCCATATTCCCCTTCTGTATAATGCATAAAAATTACTTGACCCTTGTAAAATGGTAGTTGCCAGCCAAGGTGAGAGAATATTTTTATGAGAAGGTTTTTGTGTCACCAAGCCAATGTTAGGACCCAGGGGGACTTGGAATTAAGGAATCTTTTAAAGGATGTAACTATAAGTCCATCATTTCACCTCTCTTAATGTTATAGTGTTCGTATATACTCCATATTTAAGACTTGAGAATAAGAAGAGCATGTTTTCCTAAGCTGGTGTCTAAAGCCCTTCAAATAGAAAAAAACCCAGGAGATTAAGGCCCTCACTGTGTGGGAGGCAGGGCGGCAGGGAAGTGACAGCACACCCCTGGCCTCACAGTCCAAGGTGTTTCCAGCACTAGAGATGAAGAGTCTTTGTTTAAAACTTTTCATCCCAATTTTACTATGTATAAAATAATATTCTTCTCTAAGAAGACTCTAACAAAGCATTTTGATATCTCAGTTCCTAATTTACCTGGTGGAAAACAATCTTTAAGGACAGGTTTAAAGGAAAAGACTTAAGTTTGAATTTAAGGATTTAATCTTCAGGAGAGTACTCTTGACCAACAGGTTCAAGCTGTATTTCCAAAATTTCGTGGTTCCTCTGAAGGCTGCTATGACCCATATAAATATCAGTAGTGAGGGGCTGGCCCGTGGCTCATTCAGGAGAGTGCGGTGCTGAAAACAGCAAGGCCACGGGTTCGGATTCTTTATTAGGGATGGCTGGTTAGCTCACTTGGGAGAGCGTGGTGCTGACAACACCACGTCAAGGGTTAAGATCCCCTTACCGGTCATCTTTTTTTTTGGGGGGGGGGGGAATCAGTAGTGAAAAAAAGCTTTATTTGTTCTTTGAATTATGTGGATAAACAGTATATTTTTCCCCATTCATAGCTATGATGTCTGTCTTGTTCTCTTTGTGAGAAGAGCATCTGTTAGGGTGCTAAAATATTAGCATCTATTTTTTAGAGCCTTTTTAGATGGAAAGAGGATTTTCTTTTCTAAGTATGTAAGCCACTTACTACATTAGTAAGATTTTATTTTGTTGGTTAGTGTATGTGTACTTGGAACAGTATCCTTGGCCCCTGTACCCATTAGACACCAGTAGGCTTCCTTGCCCCATTGGTTATGACAACAAAAAACTGTCTACAGACATTGGCACATGTCCTCTGGGAAACAAAAATTGCCCCCTCTTGAGAACCATTGCTTTTAGATTCTTTTCAGGCTGACATAAGTGATTACAAATTTTTAGCAAAAGAGTACTGTTTTTTGAATTTTAGTATTGGTCATGTTGGAAATTTAAAGTTTGTAAAGTGCACAGTCTTATTTGGAGAGTTTAAAAATTCTTATTTGCAGTTTTTAACTACTTTCAACCAATTGTTAGAAAGACATAACTCCTCTGGGTGAGCTTGAGGTTAACATTTTCGAGGCAGTAAAGCCTGTTCCTTTCTCAGCTTCTGGAAAACCTGTGTATTTATGACTATGAGTGGAAATGCTGGCAATGGGCCTGCTTTAGATAGCGTTAGCCAAAAAAGATCCCTTTGGGCCCCACCCTTTCTAAATTTAGGCTTTCATTCAGAGTCTCAGACTCTCAGAGCCACCCAGGGCAGTTGAGTTGCTCCTTCTGGGATGGGAGTGGACTCTGGAGCAGACACTTTGCTTTAGGCTTGTTTTTTGATCTTGTGACCTATGGTTGGTGTTGTGAAGTTGTGAGTAATGTAAGTGATTTTTTTTTTGTTGTGAAAAATGCTCTCAAGACAGTTCAGCAAGAGCAGGAAAGGGGGAAGGAGTAAGTGAGTAGCGGGGAGGGAGAGAAATATTTCTATTTTGGCAGCTGAAGGAAAAAAAAAAAACCAATGAAACAAGGTCATAGATGACTTCTAAATGGCTCTGGACTTGTTTCCTGTCACTGTCAACTTGTCTGCTAAGACCATTATTTAGATCTTCAGTGGACCTCCTCTGTTATTTTGTTCTGACTCCAAAAGTAAACAATGATAACTGCACTATTTGGGAATTTTGTTGAATAAGGTAATGTTTATGCCTTTGTTATCCAAAGCCATATTTCACCTGAGTTTCTTTTGAGTTTTGCAGTCCTTTTTGCTCTCAGCAAGAGAGAATGTGCCAGGAGTCCTCAAGTAACTTAATTGCTCTGGTCATTCATCTCTTTCTAGACTTACAGCTTTAAAATCATTTTGAGACTTTAAAAAAAATTAAAGTAACAAATAATTACTTTGTAATAGAACTTCTAATTAGTAGGTTTGCTGGTTTCTGCTTTGGTTAGCTATCACCTGAGGGACCTGTCATTTCTGTTCTTCATTGCTACTGGTTATTTTTAAGTACTTTTGACTCCCTTAAAACATTTTCAGCTTTTTTAAGATGGCCATGAAAGTGAGCAGAGCTGTCCTTATTTTTGACTTGTGAAGAAATTTAAATGTATTTAGAAATAATGCCTTTGCTGTCCTCCTAACTTTCAAGAAGTAAATAATCTCCTGTGCTCCCCAACCCCCAGCCACACCAGTAAAATTGCCAGTCTAAAATCTGTTCCTCTCTTCTTCATCTTCTCCACTTTTACTTTTAATAGTACAAATACTATGGAATGGTTTTTGTTATTCAAATCATTTCTCAGGATAGTGAGCCTTGTTTTTTTGTTTGGGATCTGTGTGATTAAATGAGACCAAAGCAAACCTCTTAGGAAATCAAATACATCTTTTAGTATCATAAGGAAAAAGAAACCGCAGAAGGGAGAGATTCCTCCCTCCCTTTAGTCAACTTAAAGAAAAGCTCTAAGGATGCCAATCTGAGCCTGTGGCCCTTAAATGGAAGCAGTGTTTACATTCACCTATTAATGGTGTAAATAACCCAGTTTCTTTTCAATTTCTCATAATTTTGAGATCAGAAATCTTTACCATATCTCATGTATTATGGAAAACCTTTACATACTTTTAAATTTGCAGTTTTGAATATAAGCTGTAGTGTACAATTCTTAACATTCGGCAACTACTATTATATCCTACTTATTCTTTTTGTAAAATGAACATATAGAACATGTGGGTATTGGAAATCATTCTAGAAACACTGTGGGAAAGTCACGGGGCCAGGAAACTTACTGTGTACCAATGGGAAACATTTCTAATGAATCAACATAGCTACATGCTAGATGGGGCTATTTTCATAACTGAGCAGGTGACACCAATTTTAACTGAACATTGGCAATTACATATCTCCTCTATAATTTACCTTTGTATTTTCTTTCCCTTACAACTTTTAGGTAGAACTTTAGACTTCATAGCACTGAATTAACCTGCACTGAAAGCTGTTACTTTTGTTGAAAGTGACCATGTCTCAAGTTCAAGTGCAAGTTCAGAGCCCATCTGCCACTCTCTCAGGGAGCCAAATACTGAACAAGAACCAGTCTCTTCTCTCACAGCCTTTGATGAGTATTCCTTCTACTACTAGCTCTCTGCCCTCTGAAAATGCAGGTAGACCTATTCAAAACTCTGCTTTACCCTCTGCATCTATTACATCCACCAGTGCAGCTGCAGGTAAGCGTATTAATCCAAGTGTCTTCTGTTTCAAATGTTTTCTTAGTCTGTTTTCTTGTCTGATAAGTAGGTTGCAGATGTAGGGAGCCCTCACATTTACCCTTAAGAAGCAGAAGGTTATTTTATTTTATTTTTTTTGTGGCTGGCTGGTATGGGGATCAGAACCCGTGACTGAGGTTATAAGACTGAGTCTAACTAGCTGAACTGACTGGCCAGCCTGGGAAGTAGAAGTATTACTACCCACGCTTCTTCATCACAGATGTGGAACACTGGTTGTATATGGGGTTAACAGAGACCTCAGTTGACAGACTGTAAGTTGTAAGAAAGAATTGAAAGCTACTCAGATTGTAAAGCCTAATTTGTTTTTAAGTGGTGGCAGGTAGAAAGAATTGAGCAATAAATACCACTTTGGAAATTCATTGTTGTAAGACAAATTCTGCTTTTAAAATTATTTCCCTCTGACAAAGAACTCTTGTATGCACAAGCCCCCTTTTTATATGTCTGTAACATTTTTATCCTGAGCAAAGGTGCAGCCAGATTTACTAGAAAGCGAAAGAGTGCATTGGCATTTAGTTTTTATTTTGAACAAGTGAGTTTAAGTCTGGGAGGTTCCAGAGGTAGTTCAGAAATCATAGGATTAGAAATTGCATAAAGAAACATTTTTAGAAAGGAAATAGGTTTGGAAGCATTTAAATCTGAATATTAGGAAAATTAAAATGAACTAAAGGTAATCATTGATTAGAAAAGACTTGAAATACTTGGAGGGAAAACCTAAAAACAATATTCTGTTTCCCCCCCACCCAAGTAACAAGACTGGTTAAATAAATGGGATGTCAGTGTGGATGTCTCCCTACCAGAGTCACCTTATAACAAATTCTTTTCAACCCCTTCCTTATGCCTGACAATTTCCCTTGCATTTTCTCTCATTTCCTTTACTTTGTAAATCTGTCCTTAGATTGTTTGCTTCTCCTACCCTCAGCTGTGTGGCATCTTTCACACTACTTCCAGAATTCCTTGGACTGGCTCACCAGATAGCGTTCTTGACTTGTCACAGTCCCCTAGAAATCCACTTGGCTCCAAATTTGCCATGTGAGACTGTCTTAAAAGGAAAGGCACAGACCATTTCAGTCTTATGGGATTTATTGCCTTTTTGTCTTATGTGTTCTTATAGCCAAATCCTATTGACTTTGTAAAACTCCTACCCATGAAGGCCATTTTATTTTATTTATGTAATTGTCAGAAATAGGTAATGTCTGAGGATGGCAGCCTCTGGAGAAAAGACTAGGGGATGCCCCAGGAATGAGAAGTTAGCTGTGTGGAAAATGGAAGTCATCATTTGAGACATGGTATTGGCATGTTGAGTTTGGTGAAATAACGAACAGGGTACAGCTGACAACTGTTGCAGTAATCGGTGTGTGTCTGCTCAGAAAACTTCCTGGTTATTTTCTTGGTTGATTATAATAGCAGTGCTTCATCTGATTCCAAATCTTGCTTGCCTGCCGTGGCTTAGTTATTTCCATGACTTCTGTTTTCTCTCTTTTGAAGACATACCCTTCCTAGTCTTGACTGGTTCAGGAAAGACCCCAGTGTGTCTTCTCTAAGCATGTGCTGCTAGTATGGTTTGAAGTTTTGCATCACTGTTGGTTGTCTAAATCCTTAGACCTTCAGTTTGTTTTCCCTCTATTTTCATATCCCTGGGAGAACAGTAGTCTTATAAAGTGCTAGTTGACTTCAATGCTCTTACATTATTTTTCAGTTTCTTCTAACATGGCAAACCCCAAAGAGAAAAGCCCATTGTGTCTTGTGAATGAGTTAGCCCATTTCAGTAAGACTCAGCCTGAGTATAAGCTTTTGCCTGAGCAAGGTCCAGCTCACTGTAAGGTAATACATTGTCTCTACTGCTTGTGTATTTCTAACCCACCAGGAATGTTTTCTGTTTTGTTTTGTTTTTTGTCAAAAGTGGTGCTGTGATTCAAAATACATATTTTCAAACTGCAGAGGTTGTCGCAAAAGGATACAGATGTATAGATTTTTAAAGAGTTGCCTCTTTTTTTCATCCTTGCAGAATAGGTCAAAGGAAAGATATTTTTCTTTTTGGGATATTTGACTTTTAAAACTCCAAATAATGTATGGTCGTTTAGGGTTCTGAATAGAGACAATTCCCAAGCAGCTGTGATTGATTTCCCATGAGTTTCCAGGCTCTGAGCCTCCCCTTTTCTGCAGTCCACCTCTGGCTCCTGTCCTTTTTGTTTGCACATGGACCTTAGACTGGTCAGGGAGAGGAGGTCACGGGAAATCAGTTCTGCTGCTTGTTAGCAATCTAGGTAAAAGGCTTGAAGATGCAAGGTAGAAATTGGTCTCAAAGTATTTTGGATTGTCTTTGATTTTAGTTACCCTTGCCTTAGAGAGTGGACTGACTACAAATTGAAATTTTGCTGATCGTTATTCAAGAGTTCAGTCTTTTAAACTTGTTTGGTGTCTGTGATAATGTACATCTTGGAACTTCGTTTTTGCCTATCTGGCGTTATCTTTTGTGGCTGTAGCATATGAGGATATAGTTTGAGAGATAAGGAATTGGGCCTCCTGTTTTTGGTCCTAGTCTTGCAGCAAAGATAATGTAATTGAGTTTGAGTAATTTATTATGCCTCGTTTTTCTTCGCATGCAAACCTCAAGCCTTGAATGAACTCAAGTTTCTGTTTTCATTTGACTAAAGGTAACATCAAGCACAATCATAAATAGGCTCCATAGCATAGCACTGTTAGGTGAGTTGCCTTCAGTGTCTGTATTTGAACGACCTTGGTCAAGTTACTACTTTGAACCTCAGTTTCCTCATCTGTAAAATGGGGATGATAATACTTACAGAATAGGTGTATTGTGAGAATTAAATGAGAGAACACATGTTAAAGTGTGGAGCACAATGCCTTGCGCTTAGTAAATGCTTGAGAAATGGTAGCTATTATTATTAAGCAGTTATGCATTTAAGAAAAACAAATTTCCCACTCACATGAAGCTAGTTTAAAAATGTTATTTTAAAGCATATTTGTATTTGAAATGTTTCTTTATATTCAGAAGGCAATTAGTCATTTTCTATAACTGTTGTCTTTCCTCTGCAGGATTTTTTTGCAGACATTAGCTTTGGGATTCCCTTTTTTAACTGTTTTTAGTATTTTTTGGAATATGTACTTTCTCACTTGAACTTTTAGTACTTTAGGTAATTTGGGTGTGTGTTCATATGTAACATATTTTTTTCTGTTTTTACCTACAAGTTATTCAAAGAGGAGAAATTGTTCCCTCCTGGGTGACTGTCAAATCATTAAAAAAAAATCAGAGGTCTTGTCTCTTTGCTATCAACCCTGTGTACAGAATGCAGTAGAGTGGCACCATCGCTGGATGGGGAAAGTCCTGGAGAAGGGCATGGCTGTTCATGAGATTAACTCTGTTTTGTTTTTTAGCATTTCCCCTTCAGCATCTTTCCATGAAACAATCACCAACATGACACAGGGATTGCACCGCATTGTGGGTTTCTGGCATTTGACTTCTCAGGCCAGCCAGGGTTTTGGGTTCATGCTGTTGGTACTTAAAAGAGTAACTTTGCGAACTGCAGAACATATACAGGAGACCTTTAATGTTTCAAGAGGGATGAAAGACTATTTAAATTTTCCCCTTTAGTGGAAGCTGTGCACTGAGGGAATCCTGAAATTAAAACCTACAAGAAAAATCAGCTATGAAGGCAAGTTGCCTCTGTCCCCTTAGGCACCAAATTTAAATGACCCAGATGTAATCAAATTAATCTTTCACTTGTGAGTTATTTGTAAATGAAATAAAGTGATATTCAGTGATAAAGAATATCAGAAAAATAAAAGCTCCAACTGATTTTTGCTAAGTTCCAAAATAGTGAATCAAAACTTTGGGGTGCATCAGAATCACTCTATTTAACCTTATTAAAAATACATATGCTTGGAACCCCCCCACATGCTATTTAGTCACAATCCCTGGGATAGGACTTGGGCATCTGTACTTTATCAAGCTTCGTAGGTGGTTCTTCATATGCACACCAAAGTTGAAGAATCACTGTGAGATGATGGGTCATAGTTTTTGACAGAGTATTAATTTAACAATGGTGGGATTAATATAACCTAATTTTAAGAATGGAGATGTACACTTGGCTCACCTTTATACTTAAAAAGGAAGAAAGAGTCTTGCCATCCTCAGCATGTGTTAAGGACAAAATGAGCTGTTTGGATGCCTCCTTAGAGTTGAATTCAGAAACATTTTAGTTCTTTGCTTTATGAGGATCTTATTTCCTTCTTCTTTTTTTTTTTAAAGATGACTGGTAAGGGGATCTTAACCCTTGACTTGGTTTTGTCAGCACCATGCTCTCCGAAGTGAGTTAACCAGCCATCCCTATATAGATAGGGATCCGAACCTGTGGCCTTGGTGTTAGCAGCACCATACTCTCCCAAGTGAGCCACGGGCCGGCCCCTGATTTTCTTCTGAAAGTGGAGGCTGCATCTGAATAGTACAGTCTTAGGAAAGTAGAAGGCAACATTTAGAACCTGGGTGACATTCCCAAATTTGCTCAAGTTTTTGTCTGAAAGGGGTTATGTTTTCAGACAAGAGTCCACAAATACATTATGGCACCAAAGCAAACACTGTCATAATTTACATGAGATACTACTATGTGTCTAGTCAAGTTTGCAAAATCTCTTCCATGAGAAATAATTGGAAGATAATTTCTATTTGGATATGTTCCAAATAATCAGTGTTTAATATTTTAATATATAAGAAAACTTTTTTTTATGGTCTGTACTTGACTCCATCTTTCAAAGCATAATTTTTCATGGAATGCTGTGCAATGCTAGTTAATGGATGCATATGGATCAAAAATCTTTTTCTGTTTATAAAAATAACAAAAAAGAAAAGGTAATGAAGGGATAAATTACCAAGAAAATGACCAGGCCTTTTAAACCATGACCTTAAAAAGTGTTCAAAGTCCAAGTGACACATTGCAGTTAACATCAAGTTTCATGAATTGAGAGCTCACACTTTTCGTTTGTAGGTGTTTACAGTACAGCTGACACTTGGGGAGTTCAGCTTTGGGAAGCTGAAGGAAATGGTATTAAAAAAGCCCAACACACAACTGCTCCCAAAGCTTTGGAAGGAACAAAATTTCCTAAACCCGTAGTCCCACCCTGTTTTTAGTGAAGGATGGAATCCAGGTATTATGTGTGGGCCAAGATAGGTTCCTTTCAAAATGTGTCTAGAGGTACCCATATATAATATGTATGTGGATGATTTCTTAACTAACGTTTTGATTTTGATAGCACAGATTCTACACTACTACTGACAGATGCTTATCTTTTAGGAATCCTTAAGTTCACTCTAAAGCAGTGGTTCCCAAACTGTAGTCCCTTAACTCCTGACAATCTGTAGGAGGTTGTCACCAAACAATTTCTAAGATTTCAGAAAAGCTTAATGAAAATACGTTTTTTTCCCTTGCTAAGTTTGTACAGTTTATCAGAAATATAGGTTTTAGCTGGAATCATGTCGAGTTAGTGTGGTAATATTGATTATAATTAGTTGATCATAAGTGCTAGTTGTCAGTTACACATCTCCCGATCATTTAAAAGAATGAGAAAATAATTTAAATATTTATTACATAAATAGAAACCAGTAGGTAATCTCTCTTCAAACAAGGGGCCCAAGCAGGGAGGATAGTGATTAAGGAAGTGTGTCTGGTGAAGGATTGGGAACCACTGACCTGAAGGCTGTGGCAGGAGTAGCTGTTTTAGCAGAGTCCCTCTCATCTGCATGAAATCATCCCAGGCCTTGGCATGCAGGAGTGAATCTGAGAAGATCTTGGTCACCCCTTCCTTGTTGCTTTTGATTTCTTTGTGGTATTCTTTCTTTGAGTTCATTCTCTACTGCAGATAAATTCTGTGGTTCAGAGCTGCTCTTAAAATGATGCAGGCTGTACTTAAAATGTGACTGTATGAATTATGTAAAAAATCATCCTAGTGTGAAGAGGAGAGAGGTTGGTAACTCATGTGACCCTCTAATTGTGCAAACCCCAAAGATATTCTTATAAATTTGGTTCATGCAGTAAATTTAGTGGAACGGATTATAGTACAGAATTAAGTCATTTTTCTTTTTCTTTTCTTTTCTTTTTTTTTTTTTTTTTGGTGGCTGTCCAGTACTGGGATCTGAACCTGTGACCTTGGTGTTATAACCAGCTGAGTTAATTGGCCAGACCCAGTTTTGTTTTTTTCTACACACATCCTAAAAACGCATTTTAAAGTGGATTTTTGTGTGCATTTAAATTGAATTTTGCGATTGCTAGTTTTGTTCTGTGTTTTATATGAAAGTGTTGTTTTTAAATGTGATTGTGTACTGACGCTAAGCTTTTTAGGCTGGTTTTCTTTTTAAATAGTTGTGGAGATGTATGAATTGGGTGAACTGAGGGGGGAAAATTGGAAAATGAATAGTGTGTGTTTTTTAAAGTTGATAATTCTGAGATTTCCCAGATATACTTGCTCCTATTGTATATGAAAATGGAACTCATTTTTCTAACAAGTATTACCACAGGTCAAATCCCATTATAAATGTAAAGAATGGAAATACCTGAGTATTTTGTGGGCTTCATATGACTTCTCCAAATAGAATCAACGTGCCTCTTCCTCAGTGATTTTACATCTTTCCTTATGGCACACATAACATTGTAATGTAGTCTTTGAGTGTGTTTTGTATACTTTCAAGTCCTCTGGGACAAGCATTGTGTCCCTCAGGCTTAGCACAGTGCCTTACATCAAGTTAGTACTCAATAAGTGCGTTGTCCAATAAATGGTGTGTACAAGCATGCTTCTAAGTGTAAGCCAGTGACCTGGTAAATCAGTATGACCAAAGTTACATTGGTTGAGTATTCCTAAACAAGGGCTGGATGGTTAGCTCAGTTGGTTGGAGTGTAGCTTTGTAACACCAAGGTCAAAGGTTCAGATCCCCTTACCAGCCAACTGTCAAAAAAAAAAAAAAAGAAAAAAGAAAAAAAGTATTTACAAACAATAAAATAATTTGGATAGTCACATAGGATTTTTTAATTGTGGATTTTGATGTTTATTGGAACTTATTTCTGGCAACTGTACTGTATGGCTTTCACTGGTTACATCTTGGGTTAAATTGTTGTTCCTTCTAATAGCCCTTACAGTATATTTTGTGCTGTTGACTGTGTATGAATATCAGAAAACCACAGCCGATTCTTGGATTTCCTGACCTGACTCCTAGCGGCGAAATACTCAGGCCTTTTTATGTAATACATCACGAATCCAATTGGTAGAAAGCATGCTTTTCTTTTTGATTTTAGTTATCATTTTTATGTCAGGAAAAAACAGTTCTTTGTGTTGATTCTGTGTTGCAGAAAGCATAACCCCTACGGTAGAGCTAAATGCACTGTGCATGAAACTTGGAAAAAAACCAATGTATAAGCCTGTTGACCCTTACTCTCGGATGCAGTCCACCTATAACTACAACATGAGAGGAGGTGCTTATCCCCCAAGGTATGTGTGTGTTTGGGGTTTTTTTTGTAAAGTACAGTTGCAAGTGTAGCTGATATTTTATATAGAATAACATCTATAGATTGTGGAATGAGTAATGATTTGGTCTTCTCTGGACCTGCCAAGTGTTGAAGTCAGTCTTAAGAGTGCTTCTGCCTTTGGAACTGTGTCTTGGTGCTGTTTTAACTGCTGTCATTGGAAAGTGCCTAAGCATATTCCTGACTAGCAATGTGGCTTGTGCCCCAAGCAGTCTGGTTAAAGGTCACTCTTGTAATTGCTTTGTGTAACTGAATCATATTTGGACATGATTCCCACTACATCATGATTCTCAGCATTTGTGGATTTCCTGATTATTTTTTATTGGGTACTTTTTGACTTTTGAATTTCTGTGCTTTGTAAATAGCCTTGGTGTAACAAAATATTAATTGAAACCCAAAAATGCCATGTGTGTAAAACCTCTTACTGGTGGTTATAAGGCATAAGTGGATAGACTAATGATCAAAATGGAGGTCTTCATTTCCCTGCCCTCCTTGGGTGGGGAACCAAAGCCATTTTGAAAATAAAAGCTCTGAAATGTTAGAAACTAGGCTCTGCTAGGCTGTAGGCTGTTGGTATTCCCAGAACTGAGTGTCCTTCCTAAAAGACTTCTGCTTTAAAATTCCCAGCCTTCTGTGTTGACATGCAAGTGCAATCTAAGGTTTGAGAAAGTAGAGCAAGTTAAATTTCTGTCTAAGCAAAAGCTTAATTCATTTTAGATTTTGTCAATACAGACTAGTATTAAAAATTGAGCTCATGTAATTTATAAGCCATTGTGTTTTGTGGAACATAAGTTTTAATTGCTAAACTGTATTTGCTTATATGGTATAACAATTCTAATCCAGTTTAAACTTTTAGGCAATCTCTGGATATATCGATGAGGAGTTGTCATTAGCCAAGCACACACTAATGTGATTAGGACCCATGATGAAGAAAATACTTGGAATTTGCCAGAGAATGTATAGGTGACTTCTCAATCTGAGACTGTAATTTTTCTAACCCTCTTTTATTTTTAGGTACTTTTACCCATTTCCGGTTCCACCTGTACTTTATCAAGTTGAACTTTCTGTGGGAGGACAGCAATTTAATGGGAAAGGAAAGACAAGACAGGCTGCGAAACATGATGCTGCTGCTAAAGCCTTGAGGATCCTGCAGAATGAGTCTCTGCCTGACAGGCTGGAGGTAAGGCGAGAACAGAGTTGAGGCTCCTGGAGATTTGGACAGAATCAGAGGGTGATATGAAAGATGTCACCTCAAGTTACTTTTTCTAAGAAGGTGCATTAACAACTGTCCACAATGTTTATTATTTAAAAGCCTACAAGATTTTGTACCCTGTAGCTTTCTTGCTTTTTTCCTTTCTAAATTTCTGAGCAAGAAAGTCAGCTGCCACCTTTTTCACCCTGTGGTATAGTTTTGAGTGACATAATATGGTATGAACATGTTAGAAAGGTTGTGGCTCAGTGGAGTTGTGAAGAACACATATGGATGAATTTTTCAGTGCTGAAGGTGATGCTTGTCAGAATCTACTGTGATTTAGCATACCAGGTTAGAGAATTTTCTAAAGCTGTTTTTCACCAGCACTTCTATTATAAAATGCCTGTTATCTACTGCAGTGTAACCAACCATCACAAAACTTAATGATGGTTTAAACATCTTCCAGGCATTTATTTTGCTCACAGATCTGCAATTTAGGCAGGACTTGGCAGGGGTAGCTTATCTTTGCTCCACATAGCTTTGACTGAGGTGGCTCTACAGGAGGCTGGAGGATCCACTTTCAAGATGGCTCACTCACATGGCTGGTAAGTTGCTGCTGGCTGTCAGTGGGAACTATGCTGGGGCTCTGGCCTGGGGACCTCAGTTCCTCTCTTAGTGTACTTATGCAAGGACTTGCTTATGCTTCCTCATGGTATGGTGGCTGGGTTCAAGAGTGAGTGTCTCAGAAGATGGGAAATGGAAGCAGCTGTCAGTTTCTTAAGGCCTGATCCCAGAAATCACAGCATCGCTTCTGCCATATTCTATAGGTCAAGCAGGCTCAGAGCCCAGATTCAAAGGAAGGAGGTATAGAACTCCACTTTTAATTTTTTTTAATTGAGGTTAAAAAAAACTAAATTCACCATTTTAAGTGTGCAATTCAGTGGCTTTTAGTACATTCACAGTGTGGGGAATGTGGAGAAAGAACCCCACTTCTGGATAAGAGGAGTGTCAAAGACTTTGAGGCCATGTTTTAAAATTACCATGGTAGGAAAAGGATTTTAACTTTTCGTGACTACATCGGAATATAATTTTTAGGAAATCAGTGACTTCGTGCCATTGAGGGGCCAAAGCATTAGTGAATAACTCTGATAAGGTAGTCTTACCACAAATCTAGTCACTAAAGGTCCAGAAGAAACCCACTGAACAGAAAACATTGAGATTTCATGATTCTGTTTAATCATAGTGGGAAATGTCACCTGAAAATACCCCTGGGTAGCATTTGACTTTTCCTCTCCAGGAAACAAGTTCACAGAGAACAAGGTTTTGCACAGAACATTGTGCTAAATGTGTGATGAGAGGTACGGATCTGAGTGGACCTTGGGCAGGGTGCTTGCTGAGGTCTTATTTAGCCTGCCACCCAGGGCACCCAAGCTCAGGATGGCACTCTGTGTCTTCATGGCTGGCTGCATGGGAGCATTTTGCTTTCCTTTTGTTATGCTGCATTTCCAGTGTAATCACATATTCTGACAGAGGCGATCTGTTTTCAGGATTCACTAAAAATCAAATAAAAGAGTTGTAACTTAAAAGAGGATTTAGTGAAGTTAAAAAGATAAGCTTCTCCGTGGTGAGATTTATTAAAACATTGAAATCTGAGCTGATTTGGAGGCCTTTCATTTCTTTAGTTGACTTTGGTGCTAATCTGATTGGAGTCAGATGGAGTAGATATTTCTCAGTTCCTTCTAGCCAACAATTGGTAAATGATTGCTGAACACTGGTGTGTGGATTGTCTGCATCAGAATCACGAGAAAAGTTAAAAAAAAAAAAAAAAGAAATTCCTACACCTGACCCGCACGATTCTAATGCGATAGGTCTAGGGTAAAACCCAGGAATCTGGCTTATGCTTTTTTATTTTGTTGATGTGCCTTGGAGTGATTATAAAGCATGGTCAGGGTTTGGGAACCACAGATCCTGAGTATTATCAGTGCTTCCCAGGCAGTTTTTCTCTCCCTTTGAATCTTCCATGGAAGTATTCAGAGTTTTGTTGCAAAGGAAAAGTGTTTGGTGGTGTCTCTAGCACCCTCACTCACTAGGGAAGTGTTGGTTGGCGCAGTCCTGAGGACAGTGGCTATAAAAGACTTGCTCTACTGGGCAGTTTTCATCAGTGCACCTGAATTCTGTAAGGAGTTTTGCTCAGAGCAATGTTTACATCTACTTGTGCCCTGTGGCTTTCCTCCTCTTCCCCCCTTTACTAGCTCTGTAGTTTGAAATAGAGACAATGCCTTTCAGAAATGTTTCAAAAACTGGCCTTAGCCAGTGTTTCAGAAATGGAGAATCATTAACTGTAGGGTAAGGCTACTTCTTTGAAGTAGTAAATGAAATACTTGGCCTCCTGCTTAAGTGTGCTGTCCCTTGATTTTACCAGGCCTTCTGCTAGGTGGGTGGTAGAGAGTAAAGACAGACATTTTTAAAAGATAACTTTTTCCTCTTAAAAATAATGCGTGTGAACTATAAACTCTTTTTAATTCAAGAAAAAAAAAAGGAAAAATAAATGACTTATAAATTTACCGCTTGTAGATAATCACTATAAATATTTTGGTGGATGTCAGTGCATATATAAGTAAATACACACACCTATCATTCAAAAAAATGGGATGATATTGTATAGTCACCATCTTTTTTCATTGAAGTGTGTCTCAGGAATATGTTATTATGTCATTTACTTATAATTCCTTACAGGATTCAAATTTAGCATGCACCTAAGCACTTTTTAATGACTGCTAAGTGTTCCGTTGTGTAAACATACCTGTTTATTTTTGCAATAGGGGCTTGATTACTTAGGTTTGCAGTTTTTGCTGTTGTAAAATTGGGAGTGAAGAACATTGTTGTAATGAAACCTTTGTGTGTGTCCATCATTATTTCTGTGAGCCACAGCTCTATAAGTGGAATTGCTCAATTAAAGGGTATCCATGGTGCCTGAATGGTTAGCTCAGTTGGTTAGATAGAATGTGGTGCCGATAACACCATGGTCCAAGGTTTGATCGCTGTACTGGCCAGCTGCCAAATAAAAATAAACAAACAAAAAAAACCACACAAAAAGATAAAGGATATGCATGGTGATCTATATGGCCAAGTTCTCCACCAGAAAGATGGTACTATTTTAGACCCCTGCCAGTACGCATAAGTAGCCTGTTTGCCCACTGCCTGTCAGCATTGGAAACGATCATTTTAAACAAATCGTCAGTGTTGCTGTTGAAAATTTGTAGAGCATGTGATTGTGTGATGGATCAATTAATCTTTTCTCGAAGATAGCCAGTAAAGCCACCACTTTGTTTACAGGGCAGGTGTAGTCTGGTTCCTCCATGATTGGCATTGTGATAGGCCCTGAGGTGAAAACAGCCAGCATTGTCCCTGCCCCTTTGGAGCTTAGTCAATGGACCTGATAGACATGAACATTACTGTCATTAAAAAGTGCAGTGAGTACTAGGATAGAAAAGTAGCAAGGATTAGGAGAACATAAAATGTCCTGTTCTGGTTGGAGTAATAATGGTGCATTCAGAAGTGTTGTCCCTGAGGAAGAATCATTTTAGCTGAGGCTAAAGATGAACAAAAGAGCCAGGACAGTACATTCCCAGAGAGGGAGTAACAAAGGTCCTGAATTGGGAAAACGTGGGATTTTTGTTTTTAAATCTAATAAAGGATAGCTTTCATTCAGTGTCTGAACTATTAGCAAGGTGGTCATAGCTGTAGTATCTGCAGTGGAGAAAAACAGGAGCTATCTTAAATGTCCATTACTAGGGAAATGGTTAAATAAATGGATACATTTATCCCAAGGAGTACCAAAGTGTTGTAGATCACGAAAGGGTCCATAATCTGTTGTGGGGGATCAAGATGCAGAGCTGTTCTGTGTGTAGTGTGATTCTGTTTGTGTTTAAGTAAACATAAAAGCCAGCGGTATGTGCATGTGTGTGTATATATAGGTTGAGTATCCCTAATACGTAATCCGAAAATCTGAAATTTGAAATGCTTCAAAATTCAAAACTTTTTTTTTTTTTTTTTAAAGATGACTAGTAAGGGGATCTTAACCGTTGACTTGGTGTTATCAGCACCACGCTCTCCCAAGTGAGCTAACCGGCTATCCCTATATAGGGATCCGAACCCATGACCTTGGTGTTATCAGCACCACACTCTCCCAAGTGAGCCACAGGCCGGCCCAAAAATTCAAAACTTTTTGAGCACCGACATGACACTCAAAGGAAATGCTCATTGGAGCATTTTGGATTTTGGGTTTTCAGATTAGAGATGCTCAACTGGTATGTATTCTGCAAATATTCCAAAATCCAAAAACATCCAAAATCCAAAACACTTCTTCTGGTTCCAAGAATTTTGGATAAGGGATACTCAACCTGTGTATGTTTGGATGTTCATAGTTTATATTTTGAAGGTTTTATCAAACTTTAAAAGTAGTTTCCTCCTAGTGGAAGTAGTGGAAGACTTTTTTTTATTGTATTCTTTGAAGTTTTTAATGCTTTTTTTTTTTTTTTTTTACTTCTGTCAAAATAAATAAATGCAGCTCTTCCTGGTCTTGAGTCCTTATCTTTAGTTGGGACAGGTACATATTTAAGTAGGACTAAAACTAAAATTGTAGACCTTCACACTCATTATACTGTCATTGTCCATTGGACCCAATTTTTATTATTGAGCTACTTTTTCATGCTCTTTAAGGAATGATATTACATGTCTTTTATTCTTTTTGAGAAGTCTTGCAAAAAACTAAGAGAAAACCGACATTTTTTTTTGGCGGCTGGCTGGTTCAGGGATCCGAACTTGTGACCTTGGGGTTATAAGGCTGTGCCAGACTTATTTTTAAAAATAGAATAAAACTCCTCTGTCTTACAGCTATCATTCTGGCCCTTTGGACCTTTTTGTAAATCTTTACATTATGGAACCTCAGGGATCTTACTTTTCCTATGTTTTGAAACAGTTTGCTGTTAGTCATCTTACATATTATTTCAGCACCATTCATCAGCTATTCTCAAACATGCTCAATAAGACTAAAATCATCAGAAAATGGAGGAATGATGAAACCTCTGTGTGGATGATACAGTAGTGAAAAATGGTCATTATCATATCATCCTGTAGCAATCTTATGGCCTTGCCCGTTGTATTGCATTGTCTTTCAAGAAGATACAAAAGAAGACTGGAGACTTTATCCTTTTTTTTTTTTTTAAAGATGACCAGTAAGGGGATCCTAACCCTTGACTTGGTGTTGTCAGCACCACGCTCACCCAAGTGAGCTAACCAGCCATCCCTATATGGGATCCGAACCCGTGGCCTTGGTGTTATCAGCACCGCACTCTCTCAAGTGAGCCACAGGCCCGGCCCCTGGAGACTTTATCTTTTGAGTCTCCTTTTTGCCTTCATTGAACCCAGGTGAGGATTCAGAATTTCTTTTTTCGTTCGTAATGGCAAAAAGAAAATTGACAGAGGAAGCCATTTCCGATCATTAGCCAAATCAGAAGATAAATGTAAAGAGACAGATGGCAGCACTCCATACTGTAATGAAGGCAGTGAGATTGAGCATCTGTCAATTGCAGATTGTGAGTCTTCTGATAATAACGTAGATGAGTTTTTCCACACTCAAGAATCAATGAGTGAACAGTGTATTTCTGTGCTGTGCATAAAGCATATGTGGTGTTCTCATCTAGTCAGTAATTCACCAGGAAGGACTTCATCGCATAGTATTTTGTGACAAGAACCCAGACCATCCTGTTTGGATTTTTTTTTTTTTAAAAAGTATGACAGCATTCTTTTATCTTTAATAATGTTTGGCCGCCAACATTTTTTTTCCTTCCTTTTCGGTCAGCTGGCCGGTACACAGGGATCAAACTCTGGACCTTGGTGTTATCAGCATCACATTCTAACCAACTGAGCTTACCTGTGACCACCACCATTTATTTCTTACCGTTTACTGTCCACAAAATAAGGGGACAAATGCAGAAAGAAGTGTGTGTGCAAAGGTGATTGAAAAGAAATAGATAATATAAAAGTGAAAAAAAATCCCTGATTTATCCTTCTATAGGTGTTTGTAAATCTAAAAATGAAAGCATTTTGCAGTTACCATGCAAATATGGCTCTTTTTTCTTCAACAAAATTATGGGTTTATTTTAAAAGTAGTGTGTAGTAGCAGTACAAGAAGAGGCAGAAGTCCTGATTAGCTAGCACTTGTTGGAGATGTATTTGAAATCTGGTAGTGCTATAGGTGGGCTGTGCCCCACGTTCACGTGCATCAGGTGCTGAACAGTTAGTTGCACGTAGAGGACCTTACACTATGGAATTATATATGGAACTATACACTATGGAATTCATGTTAACAGTAATTCCCACTTTGTGGATTATGAGCCTGCTGAACTTTTGTCATCTTACTGGTAATGGTATTTATGGATTAGTTTTGAGTCAATCACTGCTGCCTCATTTCCAACATTTTGTCCAATCCAGATAGTATAGAATTATGTAAAAGAACAGCATAATCTCACTTCCAAATAAATGTTTATCTTTGTTCCTTGTTTTGCATTTTATTTTACTGGTGCTTTGTCCCTGTTAAAATTACTTTGGAAGCAATGGCTTAGAGCAATGAATCTCAACTCTGGTTGCTAGTAAAATCAACTGGGGACTTATGTTAAAAAATAAACAAATGCTATAAATAAAATAGTTATCCAGGCCAGGCCATAGCTACAAAAATTTCGAGTTCCCCTGTGTGGAGTGAGCTCAAGCATTCTTGCCTTGTGAAGCTCCCAAGTGATTTTAGTGCTACTCTGATTGAGAACCACCACTGGCTTAAGGTTTAGAACTTAGCAGTAGCATTGTTTTCTCAGTCTTATGTGGAACCTCAATTTAAAAAAAAAAAGGCATTTAATCAGTATGGACTTGTAAGTTTGAATTTACAATATTGATAAAGGCAATCCGTAAGAATGATTTACATGAATTTTCAAAACAAAAAATTATACTATATACAGATGGTCCCTGACTTACAGTGGTTCAGCTTAAGATTTTTTGGCTTTACAGTGGTTTACTGGGGTATTAGATGCATTTTTAACTATGATATTTTCAACTTAACGATGGGTTTATCAGGACATAGCCCCATTGTAAGTTGAGGAGTATCAGTATTGTTTTTGTCCATTAAAAAAAAAAAACATGGCTGGGAAAGATACAGTCCCACTCTAGAATAGTTATTAATTGCAATAGGAAGGATAGTGAGAAGGGCTTTATTGTTTTTCTTTAAAAAAATCTGATGTCAGTAGTACTTCATGTTGACATCTCTTTTAAATCCAGGACAATTGCCTGTTAAATTAACTGTACTTTTCTGTATGTTTGAAATAGGTCAGAACTAAAAATAAAAGTTAAAATTAATTGGGCTGATTAGTGAACAAAACGTTTGAAAATTGGGATATATACATGGCACTTGAGTTCTTACATTGGCCTCAGCATCCAAGTTATTTCCAAATTTTGTTCTGGTTGCACGTAAGGTGAACATTCTCATAAACACAGTTAATCAGCTTAAGAGTGGACCTTTTTTCCCTTTTTTTTCTTTTTAACAGTTCATGTATTTATTTATTTTCAATTTTTTTATTTTTTATTTTATCAATATACAGTGTAGTTGATTTTCATGTCCCTTTACCAGTTCCTTCTTTTTCCCCCTCTCCACCCATCACCATCATATCAAACAGTTCATCTATTTAAAAAAAAATCTCTGGGTACTCTTCAAATAAACAGCTGTCAAAAAGCTTTATTCTGTTGTGCACAAAAATGAGCTAACTTGTTAGCAGAAGTTAATGTGTTGACAATATCTAGTGTGTTAATTTGGTATTGAAACACATGCTTTTTTTCTTGTTGCTTTTTTTAAAAAGTTTTAGCCATTTTTAAGTTTATACAGTTCAGTGACATTAAATATATTCTCAGTGTTGTGCAATCATCACCACTATCCATTTGTAGAACTTTTTCATCATCTCAAGTAGAAACTCTGTACCCATTAAACAGTAACTCCACAATCCCCTTACTCCCAGGCTCTGGTAACTTCTATTTTACTTTTTGCCTCTATGCATTTTCCTGGTCTAGGTACTTCATAAAAGTGGATATTTGTTCTTTTGTGTCTGCTTATTTCACTTAATGTTTTCAAGGTTTATCCATGTTGTAGCATGTTTCAGAAACTTATTCCTTTTTAATGCTGAATGATATTCCATATGGATATTTCACATTTTGTTTATCCATTTATCTGTTGATGGACATTTGAGTTGTTTCCACCTTTTTGCTGTTGTGAATAATGCTGCTATGAATATTGGTGTACAAATATCTGTTTGAATCCCTACTTTGATTTCTTTTGGGTATATATCTAGAAGTAGAGTTGCTGGGTCTTATAGTAATTCTCTGTTTAACTTTTTGAGGAACTATCAGACTTTTCCACAACAGCTGTACCATTTTACAGTCCTACCAGCGATGCTCCAATTTCTCCATGTTCTCACCAACATGTGTTATTTTCTGTTCTTTTGAAAATAGCTATCCTTATGTGTGCAAAGTGGTATTGTGGTTCTCATTTGTATTTCCCTAATGGTTAGTGATGTTGAACATCATTTCATGTACTTTTTTGGCCATTTGTATGTCTTCGGATAAATGCCTATTTTAGTCCTTTGCCCATTTTTGGATTGTGTTGTTTTATTGTTGATGAGGTAGTTCTGTATATATTCTGGATATTAATCCCTTATCAGATACATATGCAAATCTCATTCTATGACTTGTCTTCACTCTCTTGATAGTATCCTTTGATGTACAAAAGTGTTTAACTTTGATGAAGTATTATTAATCTATTTTTTTCTTTTGTTGCCTATGCTTTTGGTGTCATATCTAAGAAATCATTGCCAAATCCAGTGTCATAAAGCTTTTCCCCTATGTTTTCTTCTGAGAGTTTTATAGTTCTCCATTGTGTGTTTAAATCTTTGATCCACTTTGGGTTAATTTTGCGTATGGTGTGAGGTAAGGGTCCTACTTCATTATTTTGCTTGTGGATGTCTGGTTTTCCCAGCATCATCTGTTGAACATACTTTTTAAAATACAGTTGTGTTTTGTTTAGTTTAAAATCTATTTGAAAAAGAGATTTCAAACCAAACCTGTGGAACCCTAGCCTTCTAAGGTACCTTGCTTAGGAGATTTCTGGTTTTAAAGATTAACTCATAAAAAAGCAGGCCCTCTTTCTGCTTAGGACTTAAAAAAACAAAAATACAAGTGTGTTTAGGTTAATAAACCACCAGAAATGCTATGCAAATAGTTTTGAGTAGGCAAAGAGTAAAGTGAAACCATATTGGAAGGAAAACATTTTGTAGAAGGAGAGAATTATAAATAGCATCTGGAATACGTTTATTTGTTCAGGATTATACCCTGGATTGTGTTAATAGGTTTTTTAACCTAAAGTTTTTTATTCATTTAATTTTATTTTAATTAAAGCTTGTAACATTGGTTCAGTGTGGGTGAGATCTATCTGATAAAAATAAGGATCTGCACAGCAGATAAAATCTTGGAGAGTCCTGCACCTTGCCTATTTAGCAATTTTAGCCATGGGTTCCTGTTAGATAATTCTAATTTTGGAAAGAAGATTTTACAAATTCTTTGACAAAAGAGAAGCAATAATGTGAAGAAAAGTGCAGCTCTCTTGCCATGTTTTGGGAGAGTTTGCCGTTACTGAGCTTATCTAGTTTCTCATATCACAACAACTCAATATAAAATCCATGTTATCAGCCCGCAGAGAGAAGATCCCTGTCCCTCTTTAATCCCATCCCTGGCTAGAGGACTGTAAATGAATCTTGTTGCAAAGATAGAATCTCTGCCTTTGTAGAGGAGACTTTATTAGTTTAGATCTTGAATTTTTGCCAGTAGCAGTAAGTATGAGATACATGACAAGTTTGTAATTTCTATTTCACTGCATCCTTTTTATGTATATTTATTTATTTATTTAAAAGATGACCGGTAAGAGGATCTTAACCCTTGACTTGGTGTTGTCAGCACCACACTATCCCAAGTGAGCCATGGGCAGGCCCCCAACTGCATCTTTTTTAAAAGTGGTTTTGGGCTGATTAGCTCAGCTGGTTAGAGTGCATTCTTGTAACCCCCAGATCATGAGTTTGGATCCCCCGTACTGCCTAGCCGCCAAAAAAAAAAAAAAAGTGAAAGTAAAAGTGGTTTCCAGTGACTTTATGTCCAAATGAGAAACAAGCATATTTCAGCTGGAGAGACTTGTATCTGAACTTGCCATATCCCACACAGATCTGTCTGTATTTTTATATCTCCATAACGTGGCTTAACAATACAGTATTTAGGAAGGCACTGTTCCCAAGCAGCAGTGGCATCTGGCTGCACCACAATTACGGTGATTCACACCCAAGGGTCTGTTATGTGTGTATTGTTTATGGTGGATTCATGAAGTACAATCTGATCCAAGTTTGACAGTATTTTTTTTTTAACTTTTAAAATTCATTGACACATGGTACATATGTGGCCTTGGTTAAATCCATAAAGCCAAAGTTCAGTGATTTTAAGGTTTATCATTGCAGCTGGGATATTGATGGTTTTAGTAAAAGCTAACTACTAAACAATTATTCTTTTAGGTGAATGGGAGAGAATCAGAAGAAGAAAATCTCAATAAATCTGAAATAAGTCAGGTGTTTGAGATTGCACTTAAACGGAACTTGCCTGTGAATTTTGAGGTAAGCTTATTTTATATGTAGGACTTTGTATTATAAAATCCTGTTAGCATTCATCATAGAAATGATTTTTTCTCTAAATGACATTAGGATAGTATTCACAAGCCTCCAAATTTAAGATTCAAACTTTATGTTTAGCAAAGTAGTGTTTATTCTCTTCTAGGAGTCCTCAACTTAGGGGCATCTGTGGATCTCTAGAGAGGCCATTGGTCTGTGAACCTCCTGAGATGGTTTGAAGGATATTGCTTCTGTTTACATGTGTATTCTGCTGCATAGAGGGTCCATCGCTTTCAGCAGTCTCAAAAGTGTCTTTACCTCCAAAATATTCAGAATCTCCTTAAATGGCCCCTAAATTCTTGTCAGAGTAATTTTGGACATAGGTCTGTCATTGTCCAGCGCCTGCCCTTAATTCACCTGCTTAATAACTTTATTTGGTGTTGGAGACTTTGTGGTCTAAAAATAATAATTAATGGGTGGTTTGTTCAAAGTGGAAAATAAGGCACATTTAGTACATTTTTCCTTCAGAGACAGCATAGTCAATCCAAATAGATTAGGAGAGGGGTAAAGGGAGATTTTTATAAAGTTTCCCATACAGTCTGACACATGGCAAATTCTTTGCAAATTCTTTCCTTTGATTTCCATGCTTATGGTCTATTTCTTTCTTTTTAAAGCCTATCTGAAGTTTATTTTCTTGTAAAATACTTTAATTTTTTAGTATTTTTTGCAGTTACAGGTGACTTCTAAATTTCATACCTGGCTGTCTAAAATACATAGCCTCTCCTAATATGTGCTAGTGCCCTAAACTTGCCCCCACTTCAAATTTTTACCCTTCACCTGAGTGATGATGATTTTGGACTACAACCTTTGGTGCTTACCTGCCTGCCATGGGACGAAGATGGGGGTGGAGAGTTGTACATGGATCATGGGGCCAGCCTGTGTTCAAGGATTTCCTGTGTTCTCCTCCATTACCCCTCACCCCCCACTCGTCCTTACCCCCAATTCCCCAGCAGGAAAGACCACGTTTATAGTGTTCCACTTCCTGGAGTACAGAGCCCCTAGATGGATATAGGGCTGGTGTCTCCTCATCTGGTCCCACATCCCTCCCAGCCTTTCTCCCTCTGTTGCGGGCTGTGGGGGTGTGGTTGAAAGGAAATGAGACAGGGCAAGTACAGAATGACAGGTTGTTAACTAGGTGGGAGCTGTATGTCAAGAAGTCAAGAGGTTCCCCTGGGCATCTATTGAGATGAGGGAAGAAATGCTCCTTTTCTCCCCTGCTGAGGGATTTGCATGGCATGAGAATGGGTTTTTAAAGATTGGAGCTAGAGTGGGAGATGCCCAGCTTCCTGAGTCACTTCAGGGTTACAGAGGTGACTGCTTGGGCCAGGGCCCTTGATTGCTATGAACCTTTTCACTCACTCACACTAGTTGCTGCCCCGCCTGAGAGTCATAGAGCTTTCTGGAACCTTTGTGGGAGATTGCCACTTTATGTTTTTGCTGTGTGGGATTTGGGTGCAGCCAGATTGCTTCTTTCCCACCTCCGCGTTTGTTTAGGTTTCAGATTTGGCTTTCAAACCTGTGTTCAAGAGTGTGTAACATATAACAGGGAACTGTCAAGTAGTCATATAAAAGAAATTATAGAAATACCCTCTGGCAGGGAATATCTTTTAAAGTAACAATTGAAAACATTGCAGTTTGCGTTTAGGTGGTGTCACTGAGTTTGTTAATATGACCGCTTATGTCGAAGAACTCATGTATCAAAGGGTCCATATTCGCTTCCATTATTAGATGGAGCAGTGGCTTTCTTTTCTGTTGCACCTGGAAGATTGCCTGGCATGTATCAGATGCTCAGGAAATACTTATTGAATAAATGAACGAGAATAGTTAATTTTTGACCAAGTTTTTGGTGGTAAAATCTGTTCCATGGGAAGCCAAGTTAGATGTTTAATAGAAGACAGGAGCTGTTCATACAGTTTTTCAGAAAAAAGTGTACAGCTTGACTTTGGATAAAATAAAGTTTTAGTTAGAAAATGTGATAGTGCTGATTGATACCGTCATTGGGAGGGAGGCAGTTGTGACATGATCATGCAGACCCAATCTGGACCAAGCTTCGGATTTGGATTGGTGGCTCCTGATGGGTGAAGATAGTGGAAATCCTTGCTGGGGGGCCAGGGTGGAGCTGGAAATCTGAAGTGAGCCTCCAGGTGGCAGCCGCGCATATCCCGAGTCTAATCTGAGGATAGAGAAAAAACATTGCTTTGGAAAGGAGTGTTCCGGGCTCCAGGCCATGGGTGTGGGGGGCACCTGGGGAAGTTCTCTGGAATCAGTCCACAGGTACCCATGTGGGCTGGATCCTTCCCAGCACCCTTCTTCCTTAATAGAAGGCTGTGCTGAGGCCTCCTCTTTCCTGCTTACACATCAGCACTGCACAGCTATTGGACTCACTAATTTTTTCCTAGCTATTTTTTCAACTCTTTATTTTCAAAGATTATAAACCTATGGAAATATATCATTTAGATGAACCAGTGTCTAATATTTTACCACATTTGCTTTTTTTCTCTGTTAATACACATATAATTTTATTTTCCGTATTTTACTTTACTGAATCATGTGAGAGTAAGTGGCGGATATTTGACTTCTGCTTTACTCCCCCTTAGCATGTATCTCTTAAGAACAAGGGCATGCTCTTAAGTAACCGCAACCTAATTATTAAATACAGGAAATTTAGCATTGCTATAATACTGTTATCTAACATATATCCTATATCACATTTTGCCAGTTGCCCCAGTGATGTCCTTTATATGAACTTTTTTTGCTTCCTTCCCACCTCCATTTTTGTTTAGGTTTCATTGTTCTGGGGTCCAATACAGGTTTACACCTTTCATTAAGTTGACCTGTCTCTTTAGTCTCCTTTAATCTGTAACACTTCCTCAGGCCTTTCCTTGTATTTCATGACATTGACATGTTTAAAGGTCAATTATTTTGTAAAATGGCCTTCATTTTGGGTGTGTCTGATTGCTTGTCCATGATTGGATTTGTATTATGCATTTTTTGGCAGGATCACCACCAAATTGGTGTTGGTCCTTTTCAGAGCCGAACATGACATCACTTTTTATCCCATTTTTAGTGACATTACTGTTGCCTATTGGTTTCACTTGTCTATACCAGATGTGCTCCACGAGAAGGAGACTTCCTTTTTGTTGTAGTTAATCCGTAACCTGTGTGTGGGGAGACACTTATAGGCTGTGCCCTTACAGATTTCCCCAGTGGCATCTAGTCATTGATGACTCTTGCCCGCATCCATTATCACTGATTTTCTGCATTTCCAAACCAGCAGTCTACTATGAAGAAAAATTTTTCCTTTTCCCTTTTTATATTACATTGATTTATATCAGTATAGATGCATTGCTTCTTTTTTTATTCCATTATTATCATCATTCATTTTGATATTAAAATTTCCCTTCAGGGGCTGGCCAGTTAGCTCACTCAGTAGAGTGTGGTGCTGATAAACACGAAGGTCAGGGGTTCAGATCTCCATAAAGGCCAATCGCCAATAAAACCCCAAACAAATTGCCCTTCAAACTGGGTCTTGTGTTTTGACATCTCCCCATCAGTTTGTTTTTGGGGGGAAGGGTGTTTCAGGTTTCTTGAGGTACAATTTATATACGGTAAAAGTCACCCTATTTAAGTGTACAGTTCCGTGTGTTTTGATAAAAACGTATATACTGTGTAACCACCACTATGGTGAAGATATTCTATGGTCAAGAACATCTTTCACCTTATGAAGTTCTTCCTGTCCCTTAGCAGTTAGTCCCTTCCCTCCATCCTCAGCCTCTGGCAACTACTGGTCTAATTTCTTTTCTCTTTCTTAAAATTTTAAAACACATAGTGATTATACATATTTATGGGGTACAGAGTTATATTTCAATGTATGTATACAATGTGTCATGATGAAATCAGCGTAATTAGCATATTCATCATTGCAAAAGTTTATCATTTCTTTGTGATGAAAGCATTTGAACTCCTCTCTTCTAGCCATTTGAGAACAGACAATAAATTATTGTTAATTATAGATGCCAAGCACTGCTGTAGACAACAAGAACTTATTTTTCCTATCAAGCTATGATTTCGTATCTGTTAACCAACCTCTCCCTCTCCCCACAACCCCTCTTCCCAGCCTCTAGGAACCATAGTTCTGCTCGCTACTTGATTTCTGTCCCTATAGTATTGCCTTTTGTCTGGCTTCTTTAACTTAGCATAATGCAGATTTGGCGTCATGTGTGTTGTTGCATGTATCAGTTGTTTGTTCCTTTTTATTGCTGAGTAGTGTTTCATTGTATGGTGTATTAGTCAGTTTGTGTTGCTATAAACAGAATACTTGAAACTGGTTAATTTGTAAGAAAATTAAATTTATTTCTTACAGTGTGGAGGCTGGGGAGTCCAAGGTCCAGGGGATGCATCTGGTGAAGGCCTTTGTCTTGGTGGGAACTCTCTCTAGAGTCCTGTGGCGACACAGGCAATCATATGGCAAGAATGGCAAGGGTGTTTTCATGTGCTCTCCTTATCAAGCCACTCCATGATAATCCATTAAGAGGGCAAGACCCTCATGATTCAGTCACCTCCGAAAAGCCCCACCTTTCAACACTGCCACATTGGGGATCAGTCTTCCACATGAGCTTTGGAAGGGACAAGATGTTCAACCCATATCATATGGACATAGCACAACTTATCCATTTATCAGTTGAAGATCATTTGTATTGTTTCCAATTTTTAGTGATTATGAATAAAGCTGTCGTGAACATTTACATACATTCATGGAGACATATTTTTATTTCTCTTGGGTAAATACTTGGGAGTGGATTTTTCTGGGTTGTATGGTAAATATCTTTAACTTTATAAGAAGCTGTCAAACTGTTTTCCAAACTGGATGTGTTGTGCATTCCACCTGCAGTGTATGAGTTTTAGTTGCTATACATCCTCGTCAACACTTGATATTGTCAGTTTTTAAAATTTTAGTAATTCTAGTAGGTATGTAGTAGTATCTTGTGGCTTTAATTTGTATCTCCATGAAAACTAGTGATAATGGTCATCTTTTCATGTGCTTATTTACTATTGGTATATCTTCTTAGTGAAGTGTCTGCTCATATCTTTTGTCAAATTTTTGAGTGTCTTTGTATTGTTGAGTTTTGAGGGTTCTTTATATATTCCGAATACAAGTCCTTTATCAGATATGTGTTTTGTGGATATTTTCTCCCAGTCTGTGGCTTGTCTTTTTATTTTATTTTTCGACAGTGTCTTCTGAAGATAAGAAGTATTTGATGTTGGTTTGTCAGATTTTTCTTTTATATTTTATCATTGTTATGTTCTTTTGTTTTCTTGTAGAAGTATTATAGTTTTAGCTCTTAAATTTAGGTTTATAATTCACTTCGAGTTAATTTTTATATATACCGTGAGATAAGGGTTGAAGTTTTTTGTTTTTGTATTTGGATGTCTAATTGTTCCTGCACCATTTATTGACAAGACAATCTTTTCCTTATTAAATCATCTTCCCAGTTCTCCTCTTCAGATTTTGAGAACTTCCTTACTTTCTGATATAACAAAATGTTTTAGTCTTACTTTGAACTTTCCCTTCTTTAGCTTTGGCCCTGGTGGAAATGGAAATTTCTAATAGAAATGGCCTCAGCCATTCTTCCAAAGAGTCCTGGTCCTATTAATGGAGAGTGGAATTGAGAGACCAGATGAGGGGGCTAAGTATGCTTGTTGCTGCTGGGGAGTCATTGCTTCTAGGCCCTTTTAGCAGATAGAGCTAGGAAATACGTGTATTTTTAAAATCACAAGTTTATAACCAAACAACCAATAAAATGCTAGGAATAAATCAACACCTTTCAATAACAACTCTTAATGTAAAAGGCTTAAATTCCCCAATTAAAAGACACAGACTGGCTGACTGGATCAAAAAGCAGGACCCAACTATATGCTGCCTACAAGAGACCCACCTCACCCATAAAGATTCACACAGACTAAGAGTGAAAGGATGGAAAAAGATTTACCATGCAAACAGAAAATAAAAACGAGCTGGAGTGGCTATTCTTATATCTGACAAAATAGACTTTAAACTAAAAACCATAAAAAGAGACAATGAGGGACACTACTTAATGATAAAAGGTCTGATCCATCAAGAAGACATAACAATCATAAATATGTACGCACCCAATGTTGGAGCAGCCAGATTTATAAAACAAACTCTATTAGACCTAAAGAAGGAAATAGACACTAATACCATAATAGCAGGGGACCTGAACACTCCACTGTCAATATTAGACAGATCATCTAGGCAAAGAATCAGTAGAGAAACACAAGATCTAAACAAGACTCTAGACCAATTGGAATTGGCAGATATCTACAGAACATTCCACCCAACAACCTCAGAATATTCATTCTTCTCATCAGCACATGGATCATTCTCCAGGATAGATCACATATTAGGTCACAAATCAAGTCTCAATAAATTCAAAAAAATTGGAATTATCCCATGTATCTTCTCAGACCACAATGGATTAAAACTAGAAATTAATAACAAACGAAACTCTGGAAACTATACAAACACATGGAAATTAAACAGCATTCTACTTAATGACATATGGGTCCAAGAAGAAATCAAGCAGGAAATCAAAAAATTTATTGAAACTAATGAAAACAATGATACATCATACCAAAACCTGTGGGATACTGCAAAAGCAGTATTGAGGGGAAAATTTATTGCATTAAACGCTCACTTCAGAAGAATAGAAAGATGGCAAGTGAACAACCTAACACTTCACCTTAAAGAACTAGAAAAACAAGAACAATCCAAACCTAAAGTTAGCAGACGGAAAGAAATCATTAAGATCAGAGCAGAACTGAATGAAATTGAAAACCAAAAAACAATTCAAAAGATCAACGAATCAAAAAGTTGGTTTTTTGAAAAGATAAATAAAATTGACAAACCATTAGCATGGCTAACAAAAAAGAGAAGAGAGAAGACTCTAACAAAAATTAGAAGTGAAAAAGGCGATATTACAACTGATTCATCTGAAATTCAAGGAATCATTCGAGACTACTATAAACTATACGCCAACAAATTTGAAAATCTGGAGGAAATGGATAAATTTCTGGACACACACAAGCTCCCAAAACTGAACCGTGAAGATGTAGAAAGTTTGAACAGACCAATAACAATAAAGGAGATTGAAGCTGTTGTCAGAAGGCTCCCAACAAAGAAAAGCCCAGGACCAGATGGATTCATAGCAGAATTTTACCAAACATTCAAACAGGAATTGACACCGATTCTTTACAAACTATTCCAAAAGATTGAAACGGACGCAAATCTCCCAAACTCATTCTATGAAGCAAACATCATCCTGATACCAAAACCAGGTAAAGATATAACCAAAAAAGAAAACTACAGGCCGATATCCTTGATGAATATAGATGCAAAAATCCTCACTAAAATACTAGCAAACAGAATACAGCAACACATACGTAAAATTATTCATCACGATCAAGTGGGATTCATCCCAGGGATGCAAGGTTGGTTCAACATACACAAATCAATAAATGTGATACACCATATTAATAAACTCAAACACAAGGACCATATGATTATCTCTATAGATGCTGAAAAAGCATTTGATAAAGTTCAGCACTCATTCATGACAAAGACCCTCTATAAGTTAGGTATAGAGGGAAAGTATCTCAACATAATTAAAGCCATATATGCCAAACCTACAGCCAATATCATCCTGAATGGGGAAAAGCTGAAAGCTTTTCCTTTAAGAACAGGAACTAGACAAGGATGCCCACTCTCACCACTCCTATTCAACATAGTGTTGGAAGTACTAGCCAGAGCAATCAGAGAAGAGAAGGAAATAAAAGGCATCCAGATTGGAAAAGATGAAGTCAAACTGTCCCTGTTTGCAGATGACATGATCCTATATATCGAACAGCCTAAAACCTCTACAAAAAAACTGTTGGAATTGATAAATGATTTCAGCACAGTAGCAGGATACAAAATCAACACACAAAAATCAGTAGCATTTCTTTTCTCCAATAGTGAACATGCAGAATGAGAAATCAAGAAAGTCTGCCCATTTACAATAGCCACCAAAAAAATAAAATACTTAGGAATTGAGTTAACCAAGGAGGTGAAAAATCTCTATAATGAGAACTACAAACCACTGGTGAGAGAAATTAGAGAGGATACAAGAAGATGGAAAGATATCCCATGCTCTTGGATTGGAAGAATCAACATAGTGAAAATGTCCATACTACCCAAAGTGATATACAAATTCAATGCAATCCCCATCAAAATTCCAAAGACATTTTTCTCAGAAATGGAAAAAACTATCCAGACATTTATATGGAACAATAAAAGACCACGCATAGCCAAAGCAATGCTGAGCAAAAAAAATAAAGCTGGAGGCATAACACTACCTGACTTTAAGCTATACTACAAAGCTATAATAACCAAAACAGTATGGTACTGGCATAAAAACAGACACACTGACCAATGGAATAGAATAGAGAATCCAGAAATCAACCCACACACTTACTGCCATCTGATCTTTGACTAAGGCACCAAGCCTATTCACTGGCGAAGGGACGCCTCTTCAGCAAATGGTGCTGGGATAACTGGATATCCATATGCAGGAGAATGAAACTAGATCCATACCTCTCGCCGTATACTAAAATCAACTCAAAATGGATTAAGGATTTAAATATACACCCTGAAACAATAAAACTTCTTAAAGAAAACATAGGAGAAACACTTCAGGAAATAGGACTGGGCACAGACTTCATGAATACGACCCCAAAAGCACAGGCAACCAAAGGAAAAATAAACAAATGGGATTACATCAAACTAAAAAGCTTCTGCACAGCAAAAGAAATAATTAAAAGAGTTAAAAGACAACCAACAGAGTGGGAGAAAATATTTGCAAAATATATATCTGACAAAGGATTAATATCCAGAATATATAAGGAACTCAAACAACTTTACAAGAAGAAAACAAGCAACCCAATTAAAAAATGGGCAAAAGAGCTAAATAAGCATTTCTCTAAGGAAGATATCCAAATGGCCAACAGGCATATGAAAAAATGCTCAACATCACTCAGCATCCGGGAAATGCAAATCAAAACCACATTGAGATACCATCTAACCCCAGTTAGGATGGCTAAAATCCAAAAGACTATGAACGATAAATGCTGGCGAGGCTGCGGAGAAAAAGGAACTCTCATACATTGTTGGTGGGACTGCAAAATGGTGCAGCCTCTATGGAAAATGGTATGGAGGTTCCTCAAACAATTGCAGATAGATCTACCATACGACCCAGCTATCCCACTGTTGGGAATATACCCAGAGGAATGGAAATCATCAAGTCGAAGGTATACCTGTTTCCCAATGTTTATCGCAGCACTCTTTACAATAGCCAAGAGTTGGAACCAGCCCAAATGTCCATCATCGGATGAGTGGATACGGAAAATGTGGTACATCTACACAATGGAATACTACTCAGCTATAAAAACGAATGAAATACTGCCATTTGCAACAACATGGATGGACCTTGAGAGAATTATATTAAGTGAAACAAGTCAGGCACAGAAAGAGAAATACCACATGTTCTCACTTATTGGTGGGAGCTAAAAATTAATATATAAATACACACACACACACACACACACACACACAAAAATAACCGGGGGTGGGGGGGAGAAGATATAACAACCACAATTATTTGAATTTGATACGACAAGCAAACAGAAAGGACATTGTTGGGGGGGAGGGGGGGAGGGAGAAGGGAGGGAGGTTTTGGTGATGGGGAGCAATAATCAGCCACAATGTATATCGACAAAATAAAATTAAAAAAAAAAAAAAATAATAATAATTAGCCTTGTCAACGAAAAAAAAAAAAAAATCACAAGTTTATACCTCTGGTTTCAATCCAATATCACAGGGTACTTCCTCTCTCTTCCTTATTCCATATTTGCATCTCCTTTTGCCCATAGTAAGAATTTGGCTCCCAGCAACATCAATGTATTTACCTATACCATCAACAACAGTCCTACTAAGTAAAGTTCAAGACATCTTTGCAGTTGCTTGTATCTCTGCAATATCTTTTTATCTTTACATTGAAGGTATATGATCAAAGTATTGTGTTCCAAAGTTTCTTGGATTATTTCTAACAGTCTATTGAAATAAGCTTTATATACAGTAAAATGTACATATCTTAAGTGCACAGCTTAGTACATTTTAACATATGTGCAGAACCTAATTCACCACCCAGATATATGGAACATTTCCATAACTTCGAAAAGTCTCTTTGCCCGTTTGCAGTTAATCCCTACCCAGAAGAAATTGCTTTTTGAATTATGTCACGGTAGACTAGTTTTACTTGTTCTCGGGCTTCAGTACAATATGTACTTTTTTTTTTTCTTTTTTTTTGGTGGCTGGCCGGTAGGGGGATCCGAACCCTTGACCTTGGTGTCATAGCACAGCACTCTAACTAATTGAGCTAAGTGGTCAGCTGTGTATTTTTTGTGTGTGTGTCTACTGATTGTACCAATTTATGCTCCCACCAGTTGCTCCACATCCTTGCCAACACTTGATGTTTTCAGTCTTTTTTAAAATTTTTTAGTTAGTATATTCATTGTTACAAATCATACTTATTCTTTTTTTTTTTTTTTTTTTTTTTTAATTTTAAAAGATGACCGGTAAGGGGATCTTAACCCTTGACTTGGTGTTGTCAGCACCACGCTCAGCCAAGTGAGCCAACTAGCCATCCCTGTATAGAATCTGAACCCGTGGCCTTGGTGCTATCAGGGCCGCACTCTCCCGAGTGAGCCACGGCTGGCCTTATTTTCAGTCTTTTTAATTTTAGCCATTTTGGGCTGTGTATGTGTATATTTATTGTGGTCTTAATTTGCATTTTCCTGATGACTAACGAAGAGCACTTTTTCATATGCTTAATGGCCATTTAGAGATCTTATTTTGTAAAGTACCTTTTGAAGTATTTGCCCTTTTTGGGTTGGGGGGGTGGCTGGCTGGTACAGGGAACGAACTGGTACTATGGACCTTGGTGTTACCTGCACCTCTATAACCAACTGAGCTAACTGGCCAGCTGCCCATTTTTTAAATTGAGTAATTTGTCTTTTCATTATCGACCTGTAGGAATTCTTTAAATATCCTTTGTCAGATATATATTGCAAATATTCTGTCCCATTCTATGGGCAGCCTTTTTTACTTTTTAAATATTGTCTTTGAGCAATTTTTAATTTTGAGGAATTCTAATTTTTTTTTTCTTTATGGTTGGTATCTTTCGTGTTTAAGTCTGTGCCAACCTCATGGTCATGAAGTTTTCTCCTATGTTTTCTTCTAAAATCTTTCTAGTTTTAGCTTCCATTTTAGGTTTGTGATTTATCACCAGTTAATTTTTGTTTGTGGTGTGAGTTAGGGATCATGATTTCATTCCCTCCTCCCTCTGTGGGTATCTAGTTGCTCCTTTAGTACCATTTTTTAAGAAAAGACTTTTCATTTGCTTTGCTATGTTTGCCAAAAATCAAATTGACCTTATATGCGCAGGTTAATTTCTGCAGTCTGTTCTGTTCTGTTGATCTGTTTGTTTATTCTCACACAATGCCATGATATTGTAGTTCCTGTAATTTTATAGGAAGTCTCAAAATCTGGTAGTGCAAGTTTTCTAACTTTGTTTATCTTTACAAGAGTGTCTTGGCTAATGTTAAGTTGTATTATATTTTTATTTTCCTTCCATGTGATTATATAATTCATTTAATATATAGTTAGGTTTCTGTTCATATTCAGTTTTAAGCTTTTTCCCCTTCTTTGTTGACTTAGTTTTATTTTAATACATAAAACACTAAATGGTTCCCAAAATCAAAACTACACAAAAAGATACATTCACATCTTATCCTCTATCCCTACCCCAATCTCTCTCACCTGCTATAACTTCACTGGTTTCACCTTTATCCCTCCTGTCCTTTTTGCAAAGATAAGCACATAAACACTCATATGTGTCTATTTATACATACATGTGTACGTGTACACACATACAGAAGGCCCTTTTTTCTCACACTAAAGTTAACATACCGTATATACTCTTTTGCAGTTTGATTTTTTTCACCAAATATATGCTGCATATCACTCTTTATCAGTGCTTAGAGATTTTTCTCATTTTTTTCTTACAGCTACAAAGCAGCTCAGTACTTAATAAGTTCAGTCTTGGCTGGAGGCTCAGAGCAAATATTAAACTTGAACTCTTCGTCCTGCCGTTCTTTCTAGGCTTTCCTGGGCCAGCTTCCTTTTTGCCAGCAGCCATGGATCACACTAAAGTCAGGACAACCTGTGACCCTAGGGGAATGGGGGAAGAAATTGTCTATTTATTCCATGCTTAACTGTTTTGGATTCATGAGACTCAACAATATAAACTAGTTTGAAAAGTAAGAAGACAGAGAAGCAGCATTTGGAAACAGCATCCACTATTTCCTTTTGTCAACTTTTTTTTTTTTGGTGGCTGGCCGGTAAGGGGATCTGGAACCCTGACCTTGGTTTTATAACACCACGCTTTAACCAGCTGAGCTAACCAGCCAGCCCCCTTTTGTCAACATTAATGCTTCCTCCCTTTAATGGGTCTTGTCCTTAATGCTCCTTTTCCTGTGTGTCATGTAAAGTGAAGTGTGCCAACCAGTGTGCCCTACAGCTTTAATAAGTGTCTATCACGCTTTCACTCAGTCTTTCCCTCTGAAACAGGTGGCCCGGGAAAGTGGCCCACCCCACATGAAGAACTTTGTGACCAAGGTTTCAGTTGGGGACTTTGTGGGGGAAGGTGAAGGGAAGAGCAAGAAGATTTCAAAGAAGAATGCTGCTATAGCTGTTCTTGAGGAGCTGAAGAAGTTACCACCCCTGCCTACAGTTGAGCGAGTGAAGCCCAAAATCAAAAAGAAAACAAAACCCGTAGTCAGGGTAAGAGCCTTTCTGCATGAAGAGGGTGTTTTCATTACCTCCAGAGGGTCGGGAGGTTAGAAGGCTGATTGTTGTCCCCAGGGTGAAAGGGGTCGGGGCCAGTGTGCCATATGCCAGGCCTAGTAGACCCATTATGGATGTCACACAGAGCCACAAGTTAGGTAAAGGTAAGGACACTGAGTTGGTTCAGTGGAAGTGCCTGCAGATGTGCACATATGCCTGAGTAGGAGGGTGCTCATCGCAGTCCTCATAATTACAGTGAGGATCTGGGCAGGACCTAACTGCTCATTTGAGGGGCACATGGTTAAATCAAGGTGCCTCAGTGACCACCATGCTGTTCTGAATGTGGAGGAGATAACATGCTTGGCAGGAGGCCCGTGGAGCAGGGTGGGAGAGAGACAATTTACTGTCTTTGTTTTGGAGGGGCAGGATTCTATTTGGGGATATTTATGAATGCTAGGATCTTTTCTATTATGATTTTCAATATAGTTTTCATGCTATATCAAGATACAAATTTTTCTTAATTTATGTAAGAAACCTTTAGGTTAGCATACTGTATATAATCTTTCTCAGTTTCCTTTTTTTTTTTTGCTTAATATATTGTAGAAATCACTCCAGATCAGTGGAGTGTGTGAGGATTCCTTGGCACAGAAGTTGACCATAGCATGTAACTAGGATTTTTAGGTTTTTTTCACGTGGCATCAGCTTGAATGTTTTTTGTTTTTGTTTTTGTTTTCAAATGGCTTCTGGATTTTGAGTTATTGTTGAGAAAGCTGGGAACTCATCATAGTGGAGACTTTTGGGGGCAGGGTTTAGAAATAGTGTGTTATATTTTTTTCTGCCTGTTTATTTACTGTCATGTTGAGATTTGTTAAAAAGCAAGCATTGCAATGATGCTCGCCTATTCATAGTGAAATGTTGACATTGATTTGCTAAGACTTTAAAATCACCTCAGAACAATCACAGAAAATCATAAGGCATCTTTTAACTTTAAAAAAGTTAAAAAAAGACCTGATTAATTTGGAACCATGACAGTAACATAAAGATTTCTTACATCCTATCATATCTGGATCTCTGAATTGGCCAGGTCCTTTCTGTGAATAACATAGCACATGGTTTCTACATTATTTCTTCTTCAGCTGCAGACAAGCACAGAGTATAGCCAGGGCATGAATCCGATTAGCAGACTGGCCCAGATCCAGCAAGCAAAGAAGGACAAGGAGCCGGAGTACATGCTCCTCACAGAGCGGGGCCTTCCGCGCCGCAGGGAGTTTGTGATGCAGGTGGGTCTGTGCAGGTGGGGATGGCCCTTCCTTTGACCATGTCCCGTCTTGGGCTCTAATTATATATATTCGGTTCAGCCAGAGGTTGCTCATGTCATTGACAAATCCATACTTTAAATTTGGGATTTTAGTTCTAGCGTGAATATTGGTTGGCATGTTTTGTTTGTATTTACAAGTAAGATGAAAGTAAAAGAATGAAGACGTGTAATCTCACTCATTTGTAAATGATATGAATGGCTTCTCTGGTGAATTGGATAATAATTTAACACTGGAAGAACATTTCATTTTTTTTTGTACTAGTTACAATGGCTGCACTTCACATGCTTTTAAACTTAATCTGTTATTAACCTTTTCTCCATTACTTTGAAGTGTAGAATTAGACAATCAATAAACAACTTAATCCTTGACATGTAGTGTTTGCAGATTTTTTCTTTTATTTTGGCAGCTGGCCAGTACAGGGATTCGAACCCTTGATCTTGATATTATAAACACTGCGCTGTAACCAATTGAGTTATCTGACCAGCCCTGCAGAATTTTGTGATACATGTACATTTTGTGATACATGATACATTTTGTCCCACCGTGTATCACAAAATAGTCCCACCATGGCTGATTTCGAGCTATCAAAAGTGACACCTCTGGTGACAGAGTTGGGAGGAGATGTGCAGTAGCACACTATCATATATAGTATTTCAATCATATAAGTACAGTAGACACACAGAATCTCCAAAGCACAGATAATTGTGAAATGTCAAATTAGGAAGTGGTGAGTTTTGAGTATTCATTACCTTTGTTAAAGTAATTTAATTATAAGCTTATATAATTTATGCAGGTGAAGGTTGGAAACCATACTGCAGAAGGAGCAGGCACCAATAAGAAGGTGGCCAAACGCAATGCCGCTGAGAACATGCTAGAGATCCTTGGTTTCAAAGTCCCACAGGCTCAGCCCACCAAGCCAGCACTCAAGTCAGAGGAGAAGGTGACTGCACGGGTTCTTGTTGCAAGATGGCCTTCTCAGGCACCTCCAGGGGCAAGCTTCAGGGCAAGGGTTCATCCTCCTGGCAGTAAAGCAACCCTGCTGAGCAGTGTCTTATCTATTTGGACCATTAGAATATGCTCAGAAGGCACTTGTATGTCCAGTGGCTCCAGGCGTGGCTCTGGGTTAAATTGTTATTGTTTTAGTATCTTTGTGGTCTGGGGATGCTTTGCTGGGGAGCAGTTTGCTCCACTCCAGTTGCAGGATGATGGTTAATTGCGATTGAAATTAGTGAATGTGATTCTATTATTTGCTCTCTTAAAATGAAGCCTGCATGGAAGATTCATAAGCTTTAGGCTTTCCTTAATTGTGGAGCAGGCTTTGGCTTTTCTGGGACAGCGAGGCACTGTGATATTAGAGTGAGGGCAAATCTATAGTTTAGATTTGGGATTTTTTTTTTCTTAATGTGAATTGAACATCAGATGAAAATAATCCCATGTTGAAAAATTCACTTCTGCCAAAGTGGTAAGCAGGATCTCAGTGGAAGCCTTGGATGACCTTATTTCCAGTTACTGAATGGCCTGTTGGGATAAACTTGAATCAGGACTGATTCATTCATGTCTGCCAGTTGTAGCAACAAGGAGAAACAGCATCAGCTGTGGCCATACAGTTAGTAACTGAGAACCCTAAGCACTCACTATAGAATTGGCATAGATCCTAGATTTGGTTTTTGGGTTTTTATTTCAAAATCTTTTACAGCATTCATAGGCATTCTTACCTTGTTTCTTCTCAGGAAGGAGACCTTGTGGTTGACAAAACTTTTACTTAGTAATGTTTTCCCGCTAAGTGTGTTGTCTTTGGAAATGTCACCTTATGTTTTAATTGGATATTTGCTTTAGGAAATATTCTAGATTTATTTATTTATCCTCATTATAAAAGCTTCTTTCCCCACCTTGGTGGGCCCTACCAACCTACTGTCTTCTGCTCCTTCTGGCTAACTGTTTTCCTCTTCCTGGGAGTGTAGAATACAGGCTCGGCATTCACAGGTGAATGCACTTTGAGAGATGCTCTTTGTGGACAGGCCGGCATGGGTGGGAGGGTGCATTGGGAGACCCAGGTGGGCTCTGCCAAGGGGACGGAAGCACACCAGTGGTCGGGTTTGGGATAGACGTTTTTTGCTGATTGCCTCGATTTGTGCTGGTTGGAGTTTGTATAGTTTTAGACTACAGTAACTCATTTTCCAATGCTTTGATTTATGCTTATTGCAATTTTTTTTTTTTTTTTTTTTTCAAGACACCAATAAAGAAACCAGGGGATGGAAGAAAAGTAACTTTTTTTGAACCTGGCTCTGGGGATGAAAATGGGACTAGTAAGTGTGATCTTAGTATTGTCTTGAAGTGAATGTGATTCTGGGATTTTCATGGTTCATGAATAACATCAGGTGCCCATTAACTGATTTATGACATGCAGAGTGTTTGCTTCTGCATCATTTCCAGGCTGCCGTGGTGTGCCAAGGGGAGGGCCAGTGGGGCTTTACGACGTCATAACGTCTTTGCAGGCAGTAGATGTGGATTTGTGTTTATCTGAATGTATGTCCTTCCCCAGGTAATAAAGAAGATGAGTTTAGGATGCCTTACCTTAGTCATCAGCAGCTGCCTGCTGGAATTCTTCCCATGGTGCCCGAGGTCGCCCAGGCTGTAGGAGTCAGTCAAGGACATCACGCCAAAGATTTCACTAGGGCAGCTCCGAATCCTGCCAAGGCCACGGTAACTGCCATGATAGCCCGCGAATTGTTGTATGGGGGCACCTCGCCCACAGCTGAGACCATTTTAAAGAATAACATCTCTTCAGGCCACGTACCCCATGGACCTCTCACAAGACCCTCTGAGCAACTGGACTATCTTTCCAGAGTCCAGGGATTCCAGGTAACTGTTAGGCTTGAGCTGTGAGGGCTGTGCCTCAGTGCGGTCATTTTTTTCCGAAACGTCTCCTCTCAGAAAATGAGCTTTGTGCCTTGTTTTTTAGATCATGATCTTTGTCTCAGGGGTTGGGTGGGGGAAGCTGTGGCAGGCCCTGGGGAGGGAAGGGAAGCCTGGGAAGTGTTACAAGCATGTGGTAAGAGAAAATCCTTGTGTTTTGATAATAACATTTCAAAATCCAAGCCAATCCTAAAAACAAAGTCTCCAACCACTATTAGTAGTTATAAATTTGGACTCCACAGAAACAGATTAATAGTGCTGACCCTCTCTTCCTGGTGGGAAAGGACATGCTTTTTCCAGCCTGGGGGTTCTGAGTAGGCATCTAGGTTACTGGAAAATTCTGGGCTGGGGCCACTCACCAATAGTCCCCTGTGACAGGGCAGGTGTTGGTGTGGCCATAGTCAGGAGGAGCCCAGGGATAGAGAAGTGTGTGCTCTCTGCTTGCTGGGCCTGGAGCTGCAGCCCTGCCTCTCCCCCGCTTGTGCTCAACGCTTCCCTACCCTGGCCTCCATTCTCTTTTCCCCCTTAGGTTGAATACAAAGACTTCCCCAAAAACAACAAGAACGAATTTGTATCTCTTATCAATTGCTCCTCTCAGCCGCCTCTGATCAGCCATGGTATCGGCAAGGATGTGGAGTCCTGCCATGATATGGTAGGTCACCCCTCAGGTTGAGGGGTCAGTGAGTTAAATTGTGTTTATCTGGTGCCCGCCCTTGTTCACCTTGTTACTGACTGCAGAAGGGCAGGAGAAGGATTCTCCCATAGAGAACAGTTGATTGTTCGATAGAGTTCGTATTTCTGAAGACTTTTGTCTTAGTTGACTGGATGGATTTCTCACTCTGTTGAACAGAACTCATCAGCTTTAGCCATCCTTTCCCTTCCCTTTCCCATGCTGGCCTGGGGGTGGGGAGGGGTGACTGCGATCCTGGAACTTACCCAGATACTTTATTTATTTGATTTCTCCCCAGAACAAGGGATTGCAGGTCCATGTTCTAGCAGCTGTGGAACACCCTTTACTTTGGTGTTCTGTTCAGATGAAATCATTGTTATAAGAAACCAAAACTGAAAAAAGGAATTAAATTAATCTACTTAAACTATGGTGTATTCACTTGATGGAATATAATGCCTCCATCAAATTAATGTCTCTGAAGATAATGTAATAGGGAAAATACAAGAGGTTATTGTTTGAAAGCAGGATATAAAATTTGTACAGTCTGGTTACCACAAGATTAAAAATTACTAAAAGGAAATATGTAGTAAAATTAACAGAGGTTGTGATTCAATGGGGTAACCATGGTTAATATTATTTTTTTAATTTTGTATTTTAAATTAGAAGTTCAAACATTTTATTTAGTGGAAGCAGAGTTTAAGAAGTTGCTACCCACTGGCTGGGCAGCAGGAATGCCTTCACCTCCCTGCCCGATGTTTCATGCTGAGGTCCCAAGCAGAGGCCATGATTTTACTTTTTCTTCCATCCCCACTAGGCTGCACTGAACATTTTAAAGTTGCTGTCTGAGTTGGACCAACAAAGTACAGAGATGCCGAGAACAGGAAACGGACCAATGTCTGTGTGAGTTAGCTGATTTACATGGAAGGTTCCGCTGCTCCTCTTTTGCATGAAATTCAAACTGTCTGCTGACTCAGAGAGGAAACACTGGCCTGAGTCATATTCTGGCCCTTTTTCTTGAAAGATTTCCAAGTTCTCTGGGCAGAGCTCTACTTTTTATTTTTTTAATTTAATTTTGAATATGTAGTACATTCACATGGTTCAAAACTCTGAATTATTTTAAAAGGTACACAGTGACAGATCTTGACCTCACACAGTCCCCTTTCCTCACATTCTCCCCTATCCTCCCCCTGCCATAGATTACATTTTTATTAGTTTCTTGTATATCTGTCCTGTATATTTATGCAAATATAGACATACATTTCTTTCCACATTTTCTTCCCTTTTCCCCCAGAGACATCATTATACAAATAGCTTCCTCCTTTTTTCACTTTACTGTGTATCCTGGAGAAACTTTACTTAATGTAGTTATCATAAACTGGGGCCTATACTGTTGGACTTGCTGATGTTTGCTAATTTATTTTCATTTTTAATATCAGCTTAATTTTCTTACATTTCAAAACTGGTGTCATTTTCATTTTTCCTTCTTTAAAGGTGCGGGAGGTGCTGAACCTTTTCTGGCCACAAACCATCATAAAATCCCAACATATATACTGAAAATACTGAAACTGCTTTGAAAATTTGGAATTTCTGATACCTCCAGTGGGCCGAGAAACATGGTGGGTAAAGAACGTGGCAGCAGTGGTGAAGATAGCAGAGACCTGAGGCAGCCATGACCAGGCCGGACCGTGCTGGGGTTTGTTGTGACCTGTGGTCCCCACACAGAAGCAGCTGCCTATGGGGAAAGAGGGGCATGCCCAACAGCCTGGCTCCACTGGGACACCAGCAGGTCCATGTCCCCGGGCAACTCAGTGCTTGGTCCTTTTTTTTTTTTTTTTTTTTTTTTTGCTGTGTGAAAGAACAAACAGAAAGCACGACCTCTTCTCAAACTGGCTCACTCAAACACTTTGGGATATACCCTGGACAGCCACACCAGAGAGAGGCCCTAGACCGGCCCCAGAGCTAAAAGTACCAGAGAAAATCAAATGCTTCCTAACCTTTCTAGTGTGCTAAGGCCCTCACCTCCCATAGTACCCACATCATAACCACTGCTTTTTCTTCCAACAGTGATACGTATTCTTAGTTTCATTATTTTCTTTTAACTGATATGACACTATATACAATTTTCATTTGAGAGTTTCTCAATTGTATCTAGTTATATAGCACAGTTTAGAAACTTGTCTGAGACTGACTTTATCAGTAATCTAACCAGTAAAGATCATATCCATGTATATGTGGTTATACATTTTTATTCTATTGAATTAACCCAGGACCATTTCAGTGATGCAAATTGTGTGCCCTATGGTTTAGCTGAAGCAGTCCTGGACTTCTTAGAAACCTTGATGAAGTTTCCCACAGTTGTATAAATTGGACAATTTAGGAATTTTAAAACTTAAATGATTATTTGGTTCCTTTTCTATTTTATTTTTAATTTTTGTTAATGCAACAGGACTTAAACAAATGAACTTTGATCTTTGTTTTAAAGATTATTAAACAAAAATTGTGTGTCTATACATATGGCTCTTGAGGATGTAGCTCTCACTACACTACAGGATATGATCTCCGTGTAGTATACATAGACCTGCAGACTGATTTTCCTTGAGTGCTTGATACTGTTAATTACATCTCCATGTAGGGCTGAAAAGAATGACCTGTGTTTATGTATGCAGCTGTGTTGCTTTTGGTGTTGTGTAACTGTACACAGGAGTGTGTGCACTAGGGTTTTGCGCATGGTCCAGATGAGGAGCACGGTAGCCTTGCCAGTTAAGTGCTGCTTCCATTCATTGTTTACGCTGGAATTTTTTCTCCCCATGGAATGTAAGTAAAACTTAGTGTTTTGTCACCAATAAATGGTAATACTAAAGTTTTTTTGTTAATTTATTCTCAAATACCACTATTGCTAGGTTGGTCCTTTTTCCCAACTTGCCCCTTACCCTTTTTTTATTTTTCAGAAAAAAAAATTGTAATGCTTGTGATTTCACCTGGGCAAAAATATCTGAATAACTTTATATCAAACCATTGATCAATAAACAGCTACTAATGAAGTTTCTGGTCCTGTTGAGCAGTAACTAAAGAGAGGAAGATGAGTGAGGAAATGGAAGCGCCGTGTGGTGGTAGGGGCGGCGCAGGGCAGGGCTAGTGCGGGAAGCTGCCCATGAGGTGTGTGGGCACCTGGGGGAAGGGAGGTACCCCTCTCCTGGATAGGACAGTGCTACCAAAGGAATGGCTCTGAGGAATTGAGCCACTGCTGGCCCGTGAGGGCTTCGCTTCCTTCGGGCACTGTCATGGTAATTGTGAGCACCAGGGAGGCTGCTCGTTCCAGTCTGGCTGAGAAGCAGGCTGGTTGGTTTTCATTTATAATTAGAAGATCTGTAATAAGATTATAAAGGTTGTTTCGCTATAAAGCCAGCCTATGGATTGGACTGCCTGAGTAACTGAAAGTGATGAGAAAGTTATGGAAAATGTTAAGGGTGGAAAGAAATTTGACACTTTGAGGATACTAAGCCGTGAAAGGAAAAAAGACATTTTATATCTTTAAAACAAAGACTTAGGAACCTGTGACTCACATTAAGACCCTCTTCCAGATTCATGTGTTCTTAGAGAAGCTGAGTCCACAGGCCCTGCAGCCACTTGCTGATGTGTGCTCGTGAAGAACACGTGCTTGGTGGATGGTGGCTCTGGAAGCTGTCCCATGGGATCTTCTTTTGGGTTTTTCACTATTTGTAAAAACTCATTCTCGGTACTCCACCAAAGAAGCAGATGGCGTAGACTAACTTTAGTAATTCACTCCAATTAATTGGTTTGAGCATTAAGTATTAAAAGCATTGCAGTGGAAAAAAATTACAGTTCAAAAATAGAATACAATAACAAGTTTTTCATTAATATCTTTGCATACGAAAACACAACATAGTCTTCCTTTATCTTTTAAAAATTTATTTTGAAATTATTTGAGAGAAAAGTTCCATTTTACTGAAATGTCATGTGCGTTCTTCTCTACCTCCCTCCTCAAAATTTACATATTCCTCAAAGTCAGGAAATCAACATCACCATCTAGTTCACAGACCCCATGCAGAGTTTGACAGCTGTCCCAACAATGTCTTGTTCTTTTCTGGTCCAAGGCCTGTTGAGAGCACTTGTTGCCTTTGGTTGAACCTGCTGTCTGGCTCCCCGTCTTTCCTGGCCTAGTGGAGGTGAAGTGTGCAGGCCTCTCGGTAGCTGACCTTTATCTGGGGTCTGGCTGATGGTGAACAGACTGGGGCAGTATTTTCTTGGCAGGACAGCCACAGAAATGAGGCTGTTTTTCTCCGTGTGTCACGCCAGGGGCTCACACTCTTGGTCCATTAACCTCTGTCACCCACTCCTGTCAGGCAGGTTGATCTACGGAGAGGCTGCATTTTCTTTTGGTAATAAAAGACTATTTTGTGGGAAAGTGTTCTCAGCACATGACCAATCTCCATCCTTGGCCTGCACTGAAAACTCCCATCTGAATCCATTCCGGACGGCTGCCTGTGGAGTACCTCCACTTTCCGTCGGTCTCCTTTTAGCATCGCACCACTGTAAGGAGGAGCTTTCTCTTCCCATGTATTCAGCGTAACAGCTAGTGAGACACCTCTGTCCGCTAATAGATTCCTAGTTTATTGAATGGCTTGTAATCCGTTATTCCCATTTATTTTGATGCTCAAATTATTCCAAATTTGGCTACCAGAAGACCCTTCAAGGTGCCTCTTGTGTCCTTTTGACATGTCCCCATCTTAAGAAAAAAATTTTGTGTGGTAAAATATAAATAACAAAATTTGCCATCTTAACCACTTTTAAGTGTACAGTTCAGTGGTATTCAGTACATTAATGTGTAACCACCACCACCACCCATCTTCAGAACGCTTCATCTTGTAAAACTGAAACTCTATTTAACTCCCCACATCCGTCCCCACACCTGTCTCCCTTCTACTTTCTACCTATGATTTTGACTACCTACCTTATAAAAGGGAAATGAATCGTACGGTATTTGTCTTTTTGTGACTAGCTTATTTCATTTAGGGTAATGTCCTCAAGGTTCATCCTTATTGTCGCAAATGTCAGAATTTCCTTCCTTTTTAAGACTGAATTATACTCCATTGCATGTGTATACCACATTTTATCCATTCATCTGTTGATGGACACTGGTTTGCATCCATGTTTTAGCTGTTGTATTATGCTGCTTTGAATGTGGGTGTACAAATATTTCTTTGGGACCCTGTTTTCAGTTCTTTTGGGCATATATCCAGAAGTGGAATTGCTGGATCATATGGTAATTCTGGGTTTAATTTTTTGAGCAACTGCCAGATTGTTTATATTCCCACCAACAGTGTACAAGTTTCCAATTTCTCCACACTTGCCAACAAACACTTGTTATTTTTTGCTTTTTTGGTAGTAGCAATCCTAATGGGTGTGAGAAGGTGTCTCATTGTAGTTTTGATTTACATTCCTGTAATAATTAGTGATGTTGAGCATCTTTTTATGTGCTTATTTGCTACTGATATATCTTATTTGGAGGAATGTCTATCCTTCAAGTCCTTTGCCCATTTTGAATTGGGTTGTTTGTTGAGTTTTAGAAGTTGTCTGCATATTCCAGATATTAATCCCTTACCAGATACATGATTTGCAAATATTTTCAATTCTGTGGGTTGCCTTTTTACTGTTTATATTACCTTTGGATGCACAAAGTTTGAAAATTTTCATGAAGTCCAGTTTCTGTTTTTTCTTTTGTTGCCTGTGCCTCTCATGTCATATCCAAGAAATCATTACCGAATCCAATGTCTTGAAGCTTTCTGTCCTGTTTCTTGCTAAGGTTTTTGTAGTCATAGCCCTTACATCTAGGTCTTTGATCTATTTTGAGTTAATTTCTGTCTGTGGTGTTAGGTAAAGGGTCCACCTCTTATTACTTTGCATGTGGATATTGTTTTCCCAGCACCATTTGCTGAAAATGAAGAGATTGTCCTTTTCCTCATTGAATGGTCTTGTTATCCTTTTCATTTGACTGTTTATGTGAGGATTTACTTCACGGCTCTCTATTCCATTGGCCTGTATGTTTGTTGCTATGCCAGTACCACATAGCTTGGATTACTGTAGCTTTGTAGTAAGTTTTGAAATCAGGAAGTGTGAGTCCTCCAGCTGTGTTCTTTCTTGAGATTGTTTTTGGCTCCAAGGTCCCTCAAGATTCCATATGAATTTTAGGATGGGCTTTTATGTTTCTGTAAAAATCATCTTTTGAGTACTAACTTACTTTCAGCTCATTGAGATATTTGGGGTTCAACTTCTTCTTTCCCTTTCCCCAGTCCTGAATCCAGCCATTTCTCCAAGGAGCCCTGGTCCTCTTCAATGGCAGACAGCATTTAGAAATCATGATCTGGGCACTCTTGTTACTGGTGTGTTGTTTCTAGGGCCCCTGACTGGATGGAGCCAGATACATACCTACGTATATGTGTATGCGCATGTGTGCGTATACGTACACACTATTTCTCATATATTTAAAAGCCATGTGTTTATGCCAATACTTCCAGCACTTTGGGATTCTTCATAGCCTTCCCTGTTTTCAGTTCCTTCTCCAGTATCAAGATTGTAGCCAATCTCCTAGCCTCCTCAGCCATCTCCTCCGCTTGTCATCTGACACTTTTACTCTGCATTCCTAGAAGTCTGTTGGGGGCACACCGTTGCCATCCATGGAGCTCTCCCCTCCTCCCTGCCTCTTGGTATACCTCCCAACCCTTCACACTTTGAGAGGAAGATGGGGAGGACAGGACAGTGTAGCCGTAGGAGCAATTCATAACTTCTAGTTGTCTGTTTCTAATTGGCCCATTTGTCAGCACTCCAAAAAGAGAAAATTTCCCCTTAATATCAGGGCTGTTGTTAGAGAAGGATTTCCAGATTTTCTTGACAAGAAATTTTTTCAAAGGTGATGCATCTCTGACCACTTTGGAAAGATGTCCAGATGGGATGTCCTTGAATGCTTAGACATGAGCTTTCATACCAGTCTTGCGTCTAGGAAGACCCTGTAGCAGTCATCTCCTGTCAGTGACTCAGTCCCCTACAGTATCTCTGCCTTCTCTTCAGGCTCTGAAAGAGCTGGCTGGGAATCAAGAGTTTGCACTAAGTTTTGTCTCAATCATGGTCTCTTTGTTAGTTGCAATAATCTTGGAGCCTAAACTAAGTACTTCTGCCCTTGGTTAGGACAATCTATGCAGTCCTGCTACTCACCCCATAGGCAGGAAAAATGACAGGAAGGCACTAGAGGCATGTCTGAAATAATTGCAGGGGCTGTGGGTTGGCCTTGATAAGTCTGTAGGACTTAGGATTTGTGGAGCATTGATCCTCAGAGGCAGAGAGGTTCCTACCGTCCTTGGGACAGACAAGCTTGGGACTAAATCACCACCTACAGTGGCACTGTTTTCAAACAGCAGGTGGTGACTGCATTATATCAGAACTGTATCCTGACAGTCATCACAGGGAAATTTTAATGAGTAAACACTATTTCCTCATAGCTGGTTTTTCTTAACTTTTTAAGAGTTTGCTGTTCTTGTCTCATCCTTCGCAGTTTTTCCTGAAGTATTTAATACTAGCCACCCATAGCTGGGTGGTTGTTTTTGTTTTGTATTTTAAAGGCTCCCTTAGGCTGGAGGTTGTGGACAACAGCTCTTAGAAACAGATGTCACTTCTGAATCTAGGCTTCCTTCCATGGCTCACTGGGTTCCTGTGCAGGACTTTGCGGGGTGAATGCTCAGTGGCTATATAGTGATAGGCGCCAATATGAACTCAGCAGAATACAACCACCAGAGGAAAGAAACCTGAGGATGGAGATGGGTGCCTTTACTTTGCATGGAACATAACTTTAGAAGCATCATCACTACCACCTCTGGTTTAAGGACTTAAATGTGTGTGCTCTTTAAAACAGAAATGAAGAATTTACTTGAAGTCTCCAAATCTATAAATAATGGATTTGTCAAGCACTTCAGCATTACTGGATTATCAAGAGGAATTGTTAGCCAATTTTCTTAAGCTTTTAAAGAAAAATGTTCTTAAGAAGCAATAGCCAACTCAAAGATGGGGTGGGTATTTCGAATAACGAAGCAGCATAAGTGTTTTCTTGGAGTTTGTTACTCTGTATTTGTACTGGTATTTAATGTATATATACAAAGTATATAAATATAGAATGTGCATGTGAAACTAATTTTTAAAACCATATTCTAATCAGACTTCTTTGTAATTTAAATGGCATCCCAATTTTTGTTAGCAAAAGCTGTAATTTAGGAAATTTGCACTGCTTTATGTGCTTATTAAGCAAAGTTTACTATTTAAAAGTATTTCCTTTGTATATTCTGAGGCCTGCAATGACAACAGTACAGCAGTCTTTGTGTAGCAGCAGTTTTTAAAGTTATTTTTAATTTAAACATAAATTATAAAAAAGTTTTGAAGCTACCCACAAGCCCTGCATCCAGACACAAACCTCTGTCTTCCACCCACTTTCCCCACGCAGCTCTACCACAAGATTGTACCTACGGCACCTTATGATCATGCCCTTATTAACTGGTAAGTTTTGCCAAGCCATGGCACAGTAGCTAATGTAGTATACTCTGGAAACCAGGTTGTCTGGATTTCAATCCCAGCTCCATCCAGCTGTGTGACCTGGTAAGTTCCTGCACCTCTCAGGAATAAAGATTGTGGACCTGTTAGATTCCTAAACCAGAGACTCACATCTACTTCTCAAGTGGAGATTGAGTGATGTTTAGGCACAGTTTTGGGGTGGGGATCACTGAGGGAGGAAAAAGTAAGTAGAAAAACTAATGACTTTTTAATAACTTAAAATAAGGTAAATGGGCAAAAGCAAAAGGATCAAGAAAACAAAAACCATGAGGCATTCTAGGCCTCATGCTGAGCACGTTATATATAATGTCACGATGAGAATCCATTAAATGACAGCAAAGGGCATGGGACAGTGGCAAAGGGGAGGTCATCAGCAGGGACTTTCTGGAACAGGAAAGTGGATATAGGTGTATCCCAGTAAGTGACAAAGCAAAGAGGAAGCCAGGGCCCAAGACATCAGCTGGGATGGGACAGCTGGGTAGGAGCCCATCCTCCCCCATGGAACACACTGGAGCCCTCACAGTCTGCCTGAAGAACCACTGTGGCCAGGGAGCTATAAAAAGACCATCTCAGAGAGTGGAAGGGATGCCACGCAACACTCAGGATGAAATAAGGAGCTAATAAAACTCTAGGGAAAAACAAGAAAGTCAGGATCCCAGTGTAACAAGCTAAAATGAGGAATGTCTTTGAGCAATTGGAGGAGCGGAAAACCCCAATACAGTTGACCTTGCCCTTAAGAACATTCTCTTTTGAAGGGTGCAGAAGTCAGACATTGGATCTGGGGAGGAAGGAATGTAATCTTTGCACATGGCCTGGCAGAACACTATTTATACCATCATCATTCCAGTACTGTTATCAGTTTCAGCCTTTTTTTTTTTGGACCGGTAAGGGGATCCCAACCCTTGACATGGTGTTACCTGCACCACACTAAGCCAGTGAGCGCACCGGCCATCCCTATATAGGATCCGAACCCACGGCCTTGGCGCTACCAGCACCGCACTCTCCCGAGTGAGCCAAGGGGCTGGCCCCAGTTTCAGCTTTTAAAAGGAAACTACAGATAAAGGACAAAAAATGGGTTGTTCACAGAATGAAATGCCATTTACTTTGAAAATGAAGGTAGAGGTGATAAGTTAGAGAGGTGGAGGGCAGAGAGACATCCTCATCTGTCAATGCTGAGGATCCAAGAGACATTGACCAAATTGACGGCATAAAAATTATGATTATTATTTAAAGATAAAAGCCATAAAATGCTATTACAGTTGTTCCTTGGCATCTGAGGACTAGTTCCAGGACTCCCACCCCAAAGTACAGCAAAATCAGTTATATAAAATGGTGTGGTATTGTCATACAACCTACTTTACATTATACCCAGATTTCTTATACCTAATACAATGTAAATAGTTGTTATGCTGTATTGCTTTTTTTTTTTTTTTTTTTTAACTCCCCCCACCCCACTATTTTTGATCCATGGTTGGCTGAATCCATGAATGCAAACCCACTGATACAGAGGGTCATCTGTACTTAGGAAGGTAAAAGTAGTAGTGTAATGTAAATCCATAAATTTTCACAGCAGGGATTTAATAGATGTTTTAAGGGTGGTGATCAAGACCTCTGTTGTCCAGAAGATGAAGAATTTAGCAGTGCACAGTTAAGGAAGAAACCCCTAGGAGATAGACCCAATTTACCTTTACAATTTACCACAGGCATGTAATAGTTTGATTAAATGCCAAATTGATTATACCCCATGAGTGAGAAATGAAATACAATTTTCACCCATGCAAATGGAAACAAAAGAATGTCCAGTGTGGGCAGGGATGTGCTACAGAAATTAGTTTAACCTATGTGAAGGATAATTTGGCTCAGTAATTCCTCCTTCAGAAAATAAACAGATACAAAAATTGATGTGTAAAGGACGTTCATCTCAAAAGTTATTTATAAAATTTAAAAAATCTCCAAGATGCCCAAGAATAGTTATATATCATGATTAGGTAATGATATATCCAAATAATAAATCCTGTATCTTCATTGATAATCATGTTTACCAAGTAAATGTTAAAATTTTTTTTTTTTTTTTTAAACATACAAATTTATATACAGAATGATCTCAACTTGGTTAGGGGGGCGGTAGAAAATGAAACAAAATGTTTAAAGTGGATAAGAATATGAATGATTTTTAATTTTTAAATGTATTTCTGTCACTTTCTAAGTTTCCCATGAAGAAAATACATTTAAAATTTTAAAAATGAGTTATTTTGAAAATCAGTTTGTTAAAAGTGAAATGATCACAGGGACAATCAGTGGACCCAATAGGAAGCTCTGATGAGCAACTCTCCAGTGACATTTCCCCTGTATGTAAAATGTCCTGGGTGTGGCGGGGGGGGGGGGGGGGGGGGGGCTTGCCTAGGCCAGGACTCTTCTCCATGCAGATTTCCCACCTACCATGGCTGCAACTTTATCAGTAAGGTAGGGGCAGTGTTCAGCACTGCTCAGTAACAAACACTTCCTCCCAGCCAAGCCCCCATCCCATCTCCAACTTAAACAAGAAAACTACTGGCAGCTCTTATGGTTTAGTGCTGCTTCTGCACAGGTTCTCTGCTTAAGAATACTATGTGTGTTACCTCATTTTATTCTTACAACTACCCTGAAAATGAATAATATGCCTATTTTTCAGAAAGGAAATAAAAGCTGAGGTCAAGTTATTTGCTCTCAGTTACAGAGTCAGTGGCAGAGTTATAATTCAAACCCACACTCTTTGCATCCATAAAGAACAGGCATCACCACTGACTATGGTAAGACTTCTCAATTAAAAAAATAAGTCATACAGAAACTTTAGCATGTCTTAGGGAGAGCATGGTGCTAGTAACACCAAGGTCACGCATTAGGATCCCTATACCGGCCAGCGTCCCCCCCAAAAACAAATAGTAAAAACCAGACATACAAACTGTCTTGGATGATGGAATAAGAAACCTCAATATTGATTAATGAAATATGCCAGAATAAAGAATATCAAAGCACCACTCTTCCTGTTCAGAAACTATTTTAAAAGGCACACTACTTTGGGCCAAGCCCGTGGCGAGAGAGCGGCGCTGGGAGCGCAGCGACGCTCCCGCCACGGGTTCGGATCCTATATAGGAATGGCCGGTGCACTCACTGGCTGAGTGCCGGTCACGAAAAAGACAAAAAAAAAAAAAAAAAAAAAAAAAAGGCGCACTACTTTGGCATGTATAAACAAACCATCTACTAAGTCTTTTGAACTGAGGAGGGAAAACATTCAGAACTTGATCAGTCCTCTGAGTTGAATCACACATGCTCCAGAACGTGCTGTCCACGTACTTAACTGTTCACCAACAGCTTCAGCAGAAGCAAAGGGGCTTGAGTGCCAAACAGAGACCATCACTGACAATTCCTGGCTTTCTGTTTTCACCTATATCAAATTATGTTTATAGTTTAAACATGGACTCTAACAATTATCTTAATATCCTTCTGGCAATGACCACTTAAGCCAAAACAGTAATGTAAAATGTAATGCTTCCATTACTGTGTCAAAACTAACAAAAACACCCTAAAAAGATAAAACAATTAGATGATGCAAATACATTTGGGTTGCTTGAAATTTCTCAAGCAACAATACGAAAACAACACGTGTAAGGAAAAGCATTCAAGCCTGAGAATTAAAAAAAAAAAACCACTAACATCTGTGAGAAATCACTTAACCTGGTCAGAAAAAGGTTCTAATTTTTACACTGAACAATTAATTCCAGCATAAGTAAACTGTGCCTCACAAAATTTAGATATTCTTACTCTTCATTCCCTAAAAACAAATGCCACAGAACTCCATAGGCCAAGCCAAGGGAAGGAGCACATATAGCCTAGCTCCTCAGGCAGCCTTTGCTGGAACACATCATCCAGTCCTGTGGCTCCTACTAGACCTCAACATTCTAAGATACTATGATTTGAAAAGTTCCAAGTAACCTGATCTTCAAGATAGAAAGACATGAAAGAAATCAAACATCCACAATGTCTAAAGTACTCTCAACCACCCAGAGAGATCCACCTACCCAAAACTCATGCTTCCAACCTGGGAACTGCTATAGAAAGTTCTAGTAGATAAGCCCCAAATTTGTATTAATGTCCCCTTTCCCCTTAAAAAAAACATAAAATCAGATCATTTACTCCTTTTTTTTTGTTTTCTCGGTAGCTGACTGGTATGAGGATCTGATCCCTTGACCCTGGTGTTATCAACACTGCTCTAACCAACTGAGCTAACCAGCCAGCCCTAAATGATCTGATTTTAAATGGTTTATAAAATACCATTATGGATTTTATGTAGTCCAGGAGGGGAAAAAGGAGAAATTTAAAGAAATTCATTTTTATAAAGGTATCAGAGAGCACCAAAAATCTGTCCTGAAGATGTTCTTAGATATATATTTTATGGTTTTCTTTATTGCTGGTTACAGGTTATAAACTATGAAATGTGCATTGCTTGGCAAGTCACACAAGTAATTCGTTACTTATTCACATTTCCGATAAAAGCTTAAAGAAACAAAAAATACAAAAGACAAGAGAAATATGAATGGCAACAGCTTCAAAACAAAAGGATTTAGTAACAAAAAGAAGTCTCCACAGTGTCCATCAAAAATTAAAAATTATCCAAACCGTGCAAATGCTCAAATCGATGTTATAGACTGAACTATTAATACTTATCTCCTGAAGTAGCAAACTTGAAAAGTCACCCACTTATATTTATGATCACACAAACCACCTAATCTGCTCAAGATTCAGCTTAATGCAACATTTTCTGACATGTTCAAAAGGAAAACTTGCTTTGTTTTAACAGCTATACTTAGAAATCTGCATGATTTCCTAAGAAACGATCCTGTGCTCAGCCAGTTAGGAAAATGCAGTTCAAAGCAGTGTCACGCTGGCTGCCTGAAGGTATCCTTGGAGATACTGGAGTGCTTCTGCATTGAGGCTGGTGCTCACCATCGATGGAACCTACAAGAGATGAGAAACACACTGGCTATCGGAGATCCTGATGCCCCAATGTAAACCCCCTCTTCCTGGGAGGGCTGCCACAGCTCTGGGAAGAGCAACCAGTCATAATCACTGTCCAAGGGATTCCCAAGTAACTCAACCACTTTTGTGCCTTCAAAAATGTACAGGTCTAAAAAGTAGATCCATAAAGAATTATTATTGTTAGGTGTAATAGTGGCATTGTGGTCAGGTTTTTAAAAATGTCCTTATTGGTTAGCAATTCATAATGAAATGGGTGAAATGATACGATGTCTAAGGCTTGCTCTAAAATTCTCTAGAATAAGAATAAAAAGGGAAAACACATGACACGAGATTGGCAAAACATTGGTAATTATCGAAGCTGGGCACATGAGGGTTTGTTACGCTGCTTCTACATATGTTTGAAATTCTCCATAATAAAACAATGAAAAATATAATTTTGGCAGCTGGCTGGTACAGGAATTGAACCCTGGTTCTTGGTGTAATGAGCACCATGCTCTAACCAACCGAGCTATATGACCAGTCCTGAAAAATATAAATTTTATCAGATAAATATAAGACACTGTAAAAGTTCTGGCTAAAAGCCATTATTAAGTTTACACCATGATCCATTAATTTCTGAGTATGACGCAGTTTAAAATTAATATTAGAAGTATTATCTCAATCTATGAAATACATTTCTATTCAAAGGTTTTTTTGTCTTCTAAAACTACTCACTTATATTTGCAGCATGTAATGCAAGGAAAAAAAGGGCTCATCATTTTAATTAAAGAAAATAAGCTTTGCCTGTAACTCAATGGGATGTGGTTTGATTATGCTAATGAAAAATAGGCACCAGGACAACTTCTGTCCTCCTGCTTTCCCATTAATGTCTCCATTAACCACAGAGTTCTTCAACAACAAAAACACTTACCCTTCCTGGACAGGCAGTAGACAATTTGTGAAGTGACTGTGCCAGGTGAATTTTGGGGTTGTTCACCATTTGACCTACAGGATCATGTTCTTTTTTCCCAGCAAATGCCAACTGTGAGAAGGCAGTCTGGTATCCTGGTGTATCTTCTATATCAATAAAATGCTCTTCATCAGGAATGGTATCATCTTCAGGTAACTCAAAAAGGCCAATCAGAGACTGTAATAAAGGAGTCCTGGATTGGACAAAAGCAAGAAGACAAAAAGATGAAGAAAATACTTTGAAGATTTAAACAAAAGCAGCAATGCCTCAGAGAAACAAATTACAGACTCAGAGTCTCAAGAGTAGGAAGGAACCTTTGAAATTAACATGGACATCAGTGCTTATGCCTATAAAGAAACCCTTCCTCAGTTTTTTGGGCTACAGCACCCCGATTTGTCCTTCCAGGAACTACTCGATCTCAGCTGGCTGTGTGACCCAAGCAAAACCAAGGAGCTTCAGTGTTAGGAGTTTAGTTAGAAGAAATAAGCTTCTAGTTGCCAGATCACTTTATGGAAGAGGCTGCTTGAGTGGAACCATAATAAAGAGAAAAAGCAAGAGATTGTGAAAAGCAAGGCCCTCCAGACAAAGTATAGGCATGGAAGACCTTTTCCTGACCTATTCGGTTCCTCTTCTTAAAGACTTAAGCCAGTTTTGGTTGGGCTTCTGTCATAAACATTCTGAGATCATCTAGACCAGACTCTTAAAAGGGTACCCAAAAAGTTAAGAACCAAAACAAGATCTTTCTAGGCCCAGAAGGATCCACAAGTCATGTCTTGGATCTGATGGTTGCTAATGGAGAAGCCAAGATCAGAACCTAATTCTCTTGGCAAAAGAATAAGCTTGATTCATTTTGCAGTCATAAAGGAAGGAAGCTATAATTTCCAAAAACATCAGAATAAAGTACTTACCATAGCTTGGTATACTCAGTGTCCATCATTGGGGGACATTCTGTTAGTAATTTGGTTATGCCAACTGCACAGATCTTTTTCTCTACATTTCCAGATACTTTCTGAATTTCAGGAATAATGATTTTTTCCAAAACCATTCCAAACATTCTATTAACCAAAGAAAAGTAAATCCACTCAATATTAAATTAGACTACCACTATAATTAACAGTGAAATGCTTAGTTGCAACTTGTACTCAGTGACTCCTTATAACTATAATAAATTCCTAAATAAAAAGGCTGCCGTTTTTGATCAACTCAATGGAAGAGACCTAGAAATGACAAAACAAAAGCTTATTTCTATCCTGTGGCCAGGTGTCATCATCTTTTGTGAATAAAAAGCCCTCATATTATTGTAAGTCTATGTTTAAGTAGAATCTTTACAGCTTTTTTTTTATTTCTTGGGGGTAGAGGGGTGTTTTGAATGCTTCTTAAAAAATTAGTCAAGAAATCCTTAAAAAGTTAGAACTTAGAAAAGAGAGATAAGCAAGAGCAAGAAGAAAAACAATCACCCATCATCCCACCATCCAGCAATAACTAGTTGTAATATTTTTGGATTACAAACTTCCCAACTTTATTTGCTTACTTACGTTTATGTAAATGTTAATTGCTGTTTAAAAAAAAATGATTTGGCCAATCATCCTATGTTGTTGCAAACGTTCTAGAAGTAAAGTTTTTCACAATTCTAAATGATGCAAAATCCTCACAGTTCATACATTAATAAAAGTAATTCTCTGGAAGTGGAAACAGTGGGTCAAAGACTATGGCCATTTTAATGCTTTGGATAAATAGTACATCTGCTTTGCTCTCTAGAAAGATCGTGCCATGCACAGCAATGCATGAGACTACTGATTTCTTCACAATCCCTATTGTTAGTAACTATATTTTCAAGTACTACTTTTGAGATCAATTCATTTTTAGTCAATCTGGAATGTTTTGGATATAATTCAGGTACTCAAATCTAACCTTCCCCAAAGAGCTTTTCCCTTAAGAGTTGTTCTCTATCATTTCTTTATAATCCTTCCATTTCCCCACTAATGGGAAATGCCCCCTATATACCAGTGTACTTCAAAAAGATCATGGAAAAATGGAATTAAAACATGAATCCTTCCATGAACTTTTTGAAGATCCCCTCGTACATTCTTTGTATATACAATACACTAGATAAGTCAAAAGCAAAGTTTTACTGGCTCCAAACTTTTCTTATCTGAAAAATCATGCTGTTGGCCTTAACAAAGGCAGGTTCCTAGAGACAACAATGATCATCTAACATAACGCAACACACTAACTATGGAGGAGAATGCCAGGGGGTAGAGTGACTTTGGGAATTAGGAAAAGGACTATAGGATTTTTTTTTTTCATATCACCCAACACCTAAGAATATTTTGAAAATCACAAAGATACTACCTCTACCAAGAACCATGAAATCATCTGGTTTACACTAAAAGAGATGAACTAATTTTCTTCTTTTTAAAAATAAAATAATAATAAAACAAACTTACTTTGGTTGTATACCATCAAATATTTCCTGTAGTGCTAGAGCCCCATATTTTATGCAGTACAAATTAATAAAGACTAAGAAACCTGTTGAAAGAAGATGCAGAATGTCAACATGGAGGACCCACTGCACTAAAGAAGTGGTGGTTTAGTAGAAGTATGCCAAATGAAACTACACTTAATCATTAAAACCCAATATTAAGGGCCGACCCTGTGGCGCACTCGGGACAGTGCAGCGCTAGGAGCGCAGAGGCACTCCCACCGCGGGTTCGGATCCTATATAGGGATGGCTGGTGCGCTCACTGGCTGAGCGTGGTGCGGGCGACACCACACCAAGGGTCGCGATCCCCTTACACCCCCCCCCCACACCCCAATATTAACATACACGGTATCTGCCTTCGTATTATAGACATTTACACACTGTCTCTGATTTATATTTCTTTAATGTTTTGACATCAAAACTTACACAAACCAATCTTTGGAACACAATACATTTGATACTGATTTAGTGTTTGGAAACAAGAACATCTTAAAATATTTTATATATGAAGCTTATAAATGATAAAAGGTTTATCAGTACCCATGGAGCCTAAGGGTTTTAGCTAGCTACTTTCCTTCATCACTTCTGTAGGAACACCCAAATGATTTTACTTACTCTTGATAAACTTTGTTGTTTTGGAATTCTGAAGTCTTTGGAATAGCAGAATGAAGATTTGCTTCCTGTATTGGTCAACTGATTCACTAAAAAATTAAATAAAAGCAACAACATAAATTTAGCATTTTTCTGAGTACCCAACAAAATCCTTTATTAAAGGCACAACAAAGTTATAGTCATACTCACGGAGGCATGTGCTCTATTATACTGTTTAGAAGATAAAAACCTTGGTGGTCATTAGCTTTGGATGCAATCAGCTTCTGGAAGACACCTAGTAATCCAGGCTACAACAAATCAGATCAAATAATAAACAGTTAAACAGGCAAGGATTCTTCCAGAAGTGAAAAGGTGATACATATCTTGAAAAAGGGTTCATTTCACCATAATCTAATTAGCCTTTTCTCCTTAATATTTACTTCTGAAATGTTGGGGGAAAAAATCCCACTGCAGTAAGCCCTTAAAGTTTAAGTTCTTGAAATGAACCTATTTGGCTTTTAAAAAAAATTTTCCACCATGTATATAAATAACTAATAACTTAAGGGTACTTAATTATAATAAAACATTTTCTAGTAATTACTTCCCTTTTTATTAAATTTAATTATTCAAAGTAATTTTTTTAAATGTGCCATCCCTAGATTCTCCAAGCTACCTTTTAGAAAATTAGATACAAAGTAAATCTGACTCACAATTTTGTCAGCTGCAGCACTTGCTATTGTATTTGAACCACGTTCTAAGAATGCTTGGAGAAGCCTCACTAGAGCAGGAATATTTCCTGTTCTTTCCCAAAGCACTGGCTGAAGTAGATGAGGAAATAAGGCCATGTAGGAAGATGGGATGTCATTTTTGTGTGTTTCCAGAAGCAAAGACATCACTTGAAAGACATATGGAATAAATTCTGTTGATAAAAGTTAAACAGAACTGTCAGCTTCAAAATGAATGGCTCTGACACAAAAGGCACATATTTGTTAGGAAGGGTGCACTTTTTAACTACCTTAATATTTTATTCCCATTACAAAGAAAGTAACTTCCTTTAACTTACCTTGTACATCATTTTGCAAAATTTCAGTAAACACCAGAAACAAAGCCTCCTCAAAATTTACAACAGCAGCAGGGTTAGCTTTGCAAGTTATTCTTATGGATAAACAGATAGCTTCAAACATGTAGTGATTAAAGTGAGGTTTGCTTGGGTTCTGAAATTTTTAAAAAAGGTAATTAATAATCCAAATGACCATATTAAATATCTAAAATAAAACACACCTAACCTTTCTAAAACTCATTTAAAGTACATGCCATCTATTTTATTTAAATCAGCATTAAGAAAAAAAACCACCAATTACATTAAACTAGTGCTTTTTTGTTTGGATTTTTTCCTTAATGGCCAATAGTCCATTAGGAAAAAAATACTCCAGAGTTACAAGGAGGTGATTACACAAGCCTCAGCTCCCAGAGCTGTTAACAAACTTGTCTTAAACCCGTGTGCTTTCGTAGAGCTGTCACTGTAAACACTGGTGGAAGAAACAGGCAGGAGCAGGGACACACAAATCCTTGCTCTACCACAAGCCCTGTATGGGATGTTAGGCAAACCTTAACTTCCGTGGGCCTCAATGTCTGCATCTACAAAGTGATGATCCTCTATTATCAGCAGTTCTTAATTTTCTTTTTAAGCAATGAAACCCTATTTTCCTTCGAACAAAATCTTTCTTGGAAGGCTAGCACATAAAGCTGACTAAATCAGAAGATGAGTGTATACATATATATCTTGGAAGCAAGGGGGACAGGCAGAGAACTCGGCTTCCCTTCTCCCTCCTTCGCCCAAAGCTCAAAGTAGTCCAAGACCCTTACCCAGAACTCAAATGGAAAATAATCACTGTTTTCCAAAGTCCCTCCAATACTTCCTACAAATTTATCTCATTTTCATAAAATAATTAGGAATAAGCATCTAGAGAGGAATTTTGTCAGCCTTAAACTGATTTTTTTATCTCCTAAAACTTAAGAGTAAACTTTATTTTCAGGAAATAAGAATAAGGAAGAAGAGACACAGGACTTTAATCATCATATTACAGAAGTCCAAACAGTATTTTATGTCCATTTAGTTAGTGCAAAGCCTACTTCCCTTCACCTAAGATCATCCACACTTTCTTAATTTTCTACAATGAACATATTACTTTTGTAATGAGAATAGAAACGTACTAAAGTTTCTGAGCCTACGCTTGGCTCTAAAGGTGGCTGCTGTTATGTCTCCAATCTGACTAATGTTATCCCCACACTTTCAGGAAAGTAATTAACTGCTGCTCAGGAAGAATTCACAAACCTTTCTCCAAAGCCTCACTTACTGCCAAAATGTTCTGGGCCCAAACAGTTTGAAGCAAATTAAAAAACAACCACACTTTCAAAAGTGGCTTTGTTACCTTACTAACAGCTAATAGCTTCTGTGTAAGCTGAGTGATGAGAGTAGGGATGTAGGGGATTATGGCTTCTTGTAGGAGGGAAAAACTTCTCATGATAGCTGTAAAATATAAAAACAGCAAAAACAAAAAGAGTTCAGTTAAATTTTAAAATAAAAGTGACTGGGGGGGAAAACCCCATTAATTCATCAACTAAAATCTTAAAGAGGCGTGAACAACCCCCAGATAGCTTTTCAGATTTAAAAAAAATCTAAATTTCCCTTCCTTTTAAAATGGGCATGGGGGTCAGCAACAAAATTTAGCTAAGAAATATTGAGTATTTATTTCCAGAAGGCCAAAGAGTTAAAGAATTTAAAAAGGGACAATAAAAAATAATTAAGTGACTAAAGAGGCAGATGAAGAAAAGACAAAATGGATTGACATGGTCAGAGCAGTAGAGTAAGAGAATTGTTTCCAGTCTCTTTCACTTACTAATCAGTGACAGGAAATGCTTACCCCTAAAAGGAAACATGATCTCAGCCTATAGGAACCTGAAAGAGAAGGCCATCTACCCATCTGTCTCAAAAAGAGGGGGAGATTTTTATTAGGCTCTCCTAAGAAAAAGTAAATATAAGGCCACAGCAAGTCCATTTTGCAAAAATATTGCTCAGTAACAAGATGCCTAAAAACATTTGGCATGAGAGAGAAATACGCTTGTAAGCTAAAAATGTATGATAGTTCTCTTTCCACAAACAATATTTCCAGAATTAATGCTTATTTTATTTTTTTAAAAAGCCAGTCAAATTTAGCAGTAGAGCATTGTAGACAAGAATGTCTATTAAGCAGACCATTTACTATATGCCAGGTATGAAAGAGAAAGTTAGCTTCTCTTGCCTCCTAAACTTTGCACATGATGTTTCCACAACCTGAGCCAAAGACTCACTCACCCTTGAACAAACTACTACCTATCTCTCACATTGCAGCTTAGCCTTCTCTTCCTAGAAAAAGTCTTTTCCCTGACCTGGGTTAAGAGGGTTAGAGGATGGATAAATGCCCCTACTCTGGGCTGCCACAGAATCCTTTCATTCACTCACACAACAGTATTTATTGAAAAGGTATTATATACTGTACGCTCTTGCATACCCTACGAACACAGTAATAAAGACCACAGACCAATTAGCCGCTCTGGCAGAAATGGACATTAAACAACAGTAATTATACATCACTATTTAAAAAACACACAAATACACACCTAGACACACATGTACACACATGTGTACACACCAGGAGTCCTGACCCAGGCTGGAAGGATCAGGGACAGGTTCTTTGAAAAGTGTTTCCTATGACCTAGACACCGTGCTAGGCTCTTGAGATGCAACAGTGAAAAAGACTTAGATTGTCCCTGAAGTCAGAGCTGGCACCAGGACACCCTCCTAATGTAGCACCTGGCAGACGGTTACAGCTGCCTGTGTCCTTGGCAATATGTATGAAGGAAAAATCTGTGTGGAGTCTACCATGTGCACTCATGTTTCACCAAGACCTAGCAGAGCACAGTCAATAAATGTTGCTGCATAATCTGATCTTTGCCCTCAAGAAATTCAATCTAGGAAAGGAAAAAAAAGGAGTTTGCTACGTTTTCTATAACAAGCGGTTCTATATCAAGTTCTATATTTTTCTGAAAACACTACTACTAGTCAAAAAAACATTTTTCATTTAAAAATATCTAAACCTACCTCTTTCTTGGCAAACAGTATGTGTTTACCCTTGTAATGTGAGATTAGATAGTTACAGTACGTACACCAGGGAAACAGCCTACCTTTCATAATATATTCATTTTCTGAAGAGCCAGGAAGTGTGAGAGCTTTGAAAAGGTTTGTTAGCAGAATCTCGACAAACGGTGCGATTTCTGCAGCTGTAAAGCTATAGATGAAAAAACAGCTTTCAGTCACTGCCAACTCTTGAGCTTATCACTGTGGAATAACCTTGGCAACTACTAAATCACACTTCTCGGCATAAAACTGAGCCATCTCCCACCACTGACAACTGGCAGACAGCTTAAAAAAATAATTTTTTACATGCGCTCATGTTATGCTCCTAAGAAGGCACATCTGGGACCAAACACAATTGAACAAACAAAAAAACCAGGTAAACCCAACATCACTTTAAAGCTGTAAAGGTCGTCCCTATCTATCACCATCAAAAACATAATTGGGAACCACAGGGGTCTTGGTGGTTGTCTATTTCCCCTAGAGGTGGACTGGATTCAGAACTGGTTTCTGCATCAATTTTGGGCCTAAAAATGGTACTGGCTTAACTCATCTCAAAAAGATGCCCTTTCAACCCTTAATTGGCCACTCAGAGTATCTGTACTTCAAGTTCGTGGTGAAGAAAAGAACCTAGAACTGTTTTCCATCTCTTACCCAAAACTCAGATTCAAGAAATAATGCTGTTGAAGGATGGCCTGAAAGACATGCAGACCACCCATTCCCCTACATTTTATCCTTGGATAAGGCCAGAAGAGCTACTTTCTTGGCCCCTAGAGAATTACTTTACTCAGCGGTGTCCTACCTCAGAACTAAGCGAGATTACAAAAACAGACACATGAAAATAATTTATATGATGTCATGGAGAACACTGCTATTACACAGTATTCCCATAATGAAGACCCACTTCTGAGATGCCTTCAGAGTAGTCATCCCTCAGTATCGGGGAATTTGTTCCAGGACCACTCCTGGATACCAAAATCTAGGGATGCTCAAGACCCTGATATGAAATGGTATTGGCATATAACCTATGTACATCCTCCCATATACTTAAAATCATTTCTAGGTTATTTATAAAACCTAATACAATGTAAATGCTGTTATATTGTATTGTTTAGGGAATGATGGAAAGGAAAAAAGTCTGTACATCTTCAGTACAGATGCAATTTTTTCCCCTTGAATATTTTAGACTTGCAGTTGGGTTGAACCTGGGGATATAAAACCCACAGATATAAAGGACTGACTGTAACTGTTTTAATCTCATGAACATTGTGAATACTTTAATTCCCTAAGTTTCCTTCTTTGTCTCGGGTGCTAGGAGACTCAAAGTAAAATCTGGAGTTTCTTTAACTATTAATAGGATCCTTTGGCACACATTTGTGTTTATTAACCTTATCCCAGTTATTTTCATTTGCTCCAATTTACTCTATTTAATTTTATTGTCATAACATATCTATTTTGGTAAGCTGCCTCAAATCCTTTTGGAATGAGTCAGAATATAAAATGAATAAAAAGTACGCTTTATTTGTCTGACTACTAATGAAACTATGAAAACATTCAGAGATATCTCTGACCAATACAGTCCAGCCCCCCACCCCAAGCTAAAAAAATATAAATTGCTTATCAAATACTTACAGAATGGCGTTGTTAGGCCCTCTCATAGTAAACAGTCTTTCAAGAGCATGTGCTGCATAAGTATGTACAACAATACTTTCAGCTTGAAGATGATTAATCAAGAGAGGGATAGAGACTAAGAGATGTTCTTTTGGTACCTGAAAAATACAACATACATGTTCTAAATCTAATGATGCTACCACCTTTGAGTAAGACAATTGAAAGAACAGATTGCTGATTTTAAAAAGTTTTTCCTCCTAGCTCTGTTATAATGGGAGATAATACAGTTGAGAAATTGAAACTTCTATCTTACATGGTACAATTTCCATTCGCTTTTCCCATTCTTTTTCTGAGCACACAACTACGATGAAGGTAAAATCTTGCAGATAAATGAACACCATAGAATAATATCAGACTAAGATATTACCAAGGAGAAACAGACTAAAATTTCACCAATTCTTAAGATCTGTACTTTTACACTGGCAGATATTTCTTGGAAAAGACATTTAACCTCTTTGTGCCTCATTTTCTCTCCCCCACCCCACCAAAATGGACAAAAATAAGAATACCAATCTTCATCGGAAACCTCTAAAACTTAGTCTTTAAAGTAGAACAGCCTGGCAAGGTTGCACAGAACCTTGGTAAAACCTGCCAAAGACACATTAAAATTAAAAATCAAGAAATAAAGAATCATCCAAAGGAAATAAACTGTGGCATATTCTTAGGGTGGGAAACTACACAGCTATAAAAAAATGAAGTATAACTACATCTACTAAAATGAATAACTCAAAAATGATGTCAAACACACAAAAAATGTATAAACCATTATACAGTATATCTACAGTATACAAATAAAAATTTTAAACCTATAGGGTACAACTTAATCTTTGTAGAAACATAAATATGTAGTAAAAGCATAAAAAAAGCACTTACATTGGTATAAAATATGCTAAATTCATTACAGTGGGAGAAAGGAACAGGGCAGAGAGTGCCTGGGGATGTCTCCATTGCATATCTATGTTTAAGTAATTATGACCTAGAGTTAAGACTTGTGGGGGTTATTTGGTAAGTCATTTTCATTGGTTATTTGGGAAGTCACTCTCTATTCCTGTTCATGTGTTTAAAATATTTTGCAAGATGGCAGTATTGTTATTGGGCAAAGTGTCAGATGAATAAGATGATTAGACATTTTGGTTTTTGCCTAAAATTAAAGTGACTTAATGTGTTAAGAATCAGAAGGAAAACTACACATTTTTAAAAATTAAGACCAATAGTCAGACAGAAAAATGGGCAAAAGAATATGAATTGATAATTCATAGGAAAAAAAAGAAAATGGCTCTTCAAATGGAAAGACACTCACCAGAACATAAAATAAGAGAAATGTAAATTAAAACTGCAATAAGCTACCATCTAAGATTGGCAAAATTCCAAAAAACTCTACTTGAGGAAACAGGAATTCTCAATTCATTTCCCCCCATCGATTCATTTTTATTTTTATTTATTTATCTTTTAAAAGATGACCAGTAAGGGGACCTTAACCCTTGACTTGGTGTTGTCAGCACCACGCTCTCCCAAGTGAGTGAACTGGCCATCCCTATAAAGGGTTCCAAACCCATGGCCTTGGTGTTGTTATCAGCACCACACTCTCCTGAGTGAGCCACGGGCCGGCACTTAATTTTTTAAATAAATACAACATGAGGCTGGCTGGTTAGCTCAGTTGGTTAGAGTGTAGCCTTATAACACCAAGGTCACCGGTTCAGATCCCCCAACCAGCGAGACACAAAAAAACAAACAAAAACAAACAAACAAAATTACATAACACCTATGGACATCAATTTGGCAACATCTAGCAAAATTACATATGTATGTACCCCTCTAATCTAGCAATCCTACTTCTAGGAATACATCCCAAAGATACAATGGCAAAAACCCAAAGTGACAAGATACACAAGGTTATTAAAGAGAATATTATTTAAAATAGGGAAAGACAGAAAACACCCAAAATATCTATTTATGGAGGACTGGTTGCCAAATCATGGACGAGCCACCAAATTGGAATACTATGCCC